>NC_141700.1:771882763-773082763 GCF_964263255.1 Lissotriton vulgaris | reverse complement strand
CGACTTCGGTGCTCTCGTCGACGATGCCTCCATCATCAGTGAAGTCGACGCCGATCCCGTCGACGGTACAAAACGTTAAAATCTCGATAAAAAGACGCCAGATTACACCGGATATGACATCGCCACGAAGGGTAACACCCCTTCCTCCGGCTTTACTTCTAGAGGAAGACTATTCAGAGGAGGATGATGATGATAGTCCATATGGGGATGCTTACAGCCCATCTCAGCTCCAGGTAAAATACCAGGACTCAGACTCAGATGACTATTACGAACAACAGCGACAGCCTCCTCCTAGAGAGCAAATGCAGGAGCAATCTCAGCAGGGTGTGGTCTCTATGCCCTCCTCTTTGAAAAATGACCTGCAAATTATGCTAATGGATTATAGGAGAAGATTTCCTTCCCAACCTTCAGAATCAATACAGCCACCTCCTCCACCACCGCCGCCATCTTCATCAACTGCTGCGGTTCAGCCAATGGAACAGGAACCTGCGTAAGAGAGACAACCTATCACCTCTGGTCAGAGGTATGGTGAAAATGACGACGATGATGGAGGGGATGTAACAGAGGTCTCAGATCCAAATAGAGAGTGAGACGATTACATTATTCCAGATCCACCCTCTCCTTCACCAATAGATTCCCCTCCAGCAGACATTGGAGGTTTCCAAAACCTCATGGAAAGAGCTTCTAAAAGGTTTGGCCTTCCGGTAACAATGGTTCAATCGGACTGCTTTCTCTACGATTTCAAAGAACCATACAAGAAATCCATCCGCTCTATTCCCATCATAGAGCATGTGTGGTCTGAGGGTGTAAAAATCATGCAGTCTCCAGCTACCATTATTCTGGTTCTACCGCAGTTGGAGAAGATGTACAAGGCCCCTGATGGTAGTCCCGCTTGCCTGGTTGGCCAACCAAGTCCGGACTCTGTGATCTCCCAGGCAGCACAAAGGAAATTGAAGAATCCATTGGCCCCTCTGGCTTCTCCACCGGATAGGGAAGGTAGACGCCTTGACAATGTGGGAAAAAGATTCTCTTCAATGTCAAGTCTCCTGGTTCGTGCCTCCAATGCGCTTGCAATTTTGGGACGATATGATCGCCAAATGTGGTGCGATATGTCTCCGTTTATTGATCAGCTACCTGAGAGTGCTAAGGCTGATGCAAGGAAGATTTTAAAGGAAGGGGAGCGATCTTCCCCAGAAATAATTAACTGTGCCATGGACATCGCCACAACTGCTTTTCGTGCCTTGGCAGGTTCGGCTGTCCTAAGAAGACAAGGTTAGCTTCGGACTACCTGGTTTCGCCCTGAGGTGCAGAATAAAATTCTAGATTAGCCCTTTGATGGGGATATACTTTTTGGAAAGCATATAGATGATGCCTTACAAAATATCAAAAAGGACACTGAGACGGCCAAATCTTTAGGCACTTTGCAATATCGTAAGGTACCTTTCCGAGGGGCAAGAAGAAAGAATTTTTCCAGCTACACAGGAGGATACCAACAGCGCTACTCCTCATATTTTCAATCATCACAAAACTACAAGCCACAATACTCTCAGAGACAGGACCAATCAGCATCTTTCTCTCGCCAGCCAGCAAGAGGTCGACAGGGTCGCCAGGGGAGAGATTCATCTAAACAGCAATAGCGACCTCTTGGCTCTGTCTACTGTTCCCCCCTCTCCGATAACATCAGTGGGGGGCAGGATTTCTCATTGTCTAAGCAGCTGGATGCTCATAACATCAGATCGGTGGGTCCCAAATATCATTCGGTTTGGCCACATGTTGGAATTTCATCAACCCTCACCTTCCAGAGCTCCTCGTGCCACCGAGTCAAAACATCTACAACTTCTACTTCTTGAAGCCCATCAACTATTCATCAAGGGGGCGTAGAACCTGTACCTCAGTCTCAAAGAGGACAGAGATTCTATTCCAGGTTCTTCCTAGTTCGCAAGTCGGAGGAGAAGTGGCGTCCAATATTAGAACTAAGGGAGCTCAACACCTATCTCATAAAGCTGTCATTCAGAATGATATCCCTTCAGGATATTTTACGTCTTCTCAATCCAGGAGACTACATGGCAACTCTGGATCTAGAGGACGCTTATTTCCATGTACCGATCCATCCAGCTCACAGGCGATTCTTATGCTTCACATTAGCCAAGAGCCACTTTCAATTCAAGGTACTTCCTTTCGGTCTCAGATCAACTCCATGGATATTTACGAAGGTCTTAGCTCCAGTTGCGGCGTTTCTCAGAAAACAATCTCTGGAGGTTTTTCCCTACCTTGAGGACTGGTTGGTGAAGGCTCCATCCTTTCAAGCAGCTTCCACAGCAGTTAGCAGCTGCATTCAACTTTTCAATCAACTGGGTCTGCAACTCAACAAGTCCAAGTCTGTCCTTCGCCCCTCCAGGTTGGCCAGATTCCGAGGTTCCATTCTGGATACAAATTGCTGCAAAGCTTTCCCTTCACAAGAAAGACAGAAAAGACTAATTTTCTCGGCTCGCCTCTTACAAAAGAGGAAATCTCTATCGGTCACTCTGTACAAGTCGCTCCTAGGATCGATGTCATCTTGCATACCATTAATTCCGCACTGCAGACTACGGATGCATCCACTGCAGGAACAGCTAGACAAGCAATGGTGCCGAGCAGAAGGCTCATTCGACAACAAAATTACAGTGATATCATTAATGAAAAGGGCAGTCAGCTGGTGGACGGTAAGAGACAATCTCTCAAAGGGTCTCACTTTCAAGATCGCTCCATCACCCATGGTTCTCACCACGGACGCTTCTCTAGAAGGCTGGAGAGCAGTGTTGCAGGATCTACATGTGAGCGGTCATTGGACGCCCGAGCAACGCACGTTCCACGGTCATTGGACGCCCGAGCAACGCACGTTCCACATCAATCTGCTAGAACTCAAGGCCATTCATTTAGCTTTGCAAGATTTCCTTCCAAAAATTCGGAATGCCACGTGCTGGTCCGTACGGACAACACGACGGCCATGCATTATATAAATAAATAGGGCGGAACAAGATCCCGAGTCCTTTCAAGGGAAGCCCAGGAAAAATGGAACTGGACAATCCTCCACAGGATTTCTCTTTCAGCGGAACACCTCCCAGGTACACTCAAATGTAAATGTAAATGTGTTTGTATTTATATAGTGCCTTCTACCCAGAGGTCTCGTAGCGCTGTATTCATACCACTGTGGAACCCTTCCTGGCTTTCCTGTGAGATGTCCACTCCTGGGCACCCCCAAGGTGAAGCCAGGCATCCAAGCGCTGCTGGGGCCGTTGTGGAGATTAAGCAAGCTATTGCCCAGAGTCACAGTGTGGGGCCCATGATTAGACTATGCACCGAGGCGAGAATTATCAGGTCTGGGGAGATTGAGTCCTAGAGCCGCCGAGGCGGGACTTGAACCCTGGTCCCGGGCCAGACCTCTGCATCAGGGTCTGCCGCTCTAACCATTGAGCCACGCTTCTCCACCATTGAGCCACGCTTCTCCACTCAATTAAGTCGTCTAGGATCAATGTGTCACGAGTGGGAACTAAATCAGGACACCCTCAACGAGGTCTTCTCTTGTTGGGGCATTCCGACCATAGACCTGTTTGCGAGTCCAGAAAACAGGGATCACCATCGAGGTTCACTGGGGAATGCACTTTCGATTGCTTGGTCCGGCGCATTTGTTTACGCCTTTCCTCCAATACCCCTGATTCCGAGGCTGATCAGGAAACTCAAGGCGGAACCTTGCAGAATGATTTTGATCGCACCAGCGTGGCCCCGCCAATTCTGGTTTACGGAGCTTCTCCTACTGTCTCAGGATCAGCCAAGTCACCTACGACCCATTCCATCTCTGTTAACAATGTCTCAAGGTCAAGTGTTGCATCTAGATCTGAGCTCACTCCAATTGACAGTGTGGCTCTTGAGCACAGAGAATTCCAGAATTTGAATCTCACTAGGGAGTGTAAGGAAATACTATCTCAAGCCAGCGCCCCGAGTACGAATAAGACTTACCATGCAAAATGGAAACGTTTCTGCTTATGGTGCCAGCGGCAGAATCTCCATCCGTACACTTCAGCTCCTCATCAGATTTTGCCTTACATGCTTTCTCTAGCTAAGTCAGGTCTGGCACATTCCTCCATCAAAGTGCACCTGGCGGCTATCTCTAGTTTCAGGCAGACAGCCTCAGGTTCTTCTCTTTGGTCTGCAAGAATTATCAAGCAATTCCTAAAGGTCATTTTCAGAGTTTTTCCCCCAGTCCAGCCTCCGCCTCCAGTCTGGCAACTCAATTTGGTTCTGGCTCATCTTATGAGAACCCCATTTGAGACTATTCACAGAGCGGATCTCAAGTATCTTTCATGGAAGGTTGCTCTTCTTTTAGCCTTAACGTCGGCTAGGAGGATAGGTGAGCTCCAAGCACTCACTATTTGGGAACCTTTTCTGCAGTTCAAGAAAGACACTCTTATCCTCAAAACAAATGAAAAATTCCTCCCAAAGGTCCCATCTGATTTCCATTTAAATGAACCGGTGGTTCTGAAATCTTTTTCCCTCGACCATCTTCTCCAGCAGAAAGGTCGCTACATTCCTTGGATGTCCAAAGATGTTTAAAATTCTATCTGGAACACACAAAAAGTTTCAGGAAAACTTCACAACTCTTCATTGCTTACAGTGCGCCGCAGAAGGGCTTTCTGCTTTCAAAACAAAGCATTTCACTGTGGATTTCCAGTGCAATTCACTTTTGTCACCAGGAAGCGGGCAAGCCGCTAAAAAGACATGTTCGAGCTCATTCGACGAGATCTGTCTCATCCTCTGCGGCTCTCTTTGCTGGGGTCCCTTTCAAGGACATTTGTAGAGCGGCTACGTGGAACAGTACCCAAACGTTCACAAAGCATTACTGCTTGGACACTTATATGAGAAGCGAAGCGGCAGTCGGACAGGCAGTCCTCAGGAATATTTTTCAATGAGAGTTGAGCTTTCCCTACTATCCCTCCTTCCTGTGATTGCACATTTTGTATCAGATAATGTTTTTCGTATCAAATGTACCATGATGGATTTACTTCCTATGAAAAGTAATATACAAAGCTATATTGATACTCTTATAACAAAATGTGCTCTTATTGCTTACTGCTAGCTACTCTGATACAAAGCATGGAATCTATGAAAGTTCCAATACTGGGGCAAGAATTCAAGTTACTTACCTGTAACTGTGGTTCTCCAGTATTGGTAACTTTCATAGATTCCTATGCGCCCACCCTCCTCCCCTGGGGAAGCTCAGCCTCTCGCAAATGTAGTTGCTGTTACACAACGGCTACGAAAATCTGAGGCTCTGAGGCTCTGAGGCCTCTCAAGAGGGTTCTATGGGGTGAAGCTAATCTGATTGGTTGTTGCAACTTTTTTGGTCTCTTTTACAAAAAGAGGTGGATAGGCTACAAAATTAGATGAGGCCTAGACCTGTCTTTCTCTTTTGTTCCTACTGCTATGATATTTTCTATTTAACGAGGCTCCCATTCTGACGACGGGGGAATGATACAAAGCATGGGAATCTATGAAAGTTACCAATACTGGGGAACTAAAGTTACAGGTAAGTAACTTGTTTTCTTACTCCTTATACAGCAGTACAACAATGTTAGTCCTCATACAGCATTCATAAACACTCAGGCGGATGTATGACATTACAACGCATGCTTTTACCACGCATGCCTTTACAACGCCGTTTTTACAACGAAAACCTTTACAACACATAGCGCTTTGGGGTGCTGGATAGTGAATAGTTTAATTTACTATTCCAACTCCAGTCCCCGTGGACACTAGGGAAGGTGTTGGATAGTAAATTAAACTTATTCCCTATCCTAGAGCGCCCCCCAGCACAATGCGTTGTAATGGTTTGCGTTGTAAAAGTTGCGTCGTAAAGGCACTGCGTGGTAAAAGGTGCGTTGTAAAGGATGTTTCCCACTCAGGCAATACATCTACACTTCATAACGGCTCTGCAGTTTTATCCACTCACCAAAACTCACAATAGTACACTCACTCTAATGACCACTCATCCCTCTAAAAAACAAATCAGTCTCTGGTCTGAGAGGGAAAATGTGGAAAGTCCTATCCTGGACGAAGGAAAGAAGCTGCATGGAATACTGATGGCCGATTGTGAGCTAATTACCTGCTATTTAACAATGAAAATGAACAAAACCACTCTCGCCTTCTCAAGAGCTTAAGAAATAAACAAGTCGATATAGAGATTGGGGGCACTGTTAAAAACGTCCGCATATGTTCTGTTGCGGCACTGAAAATGGTACCATAACTTTTAAACTTTTCTTTCAAATTAGCTCAATCTAGCTTCTATGTGAAGAACTAACACAATGAGCTAGTCATGTTTATAAGTACTTTTGGTCAAAAAAGGGAATGGTTTTATTTATTTTATTTTTGTAGTTTTGTATGGTGGATCAAGGCCTAATGGCCTTAAAAGCACTTCATGCAGAGACGAGAAAAATGTGAGAGTAAATATAAAATAAAAACAAGACTGGGATAACATGGGACTAACAATAATTGAAAAAGTGCACATGAAAATTCAACTGTCAAAAGAAGGAAGAGAAAAATTGCCAAAGTTAGTAAGAGCGAATAGTAACATCTGGGGCATGCAGTAATGGTTCCTACAGCGAGATAGATGGTTATGCACAAATTGTTCTCATTAACTTAAATTATCAATACAAGGTGACATAAATCACTTTCTCTCACCTGAGCAAGAGCTTTCAGTAGCTGTGTCTTTTGTTTTCACTTCTGCATTTGCCTTCAAAGGGTGCTGTTGTCAAAAATGCCATGTCCGCACCTCCCAGCTAACTCTTTGATGGAAAAAGTACTTTTTCATTTTTTTGCATTTAAAGCAAATCTTGATTACACCTTATCATAGAACTTCTCCTTTTTTTCTGAGAGTTACAAATCTAATCAGAATGAGCAGATATTTTTGAGGGGATAATTGAAGGACTGATGGACAACCCTACCAGTTCACCTCCAAGGCTATGGATGGATGTCACCGTGACTGGACAACTGACTAATAAGAGCAGACAAACATCAGCTGCAGTGCACACCACCTTGAGCCTTACCATTACTCTAGTAGAATTGGTAGATATCCACCATGTATTATCTGCCACAACAAGTCTTCGATTGCTGCAAGCCGATCTCAACATGACACAGTTGAGCGTTGCCTTAAGGCAGTGGATCCAGGTATGGTGCCAAAAGGCCAGGATGGCCTAACTAAGTGTATTCACTCAGTGTGCAAATAGGAATTGTATTTCAGAGCCAGGTCCTCCTGTTTGCCTTGGTCCCTCATTGCAGACCGTAAATGAAAATCGTTCAGGAAGAACTGGATGCCAAGGGCAGAACACATCTAAGAGGTTGGATGATCAACTCACACTGACACCACCATACGAGTCCGCCGTGGGCATGCTATCAAAAATATATGGTATACTTGGACTTCTTGGGGCCAAAACAGCAAGTAATGAAGATCAAAAGTACATTGCTGTCAGGATTCAGAGCACACATGGAGAGCCTGACCACAAAGGGTTACTGGACATTGTCAGACAGATCTTTGAGCATTAATCTAGTGAGGCACAAGGCCTTACATACGGGCTTTTAACCTTTCTACCAAGTATCCAAAGAAAAGTAAACAGGCTATTTACAGACAACATGGCAACCATTTGCTATATTCAGAGACCTTGAGGATGAAGATTTGTGTCTCTGATCCCTCACGCAGCCCGTTGCTGTGAAGGGGACAGTCCAGGAGGGTGATGTCCTCCTTTCAAGACAATTGTAAGGTAAGTGACCTGACAGATCCCCACGTCAATGAAAAGGGAGACTGAATCTTTACAGAACCCAAGTTCAGTAGATGTTCACAGTGCGGAGACTTCACAAAAACCTTTTGGCAATGTATACATGTAAGAGATCTACAGATGCACTACCCTTGTCCTCAAACAGAATACAATTTATTTTCTTAAAGGGTTGTTGAGACCCTTTCTTCCAACATAAATTCAGCACCAGTTTGAGAGATTAATACAAAACTTTCCAAGTTTATGGGACAGATGTCAAATGCCACAGACAAGTTATACTTAAGTCTGGGCTTCAAAGGCTGATTTCATTTATGCACTTATTAGTGCAAGGTATATCAACATATTACACACATTCGCAACCAAAGACGCCTACCAAGCTTCTTATAGACAACCTTAACCTATAGATGAAGGCACATTTCAATTCTGTTTGACCCTAAAGATGTCTTGACCTATGTTCTTTCAGAAGTCTTTTTCCCTGGAGAAAAGGTCTCTTCATACACTAAGGGGCTAATTATGATTGCGGATTTCCCGCATCCTCCGGGCCGGCGGAAGCCACCGCCGGCCCGGAGGATGCGGGAAAACCGCTGCGGAGCCTCCACAGACCCACCGCCAAATTAGGATGGCTGGTGGGTCTGATTTTCTGTCCGCAGCTTTTCCGCCGCAGTCGCCTTCCGACCGCGGCGGAAAAGCACTAACATGTCTGGCGGTATCTATCAGACACCGCCAGGCATATTAGGATGTCTGCAATTCTATGCTTTTCCACGGCGGCTTTTCCGCCGTGGAAAAGCATACGGACCTTCACTTCGGGGGCCCGTTGCGGGCCCCCTGGGTGAAGGGGTGGTGGGGGGTGCACATGGGGGGTACCTATGTTACCCCCCTACATTTGCGTGCACATTGCAGCAGGCACCACGAGGTGCCTGCCGCTTTGTGCACGCAAATGCTGTGCATGCATTTTTAACATTGCGGCGGGTGCAGCTTCAAGCTGCACCCGCCGCAATGTTAAAGATTGAGGATGTGACCGCCACCCTGGCGATCACATCCTAATCTGCACAGAGGGAACGCCTCAGCCCATGCGGACGTTCCCTCATACTCTGGGGTCGCGGACGGACTCAAGTCCGTCCGCGATCCTAATGACCCCCTAAATGTGAAGAGTTGCTTTTACATAGATAGGACTAAAGAACTGCAGGAAGCAGGCGAGCTACTTGATGCCTTTATTCAGCTGTGAAGGGGCACATATATGTCGGCACAATATTTATTGCCTCATGGCTCTCTCTGTCCGTTGCTTTTTTGCCACAATAAAGCCACAAGAGAACACAGGGTATAGTGACCACTTTTTCAACAAGAGGATTGACAGCAATCAAGGCACCATATACAAGGGTGCTAATTCTGGACATTTTTTAAACAGATACACAGTGAACGCCACACACCTTTGCCAAGCAATACTTCTTGATCCAGATTTGAAGCAAGTTTGGGGCAGGGCATGCTGTACAGCCTGTGTTGTGTCATTAAGGTGATCATCATGCCCTATTCTCATTGGTTAAATGCTGTTTGCTATTCCAGGTCAAAACATGTAAATCTATTAATAAACTTCCACTGCTTGAGTAGAACATCTTCCCTACTTCTAACTATAGTTCTCCAGTCATGGCATTTTCTTTTGTCCTCATATCACCATAGCTTCTGCAAATCTCAGGCGATTTTGATTCATACTGTCCACCTCACGGTCTGCTGCATTCACGATTGGCCCCACTGCACTGGCCCAGCCTACTGGCTATCACCTAGACTGGTGCCTTGGTGTCTCTTATTGTTCTATCTGAGATTCTTCCCTAGGCTCAGTGAAATCCGCCCATACCTCGGGCGGTCTTCCTGTCTTATGTTCCATATCTAGGCACCAAGTCATTTTGCCTCTTTAAACCTGTCCGTAACATTCAGGGGAGATGGATCTATCCAGCGTTTATAACTTTCCCTCCTGGTTATAAGTAAAAGATAAAACATAGGGTCACTTTTCTCCCTGCTCAATATGCTACGTGAGATCTTGTCTACCCCCAATAGGTCTAATATGGTGTTTAATACTATGGTTACCCCCAGGATGTCTTTTAGAATAGTCTTGATGTCTGCCCAGAACGCCGAATTCTCAGGACAGGTAAAGAAGATGTGTTCCAGCCACGGCATGTATCATAGATTCACACATGATCCGCCCCTAATTTTGATGAAGCTTTTTTGTGTGTGGCACACTTAGAATGTAAAGATGGCCTTCAAAACAAATGTCTAAAAGCTATCTAACTCATTGCTCAGAACAAAGCATCCAAATTACATATGTGTATATGTTAAAGTATTGAATGTGATTCTTCAATAGTCTAAGTGAAATGTATAGAGATGCTTTGCGTAATGAGGGGAGTAATTCAAAGCATGTAAATCTATTAAAGATACTAAGGGCCCGATTTATAGTTTAGGGTATAAGATACTCACAGATGCAACGGAGTACCCTGCCTACTAAACCCTCAGTCGGCAGACCTCATTTAGTTGCAGGTGGATGTCAACTTTTACATCAGTAGAGCCCCCGCTAGCTCGGTCAACAGATAACTTCCTCCAATGGCCTGACAGAATAGGGGCCTTCAGAGGAAGACCATTACCCTGCCTGTCCAATTTAGGGTGGACTGTGTAATGTCTTTTATTTTGTCCATCACTGCCTGGAAACACCTGACGGTAAGGGACAGAAGCTTGAACATAGACTGGATAGGGAATTTTCTTTATTGCTCTTTCAATTGTTGTAGGACCTTTTCCAAGTAAGACTATCTGCCCATCTTTAGATCTAGAAGTTCTGAAACTCTTGAGTATGTTTACATTGACACAGCAAACTGCTTCTTAGCAACATGAAACAAGTTGATATAATGCCCGGTGACTGTGATGCCTGCTCTTCTCCTCCTAGGTGCCGCTGCGTTCTCCGGGGCTGTGACACACACCATCTCCACAGCAGTTCTGGTGTTTGAGCTCACTGGACAGATGTCACACATTCTGCCTGTCTTGATTGCTGTGCTGATTGCCAATGCTATAAGCCAGCGGTCCCAGCCTTCCTTCTTCGATGGCATCATCATCGTCAAAAAGCTGCCATATCTCCCAAAACTTACATTTGGGAAAACAGGGTGAGTCTGCCTTGCAATGTCAACATTGTACTTCACAGCTGAACATCACCTGGCTCTGCCAAGATACAGTACCTACTTTTAGTTTTAGCTCTACCTGTTAAGGCTTACCTTGTGAAAGAAAAACTACTCAGATAAAGTTTGTGCTTTGAATTTTAAGGTTTTAGCTTTGTTATCAAAAATTGTATCCTTCCTGTCTTATGAGGGTTGGTTCTTATGTTTGATTTTTTCAGAGCTCACGACATCTATGCAGAAGATTTCATGATCACTGACCTGAAATACCTGGTGAAGGGCTTCAAGTACAAAGACATCCGTGACCTCCTGAAAGCGTCAGACCTAAAGCAGTTTCCATTGGTGGACTCCCAAGGTGAGCAGAAGAATGAAAGGCCGCAGGTCTGCTATCCCTATCACGTAAAGTTAGTAAGGCTAGCCCATGTGAAAGCACCAGTACTACTCAGAGCACAGCTGTACACAGGCTTCAGCATGACTGAGGAAAACCACTGACACCCACCGCATGGGATGTCAACTCCTCATGATGCCTCCAACTCATATTTTATTTTAAGCGGCCCATTAACCATAGGTGTAAACACTTCTGCACTGGCGTTGCCGGTCCAATTGGCTTTAGAAAAGTGACTCTGTCAACCTACAGCAGGTAATGCATGTCAACCTACAGCAGGTCCTGCATTGAAACCTTTGATATGTAGAGAAACCCCGATGTTTCAAAACTAGAGCAGTTACAGGGGATCAGAGAGACTTCAATAGGGGACGAAAAATAGGTAGGGTCAGCTGTTCAAATATACTAAGTCGTTTTGTTCTAGGACATTCCGAGCCAACTGTATGTTCAGACTAAAGTTACAGACTAAATGTTAGATGATAGGCTGGAGAGCCACAGAAATACCCACGGTCTGATTCACTAAGGTAGTTTGAGCTCTGAACATAGGTGCAAGTAAAGAAATGGATGGATATACACTTGGTATGTATTCACTAAAGGATACCTTGCAGAGCTAAAACAATTTACTCTCACACAGTTGTATGATATGACTAGGTACAATTACGCTGGAGTAAGTTCCTCACATGTCAGTTTGCTGTATTCACAGACTTTCCTACCCTGGAAACAGTGACAGATGTTCCCTTGTAAAGGACTGGAGTAAATCACTTTCAGGCTGGGAAGGTAAAAGGGAAGCCTCTGCATTTCCTAGTGGTATAGGGCAAGAGGTTCAGACAAAGGAAAAATGTTTTCCCCATGTAGAAAACTATTTGCAATTTCCCAATGTAGAATTGTCCCCTGCACACAATTCCAAACTGGACAAATAGCAATGTCTAAAAAAGTCTGGAAAGTTCCAACATAACAGTAACCTACTAGGGGTCAACTGAACACCTCTAAAGCCTCAAGATGGTTGCTGCCTGGTGCAGACTCACAGGTCGCTTTCTTCCAACTCAACAATACTTGTCTTGTATTGATTAGTTAGGTTAGTGTGTCTGAAAATGTGATGCTAAAATTAAAACCAGAGAAACAAAGAGTTGAAAAACAAGTAAAAAAAATAACAAAATAATTATTATTTCATATTTAAAGAGAGGACTATTTGTTCAGTTCTCTGGTTTACAACATTGCTCAATGTTCTGGTTATTTATTCCTGCTCGGTGCACTTCACCCTACTTCTCGGTAGTAACAATGAGGACTTTGAAAGAATCCAGGGTGAGATGGCCACAAGATTTGGAATCAGGGGGTATCTTGTTTCCGTATTAGAGAAAGTGAAAGAAAGAGTCAAGCAACATTCACATCAGGAATTATTAGGCAAAGTCAAACAGAAATATACACCTAGGGCTAGTCTCACAACCACCTTTTCAGCAGATACTGCCCAGGTATGCAACATATTTAGCAGAAATTGGCAAATATTTAGATAATAGCATCGGACACACTCTCGATGTTCATCCACAAGTGACATACAGGAGGAGGACCTCTCTCCGAGATCACCCAGTTTGCATCATTTCTCATCCAAAGTAACACTCAACAAAACTTCTCAAGAGACAGGCTTTTACCCATGCATGAAAAAGTATCAGCAATGTAACAAGTCACAGAGTCCCAGGAAAGACAAAGCTGGTTCAGATCAATACATTTCTTAATTTCAATTCTGATTTTACTGTGTATTATTTGACCTGTCTTTGTGGTAAACACAGGGGCGTACCTTCAGGGAGGGTGTTTGGGGTGTTACACTCCCCCTAATAAATGTATGTTCAAGGCATGTGAGCTTAGATCACATGCTTTGCATAGCCTGCCATCTAGTAGTGGGTCAGGATGTTTGCTCTTTGTTTTTCTTCGAAGAAGTCTTTCCCAGGCACGAGGTAGGTGACTCTTCCTGGTAGTGATAGTGCACATGGGCATTGACTCCATTGTTGGATTGTTTTTTTCTGCCATTGGTTCGGATGTGAATTTCGACGCTCCAGTTCGACACCGTTTCTCGGGGTCCCCTCGTCACGCAATCCACTACCCTCGACGATATTGTTTCTATTCTCCACGTATCATTTTGACTCAAGGTCTTCGATCAGAAAACTCGTGGAGGACCGTTGGGCCTACCTGCGTCTAGCTTGCTAGCAGTCGATGGAACGGACTCTATTCAAACTTTGTCCTGGGTGTCGCGCTAGGGTTCCACGCACCGACTTGCACAAAGTCAATTTGTGTCTATCCCCGGAACACGACGAACAGGACTGCAATGCGTGCTGATCATTTTGATCTAAGAAGACGCTCCGTGATCGTCGGGCTTGACATCACAAAATGCAACACCAAAGCTGCTCCGCACCGGACATCTTCGGTGATGATTGCAATTGAGAGGAGTTCCATACTTAAGGAGCCGAAGAGGAAGCAGAACACATCTCCGTGTCCAAGGCAGACTCCGACTTGGAAGAACAAGAGCAAGTAACACCTGGTCAGCATACCATGAGTACAGATACCTCACTGCCCCAACACTTGTCAAAGACCCTGGTTCACCACCCTGTTGGAGCTCTTACATGTACTCTTCTCACGCAGAGCCATGTAGAAATAAGTCATCCAGATCCCAGTTATCTCAACCTTGCAATCTGGCACCTGAAGTCTTAGAGTTTGGCTACCTCAATCTTCTGCCAGACTGCATGAACATTATCAAAGAGGCTAGACGTCCTACCATAAGGGTTTGCTATGCAGCAAAGTTGAAGCGATTTGTGATTTATTGTAATAACAATCAAATCAACCCGCTTGATGTTTCATTTCAAAACATTTTATGCTATTTATAGAATCTACGTGGTTTCAGTGACGGAGCCGGAACCTAAAGGAGAAATTTGGTTTCCCCGAGTCATGCCTGATTGTTTGCCAGCCATTGGAGATCCATCAGATAAGAAATAGGTGGAGAAGATTTAGGAAGAGATACCCATTGACTTCGGTGCAGCCATTAGCGTTACAACTACATACGAGCCAAACAGTGGCAAATATCCTTACAAAGGCCGATAAATGGTACACCTTCCGGATACTGGAAATATTACAGACCTTTTGAAAGGTGTCCTGATTTTACCCCAGTCCTGATGAGTCCCAAGATATGTCAGGCTGAAATGCGTCGACTTCGTGAATTGGAGATGCCCTAAATAAATTAAAACAGTATAAAGAATAGAGAGAGTACTACTTATTAAAGAGGACATATGTATACTTCCTCATGCTGTACTTTCTTTTAATTATGCAGGGTGATCTCTATTAAACAGAATGCTTATGATACAGTGGTTTAGCATCTGTACTAATGAATAGGGTAATAAAGGATAAATAAGTGTATAGGGTAATTTTTACCCACTACACTACTTTTTGTATAGTGTGTTATACTTTTGTGTATTTTGTATACATTTACTGTAACTGGTGTGTATGTTTGTATATATGTCATTTAAAAGAACTTTTGATATGAATATATACATATAAAAAAATCTTTTTGAGAACTGCATTTTGTGATGGTGACATTCATTTATAATGAATAATTTTGAGAATATGTCTCAATGGGAGGATTAATTGATATTTTCCTTTCCGTTTAACTATTATATGATTATTTGTTCCTGAGCATTGTTTTTTTGTATTTACATATTTCTAGAACCTACAGTGTTCAAATTTAGCATACACATCCATACGCTTACATCTAGCTGCAGTAGCTGCATACCTTCAAAATAGACTACATCTGTCTTTTTTTTAGAGTGCTTGTCATTAAAGCATTTATGGAAGGGCTTAAATGAGTCATTCCCCTAGACTTCCACCTGCTTCATTGTGGAATCTAAATATTGTCCTCACCAGACTGATGGGTTCACCCTTTGAGCCATTACACAGATGTGAGCTGCAATTTCTCACCTGGAAGATAGATTTCCTCATAGCTATCACATCACTGAGGAGAGTAGGTGACATTCAGGCATTAACCGCAGAGGAACCATTTTTACAAGTACACCAAAACAAAGTGGTTCTTTGGACTAACCCTAAATTTCTACCCAAGGTGATTTCTGCCTTTCATATCAACCAATCTGTTGAGTTGCCTGTGTTCTTCCCTCAAGCAGATTCTGTGGCAGAACGTGCTCTACACACCTTAGACGTTAAAAGAGCATTACTCTATAACATAGATAGGACGAAACCTTTCTGTAAGACAAAGCAATTATTTGTGGCATTTGCCTCACCTCATAAAGGCAATCCCATATCAAAATCAGGTATTGCACGGTGGATAGTCAAATGCATTCAGAGATGTTATGCAAAAGCAAAACGAACATTAACAATTCTCCCTAAAGTACACCCCACCAACAAACTAGGGGCTTCTATGGCTTTCTTAGGAAATATCCCTATAGATGACATCTGCAAAGCTGCAACATGGTCTACACCTCACACATTCACAAAACACTATTATGTAGATGTGTTAGCAAGACAGCAAGCTAGTGTGGGCCAAGCAATTTTACGTACACTATTTCAATCAACTGCAAAAGCTACAGGTTAGCCACCGCTTTGGGAGATTACTGCTATATAGTCTATGAAAAGCATGTGATCTACAGCTCACATGCTTTGAACAGAAAATGCTACTTATCCAGTATGCATCTGTTCTTGGCAAGTAGAGCTGTAGATTCACATGTGCCCATCCGTCTCCCTGGGTACCTATACCTGTTGCAATGATATTTAGATACATACACATGGCCATCTCTATTCTACTACTCTTACCTACTCCATTATCACCCTCTGCTGGAAAACAATCTAACAATGGAGTTGATGCCCATGCGCACTAAGGAGGAGTCACCTACCTTGTGACTGGGAAAGACTTCTTCGAAGAAAAAAAAGTGCAAACACCCAGACCCAACATTAGATGGCAGGCTAAGCAAAGCATGTAAAGCTCTACACGTCAAGAACAGATGCATACTGGGTAAGTAGAATTTTCCTTTCAGACGAATAGTTGAGTACAGGTACTTTCAGTCGGATATGGTGAGTTGTCTGTGGGATTTTTGCCTTCACACACTGACAAAAACACACATACACTCACTCGTCTCTGTTTTCAAAATCCTAAAAATGTTTTGATTATTTAGCAAAATATTGTGTTTCTCTCCGTTAGTACTCCAAGCAATCCGCATTTCTCTCCCTTTCCACTGCTTCTTAAGCCCCTCTCATGCACCCTGCTTGTCCTATATTTTATTTTAACATTGAATGCCAGCGTGATTGTTGGTAAATCTGAAGCTCACACCTCCCAATCTTACTGACCAAGCTACGCCCCTGGGTAAACAATACATTGGAAGTACAATACATACAACCAAAATGCGCAGTTTAGAACATATGCAGGCCATAACCGAAGGCGATCTTTTATACCCAGTGGCGAGATACTTCCAAGCATTTCATTCCAGTAACTACAACTTTCTTGGGTCTTTCTGCCTGAATCGTATAAATCCCAACAAGAGAGGGGGTGATATGGCAATGACATTACATAGACATGTGTCCAGAATTATAATGACATTGCAGACAAAGTCAAGGCTCAAAAGCGATGAGGAATTAGCTATGCATTTGGGCCAGCAGATGTACACTATTAAAGGCTTAAGGCAATGAAGGTGAAGTTGACTCAATAAGATGTTAGGCTTTGCAAAGGTTTGTCCTTCAGGGCTTTACTCTTTAGTATACATTATTTGACTTTTGAATAGCGTCAAAGACACATATGCATTTAAAAAATGGCTTGTGGAAAGACTTGGGGTCTTTTGGATTTTGCATTATGAATTTTAAATCGATTTAATTTAAATTGATTATGATTTATTTAACTAGTGACACAGTATTTGATATCGAAGTCTAGTGATTACGCTTTGATGGTTGAATATGAAGTTTATATTGACCTTAATGAATTATAGGTTTTATTGTGATACCAATTAACCAGTCATACAGGTTTGTATCTTGCTTAAGTATCAACACCATAATGGCACATTTCTGTTGCAAATTGGAGAAACATGTCTAATGTAACCAATAATGAATTGCATTTACAAAACTCTTTGACTAGTCCAGGATAAACTCCCCTGCTGAGACCTATTTTTGTCTCTGTGGTTTACAGTTTTTTATTTAAGGGATTGGGAAGTTACACACTAGCACAGCGGTCAAGGCTTGTTAGCCGAAATGCGTCTGTTTGCTGCCACGAGGTGATCAATAAAGCATTTTAAACTCCCTTCAGTGCCCATCGGAATTTTGTTGCCTGCATACAATCTGAGCATCCACTCTCATGAATGGAGGCACCCGCCCAGCCAGAGTTTGCAGCAGCGAGTGGTGCAGTTCGCTGAATAATGTACTTTAGATGGGATTTTTTAATAAATCTATAAAATAAAATTATAATTCAATATATTTAAATTGGTTTTAAAAAAATGAATTCAAAATTGCATTAGTAGTGCTGTAGGATTTGACTGGGCTGATGTTGTGTACGTCCACTTAAGAGTGCTCATATTATGAGTGTGGCAAAGCATATATTCAATTATCACTACTGAGTGTGTTATGGTGGTAAGCCAATGCGAGAGCAGAGGACGGCCCGGGACCAGGGTTCGATTCCCGGCGCGGCAGGTTTCTGGACCAGGGTCAGCGGACTCGATAATTCTCTCGCCTCGGTGCCCACTCTGGTCAGCGATCACACTCGGCAACTCTGGGCATTAGCTTGCCTCATCTTCACTAACGGCCCCACCAGACCGCCGGGGATGCCTGGTCTCACCCTGGAGATACCCATTAAGGGACCATCTCTCAGGGAAGCCAGGAAGGGTTTCGCAGCGGTCGAAGAGCCTTGGGACCCTCCGGGTAAGTAGTGCGCTATATAAATGCCTATACATACATTTATTATGAAATGCTATGAAAAATGCAGTGTACCTGATGTATTTATTGTGAGAACCATATGTTAAAATCAATAGGTATTTAACTGTGGATTGTTATTCCTCTGTATAAAAGCCAGCATTTAGGTATTTTGTTACAAGGAATCTCAAATATTATCGTATTGGGCAAGGATTTTAGTGTTGGTTACTGCCTCTGACAAAAAGTGGTGATAGAAGTTATGCACTGTAAGAACTCATGCTAAGCACCATTGGGTGAGACAGTCTTTTGCGTTGGCAATTGTAATTTTGTATACCTTTGTAATTTTGTGACTGTATGTTGATGGTCGTCTTGTGGGAAAGCTCACACTCAGTAGAGTGGGCCTGAGTTGGTTACGGTGACAAGTCAATGATAACACCTAAAGGTCTGATTAGTGCAGAGGGAAAGGTTATACCAGATGCCATCGGTTTGGCTGTTCATCATGAAAAGTTATGACAAAATTGGTAGGCCTGGCTTATTTATTGTAAACAGTATATGTTAAAGCCAGTGGCCTCTAAGAATGGATTCCTAACACACTATGTTACAGGCTGTAGACTGGTCTTTGGTTACATGTCATCTCAAGGATTACCATAGCAGGCAGGCGTTTTCAGTGTTGGTCACCCACTCTGACAAACCCTGCCAGTAGAATAGTTTCACTGTAATGATTTGTGTTAGGCCCTATTGAGAGGGTTTGTAGATTATTGTAGAAACTATTTTTCTACATATTTGTAATTTTATAATTATATGCATGATGGTTGTCGGCGTATGCACATTTCAGGAGGCCTGTGTTGGTTATAGTATCAAGCCAATAATAAAGGCTATAGCCCTGGTTACAGACTTTACCGGTTCAGTGGGACAAGTTATGTCCGATTCCTGAGGTGCAACCTGTTTATAATAGAAGGCTATGACAAACCACATCGGCCTGACGTGCCTATTGTAAAAAGCATGTGTTCAAGGCAATAAAGTTTTTAAGGGTAGATTATTATTACATTGTGATAAAGCCTCTAGGCAGGCATTTTTGTTGCAAAGAATCTCACAGATTACCATTGTAGGAAAGGCTTTTAGACACCCACTGAAAAGCCATCGGGATAGAAATTTGTATCACGCTAATCCTTAATAGGCTCTATTATAAGTGATATTATATTGTTTGGTAACTGTAACTTTGTACATATTTCTAATGTTATTCCTGTATACCTGATCATTGTCTTGCATGAAAGCTTATGCCTGTCGTGACAAGCGAAGGATGAACTTTATAGGCCTGATTATTTATAATGAAAAGTTACGATAAAAGCAGTAGGCCTAACACATTGCTTAAGAAATGTTAAAGTAGATAGGCATTTAAGAGTAGATTGTTATTACTCTATCTTACAGCCTACAGTTAGGTATTTTGTTACATTAAAATTCACATATTACTTTTCTAGGGAAGAATTTTGGTATTGGTTACCCCTCTGATAAAGTCTGGGGGGAGAGGTAGAAGATTTCCACTCTAATCATTCTTGCTAGAATCTCTTGGGAAGACATGATGGCTTAGTTTTCTGCCGGGATCTTGGTGTATACGTGGCAGCCTTCTACTGCCATTGATCTCTCTGAATGTCTTTTACACTGTGCTTCCATCCATGACGGTGTACTGCTTTAGTAGTCCACACCAGTCATTGGCTCCGCGAATGACTTCTCTTTCTGATCACATGTGCACATCCACCTGAAATGAATGCACTTCAGTGTCACGGCTGGTTGGCAAGTTCTTTAGTTTTCTGTTATCTCCTTCTCTAGTTCTCCTTTCATTTCTTTGCTGCTCCTCAGCAGCATGTTTTCTTGATTCTACTTGTATTCTTTTAATTTCTCTTGCATATGCTGTTGAGATATTTTATTGCAAATGTGTCGGATGGTGAATGCAAGAATGTGCCAATGGATGGATGGATAAATGACTGAATGGATGCATGCATGCAACGATGAGTCACAGAGTGCATGTATGATGACCTATTGAGTACTTAAACCCATCAATGACACATAAGGCATTTCCGTTCATAAGCCAGACCTATTTGCATTGCCAAGGCATGTTTTCCTAATGTTGGTCACAAATACCATTTGCTTCTAAATACATATTGATGCATGTGAGGTATGGTATGTATTTATACCAAGAAAAATGATTGCTTTGTTGCCTCTTTTTTTTCTTTCTTTTCTTTATAATATGTTGGAATTTGTTGCTTCCCAGGTACAAAAATTCTTCTGGGCTCCATCAAGAGAAAACATTTGGCCAAGCTTCTGTCTGAGCAGCTGAGCACAGAGCGACGCCTCCAGTATCTGCTCGACCAGTCCACGGCTGGTACCAATGTGTCCAATGATCTAACCGTGAGTGTTCACCACAAAGCATGTATTGCTGCGCCTTAGTGAATAGGAACCCCTGTGCTCAGATACCATGGTTGAGGCAGCCTTCATTTTCTCAAAATGCAGTTTTTTATTTTTATTAAAAAGCTACTTCTTCACACAGTTTAAAACAGCACTTCAGTAATTTGACAGGGTCGTGCTTACCTGTCAGTTAAGTTCTACATGTCCTGTTTAATTAAAAGGCAGTTTGACAATTCTTTTAACAAGTAGTGCCACTGTCCTTGAAAACACAGGTACCAGCTATTACTGTGAGTTCACTTAAATACTAAATATCTTATATTTAGGCTTTGATTTGAGCAACCATTATCATCATCATAAATCCATATTTGATTACAACTCAGATAATCTATAAAAGTACATACAAAACTATAAAACCATAAAATCATTTAAAGTGATTAAAACATACCAGTCAATTATTTAAGCACGGAATTCCTGCAGCGCACAGTGTGTGTAAAAAGGAACCAGAAGCCAAACAAACTTCTTCAGCAATTAATAATTGTAGAAAGAGTAATGCAGATGAGTACTTTTACACTCTGTGATTTTAAAAGTGGAATTAAAAGCTTTTAGTATCGGAAACATAAAATGTACAATCTCATCACACAGGCAAATAGTAATAGTTTGTTGTATACCGACCCAAAGGGAAACATAACAAGGAGGGAAAAGTGCCAGATCTAAATCTGAACAAAGCTTTCTTCCAATCACTAGAGGAGAAGTCTTCAGCACTAAGTACTGGCTCCTGCTAGATTTTCTAAATTCAATAGGATCCCATGTAGTTTGTCTCATGGATGATAATGTACTCTTAATCCATGGAATATCATTCTTGCAGATACTAGAGGGACATTCAAAAAGCTCAATTCGACCAATAGAATTCCACTCCTGCCTTAAGG
This sequence comes from Lissotriton vulgaris, assembly GCF_964263255.1. Taxonomy (NCBI): domain Eukaryota; kingdom Metazoa; phylum Chordata; class Amphibia; order Caudata; family Salamandridae; genus Lissotriton; species Lissotriton vulgaris. The sequence continues at coordinate 773,061,222 of NC_141700.1, read as the reverse complement.
TGTTCAGCGGAATATAGAACCAACAATTGCTTTTTAAACAATCATTGATAACCACACAGAACACCAGAGTATTAAAGGGGCAACTTTAGAGAATCCTCAAGGTAAGGGAGACCCAGCTCCTCGTTTTATTTATTTTATTTGCAAAGTTTTATATAGCGCTGGCTAGACCCGGAGGTATCAGAGCGCTTTACATGAGGATCAGCGTGTTACAGGTTCCATAATTACATAGATTAGTATAGATATAGGAGAAAAGAAAAAAAACATGAGATTAAACAATAATGTGAGATTATTACCTCATGACAAATCAAAGAGGTGCTTCCAAGTGGAATGGAAAGTAAACATTGGTGAAACTGGGTTTCTTCAATCTATGAGGACGCTGTATTTAAGTAACCCTATAAGCCAGTGCCATAACTACGGATTGGGATACATTTGGCTTAATAAATATAAAAAAACAATAGTAGCAGTTTCTCTCCCAAAGATGGGATGAGATTGAATATTCCCCAAACGACTGAGATAACCTTTGTCTTCTAATTGAGTTGTTAATAAACCAGAGTTGAGAACTGTCGAAGGCAACCCCTACATACGGAAAATTGGAAACCTTCGGTACCTTGTACACCTTCACAGCGATGGGGCGCATATGAATATTGTTGCTTTTGCCACAAGCCCTAGTCTGTGACTTTGAAAAATAAATTTCCAGGCCTAGATCAGACATGAAAGATTTGAAGGCAGTGTCATCCGCATACAATAGCGCCAGGGTAGCTACAGAAATAACTTTGGGAACATCTAGACACTTCTCCACTACTTCTGAATTAGGACTATTAATATATATGTTAGAAAACAGCATAGGGGCCAATGGGCAGCTCTCACGTACCCCTCTCTCCCGTGTAGAAGGATCATTGCATTCTACCAAGGCACTAAATCTAACTCTAGCAGTCATATCATTGTGTAGTTTAGATAAAAATTAACCAGGGATGAATCTGTCCATACATGGGATAATACTGACCATAGATTCGACTGATTACCTAGCCAAAGGCACTTTAGAGGTCCATGAAAGCCAGGTACAGCGGGCAGCCCCTAGAAAGGTATATTTTCCGACTGTAAGCTGCAAGTTAAGGCACTTCTCCACTGTACTAAGCCCCTTCCTGAACCCATAATGGCAAGTAGTCAGAATGGCCTGTTCAAAGCTCGATCCTATTGAATATAACCCTGCCCAAGACTTTTACGGGCAAATTAATTAAAGAAATGATCCTTTCACTGCATGGATCTGCATGGTTTCCTTTTTTTAATATAGGTCCAGCTGAGCAGTCAAGGCTTAATCTTGGGGCAGAATGACTAGTACAAGTGCAAGAAACAAAATGCCCCAACAGTGGTATGATTTTTCTCAAAAGAGGCAAGACTGTAATAAACTATATGTAAATATGCTCAGGCCTTTTAGTAGTTCTGTCGTGTCACTATAGTGTCACCTTTTCATAAACCTTCTTGTGCCCAGCAGGAAAAGGGGTTGTACTTGCAGAAGAAGCAGGTCGAAGACCCAAATGATTCATCCTTTCATGGATAGGGTTTCTGTGTGGCTATCTTACTCTCTATGCAGTTTCTTTAGAATGTTCAGGGACTCTTTGATGGCCAAGGTCAAGCAGAGGTGAAAGGTGAATATCGGGTGTGCTGCAAGAGTCAGCTTGTATCTAGTCCCTGGGGAAAGTCACCTGTATTTAACAGCCAGATTCCAACTTAGCCCCAAGTAACACCAATGAATTTGGAGTGCATTTTCTTTTAGGCTGCCACATCACATGAAAACAAGTTTCAGGAGAAACTACCCTTCTGGGTTTTGGTACTGCAGCTCAGTACAAAACACTCAACTCAGTGCGATCGCCAGTAGGCAGTTATAGTTAGGATGTAGTGTCCATGGTAAGAGCGTTTTTAATGTGCCAATAACTTTGGCGTCATGTGACAAATCCTTGCATATTTTTCAAAACTAGTTTGACGCTCAATTCAGCTGCTATCATGAAACTTTTGGGGTGATCCATCAGGCGGGCAGAGAAAAAGGGGGGTCCCAAAGGCGTTTTGCCCATGGTAACTTCCATAGGACCTTTAGACATGACTACAGCCCGAACGGAATTACACCAAATTTTGCAGGAAGGTAGCTGTTGATCCAGGGAAGTGTCTTTTTGTGATTTGGTGTAAATCTGTTCAGTAGTTTCAGAGTAATTAAAATAAATCTCCAGTTGTATATAGAGGGGCGCAGAGGATCTGCAACCCCACCCGATCTTGTGCTGCAATCTGATTGGCTGCCAAAACTTGAAACCAGGAACAATGTTTTTTTTTAAAAAAGGAAAAGGGGGCTGGGTAGAAATACCCTGACCCCCTAGGCTTCTTATTTTTGGGGGAGAGGGCCCACACGGCCAAAAAAAGCATTTTTCTTTTTACTATTCAGCTTAAAAGTTTTGAATAAATGAAGCACGGGCTCCCTCACTTTGTTAGTAATTGGCACCCAGGTAGGCCTTGTCCTGGGAGCATTTTAATAATAAGGGAGGAGGGACGAATGTGCCCCCACCTTCCTGGCGCTTATTAATGCCACGGGAACCACCACCACCCGGGCCTTCTTTACAAAGACCTCCCCAGCTGCCCCGCAGACCACCACCTCCCCAGGGCTTATTTATTTATAAATGGAGGGCCTCTCGATCCCTTCCAGCCCTGGAGATCGCCAACTCACAGGGAGTTTATTTTAAAACAATGTGGGGGGGACACACAGACCCTGCAGACCTGGGGGCCCCCGCCACCCCGAGGCTTTACATTGCATGAAAGGGGGGCTACGTGAACCCCCCTCAGCCCCGGGTGGGACCATCTACCTGGGGCTTTCTTTTAAAACAATACAGGGTGCCGTGTGGACCCTACCGGGCCCGGGGACCGCCACCTCCCTGGGGATTATCTCAAATTGAATATGGGGGCCGCATGAACCCTCCTCACAAACCGGGGGACCACCTCCTCCTCGGGGCACAATCTAAGAAAGAAAGGATGCCGCGCGGCCCCTCCCCTGGAGCCATAGACGGCTCTGGGAGCAGTCACCCTCCAGGGCCGGCTCCTGCTATGTCCCGGGTGCCCACCCCTGGGACATAGCTGTTTGCTATGGCTTGGCGGCAGCTTTACCACTCCTGCCAAGCCATAGCAAACGCTCGGCTTGTAGCAAGCGAGAGCATAAAAAATGCTCTCACTTGTTAGAAGAAGAGCAACATTGCTTTTACATGCATGTTTAGCAGCTTCCTATATGTAAAAGTAATGCGGGCTCCCACAGGAGGCGGAGAGCTGGCAGCGACTGCAAGGCCCTTCAGTGTTCCCCCTGGTCCCAATCAGTGGTGAGTGGGTGCCCTGAGTGGGAACAACAAAATAACACATATGATCGCCGGAATGCAGAATCAAACATTCACCCCAGTCAAGACATCTTAGTTACATCCATTGTTCTTTTGCTCACCATGCCACCCCAGTTAAGACCGACCCATATGCAAATCAGTCTAGACCCTGCTCTTCATGGGAGTTGGGTGATGGCTCATCCTGCCTACACACAATCCCCCTTATTTCACTGTCTGGCAGGAATACACAAACCCAAAAAGAAGACCCATTCACAGTCAAGTGACCCAGGACACTGACAGAGGCACCGAAATGGTTAGGGCAGGAAAATGCCATCAGGCATTTTCAGAGTTGTGACTTAAAACCCACCATTACCATTAAAGAGGATCTAAACATGATATTTGCTACCAATCAAAATTTAGAATTTATTAAATGCAATAAGGTAATCCCAAGTCAGTCAATGGGAAAGATAGAACTTACACAGTGAAAAACATATCTAGGAGTTTTTCACTACCAGGACATGTAAAACTTAAACCCACATGTCCTGCAATTAAATAGAAGGTACATTGCCCTAGGAACCTTTACGGCCCACCCTAGGAGTGACTCATATGGATTCAAAAGGAAGGTTTAGGTCATGGCAGTTCAAAACTGCAATGCAAGCTGCAGTAACAGGCCTGAGACATTCTTTGAAAAGCTACTTCAGTGGGTGGCGAAACTAGTGCTGCTGGCCCGCTAGTAGCATTTAATTTACTGGCCCTGGGTACATGTAGAAAATTAAATTTACCAGTCAGGTGTAACAATCCCACTGTGCCATGAATTAGGGAGAGAGCATAAGCACTTTACCACTGGTTAGCAGAGACAAAGTGTACAGAGTCCTAATACCAACAAAAACTGGTTCATCCACATAAGGCAAAAAACTGGTGGGCACCCTGTTAAAAGGCCCCGGCCCACCAGTGGTTATAGTAGTTTCTAGCCACAAAGCCCAGTTATCCCCAGTCTTGGTTGTATTTGGGCACTCCCTGTACTCTCTTTGGGTGTACCTTCTATTAATACTAACAGCTCACCTTTCTAACAGCAGTAAAAGCTCCTCTGAATGCACAGAGATCTGTCATCTAAATACAGCGGGCGCGATAGTCCACCTAGATATTGGAGGTTATTACCTCCGCCGCCCTGGCGGACAGTGGGCTGCCTGTCAACCTCTAAATGAGGGCCTTAGGTCAATGTTTACCCACAGTGCAAGAGAAGGCGCTGCCTAGCCGTGCAGCTGCTGTTAGCTGTGTCATCATGAATGGCCAGGCCTGCACCTGTCATTCATTATAATGCATTTTGAGGCAGGAGCGAGGGTTGGGTGCAAACTGTCCCAGTGCCCCCACCTCCTGCTGGGAGATGGGCAGGGAAGGGCCCTGAGAGCTGGAGGGAAACAATGTGCTCTAACTGCATTTCATTGATAAAGCTAACTGAACTCCCTCTTACCTACAGATTCAGAGTGAGAATGGAGCCGCCACACAAAGATTGCTGCAAGGCGGTAAGAGCAACTGGATTCTTGATTTGAGGAAAGGTGCAAACTTTGTGAAGAGGGTCATAGTCCACTGATAATGTCTTGTGTCTGAGGCTATCTTTACCATCTGCCCTCCTCCCTCTGATTGACTCACATGCTAAAGAAATGCAAAGGTTTTAATGTCAAACAAAGTACCTTCTATCTTTATTTCTTAATACTTGAGTTTTTACTTCACGGTCTGTGAACATATTAATTGTTCAAGGGCAGTGGATTATTAATGGGAGAGGGTCACAGCCACCATTACAAAAGTAATGTAACTCTGTACAACTTGTGTATCTGATTCCAAAGGGAACACTGCTTCAAAGACAGTCATTTGTTGTTGGAGAGTTCTGTCACTAAGATATCAGTTGTCCTCACGGTATTGCTCCGATACCCTCTTGATAGATGTGCAAAGCAGCCCTTGTAATCTGAGTACAACCACAATAGCCACTAACACTCAATGACAAAGAAGTCATAAGTCGCCAAGTAGTTGGCAAACATGCGTTGTATAAAAAAAAACCTGTAATATAAATGTGCAAGGTGTCAAATCTGTATTTAAAAGCATGATAAGTAAAAGACTGCTAGCTCAGTGCTTACCTTCCACTGGATGGTGTCGGCCTGTCACTCTGCTCCGTGAATCTATACAAGAGCCAACAGTGGGGAAGAGAATGCTTTTATGTTATGTTCTGTATGTTCTGCTCTGTTATGCCATGTTATCTTCTGTCCTGTTATGCTATGTTATCTTCTGTTCTGTTCTGTTACCTTCTGTTCGGTTCTGTTCTTTTCTGTTCTGTTCTGTTATGTTATGTTATGTCATATTATGTTCTTTACTGCTATGTTATGTTATGTTCTTTACTGCAATGTTATGTTATGTTCTGTTCTTTTCTGTTATATCTTCTGTTCTGTTATGTTCTTTTCTAATTTATGTTATGTCATGTTAAGTTCTTTTCTGTCATGTTAAGTTCTTTTCTGTTATGTTATGTTATGTTATGTTATGCCTTGTACCTTCCTGGCCCAACTGATTCTCCTTTCTTTTCTCGTTACCACAATAATTAATGAAGCAGGGAAATAAAGCACTCATTCCACTTCGCCAGTGAGGATGGCTGGCACCTGGCTACGGGGGTGGTCTGTTGTCCTGCTCCCCCTCCTTTCCCACCAGTGGTGCAAGGCACGGTCTGAAAAAGCTTATCAGAAAGCAAGCTGTCACTTTGAGAATTTTTACTGTCTCCCTTTCCCGGACAGTGGAGCTCTTTGCCCTATTTCAATTGGTTAAAGAGAGGAAACGTGCCTCCCTGTGCCAGTTTATGGTTGGTTTCAGGCACATCCAGCCAGTTGCTGCGACTTCTGCATCTTAGACACAGAAGCCGTCTCTGACTGTTACAGGGCACATTCTTCTGGATATGGCATTGGATTCACTATCTGATTTGACAACAACAGCACAGGAACACGGGTCCCACCACCCATTATGGGAGCCTTCATGGTTGCGGAAGTTCAGCCTGCGAAACCCTCATTAACAGCTGGCCAGAATCTGGTGAATGGATACTGAGCAGGGCCGGACTGGGAACTGAAAGCAGCCCTGGCAAATTTTTCCAGAGCAGCCACCATTCAGCGCGTAGCGAGCGAGCGCAACGAGCGAGCCCGACCACTAATAGGGGGCTTGGGAGGGTTCTCCCCCTCAAGAACATTTTGGAAAAAGACAGACTAAAATGGTGCATTTTACAGCACATTTTTCATTACAAATTTAATTGTATTAACTTTTAAAGCACAGTAAATAGTAGATGATGACCTTAAGAGCACTAGGTTATCCAGTCATATGTTCCCATAGACATTCTTACAGAGAGCACCAAAAATAGACACAAATGTAGTGAATCAGAGAGCATAAAGTATAAGGGAGACCAGCCCCCATACAGTGTGTAGTGAGCAAGCGCAGTGAGGGACCACTACTGGGGGAGTTTGGGGGGTTCTCACCCAAGAAAATTGTGGAGATAGAAAGGCCAAAACAATGCATTTGTCAACACATTTTTCATTACGTATTTAATTGTATTAGCAAGTCTTGGGCTTCAACTTCCCAAGGAAGCCCCGTCATTTCAGTTGGCCTGTCAGAGGCAGAATGAAGATATGAGCCTCAAACACTGCAGGATGGCTGGAGAGTGACATAACTTGTTGTGTCACAAAAGAGCTCTCCATTCGGCCATTGTGCTTGTAATTGTTGCCATGGCCTCCTTATTGTGTCATAAATACCTTTGGCTAGCAACTAAAAAGGAATCCTCAAACCTCAATGCAGACCAGATAGTAAAATACTTAAATACAAAATTAACAGGATGGCGCAATCTGGGTTTTTTCTTTGAGACATATTTTACAGTAGAAGAAACACAGCATGCATGGGGCAACATTAGCTGTGAGGCAGTGTACCATTCTCCCTAATTAATTTGGTCCAAATAGGTAGAGTAATGATTAACTGTGAATGCACTAGACATTGAAACTGATGTAGAAAATCCTCACCCTGCTCTGAAAAAAAGCATACTGTTCCGTTAAAGCTAAACATTCAATGACTATGAGTGAAACTTTCTCGCGAGCAAAAATCAAGCAATGAATATAAGGGAGACATATAAATAAGAGAAATTGCTTAAACTGCTGCACTAGTGCTGCTGGGAAATTGCATCTGTAACTTGCTTTGCGTTGCACCAAGCAACCCACCTACTGCTCTAGTGGTCTCAAAAGGATACAATATAAAAAAAATTGCAGTGATCTGAAAATACAGACAATTACAGCTTGTATGATAGGGGCTATAGTTAGTGGAGCGTTGTAAAGCTATGCAGACCAATGGTTTGTCAAATTTCCAGAATTTCATTTCTGAAATGGACTGAAAAGTGCCCAGATGCCTTTTAGCTTCCAGCACAGCGCTATAAAAAGTTCACAAATAAATACAGTCAACAAAAGTGTATCATAATCGCTATGGGAAATATTAATTCTAAATAAAACTTTAATGTGAGGCAGGGCAATACAAGAAGTTCAGGCAAAAATCAAACAGCAACTGGTGGCGCTGTGGTTTGTGTTTACGCAGCTTATGCCAGACCCCTTTCCCAGTGACAGACCCTTAAGGAGAACAGAATATGCCCACAGCACCGTGAAGACGTGAAGGATTTAAAACTAATAATAAAAGCATAGACAGACAATAACTAACACACACAAATGGAGAACTGTGCTGTCAGGAAACTGCAGGTAATTTATATACATGCCCTGCATGGGCACCCTCAGGACACTTCAGCTTCAGTGCTCCCAGGCCCCACGCAGCTTTAGCGTGCTTATTAGGCGGTTATGCCTATTTCTTGGTGCATTTCCACGGAGCACTTCGGGATTCTCCCTCAGCCCTACAGGCCTGTATGCTGCCCCAAGTTCTCTTGTTTTAATTGTCTCACCTTGACTGCCCCTCCCTCTGACCCAGCCTCAGCCCCTCACTTTACTACACCTCCAGCTTCTTTCATAGTCACACCCTGTTCACATCGTTCAATTACTTCTCGCTCTATCAGCCCTCGTTAACGGCCCTTCTCTCATCAAGCAGCCTTTCACGTGAGGATCAGGGCCGCTAGGTAGAATATGGTGGTGCTTTAAGCGGCTGCATGAGACCCCGCAAACGGGCCTCTGGGGTATGCGTTGAGGGGCCGAGGTGGGAAAGGGACATCCCTCCATTTTAGCACGCTTCAAGGACACAGAAAGCAGACAGAGGCTTTTCACTGTAACCGAATTGAGGGAAGTGAAAGGGTCACGGGGATCCAGAGGTGGTGCTAGGGACAGTAGGTGGGAGACTGGGGGGGCATTGGAAGAGTAGGTGTAAACCTGAGCCTCTTCAAGGCTTGCTCTGTGAAAGGCAAACATAGGCGGCTAGTCTTGACTTACTCTATCAGCTCAGCTGCAAGTACCATTGACAGTACGGGCCAGCCTCAATGACTTCCCATGCCACGGTCCAGGTCGGGCACTCAGAAAAACTCATGCGGCAGCGGCATTGGCTGCACTGGACTGAGCACCACTCTCCAGCCGTGGTCCGGTCCAAATCATTACGACGGCGGAGCAACTTTAAACTATGCTATGTGTGCCCACTCGCACTGGCCCACCTACCCTGATTGGCCAATGACACTGAGGCCTCGCGACCTGACGTCAGCTATTGCTGCGGTATATTGTGCAACATTGTAGCGCTGCCAGCCGTGAACTCAACCCAAGCCTGACGCACTCTGCCAGCTAGGAGCTTTGGCAGTCAGAAGAGGTGCTAACTTGGAGTGCTACACGAGGCGCTTGTCAGTGCCGATTCATACTCTAAAACACTGCAACACAAATATTTCTGCAGAAAGAGCCTAAGCCGATAGAATATTTAAAAAAGCAGCATATTTGTGAACAATAAAGTAAGTCATAGCAAATTTATTTAGCACATTTGTACTTACTGCCAATTTCTTTGGAGTAGGTGCTTCTACATATTAAAAGTATAATTTCACTGTCAGAACCCACTGTTCATGACTCCTCCCCTTCCTGCTACAGCTTCTTGACCTCCATTTTCCCAGATTATTTTTTCCCATTTCCAGCACTGCCACAGTCTCTAGCTGGTGCAAGTGCAACACTATAGAATTTCACGTATATGGACTGGAAGGTGGGATTTCTACTCTCCCCATTTGCTAAAAGTACAACAAGGCATAAAATATTCACTTCCCCCAACTTGAGCTAGAATTGTAAATGACTCCAGTATTGGAGCTTTCATAGATTCACATGCCTGAATCATTCCCCGTCGTCTCTGGTACATAAAAAAGCAATGCTTAGCAGTATAGCAAACTGAAAGAGGCTTAGGCCCATTTCCCTTTTGCAGCCCATAACCCTTGTTATGTAAAAAGGACCAAACTTTTCCCTGAACCAATCGGAGCTCCTCACCCTCTAGAACCCCCCTGAGAGAATCTCCTGCTCCTCAGATTTTCTACTGCACTTTGTGCTAGGGAGTCTCCTTTGAGCTCTGCTCAAACTCTTACAATTCTACTCACTTGACTGGGATTTGAGGTTGTTTATTTTTCCAGTTTGGTTTATTTGTAGTTCCTTCTTCTTCTGCCATGGCTGACAAGGAGATAAAAGGATTATTTAGAGATTGTGCCACCTGCTCTAAGAAAAGGGTCTATACAGACGATCCTAATAAAGACTGCATCTACTGCCTTTACCCAGAACATCAGGCGAAGGAGTGTAAGGTATGTCGTACCTTTTCCAATAAAACCTTGAAGGATCGTGAAGGAAGACTATTACTTTGGCTTCAGAAGGTGAAAGCCAGGAAGGAGATCCTCTCAAGTGATAGTGAGGAGGAGTCCTCTTCGTCTAGGAGATCTCTAAAAAGGAGCAGATCTCCTCAGGCTCATACCTCAGGTGAGAGACCTGAGAAGGCCCCTAAAAAGACCACGTCAGGGTCTTCAGGGCGCAGTCCCTCGAAATCTCCTTCAGGCAAAGCTAAGGAGAAGAAGGGTCATGCTTCAGAGGTGAAACAGGTAAAGAAAACTGCCTCAGAGCCTTCAAAATCTCCTGCCTGGCTCAACATTACTATTAAAAAGCCATCCTCCACACCTCCTGAGGAGAGATAAAATCTACATCATCGACGGGAGTGTCGACGAGGAAAATATCATCGTCGCCGAAAATGGCATCGTCGTCGACGAAACCTGAGGTAAAAACTATATCTAAGGCTTTAGCGCCGTCGACAATTCCACCGTCGACGACAGTGTCGACAACGAGCCCTTCGACAATGAAGGCGTTGACGACGACCATGGCTACAATTACTTCGTCGACGGGATCCTCGATGACGGCAGCAACCACGGGAACGACGACGACGGTGACTACAACATCGACGATAGCGTTGACGACTATGATAGCGTCGAAGGCGGCGACGACGATCTTGTTGACGGGCTCGTCGACAAGGGAAAAAAAAACAGAAAAGCGGTTTTTGGCCTGGAAAAGAACAATCACACCTGAAATTACATCTCCAAGTAAGGTGTCTCCATTAGTTCCTTCTCACCTTCTGGAGGAAGAGGATTCGGAGGACGAAGATGATGGTGGTCCTTTTGGATATGCGAGTAGCCCATCTCAATTATGGGTGAAATACCAAGAGGAGGACTCACAGGATGAGTATGAAGAATGTCAGGATCATCTCCAACAACAACAACAATACCACCAGGAACATCACGAGGAGATGACAAGTGTACCATCTTCTTTATTGAAGGATCTACAATTCATGTTGGAAGATTATAGGAGAAAATATCCTACACCTCAGACCTCTAAAGAAATTCCTGATGTTACGCCTCGACCACGCTCTGTACCAGGTACACCAGTGCGTAGGAGGGAGATCGTGACAGAGCCTCTTCCTAGATCTCCACCACCAAGATCTCAGCAGGATCCGGATACCACAGATGATGACCATGAGGAGGGAGAGATTACGGATCCTAGTAGAGAGTGGGATGATTATCTCATTCCGTCACCTTCGTCTCCTACACCAAAACCTGTGGATTCTCCACCAGAGGACATTGGTGGTTTTCATAACCTGATGGAGAGAGCCACTAAGAGATTTGCACTTAGCATGGCGGAGGATAAAGCTGAATGTTTCTTATATGACTTCAAGGAACCCTATCGGGGATCTGTTCGGTCCTTACCGATTGTAAGTCATATTTGGGAGGAAGGACTAAAGGTGATGGAAACACCAGCTACAGTGACTCTGGTGCTCGCCAGACTGGACAAAAAATATAAAGCGCCTGCAGATGCTTGTCTTTTGGGTCATCCAAAACCGGTCTCAGTTATTACACAAGCTGCGCAACAAAAATCGAGAAATCCGTCAGCTCCGATTACAGCACCCCCAGACAGAGAAGGTAGGAGACTGGACTGCGTGGGAAAGAGATTTTCCTCTATGTCGGCTCTATTGGTAAAGGCTGCAAATGCATTGGCCATTCTCAGAAGATACGACCGGCAAATGTGGTGCGACCTTTCGCCATATATTGACCGTGTGCCAGAAGCAGAGAGACAAGAGGCCAGAAAAATTCTACAGAAGGGGGAGAGGACTTCGGCAGAAGTCATAGATTGCGCTATGGATATAGCGACTACAGCATTCATGTCTCTGGGAGGAGCAGCAGTACTGCGCAGACAAGGATGGTTAAAAGCGATGGCATTTAGACCGGAGTTCCAGAATAAAATCTTGGACCTTCCCTTTAACGGTGAAGATTTATTTGGCAAGCATGTAGATGACACTCTGCAGAGTATCGAAAAATATACTGATACTGCTAAAGCATTAGGAACTCTACAATACAGAAAAGTTCCTATTCGAGGCTCTAGGGGTAAGAGCCAATCGTCTTACAGAGGAGGATATCAGCAAGAGAGATATTCCTCTTACTCCACCTCATCTCAACCCTATTGTCAGCAGTTTACACAACTAGGAGGTTATACCAAGTCTACTCCAAGAGGTAAAGGATGTCGTCAGGGGAAAGACAACGCCCAACGACAATGACAGCCTTCAAGTTCCGGCTATATAGACTCTACTGAGATTGCATGTTCCCCTGGGTGGAAAGATTGCTCATTACTTTCAAAATTGGCAGCAAATAACTACAGACCAATAGGTCCTCAACATTATTCAATTCGGCCACACTCTAGAATTTATACTGATGCCCCCTCGTACGCCACCGATGCATCAGAAGGTCAATCATTTGCATCAAATCCAAGAAGAGATTCGGACAATGCTCCGAAAGGGAGCAATAGAACCGGTGCCGAACTCCCAAAGGAGAAGGGTGTTTTACTCCCGATTTTTTCTAGTAAAGAAAAACATCCTCCAATGGCGTCCTATTCTGGATCTCAGGTCCCTAAACACCTATCTCAAAAAGCAGTCTTTAAGGATGGTTTCTCTCCAAGACATCCTTTTACTATTAAACCGAGTAGACCATATGACCACATTAGACCTACAGGATGCGTACTTTCATATCCCCATCCATCCTTCACACAGGCAGTACCTTCGGTTCATGGTAGCCGGGGAACATTACCAATTCAAGGTACTGCCTTTCGGCCTGAAATCAGCTCCAAGAGTGTTCACAAAATGCCTAGCTCCAGTGGCAGCTGTTTTAAGGAAACAAAAACACCAAGTATTTCCTTACCTCGACGACTGGCTAGTCAAAGTACCATCAGCAGCGCTGGCCCGAGCGTTAACAAAGGCTTGCATAGACTTATTTGCCAAGCTGGGTCTATCTCTACACAAAGAAAAGTCATCCCTTCAACCAACGAAACATATCACCTTTTTGGGAGCAATACTAGATACAGAGAGAAGCAAGGCTTTTCCCTCCAAAGAAAGACAGCTGAAAATTATGTCTCTGTTCCAAGACTTTATATTATAAGAAGAAAGTGTCTTTCAGTACGCAAGTACAAGTCATTACTGGGAACAATGTCATCCTGCATTCCCCTCGTGCCCCACTGCAGTTTAAGAATGTGACCGCTGCAAGAGCAGCTGGATGTAGAGTGGCTCCAAGCAGAGGGATTCTTCGAGGATGTAGTCCACGTAACGCCGGTCATGCTTCAGGCAGCAACGTGGTGGACACAAGAACGGAATGTCTCACAAGGTCTTCCATTCCTTACAACACCAGGTCCATTGGTAGTGACTACAGATGCATCCCTAGAAGGATGGGAAGCATTTCTTCAAGACCTTCAAGTCAGTGGTCGTTGGAAGTTATACGAGCAGTAATTACACATAAACTTGCTGGAACTCAGGGCAGTCCGTTTCGCACTACTAGCTTTCCTAACAAGGATAAGAGGGTCGTCAGTGTTGATAAGAACGGACAACACGACTGCAATGCACTACTTAAACAAACAAGGAGGAACAAGATCTCTCTCCCTTTCTCAAGAAGCCCAAGACATATGGGAATGGGCGCTACAGCAAGGGATATCCATGACAGCAGTACATCTTCCAGGGGATCAAAACATCAAGGGGGATACTCTCAGCAGGCTCAAGTCATCCTGCCACGAGTGGGAGTTGGACCAAGGGGTCCTAAAATAACATTTTTCGAAGATGGGGAAAACCAACAGTGGACCTCTTCGCAACAGGAAAGAACAGGAAATGCTGATTCTTCGCAAGCTGGCTTCCCCAGAAGGGGTCATGGGGGAATGCATTTTCTATGGCATGGTCCGGCGTCTTTGCCTACGCTTTTCCTCCGATTCCCCTCCTGCCACGAATGTTTGTGAAGATCAAGAAAGAACCGTGCTGACTGATCCTGATAGCCCCATGGTGGCCCAGACAAAACTGGTTCACAGAGCTTCCGCTGCTATCGGAGGTCCATCCGATTCGCCTTCAACCAATTCCCTCACTTCTAATAATGTCCCAGGGACAAGTGCTCCATCCAGACCCACAATGCTTATGCTTAGCGGCCTTTCTCCTGAGCACTGTGAGTTTCAACATCTAAATATCTCAGAAGAATGTAAAAACATCCTCTCAAAGACTTTAGCGGATAGTACAATCAAAACCTACAGAATGAAGTGGAAGAGATTCTGCCCCTGGTCTCAAAAAAGTAAACGTCATCCTTTGACTTCTGCACCTCATGAAATTATCCCATACATCATACATTTAGCCAAATCTGGTTTGGCTCACAAATCTATAAAGGTGCATTTAGCCGCAATATCCCGCTACAGAAGGTCGGGCTCGGGTCCATCCTTATGGTCGACAAGGATCATCAAGCAATTTATGAAGGGACTTTTCAGAGTTTTTCCTCCTATAAAGCCTCCACCACCGCTTTGGCATCTGAATATAGTCCTGTCACAATTAATGAAGCAGCCTTTTGAACCTATACATAGGGCGGATCTTAAATTCCTATCATGGAAAGTAGCGCTTCTCATCACTCTAACTTCAGCAAGGCGAGTGGGGGAGCTACAGGCTCTCACAATTCAAGACCCTTTTTTACAATTTAAAGATGACAGGATGATTCCGAGGACTAATCCAAGATTTATTCCTAAAGTACCAACTGACTTTCATTTGAATGAGCCATTGGTTTTAAAACGCTTCTTTCCTCAACCAACAACAGCAGCGGTATGAGTTTTGCATTCACTGAACGTCCAACGATGTCTCAAATTCTATTTACAAGAGACTAAGAGCTTTCGCAAGTCTTCATAACTTTTCGTCGCTTTCAGGGCACTCAGGATACGTTTCCCTTTATAAAAACGTGGGATTGCAAGATGGATTTCCAGTGCGATTGTCTACGGTCACCAAGCTGCTGGAAAACCTCTGAACGCACGAGTTCGTGCCCATTCAACAAGAGCAGTGTCCACATCCACTGCATTATTTGCAAGAGTGCCGATCCAGGATATATGCAGGGCAGCAACCTGGACATCTGCGCACACCTTCACCAGGCACTACTGCTTGGAAGCAGCTGCAGAGACAGATGTGGCGGTGGGAGAAGCGGATTTGAGAAACATCATCCAATAACGGTGAGCCCTCTTTACATCCCTCCGTCCTTTTCTCTTATTTACAAATGCACATTTTTCTTTTACTATGTAGAGTGTTATTCATGCTGTATTACATGACAATGGAACAAAGAGGAAAAATGTGTTTGACATATCACTGCTCGCTATTCTGATTCAGGCATGTGAATCTATGAAAGCTCCACTACTGGATTAAGAAAACAAGTTACTTACCTGTAACTGTGGTTCTCCAGTATTTGAAGATTTCATAGATTCACATATGCCCACCCTCCTCCCCTGAGAGGCTCAACTTGGATTTAGCACAGAAAGTGTTTTATGCATAAGTTCGCGAAAATCTGAGGAGCAGGAGGTTCTCGCAGGAGGGTTCTAGAGGGTGAGGAGCTCTGATTGGTTCAGGAAAAAGTTTGGTCGTTTTTACATAACAAAGGTTATGGGGTGCAAAAGGGAAATGGGCCTAAGCCTCTTTCAGTTTGCTATACTGCTAAGCATTGCTTTTTTATATACAGGAGACTTCCGTCTTGACGACGGGGAATCATTCAGGCATGTGAATCTATGAAAGCTTCCAATACTAGAGAACTGCAGTTACAGGTAAGTAACTTGTTTTCTTCCCTTCTTCTGGAACATTTACGGGCAGTTCTACACTTCTCTGAGTTTTTGGGGTAACATAGAATGCATGCACTTCCTAGAGGCCGAGAGAGAAGAGAAGCCATCTGTTTCATTTTAAGGTTTTTAAACTAATATGGGGTTCTTCCACCCGTGCACAAACCAGACTGGCCCTTAATCCTGTATTCCTCCCGCCCCGCCAGCAGACTGCTGTAATACACACCTCCGGTCCCCGCGGGTCCCAGCCTGACTGTGCAGAGCAGCAGAGATGTCGGACACAGGCCTGGAAACAGGACGACCATCTGATTTTGTTGCTGGGGGCCTATTTTTAAAAAATCGGCCCCAGTAACAAAACTGGCCCCCTGTAAAGAAACCGCCCCCCACCCCTTCCGTCCTCCCGGGGGATTGCCTGGAGCCCGGTATTACTAGTCCGTCCCTGATACTGAGGTGGCGAAATCTATGATTCTTGCCAATGTCCCCTCAACAAATTCCAGTGATTATAAATTTCCCTCCGGAATGGGGAATAGCAGTTGTATCCCAGCAAAAATGAGTCATTTTCTGGACAGATTTCTGTGGGAGAAAAACACTGACATTTTCCTGCTGCTTTGGCGAGCAGGAGGCGGTGGGGAAAGGTACAAAGGCTCTGTCTGCTCGGGGGAGGGAGGCATTACCTGCACCCCGTGTTGCTACAGCAGTTGGAAGGGGTCTGAGTTGCGTGGCTGTCTGCACTCCATGCCCCTTTCAGAAGCGCAGTCAGACCTGGTGTGTCCAGGATGAAAATGATCACATTCAGAATTTGCGGGCATGATTATTCCGGGTCCAGAGACACTTACAATTTAGAGTTGCCCAATTTCACTCAGAGTTAATGCTGCGACCGAAAAAGCACAATTCGTAATGAGGCTTTAATCAGCATCTACATCTTAGAGGCAAACCTTTAGGGTGCAAAATGTAGAAGTCTGCAGTTTGACATGATCTTTTCAACAGATCATAATGCATCTCTACAACAGCAGGATGACTGACATAGTTCAGAGGACAGCTCCTTTACGTCTAAAAAGGCAAAAGAAAAAACTTTCAGTTCCGTGGTTCAACCAGAACATAAACACTGAAAGAAGCCAACTAAGACATCTGGAAGCGCACACAAAAAGTCTATCTTGAATGTCAAAACAGCAGCAATCAGATGACTACTAGACAGCGAGAAGACCAAGGGAAGAAAACTCTTCGGAATAATAAAACAACAATCGGGAAAACCTGTGGAACCCACATTTGCAAAAAACTTGGCAGATACCGGTAACATTTTCTCCACCTTTTTAAAGATGAAATTACAACCATAAGCAACTCTCTACCCAGTCAAGCTGCTAGTACCCAACCGAGGGAATCCATCCACCCCACTCTTTCAGCAAACAGAATGAATATAGACAAACACACCCCAACAGCCACCCCCCCCCCCCCCCCCCCCCACCCCCCAAAAAAACCAGAGCTTTCTGTAATAGTTTTAGAATTCTATCTGAGGGGGAAATCCCAAAAAACATTCAGTACATGAAATCGACCACGGATGCCATTCCCTACCACCTACTGAAAGAGATTCACCAATGTCTAATTCCCTTACGGATAGAAATAGTTAGCACATTACTTCAACAAGGATTCCTCCCAAATTGCCTCCCCCACTAAAAAAAAAAAAAACAGGCACCGACTAGAACGACCTAAACACCTTCCAACCAGTAGAAAATGCTCCTATGACCAGCTATGCAAACAAGTCAAGAATTTTGACTTATTAGACAAACACCAATCAGGTTTCAGGCTTGTGCACAATACAGAAGTCACCATTCTAAACATCTTAGATGATATATGAACATCACTAGACCAAAACTAAACTTGTCTCCCAATACTTCTAGATTTATCAGCGGCGTTTGACACGGTCAGCCAAGAACGCCTCAGAGAAACTCTTGAACTCAGAATCGGCCTATCAGGAGCTGTCTGGTTCACCTCCTTCTTACAGAACCAACAACAAAGTGTCAAAATTGGCACTCCACTATCTGATACATCAGACATTGATAGTTCAAGTTAAAGTTCAAGTTAATTTTATTGCGTGATTAATAAAAATCGTTACAATCTTCGAACAGGTTAAAATTACAAATTTCGTGCAAATAAAAAAATAAATATTCTGTCACTGGTAAAAGAGACAACACTGATCTTATTTCATCCGATACAGAACATTGTTACGGTCATATTCTTTGGCAAGGTTTTGATAGTGTCGTTTGTGCCGCAGCGGCCTTCAAGCCACGATCCGCTCTTTGTGCTTGACTTTAAGTGCCTTT
Source organism: Lissotriton vulgaris (assembly GCF_964263255.1). Classification (NCBI taxonomy): domain Eukaryota; kingdom Metazoa; phylum Chordata; class Amphibia; order Caudata; family Salamandridae; genus Lissotriton; species Lissotriton vulgaris. The sequence continues at coordinate 773,042,973 of NC_141700.1, read as the reverse complement.
TATCAGTTAAATTTCTTGTAGCCGTTTTGTTACCTCGGTCATAAATTTAAGTTCACGACATGCCAAGATGGAGGAGGTGCCTCCTAGCCAGCTTATTGCCGCTTGCGGGCATGTGCGGATCTTTAAAGTGATAAAGATGGCCCGTAGGTATCGTCTTCTTAAAGCCAATAGGGCCAGACATGCACATAACAAGTGCGTTAACGTTTCCTTCTGATATCCACACAGTCTACAGTGGGGGCTTTCGTTTTGGTTTTCCAAGAAGGTCTTAAATCCTTTGAATAGTGCAGGCCCATTCGGTTAGCTACGAAAGCTTTTTTTAAATGTTGACTAAAATGGGAGGCTAAGTATCCCTGTGGTTTTTGATGAGTGTACGAGGTGATTACTGTCCATGCGTGGCGCCGTTCGTTAGAGATATTTTGTCCTCAAACAGAGATTTCCTTTTTGCTGAACGGTTGGCTACCTTACAGAAGTGTACCTGGTCTATTTTTTTTCTCCATACTTCTAGTAGGTCCAATTTGGACAAGCAGGTGCTAAGGGAGCTTCCCCATGAGTTGGTACTTGGCTGGTTTTCCTGATGATTTATTTCCTTCAAGCAGATGTTGTCCATTAACTCACTTCGGGCAGAACGAATTTTATGACATAGTTTAGCAAAGTTGGACATTGACCAGAATTTTTGGTTTTGTAGGCCAAATTTGTGGCGGACTTGTGCGGGAGAGGCTGATTGTGGCAGATTAAACACTACTTTGTAGATTTTGTTTTGTAGATTGTTTAAAGTTTTTGCCTCCCTTCCAAGCCACGTGGTTAACCCATATGACAGGGTAGGTAAAATTTCTGAATCCAATACTTTTAGTAGGTGGGTGTAATTCGGGCCGGCCATTTTTAATTGTAGTTGCCTATACGCATAGATTAATGTTTGCGCCTTCCCTTTTAATGCTTCTTTTTTGAATTGCCTTGCCCAAGGGTTATCCCCAAATACTTGTATGAGTCCTGTTCTTCTAAGACTGAGTCGTAGATTGACCATTTAAATTTCAGTTTCTTCCCCTCCACTAGCCGGAGCACTTTTGTTTTTTCTTTGATAGGGGCGTTCCGCAAGGACCTACAATTTTACCAACGCTCTTCAATCTATATATGGAACCACTCACTAAAATCCTCAAGCAGTCAGAAATCTTGTACCACATGTACGCTGATGACACTCAGCTCTACATGAAACTCTCCTTTCTTGAAGACATGAGGAGACTAGATGACTCCTGAGGAAAAGACAGGACTGGCTGGCACACACGCATCTAAAACAAAACCAGCTGAAAACCAAACTCATTCTCTTCTCACTATCCCCCAGATCTGACCAACCACAACTTTGGTTTCTCCAGTATTGGAATTTTCATAGATTCCCATAGCTTGTATTATTCCCCGTCGTCGGATTGGGAGTCTTGGTAAATGACAAATAACATAGCAGTGGGTACAAAACAGAAGAAAAGGCAAAGGCCTCATCTCATTTTGTAGCATATCCACCTCTTTTTGTAAAAGAGACCAAAATAATGCAACAACCAATCAGATTAGCCTCACCCCATAGAACCTTGCTGAGAGAACCTCAGAGCCTCAGATTTTCTACCGCACGTTGTGCTAAAGGAGTCTCCTTTGAGCTCTGCTCACTTCAATTCTATTCTACTGTTTTTTCAGCAGTTTTTTCTTCAGAATTGTTTGATATTTCTTCTTGGAATGTCTGACAAAGAGAAAAAAGGCCTTTTTAAGGCTTGTTCTACCTGTGGCAAGAAAAGGTTGTATGTGGAGGACAGGCATAAAGACTGTATCTACTGCCTGTATCCGGACCACAAGGTAGCGGACTGCAAGATCTGCCACACCTTTTCCACAAAGACTCTCCGGGACCGTGAGGGTCGCCTTCTCACCTGGCTCCACAAGCTGAAGATGAGACGATCCGTCATCTGCCACTTAGTCAAGAAGGTCAGTGGAGAGGGGTAGGGCTTCCCCTTCACCATCTACAGACCGTCACGCAAAGGCCTAAAAAAAGACCCCCCGCCGTGAGTCTGAGAGCCGGAGTCCTAGCAAATCTCCTCACCATGGTGCAAAGGAGAGGGAAGGACTACCTTCAGGAGGAGCAGTGGCAAAGTCTGCTATACCTTTCAAAAAGCCTTCTACTCTGTCATCTGAGAAGTCTGACAAGAATAGTCAATCGTCAACGATGCTGCGAAAGATTCCGTCGATGAAGACGTCAACGGAATAGGTTAAAACAGCACCACCGCCGACGGGCTCGTAGATGGTGCCTTCAAGTCTCCATCCGTCGACGCTGGGGTCGATGGGCTTGTCGACGACGATGACAATTACTTCAACGTAGATGAAGATGTCGACGAAGGTGTCGACGACGATAGCTGCGACGGCGGTGGCGTCGACGAGAGCATGAACAACAACAACAGTGACGAGGACAACAGCGGGAGTGTCGACGGTCTCATCGACGACAGTGTTGACGACGCCCATCTCATCGTTGTCGATTTGCTCGTCGTCGATGGGTCCTTCCGTCGACGACCTCGTCGACGACCTCGTCAACGACGATTTCTTTTTCTTCCCCACCATCAACGGTCCCGTAGACAACGTCTTCGTCAATCGAGAAAATCACCATTTCTTTGACGGGAATCACACCGGACATGACTTCTCCAAGAAGGGTTGTCCCTTTGCCTCCCGCGCTGTTGCTGGAGGAGGAAGAAGATTCTAAGGGAGAGGATGATTCTTTTGGCTATGCCAATAGCCCCTCACAGCTTCTAGTCAAGTGCCAGGACACTGATTCTGAAGGTAAATACCTTCATGTGCACTCTTATCATCACTCTTTTCAACGTCAGGAAGGCAGTAGCCAGGAGATGATTTCTGTACCTTCTTCCCTCTTGGAGGATCTTCAAGGCATGTTACTGGACTATAGAGGAGATTCTCCCAGCCACCTCCTTCTTCAGTTCCTTTGGCGCATGCTGTATCTGCTTCGCCAGCTTCTTCTGTGGCTTAACCAAGGCCATCGTCCCAGATGGTATCACAGCCTCAAGTCACCAGTCCAGTCATACCTCCGGTGGTTCCAGAGGTGCAGATTGATTCCTCAGACGAGGATCATGGCGATATCACCATGCCGGACCACGGTACGGAGTAGGATGATTATGTGATACCGGACCAAGCTTCTCCAACACCGGATACAGCTTATTCTCCCCCTGCAGGCATTGGGGGATTTCAGAAATTGATGGAGAGAGACTCAAGCAGATTTAAACTTCCCATGCCTTCAGTTCAATCTGAGTGTTTTCTTTATGTTTTCAAAGAACCTTATAGGAAGACTGTCCGTTCCATTCCTATTATCAGCCACGTCTGGGATGAAGGTATAAAGGCAATGAAGAATCCGGCTACTGTCATTCCAGTCTTGCCGCATCTGGGGAAAAAATACATGGCCCCTGAAGACAGTCCAGCATCCTTAACAGGTCAACCAAAGCCGGATTCAGTGATATCCCAATCGGCTCAGAAAAAATCACGTAATCCTTCTGCGCCTCTTAATACTCCCCCTGATAAGGAAGGCAGACGCCTAGATAATGCTGGAAAAAGATTTTCCTCGATGGCAAGTCGTTTGATTAGAGCGGCGAATGCGTTGGCCATACTTGGCAGGTATGATCGTCAAATGTGGTGTGACCTCTCACCATATCTAGACCAGCTGCCTCAGGAGTCAAAGGTGGAAGCAAAGAAAATCTTGCAGGAGGGAGAGGTTACATCGGCTGAGATTATCGACTTCGCAATGGACATTGCCACAACGGCTTTCCATTCGCTAGCAGGCGCAGCTGTTCTTCATCGCCAAGGCTGGGTAAGGGCGACATGGTTCCGGCCGGAGGTCCAAAACAAAATCCTGGACCTTCCGTTTCATGGGGAGGCATTATTTGGTAAACATATTGATGATGCACTCCAAGACATCAAAAAGGATACGGAGACAGCAAGATCCTTGGGAACCCTACAATATCGGAAGGCTCCTTTCCGTGCAGCCAGAGGAAGAAGTACTACAACCTCTTCTAGTTAATCCCCCTGAAAGAACACCAGACCCTTCCCTTGTGATGACTACCTCCCAAGACTTTCATCAAAAATTCCTAAAATAAATAAAGCAGGAAATTGGAATTATTAAGAGTGACTTAAAAAGTGCCTACGAGACCCGCAGATGGATGTAGGAGAACAGTGTATAATCATTTTATAGAATAACACCACGTAGACAACAGACTCTTGATACTGAAGGAGCAATGCAATGACCTTGCAAGAAGAAAAAAGGTCTTAAAAACAGATCAAGATGCAATCAAATCAGGATCTGGAGATTGCCAAGGGGCTCTGCAGAGCAGGATATCCAAGCCAAACGTCAAAGACTGCCACATCATATCAGGAGCAGGCACATCGACCCACCAACACTTCTGGTTTATACCCACATGGTGGTGCCTGCTGAGCCTCAACGTGACTCACCTCTGCACATCCTGAAATGGGTACACCTCTATGAGGAAAATGTAGAAATAATAGCCGTGGTGCTCTCCAATGACTCAATCACCTCCGAAGCCCATACACTGCAGCTCTACCACGACTTAGCTGCTTCTAGCCTGAAAAAAAAAAAACAGCTTGGACTAATTACGTAATATATCCATGGACAGGTTAATACGTATCAAGGGGGCTATCCGTTCAGGCTTATCTTTGCATGGAGCTGTGAAAAGCATTTTGTAACATTAGTTCAGGAAACTAAAGAAATTCTGGGTAGTCAGGAGATGAAAGAGATCAGGAGGGTGACTTGACAATGAAAGGCAAATGAAAGACATCTGGTTGAAGTAAGTGAACAACAGTCCGGTGTAATGGAAGAGGAAGGAACCCACTGCCCACAGCTTAGAGAAAGGTAAAGGGAAGCCCTTGAGAGAAAGTGAAAAAGATACAAGACCAAAAAGAAACTGCCATGAACACACCACAGCCGGATGTCTTGGGTAATGATGGAGTAAGAGGGAAGAGGGCAACGACTGTGATGATTAGGATCTCGGAAATTCCCAAAGGTTACAAAGGCAGGAGGAGAGTTGGAGGGGAAATGCTCAAGAGATTGGTTTGACTAGGACCACTCATACAGTCAAGGTGACCGGAGCAAAGATCTCTTCTGCCTCCACTGGAGAAGTGTGGCTCAATGGTTAGAGCGGCAGAACCTGATGCACGATGTCTAGCCCGGGACCAGGGTTCAATTCCCGCCTCAGCGGGGTCTTGGGCTCTACTCCCTCGGACCTGAAATTCTTGCCTCAGTGCCTACTCTAATCATGGGTCCCACTCTGCAACTCTGGGCAATAGATTGCCTAATCTCCACAACGGCCCCAACAATGCTAGGATGCCTGGCTTCACCTTGGGGGTGCCCAGGAGCGGGCCCTTCACAGGGAAAGGCCAGGAAGGGATCCTCAGTGGTATTTGTACAAGTGCCGAGGTGCCTCAGGGTAGTCATGCGCTATACAAGTACCTCTACATTTATATTTACACTGTAAGCAAAGGGGTTTTATGGTTAAGGAGTAAGTCTTAATGTTAAGGGCCTTTACACCCCTGTTAAGGGACTAGGCATCCTTACCCTCATGAGATCTTCAGGAGGGGAATGTGCCTTCTCCAGAAGAGCCACCTAACTAAACACAATATGGCCAAACATAAATCTATATGGTTTCTAATGCAACATTTCACTTCCAGCTGTTGAATAAAGGCAGGATGTTGCTATATTGTTTTGAACCATTTTCAGGATGAGGTCACAGGGTATTTCAAGAATCAATTTTTGACCTTACAATCTTGGAGAAAGGGCTGAAAGGGGTGGCCAAGACAAACATCTAATATCTATCATATGCAACATAATTCTCCTATCCACTGAAAATCAGAAATACCTTGGACAGAAAAGGTGAAAAAGAGAATTAGACACAGAATTAGACAGAGAACTCTGAAGCAGTTACTGGACAAAGATCTACGACAAGGCCAATGTGACAATAGGAACTGACAAAGGTAAAGAGACCATATGTAAAGTCCTTACTTGTATCAGACACCTGAAAAACGTCATAAATGGGATATAGCCATACAATCCTTTTGATGGAGTAGATGTGGGGCCCACGTCTTCACCTGCCGTGACACTGCCTAAAACTCAAAGAGTATTGGGAGAAAGGACTCAGTGCAGTCAATGAAATATTTGGTACCTGGATCCCAACAGTCTCTGTAACTATAATCTTGGGCCACATCGTACAGAGAAGCAGAGGAGAAGACAGATATTTAACCATTTGTGGTAGTGACTCAATTTCTGCTTCTGCACTGGGGAAAAGGAACCCCCGCAGCTGAAAGTCAGTGGATGGCCAAGGTCTGGGGTTTTAGCAGCGGTGGAAAAGATGATGTCCACCTTGGAGCACACAAGACACAGACTGGTCGCCATTCCTTATATCTTTACTGAGTAGAGGGATCCGGCCGACTAATGGCATCTAAATGTCCTACAGGTAATCCCAGCAGAGCTGGCGCAACGCTTGACTACAGGTGCTGGAGAGGGGGGCTCTCCATGTCTGCCCCAAAACACCAGAAATCTTTATGACGCAGAGCGAATCAGATAGAATAGAGATGCACTGTCAGAGGGAAACAGCAAGGGTTTATTATTGGGGTACGTTTCAGCTACTCATGTAACGGATTTACTCCTGCCATGGTATAGGCAATGGTATGTATAACTGAAATATTTGAATAAAAAGAGTTAGTTCTAAATATTAGAAATATCTCTGCTTTAAGACTGACCCTCATCCTAAAGCCACTGGTGATACTTCTTCTGGGCTCCACGCGTCTTCTTTGTAACTTTGGGGTGCCTGCTAAAGGACCCCTGTAGGAATCTCTGGAGAGCAAGTGGTGTCGAAAGTAGTGGAACTTGGGAGAGAAGCTGCCTCTCACATTGGCCGCTGTTTGCTCTCTCACCTGATGACGCTGAAGAGGAGGAAACATGGAGAACTCAGTACCTTTCTAGAAACCGCATCCATCTGGATGTGTTCACAATATTGATCGGATTCGCCATTGTTTTGGTGGAGACTGAAAACACAGGCACCATATACTATTACACTACCCAGGGAGGAGGAACCAGGTCCAATACAATCCTGAATGAGGCCCAAATGATCTGGCATGCCTCTCGACCTCAGGAAGTGTTTTAATGATCAGAATCTGCAGAGCAGCCACATGGACACCAGTCTATATCTTTGGCAGAGATTACTATGCGGATTAGGAGCCAAGAAGAACGCCCAAGTTGGTGGAGTCTCTCCCTCTCTACAGTCGTTTCATTTAAAGGAAAGCCCCCTCCCCTGTGAGGACAAGCCTTTGCAGGTGTCTCTGTCCCACTTAGGGGAGTAACAATAACACAGTTTGCCACCAGTAATAGTCAGGCTTCCATTCTGAGGTGCTAACTGTTAAAATAATCCACAAATCTAATCTTCAAGCCCAGAGGGTCCAGCAAGGCATTTTCTTTTTCGCACCAACAGATACATTTTCATAACAAAGCTATCCACTATGCTGGCAGGGCCTCTACATATAGATGGTGGGCCTCCGCGAAGGGGTGGAGGCCAGGGTCTCCACCGATCTTGCAAGCAGGAGGCCGCCCGCCTATGTTCAAATGAGCCCTGCACTCTTGTCTAGGGCAGGAGTAAAACCCTTGACAATGGTGGAAATGGGCTTGGAACACCCTACAGTTGCTGAGGGCGAAGAGAAAGGAGTTTCCACCCATGAAGAAAAAAAGAATAAATGTGATGTTGCACAAACGTTATGGGACTCCATAGACTATTGTGTACTGTGTACAATTATATATGCGGAAATGCCTCTGCAAGTGTACATTTGCAAGTTTTCCTGGACATGCAAACCTCACGGACTCACGTTTTCAGCCGTGTATTCTTTAAAGTCCGCGCCTATGCAGGGTCTTCTTAATGCTTCTTTTAATGTAGCACGCCAAGCGCACATTCTGTGTCCCCCCTCACCACACACTGGAGAAATGTAGCACACTTACTGCTTCCCTAGGACACTTCAACCAGGCATTGGTTTTCCTTCTTGTTGGACCAGCCACTTTCCTCAACAAGGAGTTTTATCCTTAACTCTCCCTGAATATTAAGAATTTGCAAGGAGTAGGAGGGTTCAGCTAACGTGTATTTGTAAATCGCATGTTCACCCAGAGGTCTCTTGGCGCTGAATAACAGATGTTTATTGTTACCCAACTCGATGGTACTCATTTTATCGACCTCAGAAGGATGAAAGGCTGAGTGGACCAGCAGGGACATGAACCTGTGACCATGAGGTCGAACGCGGGCCCCTGCTACATACATTAGGACGTCTTTGGAACCGTCTTACTCTTATATCATATATTATTTTACTGAAAGGGTAAAGGCTTACGACAATGACATGATGCTGTCTGGTGTAGTAGCCCTTCTTTTGAGGTGAACAATAATTCCCATGCATTCTTGTAGATCTCATTCCTTTTCTCGGACTCTTTATCATTGTTCTTGATTGCCAACAGAATATCTCAGAACCTGCTGTACCCTGTTCGAAAGTCTGGGGCGACTTCATTCACTTCCTTACAGCTCCCCGTTATTGTCTTCTAGACCCATGTTTTCGAAATTGTTCACCTGTGTTAACTTTTTCTTAACATTGATTAATTAACAAAGCTTAAACCCCGCCTCTTCAAATGTGGGTCTCGCCTACAATGACTTTCTTCTCTCTATACTGCCCCCTCATGGCAGATAAAAGTATATGTCGCATATATGCATCATGTTCATGTCAGTCATGTCATGTTCTTTTGTTTTAAATTATCATCAACACCTTCTTTTGGTACCTGTTGTTTACCATGTAAATGATTTATGTATGTCGTTATTCATTTATTTATTTACTTGGCTGTTTTGTAAAGCACAGTTTGTCGTGTTTCGATAACTTTGTAGCGCTGAAGTGCATGGTTGGGATTGTAATATTGGTGTCAATAACGTGGCACAATAAATATGCATAAACTAACTTCAGTATGGACTTCTGAGGTCGTCAGAACCTTACATGGACAGGCTCCATTGTATTCCAGCCCCCGCGTCTCTTCACCTGTTCTCATCAAAGCTGATGTTTGCGATTGAACTCTTAGCAGACGGCACTCTACATGAGTAAGACAAAGTTATGTTGAAAACACATCTTTCTGCCCCACAGGATGTTCGTTGATAGTCATAAGCACTGGACAACCCAGAAGCACTCTTAATCCTCAATTATGGAAACATGTCGCTCCATGCTGTCTTTCAGGCTTCTTCCCTCACAGTTTTCCCTAGATTGATCATTTCCATGACATTTATGACAGAGGGAAGGTACTGTGCTGCAAAGTCGATTTATGTCTGTGTTTTCAATTGGTGATTCTGAGTCTGAATCCCGGCCTCAGCGCAACAGCCTGTGATTCTAGGCAAATCACTTTGGCCTGATTTAGAATTTGACAAACGTGTTACTCCATCACAAACGTGACAGATATCCCATCAGCCTTTTGGTAGGATATAATGCGGTTGTAATAAGGAGGGGGGGACATCTTTCATGTTTGTGACGAAGAACCCATCCACCAATCTAAATCAGGTCTTTACTCCCCTGGTAGCTAAAAAAATGTTTAGAATATTCTCGTGCTCATGTAAAGCACTCTAATGCTCTAGGTCCAGATTCCCGTTATATAAAACCACAAACAATAAGATAAACAAGGAAATCATTTGGAAATACAAGCCTGACTAGGTTACAGGAGTTCATCTTTTTAAAGTTTTTTATAATGGTTGAATAGGAGTATTCTGAGGTGGCCCATTCAACGCACGTGACTATCAACGAAGATCCCTACGATGCAGAACTAGGATTACACGTGCAGGACATTATTTCTCTCATCAGTGACTCTATTGTTCCACACCATTCTGACAGGCGTCTGTCTTCTTCTGCCTTTTCAGAGATCCCAGCAAACATAGAGCTTGGAGATGGGACTTGCAGCACAGACGACACCATAGTTAGCGATAGCGAAGTGGTGAGTAAGGGTGAACCAGAGAAAGAGCAACAAAGCAAAGAACAAAAGCAAATACAGTACCTGCAGCCACTGGCCACTGCATGTGTCAAAACGAGTGAGTGAGTGAGTGAGTGAGTGAGTGAGTGAGTGGAAGACTTGAGGAAACGATGAGGTGTGACAGACTGCAGGGACCTGATTGTTCAGACCCACAATAAACGAAACAAATATAGTGATGGGTCAGACGGTGGCAAATGGTGGCTCCTGATGACCCTTTAGCACTTTGGAACACACCACTTGTCTTAGGAGTTTTGGAAAGATTTTTCTAGAATGGTGAGTCTGACATTTACCCTAAAGAGAGGCGAGACAAGATGAGATTAGAATCTTGAGGAGCATTGGACACTGACCACCTGAGTTCTCCCTTAAGTAGAGAGAGTCTTATGTTTACTGCTATTTGCATTGAGTGATTACTTCTAATTTGTGGATCCAGATGCAATGTCTGGCTCAAGGGTCATCCAGATGACTCCAGGGAAGAGCTTCTTCAGTTTAGAGGAAAAATAGAATACAGGTAATATACTGTAAAAAATAGCTTTGGCAGTTTAGGCCTATCCAAAAACCTACATCACTGAGTGAGACAATGTGAAGGCGGCATTCAAATAATGTTTTCATGTAGTGTGTGTGCCGAGCCCTACCATAGGTAGCCCTATGCACACACACCTGCTCAGCACCAGGATATCCTTGCGGGTGATAGTATGCTTCACAAATACACATAACATAACCTAGGATGTAGACCTCAGAGAAATACAGAGGTGGACATGCATGACATTTCAGAGCCTGCAGTTTGGAGGTAGGTTTGCATTTTTGGAGGCATAGCTCACAGTTCACTCTACCAGTGTTTGTTGCAAAGGAAGCCTCTTGAGGTTTGCTAGGTGACTTAGTGACGCGTACTTAGTTGAAAGAGCAGCTAGTGTCTGAGTCATATTACTCTTGCAATTAAGGAAAGGCTTGGATAAATGACTGTTGGTTGCGATAGTTGAAGGATGCACTAGAAGAATGTCTCCTGCTGTGGAAGAGTGTCTGCTGATACTGAGGTGAACTCAGTGAATGAATGTCTCCTGCTGTGGAAGAGTGTCTGCTGCTACTGAGGTGAACTCAGTGGATGAATGTCTCCTGCTGTGGACGAGTGTCTGCTGATACTGAGGTGAACTCAGTGAATGAATGTCTCCTGCTGTGGAAGAGTGTCTGCTGCTACTGAGTTGAACTCAGTGGATGAATGTCTCCTGCTGTGGACGAGTGTCTGCTGCTATTGAGATTAACTCAGTGGATGAATGTCTCCTGCTGTGGAAGAGTGTCTGCTGCTATTGACATGAACTCAGTGGATGAATGTCTCCTGCTGTGGAAGAGTATCTGCTGCTACTGAGGTGAACTCAGTGGATGAATGTCTCCTGCTGTGGACGAGTGTCTGCTGCTACTGAGGTGAACTCAGTGAATGAATGTCTCCTGCTGTGGAAGAGTGTCTGCTGCTACTGAGGTGAACTCAGTGAATGAATGTCTCCTGCTGTGGAAGAGTATCTGCTGCTACTGAGGTGAACTCAGTGGATGAATGTCTCCTGCTGTGGACGAGTGTCTGCTGCTACTGAGGTGAACTCAGTGAATGAATGTCTCCTGCTGTGGAAGAGTATCTGCTGCTACTGAGGTGAACTCAGTGGATGAATGTCTCCTGCTGTGGAAGAGTGTCTGCTGCTACTGAGGTGAACTCAGTGGATGAATGTCTCCTGCTGTGGAAGAGTATCTGCTGCTACTGAGGTGAACTCATCGAATGAATGTCTCCTGCTGTGGAAGAGTGTCTGCTGCTACTGAGGTGAACTCAGTGAATGAATGTCTCCTGCTGTGGAAGAGTGTCTGCTGGTACTGAGGTGAACTCAGTGGATGAATGTCTCCTGCTGTGGACGAGTGTCTGCTGATACTGAGGTGAACTCAGTGAATGAATGTCTCCTGCTGTGGAAGAGTGTCTGCTGCTACTGAGGTGAACTCAGTGGATAAATGTCTCCTGCTGTGGACGAGTGTCTGCTGCTATTGAGATGAACTCAGTGGATGAATGTCTCCTGCTGTGGAAGAGTGTCTGCTGCTATTGACGTGAACTCAGTGGATGAATGTCTCCTGCTGTGGAAGAGTATCTGCTGCTACTGAGGTGAACTCAGTGGATGAATGTATCCTGCTGTGGAAGAGTGTCTGCTGCTACTGAGGTGAACTCAGTGGATGAATGTCTCCTGCTGTGGACGAGTGTCTGCTGCTATTGAGTTGAACTCAGTGGATGAATGTCTCCTGCTGTGGAAGAGTGTCTGCTGCTACTGAGGTGAACTCAGTGAATGAATGTCTCCTGCTGTGGAAGAGTATCTGCTGCTACTGAGGTGAACTCAGTGGATGAATGTCTCCTGCTGTGGACGAGTGTCTGCTGCTACTGAGGTGAACTCAGTGAATGAATGTCTCCTGCTGTGGAAGAGTATCTGCTGCTACTGAGGTGAACTCAGTGGATGAATGTCTCCTGCTGTGGAAGAGTGTCTGCTGCTACTGAGGTGAACTCAGTGGATGAATGTCTCCTGCTGTGGAAGAGTATCTGCTGCTACTGAGGTGAACTCAGTGAATGAATGTCTCCTGCTGTGGAAGAGTGTCTGCTGCTACTGAGGTGAACTCAGTGAATGAATGTCTCCTGCTGTGGAAGAGTATCTGCTGCTACTGAGGTGAACTCAGTGGATGAATGTCTCCTGCTGTCGAAGAGTGTCTGCTGCTACTGAGGTGAACTCAGTTGATGAATGTCTCCTGCTGTGGAAGAGTGTCTGCTGCTACTGAGATGAACTCAGTTGATGAATGTCTCCTGCTGTGGAAGAGTGTCTGCTGCTACTGAGGTGAACTCAGTGAATGAATGTCTCCTGCTGTGGAAGAGTGTCTGCTGCTACTGAGGTGAACTCAGTGAATGAATGTCTCCTGCTGTGGAAGAGTATCTGCTGCTACTGAGGTGAACTCAGTGGATGAATGTCTCCTGCTGTGGACGAGTGTCTGCTGCTACTGAGGTGAACTCAGTGAATGAATGTCTCCTGCTGTGGAAGAGTATCTGCTGCTACTGAGGTGAACTCAGTGGATGAATGTCTCCTGCTGTGGAAGAGTGTCTGCTGCTACTGAGGTGAACTCAGTGGATGAATGTCTCCTGCTGTGGAAGAGTATCTGCTGCTACTGAGGTGAACTCATCGAATGAATGTCTCCTGCTGTGGAAGAGTGTCTGCTGCTACTGAGGTGAACTCAGTGAATGAATGTCTCCTGCTGTGGACGAGTGTCTGCTGATACTGAGGTGAACTCAGTGAATGAATGTCTCCTGCTGTGGAAGAGTGTCTGCTGCTACTGAGTTGAACTCAGTGGATGAATGTCTCCTGCTGTGGACGAGTGTCTGCTGCTATTGAGATTAACTCAGTGGATGAATGTCTCCTGCTGTGGAAGAGTGTCTGCTGCTATTGACATGAACTCAGTGGATGAATGTCTCCTGCTGTGGAAGAGTATCTGCTGCTACTGAGGTGAACTCAGTGGATGAATGTCTCCTGCTGTGGACGAGTGTCTGCTGCTACTGAGGTGAACTCAGTGAATGAATGTCTCCTGCTGTGGAAGAGTGTCTGCTGCTAATGAGGTGAACTCAGTGAATGAATGTCTCCTGCTGTGGAAGAGTATCTGCTGCTACTGAGGTGAACTCAGTGGATGAATGTCTCCTGCTGTGGACGAGTGTCTGCTGCTACTGAGGTGAACTCAGTGAATGAATGTCTCCTGCTGTGGAAGAGTATCTGCTGCTACTGAGGTGAACTCAGTGGATGAATGTCTCCTGCTGTGGAAGAGTGTCTGCTGCTACTGAGGTGAACTCAGTGGATGAATGTCTCCTGCTGTGGAAGAGTATCTGCTGCTACTGAGGTGAGCTCATCGAATGAATGTCTCCTGCTGTGGAAGAGTGTCTGCTGCTACTGAGGTGAACTCAGTGGATGAATGTCTCCTGCTGTGGACGAGTGTCTGCTGATACTGAGGTGAACTCAGTGAATGAATGTCTCCTGCTGTGGAAGAGTGTCTGCTGCTACTGAGGTGAACTCAGTGGATAAATGTCTCCTGCTGTGGACGAGTGTCTGCTGCTATTGAGATGAACTCAGTGGATGAATGTCTCCTGCTGTGGAAGAGTGTCTGCTGCTATTGACGTGAACTCAGTGGATGAATGTCTCCTGCTGTGGAAGAGTATCTGCTGCTACTGAGGTGAACTCAGTGGATGAATGTATCCTGCTGTGGAAGAGTGTCTGCTGCTACTGAGGTGAACTCAGTGGATGAATGTCTCCTGCTGTGGACGAGTGTCTGCTGCTATTGAGTTGAACTCAGTGGATGAATGTCTCCTGCTGTGGAAGAGTGTCTGCTGCTACTGAGGTGAACTCAGTGAATGAATGTCTCCTGCTGTGGAAGAGTATCTGCTGCTACTGAGGTGAACTCAGTGGATGAATGTCTCCTGCTGTGGACGAGTGTCTGCTGCTACTGAGGTGAACTCAGTGAATGAATGTCTCCTGCTGTGGAAGAGTATCTGCTGCTACTGAGGTGAACTCAGTGGATGAATGTCTCCTGCTGTGGAAGAGTGTCTGCTGCTACTGAGGTGAACTCAGTGGATGAATGTCTCCTGCTGTGGAAGAGTATCTGCTGCTACTGAGGTGAACTCAGTGAATGAATGTCTCCTGCTGTGGAAGAGTGTCTGCTGCTACTGAGGTGAACTCAGTGAATGAATGTCTCCTGCTGTGGAAGAGTATCTGCTGCTACTGAGGTGAACTCAGTGGATGAATGTCTCCTGCTGTCGAAGAGTGTCTGCTGCTACTGAGGTGAACTCAGTTGATGAATGTCTCCTGCTGTGGAAGAGTGTCTGCTGCTACTGAGATGAACTCAGTTGATGAATGTCTCCTGCTGTGGAAGAGTGTCTGCTGCTACTGAGGTGAACTCAGTGAATGAATGTCTCCTGCTGTGGAAGAGTGTCTGCTGCTACTGAGGTGAACTCAGTGAATGAATGTCTCCTGCTGTGGAAGAGTATCTGCTGCTACTGAGGTGAACTCAGTGGATGAATGTCTCCTGCTGTGGAAGAGTGTCTGCTGCTACTGAGGTGAACTCAGTGAATGAATGTCTCCTGCTGTGGAAGAGTGTCTGCTGCTACTGAGGTGAACTCAGTGGATGAATGTCTCCTGCTGTGGAAGAGTGTCTGCTGCTACTGAGGTGAACTCAGTTGATGAATGTCTCCTTCTGTGGAAGAGTGTCTGCTGCTACTGAGGTGAACTCAGTGAATGAATGTCTCCTGCTGTGGAAGAGTATCTGCTGCTACTGAGGTGAACTCAGTGGATGAATGTCTCCTGCTGTGGAAGAGTGTCTGCTGCTACTGAGGCGAACTCAGTTGATGAATGTCGCCTGCTGTGGAAGAGTATCTGCTGCTACTGAGGTGAACTCATCGAATGAATGTCTCCTGCTGTGGAAGAGTGTCTGCTGCTACTGAGGTGAACTCAGTGAATGAATGTCTCCTGCTGTGGAAGAGTGTCTGCTGCTATTGAGATGAACTCAGTTGATGAATGTCTCCTGCTGTGGAAGAGTGTCTGCTGCTACTGAGATGAACTCAGTTGATGAATGTCTCCTGCTGTGGAAGAGTGTCTACTGCTACTGAGATGAACTCAGTTGATGAATGTCTCCTGCTGTGGAAGAGTGTCTGCTGCTACTGAGATGAACTCAGTGGATGAATGTCTCCTGCTGTGGAAGAGTGTCTGCTGCTACTGAGGTGAACTCATCGAATGAATGTCTCCTGCTGTGGAAGAGTGTCTGCTGCTACTGAGGTGAACTCAGTGAATGAATGTCTCCTGCTGTGGA
The DNA here is from genome assembly GCF_964263255.1 of Lissotriton vulgaris. NCBI lineage: Eukaryota > Metazoa > Chordata > Amphibia > Caudata > Salamandridae > Lissotriton > Lissotriton vulgaris. The sequence goes on along the minus strand of NC_141700.1, from coordinate 773,027,057 downwards.
AGAGTATCTGCTGCTACTGAGGTGAACTCAGTGGATGAATGTCTCCTGCTGTGGAAGAGTGTCTGCTGCTACTGAGATGAACTCAGTTGATGAATGTCTCCTGCTGTACAAGAGTGTCTGCTGCTATTGAGGTGAACTCAGTGGATGAATGTCTCCTGCTGTGGAAGAGTGTCTGCTGCTACTGAGATGAACTCAGTTGATGAATGTCTCCTGCTGTACAAGAGTGTCTGCTGCTATTGAGGTGAACTCAGTGGATGAATGTCTCCTGCTGTGGAAGAGTGTCTGCTGCTACTGAGATGAACTCAGTTGATGAATGTCTCCTGCTGTACAAGAGTGTCTGCTGCTATTGAGGTGAACTCAGTGGATGAATGTCTCCTGCTGTGGAAGAGTGTCTGCTGCTACTGAGATGAACTCAGTTGATGAATGTCTCCTGCTGTACAAGAGTGTCTGCTGCTACTAAGGTGAACTCAGTGAATGAATGTCTCCTGCTGTGGAAGAGTGTCAGCTGCTACTGAGGTGAACTCAGTGAATGAATGTCTCCTGCTGTGGAAGAGTGTCTGCTGCTATTGAGATGAACTCAGTGAGTGAATGTCTCCTGCTGTGGAAGAGTATCTGCTGCTACTGAGGTGAACTCAGTGGATGAATGTCTCCTGCTGTCGAAGAGTGTCTGCTGCTACTGAGGTGAACTCAGTGAATGAATGTCTCCTGCTGTGGAAGAGTGTCTGCTGCTACTAAGGTGAACTCAGTGAATGAATGTCTCCTGCTGTGGAAGAGTGTCAGCTGCTACTGAGGTGAACTCAGTGAATGAATGTCTCCTGCTGTGGAAGAGTGTCTGCTGCTATTGAGATGAACTCAGTGGATGAAAGTTTCTGCTGCTTTGGAAGTATTTCAGTTGCTATGGATGAGCTCTGTAAATTAGTGTCTGCTGCTTTGGATACTCCCTTGCTGCTTCAGAATACTGCCTACTGCTTTGTATAAGTGTCTGTAACTTTGAAGAGTGTCTCCTGCTTTGACAAGGGGTCTTTTGCTGTGGATGACTGAATAGCTGCTGATACCTATGAATGTTTGCTGATTGGAGGAGTTTCTGCTGCTATGGACGAGTTCAATGGATGAATGTCTGCTGCTTTGGATGAATGCCTGCTACTTAGGGAGAGTGTCTGCCGCTATGGATCAATGTCTCCTTAGGACGTGTCTCCTGCATTGAAAGAGGGTCTTTTTGCTATGGACGACTGAATGGCTGCTTATACTGATGAATGTTTGCTGATTGGAGAAGTTTCTTCTGCTGTGGACGAGTTCAATGGATGAATTTCTGCTGCTTTGAATGAATGCCCGCTGCTTAGGAAGAGTGTCTGCCGCTGTGGATCAATGTCTGCAACCTTGGATTACCGTGCAGAATTCTGCATAGCAATTACATATCTGGACATTTATTACCCATTCCTGCAGGTGTAAATCGTAATAGAATTCTTTGCAGAGACCCTGGCCCATAATGGTAACTGCAGCTGCTGTAAATCTCCTCAAGGAAAACCACCTATCTGGTAATGAGGGTCATAGAAGTTTTGGCTAATACACATCCCACATGACTTGTTCACTATTTTCACCTCTACAGCACCCACGAATATTCCGTGATGGAAGGCACAGGAAGACCAGCAAGAAACGTTTCCAATACTACACCATGGTAAGTCACTGGTTACTTTGGGTGGAGGGGCACTGAAGCCACAAAACCTATTATAAAAAGTAAGAGTGATCATATTTTTTACAATACACTGCATCCTCATCGGGATGGAAATGCCTCAGTGAATTCACCTTTTCGTTTATTACTCAAAGTATGGAGATCCTCGGAGGTGTAGTTTAGTGCACTTTTTTGTCATTCACCCGACCTCCCAGGAGCCAGTAGGCTGCTAAAAAGCCTTCAACATTCAGGGCTCATTCATGCACCACAGCTACTTTTCTCCATTTTCAAGCCAGCTCCGTCCCGTCTACAGCACTTGGTTAACAACTAATAGTAACAGAAACAAGCATTTACAATGCAATAGGACTTGCATTTACGCGAGACCTATTGCATTGCAAATGGGAGTGCGGGCGTACGGGGGCAGAGGGGTGGGAAGGAACGAAGAACGGAGTGCGGGCGGGGGCGGCAAGAAGGCATGGACTGCAGGAGGGGGGAGAAGGCACGGGCAGTAAGAGAACCTTATTAAAGAAAATAGTGCTCATAGTCTAAATAACACATACCGTGCAACACTCGTAGTAAAGGGGCCAGTAGCCATGGAAGGATACAAATGACGACATGGCGGTCATAAGGAGGGACTAACAAGCCCATAAACCAATCGGAAGCCAGCATTTAAGAAGGGCAAGGACACAAGCCAATAAAAAAGATGGGTGGGGGAGTGGGTGGGGCTTCCTTCACGTAGTGAAATACCCCAGATCAACCCCAGAGCAGCGCTTGTGCGCTGGCTCAGGGCTTGACCTAAAAAGGTCCTTTGGAAAAAGAGAACCAGAAGCCAGACCAAGGAGGTGACATAGAACTTGGCAAATCAGGTGGGATATCCTTTAATCTGGTTAGTGGGCATCTGTGTCGTGCTGAGCATTGCCACTGTGCCAGTAGTATCATGAGACCTCTAAAGAGCCACAGTCACCTGGTAAACACCTCCCTAAGGTTAGAGAACATGCTGGTGCTATTGTTAATGGCTTATACAAATGCAATTACCGCCATGGGCCAGTGACACTGTATTTACTGGTGGGTTCTAAATGCCCCCAAGACTTCAAGGCTGTTAAGGTGGGCTATGTTTTCCTCAAAACCACATTAGCAGGAATCATCTGTGTCTGTCCTCTGTGGTACTAAACTCTGTTATTTTTTGTGTCCATATTTCATTGAACTGCACCCCCTCCAGAAATAACGAAGAAAATCATTTGTGCTGTTGAGTTTATTGGATTAAGATATCATTCTGCTGTGTTCGATGTTTTTTAAACACCGAGGGCCTAATTTACAAATGGCCTCCGCAGTCGCAGCAGAAGCCTTGCAGTCATGGCAGGACCTTCGTACAGCAGTTTCCCATTGCAGAGGTCCCACCAGAAGCGGGACCTCTGCCGCGACTGAGAGGCCTCCACCGTGACTGCTGAGGTTGATTGTCCCAGAGGGCCTGATTCACAAAGGGCCTACGCACTCGTGTCGGAGGCCCGAATTTGTGGGTGAGTGTCCTCACTCGGGGTGGAATCTTTGCAATGAATTTGATGGCGGAGGTTCCGCCCCAAGGGCGGAGACTCCTCAACAACTACAGGGCCTCCGCCATGAGTACCTTTGTGAATCTGGACCACTAGAACTAAAACCACTGAGCCTGATTCGCAGATTATGCTACGCACCAAAGTTCAATTTACATGCGCAAAACTGGACTGCACGAGGGCAAAACCCCACCCCTAATTCACAGAATCATGAAGGGTGAGGTGTGGCCTTGCAATTGGCATTTGTTCACATGGAAATTCAGCCAGTGTGGGGCAGTTTCCATGGGAGTAACTCTACTACCAAGTGGGGCTAGTTTTCATCCCGACGCGGGGATGTCCAACCGTAAAGGTTCATGAGTATTCTGCATCATTATGTATGTAGATTCCCAGCATTGGAATATCTTATTATTGGGGTTCTTTATATGCAGAAAATAGGAAAAGCAACGGTTTTGACTAGCTTTATTTATGTGCTGAGACACTTAGTTTACGTAACCTTAGATCATGGTGGCCTAGCATCTGGCAGGTCTATAGGTTTACAGCACTAGGTCCTCAGCAGGTTTCTCATCTCTCCTTACTTTTTTAATGTGTCCTTCTTCCGCCAATGACCATTTCAATGTATCTTTGATCCAGCTGATCACCTTTGCTGGTTGTGAGCGCAGCCAGTGGTTGGCAAGCCTGCCTGTTGGCCAGTACCCCTCCCCACCACCCCCAAGGCTGAGAACTTATTTTTCATTTTACCCCTTTCTAGGAGGCATTGCTTTACAGATCTTTCAGGAAATCCCTCTGTGGTTTGCTGTAGGACACTAGCACTTCAGACCAGAACACTTGAATCGAGGAGCACCAACATGTCAGGTGTAAAAGGTTCACTGACACGGTGTGGCATTGCACACAAATTGGGTGAGAGCCCGACACTGTACCAGTTTAAAGCAGGCATTACTAGATACAATTTTGACCCGCGGGAATGCTTTGGACTGTTCCTGCTTCGTGAGTGGTTCATTAATGCTTGTGGTCTACCTTCTGTGGCCCGTTGACGCAACCCCTCCATACCCTCATCCACTCTCAGTACCCTGTAAATGTTAGGCAGTAATCTTTAACATTGTGCCAATATAAGCATTATTGCCATGGTCTACATGGATTTTGCCGCGTCGGGGAACGTGCATCTAATTTCTCTGACTGTCTGGGGTAAGCAAACATATTGCAAACATATTGCAGAAAGTGATCTTGCCCAATTCTCTTCCCTCTCACTACCAACAGTCTGAGGTAAGAAATCCAAGACCACAAAGCTTCTTTAGAAAAAACGGCTTCTTTTATTCTTTCATTTATTCCAAGTAAAAACAAAGCCCTCGGCTTCAGTGGTCAGACAGCAACTGACTTAACAGAAGCTGCTGTCGCATATATGTCCACACAACATTTCAAATAAAAGCAGACATGGCTAGAGGATGCAATGTCGAAGAATAATTCAACCCAACAGCCATGTTTATTATTGACTTAACCCTCGCGTGCAGCGGTGAACACGTGAAAGAGACAACAGTGCCAGTACGCTTACACGCAAGTGCAACCTGAAGTCAACATGAATAATACAGCATGCAACACCCTCCGCCTTACATAAATAAACAAAACAAAGGGAAAGGAGTAACAAAACAACAAAAATAAACCTAAACCAATGCAAACTTAAAGCTAAAGCAGAAACTCAAGAATTGAATTCTTAAGATACCAAATAGACTTTGAATCTAGGGGGCATGCCCTCATTGTATGTAGAACTCCTCCTGAACCAGATCTGGGACTGAGCAGACTCACAAACATGCTGAGCCTGTGCAGCCACACCAACAAACTCACCAGCTGAGACACTTACAACCCCACACCACTGTAGAGGGAAGTTGAACACACTCATTACTAGAGCTGCCACCCTTCTGCGTTTGAGAACATTCATTACCTGAAATCCTAGCCACATCAGCCTGACACCCTTCGGTGTTGGGAACCTGCGACCGTGAACCTGCTAGGGCACCTTCAAACATTTTTTCACATTGAAAATCATAGGTATCACCATTCTCTAAGGCTCTGATTTGCCTAATCTTCTGCGCTTGTTCACATGTAACTTTAACTAAAACTCTTTTACTCCACCATCCCTTCCTACGCAAAAACACAGTGCCTTGCGAAACTCTGTCTACCACAGCTGGTGCAGACCATCTTGACTGACTTTTTCTTACCCTTGTGGGAATCCTGACCTAAACCCAGGCCCCAACAGCTACATCGGCCAATTTCGCTTTAAATTTACCATCATAAAACTCCTTGGTTCTACTCTGCTTTTCTGCTACTTTCCCCAAAACAGTGGCATCCATAGTCTCAAACCTTTTCTTACTTAATACTTTGACCCATTCTGGATAAATAGCACACCTGGGAAGTCTTTTACGGAACAACACAAAAGGCAACACTCCCATAGTACTATGTGGAGTAACCAAATATGATCAAACTCTGGTTGACTTACAACCTGAACAAGTGCCACAGGTATGTTAGAAAGCCTTACAGGAGGATCTGCACCAGGAACGAGAAGGATTCACAATTTTAGCAGGTCTTACCAACCCACTATAAGTCTACTGTGAAGTAGTGTGGCTCACTGGTTAGAGGCGGCAGACCCGAGAGCAGAGGACGGCCCGGGACCAGGGTTCGATTCCCGGCGCGGCAGGTTTCTGGACCAGGGTCAGCGAACTCGATAATTATCTCGCCTCGGTGCCCACTCTGATCAGCGCTCACACTCGGCAACTCTGGGCATTAGCTTGCCTCATCTTCACTAACGGCCCACCAGACCGCCGGGGATGCCTGGTCTCACCCTGGAGATACCCAGTAAGGGACCATCTCTCAGGGAAGCCAGGAAGGGTTTCGCAGCGGTCGAAGCGCCTTGGGACCCTACGGGTAAGTAGTGCGCTATATAAATGCCAATACATTTACATTTACATTTACATTCCCATCTTTGCTACATACATCTTAGTAATTACTTTCCTACTTAAACATACAATCCAATCCTCAAAGAACCCAAGCATATCAATGTCCTGATCACCATATGCTTTTGGGTGCACATTTGGTGACTTCAACATCACAATGCTACCCCAATGTGAATTAAACAAGGTGTCCGAAATAATTGTAATAGGGTCCCCAGAATCACATAACATCTCCACAAAGAGCTTTTTCACCAATGTGTAACTGACATACAGCATCCTTGACTTTCCTACACCACTTTTCCTGTACATCTAAGTTCAACACCATATTAGAGAGATCTAGAATTTTCTCTTTCTCCCAACAGTTCTATACTTTGTACTTTAGCAGCATTTTTACCCACTGCCATCCTACGTACTCTGTAAAAATGTCTAACTTTCTTGCATTTTGTTAATCATTTTCCCATTGCTGGGCAATATTATGAGTTTCACAAACAAGCCTTGGAGCCACATCTGTAACAAAATGTATCATTTTTAGACCCATGTTTCACATTTTTATCTTTGAGCTTAATTAAATCAATTTGCTCAACATCTGGACTCCATAGACCGTTCAACACTCTTAGCCATAGTTATCACACTCCACAAAGATGGGTCTCTATAACACAACAGTGTTTCTTGACTCTTCCTTGAGAAACAACCAAAAATAAATTGGTCACGCAAATGTGTGTCTATGGCAACACCATAGTTACATTTAATTAACAAAAACCTTAAAGCAGATAAATAATTCTCAACAGGCTCAGCTGCAGCTTGCTTTCTCTTGACAAAGTTAAACCTTTCTAGCACAATGTTCTTCTCAAAACTTTTTTTGTAACCGTGTCTTGGCTTCCAAAAAGGCATCCCATTCACTCTCTTCATCAGTGGGTGCGGGCACTTTAGGTAAATTGTTGAACACCTACTGCCCCCTTCTTGCCCTTACAGCTACCAAATAGTTCTCAAAATAATTAATTCATGAAGACCGTTTGATAGGTGGTTTGCCAGGTTGTTCCATAAATGAATTGATTTGCACATAAGTAGACATGGATGATGACGCCATGACAGAAAACAACCAATAAGTAAAAGTACCTACACAAAATAGAGGTGTGCCTGTCACTGCAGACAAGCTGAAAGGCACACCTCTATGTGTGCCTGTCAACTACTTTAACTTTGCATACATGCGTGAAGCCGCTATAAAATCTACCCCCAATTGAATGAGAAAACAGAATTATAAAGTGAAATGCATCACCCTATGCCATGTTGACAGTTACCACCGGAAGTAATCCTTCCAGGATTGGGCTTCGCTGAGCGCACCAATAGGAAAGTGCCACCTGCAAAGCCTTCAAATACAACAGATACTGCCAATTGAGGAAATAAAATAGAAACACAGCTCCGTGCTACAATTGACAGTAACAAGTAGCTCCACCTCTCAGACAGGCGAACAACTCCAGCAATGTTTTCCTCAACAGCCGACAAGTTCAGCTTCGTGCAGCGATAGGCTGAAGAGATTAGCCAAACCTCCCAGTAAAACGTCCTTCCCTGACAAGGGTTTCCTAATAACAAACAAATACTGGCACACGTGTCAGTGCCGTTGGCTGCGAGTTCCATAATTCTTGGGAAAATTTCCCAAAACAAATTGTCGCCAAATGTACCAAGTAAATAATCAGTACGGAGAGGTAAGAAATCCAAGACAACAAAGCTTATTTAGAAACAAACTGCTTCTTTTATTTGAAGAAAATTACAGAGCTCACAGCATGCATTCCTCAGCTTCAGTGGTCACAGAACCATTGTTTCTCCAAAACACCTTGGCCGGGCTGTCATCAGCCAAATCTGGAGATCGCCATCCATTAGTGCGCCGTGATCTCCATACCTTCAGTGAAGGTACTGAAAGTTTGGTATGTTGCCACCGTGTTGTATCGACTGAACACTACATTTTAGTTACTCAGTAAAGTTTGTTTTTGAAAAACAAAAAGCTAATGGCCCTCACAACCTCTTACTTTTATCCGAGGGTGTGAGGGTCATTATTTGTTTCTGTTCTTACCTGGCGGTGACTGATAGAAAATGAAGGACACCAGAAGTTCGCTCTAAATAAGGCGGGCGGTCTGATATCCTTACTCCGTACACCATTGGGGCTTCAGAATACGTTTTCCAATGCCAGAGCCAGTGGGGACCCTGCCGCTGGAAAACTGACGGTCCAGTTGGCGCAAAATAGAGCGGGTGAACTGAGAGTTTGGTAGATAGGGTACTTCATCACTCAATCAGGCTTTTAAGCATTTATTGATTACTTTTGGGCATCTGCAGAAAGGGCGGCGTCTCTCCAGACAAGGGGTAGCAAGATGACCAGCAGCCGTTATCATGCTCTACCACAAGAAACAAATCAACCCTATTGGGGCACGGCAATGGCGAGCTCTACAAATGGGCTTGCAGTGATGGCAGTTCTCTACGCAAGACTATCACTTGGAGATTGATGGATAGGAATCACTTCAAAGAGCTGCAATACTTTCACAAGACACTACTGCCTAGAACCTGAGGCTGCAAGGGAGTCAGTGGTAGGACAGGCAGTGGTTCGCCATCTATTCTGTTAAGCTGAGCCTCATTTCCCACCTTCTGCTGCCATATATGCGTGCTGAATTTGCTGTTCTGATACAAGCATGTGAATCTTTGAAGGATCCAATGCTGGAGAAGATACGAGTTACTCAGCTGTACCTACAGTTCCTTCGCACTAGTATCTTTCATAGAGTCATATGCAGTCATCCCTCCTCCCACTTGAGACCCACACACTCTTCATCCATGCACACTTGTGCTCAAGATCTGAGTTTTGGTGGCCTCATGAAGGAGTGAAGTTTGATGCACTTGCACCTCATTCTCTGTGATTTGGGGTTTTTCCACTAGGGGATTGGCCTATCAAATAACCATGATTTTAAACCTTTTCGAGTATATTGATGTTGTGCATTGGTATTGTTAATCACTGTCACACTCCCAGCTCGACGGCAAAGAATGATCCCAACATATGACTGAATATACCATCACTGGGGTACCGCAGGAAGTATCGTGTTTCTTTTTATTATCTTGCCCTTGCCTTGTTCTCTTATGTTTTTTATCATTCTACAGATATGACCTGTGTTATTGTCTTTGTTCCTTTCTCTATCGCTCAAACAACACATCTTTCTTTTCTCTCACTCTTCCTTTATAAACATGTGTCATATTTACCACTGGGCTTTTAGAAAAATCCATCTCTCACATTTTCATTTGAAGCAAAATGGTCTCAGTTGTAAAAATCAAAAAAGTTTTTGCTTTGAGAATGTTTTGTTGTGGTTCTGCATGTGAGCTCATGTAATTTACTTCTGCTTGCTTTAAATCCTGTTTGAACCCAGATCAACATAGGTGGGCCTAAACTTGTCTTAATTCACAGCACTGCATTTGATGCCTCTTATCTTGGGTGCCAGTCCATCATATTGTGTCTGTTCGCCTATGGCTGAGCAGTCTGTTAACCATCAGTTTCCTTTGCAGGATGGAAGGGAAGTGTTTGATTCCCAGACTGTTAGAGAGGTGAGAGGAAAACTGTGTATGGGGAAGGCAAATGAACACAGGTGTCATGATTGGTGTGGTTGGTGTCGGTGGATTGGTGGCGTGGTTACTCTCAACAAAACAATTCCTCTCTATGCTTTTGACTTCCTAATGCAGGGTTGCCTCGAGGGGCGGTCCATGGCACATTATCGGAATAACCCTAACTATTTAAATTAATTGAAACATTCCATATGAGTATCCCTACATTGGGCATGAATCCAGACCTTATGGAATAATGATGGATTCCCTCGTCCAATAGGAAAGATAGTGTTCATACTAATCCCACACGCGACAACAGTACTAGGGAGAGTGGCAATGATACAAGCATTGCAGGACTAGCCTTAGTATTTCTTTTAATTATCCAAATAAAAATAAATGAAATAAAAGCCATTTACTTATTTTTCATTTTGAATTATCAAATTTGAATTTACTTGCACATTTAAATACACATTTTTCACATTATTTGCAGTTTTACGTGACCATGGGCCGATTTGTTTCAGATTTAGGAGTGTTTTGATTTTTTTTTACAGTTATAAATATGCCTTAATTTGCCTACAATTATTGATATGAATTTTGTAACTATTTATTTTTAGCTATGCCTTATTTTTAGGTACCTTTTTGGATAACCTTTTTATAATTTACAGTATTAGATGAGTATTCAGTTACTATTTTAAATAAGTGTTCCATTGAATTTAAATTTAGATCAATCTGTTACATTTATTCCTAATTTTAAATCGATTAAAGTTTCAGAAAAACAATGTTCACTCAATGAATGAGCAGTTTCACTCTAAATCAGTAACAGAAAATATTGCAGGTAATGATAAGCCTCCTTCTGTTTGTGAAAAGGGAGAAGCCCAATAAGAGTGGAGGAATTCAAGTTCAAGTTTAAATACTTTATTCGACAACATTGTCATAAAAGCTTTCATCCCTATCTAAGCATAATAAATACTAATCTAGTAGTAAAAAAAACATATTAAATGGCATGCGATAATGCATTGTTGGCGAATAAAAAATCTTTAGAATTTACACATTAAAAGTGTCATCACAGTCCAAAGGAAGTTCATGTAGTTCATGGGGGTTTTAAAGTGCGCGTGCGTATTATCCAAGCCCATCCCAGGAACTTGGCGACTGCAGTTACAAGTTGAGGGGCACAATTTGATTTCAGGACCCTGTAAGCCTCGAGACATCTCCTTGTGCCCAGGTTTTTGCATGCAGGTTTCAGCCATCTGCTCCTTGGGGCAGCATATAATGGACATACGAATAAAAAATGCAAGATATCTTCTGCAAGGGATTTACAATAAAAGCATGTGCTAACGTTATCAGGGGACCATTTGACAGTAAAAGCATTTAGGGGTAGGGTGCCGACTCTGAACTCAAAAAACAATTTCCTATCTAGAGGCTTGGAGATCAGGTCCCAGTACAATTCAAACATAGGGAGTGTTTTTATCTCTAAAAACTGGGATGTCAAGGCAGGGGATTGGCTGGAGACCAATACGGCATTATTTATCATTTCCCAATATAGCTTTTTTAATGCATTCTTGGAAGGAAAGTCATCAGGGTCGGTTTCAGACCACAAGTGTTCAAGGTGCAGTTTTTGAAGTAGTTTCCTCACCTCTTTTAACCAAACTACTTTGTGAAAGGTGTCAGAATTGTCAACATCCAATAAGGCAGCAGCATAGTGGCTCAGTTCCGGGGTAGTTTTTATACGCCTCCAATATAGGAGGGGGCGAAGTCTAATCATGTCCTCGATCCTTTTCCTCCCCAGATCATAAAGGAGGGGAGTGGTGGGGGTACTCTGAGGGACTCCTGGAGAACAGGATCAATTTGTGTCAGCTCTGACAAGATGATGTGGAGATTTGGCGTACCCGGGGCCAAATGTTGGTTTCTTCGAGAGTATGCTTCGGGTTTGGCGGTTCCCCAGATGGAACCTTCATAAGATTTTTGAGATTTGTTAGAAGGAACTGACAAAGCATCTGCCAGAGAGATTGTCCATTGTGAACAATCACAGACCAGAGGCGATGATGATTACATAGCTGTGCCGGAAAACGTTGACCTTGGCTTCTCTACTTTTTCTGTCCTCACCAAGTAAGAAGTTGATAAAAAACTAAGAACTCACACACATAGGGTCACACTAACCCTAAATGCCCAAACATTCTTTGTTACAAGGGATTCCATTCCAGTCATAACAATGTCTCTGAAACGACAGCAGCCAGGCCCGCCTTGTTGGGCTGATTGTTGATTGGTGCTGAAACAATAACGGTGCAAAAACATTCTCACGTGAAGGTTTTTATAACTCTACCAAGACTCTGGTTCAAAAACAAGCTCACTTGAAGGCTTTTATAACTCTACCGAAGGAGAGATTTTTTTCAAACCTCCTGGTTTTCTGTCAGCTCCTAAGATTTTGGCTTAATAGGGGGATACAGACTTGTTTGGAGAACGTTTTTATTTAATCTACTCCAACAGGCCTGCTCATTAAAAATAGAAATAATTGCACCTCACAAGGAAGGATGATCCTGTGGGAAAGCAGTATTGTAAAGGAAGGCCCCGAGCGCGACCCCGTCTACACCATGCTCTGCTATGGTGCGACCACTTGTAAAGTCTGTGAGTGATAATGGCCCGAGGAGACTGGATTTAGAATTCATGCTCTGGAAACAGAGGATTTAATCCCACTGCAGCCAGGATTTTAAATCAACTTCTTTGGGACGTATGCAAGACTTCATGATGGGGACTCGAATTCCCTGACCATCAATTCACTATCAGTTCAGAGGCAGATTCCTACAATACCATAGCCCCATGCACCCTATCTCGAGTAACACCTTTTTTTTGTGCAGCCATCCTTTTTTTCACAACACAAGATTAGGAAAAGATTTACAAACAAGAATGCAACTGCAAAATTTGTGGGTTTGCCACCACTCACATATATTAAGTATCAAAGCCATTTTAGGACTGGAAAAGGTTTATAGAATCGATAAAATTGGTGTACAACAGGATACTGAATCTAAATTTGGAAGGGTCCTGTTGAGGGCATCCCTTCCAAATTGCAGTCAGATATGTCACTGGTTTGCAACTGGAATTCTGGTTTCAAAGTATTTCAAAGTTACAGACTCTGCAAAGGAGGAGGTGACTGATTCGCAACGGGGAAAACGTCCCCTTGTCAGCCCTTCCCCTTTGTCAATTTTTGTTTAAGTTTCAGTGGGAGTTGACAGTAGGGTGGGGAACCACTGCCAACCCTCAGTGAAACCCAAAAATAGAAAACCTTTGTTTGCTAAAAGAAGCCGTGTTTTCTTTAAGAAAGCCGAGCTGCATTTGAAATGTGTTTACTTTATCTAAACAAGATCACAGATATGGTATCCTGGTGACCCTTTCAGTCCAATGTCCCTGTAAGTGTGCCCAAGTGAACCAAGTCGCAATTTAAGACCTACCTCCTAAATATTAATGAGGTAGGTCAGGTTGTTACCCACTTCGAATTGGAGTTTTATGAACCAACTTAATGGCACATGGGTAGTTTAATAAAATTCCACACTGGTCGCAAAAATACTAGTCACAAAGTGCATCCAGTGTTTGCGATCAGTGCAATAGTGTATCTGGCCCTAAATGTAGTATTGTCCAGACCGATGAGCAGAAAATTTGAACCACCTCTTTTCTGTGAAATAAATTTCCCTATGAGACAATCATGTGGGCCAAGAAAGGCAGTAACATTTAGTCATTTGCAATTCAAGAACAATTGTTGTGGTTGCACAGAGAGAAAGTGATGCAGATGATACAGCAACGGTTTGCATCAAAGGATGTGCCAACTTCTACCTTGACCAAATGAGTGGGAGGCTATCTTACACTCTTCAAAGATTCTCACACATTAACATCGGAAATCCCAACACAAGGCATAAGGTAGAAAATAGGATTCATGAACATTAAAGGGAGACGAATGTGACTTTGCCATGGGCATGATGCCCATCTGTGAAGTTTGTCTCAATTTTGAGCGACATTCTACGTCTTCAAAATCTGTGAACTGTTCTTTAGTTTGAACAATCTAGTCAACAAATGTCTCTTGTATGGGCCACTTCTGCCACTGAGCTCAATATTGAAGCGGTTGCCTCCAAAGACATCCTCCTCCATTGGAGAGGTTCCTTTCTTTTTACCATATTGATGGGGACAGTGGCAACAAAAGTCTCTTTGCCTCAGTGTGACAATACTGACCACAAGAGAGGCAGCTAAGGCCTCCAGATTGAGGATGTCAATGACAACAGAGCCATTATCAAATATCCCATCACCACTAAGAAAAAATACTTGTTTGCCCTTTGAAGCCCAGCAAACCTACTAATACTTACCATGCTAAGGACCAAGAAAATACCGGGATATGCGTATTTTGGTGTAATAAGTACCAACATCTGCCTTTTATGCGCCATTTTTTGCGGGAGCACCTTCAAACTGGAGTTATTTACAGCATCCAATAAACTATGGTCCACAGGATATTGTTATTTATCTCATGCTATAAGCAAAGATCTTATACCGGAGCACACGTAATCACATCCAGAGAGATGTTAATGTTCTAAGGGAGATATAACAAAGGAATTTAAGAAGGCAAATAAATTGTCTGTGGTTCGACCATCTGTTTATTGGGATATCGCAGGATGAGTTGTATCATACATTAGATACTGGCACCAAGGAATAAAAAGTACCCTTGAAGGAGGAGCAAGCTCCCTTCTTCAGAACAACCTGTGTCATATTCAAGGCAGTCACCACCAACCACCACCCTTCCTAGCTGGCAACATCAAGATACTGGGTGATGAAACCAGTACAAGTAATCAGAAAATTGGGAGACCTGAAACAAGAAATACAATTAAGAAAAACCACCAAACACTTTCATGAAGAAGGTGAACACTCTCCCTTCAAGGAACATATTGACCTGAAGAAATCCATTTGATCTCCTACCATGCTATGATGTCAACAAAGACAGCTCTTTTGAGATTGATCGACGTGTGCACAGCTATTGTTAACTTGAATCTTGAAAAGTTGCTAAGTTTAAACAGGTGCTCCTAAGGTGTCGTCTTCTACCCTAAAGACGAGTACTTAATATCACAGGAAGTGCAGTCAATTGGAAATTGATGGCATCCCTTAGGGCACACTCAGGGATGCCCTAAGGGATGCCATCAATTTCCAATTGACTGCACTTCCAGTGAAACAAAGACAGCTCTCCCATTTGGATGCAAGTCATAGTTGCCATCACTTTTGACCTCTCCATTGTCTTTCAGCTTGGTTTCCGCTGTATAAATACTCATGCTTACAAACACAAACACCACGAAGGACAAGGTGGTGACATGACTTTTAATACAGAAATTTCCTTGTAGGGAATTTGCAATGCAGGATCCAGATAATGCTGCAGAGTTACACTAAACACTGCGGCTTGGACTCAGACACCCACAGCTGAGATATAATTGGGACAGGTGTGTTTGAAACACTGTATTCGTAGAGTTTCAATGTCACGTCTTCATGGGTAATCATTATTTTGCATCCTTTTCAGGTGACTATATAAAAAGTCCAATGCCGGAGAAAAGAAAGAACATACCTGGAGCTACATCTCTCCAGATCTGATGCATTCATAGATTCACGTGTCACCCACCGTCCTCGTCTGTGAGGTGTAGATATTACCTGTTAAGTTGTGCCCTCTTTGCGACTTAAATCTGACATGGAGAAGCAGTGGTGCCAGAAATATATAAATATCATGTCTGAAATATCATCTACAAAATATTGCCCCATTGGAGTTAATAAAAGACAATATAGACTCAGTGGGATGATATCTTTGTAAATGAAACTTGGGACACAATATTTATGTCAGACAACATTTCTGTATATGATATTCTGACATGCAATCCACTAGGATTGGAGCTTGTGGCTCATGCACATATTATAAGTGGAAAAGTATCCAATATCAACAGAAGGAGGGCTGCCCTATGTATTTAAATTAAAGGCTCTTATAGAGTCCGCAAATATTATTCAATGAACACAACTCTGAGCTCACTTTCAAGTGGTGGCCATTCACTGAGAGTTCAGACACGGAGTACAAAAATATATCGTTTTATTTCCATATATATTTTTTCAAAGCTATATTTATACAGAATAGACAATAGTTAAATCACATAAAAATCAATAACGGTAAACAGGACCACAGCGGGTTTAACTAATGTGAACTGTCACGGCCCCGGCTGAATGGATCCGTCCCCCAGCGCGGGAACAGCTGAACCCGCGCTGGGGGACGGACGCTCCGGTAGTGTGGGAAACTTAAAACCGGCAAGAGCTCCTTTATCCACCATCTCATGGCGTCCTCGCATGCCGGTATCCATTCAGCCGAGGCCGTGACAGTTCACATTAGTTAAACCCGCTGTGGTCCTGTTTACCGTTTGGTGACTTGAGGGTCAAAGAAACTTTGGTTATCAAGGAGAAGAAAAAAAGTCCATTCTGATCGGAGACCACGCCTTAGTAGCTGCTCACGCTCCTCAGTATTTCATACAGAAAAGAAGTTCCAATTCATTGCGACTCTCTGAACTGCTTTCTGCTTGACGGAACCGTTCCTCATTGAATCACGCAAATTGTCTTAAATACTATCATCCCCACAAGCGTATCAGACTGTTTTTCCGGTGACCGCTCTATTTGAGAGTGGCCATTCTCCTGAATTGTTGTTGCCCCTGCGTGTGTCCCATCGTATACATGCCCTGATGAAGGTGCGGCCGTACATCGGGCCGAGCACTGAAACGCGCGTTGGCGTGGTGACATTCTGTCCTGCTAATACCACCATCATTTTCCCCAGCGATGTGCTGAGTTGATGTTGCAGGACAATTCCAGTGTATTAGTATACAATGTTTACTGGATGTATGAATAGGGTATGAATGCTTGAATGGGTGATGAGAGAGCAGTAGGATGTTGTGGTGATGAAGATTGGAGAATGAATGGGATACTTGGGGCGCGTTATTGATTTTTATGTGATTTAACTATTGTCTATTCTGTATAAATATAGCTTTGAAAAAATATATATGGAAATAAAATGATATATTTTTGTACTCCGTGTCTGAACTCTCAGTGAATGGCCACCACTTGAAAGTGAGCTCAGAGTTGTGTTAATTGAATAATATTTGCGGACTCTATAAGAGCCTTTAATTTAAATACATAGGGCAGCCCTCCTTCTGTTGATATTGGATACTGTATTTTCCCCTGCTGGTCTGCCCTACATCCTAACCAGGGGGCCCCTCTTTTTCATATTAGGTATAAGTGGAAAAGTGTCAGAATGTGGTTGATGAGATACATTTTCAAGTGCTCGTTTAGTATTGGCTTTAAATCGGCTCCTTTATTAATGGACCAAGTATTCCTGGCCATTTTGGCAACAAACACAAACAAACACACACACACACACACACACACATGGATGGAGAGGAGAAGATACCATTGGAAGAACACTTGTGACAGGTAAGTAACTTCTTCTTTCCTCCAATAACCAAGGATGTAATGGTCTAATCCTTCATAAATTCAATGGTGAATTCCCCGGTGCATGAAAAGATATCTCTGGGCAGGGTGCACTATCCATAAATAGCATACAGCTATCTTTCTTTCTGCAGAGTATGCAGATTTGCTTGTGGAATTCTGTGCATGGAGAGCTTGTATTTCGTGACAGGAGAGGCACATAGCGTGGGTGGAGAGGGCTTACTGCAAAGACCATAGTTCTACTGATTTCCTCCTCACCTGTGTGGCTATGTCAAGGATAAGTCTATGTTTTGAGAGTTTTGGAGAACCATGTGCCTGTGAGATCACACAGAGTAAGCCTACAACAGGATTTTTGGATAAAAAGCTTCCTTACCTAACACTGCAATATCATTTCCCTAGTGCAAGGCTCTGTAGTAGTCCCACATCAAAATTGTGGGGTTATACCGCACCCAGAATTACTGACTCATCGGGTGCTGTACCTTTTGGGTGTGGGTTGAACGCACCATCCCAAGTTATAGACCCTGGAATTGAAATCATCAGTAGAAAAATGTATTTGTAAATATAATCACTGACTAGTCCCACCCAAGTGCTGGTTCCTGGAGTACTTCTTCCTTTGTGATCCCCATTGATAATCATAATCACTGACTAGTCCCGCCCAAGTGCTGGTTCCTGGAGTACTTCTTCCTTTGTGATCCCCATTGATAATCATAATCACTGACTAGTCCCGCCCAAGTGCTGGTTCCTGGAGTACTTCTTCCTTTGTGATCCCCATTGATAATCATAATCACTGACTAGTCCCGCCCAAGTGCTGGTTCCTGGAGTACTTCTTCCTTTGTGATCCCCATTGATAATCATAATCACTGACTAGTCCCACCCAAGTGCTGGTTCCTGGAGTACTTCTTCAAAAAATATATCTTCCTTTGTGTTCCATTTTCACATTACTTCAGGAAGTCCACATTTTCATATATAATCTTAAATCAGCCAATTCCTTTAATTTACTTTTATAGAGGCCAAAGTAATAATATTAATCAACAGAAAAATTACCCAGAAAACAAACCTTTCTTTAAAAAAACCTCATTCATAAACCTTTTTTCTAAGGATATGGGGTGGAAGGAATCAGGTCAATGTAGACATATACGCTACACCAAAGCCAGTTTGAAAACTGACACTGCACCTTTAAGGGCTCACAGCCCTCCAGTATCCCATCATGCCCAGGAGGGAGCAGTTACCCCAGTTCTTTTTTCATGAGAAAGTCAAAGGCTACTTATCTGGCGTGTTTACTAACTATCCTACTTACACTAGCATTTTCCTACAGAGCGAGAAGGGTGCTTTTCTTGAGGGCATACTCTTCGTCTCTGGTGAGATAGCTGCAGGTTAGAAGCTGGTGACTTTGCAAGACATGTGCTAGATACGGCCCATTGCAAACTCAGAAATTCTCTTCATGATGGTGCTTTAGGGGCCTGCTATCACCTAGTTTTTGGACCTTAGTGCTAAGGAGATGGGTGCTTTGATTATCCTGCTTTCAGTTTTTCAGGAGGTTGGAGTTACTTAACTTTTTTTCCACCTCACACTCACCACTACTCCTTGTTTCTTTTAACCCTTTACAGAATGGTGTAGGTTTGTCGGAGGGATTTCTCCAAGCCCACAATGCAGTTAACTCTCTAAGTGCATCCAGAACAAGGAGTGGCGTGCACATACTGTTCGCTGTTACCTATGCGCTATTTGTTTCTAGTGAAGTCTCTGTTTCCTTCACACTCATTGCTACCTGTGCTGAGATGGCTGTTCCCCATTTACAAGCACAGTTGCATTGTCCTTCAGCATTTCTCCTGAGAGATTCTCCCACTGCTGATCCAGAGGCCACCCAGCCATTTTACATCTTTGTACGTTCTGTGTTACTGCCCATAAGAGAGCGGCCCGGTGTTGGTAAAGTGGTCTGATGTGATTGCCCAACCAACTGGTCTTTGGCAGTAACACAGGAAAAAGGGCAATTTTTTGTTTCAAAGGTTTTTTACCCATTCTGTATCTATGGGAAAATGTTTTCTTACATACGGCCCTATATGTGTGGCTCTGCGGCAGTGACCGCCCACCTTTCATCAGCACTGTGCAGGGTCTAAAAGGGGTCTCATCATTGGCAGATCAAAGCACGAGGCCTCATCATAAAGCGCAATCCTTCCACTTGTTGAATCTGGCCAGCACTGAAAGAGTTAAATCCGCAAAGGTTTGGGGTTTATTCCATCCTCCTCTTCTTGTGTGGCTCCGTCTCATTCTCTCTTCTCTGCTGTCATTGGTTCTTTCTTTATTTGGTGGTGTTTGAGGGCAGACAAGGGACCAGGTGCTGGGAGCTCTTTTTAAATGCGGATATTCAGGGAATTATTTGTACGCTCTGTTGGAAAGGGTTTGTAAATTTAAAATGATGCTGTCAATGCGTAGTGATGACAAAGCATTTTGGAAATGTGTCCTTTTTTACATCTCCACTCCATCCGCCTCTCTCTCCAGCTCTCTTTCTCTCACACGTCTGTTTACCCACCTCACCCCACGCCAAATCCCTCCTAACATCTACCCAGTACCTTCCACGTGACTGCCTCGACAATCTTTTTAATTTCCTCTCTCACCCCGACTACTTGTGTTTGTAATGTCCCCTCTGCATCCTTTCTGACAGGTCTCAATGACCCCCTGTCTGTCCCTTTAAACCCATAGGCCAAGAATTTTCTTTTACCTTTTATTGGGGGGGGGGAGGGTTAAGACCAATATAAATATCACTTCAAAACCAGTTAAGTAAATAATAACGATGCAAACAACACCAAAACATAAACATGCCCACTATTTCATAACCTTCACACAAGGAAGAGGACTAAAGTAGCCTGAAGCATCAGGTAAAAGAAAGTGCAGGAAGTAAAGAAAGCTCCAGGGTGGGTAAAAACAAAACTTTTCCAGAATTCAGAAAAGAAAGCCTGTAAAGTTAAGAAGTATAAACATTGTCTGTCACAGCAGACCCAAGTTCATTACATTTTTGGTCATAGGACGGTTTTAGTCCTGGATATCGACTGGGAAATGTGGCCCTTTTCAGCTGCCCCATCCTCCTCGGGTCACACTACGGGGGACATTGCTAGCGCATAGGTTATGTCAGGATAAAAAAGGGAAAAGGTTCTTGGATGAAATGTTGCTTAGGCCAGAGCCCCGAAAGTTAAAAAAATGTAGTGTGTATGCCTGAGAAGCATCTTACGTCTGTTTCTCTCTTGCTTTAATAAATGGTACTTTCCATTGCTTGCCTCTCGTGCCAGCTTTCAAGGACCTACGTCAAGCGATCATCAGCCTGTTGGTCCATCTCTTTCTTAGGAGTGCCTGTCAAGCCAGATCTTGCCTTCTGCTCAGACACTGCAAGCATTCTTTCACCACCCAGCACTGAAAACCAACAAAGCGGGATTTCTCCCCTCACTTACAGCGGAGAACGAATACGTAGGGTTCCTGAGACTCAAGAGCAAAGGAAGCTCCATTTGTTGCAAACTGTTCTATAATGGACCCCTCCTTGCTGCTCATTGTCTTGAGATGACAACGAATAACTGTGGCTAACAACTTATCTTCTAACAGACATTAACAGTCCTTTCCCACCTAGATATTGTTACTCACCCACTTTAGCTATGGCATTCAGCGGCTTTTCCACTACTTGACCCCGATGGCATCTTGGCTCCTCGATCCCCCGATTGTATCACCCACCTCTCTTCACCAGCTCACTTTCTTCTAATTTCTAATCACAAGACATTCTAAATGTCCTTCTGACAGTCACCTAGCTCATTTACCCAGTTACCGCCTTACCCCACCACTGAAAGGTCTTCTACTTTTGCTGCAGGTGGAAGAGTGGGAATGCCGCCAGCTACAGGAGACAGTGCGCATGGAGGAGCTGATCATTGACCCGGCACCCTACAGACTGGTGGAGAAGGAGACTCTGTACCAGGTGGGCTGTAGCAGCACTTTCAGTTTCTTGTTTTTGTTTTAGTTATAGGTGTTGCATGTCCTTAATAAGTGCAACTGTTAGAGTAAATCTCCACTGACGTAACTCACTGCAACTACAGAATAATCATGCTCTGTTGACATGATGCATGCCGCTATGTTTTATATGGAGAGTTAAGTAGGTCTTTTCACGTCTAGCATGGTGACGTCAGAGGAAGACTTCCTAGCTGTCAAAGAGTAATCAGACTGGACATCTCACAGCAAACTCAACTGATACCACACAGAGAATCCTAAGGCACAACTGGTACTTCTCCAACAGGGTATGAGAAATAGGCATTTTAATCAGAGGAACCAGGGAGAGACTTTTGTCCTTCTCCACAGAAGTCCGGATTTGCATTTTCACTATAGAAGACCATGGCCGGGATTTCTCCACTCTCTCAGCCCAAGACAAAGCAATAGTCACAGAAGCTATAGATATATTACAGACCTCTAAGTTGTCCCCACTCCTTAACAGTTCTCTCTAGGAGACAGGGGGCATGAAGACTGTTCCCTTATTTCTCTGTGCAGCAGATCAGCCTGCATTTCTGCTGCACTGGAAGCAATTGCAGTGTGAACAGAGGGGGCAGGCCTGACAAAGAAGCCCACCTATAACATTTGGGAGAAACGTACCTAACACAATCTGAATCAGAGAAATTAAGAAGTGACTGGGTGCGCCAGACTCATCCAGGCCAGCAGATTACCTGCGTACACCAATGGACCATCTGCTAAACCCAATATCTCAGATAAATGCAAACAGGCTATATTAGTGGCACATATGTGCCTACCCTTTACGTTGTCTGGAGACATAGACAGACAATGATTGATAGGCTATATTTCGATATAAAAATATCATAAAAGCTTGTACAACAATTATAAAACACAATATTTATAGCAATCACTTCCTAATTGCACAGAAAGGGATAAAAGAGAATAAAATGTTAAAACAGTTAAAACAAGAATTAAATTGACAAGGACAACCTTCTTACACGAATCAACCATGACCACTTTAAAAACTTTGAAACAGCGCAAACAACCAAAGTGGATGTGTCAGACATTAGAATGCGTAGCGCCAATTTGTGCTGGCGGGTACTTAAATGTCTACATAAGGGTTTGAGCCAGCGCCTCCTAGGTGCACAGTAATCTGTACATTCGAAAAGAATGTGGGCTACCGACTCTACTCGAGTGGGACAACGCGCACAAAAGGGGGAGAACTGGTAAGAGGATTTCCATCGGGCAACTAGTTCACCTACTGGTAGGGTCCCCACTCTGAACTTATAATACAGGGCCCTGTCAAAAGGAATGGAGATCATATCTAAATAAGGTTCATAAGCCACCACATCTTTAATCCTTACAAAGGCTACAGTGGAATTACAATGACGTGGATTTGAAAATAGTTTAGAAGAGACTCAATTCCAATACAATTTCTTAATCATGGCTTTAGGTGGGGCAGGTCTCGATGCCCACGCATCACCCAGCCCTAACTCCACTAATAACCATTTTATATCTCTCAACCATTTGATCCTGGACCAGCCTTCCATGGCCATGACCTCTGATAGCACCTCTGCATAGTAGGCTAATTCGGGCACCCGCCACAACCGAGCCCAAAGAAGCAGGGGGCGGAGTAGGGCTTGGTCCTTAATCGATCTGCAACCTAGGTCCAATAACACGGGTACTGTAGGTGTACTGAACGGGAGAGCCATCAGGTCTTTCAGAAATTTGCTCTCTGATTTTGCTAATGCGTCCAGGTTGCAAGTGCCCCACAACTCCGCCCCGTACAAGGCGGCACTAACCCCTCTAGCTTTGTATATCTCCACAACTGGGGCAATAGGTTTGCTTGTGGAGGAGCGTTGTTCCTTAAGTAATACTCCACCCACCCTTTTATGACTGAGGAGCATTTTTTGGATGTGTGGGTTCCAGCTAAATGAGTCGTTAAGGCGGATACCCAGATAGTCGAACTCGGATACCCTCTCCAATGGGATAGAATTCAAAGCCGGGGGACGCCCAGGTTTTTTAGGCGGATTCATAATCAAATACTTGGTTTTATCGGTATTGATTACTAACCCCCTTAATGAACAAAACTCCTGAAAACTATTCAGGAGGCTCTGGAGGCCCATGGGGGTCTTTGAAATAAGAAGGGTATCATCTGCGAAGAGCAGTGTTGGGATCCGTTTGCCCGCCAGGGACGGAGCATCCGAGGGATTTCTTAACAAATGCTCAACCACTCCGTTCACATAAAGAGAGAACAGAGTGGGAGCTAGCACACATCCCTGACGGACGCCTCTTCCCACAGGAATCCGGTCAGTTTTTTCACCATTCGTGCCCCATCGCACCTGCGCAAAATTGCCAGCGTGTAATCTCACGAGGAGGGATAGGATATACGAAGGCAACCCCAGTTCTAACAAGACCTTCCACAACTCCTCCCTTGGTACCAGGTCAAAGGCAGTCTTAAGGTCTATAAAGGCCAAATACAGACTGCCTTTGCCCAGCACCACCACCTTCCAATACAAGAGAGCCAGTCTGAAGGTCTGTTCAATAGTCCCGGTTCCAGAGCGAAAACCAGCTTGGAAGTCCGACAGGATGTTATTGTCGTCCACCCACTGGAGCACCCTTCCCAAAATCACCTTGCCTGCCACTTTTTGTGATGAGTCGATGAGACTTATTGGCCTGTAGTTGGCGGGGTTATCCTGACACCCCTTTTTGAATATCGGGACAACCTCCGCCCCCTTCCAGGATTCAGGTACAGGCGCCCCGCTATCGATAGCATTGAGCAATGACGAAACCAGCTTCCCCCAATCCTTGGGGTTTGCGCGTAGCAAGTCGCCCGGTATCCCATCAGGCCCAGCTGCTTTTAGGGGCACCAATGATTCAATTACCCCTTCCACCTCTCTAGCAGTGAAGGGAGCACCGTCAGTATCCCTCAGTATCCCCTGTACAGTTAGCCAGAGAAAAGGTGGTATGGGAAGCCGCCTCCAAAGGGGTATAGAGGGACAAGAAATGGTTGAACCAGTTCTGGGCTGGGATGTTACACGTCATCAGGGTGCTATCTGGCCTATCCCTAGATCTTATAAGGTTCCAAAAGCCTCTGGCATCCCTGCCCGTACTTGCTTCCATGAGATCCGCCCAGAACCCATTCTCCCATTCTTTCTTTGCTGTGATAGTTGTCTGGGTGTACTCTTTCCTAGCCAGCCTAATTGCAGCCTGGGATTTGCTTTTGACAGCACCTATCAGGGCGTTTTTCTTCCCCCTGCATTTTTTAGTAAACCAACCCGGCGGTTTGGACAGCTTCTTGCTCTTGCCAGGTCGGGAGGCCTTACTTGGGAGAATGAAAAGATCACTCAAGGCCTTGGTTGTATCACAAAAAAGCACAGTGACTTCCCCAGACAAAGGAATCAGCGAGTCCAATTTAGACTGGGCTGAATCTAAGAGTGCCCCAATAGCTAGCACTTTCTCTTCGTCTATAATAAGCTTGCTCCACTTCAAACGTCTGCCGCAGTTGGAGGAATGTACTTCCTGGGTGATAGATGCTATATGAGACGTATGCACCCCCAGGTTCCCGATCCACAGGGGAAGGAGAGCAAGAGAGAGGAGGTTGTGATCACTCTCAACTGAAGGATTATATTAATTTACCTAAATGCTGATAAGGAAAAATACAGTCCTAGTTGTATCCGCCTGTACCCCCGGCTCCCCCAAAAAGAATCTTCTCCAGATTATCCAAAATGCTTTCTGAGTTTGGGTCAATACAGAAGATTAAAGGTGGAGATTGAAATCTAGTGCTAGCCACAGTTCTTGATGGGACCAGGCCAATAGATACCCCTAACAATTCAGACAGAGCAATGATGAGAGGGCTACAAGCAGACCATGTTCTCTTAGACATATAGTACCTTTTCCGTCCCATTGATAAAGAATACACTTTTCTATCAAATATACACCAAACTCATTCGAGAATAGACTACTTCCTCATATCACATTCTCTGACTCCTAAAAAATCATTGATTTGACTCCTAAAGACTCCCAATAAGACAGCACACAGACTAGGTTACTATTAGAATGGGGACTTACGGTATCAATCGTAAACCATGGACACTGAACGTTTCACGATGCAATCTAGTCTATGTCAAGACCTACTTTGGAGAGAACAAAGAATCAGTGACTTCTCAGCAAGTCCTTTGTGCAGCTTGTGAATCGATAATTAGAGCAAATCATGAGGGATTCAGTCATATCAAGCGAACATAAGAAATATAAAGGGATATACAATTATTAACACAGGCTTATACATTGACTCTTGCAGATAGCAACAGGCAAAAGCTAGAAACAGCCAAGCCGGCACATAATGCCTTTTGCACTTCAAGATCCGAATATACACTATACCATCTTAAAGCCTGTTACTAAGAACACGCAGAAACAGCAGGCAGGGGGCTGGAAGTGCTACTCATACAATGAGAGGCAGCAGTAACCATACCGACCATCTATGCTGAAAGGAATATAGTGCACCTACCACAGGAAATAGCTGACAGGTTTTCTGCTTACAGCAGGAAGCTATATAGCTCAGAAGCTGTAGGTGATGGGGAGATGGGGGAATGATTCTTTCCAGTTTTAGAACTCCTAAAACTCAAGGATGAAGTAAGCTGAGGGGTGAAATCACTAAGTTTGAAATTGCAACTGCCACATACGATCTGTCCTATAACAAAGTAGAAGCAGACGATACCTTCCCAAGCACATTTTATAAGTGGTGTAAGGAAGACGTAAAAAATTAAGATATGAAGACTTCAAGGAAACAAACCCAATAGGTTGTAGCGGGAATTCCGTTCTCCTACAGAACTGTGCATAGAGACCTGGAACCTCGGTGAATTAGGATGGCCCAACACTCACCTCAGTACCCAAAACCCCTTACCGAGCTAGCTACAGTGTCTCATTGGTCATAACAAACTCCCAATGCTTAAACACACCAGAACATGAACTTAGATTACCTCAGGTATTGTGGAACACATGAACACTCTTTCGCTATATAATCATTTCAAACCAGAACGTGGAGTAAATGAGGACACGTGCATATTTGAAATATTTGTTTACTAATGCAGGGTTCTCAAACGCAGTATCTTATACAATACTAGCAAAAATATTATAAGCAACAAAGTTATCAGCATAGTTACTAGTCCATAAAAGGCGAATGATGACAGCATACTAATATGCTGAAATGAATAGGAATTAACAACACCTAATTCTCACCCTCCCTATTTAGCATAGTATTTTTATATCTATGAAGGTCTCATTTGGGTTTTAGCAGGGCGGGCCCATACCTCCAAATCTCAGTGGCAGAGGATCACATCATCTTCCACCAGCTCAATGCATGCGAAACACTATCAAGTGTGTTACGTGTGTTTTTCAGCAAAGCAATATAAAACCCGCTTAGTGCCAGATTTTGGCAGAAGCATGTGTGTTATGTCTATGGAGGTGCGAAGATCAGACCTCACAACAACACTGTACCAAGCAAAACTGGTATCAGAGCAATAACATATTATTTCTCAAGTAAATCACGAAGCTCTTCTGGGTGAAAGCTAAAACAACAATTATGTGTTGTGTGCAAAATGAAGCAAAAAGGAAAATGGTGTTTAAACATTTAATAAGCTCGTGCTAACTTAACACAGTATATAGAAACGAAATAGCTATATGACACCCCCCCAATGATCCGAGCACGGTCAAAAATTAAGGTAAGGTAAGACCAGAACAGGGGCAAAACATGAAAGCAGAGTTCAATAATATGCTAAGCTAATTTTCAAAAGCAGATATGATGGCCTACAGTGGCCAAATAAAATGGTCTAAAAATTTCAACACAAGGCCCACTTTCGTACAAGTCAATAGGCCTGGGGTGTAGAAAAAGAATTGTTCGTAAGCAACATGCATCTCCAAAAAAAAAAATGCAATCAGGTAGGTGTCAATAACAAAAGTCTCGAAGGCTTCTCCGGATAGGACTGAATATGCAAAATATGCAGCAACAGCATCCAATATGAAATCACTGTCATCATCCGAAAACAGTTCAGCCATCCAATTAAGTAGTGGGAAAGAACATACGTGCTCCTCCAGCACTGGAACCTCTAGCATCATCAGAGGACAACTCGGTGGGTTCTCAAGAAAGCTCTGTGCCAAGAACTCATGCGCTGCTGCGAGTATGTCCCAACGACCCATTAGTCCATGCATCGCTGCCAAGGCCATAATCCTTTTGCCAGAACAAACCAACTCGTGAGCAACTACGGGGCTCATCAGATGATTAAAATCGAAGTCATGAGACACAGTCATGCAGAGACACAAATCAAGAGCCCAGTCGAAATCGCAGCTCAGGCAATGAAACACAGGCTGGACATATGTGAAATAGGAAAACCGAAACGATAATCCAAATGCCGTGCTTAAAGTCGCAAGCAGCAGGGTGCCATAGTAATCAAGCATCCGGTTGCGAAATAGTGGCAGGAGGGGCTCTGCTGCTTCTAACGCAGGACGGACATCCATGTTTAATAAAACAAAATATCACCAAAACGCTGGCAGCCAATGCTAGCAAAACAGGGAAGCCACCAAACAGACTTGAAAATATAGAAGGCTTGTTTACAGTAAAAAGAGGGTTATTCATCGGTGACACACATGTTTCAATTACACCTTGATATTCCAATTGTTCAAGGATAACCGCGACGGAAGCCTTTGCTTCACGCCGTATGGGATATTGAGGTTGAGGTTGCGGCTTAGACCGTAAAGGAATCCCGTGGCACGGGGACAATTTATCCCAACCACATTGATTGCGGTACACAGCTGGCGCTAGAGCCAGAGCCCACTCTTCAGCAAAATGCAGCGCATCCTCTTTCGAGACTGTGTTCCAGAAACTGGGGAGGATTACCTCCTCCCCTCGCGGAGCTGCGAGAACAAAAGGTGGGGGCCAGTCAGCCTCCGAAAGCAAAATGTCATATGTAGACGAAAGATTTTCCCAAAATACCCCTTTTATGGTTCGCTGTATGTCACCCTCGATTAACAGGACAAAATTCAAAAAGTCTATCAGGGGGAGCAACTCTTGTATCGGCTGTTTCGATCACAACATAAGAATTAGTCGCTGTCACCTTCAGTAGTGGACGCAGGTCCTCTCTCACTATGGTAATCTCCGCCGCGCTGTCCAGCAAGGTCAGAGCCCACGTCAGATTCCGTTCTCACTATCTGTGGCATAGCGATGCGCTGTTAAGGCCGCGACTTTCTTCTTGGCAAACTGCGGTCTCTTCGCTGTCGAGCCTTCCTGCCTGTCTGCACTGTTTTTTGGGCGGGGCTGGTCACGTCCTTGTTGGCCACCCCGACCCCTGCCGCCCCCTCCACCACCGGTAGTCGGGCCGATGAGTCTTGAAAGGAACAAGGAGAGTGTTGTTCAGAAGCCTAAAAACGATCAGG
The DNA here is from genome assembly GCF_964263255.1 of Lissotriton vulgaris. Lineage (NCBI taxonomy): Eukaryota > Metazoa > Chordata > Amphibia > Caudata > Salamandridae > Lissotriton > Lissotriton vulgaris. The sequence goes on along the minus strand of NC_141700.1, from coordinate 772,998,438 downwards.
AGATTTAATCATCGCCCGATCGCGCAAGTCATAAACACTTTCAGATTGCGCAGGTAACTGTGACGCAGGACGAGAAACCTGTGTCTGTTGTTGTTGCTGTTGCTTTCCCTGTTTCTGTTTTTTAGGCCAATTCTGTTTCTTGGACTTGGGCTGAACCTCCGTTTCCGAAATCTGTCCTGGGGTTGCTTTATCTCCTTAACAGAAAAAGGCTTAAGACCCTTACTATTGCGACCTACGGTTTTATAAGCCGCCACAATAATTTTTGCTAACTGTCGGGGTTTCTCGGCATCGGGAAGTGCCGCCAAAGCGTTCGAACCTGAAAGTTTACTGCATCCCCCTTTACATTAGCAAGGATGAGATTGCAAACCACATCAAAGGTGCCACACAGGCGCATACCCAATTCAACCGCAGACTCCGGCCCGTGATCATCTTGAACACGTTTAAGGACTGTAGGCAGCACTGCCATAGACGGGGTGCCGTAGCACCTCCCATAGACCGCTGCGAAAGTCTTACCCCAGGTCTCACAGTCAACAAGTTCAGGGGCCAAATCTTTCGGCAAACTAAGCATTAGAATCCGGTGTTTTCCACCAGGACTCGTATTAGGAAAGACAGTTTCCAGCTGGTCAAATTTCTCGGCAAGCCAGAAAGGAAAATCATCCTTATCTTGGGGTTTCTTGCCCATTACAGCATTGACCATGACGGGACTGAGTTTCAAACCACCCAGCCCGGCCGGAATCGCCGCACCCCCTGGGGCTCCACCCGGAAGATTACAGCCCATGTAATGCACTAAAGCTCTAATCACGGCAATTGCGTCTACATGTAGTCGTCGAAGTTCAGCCACGTTACAATTGCCGTGTAGAGGATGAGGAGTAAACCCAGCCAAAACAGGCCAACTAGCGCCTGGAATGGACAAAGGACCTAACCTCAGAGCGGTCAAAGTATGGGATAGGGCGCCACCAAACCAAACTCGATGCTGCCAAACGTCAATAGGAACTTCCTGTGCCCTGTACGGAGTATACTCATTAGGTACAGCTGTGGAAGTGTACGTATGGTACACACCAGAATTCGCGCCCACCTCCGGAAATGTCACCCACGAATAAAATAGTTCGTAAGGGTAAGCATGATCCGCACTCACCACCATGATCACAGCCAAGCCTTCCAAAGGCACATTGTACATCCGCAAATGATCTCGCACCGCAATGCGACTATGCTGCGGAATGTCCACGGCAGCCATGACAGCACAGGAAATACGAAAAACAAAGTAAACTTTGTAGCACAACTGGGTAGTAATTCAAGGAAACCGTTTTAGTAAAGATTCAAGCTTGAAAAGACCTATTTTAAAAATAGGTAGGTTCGTTCCGACACCACCGTTTTCCGGAAACGACAGTGAAGGGGTTAAGGATTGCATGATATACTATTGGAGTGTCATGATATAAGGCCAACCACGTATGGGCGCCATGTAGCGGGAATTCGGTTCTCCTACAGAACTGTGCATAGAGACCTGGAACCTCAGTGAATTAGGATGGCCCAAAACTCACCTCAGTACCCAAAATCCCCTTACCGAGCTAGCTACAGTGTCTCATTGGTCATAACAAACTCCCAATGCTTAGACAAACCAGAACATGAACTTAGATTACCTCAGGTATCGTGGAACACATGAACACTCTTTCGCTATATAATCATTTGAAACCAGAACGTGGAGTAAATGAGGACACGTGCATATTTGAAATATTTATTTACTAATGCAGGGTTCTCAAACGCAGTATCCTATACAATACTAGCAAACATATTATAAGCAACAAAGTTATCAGCATAGTTACTAGTCCATAAAAGGCGAATGGTGACAGCATACTAATATGCTGAAATGAATAGGAATTAACAACACCTAATTCTCACCCTCCCTATTTAGCATAGTATTTTTATATCTATGAAGGTCTCATTTGGGTTTTAGAAGGGCGGGCCCATACCTCAAAATCTCACTGGCAGAGGATTGCATCATCTTCCACCAGCTCTCTGCATGCGAAACACTATCAAGTGTGTTACGTGTGTTTTCAGCAAAGCAATATAAAACCCGCATAGTGCCAGATTTTGGCAGCAGCACTATGGAGGTGCGAAATCAGACCTCACAACAACACTGTGTCGAGTTATCCTTGGAGCCTTCAGCACTCACTGTGCAGACAGTGTACCAAGCAAAACTGATATCAGAGCAATAACATATTATTTCTCAAGTAAATCACGAATCTCTTCTGGGTTGAAAGCTAAAACAACAATTATGTGTTGTGTGCAAAATGAAGCAAAATGGAAAAATGGCGTTCAAACATTTAATAAGCTCATGCTAACTTAACACAGTATAAAGAAACGAAATAGCTATATGACAAGGTTGGCTGACAGCTATGTGAAATAAATCACTGATACCCCAACCTGCCAGGGATCCTCAGATCCTCTTCACTGCAGCAAATACTGCCCCAGTTTCCTGCTCATTATCTATATAAAGTGTTGGTGAATAGCCGCCCCATCACTCATTCGCCAAAACTCAGGCATTACTCGTCCTAAATAGGTCCTCAGAAATGACATGAGAATACTATCCCATCCACTAGAGGATCTCTAAAGATGCAAAGGTAAAAACGCTAGAATTGTCCCTCGGCACCAAAAAGGTGTTTGCTCGGATCATATGGGAATGCACAATTTATACACTACATAGAGTGGGATAAGGAAGTAAATGTATCTACAAGGCTATCTGACTAAATGATGCTCTTACAGCACATGTGAACAGAGGAGGCTTTCTTTCAGAACTTTATATTATTTACAGAGGAATACAAAAAAGGCTGCCCACTGTCCCACTCCCCCTTTTATTTTACTGCTCTGAAAAACTCTGGTGGCAGCTATACATCAAACAGAACACATAAATGGTGTTGGCACTACAGCGAGAACCTAAAAATTCAGAGTGCTCCTCTGATGATGCCATGGAACATTGCCTAAGAGCGCTCTTCTGATGAGACATCATGACTCTGGCTGGGAGTTGTCCTCTGATGATGCAATAGAATATTGACTGGGACTGCTCCTCTGATGATGCAATAGAACATTGACTGGGTCTGCTCCTCTGATGATGCAATAGAATATTGACTGGGACTGCTCCTCTGATGATGCAATAGAACATTGACTGGGACTGCTCCTCTGATGATACAATAAAACATTGGCTGAGACTGCTCCTCTGACGATGCAATAGAACATTGGCTGGGAGCGCTCTTCTGATGAGGCATCATGACTCTGGCTGGGAGTTGTCCTCTGATGATGCAATAGAATATTGACTGGGACTGCTCCTCTGATGATGCAATAGAACATTGACTGGGTCTGCTCCGCTGATGATGCAATAGAATATTGACTGGGACTGCTCCTCTGATGATGCAATAGAACATTGACTGGGACTGCTCCTCTGATGATGCAATAAAACATTGGCTGAGACTGCTCCTCTGACGATGCAATAGAACATTGGCTGGGAGCGCTCTTCTGATGAGGCATTGTGACTCTGGCTGGGAGTTGTCCTCTGATGATGCAATAGAATATTGACTGGGACTGCTCCTCTGATGATGCAATAGAACATTGGCTGGGAATGCTCCTCTGATGATGCAATAGAATATTGACTCGGACTGCTCCTCTGACGATGCAATAGAACATTGGCTGGGAATGCTCCTCTGATGATGCAATAGAACATTGGCTGGGACTGCTCCTCTGATGATGCAATAGAACATTGGCTGAGAGGGCTCCTTTGATGATGCAATAGAACATTGGCAGGGAGTGATCCTTTGATGATGCAATAGAACATTGGCTGGGACTGCTCCTCTGATGATGCAATGGAACATTGGCTGGGACTGCTCCTCTGATGATGCAATAGAATATTGACTGGGACTGCTCCTCTGATGATGCAATAGAACATTGACTGGGACTGCTCCTCTGATGATGCAATAGAACATTGGCTGAGACTGCTCCTCTGACGATGCAATAGAATATTGGCTGGGAGCGCTCTTCTGATGAGGCATCATGACTCTGGCTGGGAGTTGTCCTCTGATGATGCAGTAGAATATTGACTGGGACTGCTCCTCTGATGATGCAATAGAACATTGACTGGGAATGCTCCTCTGATGATGCAATAGAACATTGGCTGAGACTGCTCCTCTGACGATGCAATAGAACATTGGCTGGGAGCGCTCTTCTGATGAGGCATCATGACTCTGTCTGGGAGTTGTCCTCTGATGATGCAGTAGAATATTGACTGGGACTGCTCCTCTGATGATGCAATAGAACATTGGCTCGGAATGCTCCTCTGATGGTGCAATAGAATATTGACTGGGACTGCTCCTCTGATGATGCAATAGAACATTGGCTGGGACTGCTTCTCTGACGATGCAATAGAACATTGGCTGGGACGGCTCCTCTGATGATGCAATAGAACATTGGCTGGGACTGCTCCTCTGATGATGCAATAGAACATTGGCTGGGAGTGCTCCTCTGATGATGCAATAGAATATTGACTGGGACTGCTCCTCTGATGATGCAATAGAACATTGGCTGGGACTGCTTCTCTGACGATGCAATAGAACATTGGCTGGGACTGCTCCTCTGATGATGCAATAGAACATTGGCTGGGACTGCTCCTCTGATGATGCAATAGAACATTGGCTGGGAGTGCTCCTCTGATGATGCAATAGAACATTGGCTGGGACTGCTCCTCTGACGATGCAATAGAACATTGGCTGGGACTGCTCCTCTTACGATGAATAGAACATTGGCTGGGACTGCTCCTCTAATGATGCAATAGAACACTGCCTAGAACACTGACTGCGAGTGCCCCTCTGATGATACAACAAAACTTTGGCTGGGAGTGTTCCTTTGATGATGCATTAGGACACTGGCTGGGAATACTCCTCTGATGATGCAATAGAACATTGGCTGAGAGGGCTCCTTTGATGATGCAAGAGAACATTGACTGGGACTGCTCCTCTGACAATGCAATAGAACATTGGCTGGGACTGCTTCTCTGACGATGAATAGAACATTGGCTGGGACTGCTCCTCTGATGATACAATAAAACTTTGGCCGGGAGTGTTCCTTTGATGATGCAATAGAACATTGACTGGGAGTGCTCCTCTGATGATGCATGAGGACATTGAGTGGGAGTGCTCCTCTGACGATGCAATAGAACATTGGCTGGGACTGCTCCTCTGATGATGCAATAGAACACTGCCTAGAACACTGACTGCGAGTGCCCCTCTGATGATACAATAAAACTTTGACTGGGAGTGTTCCTTTGATGATGCATTAGGACACTGGCTGGGAGGACTCCTCTGATGATTCAATAGGACACTGGCTGTGAGTGCACCTTTGATGATACAGTAGACCATTGGCTGGGAGTGCTCCTGTGATGATACAATAGAAACATTGGCTGTGAGTGCTCCTCTGATGTTACAATAGTACACTGGCCGACAGTGCTCCTCTGACGATGTAATGTGTTTTCCCTGTATTATATGTGAAATGTTGTTTCTTGATATTTTCCTTGTTGCTACTTTGAGGTAAAACATGATAGAACACCCCTGGCCTTGCAGCAGATTATATTACATGCAGCAGACTATGTTACACAGAAATATAATTCAGCATGAGATCATACCATCAGCAGATGCAGCTTTGTCTGCACTTCTATTAGAAGGTTTAACGTTAACTTTGCTTACTCTAATTTCTGGCTACAGTGTTATGACCTTTTCAACTTGCTGGGACTGAGGACAGCATATGTCACATCAACGGGGAGACTGCTTGGCGTGGTGAGCCTTAAGGAGGTATGTGTTATTCTTATATTTTGTTTTTGAGCCCACAAACTACTTGACATGAACAGTTAAACAGGACAGTGCAGAGGTGCCACATCTCAGCATGCCGGCTTTGCTGATGATAAAATAATCTGCTAATCTAGAGTTTCTGATGAGCTGATGGCTGCAAAGAAGGTCTTGAAATCAACCCTGGTTGCTTCATCATGAATTCAGCAAACATTATTTCCTTGAAGTCTCAGAGCACTTTGTTGTCTCCAGCTGGTTTGTAAATTGGAACCTGTAGCAGCCTATGACCTTTGTTAAATACTAGTCTTCACATGCAGCAAACTAAGTCTGCCCTTTCAGACATGTAGACGGCAACAATATTTTGAAAAAAACTTGGCTAAATGGTGTTTTTGTCAACAGCATTTTTCAAATGTTTGGGTTAAAATCCAAAAGGCTTTAGAAGCAGTTTTAACTAATAGTAATTTCATTTTCCTAAAGTTCAATGGTCGCCAGTCTACCCAGAACTAATGTGATTCATAGGATCAAATATATATGTTGTGCCCCTCCCCACATAGCACTGGATTCATATCCGTCAAAGGTGAAGCAGTGCTTTAAGTGATTCAGTGTGCCCCTCCAGGAATATTGCAATCCAGAGTCCTACAGCATGAAAACTACATACAGTCACAGTATACAGAATCATGCAGTGTTTCTCGGCACAGGTAGATCAGGTGGAGCTCCTATGAACAGCCAGGTCTTCCGTTTTTTTGCAGAAGTTGCAGGAGCTCCTTTCAGGTCTTGGCAGCGATGTAGGAGCACCCCCTTGACTTGCTTATGCGCATGTGGGGGCACGTGCAAGGGCAAGTTACGCTGGGCGTAGTTGTCTGGCTGGATGGTAGAGCTGAAGTCAGTCATTGAGGCAAGCAGGCCCATGCTGTGGCGGGCTTTGAAGACGTGGACGAGGAACTTGAATTGTCATTGTTTCTGGATGTTTAGCCAGTGTAGTTCAGTGAGGTAGGGAGTGATGTGGGTTCCTCTGGGGATGTCTTGGATGAGTCTGGCGGCAGTGTTTTGGATGGTCTGGAGTCTTTGAGTGAGCTGGTTGCAGATGTGGATGCGGAGCGCATTACCATAGTCAAGTATGCTGGTTATGAGGGCCTGGGTGACAGTGTCACATGTGCATGGGGAACCGTTAAAAATGTTTGCAGCGCATTCTGAGAATGAGGAAGCCAGATAAGGTCACTGCGTACACCAGGTTTATTCATAGTGAGTTTGTCGTCTAAAATGTTACTGAGGTTTCTGGTGTGGTCTGTGGGGGTGGGTTTGGGTCCAGTTCAGCTGGCCATCAGGAGGAGTCTCATGGGGAGCTCCTGTTTCCGAACATCAGGATCTACGTTTTGTCTGTGTTGAGTTTTAGGCAGTTCTCCCTCATCCATTGGCCACGTTGGTCATGCAGGAGATGAAGTTGATTCAGGTATTGTTCTTCTCGTCGGTGAGGGGGAGGATGAGCTCTGAGTTGTCGGCATAGGAGAAAATGTTGATGTTGTGGGCTGTAATGATCTGGGCGAGGGGTGCCATGTACACATTAAAAAGGGTTATGCTACGGGAGGATTCTTTGGGGACTTCACAGTCTGGGAAGAGTTTGGCCTGCTGTGTTCTGTTGAAGAGGAAGGAGGTGATCCTTCTCAGGGCGTATCCTTGAATTCCTTGTTCATGAAGTCTTGAGATGAGGGTACTGTTGTGTAGTTCCTAGGAGTCCCCCAGGACCTGCGTTTTTTCGATGACCTAAACTGAGGGCTTGGTGTCCCAACCACTTCCAACACCACCATCGGATATGTCAGTCGTTAGATCAGTTAGCTCTACAGTGCCAATACCACTCCCCTGTATTCACAGTGGTGTAGGTATTCTCTGGCAACAACCACTGAACATGACAACCCTGATTCCTCAGGGATCGTGGAAAACAGTACAGTATGTTTGGCTCAGACACTCGTGCTTGCTTCTCTCAGAAAATACACAGGATGGCGATCAGGACGTTTCAATAAGTATTTATTGGCCCAGCGACAGCCTCGTATAAAACATATGTGCTGGGACAATAAGGAGACAGAAGCATACGAAAGAGATTGCTACTACCAATATAGTAAATAGTAGATACATTTTAACCGTAGTGCTAAAAAGATGAACATAAGCAGTTCAGATAAAAACAGTAGCACTTGCATATTCCTAACATGCGCACCCTAAGTAATTTGCTTAAATGTACCTGGCCTAGCCTGGATGTGTGGGTGTATATTTGGATAACTATGTGTACTGACATCCTCCTGTGACATTGCTGAAACTGGGGCCTAACACTGACAACCTTCTGTGACATTGCTGAAAGTGGGGCCTGACACTGACAACCTTATGTGACATTGCTGAAACTGGACCCTAACACTGACATCCTCCTGTGACATTGCTGAAAGTGGGGCCTGACACTGACAACCTTCTGTGACATTGCTGAAACTGGGGCCTAACACTTATAACCTTCTGTGACATTGCTGAAACTGGGGCCTGACACTGACAACCTTCTGTGACATTGCTGAAAGTGGGGCCTGACACTGACAACCTTATGTGACATTGCTGAAACTGGGGCCTAACACTGACAACCTTCTGTGACATTGCTGAAAGTGGGGCCTGACACTGACAACCTTCTGTGACATTGCTGAAACTGGGGCCTAACACTTATAACCTTCTGTGGCATTGCTGAACCTGGGGGCTAACATTGACAGTCTTCTGTGACATTGCTGAAACTGGGGCCTAACACTGACAACCTTCTGTGACATTGCTGAAACTGGGGCCTAACACTGACAACCTTCTGTGACATTGCTGAAAGTGGATCCTAACACTGACAGCCTCCTGTAACATTGCTGAAACTGGGGCCTAACACTGACAGCCTCCTGTGACATTGCTGAAACTGGGGCCTAACACTGACAACCTTCTGTGACATTGCTGAAAGTGGGGCCTGACAATGACAACCTTCTGTGACATTGCTGAAACTGGGGCCTAATACTGACAGTCTTCTGTGACATTGCTGAAACTGGGGCCTAACACTGACATCCTCCTTTGACATTGCTGAAACTGGGGCCTGACACTGACAACCTTCTGTGGCATTGCTGAAACTGGGGCCTAACACTGACAGTCTTCTGTGACATTGCTGAAACTGGGGCCTAACACTGACAGTCTTCTGTGACATTGCTGAAACTGGGGCCTAACACTGACATCCTCCTGTGACATTGCTGAAACTGGGGCCTGACACTGACAACCTTCTGTGACATTGCTGAAAGTGGGGCCTGACAATGACAACCTTTTGTGACATTGCTGAAACTGGGGCCTAATACTGACAGTCTTCTGTGACATTGCTGAAACTGGGGCCTAACACTGACATCCTCCTGTGACATTGCTGAAACTGGGGCCTAACACTGACATCCTCCTGTGACATTGCTGAAACTGGGGCCTAACACTGACAACCTTCTGTGACATTGCTGAAACTGGGGCCTAACACTGACAGTCTTCTGTGACATTGCTGAAAGTGGAGCCTAACACTGACAGCCTCCTGTAACATTGCTGAAACTGGGGCCTAACACTGACAGCCTCCTGTGACATTGCTGAAACTGGGGCCTAACACTGACAACCTTCTGTGACATTGCTGAAAGTGGGGCCTGACAATGACAACCTTCTGTGAGATTGCTGAAACTGGGGCCTAATACTGACAGTCTTCTGTGAGATTGCTGAAACTGGGGCCTAACACTGACATCCTCCTGTGACATTGCTGAAACTGGGGCCTGACACTGACAACCTTCTGTGACATTGCTGAAACTGGGGCCTAACACTGACAGTCTTCTGTGACATTGCTGAAACTGGGGCCTAACACTGACAGCCTCCTGTGACATTGCTGAAACTGGGGCCTAACACTGACAACCTTCTGTGACATTGCTGAAACTGGGGCCTAACACTGACAGTCTTCTGTCACATTGCTGAAACTGGGGCCTAACACTGACAGTCTTCTGTCACATTGCTGAAACTGGGGCCTAACACTGACAGTCTTCTGTGACATTGCTGAAACTGGGGCCTAACACTGACAGTCTTCTGTGACATTGCTGAAACTGGGGCCTAACACTGACAGTCTTCTGTGACATTGCTGAAACTGGGGCCTGACACTGACAACCTTCTGTGACATTGCTGAAACTGGGGCCTAACACTGACAGTCTTCTGTCACATTGCTGAAACTGGGGCCTAACACTGACATCCTCCTGTGACATTGCTGAAACTGGGGCCTGACACTGACAAACTTCTGTGACAATTGCTGAAAGTGGGGCCTAACAATGACAACCTTCTGTGACATTGCTAAAAGTAGGGCATAACACTGACAGTATTCTGTGACATTGCTGAAACTGGAGCCTAACACTGACAACCTTCTGTGACATTGCTGAAACTGGGGCCTAACACTGGCAACCTTCTGTGACATTGCTGAAAGTGGGGCCTAACACTGACAACCTTCTGTGACATTGCTGAAAGTGGGTCCTAACACTGACAACCTTCTGTGATATTGCTGAAAGTGGGTCCTAACACTGACAACCTTCTGTGATATTGCTGAAAGTGGGGCCTAACACTGACAGCCTTCTATGACATTGTTAAGTGGGGCCCTGGCCCTTAAAATGTTCCATGACATTGCTCATGGGCTGTTCAGATATTGCTGCAGTCTCCCTAACCCTGTTTTTCTGACATTGCCTATCTTTTCCTGTCTGTTTTCAGTTAAAGGATGCAGTACATGGCTCAGTGAAGGGGACCTTCACCAGGAGAGAAGCACCTAAAGAGATCGTTGTCGAAGGGACCCAAGACCCCGCCCGGACCACCTTGGTGCGCCGGACCTCACAAATCCCGGAGTCGAGTGCTTAGAAGAGAGTGACCCACTGCAGCAATTCCTCAGAATCAGACAGACAAAACCTCAAACAGATTTCTAGGGCAGAGAGTCTTCTCTGGCAGAGAAAGCCCTATGATGCAGGGGTCCTCTGTTTGCAAAGTCTTGCATACATTGAATCCAGCAGGAGTTCTGGCTCTGCGGTCTACACTCAATCGCTGTCATATTTGATACATTCGCTTGGACTAGTAAAGTAGCCAGGATTGAAGTGCCTTAACAGAGCTGAGCTTAACCAGAATCAAGTGCAGGCGATGCTGGTGCCTTCGAAGAGCTGCTTTTTGGGTTCATGTTTTTGGTATAGAAAAGGATGCTGTGGCTTAAGTAGCCAATCGTATTTCTGTACCATGGTTCTGCCTTTTCCACATGAAGGCTGCAAATGTACTTTCTATCTCCATTTGACAAAACCGTTATACTGTTTTTCCATGTTGACTGCCACAGACTAAGGCAGCTTGGCTTCACTGTTCCAGGAGAAACAGAGCTCCTTACCCATGAAAAAGAAGCTGTCCCTACAGATCAGGAAATACTGTTGTGCAATGGTCCAACCCATTCGCTGAGGGTTCTGGTGTGCCCACCCCATGACCCAATGAAAGGGGCACAGGGCAGACACAGGGATGCAGTCCTAGAGTGAAACAAAGACAGAATCAGCAGCTCAGAAGTTTTGGAGGGGTGGTAACAGAAAATACTCCAATTTGTGGATGGAATGCAAAATCCTAATGAAATTGGAAGTTCCATTACCAGGCAACTCTAAATTCATGTCCATATGAATAATTACATATGTGGCAGCATTATGGGAAACAAAAACACTTTACGGGTTAGGGTGTACTTATTTTTATAGCTTTAACTATGTAAATATTTATCTATATCACCCAATTGCAAAATAAAACTAAATATAAACTAAACCTGTTGAATGAAATTTCCATTATTCAGAGACACAATAACACAATCACATCTACAGAGTGTTGTAAAATGTATATTCAATGTATAGCTAGTGTTGTCGTGAACGTTAAACAGATACGCTGATATATCCCTATGGCTGTAATGTATGGACCACAAAAAATGTTTTATTCTAGTGGAGCAGACACAGTATAATGATGGACTTGGTAAGCTAACTGCTTGATTATCAGAGGATGCTTACACCCGTGGTATCAGCCACAGGTTTGATCATACCATGGACATTGTGTTTTCAAATTAAGGACTTGATCACAAGGCCCTTAAGATCTGAGCCCTTAGCACCCTGTGCAAGTTCTACATTCTTAAGTTATTTTGTCAAGAATGATTTTCCAGCCTCTCAAGATTTTCAGATAAACTCAGATTTCGTTGTTTGCAGCTTTGTTCGGTGACCACACGCATACTATCCCGCCCCTAGGTTCCCCTTACTTCATGTTGATCCTTTTCTGATACCGGTCCAGCACACTGAAGAACAGCTGACTAAGGGCCACATGTAGGTAGCCAAATACCGGTCGGTAACTACCGAAAATCTGTAAATTTGCCGTTACCAACCAGTATTTAGCTTTTTCCAATGTAGGTGGGTATAAATAAGGATTCGGTAATTTTCCGATTCGGTAATTTAAAGAATCGGTAAATTACCGAATCCTTAAGATACCGAATCAGTAAATTACCGAATCCTCAATGTAGGGAGCACTCAAGTGAGTGCATTTGTGATCAGAGGATTCGTTATTTACCACCAACTACAATTTGGTGGTAAATATCGAAAACCATTCAAAAAGCAAATTTGTGCTTTTTGAAAAGTGCGATGTGGCAGAAATACATGCCCTTAGGGCATGTATGTGTGCCACATGTGCACACATGCACGATTCAGGGGTGCAACAGGGTGTCAATGTGACACCCTGCCACCCTTGAATATGTTCCCCCTATTACCGATTCGGTATTTACCGAATCGGTAATAGTGAATGGCTTCCCATTCATTCCGAGGGCCTCCAGGGCCATTGGAATGAATGGGAATTACCAATTTGGTATTTACCGAATCGGTAATACCGAATATTACTGATTCGGTAAAATATACCAAATTTTTATCTACATACTATTGACCGATTCTGAAATACTGAATCCGTAAAATTCGGTATTTTAGAATCTGTAAATATGGATTACCTATATATGGCCCTTAGTCAGCTGTTCTTCAGTGTGCTGGACCTGTATCAGAAAAGGATCAACATGAAGTCAGGGGAACCTAGGGGCGGGATAATATGCGTGTGGTCACCGACCAAAGCTGCAAACAACAAAATCTGAGTTTAACTGAAAATCTTGAGAGGCCTGAAAATCATTCTTGACAAAATAACTTAAGAATGTAGAACTTGCGCAGGGTGCTAAGGGCTCAGATCTTAAGGGCCTTGTGATCAATCTCCTCAGGAATGGAATTCTTAATGGCAATCCTGGTCTCGATCTGGAGAAAGAAACCCAAAGAATCTATAGGGACACCTCCAGACTCAAAATCTGTTGACATATACAGCTTAAGAGCAGATTCTGGGACTAGCTTCAAGAGCCAATATGCTGGAGGGCAGAGATTTCACATGCACTGTTAGGTCAGACATATGGAGAGCTACAGAGCAGCAGCAGAAGGAGATGGGTCAGCGGATGAGAATACTGCAGAAGCTTGGAGCAAAGCTGGGGTTAAGGTTTCCTGCTATGCTGGAAGGTATGTTGAAAAATGAGATACATAGCATCAGGAAGGTAGAGCAAGCAGATCAGCTGCTAAAAAATATCCAGAGCGGAGTTTAGAATGGAGTGGGGCATAGAGCATTTTCCCAATAAAATCAGGGGGCATATTAACAAGGGATTTATCTCTGCTGTTTTGGCTTTAAAAGCCAAAAAAGCGGAGATAAAATGATCTCCCTATCAACAACAGGGTGCTCACATGCAAAATCGCATGTTAGCACCCTTTTTCCCTAAGCTTCCCTTTGCATCTCTAATGAGATGCAAAAGGGGCGTTCCAGAGCAAAATAATAGGAGAAATGTCGCTAAGTGACACTTCTCTTATTATCAAGCTTCACGCTAACCCTCTTAGAGATACAAAAAAGCAGCGCTAACCACGGTTAACCCTGCTTTTTAACCTCTTAAGCGCTGCTGACGGCCAACGGTCGTCACGAGCGCTACCTCCCCAGTGCTGCGCACGACCATTGGACGTCCATTCAGCACTAGTTCCAATGGACAGCGCAGCACTGGGGAGGGATATTTGCGAAGCAGCTAAGGTGATAAAGTCTGCTAATTTTCAGACTTAGGCATACCTGTAATGGGAGGTGGATTATGTGACTGCAACCACAGTCACTATCACCAAGGTTATCGCAGTTTTTCATTGAATATCACTGGAAATCCAGCGTTATTCAATGTGAAACGGAGATATTCCTGCTATCCCTGTTTTTTTTTATCGCCATGGCGCTCAGTGTAGATAATACTGCGCTACCATGGCGATTATCGCCAGGGTTAGCCGTCGATAAATTTTTTAACGCTAACAGCGGTCAGCGATAATTTTCGCTGCCGCTTGTTAATATGCCCTCAAGTTATTAAGACAGTGGTCCAGTCAATAGATAGACATAACAAACAGTCCGGAGAGTTGCCATCTCTTTTTTCTTTCTCTGTGTTCATCTGGGGAGAGGCTATGCAATATTAAATTGTCATCCCCAAGGCAGAGATACAAAAAGACATATAATTTTAGGCAACATGAGTTTGGGAGGGTTCCCAGAGGAAGGACACTTGGTGGGGAGCATGGTGGAATGAAAACAAAACAGTTTACCTCATTTACAATCAGATTGGCTTTGAGGATAACTACATTACACTGAACGGGGGAAAGAGGGAGAAGTTGAGGCAACACAATAAAACGTTGATGGGGATAAGTTAATAAAAAACGTAAACAATTAACATGGAAAGCTAATAACCTTCACATGAAAAAGCAAATGACAAGTCAGTACTTATAAGATAGTGAGGCGCAGCTCTTGATAGTACAAGAGACGCATCTGACTTCATTGGCATGTATGGCACTCCTCAGTAAATTAAGTTGGGTGCATAAAGTAGCAAGCACAGACCGCTCCATGTGCTCAAAAAGGGTAGAGTTTGTAATAAAGTAAAACACTTCTGAGTACAAAACAGATGCATCATGCTGATGGATCATTGAGAAAATCAGGAGTCAGGAGACAACTTTGACATTTGCTAGATATGACAGCCCAAACAATGAAGAGACTTGCCCATTAAGTACCTTTGCTTTAAATGTATTGAACTTCCCCACCCGAATCCTACTGGGTGGAGATTTTAATAATATTTTAGTTGAGGATTTAGACAGGTCTATTCAATGTTGGAAGATAAATACTGATAAAATAAGGAGAGAGCTAAGAAATTGAATGCAAGATTTTGGTCTTGGTGATATCTTCCAGAAAACATCCGGCATAAAAACAGAATAATCCTTTATTTAGTAAAAGGTATAGGCACCATTCCAGGCTGGAATGCGCAAGGAACTCTGCAGAAGGTGCTTTGGATTTAAGCTGCAGGCCTGTATGCCTAGCCAAGTTCTTGCAAGAGATCATAATTCCTGTTTGGAAGGAGCCGGTTAACTCAATCTATATGAATAAATTAGCGACCCCGTCCTCCTGCCTTGCTAATAGTAACACCTAAAAAATTACAATTCAGCTAGACAGATATCCATGCTTAATGATGCTTATAAAATGCCTGCCGGCATGCTCTCAGGTTTGCAACGGTCATTACTTCCATTATACATACTGACCTGAAAGGCTTGGTGTCGGCTAGGCAACTGCAGGTTTTAGCACACCTTCTAATATCCTCCATAGATTGGGCAGTGCAAATTTCTAACCCGCTAGCAGTAACAACAATAAATGCAGCTAAAGCATTTGATAGAGTGAACTGGGATTATCTCTGTGAGCCATTTGTAATACTTGGTCCCCCCCCTTTTACCCCCCCAGCCTAACCAGAAAATGAGCATATCCAGGGAGACCCACCAGGGATGTCCTCCCTCTCTGCTACTTTTATATCTATATCTAGAACCCCTGTCTCAGGCTTTTAGAAGAGACAAAAGGATAATCCCATTTGAGTGCAAGAATTTTGAAAATAAAATCGGCTTCTCTGCTGATGATATTAACGATCCTAGTAAAACGGTACCTTGTATGGAACAAATAGCGGATATATTTGGGCTATTCTCTGGGAAGTTGATAAATAAAGTAAAGCATGAGCTAATGGACTGGTACTTGAGAAACACTATGTGCAAAAGCCAATCCAAGCAGCGGAAATACCAGGATATTACTTTCAGGAAAAATTAGAAGAACTATCGAAGGACAATTTAAGAAGGGTGATTAAAAAAATAGATGGGCTACTCAAGAGATGGGGTAACCTCCCTTTATAAATATATGATCTAGTGAACCTAATTAAAATGTAAATTTTACCCAAATTAACCTTTTAATTTGATACATTTAGACTCTCTTTTCTAAAAGATTTGACCACAGAGTTTCAAGTAAAGTTAGGCAGCTTTATCTGGGCTTCCAAAGGAAGCAAAATTGCATGTAAAAAGTTAAGAAGAAAGGCTGGTCGGAGTTGGCCTGGCACTCCCGGATGTCCAAGTGTATTGGTACTCATTTCAATTTAAGAACTTTAGGATTCTACTTCGACAACCTAATGATTCATGTTGCATTGTCCTGTTGTTCACTTTTTGGGTCGTTTGTCGTATGTCAATGTGATTGCATGGACATTTGATCACATATACAACATTAGCTGAGTTGCAGTTTGTAAAGTCAGTTAGAGTGTGTGTGATGTCATGTCCGAACATTTTTGTGCCTATAGTTTGATCACAGACAGAACAATTATGACATTTGAAATGACCAACAGTACAGGATAAATCTAGTAGGGTAGCCGTAGTGGTTGGGTTGGGTTTCCAAGACTAATACTGAACATCACTTACCATTGAAGGCGACCCACCAAACAAATTCAAAAGAATGATTCTTAAATAACAAAAATTGCAGAAAGTAGTGGATTTTTAAGTCATTTAGAAATTTAGTTTGAATGGGAGGTGACTGACCATGTGGAATTACCCCCAGAGGAGGTGATTTACAGAGTTTTCTTAACAGATGTGAAACCAAATGGATTATGAAATATTCAGCAACCAACTTAGGTCTGAACACCGTGGACAAATAGAGCTCACTCGTTTAAGCATACATTTATTCTTGGCTTAATTCATTCTGATTTTGATTGTTTTTTTGTAAATAATTGTGTACTTTGTTACTATGCTTAGCAACTTGTGCTAAGATTTCTGCTTGCACAGCATAACTTTAAAAGTCATATCTTTGACTGATGTCTTCCAGTAACCTTTTAATAACTTTATGCAGCTTACAAACAATTCAGTGAGAGCTGGGTTGACAGTGGCTACAAGTGAACAACACCTCAGTGGACAATACCCTGCCTATACACCAAAGTTTTAACAGCCCTTCAGTGGCTGCAGCATAAACACATGCTCACAAAAGGCCCTCCCTTCAGCATATCTCAGCCACACATACATCACACAACAGAAGCTTCCACAGGTGTGTGCGTGGAGCTCCCGCTAGGGTTTTCTTTTAGAGGACTTCAAGCAAAAAAAGACAATTGCTACCTCATAATATTTTGGAGGCCAGAACAAACCCCCAGGGGCCAAGAACAAACCCCATGGTGGCCATACTAGTGAAAATCAACAAAACTATATCTGTCATCTATCTACATCAAGGAGCGGTGTAAGAGTAAGATCTCCTTTCATATGGGGTCTTGTAGCTGTGGAACTCCGTAATCATGCACGACATTGCGCTATTCACATAACACTTCGGGATGATAGGCAACAAATAAGAATCCATACATCAGGCTAAAACAAGAGTGTCATGAATGGGAGGTAGACTGTCTGCCAATACATAGAATTCCCCAGGATTGGAATATCCAGACCTAGGTATATTAGCTAAAAGAGATTATGTGATTAAATAGTTCTTGACAACCAGAGTTGACAAAGAAATACTTTTGAGTGTTACAGGATATTATCCACACCTTTTCACCATTTACCCAAAGAGATCAGCTGCATTCGAAGGGAACGGGCTGCACTAACCCTGATAGTCACAAATGGCCTACTTTATATTTTGTCAGAGGGAGTTAACTCCATCCGGGCAATGAAGTAAATTACACCGTCAGCCTGACAGAGTCCTCGGCTGCCAAATTTAGAAATATCCGCAGGCCCAGTGGACATTTATAGTATTGGCAGGAACCACCATCACCGCGGGACCTGACAGTGCATTGTAATTTTGACGGACGGCTCCATCAACATGATGCAGCTGTTGGGCAAACTTACAACTTTTCCTTTATTTTTTAAAAGAACATTCCAAAGCGTGATTTTCTTTTTTTAAATAAAAAAAGTGAATCTCCCCCTCGTCATTGGAGTTTGCTCTTATGGCGAGTGGGGCATTGAGTATTTTTCAGTGCCACTTACTGCCAGGCTTTACCTGGCAATGACAGGCATTATAAAACAGCTGAATGTCCAACCATATCAATTAGGTGGGCAGACATACAGCCAATCTAAGATGGCCCTTACTCTGCCATCCCATTGGAGGGGTTTGACCATGGTGGAGGTTAAGTAGTCTCTACCGTCATCAAACTATTGTCCACCTGAATCAAAATTGGAAAGGTGGGCCATAATGTTGGTGGGGACAAAACTCTGTCACCATAGCGACGGAGTTCCCTGTCCGCCAACATTTACATAGGACCCAGAGTCATTTACACTGTATTGGTACACCACTTCCGCAGTTCCTAAATTTTCCTGGACATTCACCCAGCATTACTTTAAAAGTGATATGCCACAACACCTATTACTTTGACAGTCAGGCTCCACAGCCCTTACAATTTGTCTGTCTAAACACACCTCCTAAAAGCAGATCATTATTTGCTTATACTTGAGTCTCATCACAAACATGCACATCTAAACAGAAGTCTTTATGAATCTAGTGTACACAGCAAGGTATTGACCTGCTGTCAGCTCATCCTCACCAAATTCATCATTCTTTATGTCTGTAAATTCCAGACTCATAGGCAGCTCAGTAGGAGTCTACCTGTCAGCCATCTTAAGCTTCAGTCTCACATCCATTTCATTATAACTGTAAGAAAATGCCTCTTTTTCTATGGTTGCTCCCAAGTTTTTGGACTGGTGCTGCTAGTTTTTCAACTCTGAGAGTGCACTGAGACCTGCTAACCAGACCCCACATCATATTCCCTAACCCTTAAACAGGTATGTTGAATTGGCGTATACCCAATTGGCTAAGCTAATTTACCTGTAATCCCCTTGTAAATGGTACCCAGGGTAAAATTGACATGTAGATTTGAGGGTCACACCAGGAATTGTAACACTGGTTATGCCACCCCGGGTGTGACACTAGTAAAATGTGACTCTGAGTCATCCATTTGCAGGCTGAAAGAGCAGTCTAAACTACTAGCCTGACTTTGTGATTTAAAGTAATTGCAGACAGGCTGGCACTAGGGTTGGGTGGGGGAAACCAGTTGCCAAAGCGGTTTTACGGGGGCAGGTAGCACCCTTGGTAGCTGCACCTCTGAGTTGGGCTAGGGAGTGCCACACACCGGCGAGAGGGGTCCAGACATATTGGAAGTGGGCAGAATAGTGCATCCTGGGATGCCCAGATGCCACACTTCACAGTATGTGGTCATCAGGTGGGAGGGAACCTGGTAGCCTATTGGCTAACAACTTCATCCTGCCATGAGGGCATTTTCTAAGCATTTATAGGGCACCTAAAACTCAGATCTCAACTGGACTGAAAGAAGGAGCGAGGAAGTACTGCCCTGCTGCACCTTGGAACTGCCAAAGAGTGACTGCACCTGCTGCATCTGGTGGCTAGCAAAGCAGAGGGACTGTGCCTGATATGTCCTGCTCAAGGAGAAGTTATCTCCTGAACCCAGCAAAAGCCAAGAGACTTCAAGGGTCGGCTGACTGGCCTCCAGTTTGCAGCACAGGGACACAACAGCTGAAGAATCCTGCTAGGGCAAGTTGGTAGTCCAACGTCTTGAGCCCACCACCAACCACCACTGTGAAGACCCAGAGACTAAGACCTGATGCACAAAGTTGAACCCTACATTGCAGATTCTGGTTTGTGTAGCTGTAATCTCCAAAGAATCAGTTATCAACCCAGGAAGGACTGGTCTGTGACAGTCGTACTGGATGTCCGGTAGTCCAGTGGCAACTGGACTTCTGCCAGCACCAAGAGGACTTTGAGGGATATTGACCCTGTGACCAGGATCACCTCACTCCCTTTGTGGACTGAGAAGTAGTCACAGCAAGACCTCTATCAACCACATTGCCTCCACAGCATCCCTTGAATATGTTCAGCATCCTTCATCCCTTGCATCAGGACCACTTCCATTGGAAAGCCTTGCAAAGGATAAACGTGCCTGGAACTGACTGAAGACTACTTCACCTGCTGAAGTTACTGTTTCTGCTTGCTGGTCCCCTTGAATGGCTCCCTACTGTAGTTGGTTACCCAAAGTAACTCCAAGGGACGCATTACAACTAGCTTAAACCATTTAGTGAAAGAGTCAATGTTTGTTCGCAGTTGAGTGAAATGCTTTGATTTACTATACCTTGTAAATGATATATCTCCGGAACCCTCAAGTGGATATTTTTTATTCTGGTGTCTAAAAAGACATAAAATATAGTCTATTTTTATGAATTGATGCTGGATTTCTTTGGCGTCTTGACAACATTTTCTTCAATTGGTTTCTCGACCCTGATGGTGGATTCTCCTGGCGTGAGTCATCCCCCGTAAGTGCTGTGCCTAAGGTCCTGGGGCACTTACCTAAGTCCTCCCCAAACTGCAAAAGGTGGGACTTAAAAAGTTTTTGCCAACTTTTTCTCTGAAGAACCATCAGGAGACTGGGACCGACATTGAGTAGAAGCCAACGACATTGAATTGCCGGTCTTACACAACCTGCTGGATTGTCCCGCTGAGGGAGATCTGACTTCCAGAACAGTTTCTAAACCCAATGTAGAGGGCTTCACCAAGAGCGATAATGATCGACATCAAGACCTTCCTGGGCATCGATGTCAAACATCACCCACTCAAAGCTTTCCCACCTTCATTGACAGCCACACCGGAGCCCCACTCTTCAGGAACCTGATGTCGTCAAACCTCAACTCGGATCCAGCTTGCAGCCTCATTGACAACAACATTTTATCCAGAAAAGTCAGATTTCCCTCCGCAGGGCAATCCAGCAGGTTGAGTAAGACCGGCAATTCAATGTTGTTGGCTTCTACTCAATGTCACTCCCAGTCTCCTGCTGGTTATTAACACCCATATGCAGCTTGACAGTATTTATAAGGGTTAGGCGGTCAACAGGATAGAAATCAGCTACTAAATCCAAGAGCACCTCTAGCATACATCACCAGTGTCAAGAATCTATCATTTCACCCGCGCCTGTAAAATAGCAGGCTCGATACCCCACCCAGGTCTGAAGCCCGATTGGAACTCATGTAAGAGTTTGTTGTCACAAATATGTTGGCTAGGTTCTGAGACCACACAGCTTTAAATAATCTTGGAAATATCTAGAAATCTCCAGCCCCTGTTGGGTGTTTCTTTCATAACAGTGAGAGTTGGCCAATTTTAAAGCAGTTCAGGGGATCCTTTTGCAAGAAATAAATGTACTATATTCGTTCAATATAGAAATCCTTGGTAGCACAGGTCTTTTTTAGTGAAATCTGTCTGGATTGGACCTGTTAAATGATCTGATGGTTTTACCTTACCAATAGCTTTAATCAAATCACTCTGGTAGATGTCTTTGAAGTTCTGCCAAGTGTTGCTGGATTTGTTGCTATCAATGGAGTTAGCAGATTGGGTAGGTCAGGCTAATGCACTTAAACAGATGTAACGTTCTCATCAAACTTTCATGGCTAATGGCCCAGTTACATGTCCCCCTACTTTTTTGTTTATTTATGGTTTGGTCGGCGCACCATTTTATTCTTTGAATTGCTTCTGCACCGTCCAATCTGTGACTGTTACTGTTTTATGTTTACTTTAGTACAAGCACTTCTTATAAGTGTTTGTGTTTTGTTTACTTCGGGCAACATGTTAAAAGAAAGGCGTATGGCCACTTCATTTGCAGTGCTTCACCTTTCTTCACTGCCACCGCGCTCTCTTGTTTCATTCTGACAGAGCCTAATGAAGCAAAGGATCTCTCCCTTTCAGGGAGTTTCCTTCAAGAGATAATATGTTATTTTGCGCCATTGTTTTCGCTGCAGGAATTTTAGTTCTGGAGTTTTTTCCGTGCTTGTCAAAACCTGTGAGGTGAAACAGATCCAGAGGAAGACTATTCAGGGCTCCAGGTAGGACATTCAACTTATCAAACTGTCAGAAATACCATTCTAGTAGTTTAAAATAACCTCTGGTCTCTGTCAAGCAGCCCTGCAAAAATAACCCCCCAAAAAGCAGCATTATATCTACAGCTTCCAACTCTTCTCTTTATGCTGGGCTGTACTCTGCGTAGAGGACTCTGCTTGTGACGTCAGCATTAGCAATATAATTTTGCTTCTCCTTTCTGCTGACTCACACTTATAGGGACATATTATCAAGGACTTATCGCAGAGTTATCGGCACTTTAGCGCCACAAAAGTGGCAAAATATTCATTGTGCCATCCTCATGCTGGTGCAAACTGCCGAAATCGCCAGCGGGATTTAGGGCAGGCAACAGGACTATAGAGCAGGTCTTTAGATTACTCCTCCTGTATTGGAAGGTGGTTCGCATAGGCAAAGGCAGTCTTTGCCACGCGTTTATTGACTTAAAGACTGCCTTTGACCTGGTCCCCCGGGAGCACTTATGGGGGTATTAGCTGAGCAGGGGGTCCCTATGAACCTTCTAGATATATTAATACAGCTCCACGAGGGCAATTTTGCCCAAGTGAGATGGGGTCTCAGGGGCAGAAAACTGCTATGATTCCAGTGAATAGGGGCATTCGCCAGGGCTGTGTTTTGGCCCCCACCCTATTCTCATTGTACGTGAATGGGGGGGTGGACCATCTACAGCGTGTTCGATCTGACGCTCCGGCCTTGGCGGGCAAAAAAATTCCAACTCTCCTATTCGCTGACGATACCCTTCTCATCTCTAAGACCCCAAGGGGGCTGCAGAGTCTTTTGGATAGCTTCCAGTCCTTTTGTACTATGAGAGGGCGTGTAATAAACTCAGCTAAAACAAAGTATTTAGTGCTGAACCCACCAATAAATCTTGGGTCCCCACCAGTCCTGAACTCTGCCCCTCTGGAAAGGGTTACTGTGTTTGATTATTTGGGTATACGCATTTCCGATTCTATGTTGTGGAATTCCCATAAGCAAAAAATGCTCCTGAACCACAAAAGGGTAGTGGGGGAATAACTTAAGGAACATCGCTTCTCAACAACTAGACCTATTGCCTCCGCTATCGATATTTACAAGGCCAAAGGAGCAAGCTCGGCCCTTTATGGCGCCGAACTCTGGGGTTCCACCAATTCGGACCAAATCGTAAGGTCAGAAAATAAATTCTTTAAAGACCTCATGATGCTCCCTCAGAGGACCCCAACAGTGCCATTATTGCAGGACTTAGGGTGCCACTCATTCAAAGACCTAGCAAGACTCCGTCCTCTCCTGCTGTGGGCTCGCCTATGGCGAACACCGAAGCTATCAAAATATGCGGAGGGCTTATCAGAAATTATGTCTATGGATGGGTGGCAAAAAATCAAATGGCTGAAGGATCTCAAAGTATTACTATATGATCTCGATCTTAAAGATGCATGGGACAATAGAACTGCTCCACCTAAGGCAGTCCTTAAGAAGGCGTATTGGGCTTGGGTTCTTAGTAAGGGATTTCTTGACCCCAAGCTAGGCAGGATGACAGAGGAGTTTTTACAGCATAAGCACCTCACATGTTATGAATCCTACCTGGATATTATACAGAAGCCCTTTGATAGGGCCCTGTATTTCGAGTTCAGAGTAGGATCATTGCCCATACGCGAACTGACCGCACGCTGGAAGGCTCTGTTCCAAACATCATCTTCCTGCCCAAACTGCGAGTCCAAATCTGAGTCAATCGACCATGTTTTTTTTGCCTGCCCAGCATACAAATTACCTAGGGAGCGTTGGTTGAAACCACTTTGTAGGGAACTGGGCACCCATAGCCATTCTGCAGCGTTGCGCATTTTTAGATCAGACGCGTGAGCACTGTATGTATGCGGTCTGTCTACATTCCTGAGATGGGCATGGAATATTAGATCTAGAACTTTGAGAATATCCCACTAATGTGTTCTTTTTTTTTTTTTACTCCTTTTCCCTTTCTGTGATTGTGTCTTCCCTCCTATTCTCAAAATGCCCTTCCTTCCATTGTTCAAATCGTTTTTATCTTGCAATGATGAATTTTAGGGTGTGAAGGGTTTAACTAATATTTTCTGATGTTGATCATGTTTTTTAATAATTGCTAGAGCATATACCGTTTTTAACATACAGAGTTGTTTTTATGCAACCTTTTAACTATGTTCAAATGCTTTTAAGATATGATCTTTATTGAAATAAAGCTTTTAGTACTACTACTACTACTTGTATGATTTATTGTCAATGTATAATGTATGCATGTGATGTAAAAGCGCACAGACAACCTACATTGGAATGAATAGCGCTATAAATGAATTAAATAAAACAACTTGGTAAGTGCTATTTAGATTGCTAATCGTGCAAATACTCATACAGACCCTTACATCTGACACTGTTAGAGTGCATGCATAGCTCTTATATACAGAGGTTGTGCTAATTCAAAAGCTTGCTTGCAAATCTTTGTTTCTCTTAAGTACAGATACCAAGCTGAGTGCCTTTATTTCCTCTCCATTGCATTGGCGTGTACGTGTTAAACTCCACATAGCTCACAACCAGCATTATACTCAAATAAAAGGAGGGTTGATGGCGCTTTAAATGATGCGTTTGTTTTGGGCCCAGCTGGAATCTAAAATAAGAGAGCCCCCTTGTTGCCTGCAGGTACCTTTAATGGGTGAGATACTCGACCCTACCTCAACAAAGCGAGGAAGGTTTGTCGAGAGGCCTGATGATACACCTGTTTACAGTGCTTTAAGTGGGATAAAAAGGTCTCTAAATGGGGCGTGCAAAGCAACCGTAACTAGGAAACCTTTGCATGAGGCGTGGCCTATGTAACTAATGATGTAGCCTAGGAGACACCGAAGCAAACAGATGGAAATTGGAAATATACACATAAGCTGCGTATGGCAAAGATAAGAGTGTTAACGAGCGCAGTTTAAGGGAGTTGTTTGAGGTGCTCTTACAATCCCCCAATAAATGTATTTTCTGATGAATAGTTGGGTACTGGTGCTTTCAGTTAGGTATTGTGAGGTGTCTATCGGATTTCACCTCGGATTTTTGCATGCACACTCTCTCATCTCTGTTTTGAAAGTCCTATAAAATTTTATTTTACAAAATATTGTTTCTCTCTCACTTAGTACTCCTTCCAATCCGCCTTCTTCTCCCTTTCCACCAGTGGCAGCTCCTCCGCTAAGGCGGAAGAGCGTCGCCCCACTGCTTTTCAGCAGTGTAAAAATGAAAAATAAAATAAGAATAACACAATGTTATCATTTTATTTTTCTGTGCTGTGTTTTGGGGCAGGGCGGGGCTTGGCTGTTGTCGCAGCCAGCAGGAGAAAAAGTGGTCGGTGCACTTAAGTGCGCATGCTGGTTTGGTCAGCCATCTCGGGCCGGCCAAACAGTCACGCGCACTTAGCATGTTCTCCACCCAGCTGTCCTGCTCAGCCTGGGTGGAGAACATGCACAGGCTCTCACTCCCTGTCTGAGTGCTGCACCAGGCCACTCAGACCTATCACGACGCTGATGTCATGCTGATGACAGCAGCATAGTGATTGGCTTAGGGGAGCCTGTGTGCTTCCTGCTTTCAGGGAAGAGAAGTGGAGGAAAGGCGACCGAGGAGAGACGGTAAGTGAAATTTTCTTCTTTTTTTTTAACTCCCACAGTTCCGTAACAGTTGCCACTGCTTTTCACTGCCCCTTCAGCCCCTTTCATGTGTCCTGCTTGTGGTATAATGTAAACATTGTACACCAGCATGATTGTTGGGAAATCTGATGCTCTAACTCCCCTATTCTTATTGACCAAGCTACACCCCAGAGTGTTAAAGGTGCTTTAGAAATACACAAACCACCGATTATTGAACACTCCAGGATGGTGTGACCCTTACAGAAGGAAAAAGCATAAGTTACTGATTTCTGTGGCCAGCAGCATTGCTCTGTCACTGAAAATGTGACATGACCTGTACACAAAGGGGAAATGTCGTTAATGGTTGTGGGCCAAGGTCGCGCTATATAAATCAGTTAAAAACATCACTTTTAAATAAATGACGCAACTTGTTTTAGTTACTTATGGTGACGGTAGTACCCTTACTCAGCTGCTTGCAGGTGTAGTAATCAAGGACCGGGTACTTACTGCCAGTGAACCATTTAATGTGCACCGGCTTTAGTAAGGCTTGGCAGTGGGAAGGGGTGATAAAAGCAACACAAAGGGAAAGGCGTGCAGTTCTCTTGCCAGCATTTTTTATGGGATACGATTTGCCCCGACAGAGGAATGTTTGGCACTGTGCCAGTCCCAGCCAATATGACTTTGATCAAAATAGTATTAATCTACTTTCTCATGCCAAGCCCCGTTTACACCCAAAGCAAAAATAGAAACCGAGTGCAGTCTGGGCCCACAATGACGCAAATAGAGAGGAAACACATAAGTGCACATTTGTGTTGTGTGCATCTTGGATAGGGTGACTAGGGCCATATTATCAAGAAAGGGCGATACAATATCGCCCCTTTTATTAGCAGGAAACTGCCGCTAAAGCGGCGATAATGGGCTTGATAATATGCCCTTGTGAATTCCCATAGAAGCCCAGGTTAACACCAGAACTGCTGATAAAAGCGGCGATAATGTATCGCCCTTTCTTGATAATATGGCCCCGAATTTTTAAAGCAAAAAAAGGGACCTTTCACAAAAATAGAGGAAGGACTATAATTTTACATCAAGGGAGCGCACAGAATGACAGCACTCCTCAGCAGAAAATTACGAAACAGGCAGTAAGAACATTCATAAGATGCTATTTTTAAACCCAGTAGCTTGCCTGTGAATTAAATTGCTTTCTTGGAACAACTGCTTTGTAAAACATAAAAAAACACCTCCCCTGGCAAATCCGGGATGCCTGGTCACCCTAATCTTGGAACAGAGGTAAACATCTGCAATCAACGCCTTACCTCTCATTCCGAGGTCTGCAACTCGGAACAGGGCGCAGGCGGGAGATTGCGCTTCAGTTAATTAGTACACTATGTACAGTATGTACTAAAGTATTTTCCCATAGACACCGAATGAGTAAAACCCTTTGATCCATCTGGCCCTATATTAGCTAAAGGAAGCTTGATCCTCGAAAATGGTTTTGCCCCGCCCGGAGCCCCGTTTTAGCTCCGCTTTTGTTTTTTTCTTCTAAAAACACTGTAGTGCCTTGTTTTACCGCTGGAGGTCACTATCTCACCGACAACGGAACTCAGCAGCCAAAGTGTGCGGCATAACATAATCATCAAAATAGCTTTTATTTTGGTTGGAAACCATTAGTATCTGCTGAGGGCAAAAAGTATAATAAGGAACATGTCTGTATTATAGTACATGGGTTTAATCCATTTCTTTCGGGGTGGGGGGATATATGCCGTACAAAAGAATAACGTGCAATGTTTTCTTCCGCTTTTAAAGTGCATAATGTGCAAAGAGCCTCTCCCTCAGCTGTGTTACTAGATATCCAATCGTGTTTGATTTGGTCTGAAGAATATTAAAGCAAAACTTTATATAATGATTTTGCCACTGGCGTTGGACATTATCTAAATACGGTTCGAAACCTGGGAGAAATTAAACACTTAGAAATTGTGAAGTGAGCCTGCCAAACCTGGGGTTGCTATTAAAGAGAAGTGGTCAGTTGGCTAAAACTGCCGACTCTGGTTCTGGAAACCAGGGTTCGAGCCTCGAGGTCGCGTCCACATCCTGTGATTTTGGGCAAATCACTTAATCTCCCTGTGCCTGAATGTGTATTGTAAATACGGTGCTCATGTAAAGCGCTCCAATACCTTCGGGTCGAGTTTGCGCTATATAAAATATGCACAAAAAAAAGCGATTTAATACATATTTCAATAACAGTGTTTCAAAGCCTTTTTAGAGTGGACCGTCAATTGATTGGGGGCATCCCAAAAACAGCGCAGGTCCACTTTGTTAACCCAGGTCCATGCCACTGGAGTCAAGCTATCCTGGCTGATGAGGGCTGAAACCTCGAAACCGGTCCTAGGATGCTTGTTTCCAGGCCAGGGAGGACCTGGCCTATCAGTTCGGGCTGGACTGTTCCCATGGGGCACAGGGTCAAGACTGAAATGCACATGGCTCAGATCAAATTGGAATGGCACGGTGAGCAAAAAAACGATAAATTTAGGCCCATATCTCTTTACTGGGGTGAATGTAAGACATAATTCTGCATTCTGTCCATCAATTGTTCTTTTTGCGCTAGATATGACAGAGCTATGCAAATGTAACATGGCCGTCTAACCTCAAATGTCCTTTGATCCCTCTCTGTAGTTAAGGAGCTCTTCAGTGGTCCATAAACAGACCCAAATAAGTAGGTCTTAATGTGGCTTGATGTTCTATCCTCCTAATGCCAATATCATAATACACTGGTGTCACCGGTGCTCGATTTGGTAGGTAAAGTAACATTCTTATGAATTTATTTTTGTCCATAATGAGTGGTCCCTGGTTGTCTCCCTCCCACAATTCTGCCCCATGAGGGGCAGCTGTTTGTGCCCTATATTTGTAAACTGCCAAGGCTGGTGACACTGCTTTAGATTTGGTAGATTGATGCCTTTTTTCAATGGCCATTGAGTTTTGTATCAGGACAGTCTTGGCTTTGTTTAGATGTGGTTTCTAGGACATTTTCATGTCTAATGTAATACTCAAGTAACTAAAATTAGGCACATAATCCAATTGTTAGTTTTGAACTGAATAATTTCTCCTGAAAGATTTGTGCTGTCTTATGACCATATATTTTGTCTTGCTAGAATTAATTTCTAGACCATTTATATTGTGGAACGGCCTTGCTGATAACTCCGATAACTCAGCGAATTTGGCGGACGTGTTCAGGAGAAAAAGCCTTCTCATATATCGCCACCAAGTACTGTAATTCCCTACCAGAAGCCCTGCAAAAGTCCACCTCCTATCTTGTATTTAGAACATTACTGAAGGCTTTCCTTTTTTTTTTTAAATACTGCTTAAACGCAGGTACCTAATTCTTCCTGCTCCTCAGTTTATCGTCTATGTAAGCGCTGAGATGCCCCTGGGTCTGCGGTTTCTGACTCCACTTCACACCTATACACCCAGCTTCCCTCGTGTAGGTATCCTGGTTCCTAGGGTATCTACAGTTGAGGTGGCTCTCCAAACTTCTGTCTTCCACTGGGTTTATTCTGGGTCCTCTGGGAAAGGTCCTTCTTCTTTAAAACTGCAACTGCGACTTACCCTTTGACTTGTATTGAACCTGCGGTCGTGTTCCCACTCACCACACGGCCTCTGTGGGGTTGCTTGTTACTTACCTCGGGCGGTTCCTTGTGTCCCGGCACTTCGATGTCTTCTGGGTATAGTCTTAACTTGAGCCGTGGTTCACATACCACTATTTTAGCATATGGTTTGGTCTCCCCCTGGTGACCACTGTGTATCTGTGCTACTTACCTGATTCTATTGCAAAGTCTGTATGTGTCAGTGAGTGTCTTATAATAAATTCATATTTTTATAAATACACTGTGTGGTTCTTTTTCACTTAATCTATACCAATAAGATTATGCTCTGGTAAAACAAGCTGCTTTACACTCCTTCTGGACTAAGCCTGAAGGCTGCTCTCCACAGCTACCACTTAGAGAGATTTCTAGCATTGTCTAAGACCACTAAAATCACAATAAGGGCCGTCTGGATTGGTGCAGGGTGCCCACTTACATAAGTGAAAGACACACAATTGATGGACGGAATGCAGAACAAATCAAAACATTCACCCCCAGTCAAGAGATCTGGGTTAAAGCCATCATTTTTTTGCTCACCATGCCACCCCAGTATAGACCTGGCCATATGCCAATCAGCCTTGACCCTGTGCCTCATGGGAACAGTCCAGCCCGAACTGCCAGGCCATGTCTTCCCTGGACCGGAATCAAGCATCCTAGGACCGGTTTCTGGCTATCAGCCGTCATCAGCCAGGATAGCTTGACTCCATTGGCGTGGAGAGCACGGGACTCACGTCTGAGCATACACGTCCCACTCGGGGTGACAAATGCAAAAATAACCATTGATTGACAGAATGCAGAACAGTGTCATACATTCACCCCAGTACAGAGATCTAGGCCTAAATCTGGGCCTTTTGCTTTCTCGCCCTAAGTGCGCCAGGTATGCCCAGACGTGGGTCCTGGGCTCACTGTGCCACTGGAATCAAGCTATCCTGGCTGAAGAGGGGTGAAACTTGCCTCCTAAGGCGGGCCATGGGCACTGTGCCCGCAAGCAGGCGTGCAACTACTTATCTAGGAGTTGGCGTATCTTTCTAGCCACATAGTTTGCAACCTTATGGTTGGTGAGCCATTCCGAAGATCTTGAGTGGTAAATACCATCAGGCTCTAACATATCCATTGCAGTGGTATCCCCTTCCAAAGATCCTGAGGCGGCCAAGCCTGGGCGCAAGGGTCTGCCCGAATCTTGCCCCTTCACCTGATGAACCATCCTGCTTCGTGTCACCCTCCCCATGTTGGGAGGACCTCTCTATAGGGTCAAAGTCTGGTGCAACGGCGTCGTCAATCTCCCTGGGGAAAACATCCTTGTAAATGTAAATGTTTTGTACTTGTATAGCGCACAGCTACCCAGACCGGGTCTCCTGGCGCTTGTACCCATACCGCTAAGGAACCCTTCCTGGCTTTTCCCTGTGAAATGTCCACTCCTGGGCATCCCCAAGGTGAAGCCAGGCATCCCAGCGCTGTTGGGGCCGTTGTGGAGATTAAGCAAGCTATTGCCCAGAGTTGCAGCGTGGGACCCATGATTAGAATAGGCACTGAGGCGAGAAATCAGGTCTGAGGAATTTAGAGCTCAAGACCCCGCCAAGACCGGCGGAGGCGGGAATTGAACCCTGGTCCCGGGCCAGACCTCTGCATCAGGGTCTGCCGCTCTAACCATTGAGCCACACTTCTCCACAGGGCACATTTTACAACATGCGCGCGCTCTTGCAAAAGGCTACTCTCAGCCGAACAAAGCCTTCCAGGTGCCCTGTGTCATGTTTCTGGGAACTCTTAGAACTTGTCACGCATAAGCCGCTAAGCCCTGCCCCAATGTCTCCAAGGATCCCGGAGCCGGTAGAAACCTGGGACATAAGCTTGTCCACGCTCTCCTGCAGAGGTGCAAGCACCATTGAGGGTGTCATTCCTCTTAAGAGGCCAAATTGGGAGCATACTCGTAATCCGTTTAGGATTCCATTTAGTTATGGTGAGAGTATCAGAAAAAACAAGTCTCGCCGTGTGAAATAAAGAAGGGCAGCCCCCTCATAGGTGCTCAGAAATGGGAAAGAAGGAACAACCAGGTGGGGTGAAGTGAACCAGGCCTGAGGGCGTAATACAGTCTTACTGCGTTCACGGTATCTAGTGAGGGTTGGTAAGGAGGGCTACAAGCAGGCGTCCAAAGTAAGACAGGACACCTCTGCCATCACCCTAGCGTGTGTTGTAGGCCC
The DNA here is from genome assembly GCF_964263255.1 of Lissotriton vulgaris. Lineage (NCBI taxonomy): Eukaryota > Metazoa > Chordata > Amphibia > Caudata > Salamandridae > Lissotriton > Lissotriton vulgaris. Next base: position 772,966,885 of record NC_141700.1, on the reverse strand, counting down.
TTATAGCGCGGTGTGGAAGTTCACAACTGATCAGGCTGCGACGCGCATAATGGGGTCCGCCAACGGCATGAAACAGTGCCACCTAGGGGACCTGCACGGAATCAAAAGGGCCCGAGCCGAAGCCTACCACGCGAATCACACACAGCGCAAACTGGTAAATAGTAGGAAAAAACACTGTCCAATGGCAATGTCACCAAAACAAATCAATCAACTGCACATGTTCAATATCCCGGATAACCTGGAACCAACCCCAAGGGTCATTAAGGAAGCAAGGGACTTGACTGAGGAGTTGGCCTAACGGCTAGGGCGGTCAACCTCGAAACTGGGGTAGCAGGTTTGAGACTCGGCAATGACGCTGAACATCCTGTGATGCTGGGCAAATCACTTAGGGCCAGATATAGGTCGCCTAATACCGGTCGGTAACGGACGATATTACGGAATTTCAGCCGCTACCGACCGGTATTAGGCTTTTCAGATGTAGTGGACTAATTTAAAGATTCAGTAATTTACCAAATCGGTAATTTAAGGAATCGTAAATTACCGAATTCTTAAATACCGATTTGGTAAATTACCAAATCCTTAATGTAAGGAGCAGTCAAATTAGTGCTTTTCCCATTTTAGGAATCGTTATTTACCACCAACTACAAGTTGGTGGTAAATAATGAAAACCCCAAAAGAAGCATTTTTTTGCAAATTATTACAGTGCCATGTGGCAGACATACTGTGTGCCACATGTGCACCCATACACTATGGAGGGGTGCAACAGGTTGTCAAAGTGACACCCTGCCACCCTTCAATGTGTTCCCCATTTTACCAAATCGGTATTTACCAATTCGGTAATTCCCATTCATTCCTATGGGCCTCCAGGCCCATAGGAATGAATGGGAATTACCGAATCGGTTAATACCGATTCGGTATTTACTGAATCTTACCGATTCGGTAATACTTACCGAATGAATACCTACATCCCATTTACCGATTCTAAAATACCGAATCGGTGAAATTCGATATTTTAGAATCGATAAATTCAGATTACCTACATTTGGCCCTTAATCTCCCCGTGCCTAACAAAAATGAATGTGTCCTCATGTAACGCAACTAGTTTTTTGTTAAGCGCTTTGATACCTACGGGTCAAGTTTGTGCTATATAAAACTGACACAGCAGTAAAGAAAGAGGAAGGATTTCGTGGAGCATGGATTTATATAGACATGCAGACTGTATTTTGATTGGTTAATGGCTGTCATAGACATATTCCCATTTGGTTCATGGGATACGTAGAGTTCAGTTTTAAAAAAAAAAGTGATCTTTGAAACTGCTGAATTCAGCTCTGCCAAGTACCACGCATCAGGAGTGAAACTAAGGCATTTTGGTGCCGGTGGCCGCATTGCCGCACTAAAATGCATTAGTCACGCATTTACATAGCTTCCGATACACTGAGGGATCATGAGAGGTGCTCCCAGGCTAAATAAAACTAGCCTGCATTGGCAATTCCTGCCCTATTTACAGCTTAATGTTCTGTAGCTGAGACACTCACTTGTTGCCTTGGTGACCCCTGCGAAGTCTCAGTCTTCAGTCAGAAACATTGTTTTGGCGCTGTGCGGCAAAAACAAATTGTGATCTTGAGCCCCAACCCCTACAGATTACTTGTGCCACTGTTTCATTTATCTGGCTGCAGGCGTCTTTATTGTGTCAGAGGGGTCTTCCTAAAACAAACTATTAAGCGCCAATCCCACCCAGACTCATGCGATGGATTTGGCGTCACTGCAATTTTATCATCCAACGTGTCACGTCAGTGGCATGAGAGTGGGGTTTGGGTGTCCCCTCATCCGCGCCTTCTAGATTCTAGAGAGCAGGTCAAAAAGGCTGTGACCGTCATGTTTGCAACCAGCTGCTCAGCTCCCGAGCAAAACTGAATTCACCAGAAGCGATCGGCCCCTGGGTAACCTGATCTAGCAATAATGCCACGTTTTACTGTACGTTGTTGCACATTGACATTTGTTAGATTGTTGTTTAAATTTCGTAATATTTTCTCATCCTGCGAGTACACAGTGCTATCTCGAGTCGTCCAGGACAGATTCTCAGACCGATCACCTATGCCGAGACAGGCCACCCTGAAGTTGCTGTGCAAAACTGCCATCATGGGCAAAAACAAGACTCCCGGGTGACGTTTGAGACAGCCCTTGGGGTTGGTGTGACAGAGAAAATTCGGGCTTGGCAATTTTTTTAACCTATGTTTCACTGGGGTACCGTTCCCCAGAGTGACGCATTATAAGAAAATCCAAACCCTTAAAACTTTTTTGACTGTATCTTACATTCCCTTAAAGTATTTGCATTTTCCATACGATGTGTTTCTGCAATGTTTTCATGAAACAGATATGAATCTACAACAGTGCACTCTGTTGGTTGGTTATAGGTGTTTGAGCTAGTTAAAGCTTGTGAGTGAGTATTATGGGGCATGACAGAGAGCTGTTTGGCTGAGGTTGAAGGCATAGAGAGCTTCCCACAGTGGGTCAAATTAAGGTATTTAGATTATCCAAGCCTTGGCCTCTCTGTTAAGAGATGTTCACATGTAGGCCAATTGTGATTTCTATTTTATATAAAAATGTGTGCAGGAGTAACACGCAGACGTCGAAATATTAATGTCATAAAAAGAAAAGTGTAGTTAAAGATGAGGGAAGAACGGGTGGGTAGGTGCGTGATGACGGAGCAATACAAGTAGTGCATGCAGGACACATTGAAAAACAAATGAGGATGAGGGAAGAGATGATGCGATGTATGCAGATTAAGGTTTTTGAAAAAGATGTGGAGAAAAAGAAGGAACAAGTGGCTAACGGTGAAAGACTGCAGATGAAAACAGTGTGAAGAGAGAACAGGAGCGATAGGAAACTCCAAAGACCAGCAGCCCTTTACAGATCTCAGTAATCCCTGTGACTATTCTAGTACTTCTGTGGCGCACTGGGAGAGGTACTGGGGGAAACCAATCTTTGCGTGGACATAGTAACACGTACAGTGCGGGTGCGCGTGGCTCTCGTGGGCGGACCTGCAGAAATCACAGTCGTCGCCCCGCGCGCGCTATGGGCGCCGCTAGAAAAGCGCCGGAAGCGACGCTCTCGTCGTGGCGCAGGGTACAGGCCGGGTGGGTTTCGTCACCGGAAGTGGCTCCCTTAGTTTGAAGTATTCCAGCTCTCGCTGACTGCAGGCGCTTGCAGCGTCGCAGGCGGGCGGTCTGCGCCAGAGGCACCGGGAGGGCCGGTCGATTCTGACAGCGGGAGCCGCGGCGCCCAAGCAGTACCTGTCCCGTCTTCCTACGGAGTGAGCCGGCGTCTCCCGGTTCCAGGCCCCGTACGTAGTGTGCAGCGTGGGCGCGCGTTACTTCCAGATTATTTATATTAAAGGCTGTCCTTTGAGCCCCATTCCCACCAGCATCTCCCCTCCGATGGGGCCGCTACCCGATGGACCCGCCATAAAATAAATAAATAAAACTCCCTCAAACAGGGCAGCGCAGCCCCTCGGCTTCAGCTGACCCCTCTGTCCCCCCGAGATGCAGGAGACCTCAGGTCTTCACACATATTTGGGGCTAAATCTCGCCAGTCTGATCCGAGTGCAGTGGATTGAATTAGGGTGGTGCTTGGTAGTCCCAAAAGGTATTGTCACAGGTAACAGTGACAGCCTATGCATGGTCTGTAATGCATAAGCATTATTACAACAAAAGAAACAAAAAAAACTTTGTCCACCAAAGGCATTGATTAAAATAAAAAGACTTGTCTGTGCACAATTGTTCAGGCTCGTTTTGATAATCGGTAACATGCCTCATTCTTGGGTGGCTGATGCGCTTGCTGTGCCTCTCTGTGTGTCTCCCAAACCCTGAGCTGTAACTGGATTGGACCGTTCTCGGGGTTAATACACTTGGTATAGAGATCCTTTTGTCTAATGTATGTTTTATTCATGAAATCTCGTAAACAGTTAACGGAACTACGAAGTATTGTATATAACCTGAAGATCGCTTCTTTGTGTCTTAGTAGCATGCAGTAGTCTGCCAGTTTGTGCGGAATTCCCTGTGCGTTCATTGGTTCGCAAATTGCAGGGACGGTAAAATAGCACAACCAGTTGTTTCCCATGCAACTATCTGCATGTAACCTGCAAAGATAACATTTGAAACCTTGCAGATTTTAACTTTATGTTCTGCTGTTCAAAAGTTGTGAACACGAGCACCATTAAATCCGGTAATAATGGTAAAAAAAATCATAATTCATTAAATTTTTTACTTCCAAATCCCAATAAAAAACTACGTAAAAAACAAAATATTTTAAATAGATCATAAAATAGCCTATACCTGCTTTTTCAAGCATACCGTTTCCTTGAATCTAGCCACTTTATGTTGCTGCATAGAGCTACGATTCATGCAAAACTACAGAATCTGAAATAGTTAACCAGACTCTCAAATAGTTTTAATTTGGTGTCACAGATAGAATTTGTTCCCCAACATACCAAGTAAGTACTTTGATTTATCGGTGTGGTAGTAAATGTACTTGCGTTCTGTTTGTTTAGGAGTTGGGTAGTAAAGAACACCCAATCTTAAGATACAGCTATTTTTTTTAATCTATGCTATGTAAAAAGATTCTTTATTTAATTGCATCCCTTATGCCAGCGTACCTAACATATATACATACAGAGATTGAGAAAGCAACACTTTTTTATATCTCGATTTAGCTGTTCATTTTGTGACATAATACATAGTATAGAATTATTTCTTCTGTTCAGGGAACATCCCTGTGACCTAAATCATTTAGCTGCTATCTTACAATATAAATATGTGAAAGGCTATTGTCTGCCACTGAGGCAAGATTTGTATGCTTATTTATGTCGGTGAGCTTGTATAGAATGTTCAGTAATGCAAATCCTTTACTATTCAGTTAAGTGCTCTAAGGAAATGTAGGGAGTCCAGCTTGTATTGCTGACTGTGGTTTCAGTTTTAAAATGTGTACACGTTAGCAAAATGTAACAATTTTAGTCTTCTTATAATGGTCCTATAACGCTCTATTGATTTTATGCGAATATGCATGCAGAAGAATGAAAGCAAGACCAGTTTTAACTTGCAGCAGGCCACTTTTTGAAATGTGCCAATGTTCGCTCTTCTTGAATGAGTAAAATGGCCTAATTGTACAGTGGACAAAATAAACATGTTGTCGTTGACCCCAAACAGTAAGTCTTGGGCATTGGGTGTTAGGAATTCCACACCCTGAAAGAACCTTTCTGATCCAGATTTCTTTAATAAAATGTATCCAGGCATAAATATTAATTACCAGAAACGTGGGATAGGAAGTGTTTAAAACATTCACTTAATGTGGTTCTGGGAAGAAGTTAGGAAACTCTGGGAAGTCTATAGGAAGTTGAGTCATGGTAAATGGTGTTTTAGGAGCCTAAAAAAAATCTATTGGGATTATTCCTGTTACCAATTTTTCTAAAATAAAAGGCAAAGTAGCGTCTTTGGGTCTGCTGCTACCTAAGATGCAGCAATACATGGGCTCCTGCGAATGAAACCCAATACATGGGCTCCTGACAATGAAATCAAGATGAGACCTTTAACTAGGAGTTCTTCAACTCGCGTGCTGGATACTAGACAGATGGCTGAAGATTTGCAGACTAGCTGGACTTTGTGTAACTGCTTCCCTTGCTTGCAGTTACGCAGCAAACATGCACATACATCTGTCCCGTCCTAATCGGGAGTTGTCAAGAACCATATGAAAGCCTTAATGCATTTATTAAACATTTTCCAATTCACTCCTCACCATTGGCTGTGATATGTTAGCATGGCTTCTTCTTTTACAGACCTATTTAATGAGGCAAGTAGTTAATCCGTCCAGTGGTCCAGGATCACTCCCGTTAACCAATAATGAGATATGACGAATAATCCTCGATTATGATCCTAATTGAGTCCAGTATTGGAACGAAAGCAGTGCTGAGTTTAACTGATACACATACTGGAAGTAATAGTCAAAATTTAGGTGGAAATCCAGTAGTTAGCTTCTAAAATCTTCGAAACCTTTAGCATGTCAGAGAGGGGAAGAGAAGCTTTTGCTTTGCGTAAAAATTTCTTGACTTAGAGTGCTGTAACCAGGAAGTTTTGCTGAACAGAAAAACTGTTCTGAAAGATTGTCTTACATAGTGCACATTTTTTCAAGTCGCTGACATCTCACCAATACACCAAATATTATCCCACAAAATCTACAGATAAATCTATTTGTTTCTCAGCTTATTTGAATTTGTCGTGGGGAAGGCATTGCCTGTTGGCAAAAAAAATAATTTTATATATATATATATATATATATATATATGATAAAGTTGTAACTCCATGTGATCCATTTTATGAACAATGAATGTTTGAGTTGTCCCTACAAGGAGTCAAACATGCTTGCAGCAGGTGTATAACTTATTGAACTATTTACCAAGATCTGGAATTGTTACCTCCTGAAAAATGCATGAATCCAGTGAGCAATCTTGCAAGGTTTCAAAGTAGTGACCAGATAATTACATGTAGGGCCGTGCAGAAAGCATCTTCAGCCCTCTACACTGTTTTGAGGATGTTATTTCAGTGTCTGCAGCAAGTACCCAAACTACCTGAACCTTCTTGCCAGTATTATTGTCAGACGTTGAATAGCTAGTCCCTTAATCAGAGGATATATAGGTCTATTTTTCATATTGACTTTCTTCGGTGCCCATGAAGCAGATGAAACCTGTTGGTGAGGTCAGGTAATGCAGCCTATTGATTACTCTTTTCTTTTACACCATTTAGAAACATGGCAGAAAACTACGCATCCTTCCCAGAGCCCAAGACTGCCAGCGCCTCCGAGATGGAGATGGACCAGGTGGAGTACACTCTGCGCAAGCGTCTGCCACACAAGCTCCCACGCCGAAAGAATGACGTCTATGTCAGCATGAAGACTGACTTCAAAGCCCAGCTCAGTCGCTGCCAGAAGCTTCTGAACAGTGGAAACTTTAATGACATCTGCATCCACGGCTTAGGGCTTGCCATAAATCGTGCCATAAACATAGCCCTGCAGCTAGAGGCTAACAGTTTTGGTGCTCTCCAGGTAGCTGCCAGTACCTCTACCGTGGAGCTTGTGGACGATCTGGAACCTGAGGCGGATGAGGGCGAGCCCATGGCCAGAACACGTAACAACTCTGCTATCCATATTAAAGTCTTTCGGGAGCTTCCCAATGCCAGAGGTGTTCCGGACAGACTGTGATTGTTTTGCTTTAACCTGTCAATGTCAGAAAAGATTCATGTAAAGACAGTACTACTGATGAAGGACTGGACGATAAATGGACTGCATGGGATGCAGAGGGTTCTCTTAGAAGTGCAGGTCTTTAATCATTCCCTTTTGGTTTCCTTACATAAAGATGTTTGTGAAGGTGCAGCAAATGGTTGCAGTGGGAAACTTGCTGGGAAAAGAGATTGGAAATGGAACTGGCAAAAGTTGATCACTATACCAATGCAATGCAAACAAATGTCTCTTAACTTAATATACTTATTGGACTGTGCCCCCATGCCTCTGCCAACCACTGGGTTGGTACAGATGTCCGTAGTTCTCGGTACATTTTGAAGTTTGGGGTTTTCAGGTTTTTGAAGTACATAAAGTTGCAAATAAAATAATGTGAGCAAAAAGTCCATTGTCTGAGGCAACTCATTCACGGGGTGTTGAGGGCGCATTAAGTTGTGTAGCAAACCTAGTGTCCATTTGTGTTGTGAATATAACCAAGTACACTCCACACTTCGAAGCTGTGGTTTGAACTCTTTTATTTGACAAAGCTGTAAGAAAACACAAACCACCAACCTCACAGCAGGGTAGTCTGCAACCTTTCAGCTGGGCAGTCAGCAATAACTGAACTCCCTGGAATCCACTAAGACTTCATGCAAAGCCATCCAGAGGCTTCATGGTGACGACTGCATGAGTCGTGAGCCCGTAGATTAACGTTAACCACAACCATTTGATTGCTTTTTAAAGGGATTTTCACTGTCCTCCGAAAGCTGCAAGAAGTAGGGTTGTCGGAGAATGTGAGACTGCTCTCCTTCAAGCAGCCACAAGTGGCAGAGCCCAGTGAGACTGGTTTCAGTTTGAGCAACAGCTCTGACGAGTAGTAGATTAACCTGGGCTTTCTTGAGACTTGTTCTCAGCCAATGGAAACTGAAAGCACAGAGAGGAGGCTAGTTAAAGTGTGCTTGAACGTGTAGACAAGAATGGCAATGGAACCCCTTAAAAAGCATGGCTGAACTGTTTCTTGGCACAGATTGACTATTTTGAGGGAGCATGGTTTGGAAAACAGTGGCTTTAAAAGTCATTTGAAAGACGTACAGTTTGACAGTGTTAAAGATCCAAAGGTAAGGGCCGCCAAACTTATGACCTGGAGCTTGCTGAGCATAATTCTGGAAAGAGGAAAGTAACCGGAAGCAGCAACTGTCTTCATTTTTTAGGCCTGGGTGGTATGTTACAAGGGCATTCGTTTCATATCTGGCACCAGCGAGTTAATAGTTTCTAGTTTGGTTTTATGAATGCTCTGCAAAGCATAGGGTGCTAAAATACGAGGGGGGGTTGTAGTGCAAGAATTGGCTGGCTGCTTGGGTTCAGTCTTCTTCACGAGTTAGTAAGCTGCGCTCTCTCATTTTCCTCCATTGATAATCATGCATATCCACTAGACTGCCTAATCATTGTATTCTTCCTTTTGACATCTGAGCTGAGCTCTGAAGAGTGTGGATCACCGGAAGGTTACTCCCTTTCTAATTAGTGAGGATATTAGTGCTCCCTTAAGGAGGCTGTGTGGTGACTGGCAGCGGTAGCAGTGAATTCATAATCATGGAAAAGAGGCCTTATCCCCTATACACCATTGATTACCTACTGCCTTTCTCTAGTTAAAGGTCAGAACAGTTCACATAAGTGACTCCTTGCATGAATAATGTGTGGGACACTAATTGATTTGGATGACTCTCAGGGACTCTGTTGCATTGGCGGTAAAGGAGACAAATGGGAAAATAAAGCGAGAGACAGAAGGGCCTAGCAGAGCAAATTCTTAGGGTTTTCTGGATGAAATTTACCATAAATGAAGGCAGGCAGTGTTCCAGGTCGAAAATGAAAAGTGCCTGACAGCCGTAACAAGCAAAATTGGAATGGTTGCTTGCATGAGAGTGTTTGACCCAGAAGAAAGTAATCTAGCAGAAATGATTAGAACTGGATCCATTTCGGGCCAGAACTATATAAAGAGCAATGTGCAAAATCATCGTCTTTCCAAATATTCACAGGAGGTGTATATCACTGTAGAGATTGACAAGCTTCTGCAGGCTGCCCTTAGTGAATGGTGAGATTTTCAATTTGTTGAAGTTTCCGATGGTCATGAGTTCAGCGGCATCATAGATCTGACCAGAGAGTAAAATGACGTTATCATGGATGAATCCATGACTTCTGTGTATTCCCTAAAATGAACTTGAAAATCATGCAGAGATCGGAGGGCTGGGTGGGGTTCATCCAAAGTGCATTATGTTTTTTTGTGAGGGTAGCTACTGTCCCCTCTAGCTAGCATGTGGTAGACTGAAGGTGCCAAGCTATGCAAGACTGCTGGTGGTTTTATCATATTTTGGTCGTAGGGGTGGGCACAGGGCTCTTCACCTGTATCTGTTTGGCAGGTGGGGATTGCCACCACTGCCCATGTAAATTTCTTTTCACCGCCCCATCGACTCCCACCTGACTGGAACCTTTTTGTTTTCATTCTGAATGGGCCAGGTATAAAGGGCGGTATGTTAGAGGAATGTGTTGTAATGTGAAGAACCGCAAAGATGCACAAGTATGCTATCACATGAACAGGGGCAATGTGGTTTGCAAGTGCGTTGTTCCTCTTCTGGACCGTCTGGCTGGCAACTACTGAGGGAGGTTGCCAGATATGGAATTGGATTATGGGAGATGCTGATTAAATTAAGCTCCTAATGATGCAGCGACTCTACAGCTTTTTAGGAGTGATCGAATACCGTGCCACAGTGGACCGTGGGACGAGTGCCACTTCTGTATATGCAGTGTCCATTTGTGGGCCACGAGGATCCTGAACACTGGGGTATACATGATCAAATAGAACCCAATTTGGGATTCGGAAATTGCCTTCAATGATTTACACCAGTTAATCCTGTTGTACAATCCTTTCTCCAACTTTAACAAGTCTACCCACCAGAAAAGACATGAAATCCCACCTCTGCTTCAGCTTATAGTAAAGGAACCCGTTGGGCAAAGCAAAGCACAGGCCTGTGAGGATGCCTTCAAAATCATCCTGGGAAAAACTGACCTTTGCACTATTGCTGTCTTCTGCCCACCGATGATAGTCCTACCTCATTCAGATGTGTGCAACACAAGAAGCACTTGGGCCTGAGCACTTTAGGGAGAAGGGCAGCTAGACTCCTTCCTTGCGTGCCAGCCTCCGTTTTCCATCAAACAAGTTGGAAAGATAATTTTTTAGGAAGGTACAGCAAGATTCCTTCCTGAGGCAACTACAATATTAGAAACCAGGAATCCTGTGGTAAAATGCAGTCCACACACTGTCAAAATAGGACACCTCATGTTTACAGTTTGGGAAGCATACTAGAAGATTTTACCTGTACATGTGACGCATCAACAAAAATGCGCCTGACTGTTTCATGGCACCATAAAAAGCTGCCTCATGCAGTTATATTTAACTGAGAGAGGTCACTGTAGATGTGACTGACCATCTATGTTGTGTCCTGGTTCTTGTACAAATGGACTGATAGGGAGACATTAGAATTAACCATGATGAAAAAATCTGGTAATGGGGTTGCCCAGTGGGAACTGTTAATCACTGGGTTTCTTAATCACCCAATGTGTTCTGCTAAATAATTGTCCCGCAGTAGAAGTGTTTACATATATAGTTTATTAGTAAAAATAAATGTGGCCCATGAACGTGTTTTTAGAGCAGGTGTACTAATAAACATGCTTATTACTACAGTAGTGTAACTGATAAGCGAAAGCGTTGCTTGTTGTTTCTTTGAATGCATGTTACAATGACTTGGAGGAAAACAACTGTGCTAATAGTCATACGGTCTGAATGATATTATCTCAATGCATGCATTTAACCTGGTGAATTCTGGGTACTTTTGTTTGCAATTCCTGCATGCAACAAACACAGCATGGAATAAGCCATGTATGTAAATCCACAAGAATAATATACCTTTTTTAATGTACACGTGTTGGACAAAATATATTAAATGATCATTAAAGCTTATGCATAACTGTTTAAAAATGCCAATTCGTATTCAATCAATCACAGCATTTGTATAGCGCGCTACTCACCCGGAAGGGTCTCAAGGCGCTTGGGGGAAGGGGTCCGCTACTGCTCGAACAGCCAGGTCTTGAGTTGTCTCCTGAAGGCGAGGTGGTCCTGGGTCAGCCGGAGCCGGAGGTGGATGGGGAGGGAGTTCCATGTCTTGGCCGCCAGGTAGGAGAAGGATCTGCCTCCGGCGGTGGCTCTTCGGATGCGTGGTACGGTTGCGAGGGCGAGGCTGGTAGACCGTAGCTGGCAGGTGGGCGTGTAAAAGGTCAGTCGGTCGTTGAGGTACTTGGGGCCCAGGTCGTGGAGAGACTTGTGGGTGAGGAGCCTGAAAGTGATCCTCTTGTCGACGGGGAGCCAGTGCAGGTCCCTCAGGTGGCCGGAGATGTGGCTGCGTCGGGGGATGTCCAGGATGAGTCGGGCGGAGGCGTTCTGGATGCTTTGGAGTCTTTTCTGTAGCTTGGCTGTGGTTCCGGCGTAGAGGGTGTTTCCGTACTCCAGTCGGCTGGTGACGAGGGCCTGGGTGACTGTCTTCCTGGTTTCGGTCGGGATCCATCGGAAGATCTTGCGAAGGGTGTGAAAGCATGATGAGGATACGGCGTTGACTTGTCTGAGAAACAAGAGGGAGGAGTCCAGGATGAAGCCCAGGTTGCATGCGTGGTCTGTTGCTTGGGGGCGGTGCCCAGGGCTGTGGGCCACCAGGAGTTGTCCCAGGCGGAGGGTGATGGTCCCAGGATGAGGACTTCCGTCTTGTCTGAGTTCAGTTTCAGGCGGCTGTTCTTCATTCACTCGGTGACGTCTTTCATTCCTTCGTGTAGGCTGGTTCTGGCGGTGTCGGGGTCTCTGGTGAGGGAGAGGATCAGCTGGGTGTCGTCGGCGTAGGAGATGATGTTGAGGTTGTGTTGGCGTGCGATGGCAGCTAGAGGTCTCATGTAGACGTTGAAGAGGGTGGGGCTGAGTGATGATCCTTGCGGGACGCCACAGATGACTTCGGTGGCCTCGGATCGAAACGGGGGGAGGCGGACTCTCTGTTCTTCCGGCGAGGAATGAGATGACCACTTCAGTGCCTTCTCTTGGATGTCGGTGTTGTCGAGGCGTTGGACTAGGGTGCAGTGGCAGACCGTGTTGAATGATGCGGAGAGGTCCAGGAGGATGAGTGCAGCTGTTTCCCCGTTGTCGAGCAGGGCTCGGATGTCGTCGGTGGCTGCGATGAGGGCGGTCTCGGTGCTGTGGTTCGCTCTGAAACCGGACTGCGAGGGGTCGAGGGATCCGTTCGTCTCGAGGAAGGCGGCAAGCTGTTTGTTGACTATCTTCTCGATGACTTTGGCAGGAAAAGGGAGGAGCGAGATGGGGCGGAAGTTTTTGAGGTCGGTGGGGTCCGCTGTTGGATTCTTCAGTAGGGCGCTGAGCTCGGCATGCCTACAGCTCTCCGGGAAGGTGGCGGTGTTGAAGGAGGTGTTGATGACGTCCCGGGGTTGGGGTGCGATGGTGGAGTCGACCTTGTTGAAGACGTGGTGGGGGCAGGGGTCGGTTGGAGAGCCGGAGTGGATGGTGTTCATCGTGCGGGCTGTCTCTTCGGTGGTCACCGTGGTCCAGGTGCGGAGGGTGGCGGTGGGGTTCGTTGGTTGGGTGCGTGGATGGTGCGCCGAAACTGTTGTGGATGTCTGCAATATTGCGGTGGAAGAACGAGGCGAGGGAGTCGCAGAGATCTTGTGAAGGGGTGATGTCGTTGTTGCCGGTGCTGGGGTTGGAGAACTCCTTGACGATGCTGAAGAGTTCCTTGCTGTCATGGGCGTTGTTGTCCAGTCGCCAAAATCAATATTGGTGTTTGAACACTCAAATTGGTACAGATGTTCTTTATTAGTAGTGAAAGATCTTATAATTATTAAATAATAGATTAAACTAAATATTCTCCCTTGAAAATTGCTTGTTTGATACCAATAGCATGGTACCTATATTCCCATGAAAATACTGGGATATCCGGTTACAGACGGAGAGTATCTCGAAGATGTTACCGAATATAAACATAAGGGTTACACTCCCTGAAATGTGCCGCCATTGAAACGTTTCATAAATACTTAAATGGCAAAATAATTACTGCAAGGGCTGCTGAGAAGGAAGTCCCTTATGAATGGGTAACCGTTGCATCATGGCTCACAATGCAAGTTCTAGTCTGGCATTTTATTTGATTTTTGCCACTTGATCTCCAAATCTGAAATGCTGTGGGATATTTCACAAAAAACACAGTTGATGAACAGAATGTAGAACAATGTCATACATCCACCCCAGTACAAGGATCTGGGCCTAAATCCATCGTTTTTTTGCACTCCACACCACCCTGGGTTAGACACTGGCTATATGCAAATCAGCTCTGACCCTGCGCCTCATGGGAACAGTCCAGTCCGAACTACCAAGCCATGTCTTTCCCAGACCGGAATCAAGCATCCAAGGACCGGTCTCTGGCTATCAGCCTTCATCAGCCTGGATAGCTTGACTCCAGTGGTGTAGAGAGCCTGGGACTCACGTCTGAGTATACCCAGCACATTCGGGGTGAAAATTGCAAAAAACACAGTTGATGGTCAGAATGTAGAACAATGTCATAAATTCACCCCAGTACAAGGATCTGGGCCTAAATCCATCGTTTTTTTTGCACTCCACACCACCTGTGACACTGGCTATATACAAATCAGCTCTGGAGTCAAGCTATCCAGGCTGATAGCCAGAAACCGGTCCTTGGATGCTTGATTCCGGTCTGGGAAAGACATGGCTTGGTAGTTCGGACTGGACTGTTCCCATGAGGCACAGGGTCAGAGCTGATCATCTTAAAAAGGGCCACCCTCCCCATGGGGTTGAGGGGCAGCGACTGCCACCGCTGGAGGTCCGCCTTGGCTCGCTTCACCAGTGGAGTGACATTGAGGGCCTAGCTGAGCTCGGGCAGCAAGGTCACCCAGAGCCCTGGGTACTTGAATGATTGACGACGTAGAGGTATTTTGGATTGCCAGTCAAAGCAGTCGCTGGAGAGGTGAAGTGGAACCAGGGCCGATTTATTGGGATTCAAACGGAGGCCCGAGGCCTGTTTGAAGGACTGCAAGATGCAAAGACAATGGGGGCCAGACCGGGCAGGATCTGCCAAATAGATGAGGACGTCATCCGCGTAGAAGGCGATTTTATCCGGTTCAGCGCTGGGCCATTCCCATCCCCGCATCCGATCGCAAGACCGGATCAAAGACGCCAAGGGCTCCATCACTAAGGCAAAAAGCAGGGGGGAAAGGGGACAACACTGCCTCGTCCCTCTACAGACCGAGAAGGGCTCAGACAGGACTCCATTTACTAGAACACGAGCCCTCGGGAGGGCGTACAGAACCTTGACCATGGCCAGCAAGCGGGGACCAAGTCCCATCATATCAAGAACATCTTGAAGGATACCCCAGTCCACCGAGTCGAAGGCCTTCTCAAAGTCTACCAGGAGAAGCGCAATGTATGAGGTGAGGAGGTGGCGATGGGCCAAGGCAGAGTACAGTCTGCGAAGAGTGTCGGGTGCCGCGAGAGGGCATAAACCCACATTGATCGGATAGACCAACGTAGACAGGTGGGGTTTGAGTCGCTTGGCAAGAAGGGTGATAAACAGTTTGACCTCAGTGTTGATGAGGGAGATGGCGCTATGATCGGCGCACTGTGGTGAGGGGGGCTGGGATTTCAGAAGGACCACAATGGTGGTTATGTCCATCTCCTGAGGAAAGGAGCCCTTCTCCACAGCTTCGTGAAACAGTTCATCAAGGTGAGGAATGAGGACATCCAGGTAGTGAGCATAGTATTCTTGTGGAATACCATCTGGGCCCGGTGTCTTGCCGGATGAAACAAGAGCGATTGCTTCTCCAATTTCCTCACAGGAAATGGGACGGTCTAGATCGGCTTGAGCAGCAGCATCTATACACAGAAGGCGGCTGTGAGAAGTTGGCCTGGTATATGATATCCACTATTCTAGTGGGCACCTTGCACCAGTCCGAACAACCCTTATGGTGATGGTTGTAAAGTCAACCTTATAGACCAGCTATCCTAGTAGTAGCATGGACAAAGCAGTCTTAGGCTAAAACTTCAGAGAGCATGTGAAGCCAGCTGTTTTACCAATAATAGTCCCTTGAATATCAAATGAAAGGACACCACATAAGGTATATATCAAATATATATATGTATTTATTACTAACACAACCCCTCTGCACTCTTTATGAGGTCAGAGTTCGAGATACAGCACAAGTTACTCAATAAGCATACTATAAGTTGCACAAATACAATTCTGCCCTCGGGCCTCACGAACCATATACTAAGTAAGTGGTATAAGAACCACTTCAGGAAAGGTGAATAGGCGTAGGAACTAGAGAATCGCTGGGGCTACACTGGACAACCAAAGGTTAGGAAGTAGGAGTCCCACAGGATACGTGTGCAGTGTCTAAACACACACTGAGTTACCATAGAGATTGAATGGGAACGTAAAAGTTACAAAGTAGTCGATTTCGGACACTTCCGGGTGGACTACGGGAAAACCCTGTTAAACTAGGACACTTGGATAGTTAATACCCACAGGAGCACCGGAGTACTCGAGTTACCTCACCCAAGGAAGCCGGGTGCATAGGTGTCTTTTCGTGTCGGGTTTCGTCGCTGAATCCTATGGAGAGCTGCAAGAAAGTGCTGCAGGCGACCAGGAGGAAAGTGTCCGTATGGATCCAAGGGTGGATTGGAGTCGAGAAGAACCTGAAAGGAGAGGGGACAGAGTTTGGGTCACTAGCCAGTGACCAGGAAGGAGCCAGGAAGGAACCAGGCGATGTCGAGATGCAGAGGTGAAGCTTGTCTCCGCAGCCACGAGGTCCAGGAGGTGTTGACGACGACCAGGAGCTGGAGTCGAGCTGTCCCACGACGGATCTAGCTGTTGTCGGTGTCGGTATCCGCAGGATTGGAAGATTGGCTTCTGTTCAGACCAGCAAGGTCTGCGGAGCCTCTCCTTTGCAGGGAAGCTGGAGCAAGACTGGAGCAACCAGGCAAGCAGTGGTGTTTCAAAAAGAAGTCTTCAGAGGGGCCACTAGCCAACGGGCTAGCAACCGCGAAGACGTGTTGAGCTGAAAAGCAGGCGCAGGCTCCACGCGGAACTTCTGGAGTGTGGAGGGCTGTGCCTCTGTGCAAATGCTGCTCGGGTCTGGGGCTTCTCAAACCCCAATGCACAACTTCGAGGATGCCTCAGAAGCTACACAGGTAGCAAAAAGCAGGTAGTCCAGGATGTCTGGTCCCACGTCTCTCGTGTCCGCCACGGGTCTCAGCTTTGCTGTGGATATGGGTCGGAGTCAGAGAAGTCTGGAAGTCCAGATTCTGAGTCGCAGAGTATTCAGGTTCCGGCGGGAGCGTTGACAAAGCAAACCGGCAAGTTACTGTTGGTGCCTGTTTGCACAGGGTGGTCACTCCTTGACCACAAGGGAGATGTCTTCAGTCTTCCAGTCGATATGGAACGTCGAAGGTCCAAGAGTTTCGTTTCAGAGTTTCTTTCCAATATAATCTAATGTCTCTAGACACAGCTCCTAGCTTTATACCAAACTAAGGGGCTGGATAACCTGCTAGGTCCCTCCTGTGGGTGGAACCTGAGAAGGGGGTGGTTACACCCATTTCTCTTTGTCCAGTTTCGCACCAGAGCTGGGGCTGGAGTGCCCTATCAACTGGTTTGAACCGGGAAATGCATGGAGCACCTTGTGTGCCCCAGGCAGTGTCTGGAAACAGCAGTTTCCATTGAACCCACCCTGCCCCAATCCACTACAGGCTGTCTGGGGAGGTGCCGGCACCTCCCTTGACAGGAAACCTATTGTCCAGGCCTCCCCTGCCGGAGTTTCGTCCAGCAGCAAGAGTGTTTGACACCTTACACTACATGTTTTGATAAAGCCAAACCAAAGTTAGCATTAACCGCGAGGGTTATAATGCACTTAAGAGTATATGGTATGGCTATGTCATAGAACAGCTATAAGGACATGGTTCCGAAAGCTGCTGACAGGCTCAGCTCATGCTAGAGCACCATCTCACATAAAACCAAGCACTCTGCCTTCAGGGTTGTCAAGGCTTGCCATAGGAGTGACTTATAGGTATATATGTGTCTATATATAATGGTAGATATAGGAATACTATAGCTAAGCAAGGGGTGATTACACCACCTTGCCCAAGCTGAGGGTTCAGCCTCTGGTGTCAGTTTGGATGGCCAGCCAGGGGTGTAATAATTCATGCTGCAACCCCTGGTAGGCCTTGGATGCACCTATGCCCTGGGTACCTATGGTACACTATACAGGTGCTCACAAGGTGACCCAATAGGATATGTACCTAAAGTACATGGAGTCCATTTTACAGAGAGCAGATAGCCTGGGGCCCTGAATAGCAGGATCCCAGGCCAACTAAGTAAAAAACCAGCTAAACACTAGGCAAAAAGTTGGGGTAACGATATAGTCAGATATCCACCTTCCTACAGCGGCCACCCTCCTTGGCCATCAGGTCCATAAGGTACATCGTTGGGGCACGGGCCTCATATAGCCGGCGGTAGTAAGTGGCAAAGGCCTGCGCCATCTCCATTGGGGCACGGCACAGTGTCCCATCTGGTGCTGCTATTTCAGGAATTATACGGTTCGCCCTTGGGTCTTAGCCAGGCGGTGAAGGAGCGAGCCATTCTTGTCGCCCCATCCATACACCCTGGCCACGGAGGAGCACCAAAAGAGTTTGGCCGCGTCTAGTGACAGCTTCTTGATCTCCGACCTGAGCCGGGTCAGAAGTCTCGTGTCGGAAGCGTCTGGGGATCAGGCCGAGGCACGTTCAAGGCGCAGGGTCTGCGCCTCCCGCGAGGTAATCTGTTCCAGTTGGGTTTGTCGCTGGAGCTTGAGTTGGCCTTTGGCGACCCCCCTTTATTGTAGCCTTCCTCGCCTCCCATAGGGTGCCTGGGGAAGACACAGAGCCCTCGTTGGAGAGAAAGTACTGTTTTAGTTCCAGCTTCACCACCTTCTTGAAATCGTTGTCTTGAAGAAACCAGGCATTTACCCTCCATGTTTGCCGGACAAAGGCGAGGGGGTGACCTGTACGGATCATCACTGGCGAGTGGTCAGAGATACCTCTCGGAAGAAGCGAGATGTCCTGAATCAGAAGACAGTCCGTCGAAGGAACGTAGATGGCATCAAGGCGTGCCTGTGTGTGGTGTGCCGCGGAGGTGTGCATGAATTGTTTAGAGTGAGGGTGCCATATTCGCCAGGTGTTGCATAAACCCAGTGATGCTGACCAAGACCTCAGCTGCTTGGCTTGTGCAATGCTACCAGGGGACGGAGGGCCTGTCATGTCGAGGTTGGGTGATGAGACCGTGTTAAAGTCGCCCACAAGGAATGTAGGACCAGGGGGCATAGACGCAAGGAGGTCAACAGACTTAACTAGGGTCGTCGTCAGCATCGAGGGGAGAGAATAAAGGGACACCAGATTAAGCAGGTTGCCGTTTAGTGTGCCACTGAGGGCCACGAAAGTGCCCTGGGCATCAAGAGTCATCTGGACAGTCACCAGAGGAAGGGAGCTTTTCACCAGGATCGACACCCCTCAGGAACCCCTTGTAAACCCCGAGTGCCACACCCTATCATAGCCGTACCGCGTTAAGAAGGGGCAGCGATTACCCAGCAGGTGGGTTTCTTGTAAGAGTAAGATATCCGCCCCTAGACGCTGCTCATATCTGAGGACAGCCATGCCTTTAAAGTGGTCCAGGAGACCATTAATGTTCCAGGACATGATGCGCAGGTGCGTTGGACATGGCGTTTGGGTTGGCGGTGGGACTACAAGTCTGAAAGGGGAGGTCTGGTCTGCCTGTCTTATCAGGTGTACGTCAGGGTGATTCGTGAGTGCTGGTGTGATAGAACTAAAAAACAAAAAACACAAAATTGAGGAAAAAACTCGGGACAATGGTCCTGCCCTCCCACCCCCAACCCTACACTTCAGGAACTGAAGCATCTGTCGCCCTAACAACAAACCAGAGAGTGAACAACCAAACTAAAATGCTTGGGAATGGGAAAGCGTGGAGGACCCCTCCTCATTTCAGGATGTGCATAAACGAGACCATCAGGAAGGAAAGGAATGTGGTAAGACCACGCACACCCTCCGGCTACAGAGCCAGGCCCGGCAGGCATAGGTGAGTTCAAGCAGGGTCTTTCAAGGGCTTTGGGTTACATGAGAGGTCTGTGTCTGGGAGAATTTGCAAGGAGGGTCAGGGCGAAGCACCCCGATGGGCCAAATGGTCAGGTGATCCTGAGCGACTCCCAGTTGAAGATACATCAGAGAGCAATATTGAATGAAGGGGCGGCCAGGTGGGGAGTCCGAGCAGGTCCGTCTCGGTCCACGGCGCCTGCTGGAGCGGTTACGTTGGGGCTGGGGAGCGGGAGGTGTGGGGCAAGCAGGTCCGCCCCCGGGCCCCCTGGTGCGGAGCTCGGTCGTCAGTGCCCAACGGGCGTTCCTCCGTCGCCCAGGTCCAGGACTCTGTTGGGTTGTCAAAGAACAAGGTCTTGTTGATGAATACCACTCGCAGGCACGCTGGAAAGAGGAGCCGGTATTGGATATTGAGCGCCCACAGTTTTTGTTTAAAGTCGCCGAAGGAACGTCGCTGGCTCTGGATCTCGCGGGTGTAGTCCGGGAAAATCATGATAGCGCAATTTTCGTGTAGGAGCCGCTGCTGTTTGTGGGCCTCTGACAGGATGGCAACCAGGTCTTTGAAATTAAGGACCCGCATTATGATTGGTCGGGGGGTCGCACCCGAAGGAGGCTTATGAGCCAGGGACCGATGGGCCAGCTAAATCACGAAACCAAGGAGAGAGAGAGCATTCAGGGACCCATGATCTGAGCCATTTCTCCAGAAAGTCCGCCGTGCGGCCCTGCTCTGCCCCATCCGGGAAGCCCACCAGGTGCAGAATATTGCGTCGGGACCTGTTCTCTGCGTCCTCAGCCCGGCGGTGCAGCTCCTGAGTGTGAGATTGAAGGAGGGTCACCTGCCCCTTAAGCTGCCGTACATCGTCTTCCATGGTGGAGATACGGGTTTAAGTTTCCTTGATCCGGGCGTTGGCGTTTTGGAGACCTTGCCGGATAAGAGTCATGTCCACGCGCACCTCCACGATCTTGCCCTCCACCGAGGTTTGCGAGGCGTGGATGGCTTGCAGGATAGTAGACAAATACGTTCAGGGCAGTGGCTCCTGTTCCGCGGTTCCCCCAGTTGCGCCTGCCTCCAAGGTGGTGAAACGCTCCATTTTAGTTTGGGTGGCAGGAGCCGTTGCCAACCTGTCTGTCCTGCCCATGGTGGGACCCCGAGGAGCTGCAGCGCCTGGGTACCCTGTGGGTGGGTCCTGCAGTGGGAGGAACCAGCGAGCCCCTGTGTGCGGCCCAAAGTCAAGTGGGTGGGACAACCAATGCCGAGGCGCAGATAGGACCAGATCGCCGCTGTCCGGTGTGTGCGGCCGACTCCACTGTCCCGGACAAAGTGGGTCTTCAGGGAGGAGAGTGAAACATATAGAGTCCAGGCCCCAGCTAGGGCCCCGCTGGGGGAGGCCGCAGCCCCCACAACTCAGGCGGTAATAGGAGAGTGTTAGACCTGGCATCATTAGCGTGAGTCTCCCTTCCATTTTGTCGATTGCCTCCTCTGTTCCGTAATCCTCCTGAGGCGGAAGCTGAGGCGGAAGCCGGGAGTCACTGTTTGTGTACTTTTAAAAATTTCTGTCACTTGATTTACTTATTTTTAAAGCACCTACTCGCTCACCAGGACCCCTGGACCTGCCCCCTGAGCATAGCGCACAGCCGAGTGAAGGCTGATCGCCGACCCAAACCTGAAAACATTTGCCGCCGCCATCGCCGGCGAGCCGCGTGACCACGCCCACTCTGAGGCCACGCCCGCCGCCACCCGCATATAAGCGCTGAGTAAAAGCGCCGCTGGTCAGAAGCACGTAATCCTCCTGAGGCGGAAGCCGGGAGTCACTGTTTGTGTACTTTTAAAAATTTCTGTCACTTGATTTACTTATTTTTAAAGCACCTACTCGCTCACCAGGACCCCTGGACCTGCCCCCTGAGCATAGCGCACAGCCGAGTGAAGGCTGATCGCCGACCCAAACCTGAAAACATTTGCCGCCGCGTGACCACGCCCATTCTGAGGCCACGCCCACCGCCACCCGCATATAAGCGCTGAGTAAAAGCGCCGCTGGTCAGAAGCACGTAATCCTCCTTGGAGTCACTGTTTGTGTACTTTTAAAAATGTCTGTCACTTGATTTACTTATTTTTAAAGCACCTACTCGCTCACCAGGACCCCTGGCCCTGCCCCCTGAGCATAGCGCACAGCCGAGTGAAAGCTGATCGCCGACCCAAACCTGAAAACATTTGCCGCCGCAATCGCCGGCGAGCCGCGTGACCACGCCCACTCTGAGGCCACGCCCACCGCCACCCGCATATAAGCGCTGAGTAAAAGCGCCGCTGGTCAGAAGCACGTAATCCTCCTGAGGCGGAAGCCGGGAGTCACTGTTTGTGTACTTTTAAAAATTTCTGTCACTTGATTTACTTATTTTTAAAGCACCTACTCGCTCACCAGGACCCCTGGACCTGCCCCCTGAGCATAGCGCACAGCCGGGTGAAGGCTGATCGCCGACCCAAACCTGAAAACATTTGCCGCCGCCATCGCCGGCGAGCCGCGTGACCACGCCCACTCTGAGGCCACGCCCACCGCCACTCCAACCTCTTGTTAAACATGTGCTTTCACCGTACGCGCAGCGGACGGGCGCAGCTGGCGCGCCGTTTGCACGCCGAAGGCGCGCCTAAGGCAAGCCCGTCTGCGCCCGTCATCGCCAAGACATCGCCTCTCGCCTGTCCCCCTGGTCAAACAAACAAGGAAGTATACCGGTACGACAGAAACGATCTCCTCGCTCTTAACCCGGGAAAAAACTGCGAGAAGACATTGGAAAATGTTGGACAGACATACCTACAATGTAAGTCATGCCACTTCTCCACACCCTACCCCCGCTCCTTAAAGCATCTCTCAGGTGCATGCAATCTCACCCCTCTCACTATACTAATGTGAGATCATTGCGCAAGCATCATCAAGAGATCAACACTCTTCTACTTGATGAGGACCCCGATATCCTTTTTATCTGTGAAACCTGGCTACATGATGATATGACCAGTGTCATTAACCTTGCGCTGCCAGATAGCTATCAGATGAAGTTGATTAATAGAGACTCCAGAGGAGGTGGAATCGCCGTTATTTATAGAAATCAATTCCTATGTTCCTTCATCAAAGAACCTATTTCAAACTGTGAAAGCGCTCGCTTTAAGATCACAGTGGGCCCGCATTTCTCGTTGTCTGGCCTTTACATCTATCGGCCCCCCGGTCCCTCATCTAAATTCATAGAAGACCTCCTTGAAACTGCTAGTTCCTTGGTGGTGAGCACGGCTAACTTTACGATACTGGGAGACTTGAATCTCCATTTTGACAGGATCCAGGATGCTACTATTAAAAACCTCCTAGCCGACCTATCAGCCTTACAACTCTGCCCCCTAATCCAGGACGCCACTCATTTGGCTGGTCACATCCTAGACCCGGTCTTCTCCAACCTCCTGGAAACTATATTAGAGACACCCAAACCTATGGACTGGACGGATCACTACTTAGTCAAATTCACGACACTGATTGAGGAAGTGTTTAACAAAGCCGAACCTACCCGCCAACTCAAAAGAGCTTGGCACAAACTCTCAGCCAATGACCTTCATACCACCTTAGGAGAATTCCGCCAGGAAGCACAAACTAATATAAACTCTGTATATTCTGCTTTCTGTGACTGGATTAATCAGGGACTAGACACCCTCATACCTCTTAAATGGGCTAAAGGACGCTGCTCTCCCTCTAACCCGTGGTATAACAACACCTTAAAAGACATGCGCAAGGAATGTAAGGCAGCCGAAAGAGCATGGAGACGTGAATACAATGTCAACGACAAATATGCCTACCGACTCAAACAAAAGCTCTATCACAAAGCTATCAGCTCCGCTAGAGCCACCTTCTATGCGGAAGAAATTAATTCCAGTGCTAATCCTTCCAAAGTTGTTTTTAAACTTGTGGATGAGTTGCAGAAAAATAAATCCTCCTCCTCCAATGCTATGTCAGCACAGCAATGTGAAGATCTTGCTCTCTTCTTCGTGACCAAAGTAGAAAACATCTACAAATCTTTTCCTAACCACTCTGTTGTAGCTCCCAGCTCCTCTCCTCCCATTAATAAACTCACCAAAATGGAGTTTATACCAGAGATTTCTCATGAAGAATTAGCTGGACTATGCAGGAAGGTTAAATCTGGTTCCCCAGTAGACCCCATGAGACCAATTCATTTTTTAGAATCCTTGGACCTCTTTCTACCTTACTTAGCATCCATATTAAATCTGTCTTTTTCTTCGGCCAATGTCCCGACTGCTTGGAAGCAAGCACGAGTCTCTCCCATCATCAAAAAACCGACCCTCGATCCCACCAAACCAGAAAATTATAGACCCATTTCGCTGCTCCCCTGGATCTCCAAACTTGCAGAGGCTCACGTCAACACCATCCTGTCCAAGCATATGGATCTAAACAACATCTTAGATCCATCCCAGAACGGGTTCAGACCAGGCCATAGCACCGAATCTGCTCTCCTAGCCACATCAGAACATCTTCGGATGATACTTGATGCCGGTCAAAGTGCTGCGCTGATCCTACTAGATCTCAGCGCGGCCTTTGACACGGTATCGCATAACATTCTACTTCACCGACTGAACATGGCAGGTATTTCGGACCGTGCACTGGACTGGTTCTGATCCTTTCTGGAGGACAGGTCTTTTCAGGTCTCAGCCCCTCCCTTCCTCTCCCAGTCCCACTACATCGGACAGGGAGTACCCCAGGGCTCCGCACTCAGCCCATCCCTTTTCAACCTATATGTTCAACCGCTTGCAGCAGTAGCCAGAGAATGGGGCCTCTCGCTGGTGTCATACGCTGATGACACTCAGCTAGCCATCACTCTTACAGAAGGCCCCTCCATCTCTGCAGCGAGGTTTAGGGATGGGCTGGCTGCCGTAGCCCAATGGATGACGGATAATTGCCTGCAGCTTAATGCAGGCAAAACGGAGGTACTGCTCCTTGGTAAGAACACCAACTACTGGAACCAACACTGGTGGCCTCTGTCGTTAGGCACCATTCCTCCTCCCAAATCCCTGGTCAAAAACCTAGGTGTCTGGATGAATTCATCACTCAATTTCCAAACCCACACAAAAAGAGTAGCGGCCACCTGTGTGGGCTTGATGAGGAGCCTTAATCCGATACTTGGCTTCTTTGATTCCAAGGTCCGTCAAACAATCATACAAGCCACTATTCTATCCCGCCTAGATTACGCTAACGTGTTACTCCTGGGCGCCAACAAAGCTGAGATTGCGCGCCTGCAGCGCATACAGAATACCGCTGCCAGAACGTTGGTTGGACTTCCCCGTAGGTGTTCGGCTAGAGCCACTATACGGAAACTGCATTGGCTGCCGATTGAGTCCCGCATCCAGTTTAAAGCTCTTGTTATGATCTTCAAAATTCTCAAAACTGGACGGCCTGAACTTCTCTGCCCTCTCCTCTCCCCTTATGTGCCACAGCGCAATTTGCGCTCTCTTGACCAACATCTCTTGACAGTTCCCCGCACACAGTTAGCTCACACTGGCGGACGTTCCTTTAGAGTTCTAGGAGCCAAACTCTGGAACAGTCTGCCAGCAAACGTTCGCTCTATGGAAAACCTGTTGGCCTTCCGGCGAGCTGTCAAAACCTTTCTGTTTCCCCCCCTTTAGGTCCTTGATTTCTGGCTCCCTCCCCCCCAGATGATGATTCTGTGGTTCTTTAGCGCCGGGACGCCCCTTTGCTGGGGCAGCAGTTGCGCTCTACCAAATTTTAACTTAACTTAACTTAACTGTTTTTGATATGTTTTTGCTGGTTATATGCTTTTGGGCACTGTGCCACTGCTATTTAGTGCCACAGTGCAAGTGCTCCCTACGTTAAATTGATGTATTGATTAGTGTCTCCATGATTGGGTCATTTGATTTACTTGTCAGACCCTAGTACAGTGCACCATGTGTGCCCAGGGCTTGTAAATCAAATGCTGCTGGTGGGCTAGCAGCACTGGTAGTGCCACCCACAGAAGCAGGTTGGAAAGTGTCTCAGGCTTGCCATTGTAAGGCCTGTGTGCAGTCTGTGGCTGCCATGTCGACTTGGCCAGTACACCCACTTGCCAGTCCCTAAACCTTCCCTTTGCTTCATATCAGACACCGCTATGGTAGGCCCAAGGGCAGGGTGCATTGTAAGTATAAGGTAGGACATACCCTGGTGTGTGTAGCATGTCCTAATAGTGAATTACAGCCATTTTCGTTTTTTTACTATTGCAAGGCTACCTGTTCTCCATAGGCCAGAATGGGCAGTTAGATTATTACATCTTATAATCCTAACTGACTCCTGGAACATGGTAGAAATTCGAATTTAGTATGCCTGAACTCAGAATGATAAAATACATCTTTTAGTAAAGTTTGTTTTAACATTCTGTGTTTGAAAATACCACTTTTAAAAAGTAGGTATTTTCTTGTCTAACTATCCAAAGCCTGCCTCTGCTAGGTTGTGTATTCCTTGTCTGGACTTTTGAGTGACAGGGCTGGGGGATTCCAAGAGACAGAATGAGTCAGCCCAGTGGTGAATAGGGAGATCAGCATCTAGATGGGAGGGAGAAATTGCACCTGGGACCTGAATAGGACTGGGCCTTCCCTCCACAATGCTGGCTCCACCTCCTGGGGTGCGGCTGATGTCTCTGCCCTGCACTGTGAAAGAAGAGAAGGAATCATGTCAACAAAGTGTTCCAGGGCTGCGCGTTCCCTCCACAATGCTGGCTTCACCTCCTGTGGGGCGTCTGATGTTTCTGCCCTGCACTGTGAAAGGAAAGAAGGAGTCCTATAAACAAAGTGGTCAAGAACTGGTTTGGACTGGGCAAAGGACCCTCTGCATTCAGAGAACAAAGGGAAAAGTAGTATAAATATTGGGACTTCATCTCCAGCTCCCCCCTGAATTTCCTTGCTGGGAATTCTAACTGCAGAAGCCTGCGTGTCGCTGAGAGCTGGAAGTGCGATGCACCGAGAAGAAACGTGACGCCACCGCAGCTGACATTGTCGCACCGCCGGAGAAGCGTGCCACCGCTGCATCCCCTAGAAAGAGTGTCTTCGTCAAAGCTGCCTGCTGTCGCATCACCGGAGAAGTGTGACACCATCGAGAGGGTCCCCATCGCATCGCCAGAGAAGCGTGTCGCAGGGCCAGTCGCGGCTCAAAAGAACTGAGTCATCGCAAGGCTGCCAGGGCATCTACGCATCATCGTCGTATCGTCGCATCAAGGGCGCCATCTTCTCCCATCACATCAGGATTGTCTCATCGCATTGAGGCGCTATCTTGCGCATCGCAAACTGATCACAAGCCGAGAACCTACCCATCATCCCTGCACCGGTAAGGATCGCGACGCATCCCGTATTCTGCGCAAGCATTGAGGCGCGACGCATCATCTCCCCGGATTACGGAACCGACGCATCTCCCCTTTTGTTCATTTTGCGTTACACATCCAGGTACTTTGTTGAGAACTTTGTCGCATTTATCACCAACTTGAACTAAATAACTTCTACCATCTTTAAGTCAATCTTAAGTACAGTATTGTGGATTTTTGTCGTTTGTGGTCTTGTGTTAAGTCTATATAAAGAATACTTATTTTTTATTAAACCTGTGTTGTGTCCATCTGTAGTGTTTTCACTGTATTACTGTGTATATTCCCAAATGCCTAACACACTGCCTCTGAGATAAGCCTGTCTGCTCGTGCCACGCTACCAAGGGGGTGAGCAGGGGTTATTTAGGAGTGTAATTCCCTTATCCTGACTTAGAAGTAAGGGACCCTATTTGGACAAAGGAGAATACCATTGCCAACTAGAGACCCCCAGATCTAACAGAGAGACAACAAGCCGCCCCACTTTCGGAGCCAAGATTCCTGGGTGCGGTGGCGCTGGGGAGGGGGCTGCCGCCCAAGGCCACTGCTCAGCGCCACAAATGCGGACCAGTGGGCCCTCATAGACAACCAAACAGGTGCCGCTCGGTCTGTGCGGCCGAAAGCCCCAACAGCAGGTCCCCAGTTGTTGATGCGGCCTGGGGGGGGGAGGAATCACGATGTGGCAGAAAGATAGGGAGGACCCTCCGCCATGCCTGCTCCAACACAGTCACCCGGGCACGGACAGCCAACCAGTGGCCACCAAGGCAGTAGAGGATCAGCAGTATGCTCTCCGCCGCTCGGTTCTGCGGCCGATATGGACTACCGGGCCAACCTCAGCCCATGGGCCGCCGCACAGCTCAAAGAGCGGTATCAGGTCCCCGCCAGCCCAGAAGGGGAGGTGGCACCAACAGCGTATAGTCCGGGGGGGGAGAACCTGCCAGGCCGGGTAACGAGGGGGGCCGCTTAGGGCAGGCCCGACTGACGCTGGCAGCTCCTCTCCTCGTCTCTGGGCCTACCGCCACACTCCGCGGCTCCTCCCACCCGATAAGGCGGCAGATCTCCCGGCCACTCTGCCGGAGGGCCGAGGCAAGGGCGGGCTCGCTGTCTTCAGGAGTCATCCACAGCGCCGCTTGTCACAGCACGGCTCTGGGGCTCCGGGGGTCACACTGGTGTGTGGGGGCGACATCGTCCATTTCCTCTCCCCCCGCCGGCCCGACACAGCCGCGCCGCCGGAGGGCCAGGCCCGAGCAGCCGCACACACAAGGCAGCGGGGGGCAGAAAGAAAAGCACAGCTTCAATCCGGGCTGTTGGCCACAGCGGACCCGGAGGTCAGCTTCAAAGAGCTCCTCAGCTCCCAGGGCCAGGTACCGCTTCCCGTGGAGGGCTCCAAGGATCGGCCAGCGCTGCAGTCAGTGAATGGGAGCCGCCATTTTGTCTGCGGCACACTACGGGCTGGTCCGCTGCCCCAGGAGGTCCCGGTGCGACGGTCCACACCCCCGGACACCCCGCCAGGAGCACAACGCCGGGTAAGGAGCGAGACCAGGTCCTGATGGCTCGTTTTAGGCAAGGATTACGGGCGGATGGTGGAGGGGTCCCGGAGCACTCTTAGAGTGCGTTCCGCCATCTTGGCTCGGCAAGCCACGCCCCCCACTTCTTTCTTTCTTAGTCTTCCAGGTGATATACATTTTTGTTTGCTTGTGGTTGTTACAGCTTTAGTTTGTGAGGAACTGCTTGCAGCATTGTCTGCTATGCTGGTTGTAGTTTTTTTAAAGATTAGAGTTGTCGATGACTCCCGGCCCTTTACAAATTCGTCTGCCATAGTTTTGAAAAAAGGGTGTTGAAAGCACACAACCTTGCTCAGCACAGTGCTTGTTTGCGTACCTTGGAGGGTGGGATTGATATACTCAGAAGGGTAAATCGATCATATAGACACAAATACGAGAAATTCTTTCACTGGGCGTGGTGCTAGGATTATCTACACACGGCCTCGTTCGGGTAGCTTTGTTTGCTCACCTCCTTGTCAGATAGTGTTGTTTGGGTTTGATGTGTGTTATCTCCTTTGACAGTTTTCGTATTGTTGACTCTTCCGGTATTGAGCTCCAGTCAACTGATTTGTGTATTGACTTCCGATTCCGACCTGTACCCTCCCATGGACATCAGACCACATCTCGCACCCCAGCCCCAACGACTAGTGTATGAATTGATAATTATCTCCAGAGAAGAGCCAAAGAGTTCTTTTCCGTTCCAGTCTTCCATGTAATCTAACCACCAAGTCATCTGCGTCATGGGCTCTTCTGACAACTTGAGATCCAATCAGAGTATTTCTAGGCACTTCTGAAGATGTTGGATCTTGAACTGTTGAAGGGCTCTGTAGAAGAGTGGGCCTTGGTTTGAAATGAAGAGGCAAGAAGCCCACGATTCGGGCTACTGATCTCAATATTGTTTGGCTGCACAAGGCAGACCTCAATTCCTTATTGATATTTTGGACTTTCTGAGAGGGAAGGACTAGTTGCGCCTGGGCTGAGTCTATCTGAAATCCCAGAAACTCTATGTGACTTCTGGGCCTTGATAATGAAACCCAGTACTGTAGGATCTGGATTGTTCATTTCAGATGGGTTAAGACGGTCTGATGGTCCTGTGCCATAAGAATGAGGTTGTCCAGGTAAAGGATCAAGCAACTCACTTTGCCTGAAGGGCGTCTACGTCCACACACATCTGGACTCCTTGCTCTTAATGAACCGCCAAATTAACGCTGTTTTGTCCTCCTGCTTCCACGTGTTTTGTCGGCTTCGTAAGATCTTCAAGTGGATTCCCACAGAGTCCAGGAAAATGGTCACACTTGCGCTTGTCAGCAGCAGACTTGAGTACGGCAAGGCAATCTACACCGGCACCACCCAGAAACTCCTAAAGAAACTGCAGAACGCCTCCGCTAGACTCATCCTGAACATCCAACGCCGCAGCCACATCACCGGCTACCTGAGAGACCTTCACTGGCTACCTATCAACAAAACAATTACCTTCAAGCACCTCACACTCGCCTACAAAGCCCTCCACAATGGTTGTATGACGTTACAACGCATGCCATAACCCCGCATGACTTTACAACGCAAATCTTTACCCCGACTTGCTGTTGGGGGTGCGCTGGAAGTTGGAATAGTATAATTTACTATTCTAATTCCAGTGTGTGCAACAGTAGGGAATGTGTTGGAGTTAAATCAAACACCTTCGACCCCCTGCAACAAACCATTTGTGTTGTAACGACATGCGGGGTAAGCACATGCGTTGTAATGGTTGTTTCCTCTCCACACGCCGGACTTGCATACCCCAACCATTGCCTCTCCTTCTACACTCCCACTAGACATCTCTGCACTGCCCAACTGGCCCTGGCCACATTTCAGGAACTGCAAGACCATGGCTGGAGGAAGATCCTTCTCCTACTTTGCTGCGTAGACCTGGAACTCCTTGCCTCTGCACCTCAGGCAATCACTATGACTGCCACAATTCAGGAAAGACCTCAAGACCTGGCTATTCGACTGAACCACAGATCCACACTCCCTCCCCACTCAGCACCTTGAGACCCTTACAGGTGTGTAGTCACAGTTTATAAGAAACCTGATTGATTGATGGCTTGTTGGGCCCATCCCACTAGGACATCAGGATCAATGGGGGGGTCACAAAATATTTAGCCTGAAACACCTTTTCTAGAATTTTAGTAAGAGGGCCAGTGACTTCCAACAACGTATCCTGGCAGTTGTGCAAGGCTCTATCTAGACCCTTCTTGGGGTCCTTGGAGTACTTTTTAAGAATCTGGCCATAGTGGGACCCACCTTAGGCGTTTTGGTCACCTTGCTGGGAAGGTTTGGCCTGGGGCATTCTGAACAGAGGAGAGCCTTTACCTCCTTGTCAAAGACCTGACGTATTTGGGTTTGTACATAGTTAGTCACCTCTTGCAGTGGGAGCCAGCTGGTTGAGCGAGGGTGGATGATGTCACCTGGCTGAAAGTCAAGAACCTTGGGGAGTTTCTGGGATTCAGTGTGGACACTCTTGCGTCTCTTCTTAATGGGACCTGGCTCGTCCTCCTAGTCAGAACTACTGGAACCAGAAGAGTCAGAATCATTAAGTTTGGAATGTGGGGATGAGGAGGAAATATTGAGGGGAGGGGCAGTATAACCATGGTCCCCCGAAAGGGAACCGGCCAGCTTCTCAAAGGCCCCAGTGTGACGGCCTTTGACGGCCTTCACTGATTCGGCTTTGCCTTGGCGATGGACTGAGAGGACCTCCTCTTCAGTCAGAATAGGGGGCATCGGAATCCACCCATGCTGGCAGGTGTAGCCCTGAAGATGACAGGTAATAGGGCCCGGAGCCTTTACTAGTGCTTTGTTCACCGACTGTTGGACACTAGAGTTCAGTTCTTTGATCTATTCCTGCTCCAGAGATTCCGCAGGATCATCCTGGTATTTGTCGATTTCTGCCTACAAAGGATCATACAGGGCCATAACATTGGTAGTAAATAGTCACAACAGTACTTCAAAGAGGGATGATAATGCTTCAGGGAAGTAAGCTCAAGGGGGAGTGGAAATGAACAAAAATCCCAATCAGGCCCCAAAATATATTAGAGAGTGGAGGAAGCAGCCTGAAAACATTCTAGGCAAAAGTCTATAATTATTATTACAACCCTGGGTTGTAATCAAGCCTCAGGGTGTCACATCCGAATCAGGAGGCCGTAGTGCTCCTGAAAAGACAAGTAATAAAATAAAATGAAAATATAAGAAAAAGGGAAAACAAAGCCTGTTGTGTAATACGCTGATGTGCGAGGCACAACGCACCTTCCATAAGCTATACCAATGTATGAAAACAATTCAGTGGACACAAGGCACGAAGCGCCCAAAATACAATATCAACACAGCATGTTAGAAAATGTATACCAAGTAAGACACAGCATATATATAAGAGTAAAGTAAGTAGGCACTTAACAGGGTGCGCAGCAGCAAAGAGAGAGGACTGAAGATGGCGGTTTGCTGCTATATAGGTGAAGGAGCTCTATGGTTGGTACATGTGACTGTGTTATGATATGGTTGTGGGAAATGTAGTTCTCCCTGTACTGTTTTCTTAATGGTGGCTGTCAAATTAACAGTAAGTAAAGCGGAGAAGAGTTGGAGCCTCTGGTCCGGACATAGAATTCTGACTGTTTTTCCAGTTGGCTGGGTGTGGTAACTTAGGATTTGATGTAGAATGTGACTTTCATATTCTAGTAGAACAATATGGTGGGGAAATGTTCTCAAGGGAATGTTAGGCTTTGATTTGAAACTGGAGCCTGGCTAGACGAGGATGGCTGAGATGGTTCTCCTAGAGCCTGTAATCTAATAAACCTTCACTCAACACTTTATATTCCTGGTGACTCATCTATCATTGGAGAAATGTTATTTTATCACTGGCAATAAGGAAAATACAGAATGTATCAGAAAGTGCAACAGAAGGAGAGATGGAGAAATCATCTCAACATCGCGAGTGCATTTTTTATAAAGAACGTGCACTGGGAGAAGGTCGGAAATCACGACACGCTGTGATGAGACTGCGTTGACTGAGCATGCCAGTGACAGTGAACAATTGTGGTAAGATAAGTTGGGCCCAACTTTTAACCCAACCGTTGCGAAACAGGTCTGTGCTCTGCTGATCCCATGCCATCTTGAGCCATTACTCAGACATGGGTGCCGGAATGCGCGGAACAAGTGGAACCGCCTCTAGAAAGAAACAAGGTGTGTGTATGTGAGTAAGAACACAAGCTCTAATTTCCTCAAAGAACAACACTGTACAACATCGATGAGGCCATTTTGAGGAATTGGGCTCACTCACTTAGACCAGCATTAGATACCCAAGGATCATTTAATCATCTTGCCCAAAGTGCTAGTGGCGATAGGCACCCCTTTTACATGGAAATACAAATTACTGGTACAACAAACAAGTAGAAGTAATTAGGCACACCTTTTAGTCATTGTGCATGTAGCTCTAACGGCGATAGGCATGCCTTGTACTCAATGACCCTGTGCTACGACAGTAAGGAAGGAAAGGAAGTCTATTACAAGTACACTGTGTTTGATACCCGTATGCTGTTTGGATAAATGGTGGTAGACATATCTTCATTTACCATGGCTGAGTACTTTGGTCATTGGCCGGGTCTGGTGGCTCAGTGGACTAAAGCAGCCACTGTAGGGGCCTGTGTTTGGCCTCATAGTCATAGGTTCAAATCCCGGTGGGCGGTGGGTCAACTCAGCCTTTCATCCGTCGATAAAATGAGTACCTTTGTGTAATAATAAACATCTGTTATTCAGCGCCAGGACACCTATGGGTAATCGTGTGCTTTACAAATACACGTTATGTTATTGAGTCATTGTGGAAAGGCCACGGTACCTGCCTTAACGGAGAGGCATCCTCGCGCGGGGATGAGTCCGTCTAACCTAGATGGTAACTTGTTCCCTCTCCATAGGACTTCTTCTCTCTCTCTCCCTCTGCAGGTTCGCCGAGGTCAGAACCCGGAAGACGGACAACCGGAAGCAGTCCTCCATGAACCCGGAAGTCCCGCCCCCGACTACATCCCGGAAGATAGAAAAACCGGCGAACCACAACGAAGGAGGTTCCAACCCGCGGACTCGTGGCAGGAGGCAGCAAGGAAGGAACCGGAGCTGAGAGAGAGAACCGAGGAGTCAGAGATTCAGGCGGAAGAAGCGGAGGAGGACGCCGACGGCGATGTGTGGACTGAGGACTGGTGGAGTCCTCAGGAGGTGGCTGGAGAGCGGCCGCAACTCACCAGGGAGTTGCGGCGGGTCACGTGAGTACCCGTCATCCGTCTCCGTGTGCCTATTGTAGATAGTTGTAGATAGTTGTAAATACCATAGCGCTGCACAATCTGAGCACGAGAGCACTGTATATATATATAGATAGGCCCCTTTTGCACCGTGAGCACCCTGTCACCCCTTTGCCTCCCCTCCTGCTTATCGGCATCTTACACCTCCCCGCTTAACCCGTCCCTCACTATCCCTTTTTCCGTATCTACACTTCCCGGTGTCGGTGGCAGCTACGGATCTTGAAAAGAGCAAAAGACTAACGGCCCTGTGTTTCTTCTCTCGCCCCAAACCGCCGAGGCCCACCGATAGAAGCCCAAGATCCCACGGAGCTGCCGAGAAGGAAGACTTACACCATCCTGACGACAGCAGCACAGCGGCAGGACGTCTTCCACTTCCCGTCACGACCGGACGTCTTCTCTACTCCGGACTTCGCAAAGAACCCCATCGGTCCCCTTTTTCAGAGACTTATTATCACCACCTACCTGTGTCCACAATAAAGCTCGCTAAACATAGCGCACTATATCTGGCCTCCCCGCCTGTTATTCCGGCCCGCCAACGCCCACACCCCAGTCATCTTTCCTGCGGTCTGTCAAAAAATAGTCATCAGTGATAGGCAACCCCTTGGAAGAAGCAGACGGCAACAGACAAGTAAACTGTAATTGATGGTGGAGGTGCTACGTACACTCTGCAATTGTGCTAGTAATTTAATGTTGTTAATTGAGATAGTAATTTTGCTGTCTGTTAGTGAGAATTGTGAATGTTGTTCCAAATATTTTGAGGGGGTTAAGATCACTCAGAATGTTACTGCGCCTCCATTCTTCCTCACCGAATTAACTCAATATCAAATGGAGCAGATGGAAAAAAGTATTTGAAAGGTACACCAGAGTATGCGGACCATCATTAAGCTCCGAACGCAAAACGGCGATACTTTTGCATTGCTTGGGAACTGAGGGGCAGGAAGTGTATATCAACTTCCTGCTGTTTCCGACAGTAATACAGTAGAGCCCATTGAGGATGACTTATGCATAAGAAAGTGGTACAATCGCAACTTGCCTAAAGTTAGTACCAGTCTAGAACAATACCATTTTGGCAGGAGGGTGCAAAAAGATGGTGAGTCTGAGGGGGATTACATCACAGATTTTAGAAAACTTGCATTGTCTTGTAACTTTATGAGTACTGTGGAAGAAAGAATGAGAGGCTAGGAGGGAGGAGCTACGACACCAACCAAGATGGCCGCATAGTCTCCCGGCTCTGCTGACCTCCGTCCTACGCTCTAATATCCTGCCACCTATCCTGCTTTCCTGCCCTGGATCCGTGTGTGTGACCCGATTTGCACTCCAATGATGTACTCCCGGAGTTTCTCCGACATCGTGGAGCGGAGTAACGTCGTGGACCGATTTGAGGCCTAACCCAGCCGAGAAGCCGAGGTCTCGAGTGCTGGCCTAGCCGGGTCCGAGTTGAACAACAACGGACTGCTGAATGCGGTTGGGTCCGGTCTCTGGAACATTTGGAATTTTGGGATTGCTCTGCTACCATCTTCTGCCTGGTGCTCTATAGGAGGTGAGGTGACGAGTGACGCGCGGTGCTGTGTTGCGGGGGTCCCGGACCGGGGGTCCGGCATTCATACCGCCGGCGCCCCTTGGGTTGGAGTCTCGCTGCGCGCTACTGCACGCTAACAGTCTGTCCCTCATGGCTAATACCTGCTCCGCCTAATCTTCCCCCGGAGAAGGCCCCTCTCCGTGGGGACCACCATGCCCGAAGAAAAATGGAGGCTGCCGGAGCAGGCTCAAAGTGGCCCGTCATTGCGGACGGTGCTGGAGGCCCTTGTGGCACTCCAGGAGACTGTTAAAGCTCAAACCTGCAGCCTGCTGTTGGTGGCGGATGGATTCAAAGGATTGAGACCGGATCCTGACTTGACGCCCGAGACCCGGCGGCCAGCTCGCCTTTCAATTGACGCCCCGGTGGCGTTCTTAGGCCCGGCGCTGGAAGCTGTATTTGCCCCTATCGCAGTAGAGCTACCCGAAACTATTGTGCTTGGTGATTCAATTAATCCATTGGGATCCCCGGCTTTGCAACTGTCGGAACATTTGTATGCTGTCCCCACTTCGGTTCCTTTTAATTGATACTGTGAACTGTTTTGGACTGTGTCGACCCCCCTCCCCAGTCGGTCTATCAAGATGGCGGATGGGATGAAGCCTGGCTTCGGAGACGGGGAGGGGCGTCGTTGGTACCAGCCGACTACTTTGGGACCTGCCGTTCTTTTTTCATCGGTGGACCCCTGTTCTGCCAATTTCTGTGTAACATTCGACATTTTGAGGACGGGGCTTTCTTCCCCTTACGGACTCAGCAAATTTCATCGACGGGGCCAAGGCTGAGATTGTTTTCTGGGTTGTTCATTGTGGTATTATGGTTAACGGGATTGTTTTATTGAATTAACGGAGTCCGGGGCGGGGTTGGTTAGGACAGGGGCGAGAGACCGGGAGCACGTTGAATAAAGCCCCCCTCCATTTCCCCTCTTCGGGCGGAGTTTAATTTCTTTTCCTTTTTTCCCTGTTTCTTCTATATTTCGGGTTCGGTTTTTGGGCGACAGGCACGCTGCTAGGGGGGTAGGCCGTAGTCATCTGCAGGGGTGCAGGGTGGGGGGGTGGGGGATGGGAGTTTTGTTTTTCTTTGTTTCTATGGCCTTTTTTCTCTTCTTATCTTCTTTGGCCTTTACTTTTCTCCTTTTCCGGGTCAGTGTAGTGGGTTCCTTGTTAGGTCCATCTCTGCTTTCATATCTGTGCCTCAACTCTCGCGATGTTTCGGGGCCAAGGGGCGGGCATACCTGTTGGCGTGAATCGTAATAGTATGCTTGTTTATCCTGGGTGTCTCCTGCTTAAACGCCTCTGACCTCCATGAAAACGGATTAACTGTGGACACATTGCTATTTCGCTCGCCCCCACTTCATAGCTTGAGAAATTGTATGGCACCTGATCCATCTATCTTATATTATAAAATGAAACCTTTTGTATCCTGTTTCCAATTTGAAATGTCTTCCAACCAGTACGTATTGTGGATGTAGCTACTATGCTCCCGGGAGGCTAGGTCTGGAGTTTTCATTGTAGTATTGTATTGCAATTGCTTAGCGGCCAGCACTGGGGGTTGTAGGCCCGTGTTTGTATCTGGTTGAAAATGTCAAATAAAGGTTTTCAAAAAAAAAAAAAAAGAATGAGAGGCTAATTCATGCTGGGGTGCAGCATAGAAAAGGTCAGGGATGATTTGTGGCATAAAGTTGATCCTACGTTTGTTGAAGTGTTGGTAATAGCAAAAACAATTGAACACTCAATGAAATGTGTGGGTGTAATTAAGACTGAGTCTTTACAGGTTGTTAGTGTGGTAAAACAAAAACATGTTTTTCAAGAATGAAAAACTAGTGAGCAAAGGACATGGTTTAGATGTTGGACCAAAAATCATTTAGCTTTTCACAAAGAATGTTCAGTATTAAAAGCTGTGTGCAGGAGTTTTGGAAGAAAAGACCATTTCCAGGGTGAGTTTAAGAGTAAAGGGAGCAAAACTAAAATCAAAAATGTGGTTGTAGGACATGAAGAAAGAGAGTGCGAGTTTAAATGTAGACAAATTGTTCTTCACATTGAGAATGGGGACATAAAAAGTCCTGTTGACGAAATCCTGGTGAATGGTAAAAGTACAAGTGTAAAATTTGACCATGGAGACAGGATTACGCTGGTGTCAAACGCATTCTTTAATCGAAAGCTGGAGGGAAAAGTTAAATTATTGAAACTTAATATCAAACTGTATGCCTATGGAGGGGGGCCGATGAAGTTAAAATGTTATTTTGTAGGTGTGATTGAGTACAAAAAGAAGAATGTGTCTGGCAAAATATATATTTCTTTTAAAGGAGATAGTTTCCTGAGTTGGTTCCACCAAAGGTATTTAGGTGTGATGCTGGAACCAAATAATGATCCCCCTACAGTAGTGAAATAATTGGGCCAAGGGGTGACATCTGTGGATGATGAGATGCTGGATAAGAATTTCACTGTGAATTTGATGGAAGAGTTTCCCTTGGTGTTCAAGGGGAGAGGCTGTTTGAAAGGGTTTGTACGCAGGATCAAGATAATGGAAGGAGTGCAACCAGTAAGTGTCAAAGTGTGCAATGTGCCATTTTCACTGAAAGCTGACATGCAAACAGAATTGGACAAGTTGGAAAAGAAAGGTGTGATAGAAGTAGAGGGTATAGAATGGTTGGCTCCAGTGGTTTGGGTAAGGAAGAGCAATGGAGAATTGAGCTTATGTGTGGACCTGAAGGAGCTGAACAAAGGTGCTGTGGTTGATAAATATCCAATTCCTCATATAGAAGACATGCTGATATCATTGCGAGGCAGCAGAGTATTTAAGCTGAAGTTGCCTTACCACCAGATACAACTAGATAAGAAGTCTAAAGATGTCACTGCTTTTATGATACCTTTTGGTACTTCAAGGTATAGGTGGATGCTTTGGGGGCTAGTGTCAGATGCCTCATTTTTTTTAGGACAATGGAAAGTGTTTTGAAAGGATTGGATGGAGTTAAGATATCTGTGAGAAGCTGGGTTTCTGTTGCAGTAACCCCCCTCCACCTTTTGCCAGATACTGATGCATTTTGACTTGATGTGCCCTGGGTCCCTGCCAATCAGGTTCCCAGGGCCTGTGTTCTTTCCCCAAAACTGTACCTTGTATACCAAATTGGCACTCTCTGGCCACAGTTCAGCCCCTGGTAAATGGTACTACAGGTACCCATGGCACTGTGACTAGGGAAGACTTCTAAGGGCTGCAGCACTTATTGTGCCACCTTTAGAGGTCCTGTGCCTTTACACTCACACACTGCCTTTGCAGGCTCAGTTTTTTTTTGCACAGAACAAAGTGAAAAGCCGACATGGCACACATCCCTGTGTGCCATGCCTACAACCGACTGCCCTGGCATGGATCAGTCACCCCTCTAGCTGGGTGCGTTATACCAGTGGTGAAGGTACAGGTGCATGAGCCCGGTACCCCTACAGTGTCTGTCAATTCTAAGACATTGTAAGTACAGTGCTGCCATTAAGAGTATATGGTGCTGGGAGTTTGTCATTATGAACTCCACAGTACCATAATGGCTACAAAACTGAGAAGTTTGGTATCAAACTTCTCAGCACATTAAACCCACACTGATGCCAGTGTGGGATTTAATTAAAAATGCACTCGGAGAGCATCTTAGAGACGCCCTCTGAAAAACGACCAGCCTCTGGTGGGTTCCCTGACTTGTACACACCAGCCTGCCACCGCGAGACATGTTTCTGGACCCCTAGGGTGGGAGCCTTCACTCCCTGAGCCCAGAAACAAAGCCTTTCCTGGACGAGGTGTTCACACCTCCCCAGGCCAGGAAAAAAACATCTATGGCAGGGGAGCTTCAAAGGCCTTGCAGCCTTTGTAATGTGACCCCCAGCCTCTCCTGCTATCAGGAGCAGGCCCCCTACCTGTCTCCCCTCCTTTTCAGCTGGAAAAATTAGCCAGCCCCAGGTGTGTTCACCTCTGCCAACTCCACCCCTGAGGTGGGAAGGCGAGGTGAAGCCCACTCTTATGGTGCTCAACCCCCCCCCCCAAAATGGGATCAGCACACCAGGAGTGTAGTCATCCTAAGGTCAGTGACGACTAAAAGGCCCCCTGAATTCAGTATTTAGGGAGTAACTCTGAACCAAGAAGTCAGACCAGAACCTACTACAAGAAAAGAAGAAGAAGGATCGAACAGCTGTGCCGAAGCAAACCAGAGGAAGACGCCTACTGCCTGGGTCCCACCCCTACTTGCCTGTCTCCCCCTCGAACCTGCTCCTGCGAAATCCTGGTGTGTCCTGCAGGCAGCAACCTTGAGAAACCCGGAGGACCTGCCTGCCTTCAACCCCAAATACGATGTCTCCTGTGAACACCGGATTTGCTCATCTCTGACCTCCGGCCCTGGCAAGAAACTGTGAATCCGCCCAACTCTGGACCTGCCATCCATGGCCCGAGTGGGCAAACATCACGAGGAGGTTTCCCCGGCGAGCCTGACCCGAGATCCAGCAATCCCTTACCTGCCTCGAGCCTCCAGCTGATGTATGCAGCCTAAATCCGGAAGGTTTCCCCAACCACGACCAGGAGTACCCCTACACCCAATGCCGTACTGCCTTGGGTGGCCCAACCGACGGTGCCTAGCCAACCCTCAACATACCACTTGAAGTGGTGGTCGCTCCTAGAAGACCTTTGTCCCCGAACCTGCAGTGCTTTTGCAAACCGGAGACTCCCCATTGGAAGCTAAAGGGCTTCAGATGCCAAAACAGCACTCTGCACCTGGCAACCTCAGTGTCGCTGAGAGCGCATTTTTTGTGCTGACCTAAACCCTCATTTGCCCTGAGTTTAAGCCCAGGAGCTTTGCTCCCACAACCCAGTGGCCTGCTCGGTAGCAGCCACCAACCAGAGGCCCACTAACCCTCATTGGATAACATTGGGCCTCAGCACTCTGTACCCAGCTGCCCTAGTGCTGCTGAGGGTGTAACAAGAGTGCATCCCTGACCCTGGGGGACCCCTGAGTCTACCCCCAGAACCTCAACTCCCACTACCGAATACTTACCCTAAAGCCGATAACACTATTTTCCTCCATAGGATAACATTGACAGTAAGTCTGAGAGATGGGTGAAGTATAGTTCTGGAAGCTTTGCACTTTATTCTCCGTTCTCAACAGTTTAAAACAAGCATATGCAGTGCAATAGGTCTCGCATTAATTAAGTTTGAGCTATTGGCATTGCTAAATATTGCAACACCAATTGCAACTAAAGTCTAGAAATTGTGCACTGACGGCTGGTGGTGTTTGTGCCCGGTGAAAGCGTGCACTGACGACTGATGGTGTCTGTGTCTGGTGAAAGTGTGCACTGACGGTGTGGTTGTATGTTTGGTTGTGTGTGTGTGGTTGTATGTGTGTGTGGTTGTGTGTGGGTGTCGTTGTGTGTGGGTGTCGTTGTGTGTGTGGTTGTGTGTGTGTGTGTGGTTGTGTGTGTGGTTGTCTGTGTGTGTGGTTGTGCGTGTGGTTGTGGTTTTGTGTGTGGTTGTGTGTGTGACAGTAATACTAAAAGCATCTCAACAAAAAGGTAGCAGCTCGCGAAAGTGAAAGCGTGGGGGAGCGCGATAAGAGACACGTGCGTTCACAGCGCATGTCTCCAAAAGTGCACGATCACAGCCATTGTCTCCAATGTGTTTACAAGCTCATGCACCTCTCCTATCCCACTTCGCTAAGCTACCCAGCAACAATAAGTCTCGCTTACGCGAGCAGGTCCTGCCGCTGCATCAGTAGGCGAGACCTAAAAATGAGGTGCATATTACTTATTACTTTGTATTTGTGCTTTACACAATATCATTTTCTTTCTTAGGTACTTTCTTAGTTTCTGTATTATTTATAGATAAAGTCACTGTTTTACAAATGTTGGTGATTTGTTTTAGATAGTCATTGATATTAGGAGGGGTTGATATGTTAGTTGTATGATAGGGAGGTGGGCGGTAACTTGGGGTTTGATATGGAACGTGACTGTCATATTGCAATAGAACAAGGTGATGGGGGAACGAATTCTATGGCAGGACGGAGGCTCCGATTATACTTTTCTCTATTTCTTTACTGAAAAGACAGCAGCCAATCAGCACACAATAAAGAACAAGCATTTGCAATGCAATAGGTCTCGCATTTGCAAGAGGTTGAGCTATTGACATTGTAAATGACAATGCCCTTTATTTATGCATTTTGAAAACCTGCAAATGGTGCGTACACAGGCACTTTGTACTTATTGTCTATGCTTACAAGAAGCAAGGCAGGCAGCAAAAGAGGTACAGTTACTGTTAGCCTTGCTTCTCATAAACAACTACTATAAGTAAAAAGTGGGTGTTTACGCACTGTTTGAAGGTTTTGAAAACACATAAATAAAATGCATTGCCATTTACAATGCCAATAACTCAAACTCTCGCAAATGCAAGATCTATTGCATTGCAATTGTTTTTTTTTTCTCTGTGGCAAAAGCAGCCACCACATACCTGAGCTGATTTTTCTAACCAATAGACTGCTGTAGGTGAGAGGTAGTCTGAGCAAACCATAAATTAGGTCCATTCATTGTTATTTGCAGAATGATCATTGGGTGGCCTAAGGACGCACACATTGTGGCTCTGTTTTCCAGGCATGATTGCTAGCAGTAACGTAATAAAGGCTTTGTCAATGTAGAATGTCTCTGTGAGAAATATATAACAGCCATGGTGGTACTGCGCCTGACATCAAGGTAATATTAGTATATGGTCTTCCCAACACTACATGATTTATGACTCAAATATCGGCTTTAAATATATTTTGGAAATTCAGTCATTTTCCTCCAAACATCCGTTTACGAGTTCTGAAAATAAAAACATTTCCATATTGAATACATGCTTTCGATTTTGGTGTACATATATTCAACGAAGCAAAAGCTTCTAGTTTGGTTGGCCAAGATGCACATTGCAGAGCTACTTATTGGAACCTAGAGAGCTACCTGTAGCTTACAAGCTAAGTGTTGGTATACAGAGTGAAGGATGGGAAACAAAAGGGGAGAGGAAGGAGAGGGCAAATGAAGAAAGTTTGCAGCTAAGGTTTACAGCTAATGATGAAAAACGTTGATGAAGAAGAGGATGTCAGAAGTTGCCTGGTCAGTGAGAATAAGGAACAGGCGGATTAATGCCTCATACACACTCCGGAGCTCTCTGACAGTCCAGTAGTCAATGGCTTAATTTAGGAGTTGGTGGACACCTAGAGGAAGTGCTTAATCTATTTACCCGAATCTCCATTTGAAGACTGCAGAAATTAAAGTCCTCACAAAGACCGAAATCCATTGAATTTCAATGGGGAATGGTGGTCTTATAAAGATTTTATGGTTTGCTAGAGAAGGTAACTACTGACTGAAGGAGTCATTGGTGCAATCAGGAGCCTTTAAGACCTGAGAGGGAGCAAGGCTTCGCTCCAATCAAAAATCTCCAAGACAGAAACACCCAACTACACCCCGAGAATTTACATTGCGTACACCATAGCGTCCACAAACACACAAGCGTGCCTATGGCCCACTAGAGTGCTGAATAATTTCAGTTCTTAGTTTTTTTGTAAAAGGGAACCAAGAAAACAGTTATTCACTTACAAAGACAAGTAGGCAGAAGTGCTGTGATGCAAACACACTTATAAGGGCGCTGTACACACAGCGTGACATACACACAAACTTGCATGCAGGGGGCATGCAAACACCCTGTCATCTCCAGATAAGAGGAGACTCATGACACGCTCACAGAAGTATGTACAAAAAAAAGTCAAATGCAGAGACGTTTCTACAGACATTCTCACAGAGTGGTGCACTAACATGCAGAGGTATTAACACAAACACTATATATTATGGAAACACATGAGAACAATGGCGTGTTCAATTGTATATGCCCCTTCAACCGTCCTTCTAATGCGCCCCTTCGCTCACATCTCCCATCATGCACCACAACCTTTCCAAAAGTGCCTCTTGGCAACCCAGCCTGCGCCTTGGGCTGGCATCAGCACCCTCCTTGTGCACATGTCACCTGTGCCCCCGCTCTGTCCTGAGGTATTTGCACTGCCTCTATCTCCGTATCCTCCCCGCATTCTTCTTACCTCTTCGCGCGGGAAGCAGCGTTCATGGGCGCACACTGACAGCAGCCAGATCATGTCACTCCTAATGAGTTGATTTCACAACACGCTTACTGAGGAGTAACGTGAAGCGTTGATCTCACAGGTCCAACTGAAGACTATCGCTCAGTTTAGCTTTACCGCATGTGTAGAATCCCAATCAAGCATGAAGCCTGACCCCAAGCAGCACACGCTCACCTGCTGCCGCCTCCCTGAGCTGCGATTTGTCCTGCTGAGGGTCCTCGCTCCTGGGGTGCTCTAGGTGAGGGGTCCCAGAGGCGACAATCCGGAGGTGGGAGCGTGACATGGACACTCTCCTAAAGCAGGTCATGCGGCCCCCGCTCCCTCTCAAGCAGAGTAACAAGGGAGCAGAAGTTGTGGTATGGTAAAGCGCTATTGTGTCTTAATGTGGTCTAAATTATATGGGCAACAATAAAAAAATGTTAAAGGGCATATGTATGGGCATATTAGAATGCAGAAGGGTGGACATATTATAAAAACAGAAGGAGAAATGTCATGAAACCAGA
The DNA here is from genome assembly GCF_964263255.1 of Lissotriton vulgaris. Taxonomy (NCBI): domain Eukaryota; kingdom Metazoa; phylum Chordata; class Amphibia; order Caudata; family Salamandridae; genus Lissotriton; species Lissotriton vulgaris. The sequence goes on along the minus strand of NC_141700.1, from coordinate 772,922,935 downwards.
AGGCGATGTGTGAATGAGGGCCGAATTTGCATTTACCCAGCATGGGTTTAGCCGAAGAGAAAGCGCACACACACGCAGTTCTTACGCACACTGCGCATGCGTGCTGCCAACTGTGCCTGGGAGCGCGCTGCAGTGTCTGGCTCCCGTGAGCTGAGGGAGCCGTGCATTTTCGGAGCCTGGAGCAGTGTCCGGGGCTCCCGTGAGCTGAGGCAGCCCCGCATTTTTGGAGCCTGTACAAGAAAGAGCCCGGTGAGTGGTGGGGGGAGGGGTGCATGTTTGTGTGTGTGCACGTGTGTCTGCATATGTCTGCGTGTGTGTGTGTGCACGCGCGTGTGTCTGCGTGTGTGTGTGCGTGTGTCTGTGTACGTGTGTCTGTGTGTACCTGTCTGTTTGTGTGTGCGCGTCGATATCCATTGTGTGTGTGTGAACAGCCTGCCGGAATCGGAGCGCGTGTTCACGCGCGCGACCTGATCCGGTTCCGGCAGGCTGCGTGCGCGTGCCAGTTTCTTGTGTCCTCTTGGTAGTCCTTGAAAGCTGAAACGACTGAAACGATCACAATAGACTCGCTTTGCGACAGCAGGGCTTTTCGCCCTGCAATCGCAGGCGCGAGACCTAAAATAGGAACTACAATACCCATGAATCTGGGCAACCATAGAGTACACCACATTATAAAACGGGTCATAGAGGTTAGAACTTCCTCTTTCTTTACTGCTGCCGCGGCCAGTTAAGTGCACATTATTCCTTATTCTTAATTGTGCTACTAGCGCTTTGCCTGCTTTTTCTTCCGCGCATTACGCTTCATTGCTTACTTGCATTCTTTCGTGTGTTACCGGCTTCGGCCGCTTCGTGTTTGCCTTGTGCGGTTGTGGGAGCGTGAGTCACCTCCCGGTTACCGGCGCGCTGTGCGCTGCGCCACTCGGTCTGTGGAGCGGGAGTTTCTGAAGGCGGAGGGACCGCGCTCGCGCGTACCTCTTCAGTACAGGCGGCTGTCAGTGCGCATGCGCGACAGCCTTTGTTGTCATTTCGCTCCGAGTTCGTCACAGAGCATTGCTTGAAATGCTGCGTTTTCTCAGCTGCTGCCCACTGCCTGTCACCTGTTTGCCTTCGCCCACGCCCCTTCTAATTAATATTTGGGTTACAAATGGGGGTGGGGTCGCACACTACTCATACACCGGCGGTGTCGCCCCCTAAGGACTCTGGTCAATGTAGTAAAGTGTTCGCGATGCATTATCTTTCGATCTTCTGCTATCTTCGCTGTCTTCGCCATCTCTGGACACGTGTTTCGGGGTTTCACCCCTCGTCAGCAAGGATAGGCAGTGTTCTGGGGTTGCCGATGGCTTCCAATATCTGCCAGGTATAGTACCACTCCGGCGCGTAGGTGCGGGATCCCAGGCTCGTCAGCCCGCTGCTCAAGGGAGCTTTAAAGTTACAAATGGGGGTGGGGTCGCACACTACTCACACACTGGCGGTGTCGCCCCTAAGGACTCTGGTCAATGTAGTAAAGTGTTCGCGATGCATTATCTTTCGATCTTCTGCTATCTTCGCTGTCTTCGCCATCTCTGGACACGTGTTTCGGGGTTTCACCCCTCGTCAGCAGGGATAGGCAGTGTTCTGGGGTTGCCGATGGCTGCCAATATCTGCCAGGTATAGTACCACTCCGGTGCGTAGGTGCGGGATCCCAGGCTCGTCAGCCCGCTGCTCAAGGGAGCTTTAAAGTTACAAATGGGGGTGGGGTCGCACACTACTCACACACCGGCGGTGTCGCCCCTAAGGACTCTGGTCAATGTAGTAAAGTGTTTGCGATGCATTATCTTTCGATCTTCTGCTATCTTCGCTGTCTTCGCCATCCCTGGACACGTGTTTCGGGGTTTCACCCCTCGTCAGCAGGGATAGTCAGTGTTCTAGGGTTGCCGATGGCTGCCAATATCTGCCAGGTATAGTACCACTCCGGCGCGTAGGTGCGGGATCCCAGGCTCGTCAGCCCGCTGCTCAAGGGAGCTTTAAAGTTACAAATGGGGGTGGGGCCGCACACTACTAACACACCGGCGGTGTCGCCCCTAAGGACTCTGGTCAATGTAGTAAAGTGTTTGCGATGCATTATCTTTCGATCTTCTGCTATCTTTGCTGTCTTCGCCATCCCTGGACACGTGTTTCGGGCTTTCACCCCTCGTCAGCAGGGATAGGCAGTGTTCTGGGGTTGCCGATGGCTGCCAATATCTGCCAGGTATAGTACCACTCCGGCGTGTAGGTGCGGGATCCCAGGCTCGTCAGCCCGCTGCTCAAGGGAGCTTTAAAGTTACAAATGGGGGTGGGGTCGCACACTACTCACACACCGGCAGTGCCGCCCCTAAGGACTCTGGTCAATGTAGTAAAGTGTTCGCGATGCATTATCTTTCGATCTTCTGCTATCGTCGCTGTCTTCGCCATCCCTTGACACGTGTTTCGGGGTTTCACCCCTCATCAGCAGGGATAGGCAGTGTTCTGGGGTTGCCGATAGCTGCCAATATCTACCAGGTATAGTACCACTCCGAAAGATGATGCATCGCAAACACTTTACTACATTGACCAGAGTCCTTAGGGGCGACACCGCCGGTGTGTGAGTAGTGTGCGACCCCACCCCATTTGTAATTAATATTTGGGGTTGTAAAATAGTGCATAGGCTCTGCCTAGAGTGGGTTTTCTTGGTGCAAGCCCTCCCTCCACTTTTAATTTGCGTATTTGAGTCAGGTTCTTTACCTGCACAATTGTTGGCTTGCATTGGAGTTCCACTCCCCCTGACTTGGCCTTGGCTGTTGATATTCTGTTTCCTCCTCTAGTGGGCATTTTATTGGCACACTTTGTCGCCATGGGAGACTATTACGACGAGGAAGGTTACTACTATGACGAAGAGGAGCCTTCTGGCTCTGTGGACGAATTCATGGGTCAAGCTTTGTTTCAAGCCATTGCCCCTTTAAAACGCCATTTATCTGAGTACGCCGCTCAACAGGGCTAGTTGCCTCCGTCCTCTGGGCGCACTAAGAAGTCTCCAAAAAATCCTCATCAATCTGATTTTGTGAATCTGGCCAAATCCTTCCAAGAAGGCCTGTAAGTCTGGGCGTTCCTCCCCCAGTTCTTCTGATGATGACACCTCTTCTTCGTCCTCCTCTAGTCCAGCGAATCCTCCTCCTTCGAAGAAGGCACGCAAAGAACATTTTGTAGATACTCCTTCCACTCCCCAGTTGTTAACTTTCGACCCGGCTGATATTATACACCCGAATTCTTCTTCCTGGTTGCCCTCTCCTGAGGTGGCGGAGTATATTCAATGAAAACGATAGTTACTTAGACTAACAGTTAGACCTAAGGTAGCGAGATTCGCACAGGCTGAACTTCGAGGCAGCAGTCATATTTCACTTTTGTGAGTAACCGGGGAAAACGGGGGTACTTCTCTGTGCTTTTTGTATGCAGTTAGACATTCATATTCTGGTCGTCTTAGTTTGTGGAACTTTTTTGTTAACATTTTCATTAACTTTTTCAAGCTGTAATAAGGACCATCCGCATCGCCCCGATGCAGGGCGCGAACTGACCATTTGTGACCCCCTCCCTCTTATCTCCACAGCCTCCACAACTCCCGGGGTGGACAGGAGAGGAGAGATACAGCTGCGACGAGGAGGAAGAGTGCGGGCCCTTTAACTGGACTGAAGGTCCGATGGAAGAGGAGGAGCCACGTACTCCGATAAGAGGCGGTAACGATAGCCCCCAGGTGTGTTACTACACCGGAGGAGCGGACAGTGAGAGGCAGAGCGGAGAGGCGGGAAGCAGCGAGGAGGAGTGGAGAAGAGGAGAGACGTGGATCAGCGAAGAGAGCGTAGCCGGGACGGAGATGCAGGAGACAAGGGAACCGAGTGAGGCACCTATCCCCCGAGAACCAGCTAGGACGGAGGAGCAGTCGGGAAGAGAGCACGGGAGGAAAGCCGAAGAGTCGGAGAAGCCAGGAGGGCAACACCACGAGCCGCCCCGCCGCACACCAGGAGGGGTGCGGCTATCAGAGGTGCGTAATCGTTTTATGGGCTGGTTGAAAAAGAAAGGCAGACGCCTGACCTAGTTAAACAAAACCCTTATCGCCCCAGGGAATCCTGCACAAAACCCCCCCCCTCACGACCTGCCTGTTCTTGCACTTGCGGTTTCCCTCACTCCCCCTACCCTGATTACTGATAAGCAACAAGCTGATATATTGATACGTGCCTCTTCTGTTTTCCCCGGTGTCGGTGGAGCGTGGGACATAACGGAGCCCCGTCCGAAGAAGGGAGGAGGGAGTACTCCGGAAAACCCGGCAGGAACGCAGTAGATCGCCTAGAAGAGGAGCAGCGAGAAAGACCTGTACCGATATATTGCTTGAGAAAATAAAGCTGTGTAAAACCAAGACACGTCTCTTGCCCATTCCTGGCCCCGCGGTTACACAAGCATATGGTGATGCAGAGCAATTTTAGTAAATGAAGTTCCGTTGGTCTTATCGGTTGCCGGCCTTAATGAGGAATGATCACAGGGTAATGTCTATGAACATTACATGTTTCTTGATGAATGATTAAATTCCGTGAGCTATTGATTTGCTACTGATAGTCAGATATAAAAATTAACGTTTCAATTAATGTTTATGTGATGTCAGTTAATGCATTATGAGGTTGGCTCACAGCATCCTTGTTTTTTCCATACACAGACCCCTGAAGAAGGGTAACCCTTTACCCGAAATGCATTGGGTATATGTGGAAGACTAAAAGAGATATGGATTTGCAAAAAACAAACTTGTATGTTTGAAGATCGAGTGTAAATATGAAATAAAATATTTAACTATTCTTGGGAAACGAACTTGCATCTGAATGTATCATTTAATCGAATGAATTGACATAGACCAGAAGGTCTGAATTACAAGTGTGCACACCTCCACCAAAAGTGGAACCCCCACTTTTCCTTTTTTCGGAGTATATTCCATGCCATATCCGCCAACCCTTTGAAATGGATGTGCGGGCCCGTTTGTGCTCAGAATGTCCGCGTGCGGACCTCGCTGATAAACTTGCTGAGACTCCGGAAGTGGACCCTACCATGGTCACTTACATGAAGAAGTACGCTAAGGACCCCAAGAAGGGTTTGGACAGGTCCTGGCGGTCCTGTCTGGACAAGATGTTGGACCTCCTTGGGCCCCTGACTAAAATTCTTGACTTGGGCTTTCGGGCTAAGGCGTCAGGCGCACTCATTGACCCAGATGAATTGGTAGGTTGGTCGCAGAGGGCCATTTGCATTTTAGGGAATGCCAACTGTGCTCTTTCCAGTGAGCGGAGGCGCTTGATTTTGCTAAAATTGGATCCCAAACTCACGGACTTAGCTTCCTCTGAGTCTGGGCCTCTGGCCCAGGGTTTGTTGTTTGGCTCACCCTTCCTAAAGGACCTCACCAAATTTGTAGCCACCTTTAGTGGGCTGGACAAGGCCCAGTCTAACCTATGTCGGGCTTTTCGCCCAGTTTTTGCAAAGGCCGGACGAGGGGGACGCTCGTTCGCCCGTGGCTCCGATCAACCATCTCAGCATGGTTTCAAGTCCCAAAGGGGTGGTGGCCAGGATTACCACACCTGCAAGTCCAATTTCTATCCCTCTCGAAAAGGAAGAGGACAATACAAGAAAGGCAGTTACAATGGTAATCAAGGAGGACGTCAGGATTCCTCCACCTCAGGTGAGCTTGATTCTCGCTTCAGAAGTGGTTCTGGGGGGCAGATTGCAGTTTTTTCTCCCAATTGGCAATTGATCTCAAACGATGCCTGGGTGTTGGAGACGGTGCAGGGTTACAAAATAGAATTTTACAGTCGCCTTCACCAACATCATCTGCCTCTTCCTCTTGTTTTTTCCCTACAAGATCAGGAACTCATTTCCGCAGAGGTCGCTTCTCTTCTGGCCAAAGGGGCCATCGTTCATACGAGCCTTCGTCGACAGGGGTTCGTCAGCAAAGTTTTTCTGGTGCAGACAAGGGGAGGCGGTGCACGTTTGGTCCTCAATCTAAGAGAGTTCAACGGCGGAGTGGTTTACCACCATTTCAAGATGGAGGGCATCCATCTTCTGAGGGACCTCCTTCAAGAAGGCGACTGGATGGTCCGACTGGATCTGAAGGATGCCTATCTGTTGGTGCCGATTTTCGGCCCTCGTCGGCGCTTCCTTCAGTTTCAGTGGCTCGGGACATGGTATGAGTATGTGGTGCTTCCATTCGGCCTCTCATCAGCTCCATGGTGCTTCACAAAGCTGCTTCGTCCTGTGATGGAGTCGTTACGCTCCCGCGGGGTTCGCCTGATAGTTTATCTTGACGATATTCTCATCCTGGCGCAATGCCCTCTTCTTTTGCCGACTCATTTACATTGGTCCATAGATCTATTACAATCTCTGGGTTTTCTTGTGAACCCTCAGAAGTCCGACTTCGTTCCCTCTCAGTCGATGGACTTCCTTGGGTTTCGGATAGACTCAGTCTCCTGTCAGCTCCTCTTGCCCGGTCAGAATATCAGGTCCATCAAGAGGGACTTGAAGTTGGTCTTGTCTCAGCAGACTGTCTCGCTGAGATCGGTGGCTCAGATAGTAGGTCTCCTGTCCTCTTCGATTCAAGCGGTCTTTCCGGGCCCGTTGCATTACCGGGCGCTTCAGCGTCTCAAAATCAAATACCTGCAGAAGGTCTTCGGTATTCGGATCACGTCCCTCTGACGAAGGATGGCCGTGCGGAGATGTTGTGGTTGTTGAACCACATGGAGGCTTGGAACGGCCGTGCGCTGTTCTGGAAGACGCCGGATGTGGTGATCGAATCCGACGCCAGCCTTTGGGGTTGGGGAGCCCGGTGTGGTCCGGTGACAACGGGGGGCCGTTGGTCCCAGGAGGAGTTGTCTCTTCACATCAATTGCTTGGAGCTTCTGGCGGGCTCCTTTGCAATTCGCTGTCTGTCTCCTTAACAGACGAATTGTTGCATCTTCCTCCGAATGGACAATATCTCAGCGGTGAGGTATGTCAACAAACTAGGGGGTACCAGGTCCAAGCTTCTGGCGGAGCTTGCGAAAGATTTCTGGCATCTTTGTCTGCAACGTCAGATCATTGGTATTGCAGAGTATCTGCCGGGTAGCGACAATTGAAATGCAGATTGGAACTCTCGCCATCTGAGGGATTACATAGATTGGAGGCTTCATCCTCGAGTTTTTCGATGTTGTCCCGGATTTGGGGGCGTTGTCATCTCGACTTGTTTGCCTCTTGCCTCAACGCACAAATTCCCCAGTTTTACAGTTGGCATCCGGATCCGGAGGCCCTGGCCGTGGATGCGTTTCTCCAATCTTGGCCTCCTCTCCTCTGTTATGCATTTCTACCGTTCATGATGATTCCCCGGGTTCTGGCCCGCGCGAGGCAGTTTCTCTCGGAGCACATTCTGATTACTCCTCTTTGGAGGGCTAAGGCTTGGTTTCCAGTTCTTCTGGAGATGAGCTTCTCGACGCCGCTCCTTCTTCCCCACAAATGGAACCTGTTGCTGGATTCTCTTCGCGCCCCACACCCTCTGGTTCTGTCGGGTCAACTCCGGCTGGTGACGTGGAGGATTTCGGGGGACGCTGGAAAGTCCCAGGTCTATCTGGAGACGCTGCCTGATTTATCGGTGAAGCTTGGGCTCCCAACACATACAAACGTTATGCGTCAGCTTGGAAACGATGGTGTGGTTGGTGCTCACAACGGTTGGTGGATCCCGCTTCAGCGGATCTCGCTCTGATTCTCAATTTCCTGGCTTCCATGGCCTTGTCAGGGCTAGCTTATAGGACTGTTAACAATTTTCGTTCTGCTATCTCCGCAGGTCATGTATCCATTGATGGCAAACCCGTTGAGGAACATCCCTTGATTTCCAAACTGCTGAGAGGCATTCGGATGGTAAAACCTCGTCCTAAGTACGTTGCCTTATGGGATGTGTCGGTTGTTTTGCGCTTCTTGGATTCCTGGCCTTCCAATTCTTTATTGTCCCGCAAACAACTTTCAGCAAAACTGACCATGTTATTGTGTTTGATTTCCTGCAAACGGGTTTCAGATGTGAGGGCTTTGGACCTTGCAGGTCGCACTTTCTCCCCAGAAGGCGTCACTTTTGTTATTTCTAAACGGACTAAATGCAACACTTCTTCCGTCACCTATCCTTCTTTTCCCCACAATACGAAACTCTGTGTGGTTCAATGAATCAAGGATTACGAGGTAAGCAATGCACCTTTTCGACACAATTTACAGGTTCAATTGTTGATTGCTCTGCAGAAACCTTTCAAGCCTGTCACTCTTGCTACGCTAGCACGTTGGTTGCGCTGGCTCATGTTGGAAGCTGGTATTGATGTTTCCCTCTTTGGTGCCCATTCGACACGAGGGGCTATGGCTTGCAAAGCTTTTTCCATGGGTGTTAGTCTTCATGATATCATGAAGGCCGCTGATTGGTCTTCTGAATCTGTGTTTAAGACTTTCTATTTTAAACCTATTGTGGATGTTGCTTCAGTGGTGGTGGCTAAGCTTTGAACAAGCATAATCGGAGCCTCCGTCCTGCCATAGAATTAAAAATTTGCTAACATTCGTGCCAAGAATTTTCAATTCTATTAAGGACAGGAGGCGAGGATTATCCCACCCTTGTTTTCTAACTGTTCATTGCATTTGCTTCTATGCAGTTACGATATGCCATGTTTCTGATTGTTCTATGCAATGTTCCCGTCCTATTATGGTTTTTGTCTGTTCCTCCATTGAGGGTATGGATATTATGTCTCTTTTTCCTCTTTTCAGGCTCAGATCTTAAATGAAGCTTGGCTCCGCGTTCTCCAATTGCTGGTCTATGGTTGTTCCAGAGGACTTCGGATCTTGCCTCTTCACTTCGGCCTGTTGATGACCTTTTCCTCATGCCTGAATCCTCTGGTTTTTCAATTGACTTTACCTTATTGACTGTTATGGACAAAGAAAGAGGAAGTTCTAACCTCTATGACCCGTTTTATAGTGTGGTGTACTCTATGGTTGCCCAGATTCATGGGTATTGTAGTTCCTTTTTAGGTCTCGCCTCTCAAGCAGAGCGAGACTATAGCGTCTTAAACAGACTTTACCCAACTTGGCGATTTGGTGCTGTGCCCGTGGCTTTTAGGTCAATGCGCGTGCACATCACCAAATCGCCGTCTGTTCCCTCAGCCGCATTCCTCCCACACCTTTGAAGTGAAGCTTAGCTTCACTTCAAAGGCCCCTGATGCTTAACACCCTCTCCCCTGCCCGCCGTGTCGCATTTCTCCTCCCCCCTCCCCACAGCAATGCCCTCCTTCTTGTTTTATTTATTTTGGGAGCGTGCAGGGCGGAAGCTGCAGTGCCTCCTTGTGTCCCCTGCACCACTCCCCCCTTGTCTCTCTGTGCCCGCCCCCACCACTCCTATTGAGCTGCTTGTTTTCATTTGCAGTACACCATGTGCGCATTTACTTTGATAACAGAGGCTCACCGTTTTAACTAGTTTTAATTCCCCAATCTGACCGACATCTGCGCATGTTTTAGTTTTCCATGCCGCCTGGTCCTGCCCTCAAACCTTCCAGAGCTTGGTCACTTCTTTACAGTCTCTGTTCTGCTGAAGTTCCTCGGACCCCAAGCAGTCTGCCAAGAGCTTTATTTTCCTTCTGTTCCCTCAGCCGCACTCCTCCCACACCCCCGCTCCGCCCCCTCCCCTGCCTGCCGTGTTGCATTTCTTCTCCCCCCTCCCCACAGCAATGCCCTCCGTCTTGGCTCGTTTTGCTTGTGGGAGCGTGCAGAGCGGAAGCTGCAGTGCCTCCTTGTGTCCCCTGCACCACTCCCCCCTTGTCTCTCTGTGCCCGCCCCCACCACTCCTATTGAGCTGCTGGACATCTGCGCATGTTTTAGTTTTCCATGCCGCCCAGTCCTGCCCTCAAACCTTCCAGAGCTTGGTCACTTCTTTACAGTCTCTGTTCTGCTGAAGTTCCTCGGTCCCCACGCAGTCTGCCAAGAGCTTTATTTTCCTTTCCAGCTTTGTGGAAGGGCATGTCCAGGCTGCAGGCGGTTTCATAGTCCTGGTAGGGATACAAGGAACACACTTCCATCTCAAACTTGCCCTCGCTACTACAGCTTCACAGCGTGCATACATCTTCCAGACATATTTTCCCACAGAGCAACCCACTGCACACCCTTATGACTTCCAACACCAGCCAATATATTAACAATTTTAACACAAAAATGGCACAAAAAATATTTAAAGTGCAAACCGATTGTATGTTTATTGTATGAAGAGCATTGGGATGCCCCTCCTGGTGATTAATCTGCTGCCTTACCCCCTTGTATTTCATTTGTTGTCAGATTTATATAGCTCGAACTCGAAGGTATTGGAACACTTTACATGAGCACCAGTATGTTACCCAAGGACACATTCATTTTGGTAGGCATTGGGAGATTGGGATTTGCCCAGAATCGCCAGATGCTGAGCCGACATCGAGGCTGGAACCTGGTTCCCCAGCTTCAAAGTCAGCAGCTCTGGATAAACGACTTCTGTAACTTGAAACTGTTGCCACCCCATACCTTCTCCTTAATCACCATTTGTAATGATTGTCACCTTCTGTGTACTGTATAGCGCTGCGATTCCCTTGGGTCATGCACACACACAACTTTCAAAAAATACTAAATAAGGGAGGATACATTACAGATAGGGATTCTAGAGCTGTGCAGTGTATGTGGACAGTCACTGTACTTGATTTATAAAGGCAGAACGGGCCATGAAACAGTGACGTCACTAGGTGCTGACAGGGATATATACAAGAGGATAGTTGCACTCGGCCAGCTAAGTAAAAAGCTGCTTTTGACTGCACCGGGCCAAACTGGGCCTAGAGTGCTAAAGTGCATAGATGGAGCATAGGCGTTGGTACTGTTGGGGTACAGCCTTAATCCCTAGTGTGCCGATGCCTGACGTACTACTGACCTCTCCACAGCCATGCCTACCGAACGGAGTACATGCTTGTATATATGTATATAGCCAGGCAACTATAAAGTACAACAAAAAAAACATTTAACAAGGTATTTGACCAATATTTTATTAAGTCTCAAATGTGTTTATAATTGTGAATATTTCACACATTGCTGAGATGGCTTTTAAATAAAAGGGTTGTACATGAGCACAGAGCTGAACGCCACGCGTTCATTAGACTTGAAACTCGAGGCTGCTAAACTGCAAGTCTCTGATTTTTTTATCCAGTCATGTGTACCTCTGCCATGTGCTCTTTCAGGCTTTTTGTAGCCAGTTGGTTCCTAGTCACCCACCTGGGGTTGCTTGAGTTTTTCCTCCTGTACATCACGTACATACAAAACATGTTGCATTACAAATGCTACAGGTGTCACATTTGAAAAAGTTAAAAGTATTGGCATTGTAAATGACAAAGCTATTAATTTTGCTATTTTCAAGACCAACACATAAAAAAATGTGCCATTTACAAAATCAATAGCTCCAACTTTTCTAATGCGAGACCTATTGCATTTCCAATGCTTGTTTCTTTACTGTGTTGATTGGCTGCTGTCTTTTCAGTAAAGAAATAGAGAAAAGCATAATCCTCGCCTCCTGTCCTTAATAGAATTGAAAATTCTTGGCACGAATGTTAGCAAATTTTTAACTCTGGGGGAATGCTATGGTTTGACTTGTGACTGAAGACTGGCTAGAAGAGGATGGTTCTCCTGGAGCCTGTAATCTAATAAACCTTCATTCAACACTTTATTTTCCTGGTGACTCATCTATCATTAGAGAAATGTACTTTTAACACTGGGACTTTGAGGCGAGCAGGTCGCGGGGTGCTGGACTATCATGTAAATAAACTGCTGACTGAAACGTACCTGCTTCCAGTGTCACTAGACTAAATCTCGCGTTCGCCTACTCACGTAAAACCACAGCAATAGAACCTCTCGCCTTTTATTACTAAAAGCCCAGACCTGTGCGGAGTCAGTTTAGTCTGGCGCGCTGCGGATTACACAAATACAACGCCGCTTGTCTTTCTTCTGTTTTAACTGAGATATGGTTCGTCCAATTCCAGCTACGTCATTAGCCATAACGTCTCAGCCACGAGCCCACTAGCGACAGAAAGCAAGTAAACGCGTCACGCCTTCGCGCCCCGCCCCCTTTCTGAAACGTTGTCCCCCGCACTCCTTTCAAATAATTGAACCGAAAGCTAGGACGTTTTGCCTGACTCACCAGTGCTACTGTCGCGACGCAACACTTTTGCGCATGCGCCTCTTGACGTTTCGAGCGCCTTCACGCTCTTTTTGCTCGCCGTACACCTCTTCCTCCTCGCACCCCTCCCCTATCGCACTAAGTCACGTGACGAGACGGGCGAGGGCGGCCATCTTGTACAAACACGAAAACAGAAGGGAGGAGGAGAGCAGGAGGAGACAGCAACCGCGGAGCTGAGGAGGAGTGTCACACAGAGTGATAGCGGCGGGGAACTCGGGGCGCCCAGCAGCGGACGGACCGCAGGGCGGAGGGAGAGCGTGCCCTTCCGGGTAGCGGCCCTCCATTTAACAGCCCCGGGCCTAAGGGCGGCGCGATACCGAGGAGGAGGCCGCGCCCCCCCCTCGCCGACCCCTTCCCTGTGGCGAGAGCCGCCCCCTCCAGAAAGCCTCCAGGAGCCTGTTTCCTCTCAAAACCACAACTGTCAGCTGGGACAGAGCGGCCTGCCTGCTGCAGGTGAGTGGGCGTGATGGTGGCCAGGGGGTGTGGGAGCAAGGGCTGAGGCCCTGTGGCGGAACGGGAAGAGGACTGCTTGGAACACGGAATGGAAGAGACGGTCCTGTCAACCTCTTCTATGTGACCCAGACTCTCATTTAGACAACCCATTCCCATTTTTATTCATAAGCGGCCTGCTGTCTTCAAAATATCTCTCCGTTCCAGTGTATTTCCCTGGAAAGTGTCATTATTTATGAATGTTGAGCGGTCTGGAACCCCCCTGCTTCTTCGGGGGGGGAGGGGTTTACTTTTATGTTTCTAAGTTGTAATATGTGCATGCTTTTGTGTCATGCAGCGGGAAAATGGGTCCATAACGTGCATGAAGTATTTTTTAGTAGTATTTGATGCAATAGCAGTGTGTCAACAGGGGCCTCTCTCTTAAGATATGCATTTCTATAAGTAACACTGCACCTCTTTGCATTCAGGCAGAATGCTTAGTTGTTTAATATAAAGGACATAGTTTCATCAACGTCTGAAGAGATGGGGCAGGAGTGATTTGTGGGCGCTTTATATTTTATCTGTTTAGGTTGGTCCTTTCTTGCTGTGATGTACAATCCTGCAAGGGCTGCACCAGTGTTTACTTGCATGTTGACAAGTTTGTGTATGTGACCAGTGGTGAAAATCATAGCAGTCACGTGGTCTTTACGTGTAAGCAAAAAAAAACCCCGAATTTTCCTGTTCCAGTCGGAGTGTTTTTTTTCCAGGCAAAAGTTTAAGCGAGCGCGATTTTTCAATGCCCGTTGCGTGACATTCGAGCTTTGTAAAGTTGAAGGCGGTACACTTCCCAATATTACATATTCGGCTATTTTTTAGGAAATTAAGTCAAAGCACCACAGAACTCGACAAATAATGCGTGTTTATATACCGGAGTCTACATACTGTATGCCTCCTTTGCACCTAATAAATGTAATTGTTAAGCGAACTTTTTTTTTTATAAGACAAACAGCGAGCCGTTTCACTTTTAGATCCGGTTGCTAGAGTGGCATTTCAGTGTGAGGGCCGACGGCTGCACTGACAGGTTGAGAGCTATGGCAGTACTCTGGTATTAATAGGCACGGTTTTATGCTCTTGACACGCCTGTTTGGGAACTAGTGCTCTACATTTTGGGCTCCTAGTGGCTATACTTCGCAGGACCGGGATAGAGGGTGGTTGGTTGCAAAAGAAGCCCCTTTTTCACACTTGACTTCGTTGTGCGTCCTTGGTGATTTGGCTGCTTTTCTATGTCCGTACACTTATTTGTAAAATTGGAAGCGGGTTTGTGCAACTCAAGTAAACTAGTACAGGTAACTCCTAGCCTTTGATGCTTTGATTTTGGAATTACATTGGCTTGCATGAGACAAGTGTATTTTCTGTCTGATCGCATGCATGACAATCGGAAGGCATTTTACTTTGTCTGTGCGAGATGAGAAGAACTATTGAATGTGGTCTTTAAAGTGGATGATGTTGATTTTGACTAAAAGCTAGTAGATTTAATTGATCAATGGATGAATCAAAGTTATTATTAACCAACGAGGCACAAGTTCATCGGCGCTTGACACTTTTATTTCATATAAATCATTGCAAGCTTCTCTCGGTGGGGTTTATAAGCTTGTTACGGTTTAGTAGTCTTGTAAATACCACCTGCGCGTGGTTCCATTTGAATTGAAACCATGCTCAACGTTTATTTTTCCGTTCTCCTAAATGGCTGACACTTCCCATTAGTTCCCCTATTGATTAGTGTGAGAAAAGTTTGTGTGTACGGTTGTCAAGTGCTCCAGACAAGAGCCGGCAGCAGAAGTGGAGCAAAGGCATTCACCGGAGCCGCCCACTAACAAAGGGCTTGCTTATTTTCGAAAACAATGGCACTGGAAAAAAAACAAGATTTGAATGACTCGTTGCGAAAGGGTCGTAGCTGTACAATTGATGGTGTCATTCTACCTTCTGGACTGGCATTGATCTATGGGGTTACTTTATATAATGGATTTGGTGGTGGTGGCTGTGGCTGTCTGTAAGGAAACGGGATGATGTAGTGATTGTGTGCGCAATGGCATGCTGGGGAGTATTGATGCTTGTGAGAATGTGCAGAAGCATGAAATGTTGGTGTCAATGAGCTCTAACGGGATCGGTCAGGCTGTGGTTGCATCTAGAAGCCTAACACGAAATAAAGAACTTAACTCCGAACTGAACCACTTCAGACGTTTGTGTTGTGATCCTGCCGTCCATCTAGAACAGAGGGGTTTGCTCATCAGGTGGATTTGATGCCAGCTCAGGCCTGTGATGAATCTGCACACTGAATGGCTGGTCTCTGCGCCTTTAATAGAGCTGTAGAGCACTCTATTCCACAAGCCTCTGCTTTCTAATAAAGTGGCACTGTTTAACTTATGCTAAAGCGTCCTCTGTACTCTGTAATATAGTTCTTTTGTTGAACCTTGTGTGCTGTATGATAAAGCTACACCCAGGACTGCTGGCCATTGTACATTCTGTACTGCTCACCCATTTGCGAGTTGCTGTCAGTGACGGTGACTTGCTCGTGTTGTGTAATAAAATTGTACTCTGTACTTCTGAAGTCTGTATTTTGTCGCACTTGGTACGGCTTTTGTGTTTTCTGACCATATTATTATTATATTAATTAAATTACTTCTTTATATGCCTTATAAATTAAGATTCTATATCTTCTGCACTTAACGAAGCTCGTCATCTTTTGAGGCAGGTGAACGTAAGAACCGAGTGTGTTAGTCATACATTGTTTACCTGGTTCACGCAGAATTTGGAGCTATTTGAGCAGTTATTCTACAACTATCGAGAGGACATTGTTCTTGTTGGTACAGCTAGATGGCTTCCAGTCAATGGCAATGCCATATCTATTGTTAGTTCTTACTTCGGAAACCGACATTTCTTCACGTTTGTAATAAAGGCAAAGCCTGAAGCTCCCTGGCGTCTGAGCGGTAGTTTGCCTGTTGCCAGTTTCTGCTCCAAAAGAGGTGCACGTTAATTAGTAACTCCTGGTGTTCGGATGGGATCGATAAACGCTTCGCTGTCTCAGCATGGAGTCTCCAAAATGGCTTGTGCGGGTTTCCCAACCTTTCTTTGCAAACTGCCTGCTCACCAGCGAAGCGGGTCGTGCTCTCGGACTGTGATCCTCGGCATGTGTGTGGAGCAGGCCTACTTAATCCTCCTCAGTCGGGCTTTAATAGCTGTTGCGGTCCTTCTGATACTTTTCATCTACAGTGCCCGATAGTTGGGATCGCAGCTTGTAGAGAGAGGCGAGAGTCTAAACGTTCGCTCTTCATTTTAAGAGAGGTGGTTTTCGGACGTTTAGTCTCGTCAAATAAGTGTAAGCCCTACGCTTTTAACTCTTGCAACCTGCGTGGCATGTGGGTACATTTGCTACGTCACTCCAAGATGAACTTTTGTCTCGGTTATTTGCCAGTCATCCTCCAAGGGAGGCACTCGGTCTGGATGAACGATCGACGTCATCGGTGGGTGTCTAGCTGCTGTTCTCCATTGCCATCATGCCCCTTTCAAACGCTTTTCCTCTGTAGGTTGTTTACTTGGTCATGCCATTATTTTAGGCCAGCAGTTATTAGATATGCATTTTCTAAGTGCAAGTATACGTAGTTAATAGTCGGAACTGAACTTTACATTTGCTCTATTATACGAGATTCACTGAACGAGTGCCTGATGACTTGCAGGGGCGCCGCTAGATGTTTTTTAGAGGGAGTCATACGAGGAGGCTCATATAAAACTGGCATTCAAGCTATAACGGGGGATCATAAAGTATGTATGTTCCGCTGAAGTTCAAGCCAGACTCTGCTCGATGTCCTCTTGCACCCTCGAAACATGCTTTCATGTGGCTTCTGTCTGCCATACACACTCTAACCTCAAGTGCCAAGAATGAGACAGTCCATCATTGATGTAAAACAGGATTACAATATATCCAGCTAGTGGATGAAATACACAACTAGAAAACATGACCCAGTTTCCCTGCATGTTTTTGTGTGCCTAGGTGACTATTTGATTTCCCTGATCCTCCTTTTCAGGTCTCGCCTGCGACAACTCGTGTTCTCTTGCTTGCAAAATATATTATTGTATGCAACAAGAGGCTTGCAGCCCACCTATTGGTTAACATTCATTGCCTTCGTTGTTGCTCTTATCTGCTGCCTTTTAATTGGCCATCAGGTGCTGGCTTCACTTCTTTAGGCTAGAGCATGGGCCACATACTGATTGCTTCATTTGACTACTGTCCTTTTGCTGCTTGTACTGTGATTGAGGTACTGCTTTACAATTTTCTTCCTTGTCATTCTTGTTTAACCTCTTTCAATTTGTGGCTATGTTTTACTATGCCACTCACTTCAGATAAGCCCTTTTCTCGTTTGAAACAACATGCCCATACTCTTCTAATTCCTGGAAACAGTTCCCCGTACTTGTTGTGAAAAGATAACCGCCCGGGATGGTTAATTCCGTTAGCAAAATGCGTCAGCTACAATAAAAGGCAGACTGAGGGAGAGGCAGACAACTAGACAGGTCGTTTTGCCAGGGTGCCTGCTTGCGTGAAACTAAATGCAAGTTTGCGCAACTGGTCAGTCTGCAAAGGTAAAGACTGCTCAGAGCCCACTGAGCTGTGAAGTGTGTGAACATTTGCACTATGTACATCCTGGGTATTTCCAAAATATATATTTTGGAAGCACATTTTTTTTTTAATTTGCACTTTTTGTAGTATCCTATTTTATACTGTGAGTAATTCAAGTTTAAAATAATGAATTGTATAGTCACATTGCTCTCTGTCAGACTGAGACCTCTTGGCACTAAATATACACAAGTCGCTATTCTCCTCTGCTCCAACCAGGATTCAATTGTGTTTTTAAAGTACAATGGTGCAATGTCCACTGTTTAACTTAATATGTGGTGCGTTATTTTATATGTAGTTACCTGAAGGTGAACGGACAAAACTTAGGGAATAATTTAATTTAGCCATTCCTTTGACCCTACCCCCACGCTCGCTCACCACTGTTGCGCACAGCATCCCAGTTCCCATACTTTTCCTAATATACTTCGACCACTGGATTTATAAAGCGTGGCTAATCACCTGATGGGAGATCCAGGCGGTTGCAGGTCCAGGTGGTTTATTCGAACAGCCAGGACTTGAGGGCCGTTTAGAATTCCGGAGGTGAAGTCATGGTCCAGAGGTGCGTGGGGAGGCTGTCCAGGTTTTTCCTGCAATGTGGGAGATGGAGCAGCCTCCACTGCTGCTTTTATCAGGGCTCGAAAAATCCCAAAAATGGTACTAGTCCTGCAGGACTAGTACCTTAAAAAATGTTCTCGACCTAACTGCAACTTACTTGACCTCCGTCTCTGAAAGTGTAGCGAATGTGACAAGATAACAAGATTTAAAGGCATCTTTATTGCTCATTAACTTTGTGAGCAATAAAAATGCCTTTCAATCTTATGTTGTCACATTTGTTCTGTTTTCAAAGACCGAGGACAAAAGTTGGTTTGTTTTCCTACTCGCCAGAAAGGGCGAGTAGGACCTAAAAACAGCTCTACCTTGTTAAATTTAGCTCGACTATGCGAGCGGTCGAGTGGAATTTTCGAGCCCTGAATTTGATAGATGCGGGGAGTATAGGCAAGTTGGAGGTGGAGCGTATTCTTCTTGACTGTTGGTGGAAGTTCAGGCAGTGGTTAAAGTAGGCAGGTCCTTGGTTGTGTAGAGCCTTGTGTGCGTGGGTCAGCAGCTTGAATTGGCATCTCTTCTGTACAGGGAGGCAGGGGTGTGATGTGGGTTCGTCTGGGAAGAACAAGGATGAGTCTGGCTGTGGCGTTCTGTATGGTCTGAAGTCTCTGTAGAATGTGTGCATCGATTCCTATGTAGAGGGCATTGCCTTAGTCCAGTCCGCTAGTGATGAGGGCTTGTGTTACAGTACAGCTTATATGTAGTGGTAGCCGCTTGAAGATCTTATGTAGCATGCACAGAGTGAGGAAGCAGTATGTCCTCTCTAAATACTAATCGTGGATGATGAACCACAACATAGGTTCGGTGTGGGATCGCTGTGAGTTAAAATCTTTTCCCGATAATGGTAGGATATGGTGATCCTCTAGTTATGGTTGACTTCTGTAGGATGCTAAATAGTTCTCCAACCTATTTTGGGGGTAATGGTTCCCTCGATCTTTCCCCAATAGTGCTTCCCTATGGCACTTGAAAGATAGGCAGATCCTCTAATTATACGAATTTTCTGAATTGTCCCCCCAAAAAGTAAAATGGTCTCCGATTCTTTTAAGACGATCCGTATTAGAGAAGACATACTACTACTTTTAATTATGAATAAGGATTGAAAATTGCTATTCCTTCTTGCCGAGATGTATTCATCATAAAGCATACCCCGTCATCATAACGAGGCATATGACATTGTGCCAAAATTAGGAGAGACAATGATAATTAATATCCTGAAGGAGGTGGTTTATAAATAAGTCCACCGAAACTCGTCAACATCCTCTTTTATATGGTTAAATTTGAGGACCATTTGAGTCTAATCAAATGAGTACTGATAGACTCCAACAGAATTGATTCAATCGAACTAAGCGAGCCTTGATTTTTTTTTTTTAATGTTTCTCTTGTTTCCTGTCTAGTATATTTTAAGCATTATGTTTGTCTTGTGTATGAATTTGTTGATACACATTTTTTAACTGGTCTAAATTTGGTTTTTAGTTTTATGAATTTCTGGTGATAATAAAATAATTTCTGTGATATTTGAATTCATTTTTGTCCGTGTTTATAATTGACGACTCTCGGGTGTGTTGCTAAGGGAGCATAGTCGCTCCTACACCAAACCCATAGCTTCAGTATTGCAGATCTATAACTCCAAAATCTCAGTGCCTCAATCTTGTATGGCTCAGTTATGGGCGCATGCAAATCTGGACCCGTTGGTTGTGGCACAAAATAAATATGTACGATCTCTAACTGGTTTGCCGCAATCTACTCCCCTTATTCCACTTTATATGGACTTGGGGTGCCACTCCATTAGGGACGTAGCTCGTTATGGATTAGTATTATACTGGAGACTATGGGTGACTCCCGAATTAGTCAATTATGCATTGGGCGTGCTTGAAATTCGGGATATGGATGTGAACCAGAAAATTGAGTGGTTGAGGAGTGTTAAAAACATTCTCTGTGAGTTGGGACTGAATCAGTTGTGGACTTCCCCCGAGGGAAGTTGCTTTCTCAGCAAATCAGAGTTAAAGGCAGCTTATTGGCACATGATTTATTCTCGAAGGTTTACAACTTCCAGCAGTCCTACCCTGTCAAACACCTTCCTACAAATGGAATCAGAACCTAATTATGAACAGTACTGGGATCTAATTACCTTGTCTCGCGGTCGTAAATTATTCCACCAGTTTAGAGTGGGAACACTACCAACCAAGGCTTTCACTTCACAGTGGTCTAACTTGAATGGTAATTATTGCAACTGCCCTTTTTGCCCAGTCCGGGCTGAAACTGTGGCCCACATCCTATTTGTTTGCCCAGCGTATATAAACCAAGGAGATGCTGGCTGAAACCCGTGTGTTCATCTATGGGGACTAGGGTCCACAGTGAGGCTTACAGACTATTCAAAACCGCAGTGGATGGCCCCTTTGTGATTGCTATTGCTAAATTCTTGGGTTGGGTGTGGGTGATTCGCTGGTTTGCAGGGAGGTATAGATAATCCTCCACCTTTCTTAACCTCATGCGTGCTAGCGTTATTCCGCTCGCACGCTGAGATTTGCGAAAACGCATATGGCTGAGATACCCGCCACCCCCTCTCAACACAATCCCCAAAGGAGGGAAACCGGAAACAGTTCTTGAAGTTTTTGGAAGAGGGAGGGAGTGACCCTCCCCGGCCGTATTTATTAAAACAAAAAATTATAACATTAAACAGTTTCATATTAATGTACAATTTCATTACCACATTGCGATGTTTGGTTAACCTTAACAGATTCTCTAATACAGAGGTTCTCCTAGCCGAACTAACAACCTACAAAACATTTTCTTGAAATATTGAAATTGTACATCCTAACGTTTAAGGGCCAACGGCAAGGTCGTAACCGGTGTCAAGATCCCTAACCAGAAATACCCCCCCCCACTTGGGAGGGGCGACAGCACTGAGGCGTACCTCAAGTGCAACTACCAATTTCCCTTGACTTGACGGGGGCCCCAATAAACTCGACGCCACTTAAAGGTCGTTCGAGGACTCGTGTGAGTATCTAGAAGGTAGCGTAGACCTCCCCCCCCAAACCCCACACAACTTACCACATCTGCCGTCGCAGACGTCACTGGCCCCGGGAAATTCCCCAGGAGGGGGCTGTAACCCCTCCTACACAGGAAGGGGCCTTGACCGCCTTTCCTTTCCTTCCGGCGGCCTCTCCTTAGACAGGACCGCCTCCCCGTTGAGGGGCCAAAGGCCACCTCTCCCGAGCGCTCCCATCCGTGTTGGGTGACGCCCACTCATAGGGATCTTCCAATTACTGCTCACCGATCATGACCTTACCGCCCGACCAAAATAAATACGACAATGCTAACTAAACCAACAATACATTGGCCACTATGACCAAAATAAGCATGCTTATAAATGGACACTAAAAACCGAATATCTTTAATCACAAAACATACATAAAATCGACCAACTTTATTACACACTCAATATCAACACGATAATACCACAACCTGTAAATGAAATAGAATTATCGATCCATTTTATTACAAACAACTGGCTGTCTTCAGGGGCTGGTGGGTGGGTCAAAATTGGCTCTTCGTTCCGTCTCGAGCTCACGTGCAGCGAGGAGGTGCAGCTTCAGAGCACAGGAACAAGAGGATGTCTTCTGGTCTTGCGTCCCTTTTTATCCGTCTTCAGGGCGGGCGTAAACCCGCCCCTGCCTGCCCCGAGGGCGTGGCCAGCCGCGTCAGTGTCTAGGCCAGCCCACTCTAGGGCGGGAAAGGGCGCGCCCCGGCTACGCCGCTTCGGGCATACCAGCCGAGACGCGCCTCCCGCCCAAAATGGCTTCCCGGGGGGATCGAGGTACTCTGCCATACGTTCGGGGGGACCGAGTGGTCGCCCCTTTCCATATGGCTGAGATACCCGCCACCCCCTCTCAACACAATCCCCAAAGGAGGGAAACCGGAAACAGTTCTTGAAGTTTTTGGAAGAGGGAGGGAGTGACCCTCCCCGGCCGTATTTATTAAAACAAAAAATTATAACATTAAACAGTTTCATATTAATGTACAATTTCATTACCACATTGCGATGTTTGGCTAACCTTAACAGATTCTCTAATACAGAGGTTCTCCTAGCCGAACTAACAACCTACAAAACATTTTCTTGAAATATTGAAATTGTACATCCTAACGTTTAAGGGCCAACGGCAAGGTCGTAACCGGTGTCAAGATCCCTAACCAGAAATACCCCCCCCCACTTGGGAGGGGCGACAGCACTGAGGCGTACCTCAAGTGCAACTACCAATTTCCCTTGACTTGACGGGGGCCCCAATAAACTCGACGCCACTTAAAGGTCGTTCGAGGACTCGTGTGAGTATCTAGAAGGTAGCGTAGACCTCCCCCCAAACCCCACACAACTTACCACATCTGCCGTCGCAGACGTCACTGGCCCCGGGAAATTCCCCAGGAGGGGCTGTAACCCCTCCTACACAGGAAGGGGCCTTGACCGCCTTTCCTTTCCTTCCGGCGGCCTCTCCTTAGACAGGACCGCCTCCCCGTTGAGGGGCCAAAGGCCACCTCTCCCGAGCGCTCCCATCCGTGTTGGGTGACGCCCACTCATAGGGATCTTCCAATTACTGCTCACCGATCATGACCTTACCGCCACAGGCCGGATAGTTGACCGGCTATCCGGACCCCCCAAAAAGCTCCTACCTAAAGGTCATGCTTTAACGTTTTTAACCATGCTAAGAAGTCTCCTATGAGTAACTCATTCCCCACCCGAGACAAATGCACACCATCCCCCGAATACATACTGTCATCATTAATACAGCCATGCGAAATAGAATGCAATGTCCCGGAACGGAACAACCTACTCACTTTGTTATTAAGCTTTCTAACAGACTGATTCAAAGCAGGAATAGAAATAGCCCCCCGCCACACCTTTCGTGGGATCATATGGGACCACGCAATTGTGCACCCCGGAACTCTCCTCGCCAACCAACTTACAGTGGAAAGCATTGCCTCCAGGAGAAGTCGTCTACCGGTGGTGACCAAATCATTGCCCCCTAAATGCACTATGACTATAGACGGCGGTGACCTTGTCCGCCCTAACAAATCCTCAAAATATGCTTGAAACTGGTCAATACAGAGACCGCCTCTTCCGTAGAAGGACACCCTGTACCCGTATTCCCCAGCTACGTGAATCATGTCACCTGCTTTGAATACGTCCGCGGCACGCCTCACGTATGAGTGGCCCACGACCCACACCTCCTTTTTCACAGCCGGTGATGTCTGACCGCTGGCCCGGTGTTGGGTCGACTGCATAGTCCGCCCCGCCTCGTAGGCTTGCGCAACTGAAAACCAAACAAAAACAAGAGGCGTGAGTACGTCATTACAGCTTTACAACATGTGCAACCGCACATACCTCTTATAACAATTGGAGGACCAACGCCCCACTCGTTTCACTTGTTCAACATTAAGACCCCTGGCTGTAGCTTCCGTAGCAGCCCCTATCCGAAAGGAATGGGTCCCAAACTCGCCCGGGTTCAAGCCCGCAGCGGCAATTGACATCGCAAGCACCCGCTGAAACTGAAATTTCGTCAGTGGGGTGGCGTCCGCGTGTCTCAACAAGGTCCCCCCCCCCATAATGCCACCCTTCGTGCTAGGTAATCTTCCCCCCCCATAATGCCACCCTTCGTGCTAGGTAATCTTCTAAACACTTTACCGGACACATGGAGGACCCGGGAATCCTGCGTATGATTATGCAGTCACCCATCCCGTCTTGATCGGTCTTGGACCTGACAAAGGAGACCGTCATTGCCTCTCCTCTGATCTGAACGTGTTCTTGGCACAAACCCCCTGCCACATCCTGTTTGTTCCTTGCCACCAGTTCGCTTACTCGCATCGCCCCGTGAAATGCTAGCGTAAAAGCGGCTCGGAACAACACCGCCTCAAACTGAGATGAACATGTGGCAGGGAGTGTAGCCAACAACTGGGCCAACCTATCCAAACCTATCGGGCGCCTCTCATCTACTCTGCGACCTCAAGGCGTTGCCACCCACGCAGCGCTTTCTGTACAACGAAAGACGCTGTCGGGTCCTGGATACTATGAGCCCTGGCAACAAAGGAAATAGCAGCACGATGCCTCTGGGCCGTAGCCACAGATTTCCCAGCCCTACGTAAGGACATCAGAAAATTCACTACCCATTCCTCGTGGCCCCAAAGCCTCTCTCTATCAGTCCCCAAAAAGGCTAAATAGGACCTAAACGCCCCTTCATATGCTTTCCTCGTCCGTGGTGCTAGACTCTCTCCCACGAGGTGACGAAGTTCGGGGCACCGAGAGACCAGAGAGCTTCGGGGAAGGGTGCCGGCTCTGGGTCCGCTGAGGGAAGGAAACCCGAGAAAGCCTGCATATGAAAACGAGACAGTGCATCAGCCGCCTGATTCATTACCCCTGGGACATGTTTTGCTCTGAACAGCACATTCAGTTGCATACACAGTAAAACAATTTCTTTGAGCAGTCTTAAAATCAGTTTACATCGTGCTGCCTGACTATTGATGCACTCGACCACGGTCATATTGTCAGACCAAAATATCACAGAGTGATCTTTGAACCCTTCTGGCCAGGTTCTCAGGGCCACCAAAATGGGAAAAAGTTCCAGGAAAGCAATATTACTTGTCAGACCATTGTCATGCCACCATGTCGGCCACCTTTGTGCCGACCATTTTGTGCCGAAGATGGCACCAAAACCTATGCTACCTGCTGAATCTGTCCATAGCCCCAGCTCTTCAGAGGATACGGCTGGTTTGTTCCAGATGACTCGACCATTAAAGTCCGCCAGAAATGCTAACCAAATACGCACGTCCTGGCGGACCTCAGCCGATAGTCTCGTGCGATGATGGCCCTCCTTTAGGCCGACCATAGCTTGGGCAATTGAACGAGAAAAGGGGCGGGCCATCGGTATAACTCTCAGGGCAAAATTCAATTGTCCCACCAACTGCTGTAATTGATGCAGCGTAACTTTAGATCCATTTAGACACACTTGCAGGGCTGCCCTGAACTTCCACACTTTGTCAGTTGGCAAACGAAAACAACCTTCTCTGGAGTCTAACTCGATCCCCAGAAACTCGAGGCAAGTCGCAGGACCCACCGTCTTACCTGGTGCCAATGGCACACCAAACTGCTTCATTAATACACAAAATTCGGCCAAGGCCCGGCCACATTCGAGATCCCCGGCTGCCCCAAGGAACAGAAAATCATCAAGGTAATGCATTACATGTTGGAAACCCGTCTTCTTTGTGAAGACCCATTGTAGAAAACTACTGAATTTCTCGAAATAGGCACAAGATATAGAGCACCCCATCGGCATACACTTATCCATGTAATAATAACCCTGAAACATAAAACCTAGGAGACGCTGATCGTCCGGGTGTACCGGGAGCAACCGGAACGCTGACTCGATATCTGACTTCGCCATCAGCGCCCCGGGCCCCAGGCGATTCAAAATGGCTACGGCCTCATCGAAGGATGCGTACCGCACCGAACACACTTCTGGGTCTATTGCATCGTTTACAGAAAGACCACGTGGAGCTGACAAATTATGAATCAGTCGAAACTCACCCGGGTCCTTCTTGGGGACCACCCCTAAAGGAGAACAAACAAAATTCTGTACCGGGGGTACACTAAATGGGCCGGCGACCCGACCTCGAGTAACCTCTTTCCGGATCTTTTCCTGAACCACGGTCGTATGTTGCAGGACGGAAAGTTGATTTTTACACTTCTCCACGCCCTGAAAGTCCCCTACCGGGATGCGGAAACCATACGAAAATCCGTTCCGCAGCACCCCAGCAGAAGTACGATCCGGGTATTCACTGAGCCAGGGAATCATCGCCAAGGTATCAATCGGGGTAGGTAAAGGCGCCCCTCGGACTACGTTAGACCTGTTTGGCGCCTCCTCTCCCCCCGTTATCACCCGTTTTGGCTCTGCACGTGGACTCAGGATGGGACGACCCGCACCCACTACATTCATGTTTAAATTTACACGATCCCTGGGGCCTGGTACATTTACCTTTGTTGAAATTGAAGCAGAACCCCCTTTTTCCTGTATTGCCGGCAGGTCTCGAGTAATCGTCGGTACTCGTACCTGACCGAAAGGGCGTCCCCCCATAATGGCGGGAGGATTCGCCAACATTACTTCCTACCAATGGCATTTTCAACATACCTGTCTCCTTCATTTTATCCCATGTCAAAGAATCATAACAATCCCAGGTTAAGCTTTTATTATGCTCTTTTGCCTTTCTAAAAAGATTATCGTAGCAGAACCAATGGTTACCCTGGTGTGATGTCGAGTACCCCATGATTCTTGACTGATAGGTCGGCAACTCGGAAAGCAACTCGGGCCTACGTTCCCCCAAGATTGACGTAAAAATTCCCCATGCATTGCCCCAATTGCCGATAGTCTCATTTACTTTAAAGGCGGCCATTTTTGCGCGCCAAACACTCGGATGCATAAGATCTTTCTGACCCTTAACATGCTCCACCTCATAATGATCAACAAGCAACGAGAAGATGTTCACGTATTCCCCCGCCCAAATCTTCTCCTTAATTGCCAAAGGCACATGTTGACCCAACCTTTCTCTACGAGAGGGTGCTGACTCATCCCTCGCAATCGGCAATGGCCGCTTACCTGCACCGGACGCTGCATCTGCGGTCGCAATCGTCCCTTGTGGCTTGTCAACTACTGCAGCCGGCGCGGACGCCTTGGCTGCATCCCGTTTCTCGCGCAATTGCTTCATCAGCGCCTGGGCCTCGGCAGCCGTGGCGCCCTCACTACTGTCGCCCAACCACGCTGCAAGTTGTGCTGCCAGCTCGGGCGGCATATCCTCTTTGGACACGGGGGTGACCACCACAGGAATCGGATTCCCCTCCACTGGTACTGGGCGTCTCCCCCAGCTGGTCCCCTCCTTGGCCTCTTGGCTCTTCCTCCCGGAGCTGCTCCAGCCGACGGACGCTCCGGCCCCCCTTCCCCGTCTCTCTCCGCCACCCGCTTCTTCAGCTCAGTCATCTCCTTCATGAGGACCCGAACCATCTGTTCGGTCGTCATTCTCTTCCCGCCTTTCTTGGGCATTTCTCCAACAGAGTATCTGTAAGACAAAAAGAAAGATTACAACGCTCAAAATTGGCTCTTCGTTCCGTCTCGAGCTCACGTGCAGCGAGGAGGTGCAGCTTCAGAGCACAGGAACAAGAGGATGTCTTCTGGTCTTGCGTCCCTTTTTATCCGTCTTCAGGGCGGGCGTAAACCCGCCCCTGCCTGCCCCGAGGGCGTGGCCAGCCGCGTCAGTGTCTAGGCCAGCCCACTCTAGGGCGGGAAAGGGCGCGCCCCGGCTACGCCGCTTCGGGCATACCAGCCGAGGCGCGCCTCCCGCCCAAAATGGCTTCCCGGGGGGATCGAGGTACTCTGCCATACGTTCGGGGGGACCGAGTGGTCGCCCCTTTCCACTTTACGTGACGAGCTGGGCTCGTCATCAGCGTGCGAGGAGGCTACGCCATGACGAGCCCAGCTCGTCATCAGCCTGGAAGGGGTTAATAACCCTATAAAATTTTTGTATATGAATTTTAATGTTTTGATTGATCCTCTTTTAAAGGTGAAATGTTTTGTGGATTGCCATATGGGTGTATTTTAGAGTTGTATCAAATAACTTATTGTTTTAAATGGTATCGTCACAATCGTGCGTGTCGAGAGTGCAACGATTACTGATCATTTAGTCCCTGTGTTTGTACTGTGATGACTTTTGTGATTTTTTTTATTTTTATTTTTTAATCGAAATAAAGTTTATGAAATGAAATATAATTGATTTATGGGCCCTGAAATTCTAAATACAGTAAGTTGAGTGTTTTAGGGATTGTGTATGGTTGAATATAGTACAGTTTGACATTTGTAATTTATCACCCAAGAGATTCATTTTACATTGTATTCAGTTGCAGGCAGTTGTTCTAAATCCAGTCGACAACGTTTGTCATGCATCTGTGAAAGTTGGTTCTGGTGGGGTTGTCTGAGTAGGAGGGTGAGTTTGGTGTCGTCTGCGTAGGAAAATATGCTGAAACTGTGGGATCTGATTATGTGGGCCAGCAGGGTCATATGTGTTGAAGAGCGTGGGGCTGTGGGATGAGTCCTGGGGACACCGCAGGTGAACTCCTTGGATTCAGAGGTGGGATGCGGATCATCTGGGTTTTTCCCGTTAGGAAGGAGGTGATCCATCTGCATGCGTCCCCTTGGATGGCGATGTGAAGAACTCTTTCGATCAGTGTGTGATGGGATACAGTGTTGAAGGCATCCAGATTTATTTTCACTTGTACATGAGCATGGGGGAACACTTTTCGTCACGCAATAAGAATTTTAGTTAGTGGTCTTATTTTTTTTCTTTACCCCCCACTCATGGGGAGATAACTGATTAGCTCAGAATCACAGGGGTCCTAACAAGCTTTGGCAAACCTAATGGGTCCCACCTTTGAGACTATTGGCTTTCATTCAAGCTATACAGCTGAGCATTACCAACTTTGACCATGCAGCCATGCTCTCTAGCAGCATGACTGCTGCACACCATGGCTAAAAATAATTAAACCAAATAACAAAGTGTGAAAGAGGGCCTGAGGGAGTCGTATTTATAGACCTCTTGGTACCTTGTCCCCCAACTTAACAGTAAATAACACGAGAGATACCAAAAGTCTGATTACAGGAACCTATATAGTGTTCATTCTGTAAGACAAAACCAAAAGGTTAATGTATGAGGTACAACAATCCTGAGTGATATGAATGTGGAACTAAAGGAGAAGAAATGACTACAAAGACAGCCTAAAGAGTGCTCGAAAAAGTACCCATCAGCCCGCTCAATAGCGGAGCATCGTCATCTGGGTTGCATGGTTGAAATTGTGGTATCCAGTGTACCCTTCCTCAGGAAAAAACCTAAGGCTAGCAGAACGTGGACCACTTTGTTGACCCTCAACCATTAGAGATGATCAGGTGCAGACTGAAAGGGCTTGAGTTGCAGTGCTCAGAAAGTAGTGAGAAAAAAAGGAAGGATAAATTGTAATCCACGTGTTCTAAAAATACCTATCTTGATGTCATTTGAGAAACTTTATTGGGTCTGACCATCAAGGTGGTATGATTAAAAGCAGAGTGAAAACAAGCATTGGAAATGCAATAGGTCTCGCAGTAGTAAAGTTTGAGCTATAGGTGTTATTTATTTTTTTGTTTTTTATTTGTGTTTTTTCTAAATAGCTAAATTAATAGCTTTCTTCTTTACAAAGCCAATAGTTATAATTTTTGTAAATGTGACACCTCTAGCATTTGTAAAGCAACATGTTTTGTATTAACGGGACTTATATGTGACTTGTATGTATTGATATAAAAAAAAATCAATGGCTTAAAAAAACAATTAATAATTAATACGTAAATAAAATGGATTTTATTTTATATTGCCAATAGCTTAAAGTTTATTAAATATATTTAGTGAATATGCTGTGGTTGCGCTGAGTGAGGGGTTGAGGGTGAGTGAGGGGTTGAGGGTGAGTGAGGGGTTGAGGGTGAGTGAGGGGTTGAGGGTGAGTGAGGGGTTGAGGGTGAGTGAGGGGTTGAGGGTGAGTGAGGGGTTGAGGGTGAGTGAGGGGTTGAGGGTGAGTGAGGGGTTGAGGGTGAGTGAGGGGTTGAGGGTGAGTGAGGGGTTGAGGGTGAGTGAGGGGTTGAGGGTGAGTGAGGGGTTGAGGGTGAGTGAGGGGTTGAGGGTGAGTGAGGGGTTGAGGGTGAGTGAGGGGTTGAGGGTGAGTGAGGGGTTGAGGGTGAGTGAGGGGTTGAGGGTGAGTGAGGGGTTGAGGGTGAGTGAGGGGTTGAGGGTGAGTGAGGGGTTGAGGGTGAGTGAGGGGTTGAGGGTGAGTGAGGGGTTGAGGGTGAGTGAGGGGTTGAGGGTGAGTGAGGGGTTGAGGGTGAGTGAGGGGTTGAGGGTGAGTGAGGGGTTGAGGGTGAGTGAGGGGTTGAGGGTGAGTGAGGGGTTGAGGGTGAGTGAGGGGTTGAGGGGTTGAGGGTGAGTGAGGGGTTGAGGGTGGCTGAGTGAGGGTGAGGGAGTGAGGGTGAGGGTGAGTGAGTGAGGGTGAGGGAGTGAGGGTGAGGGTGAGTGAGTGAGTGAGGGTGAGTGAGTGAGGGTGAGTGAGTGAGGGTGAGTGAGTGAGGGTGAGTGAGTGAGGGTGAGTGAGTGAGGGTGAGTGAGGGTGAGTGAGTGAGGGTGAGTGAGGGTGAGTGAGGGTGAGTGAGTGAGTGAGGGTGAGTGAGGGTGAGTGAGGGTGAGTGAGGGTGAGTGAGGGTGAGTGAGGGTGAGTGAGGGTGAGTGAGGGTGAGTGAGGGTGAGTGAGGGTGAGTGAGGGTGAGTGAGGGTGAGTGAGGGTGAGTGAGGGTGAGTGAGTGAGGGTGAGTGAGTGAGGGTGAGTGAGTGAGGGTGAGTGAGTGAGGGTGAGTGAGTGAGGGTGAGTGAGTGAGGGTGAGTGAGTGAGGGTGAGTGAGGGTGAGTGAGGGTGAGTGAGTGAGGGTGAGTGAGTGAGGGTGAGTGAGTGAGGGTGAGTGAGTGAGGGTGAGTGAGTGAGGGTGAGTGAGTGAGGGTGAGTGAGTGAGGGTGAGTGAGTGAGGGTGAGTGAGTGAGGGTGAGTGAGTGAGGGTGAGTGAGTGAGGGTGAGTGAGTGAGGGTGAGTGAGTGAGGGTGAGTGAGTGAGGGTGAGTGAGTGAGGGAGTGAGGGTGAGTGAGTGAGGGTGAGTGAGTGAGGGTGAGTGAGTGAGGGTGAGTGAGTGAGGGAGTGAGGGTGAGTGAGTGAGGGTGAGTGAGTGAGGGTGAGTGAGTGAGGGTGAGTGAGTGAGTGAGGGTGAGTGAGTGAGTGAGGGTGAGTGAGTGAGGGTGAGTGAGTGAGTGAGGGTGAGTGAGTGAGTGAGGGTGAGTGAGTGAGGGTGAGTGAGTGAGTGAGGGTGAGTGAGTGAGGGAGGGTGAGTGAGTGAGGGTGAGTGAGTGAGGGTGAGTGAGGGTGAGTGAGTGAGGGTGAGTGAGTGAGGGTGAGTGAGTGAGGGTGAGTGAGTGAGGGTGAGTGAGTGAGGGTGAGTGAGTGAGGGTGAGTGAGTGAGGGTGAGTGAGTGAGGGTGAGTGAGTGAGGGTGAGTGAGTGAGGGTGAGTGAGTGAGGGTGAGTGAGTGAGGGTGAGTGAGTGAGGGTGAGTGAGTGAGGGTGAGTGAGTGAGTGAGGGTGAGTGAGTGAGTGAGAAACAAATATATGGTTTCAAAAAATCCAAATCGTTCAAGATAATAATGCCATATCTCTAAACTATTTCCTAGAATACACAATTTGAATTGGAGATTACAATAAACATTAACCTTAAACCAAAAGGATAACCAAATAAGCACGATCAAAATTCACAGCTCAAAGGTTCGGAACAGACCACATCAAACTCAATTGTGAAAAAAAGTCAAATGATTTGTACTTGATGCAGCTATCTCAGTGGGTTCCTGCTGCTGTCGCAGAGTCCCTTGCACTACCTCGAGGGCACGAGTTAAGATCCTTGTAGTACGCAACAGTGATTTGTGAACCAGCACCAATCAGCGGCGTGCACGCTGCAGGGCACACTTGTCATCCTTGTGTGTTTTTTCTCTATCTTTTGTTAATCTAAGTTTGCTTAAAAAAGAGTTCACTGGGTAGTTACCAAGACTTGTTAGAGACAGCCCCAACTACAGCGTTCTATAGACCCCAAATATGTTACCCCCACCAGGGTGGATGACGTGTGACTCCTGCACGCGAACCCTTGTTGTCTTATGTAGCATTTCCTGTCAATTGACCTTTGCACTTGTATGATTCGTTGTCTCTGCATAATGTGTGCGTGATGTAAAGCTCTTTGACAACCTACATTGTGATGAGTAGCGCTTGAAAATACATTGCATAATGATGAATACATTATTTAGTGTTATCTACATGGTTATTAATGTAATTACTCACGTAGGCAGATATGTCTGACATGCAAGGTTGGAAAAGGCCGAAAACTCTTTCCAACTCGTAGTTTTGTCTCTTCAACAGTTCTTAAGTGACACCCAGCTATGTCATTGCTTCCCCCCACAGTTTGGGCATCAAGGTGTGAAGCTCCAACCAGCTCCCCGCTAGGATAAGACTTGAATAGAAAGATTGCTGATGTCCATGTAAGTGAGGCATTTGTTTTGGAACAGCTGGGGGCGTCCCGCTGTAGGTTGCTCTTGACAAATCCAGCGTCCGGATGATCACCCTCATGTCCTGCACTGCTGTTGAGTTGTGTAATAAAAACAACTGGGAGTTCTAGCGCCAAGAAGGCGTTTCAGATTGTTATGGCTGCTGTATAAGGGACCGTTCTTATTGTCAATTAGAAATAAGGTTGTCATGACAACGCGGGGTGCCGCTGTTTTCAGGAACTGGGCGCCCGCCCTCAACAGGGAGCTCCACGTCATCACCCCCCCCCCACCTCCTGTGTTTGAATCTGCTATCCAGGCCTGTTTGTTTATTTTTATGCATCCAGGTACCAAGCCTGGGGGCACTGCACATCTCTGGAACATGCTGTCACTATGCCCGTAGGTTAAACGCGTCGACACCGTGAAAAAATACCTTGCCAATTGTTGATGTGATTGGCAGAAAGCAAGAAGGGGAGACTGGCTGTTGCCCCTAGTAACATTATGCAATATTTCTACTCACTAGTTTATTGGCTCAGAGGGTTTATGCTAGGGCGTGTTTTTTTTTTTTTTGTATTTACAACTGGGGTACCCTGCAGACATGCGCGTAAATACATACTTGGCTAACAAAGTACTCCTAATATGACGGATAATTACGTTGCATCAGGGAGCACTGTGTGTTGTTAGGAGGGCATTGCTGTGGGGAGGGGGGAGGAGAAATGCGACGCGACATGGCAGGCAGGGGAGGGGGCGGAGCGGGGGTGTGGGAGGAGTGCGGGAACAGACGGCGAGGGGAGGAGAGTAGAAGGAGGAGAGTAGGGGAGGCACGGCCTAGCGGCCGTGCAATCAAGAAGTGAGGGGGCGGGAGAGTAGGCAAGGCAGGCGGCTGGGGGGAGGGGAGAGGAGAAATGCGACGCAACATGGCAGGCAGGGGAGGGGGCGGAGCGGGGGTGTGGGAGGAGTGCGGGAACAGACGGCGAGGAGAGGAGGGGAGGCACGGCCTAGCGGCCGTGCAATCAAGAAGTGAGGGGGCGGGAGAGTAGGCAAGGCAGGCGGCTGGGGGCATGTGCACGCGCTTTTAAGCTCCATGCGCATGCGCATTGAGCTTAAAAGTCACGGGCACTGCAAGGAATCGCCACGATTCCTTGCAAGTTGGACAAAGAGTGGATAAGTTCCCATAGTCTCGCTTGCTGCATGCGCATCGACAGGCGAGACCTAATAGCATGCAAGGAATTGCTATTCACCATGATTGTAAACTGGTCGACATGTTTCAGCCTGGATAGGCTTTCTTCAGGACCTATGATGCACTACTGCAACGTTTTACTTACTGTGAAAAGCTACAGAACAGCTCCACTTCCTCAAATGAGAAAAATGGTATTTCTTCTCCTGTGTGTAAAGAAAATAATAATAGATAAAGATAGCAAACATTGTTACTATTTGAAGGACTATCACATGTGCCTGATGCACTGCTTAATCCTCTGATCCTCAACTCACCCAATTTGTAGGGAGGAAAAACCTCACCTCACCTGGCACTGGCTCAGAGTGAAGGAGGCCACGCACTAAAAAAGAAGACAAAAGCAAGACATACGTTTCAAACAAACCAAAATTGGACTTGAATTAGTCCACACTAGTTTATACACTTACAGCGACCAAAAAGTGGCAGTCAAGGAGGTCAAAGGTTGAAAATGACATAACTCTATTACTGGGTATAATGCACCAATCTCAAGGAACAGACCAGTATCCCAGGGTCAGCGTCAGAAATTTCATCTGCCCCAGGAAAAACTAGAAAGGACCCACGTGACCAGCGCCTCCCATAGAGACATCTATAAACTAACTATGGGAAGCCAGCGCTTAAAAAGGAAGTCCCTACAATCAATGTTGTAATATGCAGTGAACTGCATTGTTAAAATAGAGACTGCCATGTTCTCAGACTGCTGGCAAAAAAACGGAGTTGCTGATCTAATCCCCTACTTTGCTTCCTCTCATCTTTGGAGAAATGCCTCAAATTGAAATAGATGAGCGCTCTCACCTCTCCGTCGTTGCCTCGCTCTGTGTCATGAGCCGAGGGGGAGGTAAAGGTACTCTGTAGGTGGCCGCGGGATATACGGCGGCTGCGGACGTGAGAGAGAGCAACCACATGTCTGGAAGCTGGTTCGCTCTCTTCGCATCCAGTCATATTGCTGTAATTTCAAGAAAAGCCGATGTGAGTTGTTCTAACCACTCTTTTCAAACCAAGCCCTGATTGGGCAAAAAGAATGTCTCGAAGAATATCATTGGTCCGATATTCACCAATGCGCGTCGGACATTAGTTTGTTTACGTGTGTCCGTGTGGATGAAAACACTCGCAGTGTCGAATGGTATTCTAAACCTGGACAATACCTGAAACGACTGACTTCGTATTGAAAGGTCCGTCCTTAAACCAAAACGGATGCCAGGGTAGTTTTGTTAATGTGTGTAAGTAAAAAAGCACCAGCGATCTCGAATGGGGTTTTGAGCCTGGGCTATGCTTGAAAAAACAAACTCCGTGTTCGGAGGTACAATCCGCGATGTACCGTCCGATCCATAAGCATACAAGGTGCTATATGCTTGATGTATTGAAATATATTTGTCACCTCTGATGTTTCATTAAACACATGTCTAGTCGCTTAATGAAAAAACGACCCGACAACCGCT
This sequence comes from Lissotriton vulgaris, assembly GCF_964263255.1. Classification (NCBI taxonomy): domain Eukaryota; kingdom Metazoa; phylum Chordata; class Amphibia; order Caudata; family Salamandridae; genus Lissotriton; species Lissotriton vulgaris. Next base: position 772,888,147 of record NC_141700.1, on the reverse strand, counting down.
ACAACGGTATTCATAGAATCTAACCAGCTCTCATGCCACTCCTAGGAAATACGGGAGTACATGGTTCCTCTTTCTAAGGAAACAAAACGCTGATTGTACAAAAAAATCTTTATATGAGATACATGGAGAATTCTCCATGTATCTCATATAAAGATTTTTTTGTACAATCAGCGTTTTGCCCATGTATCTCATATAAAGATTTTTTTGTACAATCAGCGTTTTGTTTCCTTAGAAAGAGGAACCATGTACTCCCGTATTTCCTAGGAGTGGAATGAGAGCTGGTTAGATTCTATGAATACCGTTGTAGCGGTTGTCGGGTCGTTTTTTCATTAAGCGACTAGACATGTGTTTAATGAAACATCAGAGGTGACAAATATATTTCAATACATCAAGCATATAGCACCTTGTATGCTTATGGATCGGACGGTACATCGCGGATTGTACCTCCGAACACGGAGTTTGTTTTTTCAAGCATAGCCCAGGCTCAAAACCCCATTCGAGATCGCTGGTGCTTTTTTACTTACACACATTAACAAAACTACCCTGGCATCCGTTTTGGTTTAAGGACGGACCTTTCAATACGAAGTCAGTCGTTTCAGGTATTGTCCAGGTTTAGAATACCATTCGACACTGCGAGTGTTTTCATCCACACGGACACACGTAAACAAACTAATGTCCGACGCGCATTGGTGAATATCGGACCAATGATATTCTTCGAGACATTCTTTTTGCCCAATCAGGGCTTGGTTTGAAAAGAGTGGTTAGAACAACTCACATCGGCTTTTCTTGAAATTACAGCAATATGACTGGATGCGAAGAGAGCGAACCAGCTTCCAGACATGTGGTTGCTCTCTCTCACGTCCGCAGCCGCCGTATATCCCGCGGCCACCTACAGAGTACCTTTACCTCCCCCTCGGCTCATGACACAGAGCGAGGCAACGACGGAGAGGTGAGAGCGCTCATCTATTTCAATTTGAGGCATTTCTCCAAAGATGAGAGGAAGCAAAGTAGGGGATTAGATCAGCAACTCCGTTTTTTTGCCAGCAGTCTGAGAACATGGCAGTCTCTATTTTAACAATGCAGTTCACTGCATATTACAACATTGATTGTAGGGACTTCCTTTTTAAGCGCTGGCTTCCCATAGTTAGTTTATAGATGTCTCTATGGGAGGCGCTGGTCACGTGGGTCCTTTCTAGTTTTTCCTGGGGCAGATGAAATTTCTGACGCTGACCCTGGGATACTGGTCTGTTCCTTGAGATTGGTGCATTATACCCAGTAATAGTCATGTCATTTTCAACCTTTGACTTCCTTGACTGCCACTTTTTGGTCGCTGTAAGTGTATAAACTAGTGTGGACTAATTCAAGTCCAATTTTGGTTTGTTTGAAACGTATGTCTTGCTTTTGTCTTCTTTTTTAGTGCGTGGCCTCCTTCACTCTGAGCCAGTGCCAGGTGAGGTGAGGTTTTTCCTCCCTACAAATTGGGTGAGTTGAGGATCACAGGATTAATCAGTGCATCAGGCACATGTGATAGTCCTTTAAATAGTAACAATGTTTGCTATCTTTATCTATTATTATTTTCTTTACACACAGGAGAAGAAATACAATTTTTCTCATTTGAGGAAGTGGAGCTGTTCTGTAGCTTTTCACAGTAAGTAAAACGTTGCAGTAGTGCATCATAGGTCCTGAAGAAAACCTATCCAGGCTGAAACAAGTCGACCAGTTTACAATCATGGTGAATAGCAATTCCTTGCATGCTATTTTTCACTCTGCTTTTAATCATACCACCTTGATGGTCAGACCCAATAAAGTTTCTCAAATGACATCAAGATAGGTATTTTTAGAACACGTGGATTACAATTTATCCTTCCTTTTTTTCTCACTACTTTCTGAGCACTGCAACTCAAGCCCTTTCAGTCTGCACCTGATCATCTCTAATGGTTGAGGGTCAACAAAGTGGTCCAAGTTCTGCTAGCCTTAGGTTTTTTCCTGAGGAAGGGCACACTGGATACCACAATTTCAACCATGCAACCCAGATGACGATGCTCCGCTATTGAGCGGGCTGATGGGTACTTTTTCGAGCACTCTTTAGGCTGTCTTTGTAGTCATTTCTTCTCCTTTAGTTCCACATTCATATCACTCAGGATTGTTGTACCTCATACATTAACCTTTTGGTTTTGTCTTACAGAATGAACACTATATAGGTTCCTGTAATCAGACTTTTGGTATCTCTCGTGTTATTTATTAAAAATAATTAAAACCAGCATTTGCAACGCAAAAGGTCTCGCATTTACTCAAGTTTTTAGCTTTTGACATTGTAAATGACAATGCCTTTTATGTTTTTAGGTCTCGCTATTCGATGCGCATGCGCATCGAGCTTGCGAGGATATAGGGCTTTAACCAGAGTTAAACTAACTGGGCGATTTGATGCTGTGCCCGTGGCTTTTAGGTCAATGCGCAAGCGCATTGACCTAAAATGCGCGTGCACAGCATCAAATCGCCAGCCATCTGTTGCCCAGCTTGGTGCCGCTCCACCCCCTGCCGGATCAAAGGCTTTCACGCCGAGCGGCCGTGCTTTCAGTTTCACGGCCGCTCGGCCGGCCGTGTCTCCCTATTTTACTTCTTTTGCTTGTCTCAATAGTATTTGGCTGCTGCTGCGCACCACAATCAACCAGTTTATTTTTAGTATTGCGCTATCCATGCTTAATTTGATACGGGAAAGTGCAGAGGCTATGATCTTGCCACAGCTATACCCACATTTTTTTGGTTACATTGCATTTAAGCGCTGCAAAATCGGTTTGTTTGTAGCTGCTTTTTCACTGTTTACGTAACTACTTCCGATAAGTTAAAAATAAATTAAATGCATCTTCATTTGTAGTTTTATTTTTATTATTACGTGCTGCTGCTGATTGCCACAATGCAAAAGTTTATATTTAACATTGCGCTATCCCTGCTTAATTTGTGACTGGATAGTGCCGGGACTTTTAACTTGCTTCAGCTTTACATCAAATTTTGTGTAGTTTAGCCTGTGTAAAAAATGTATATAGCCATGTTTTAAACCACACTTTTTTATTTATAAAACTATAACATTAAGCAAAGTTATTTACTTTGCTTTAGAAAGCACTGCAACTGGGACTATAGTCATTAAGAGGTGCTGTGGCTGTTATGAGGCGGCAACTTTACAAAGCGTTTGTTCTATTTACCCTGCTTAATGCAAAGCTCATAAACGTTAAGACAAATGGGGAGGGTATGGTGTTTTAAGGCTAAATATTTTGTGTTTTGAATTAGTTTATATTTAGAATTGCGCTATCCCTGCTTAATTTATGACAGGAAAGTGCCCATGCTCTGATCTTGCAACAGCTTTACCCAATCATTTTTGTAGAAATTTTTTACCCCACACTTGATATTTATAAAACTATAGTATTAAACAAAGCTATTTACTTTGCTTAAAAAAGCACTGCAACTGGGACTATAGTCGAAAGGCAACATTAAAAGAGGTGCCGGGGCTCGTATAAGGCGGCGACTTTACACAGTTGTGTGTTCTGTTTAATCAGCTTAATCCAAAGATCACGAACGTTAATACAAATGGGGAGGGGATAGTGTTTGAAGGCCAAACATGTGTTTCGGATTATGCTGCGTCTTTATACAGTACATTATTTTTTTTATTTAGTGAATCTCCTTGCGAGCTTTGCTTTTTTTCCTAACTTTAGTGGTGCCCTTTGCTCCCCTCACACCCCTCACAACCCTCTCACCCTCAATCCGCCTCACACCCTCACCACCCCTCACCCTTGCACCCTCTCACCATCACCCCCCCCTCCCCCTCACCCTTACCCTCAACCCCTCACCCACCCTCACCCCTCACCCTCACACACCCTCGCTCCCCTCACACCCTCACCCCCCTCACAACCCTCTCACCCTCAATCCGCCTCACACCCTCACCCTCACACACCCTCAACACCCCTCACCCTCGCACCATCACCCCCCCTCACCCTCGCACCATCACCCCCCCTCACCCTCACACACCCTTACCCTCAACCCCTCACCCACCCTCACACCCTCACCCTCACACCCTCACCCTCACACCCTCACACCCTCACACCCTCACACCCCCTAACCCACACACTCACCCACACTCACCCACCCTCACCCACCCTCACCCACCCTCACCCACACTCACCCACCCTCACCCACCCTCGCCCACCCTCGCCCACCCTCACCCACCCTCGCCCACCCTCACCCACCCTCGCCCACCCTCACCCACCCTCACCCACCCTCACCCACCCTCACCCACCCTCACCCACCCTCACCCACCCTCACCCACCCTCACCCACCCTCACCCACCCTCACCCACCCTCACCCACCCACCCTCACCCACCCACCCTCACCCACCCACCCTCACCCACCCTCACCCACCCACCCTCACCCACCCACCCTCACCCACCCACCCTCACCCACCCTCACTCACCCACCCTCACTCACCCTCACTCACTCACCCTCACCCCCCTCAGTGCTACAACACATTGTGTTACAATAGGTGTCACATTTGCGAAACATAAAACTATTGGCATTGTAAATAACAAAGCTATTACTTTCGCTACTTTCAAAACAAGCACATAAAGAAAAAATGTGTCCTTTACAATACCAATAGCTCAAAATTTCCTAATGCAAAACCTATTGCATTGCTGTGCTTCTCTCCCCTGCTGCACTCTCCTGCTCTCTAGAGATGTGGCCTAACGACCAGAGCTGCCATCTAAGTAACGAAAATACAAAAAATGTTGCATTCCAAATGCTATAGGTGTCACATTCGCGAAAGTTATAACTATTGGTGTTGTAAATGACAAAGCTATCAATTTATCTATTTTAAAAACCAACAAATAAATAAAATATTTGTCATTTACAAGACCAATAGCTCCAACTTTTCTAATGCGAGACCTATTGCATTTCCAATGCTTGTTGTTTTTGAAAGCATAAATAAAAGGCATTGTCATTTACAATGCTAATAGCTTGTACTCTCACAAATGAGACCTATTGCATTCCAAATGCTTGTGGTGTTTAAGCTGCATTTATTTTTCAAACTCTGACAACGGCCTGATGGATTAAAACCAAATGCTGCTCTCAGGTGCTGTGGACCTGTAATGTATATATTAATGGGATGGTTTGACTGGATGCAACGGAATGGGCAATGCCTACATGAGAGCTGGGAGGCGGTCCTATAGGTAATACATTCCTGAGGTTAAGCCATCCGCTCTTCCGAGGCCTCACTGGCTGCACTCCGATGACTAGCTGCCCAGATCCTGCTTCCATGCGCAGTGCCTGATGCAGGTTCGACTCCTCACAATTCTGGCCAGACTGAAGGTAGAGATAGAAGTGACTGTCCGCCTCAAGCACACATCATGTTTTGTTCCTACACCTCTATGGCTCGCAGCTCCAGCCTCGCTGTGTGGTGGTGAACACAGAAAAGGGACAAACAAGTCAGAGGGGAGCACCTGAAATCGCTTTTCAAATGTGTCGACCATCTTTAAGTGTACATGCTTACTTTTAATTTAAAGTCTCCTGGTAACATAACCCATAAATTAATATTTGGAAACATTACATCTTTTTTTAAAATGTTTTCTTTCTCATTGATATAAGAACATACCAGACAATACACCAAAAATCAATTTACATACTATCAAATTATTAATTACAATGAAGAATGTCTTCAGTGAAATTGTATATTTGCTATTAAACTAAAATACACTCAAAAATTAATTACGAACTAAATTCAACCAAAAAAAAAGGCAAAGGCAAGGATTATGCACTATCACAAGAAGTGCGAGACACCATTACACAACAGCGCAGACATGAGGTTACAGTAAGCATTCCAGATAGGGGCTAGTGAGAACTAGCATTTCTATCTTGTCCTTTGTGTGTTATGAGCTAGAGCATTAGACCTTTAAGTCAGGGCTTCAACGTAGGTATTCTACAGACTCCAAAAGTTTTTCAGGTGGTTTCTAGGGGTGAAGCAGCTCACTATATGCTTCCGTCTGTATTACAAAATATCATATCTCTAGACCATTGGTAAAGCGAGGGTGGAGAACCACGTGACCAATGCATGGCTAATACTCTCTTCGTGACCAGATGTCCTCATCCATAGTAAGTTCCAGATCAACCTGACGGGCTAATCTAGCTTTAACATGGTGATTGCGGCGCAATTCCGGAGTCCTCTGGTAGATGAGTGAGACATGCCGATTTGGGGAGGAGGAGCGAAGCATGGTGGCGAGGTGGAAGTACCTCTGGAGGTTCTAGTAGCTTATCACCCAGCAGAGCACGAAGTGTGCTTCTAGCCCTGAAATATTGAAAGAGTGTTAGAGGGGTAGGCGGTGGTTCATTCGACATAAATACCTCACAATCTTTCCTCTTCCCATCGCTAAAGAAAGCACCAATATTGTCTATTCTTAATGAGTTCAGGGCCTCTACCATTTTGGGTGTAGTGAGGACTGTAAGCCACATGCACCATGCAGAAGGAGTAAGGGGGGGTACAGTATGGAATATGCCTGGCGATTGAGGAGGTTTTGCCAGGCGTGTGTGGTAGCGTTGATCGAATCAAGGGTTCCAGTGCTCCGGTGTGCTGTGCGGAACAATGCAGTCGCAAAATGTGCAGGAGATGAGGAGGGGGCAGGGATGTGGAATTCCTATAGCCCGACACCTAGGACATATTTGGGGTCAAGGGCAACACGTTTTAATGTGTATTTTGTCCGTGGGACAAGTAGGCCCAACCCCCTGTTGCACAAACCCTTTGGCTGCCAGTTAGCAGTAGCACATTAAGGGCCAGGGAAGGACAAGTTAAGTTATTATTTGTGTGCCTATGTTAATGCTGTTCAAACTTGTATTTATGGTTCATTAATTGAAATCCTTTATTATTAGGTGAGCGCTCGAAGTAAATGTAAGTTCTGACTGCATTACTGACAGTGGTTACAGTATAAAAATGTGTACTCACGGTTTCAATGTTTAGCAATATGAGGCTATGCATAATACTCCCAGAATGCTCTCTGATTAGATGCAAATATTTGCAGCAGCTTGAGCAAGATTTCAATATAAAATGTTACTAAAAAAAAAATGAAAGTAAGGAAAAAAAACATTTTGCTAAACTACTGTGAAATTTCAGGTACCGTTTCTTTGCAGCATCATTTAGTAAAATGTTTTGATGCATGCTAGTAGTTCGCAAGAACACTCATATTGGAAAATCAGTGTAACCATCTTCAATAAGATCATGAGAAACATAAAATAAGCATTGGCAAAGCCAGTAGGTCTGAAATTAGTGGTCAGCCCTCTAGTTTTGCCAATACGTGACTTGTTTTGGCAGTGTTTCTGTAAAGCCTTCTTGATGTGAGAGCTGCCGGGCCCACACCATTATAACAAACATTGGCAAAAGGAAAATAAAAATTGGTCTAAAAAAACACACACTGCCACATCAGTTACTGCCACTGAACAAAACCACTCTGTGTGCCAACATACTTCCCGTGAAAGAGCCCAACGCCACCACCCACAGCGAAGCCAGCCGATACAGAGAGAGGGAGAGAGAATTTTAACAAACACAAAAGATTGTGGTCAACGCCAGACCAAACTAGGGGCCCTATTACTAAAAGTCTCAAGTGCACCCCTGGTATATGCCCTTGCATTAAGTGCAGCTATATAGCTTTCATGAATTCACAAGAATCTACAGAAGTAGGGCAAGAAATGCACTCCCGGAAAATATCGGTGAACTGCAGTTTAGCATGAGCAAATATACATGTGTAGATTTGCTCATGCCAAAACCAGAGTGTTTGCAAGGTCACCCTCCCATCAAGCACTCTTCTCCCAACTCTAAAAGGTCTACGTCCGCCACTGTAAGGAGCAAATCTCCAACACTTCTCAGCATGGGAAAAGATAAGGAAGAGTTGTTGAAAACCCCTAAAACATGCAAGTCAATAGATCTGAACAGACCCAAAGGGCATTTCAATCCTGGAACCACCGCTCACATCTACCCCCAGTCCCAGCCTGCAGATCTGCGGCAACACAAAGGGATTGATAGCATTCAAAAACCACCACGTCATGAGCCCTGGCACAATCAGAGAGGCTATACTAGAGCTCCCATACATGAGATTGCTGCCACAATCCGTCGCCGAACCACATGGCACCAAAGGGACAAGTGGATTTTGTTATAGGACAAGTAGATTTATGAAGCAACTTTCCCCATGGACAAGTAGATATTTTAATAAATTCCACACCCCTGAGGGGGCAACTGTTGATGGAGCTAATAAAATGCATGCAAGGCCTTGGTGGCTCGATGATAGAGGTCCAGGTCCGGGGGCAAACGTCCTCCCATTGAATATGGGAGAGTGAGCAATTCCCAGCTTGCACATGGCTGTTTATCAGCCCAGGCAAGTTTAATTTGCAGCGTTTTGAGATGTTTGAAGAAGTGCGTCTGGAGGACAATTGGAATATTGGCAAATAGTAAAAGGAATCTGGGGAGGACCACCATTTTCATGATGGAGATTCTGCTGAGAAGAGAGAGGGGAGGCGTATCCAGCGATTAATGTCCTCTTCTAATTTAGCAATGGCTGTGCCCTAATTTTCCTTGAACACTAATTCAGAGTTTGTATGTATCTGGATTCCCAAGTATCTCACCAGGTCCGAGGACCATACTAGGGGAAATACTAGGTCTTTGGGTAACATCGCAGGGGTGAGAGGGAATATAATCGATTTTAGACCAGTTCATTTTCAGGCCTGAAAATTCCACAAATCTTACCACTTCCTGTAACACTGGGGACAGGTTCCGGGCTGGGTCTTGAATCTAAAGGAGAGTATCATCTGCATAAGATTAAACTAGAAGGTTCTACCCAGAGAACTGAATTCCCCTGTGGCCATGGTATTCTCTTAGTACACAGGCCAGTGGTTCTGCTACGAGGGCGTAAATAAGTGATGAAAGCGGGCAGCCCTGGTTAGTACCCCTAGGGATCGGCAATGGGGCGGTAACTGCATTGCCAACCTGCACCCAGGCCACGGGGGCCGTGTAAAGCGTGGAGATCAGGCACTAGGAAGAGGGGTCCCAGCCCCATACGTTCAAGAATTAACAGCATAAACTTCCAATCCACCGAGTCGAAAGCTTTTTCAGCGTCTAAAAAGACTGCTGATTCTTTAGTGTCTTGCTTTGTATGCCGAATAGCCCCGAATACAGTACGGATATTGTGTGTAAGTGTGCGCCCCAGGACAGAACCTGCTTGTTTCGGCCCGACAAGAGAGGGCTTAAGAGGGGCTAGGCTGTTCGGCAAAACATTTGGTGTCCACGTTGAGTAGAGTGTGGGCGAAAAGAGGAGCAATCATGAGGGGGCTTGCCAGGATTGAGGATAACAACCAGAAGGGCCTCCTGCATCGTGGGGGGCATGGACCCCCCTCAGCCATTTCCTCAAACAGTGTAATCAAATGAGGGGTAAGAAAGTCCTTAAATTCTTTATAAAACCCCACCATTAACCCATCCTGGCCTGGAGCTCCACCTGAGCGCATTGTAGACAAAGCGCCTTGTATCTCCCACACCTCTATCGGTCGCATCAAGTACTTTGTGTCCATCTAGTAGCCAAGGTAGTTTGATATATTCTAGGTATCCCAGCATGTCGGAATCCGTGTCACAGGATCTTGACTTACACAAGTCCGCTTAGGAGCTTCTAAAGCATTCAGCAACTCTGTCAGGGTCAACAACCCGCTCATCAGCGTCTGAATCTATTTCAATGGGCTGGGCAGCAGTTTGGCGCCCCTTCATAAGATTAGCCAGTGCAGCACCAGGACGCTCACCCTCTCTGTAGGTCTTTGCCACTGCGTATTTGCCCAGTAGCTTAACCTCTGTCAGCCTGTAACTGATATTCCTCCAGAGTGGACTTTTGGGCTTCTGACTGGTGGACATCTTCCGTGCCTGACATGTCCCATTCCAGCCACGCCAGGCTCTGCTCTAACAAGGCCAGCTGGCCCCTAATTGACCTCAGCACAATTTTAACATATGGTTTAGGGATCTAGGGTTGTAGAGATGTTTTTGCTATGCCGCTGCAGGAGAATAGATTTTGCCGTAGAGTTTGGGAGTGCCCCCTTCCTCACCACATTTCCCCCTCCATTTGGAGCTAGATCTCGTATGTCCAAGATACCATAAATGCAGCACCTCTAGCTACCTGGTGTTCTATCTGGACAAAAGAAGAGGCTGACTTTAATCAGGCAATTATTAGAGACTGTTTAAGCTGTATGTGTGGAGTTTGTATCCCCTGGCTCCAATACATTAAAACTGGCCTTGCGGAACTTGGTTACACTTCTTTGTTTGAGTGCCCAGATCTAATTGGCAAAGGAAATCTACAGAGGGTGTTGGTAGGCTTTCGGCAACAAAGAATTGTCCAGGGAACTGTTCGAAGTAGCCAAACCCTCTGTCGGGATTATTGCCTTATACAAGTACCTCCCTTTGTGCCCCGTATTTACTCTATGTAAATATGTGTACAAAAGAATCTGCTGACTAGATTCAAGATGGGGATATTTCGGTTGTTGGTATGCTTTCCCCTGGGTCAGTATTCTTCAGAATCTATTACTATCTGCCCTTGTGATGAACATTCAACTCAAACCATTTTACGTTTTGTCTTTTTTTTTGTGTCCGTTTTATCTTCCATTTACCAGGAAATTTTGAATACCTTTTTTGTGCAGACATACATTTTCCAAGTGCAAAGCGGCTTTGTATTTTCTGCATCAACTCAATAACCATGATGTTTGCTTTGCTGTTGGGAGCTTTTTGAAGTGTATTTTAGCAAAGAAGAAGCATGCGGTTTTAATTCCAATGCACATTAGTTTTCCTGCATGGATTGTATCTGTATTGCTGCTAAAATGTCTAGCCTTGCTGCTAATCTTTTTATAGGATTGATTTTTATTATTTTATATTTTATTTATAAAGTTTTATATAGCGCGAACAAGATCACGAAGGATATCTGAGCGCTTTACAAAAATGATGGAAGAAAGGACATAAGAGCAATGACGACATTGAGTAAGAATAAAAAAAAACTGGGAATAATCACATAATTACAAGGCAGATAAGACAGGATGAGTAATACAATAAACAGGTATATCACCACCTTTTCCCAAGGTGAGCTCTCCAAATCATTCCCTAACAAGATAGGGAAACATTGCCAATAACTTAACGGACTAACCCCTGGAACAACTGGTAACCTCTGAATCTCCAATTGGAGCAAAGTTTCGACTTGGACCGATCTCGCTGTGCGGTCTTTTGGGCTTGGCAGTGTCTCCGCTGCGGAGTCACTGCAGGCATTGGAGTCACCTCCTGTACCTTATTCGGTCATGTCGCGTTGCGCCTTGAAACTTTCCTATTTTCCTAAGGCACAGACACACATTTTCTTCATTTAGTTTTGACTCTAGTCTACTTACAGGCAACTAAATTCTTGAGCCACTGGTGAAGCAAGCAGACTCCTTCCTCTCAGGTTTGGGAGAAGAAAGTGAAGTTGAAAGTAGCGGGAGACGATAACTGGTCCGCAGCACACCTTCCTCAAATGTTCAAGAAGGACTGCACCAACTTCTACGAAGGCACGGCAAGATTGCGCTGTCCTGGTCAGACCAGTGGGAGGCGCCCACTGGGGATCAGAGAAGTACAGAGGAGGGGACATTGGCAAGCAAATTGTTGTGATGGCTTTGTAGAAGCTCTTAAACGACAGAGCCTCATGGATGATTTGTTGCACTTTATAAATCCTGATTGATATATTGACCGATGAAACACTGACAAATTGGAGTTATTCCAAAAGCCGAGACCCAGAACAGCATCCTTTACACATGGGTGAGTGGAAGAGGCAGATGTCAGGTGAAGTCCCAGCTCCGAGGGGCTCCTTCTGTTCACCTTGTCGTTCATTCCAAGAAGGGTTCCGAGCGAGCCCTCGCCTAGGCATGGGTGGAGTTTTGCCCAAAGGGTTGTGATTTAAAGCAATGCCCCAGCGCTGTCATTTTTATAATTTCAGTATATGGGGTAGGAAAAGGTATGAACTGCCTCTCTGAACAAATGTGGGTTATGAAAAGATGGGGACCCACTGGGCTCTGCAAGAACAAACCTCTCCCAGTACCGCCCTAGCTTGGAGATCAGAAAATGCACATCAAATGATGGAGCAAACGCCGAGACAAGGAACTAAAGCCAGCAAAAAAGCCCAGGGGGGATTTGGAAGCCTAAATAAGCAGGAACATGCCAGTGTTTTGATTCGGTAGCAATGTCCCTGGATTTCCTGCAGAAGGCCTTACGCAGCGCTCTGTGGCGCCATGTCTGCAGCGGGACTTGGTGGCCTTCAAACTTGGCCGTAAGGAGGTCTGTGGATGTCTGGACCTTCTCGGAGTGGTCGGTGTGGTTTAGTGGATTGGTCAGTAAGGGACTCTGGGAGACTTCCCTGCAGGCCGGTGCCTTTGGAAGGCTGGCCAAGCCAAGGTGGTGAGATATACCTTACAGGGTCGATCTGAGAAGGTTTGCCCCAGCCCTCAGATGCAGCCTGGACGGAAAATGTAAATTTTCCTACAGCACAAGATCAGCCAAGCTTCTTGGAAGCGTTTCTGCCCTGCCAAAAGAAACCCAGCAGGACCCATGAAAGACCTACTAAAAGAAGCAGAAACCCAGGCTTTCCTTCTGCTTTTGGAATATTTACAAGAGAGAATGATTCTTCTGCTGTCAGTCATTAAGGTGTCACCAGCAGAGCAGAGTTCTAAACTTGGCAACTCTACTAATCTTATCTGCCAAAACTGGGCCGTGTTTACCAGCACACAGACCATGGAATTAAGATACATGTTGACTGCGTTGGAAAATCCAGAACAGAGGCTCAATGGAGAACCATCCTCTCTAGGCCAAGAGCCCAGATGTCTCACAGGCCACCCCCAGCGCCAGATCCTCACAGCCCTCCTGCAGCTACGGGGGTCCATCCATGTTGCATCCTCCCGGCTCTGGTCAAAGGGCTTCACCCCAAAGGAAGAGAGGGGATTGGAAGGGGGAGAGGGAACACTTGAGATGCAGGTAGGGAGGGTCTGTCCAGGGGTGAGAGGAGGCGTGAACATGCAGTGCGTACAGGCTGGGGGCGTCTTGTACTCTGTGTTAGCCTATCCGCATGGTTTGCGTCATGGTGGGAGGATCCGCGGGCACGCAGGGGCGCTTGAGGAGTGCAAGGTTGAGCAGCACCACAGCTCCATGCATGAGTGCAGGCAGGGTCTTTGGAAGGAAAGATGGACACATCCCCTCCATTGATTGGGCTGGGAGACCCCAGCAGGCAGGAAAGAACGTCGTTTCTCAGGCGACATGATTGCCCGTTCACCTGTCCCAGGTTAATAATAGGACTGATATACCAAGTTAGGAAATCCTGCTCCCTATGTAGGCTGATGCTGCAGGGTTACCATTCATATAGGCCCAAGCCCGCAAGGGTTTATTGGGTTTTCCCACCTTCTGTTTTTCTAGCATGGTGACCAAGGCATGCCCTCGCAGCCCTTAGCTAACCCAAGAAGTGCCCTCTGGATCCAGCATTCAACGTTCTGTCGCGGACTCACCCAGTCTTGATGTCAGCTGTGCACCTTAAACCTTCGGAAACAATGGTAGCTCGCCAACATGTCATTTAGTCTATCCAATTCTCGCACTAGGGTTTGTGTCCACGGGCTTTCACGCAAACCCCTGCGTCACTTCAAGACCTACGTCAATTCATTTGCTATTGTTTTATTTGCTGCTATTTATGGCTGCTGTTGTCTTTTGCACTATTAGATGATATCTGCTGCTATTTATGAACCTAATCGGTTTGCATTGTTACTTTAGTTCAGAGAAAAAATTCCAGTATTTGTTTATTGTTGTACTCTTTTTAAATGCAAAATTAGTTTTTTATATTGTTGAGACGTATGTGATTTTATTGGATGTTTTTAATATGGTGTATCTTATTTATGACCTTCGGAAGGACGAATAAAGAAAGGATTGATTGACTTCAGCACTCCTGAGTGTTTGGATATAGCAATGCGACGTATGTAGGGACCTTAAACGTCCCCCAGACCGTGGCGAAATGCGAGACCAAACCCATGTTAGTAGCGAAAAATGTCTATTGCTTCTAGGATTTTCGCTTTGAACACTTCGTCAAGTAAGGCTTATGGGGGAGGAAGCGCCAGATGAAGGGATGGGGACGCTTAGTAGGAGACGCTAGTGTGAGTAATACAGGGGAGTGGTCAGAGTAAGTGCGGGGGGAAAGTCTCGCAGTTTCGGATACCATGTTCAATGTGCACCCGCCAATAGTCAATTATAATATGTAGGTTGTGCGGAGCCGAGTAGTGCGTGAATTCTCCCTTGTCAGACGAGCAAGAGCGCCAGACGTCAACCAGTCCCATTTCCGTCATAGCACCCAGAATAGCCTCCGCAGCCATTGAGCAACATTGTGGTGGGACCCGGAACAGTCCAATTCTCGAGCTAGGACGTATTAAACCCTCCCCCGCCCCCCATATCTGTGGTAGGTTGGGCAACTTACAAACTAGGGCCAAGATATCTTAAAACAATTGTGGGCAGTCGTGATTAGGCCCATACACATTCAGTATACATTTCATGCCTCTTCCTGTACACTTGGATAGAACATATCGACATCTGTGTGCAATTTCTCTAGAGTAATTTGAGCCTTCGGGTAATCAAAGTTAGGACTCCCTGGGCATGTGTGGCAAAGCCCACGGCATGGAGAGTGCCTCGAATCCTACCACGGTTCAGCTGGAGGTTTGCCATTGGGGGGTGCGTTTCCTGTGGAAATGCTACATCAGTCTTATGTATAGTGAGATTTGCCATAGTCTTCCTAATTTTACGTTGATCATTGAGCCCCCTGATGATCCAAGTTAGTAACCTCAATCTATCTTCCTTAATCACATGAGGGACCGGGGAGAGCGCTAGCTATGTTGTCCAAAAGTATCCTATTTGTAGTACTCATGTCTATAGTACAGTAACCTACGCTACTCAGTGTCACGTGCAGAAATATAATTAGTCTCAAAGAATTTTTTTTATTTGGAAACATTACATACATGCTCAATTTTACATGGCAATATGCAGTGCAAACATACAAATTCAAGAAACACAAAGGTAAATACCAGCTACTAAAAGAAATCATTACGTTGGCTGGAGACTCTCATCCGCTGTGATTTCATGTAAGTAAAAAAAAAGTCCTGTCCCGTAAGTGGTGCGTGTGGCCCCATTGTGAATAAGCACTGCCGCTATAGTTAAAGCGGACCGCTCTGTAATTAAAAGTAATACATTACTAAAAGCATGTTGTATGCTGCGAAGTTGTGGAATATCATTAAAAACTAGCTGAAGTAGCGCATGTCGTGCCTCCAGTAAGAGATAGTAATTAAAGAAAATCGGGCTTACAGACTAAATTAAACATATCGTGTAACAACCAAAGTAAAAGGGCCAGTCACCACTGGAGGTCACAAAGGAAGACCTGGCGGTACTAAGAAGCCTATTTATGAATCAGAAGCCAGCATTTACGAAGGGTAATAACACAAGCCAAGGAAAAATATGGGCAGAGTGGGCGGGGCTTCAAGTGCATACTCCCAATACAGCATGCCTCGCGGAGCAGCACATGTGCGCTGACTCAGCTCGACCTAAGAAGGACTATAATGCACTAAATGTGAGTGCACTTTTATTTAAAAAGCGCATTAGCCATGGCTGCGCCATATTGCTTTTTAAAATGAGTTCTAGACACATTACAAAGCATCCTTGCTGTAGCACTATTACGTTTAGGCAATGGACTGCTGAGACCAGAATGCAACTTTGCCACACGCACATGGGTGGGACTTGTTGTTCAATAAATCATGTGCGTATTATTAGCCTCTTTCTCGTTGTACAGCCAGTGATCAAGGGCGGGACGACGCCCGAAACGCGGCAAGTGTCATAAAACCATTGAAATTCCCACGTTAGTTAGTTGGACTCACTAACTTGCGCGCCTGCAATGCACTGCTGATGACGTCACATATTACATCATTCATGACATGGTCAGTGACATCACTCATGACATCACTGATACCATCCAGTGAATGTGTGTCTTTCTGAAAAATAAATGTTTTTTATATATATATATGTAAAGGTCGATGGAAAAATAAATGTTGAAATAAGTGTCTTAATGTATGTTTTTTTTATGTGTGTTAGTGAGTGAATGACTCTCACTAGTGTCTTTATCAGTAACTACATATGTTTTAATCTAGTATATGTGAGTATTTGTGAGTGAGAGATTGAAAGAGTTCCTGTTTAAATAAGTATGTGTTTCTTTAAGCGATTGTGTAAGAGTAAGTATGTGTAAGTTTCTTTTGAAGTAAGGTATTAGTGTGTGTATAGTTGTATATGCAAATAAATGGATGTTCAATAGTTTATTTGCATGTGTGAGTATGTGTGTGAGTAACTTTTGGATGACTGTCGGTGTGTAAAAGGATGTATAGGTGTTTCACTACATATGAGTGAGTATGTGTGTGAGTGACTATATAGAACTGTTGGTGAATGAGTGGATGTGTATATAGATGGTGGTATTACTGAATTGGTTGTTGTAACTGGTCATAGGTTTTTTTAAATGCGAATTCCTAACTATATATAGGACCTCAAACCTATGAAATGTAATGTTTTATAATGAATCCTATATTAATATAATACTATTTTATTATTTTTGTTTATTTTTTTTGCCCTGGTGCGCTCCCGGGGTGCGTACCGGGGAGCGCCCCGGTCAGCTCAATTTTGCCGCGAACGAAAACATAATCATGACGTATCGCGTAGCCGCGTCCGCGTGATACGCACGACGTAAGCGTGCCCGGAAGCACCCACGCGCATACGAACGCGCTACGTAAGCGCTTCGGGGCGCGTAACGTAAGCGCTCCGGGGCGCGTAGCGTAAGCGCGTCGGGTCATGTGACCTGAAAATAACACTTTTCATTGGTTCAGAACAGTGTTTTTTTCAAATGATGAAAGCCCCCACCTTTTTTCATCATTCTTACTTTGTACTTTGAGTGAGGAAGACCTGTTTCCAGAGCTATTACTACCTATTTCTACTCAGAAATGGCTACAGCAGCAGCTGGATCATCTGCCCCACCACCACCACCACCACCACCACCACAAGGACCACCAGAACATCTCATTGGTGGTGAAGAGGAGGAGGAGGAGGAGGAAGAGGAGGAAGAGGAGGAAGGGGCAAGGCAGTTCCTGCAAGAAAACACTCCACCATACAAACCTAAGGAGCACTTCATATGGGAGTTTTTTAAAATCCCAACTGGTTTAAAAAAAGTAAACGCTGCAAAGGTGACATGTCTCATCTGTGGTGCTGTGCTATCCAGGGGGGAACCCTACAAAAAAATATTTCTTTGGGAATCATACAATGATTCGGCATATGAAGCGTTTGCACCCTATTAACTTTTCAGCAGCAGAGATGAGAGAACTCTGCAAAAACCTACCCCAATCATCTGGCACAACCTCAACAACCAAAGAACCCACTCCATCGGGTTCAGAAGCAAGTCAGTTGATTTCAAGTATCCAACCAAAGTTTGGGGGATACAAAATTGTTTGTGTACGTACATTGTGGGAAATTAATCACTTATGGTGAGCAGAGCATTACACTCATCATGCTTGCTGGTGATAACCACAAATGCACAAAGAAACCTTAATTTTTTCCTGTTTTTTTTTTTGTTCCGTTTCCAAATACCTGTTTTTAGGTTTCGACTGCAAAAAAGCTGCGCAAGCAGCTTTTGCGCAGGAGAAATCTAATGAGTTACAGTATGTTGCTCTGGAATCCGCCCTCTGTTTCATTGGCTAGCTCCATAAATGGAGGCTAGCCATTGGAACAGAGAGGCGTCCGTCATGGCCGGACCAGATTCGGGGGCGTTTCCGAGAATTTTTGGCTACGTCATGCTACGTCAGCCAAAAGCCGGGAACGCCCCCGAATCTGGTACGGCCGGGCCGTGCTTGCTGCTGTCCTGCCTTCCTCCGTGTCCCTCCTCCCGCCGTCCCCCCCCCCCGCTCTCCCCCCCCCCCCCCGCTCTCCCCCCCCCCTCCCGCTCTCCCCCCCTCCCGCTCTCCGTGTGGTCCTGCCTTCCTCCGTGTCCCCCCCTCCTCATTCTGCATTCTCCATTCTCATTCTCCAGAGGAGCAGCACCCGGAGGTGAGGGACGTGCAGGGCTGAGGGGTGGAGATGCAGAGAGCACCATCTTTGGGGGAGGGGGGGGTCAAGGCAGGGGCTGTAAGCTGCTGGAGGGGCCGAGGTTGTCCCTGCAAAGGGGGCGCCGTCCTCGCAGAGCAAGGGATTGTGGGAGATGGAGTCTGATTGGGAGGTGCGTCCCCTCTGGGAGAGTTAGCAGGGGCTGTCTCTGCTCCCCTGAGACAGGCTCCTTCCTGTCTGTGATTTGGGGGGGGGGGGGGGCGTCATTCCTGAGCTGTCAGTTTAGCTTCAGGCATGACAGACACCTGTAGCCAGTCCAGGCTTTTTAGCCAGCCGCATAATATACCTATTTGTAAAGCGCACGTCCAGCAGGATGCGTCATGGCGCTAGCTACCGTTAACCTAATTAGTGGTGCTTATTTTTCCCATCAATGAAAATCTGTGGTACCCCCTGACCATGGGGTCTCAGCTGATGCGTCAGTCCACTGAGTCACCTGTTTTCGCCTCGCATTCACAAATATAGGTGTGGGCTTAGAAATCCATCTTTGCGCGGGGTTAAGGTGGGGTGTTGGCTGACAAGCTGCGACTGACCCAAGGTGACAAAACACAGGGTTACTTGGCAGTGACGTCACTGCCGGGTGGGGACAGACTTTCGCTGATGATGGAGGGGGCAGGATACTTCCTTTTAGTGCGAGCAGAGGACATGAACGGGGTCTGACTCAT
The DNA here is from genome assembly GCF_964263255.1 of Lissotriton vulgaris. Lineage (NCBI taxonomy): Eukaryota > Metazoa > Chordata > Amphibia > Caudata > Salamandridae > Lissotriton > Lissotriton vulgaris. The sequence goes on along the minus strand of NC_141700.1, from coordinate 772,869,268 downwards.
TTGGGAGGTGGGTAGGGCGACTAGATCTTTTGTCCCAAAAACCGGGACATTTAGCAAAAATTGAGGAAGGACTACAATTTTACACAGCGAAGTGGCAAAGAATAACAGCCCTCGTCAACACAGTAGGGGCACTAGACAAATAAATAAAAGGTAATTTTTAAAATCGGCCTCAGACCCGTTAATAAAAGTGCTTACTTATAACCGCTGCTAACCAGCCCTGTTTTGGAACACCTGAAAAAGTGTCTCACTGTTTTCAGCTGACCCACTGTAAAAACCGGGATATACTGAAATATCTGTTGGAAAGCGGGACCCACCCGGACAAACCGGGACGCCAGGTCACCCTAAAGCTGGGGGCTGCTCTTGCTAGGGTTGTATGTGCTGAAGCTGGGCCCGGATCTGCCCCTGGTGGCGCGGCAGGGGTGGCTGCAGGTGCCACACGGTCCGAACGATGTGACAATTCGAGCAGTCCCAGAATGAACAATGTTATGAGGCCCGGACTCCCGCACTGGCCACGAGCTTCTGAGCAAAACTTCGGGCCCTGCACTTACTCTTTCACAAATGAAACCCCGGGGAGGGTGGGTGAGTGACTGGTGCAGGCGTTGTGGAGGGCACGTGGTCTGTTGGTAAAGAGGGGCGCAGTCACTGTTGTGCTTCTGTTTGCGGGCTGGACAGGACGGGGTTGTGAAATATTGGGGGGGCTGAAGGTTCTTACACACGGAAACGCGTGTTCATTATAACACCGTTTTCCGCAAAGGAAATGCGAGGTTCGTAGGAAATTGTGCGTGTGTATTTCTCCTCCCGCCTCTTCACACCACATCCTCAAACTGTCCGCTTCCCTCCGCCTCTGATTTCCTTTCTGATTCATAAATAAATAGACGGGTCAGTCTCTGTGAGTTTGGTTGGGGGGGGGGGGGGAGGCCTCACTTCAGTACATCACACTAACTGTTTCAAGTTCTGAACTGTTTCCCTACAAATCATAGTAATCAGTTAGGTATGTCTAATTATTTAAATAGGAGCAACTACGACACCCAGAATGCATTTGGCTGATACATTAAAGCCTAGGACTGGAACCTGTGTGACATGGCCTGGAGTTAGTTGGTCACTCTGGTTGCTGTGCATTACCTGCATGAAATGATAAAGTCGATGGTTATCCTTGAAAGTGGCTTTGGCCTTCTTAAACCAATGTTGGGCACCTCTGCTTTTCGCTCTGGCTACTTACTCCCTGCATCAGTGCTAGGCCTTTTAGACCTGGTCTGGAGACGCCTCTAGTTAATTCACAAGCCAGATCCAATCAAAAAGTACACAATTAAAAAAATGTACCCACCTACAACGTAGAGGGGCTTTGGGTGAGCTCCCTTCATCGCATACTGCTTTCACCCACAAGAGCTTACAGAATAGGGACATGGGTACCACCAAGGTATTCTTCTATTCTTTATGGATCGAGTTTCTGTGTCTTTGCCTATAAGTCTCATTCCTGTTAAGGTTTTGATGGAAAATTAATTGTTGGCTAAGTATTTTTTAGTGCGTGGTAGATGACAATAACGGGGTGGCTGGCCGTTGCTTTTTCCTCAGAAACCGTGGATTAGCAATGTATATGATAACTTGCCTTTCCTCAGAGTGAAAGATTTTGTGGGTTTTTTTGTTAGTCCTAGATTTTTCTGTGAAGAGAGGTAGGGAGAACGTAGCAATACACTCTTAGTCCCCAAATATATTGTTCAAACAGCAAGAAGTGAGATGTGGGCTGCCCTGCCTCTGGGTGGGTGTGGGTGGGTGGGGCTCTGGGTGTGTGTGTGTGTGTGGGGCTCTGGGTGGGTGTGTGTGGGGCTCTGGGTGGGTGTGTGTGGGGCTCTGGGTGGGTGTGTGTGGGGCTCTGGGTGGGTGTGTGTGTGTGTGTGTGTGTGGGTGTGTGTGTGTGTGTGGGGGGGGCTCTGGGTGTGTGTGTGTGTGTGTGGGGCTCTGGGTGGGTGTGTGTGTGTGTGGGGCTCTGGGTGGGTGTGTGTGGGGCTCTGGGTGGGTGTGTGTGGGGCTCTGGGTGGGTGTGTGTGGGGCTCTGGGTGGGTGTGGGTGTGTGTGGGGCTCTGGGTGGGTGTGTGTGTGTGTGGGGGGGCTCTGGGTGTGTGGGTGTGTGTGTGTGGGGCTCTGGATGGGTGGGTGTGTGTGTGTGTGGGGCTCTGGATGGGTGGGTGTGTGTGTGTGGGGCTCTGGATGGGTGGGTGTGTGTGTGTGGGGGGGGCTCTGGATGGGTGGGTGTGTGTGTGTGGGGGGGGCTCTGGGTGGGTGGGTGTGTGTGTGTGTGTGGGGGGCTCTGGGTGGGTGTGTGTGTGTGGGGCTCTGGGTGGGTGGGTGTGTGGGGCTCTGGGTGGGTGTGTGTGTGTGTGTGTGGGGCTCTGGGTGGGTGGGTGTGTGTGGGGCTCTGGGTGTGTGTGTGTGGGGCTCTGGGTGTGTGTGTGTGTGTGTGTGGCTCTGTGTGTGTGTGTGTGTGGGGTGGGCTCTGGGTGGGTGTGTTTGTGGGGGGGAGGGGCTCTGGGTGTGTGTGTGTCTCTGGGTGTGTGTGGCTCTGTGTGTGTGTGTGTCTCTGGGTGTGTGTGGCTCTGTGTGTGTGTGTGGCTCTGTGTGTGTGTGTGTGGTAGTAATTGCTGTCTGCTGAGCTCGTCCGTAGGGTACAATAGGTCTCACATTGCGAGAGATTAAGCTAATGGCAACATAAATACAAAGTTTGTCATTTACAATGCCAATAGCTCTAACTTTTCCAAAGGCGAAACCATTGCATTGTAAATGCTTGTTTGTTTTTCCCTATAAAAAATACAAAAAAATATAAAACTGTTCATAAAAGCCAAAAAAAGTACAAAATGTTCAAAAAAACAATAAAAAATAAATCAAAAAGAATTGAAAAAAACAGTTCCTTTTTAGAACTACCTCCAATTTATAAAAAAAAGGCTTCATTATTTTTAAAGTCTGCCATTCTTTTTTTTTCCCCCATGGTGCGCGTACCGGGCGTTCCCCCCGTGAAAATGCGGATGCGCATCGAGCAAGCGAGACTATGGTGGCTTATCCACTCTTTATCCAACTTGCAAGGAATCGTGGCGATTCCTTGCAGTGCACGAGAAATTTAAGCTCAATGCGCATGCGCATTGAGCTTAAAAGCGCGTGCACATGCCCCCAGCCGCCTGCCTTGCCTACTCTCCCAGCTGGTGCCGCTCCACCCCCTGCGGCATCAAAGGCTTTCACGGCCGGCCGGCCATGCTTTCAGTTTCACGACCGGCCGGCCGTGTGAAGTGCATTTCAAAGCCCGCTCTCCCTGCTCCGCCCCCTGCTCCGGCCGAGACTCATTTCTCCTCCCTCCTCCCCCCTCCTGGGTCAGGTTACCCTGCTTTCTCTTTCTTCTTTGTTTGGTAGTTTGTTTATTTTACCCAAGTGACTTTGCGCTATTGCAAACACGAAGCATGGTTGAGCTTGCAAACACGAAGCATGGTTGAACATGTACTTTTATTTGTTTTACGGGTTGATCGTTCGAACATTATTCATTGTTTATTTTTACTAGTAACACCTATGAAAAACTCTGCGGCTTTTGAGATCAACACTTGAACCTCGTGCCCACCCCCGCTGGCGAAGAGAGGCTTACACAGGAGGCTGCACACGACCCAGGGGACACTCTGTGCACATGGCTTGTGTCCTGCCCATCTCTTGGCGTGTCCCTCCGCTGCCTCAGTCGCCGCCTCACCGGGCACCGCCTGAATGGAATGGGTGGGCGCAGGTTGTGCATCGCCCTGAGAAGTGGGCAGCTGTGCTGGCGATTTCTCGAGCTACGCCAGCGAGGAGCAGTGCCGACACAGGTCCGACATTGCTGGAAATGTGACCATAAACTTCCTTAACCGTGACCTTGTAAGTAGAGGGTGGTGTCAAATGTTGCTTCAATACCCTACATTAAAGTTAGCCCCGGGTGAAACCGTGTGAAATTGGCGTCACGTGAATAGAATTTTATGGGTGCAGCTTTTTGTAGAACGGGCTCCTCAGCACAGTAGTTGGAGGAGACAATGCTTGGTGGAAACAGTGACGTCATTGCTGCGGGGCTCCTAACTCTACAGTCTCCAGCTGGCTCACGAGTATGGTCGCTTTTCGCCAGAATTGAGCCATTTCTCCGAACTTGTGCCACGATTCCCCCTCGACCGTGTGTTCATTACAAAGAAGTGTTGCCAGAAAGGAACCTTTGGGTTCCACAAACTTATTCCAATCAAGTATTTCTAGAGGAATGGAACAGTGTACCTGACGCTGGAGCTGAGGGCTTTCTGTGGTGTGGGGTGAAAGGAAACTTGCAAATACACGCGCTGGTCACTCAGGGCCCCGTGTACAGGCTTTGCATCTGAAGCACGTATCGGGAGAATCCCTGCACTTTACCTTCAAGTGCCTGAATTCGGTCTCTCACCCCCTCACCCTCCACCCTCACTCACCCTCAACCCCTCACCCTCACACCCTCAACCCTTCACCCTCACCCTCTCACTCACCCTCAACACCTCACCCTCACTCACCCTCACTCACCCTCACTCACCCTCCCTCACCCTCCCTCACCCTCCCTCACCCTCCCTCACCCTCCCTCACCCTCCCTCACCCTCCCTCACCCTCCCTCACCCTCCCTCACCCTCCCTCACCCTCCCTCACCCTCCCTCACCCTCCCTCACCCTCCCTCACCCTCCCTCACCCTCAACACCTCACCCTCCCTCACCCTCAACACCTCACCCTCAACACCTCACCCTCAACACCTCACCCTCAACACCTCACCCTCAACACCTCACCCTCAACACCTCACCCTCAACACCTCACCCTCAACACCTCACCCTCAACACCTCACCCTCAACACCTCACCCTCAACACCTCACCCTCAACACCTCACCCTCAACACCTCACCCTCAACACCTCACCCTCAACACCTCACCCTCAACACCTCACCCTCAACACCTCACCCACCCTCACACAGTGCAATAGGTCTCAGACCATTTCAGTTAGAGCTTTTAGAAATGTTTATGGCTTTTTTTATTTGTAATTCCTTAGCATTGGCTACAGGAAACAAAAATGCTAAACATTTACAAAAAAAACCCATAAACAATTCTAAAAGCACTAACTCTAATGGTGCGAGACCTATTGCATTTCCAATGCTTGTTTTGTTTGAGCACTGTTGCACTCAACACCAACCCGCTCCGCTGTAACTCAGGCGTCGTAGCACGCTGGGGGGGCATTCGGCCACACCAGCGGGGACCCGATGATGAAGCATGTCACCAACTAGTGGTGAGTGAGGGTCCTTTTTTACAAGGAAAGAATATGTTTATTTGCAGATTTTTTTTAAAAAAGTCATAGCATACAAAAAGATACCCAACAACTTACACACACACACTCTCACCCACCCACGCACCACTCACCCACCCACACACCACTCACCCACCCACACAGACACACGCACCCACCCACACACACACGCACCCTCACCCACCCACGCCCTCTCTCACCCACCCACGCCCTCTCTCACCCACCCACGCCCTCTCACCCACCCACACCCTCTCTCACCCACCCACGCCCTCTCTCACCCACCCACGCCCTCTCTCACCCACCCACGCCCTCTCTCACCCACCCACGCCCTCTCTCACCCACCCACGCCCTCTCTCACCCACCCACGCCCTCTCTCACCCACCCACGCCCTCTCACCCACCCACGCCCTCTCTCACCCACCCACGCCCTCTCTCACCCACCCACGCCCTCTCTCACCCACCCACGCCCTCTCTCACCCACCCACGCCCTCTCTCACCCACCCACGCCCTCTCTCACCCACCCACGCCCTCTCTCACCCACCCACGCCCTCTCTCACCCACCCACGCCCTCTCTCACCCGCCCACGCCCTCTCTCACCCGCCCACGCCCTCTCTCACCCGCCCACGCCCTCTCTCACCCGCCCACGCCCTCTCTCACCCGCCCACACACCACTCACCCACCCACACAGACACACGCACCCACCCACACACACACGCACCCTCACCCACCCACGCCCTCTCTCACCCACCCACGCCCTCTCTCACCCACCCACGCCCTCTCACCCACCCACACCCTCTCTCACCCACCCACACCCTCTCTCACCCACCCACGCCCTCTCTCACCCACCCACGCCCTCTCTCACCCACCCACGCCCTCTCTCACCCACCCACGCCCTCTCTCACCCACCCACGCCCTCTCTCACCCACCCACGCCCTCTCTCACCCACCCACGCCCTCTCTCACCCACCCACGCCCTCTCTCACCCACCCACGCCCTCTCTCACCCACCCACGCCCTCTCTCACCCACCCACGCCCTCTCTCACCCACCCACGCCCTCTCTCACCCACCCACGCCCTCTCTCACCCACCCACGCCCTCTCTCACCCACCCACGCCCTCTCTCACCCACCCACGCCCTCTCTCACCCGCCCACGCCCTCTCTCACCCGCCCACGCCCTCTCTCACCCGCCCACGCCCTCTCTCACCCGCCCACGCCCTCTCTCACCCGCCCACGCCCTCTCTCACCCGCCCACGCCCACACTCTCACCTGCCCACGCACCACAGTTTGGGGTCCAGCATACAACTGTCAGGCATCCTCTTCGAAACATGTATGTTTGCTATAGACATGGGCAGGAAGAAAAGCAGATGAGGCAACAAGTACTATGAAATAGGTTTTTATGGTCAAAGAGGGAGGAAAGTCGTGATCGTTTAAAATAAGTGTGCACCCAAAAAAAGCAAAACACCCATGTTCTATCTCCACCAATCTTAATGGTGGCGCTTTACAAAATTAAAACTTCGCTAAGTGTAGAACATACTCATAGCTGAACATAAACAACACTTCTGACCGATGGTGGCGCAAAATAAATACAATGTTACAGACCCATAAAACAAACAGAACACTAACGGGAATCCCTTATAATAACAAAAAAATAATCACTTCTCTAAATGTTTTTACGCCCTCAATTTATGCTGCAGAAAAAATAAACAAAATTTGCAAATTTGAACACCACAATACTAGCCGAACAAATACGGCAGTTACAAATACAAATTGCTAAAAAAAAAAAATCTTTCCCACTATAAAGGTAAGTCACGCACTTATGCAACATGTTGCACTATTACGGAATAGTTCACAATACAACAAAAATATAAATAATTTTAACATCCAAAAGCTATACGTTACGTTCATACGCAGCAGAGACACCGTCAACTAATAAACAATTTACTTTAACAAAGACTTTTTTTACCGAAACAAACACTAAACTAGAAAAAAATATACAAGTCAACAAATACATACCAGAACACAAAACAATATTTAAAAAAAAAAAAACTTACCTGCCAGGCGACGCAGCAAACAGACAGCAAACCCGGTACGCCTTCCAAGAACGGCACAGTTGACAATCGGGGGATTTCCAAAGTTACGCGCTCCAATTGGGACGCTACGTTACAATCTCATTGACTGTGAAACACGTCAATCAAAAAAATAACAAACACAAAAACACTAGACCGCTACATTAACAAACGTAAGTAACGTTAGGACATCTGCCATTTTCATTTAATACACCCCCCCCCCCCCAAATAGAACTAAAACTCCACAATAGCAAAAAAAAAAAAAAAAATATATATATATATATATATATATATATATATATATATATATACACAAAACAGCACCCTCACACACCCATCACCCTCACACACTTTCACCCTCTCGGCCTCGCCCCCCCCCCTCTCTCGGCCTCGCCCGCACGAATATCGTAGCGCGCCCTGCATCTCTTCTCTTCTCCCACTCTATTCTGTTGCTCTCTTCTACTGCCTCCTTCTTTAACTCCATCTTCTCTTCTCTTCTGCTGTGCCGATCTGCTGTTCTCTTCCACCCGCCTCCTTCTTTAACTCCATGTTCTCTTCACCTGTAATAATCTGCTGCTCTCTTCCACCCCACCTCTTTCTTTCCTTGTTCTCTTCTCCTGTAGTAATCTGATGCTCTCTTCCACCCCGTCCCCTTCTCCAAATCCCTGTTCTCTTCTCCCGTGTTGATCTGCTCTTCCACACCACCTCCTTCTTTAACTCCCTCTTCTCTCGTGCGGATCTACTGCTCTCTTCCACCCCACCTACAAATGTCACTTAAAATTGTTAATATTTCACTTATGTTCTTAGATTTTTGCAACAATAAAATACACTGAACATAACATTCACATTTATTAAACAAATAGCTCAAACTTTCCTATTGCGAGACCTATTGCATTGCAAATGCTTGTTTGTGGCTGTGGTCAGTAGTGGTGGTTGGATTTGTAAAGGGACACAATTTCCTAAATCAGGGCATGTAAATCAGTTGTGAATAGGACAAATTTAGGAAAGTAAAATATAATTTCTGGACCTAACAACATGCACAGTGTAATATAAATACACCTGTCTGATTCAATGTAAACACAAATATATATATATATATATATATATATATATATATATATATATATATATATATATATATATATATATATATATATATATATTTTTGTATTTTTTAGTAGATTATATTCTTTATGTGGAACATTGAATGTCTATACAATTTAAGAGACAGACCAAGAGGTTAATAGCCTCTACAATCAAGAAAATGCATGACGTTTACACTTTTATGATCCTAATCCCTATTAAATATCCTAACACTGTGCTATAGATATATTCCCAGTCAGTGTCAACAATAAATGTTATAGTATATTGGAATTAATGAAGCCAGCATCAATTTTTTTTAAAACAGATTCTTAATTCCTTTAATGAATGAGACCTTCATTTCTAGCTCGGCTTTGGAGATGTTAGATCGTACGCGGGCTTCGGCTGTACGCCTTCATCATGAAGCTATGTGCACAATTCATGAAAACCTAGTGTATATAAACAAATATATATCAGTGTTTCGCAAGGGTCCTATTTACATTGTTAAGCCCCAGAAGGGGTCATACACAATACTTTTAACATACCATTAAAACCACTAGTCATAATTCTGCACATACATTAAAAACCTAACCTATAAACCATAAAAGTTAGTGATAGGTATTCTATGTCACCCAATTTCCATCACCAAGTGTTACACTATAAGAAAAACCTAGGAGTGACCAACTCACTTTATATCAAACCGTATAGGAGAAAAATTTGCGTAAAAAGTTTGTAAAGAGAAAGATAGCAAAATGTGTCTCCACTACCGTTGCAGTTAACCATCATGGAATAATTAGGTCCTCAGCAGGCTAAAATTTACTTTATCCTATGTGCTAAGTACTCTAGCCTGTGGATCGGTCAAACTTTGTAGCCGCAGTACTAATGAAATACAGTGATGACTATAAAAAGAGAATGCTTTTTTGATAACTTGGATGGATGGAACCATCCTAAGGCGACTTAAAATTAAGCCTAAATTTAATTTTTTTACCTCTGACAAAAGGACAAGAAAAAGGTTTTTAAGATGTAACCGTTGTCGTTGTTCGAGAAAGATCGCTTGTTAATCCATCAAGAGTAACCACGTTAGGATTCATCAACTACGACAGAACATAGTAGTAATGTTGTACGGGTGAGTGCTCAACATAGGAACACCAAATATGCACAATATCGTTACATAGATTACCTATCGATACCTACAAGTTATAACTAATGAATGTTTATATAGACCTCTGACCCTGACATCAGGTTAGGTCGCCCCCACGCCGCTGCCGCCTGCTCTCCCTGGTCTCCTGCTGCCTCCTGCTGCTCGTTCTTTCCTGCTGCTGCTCCCTGCAGCCTCGCCGCCCGCTTGCGCCACCCAGCTGCTCCTCCCTCCCGTCAGCGCTTTTAAGGAAGGCCACGCAGCAGCGCAGGGAGCGATCTCTGACCCTGACTTCAGGTTACGTTGCCCCCCCCGTCGCTGCCTCCTGCTCTCCCTAGTCTCCTGCTGCCTCCTGACGCTCGTTTTGTTCTCCCGCCGCTGCTCCCTGCGGCCCCGCCACCTGGATCCCCCTGTCTCCTCATTCGCTGCCCCGGTCCCGCCGCCCAGCACTTTTATGCAGACCACAAAGCGACCGCGCAGCGGGCGCGCTGAAGGCGTGCCAAAGGCAAGCCCGTCTGCGCCTGCACTGCGCCCAGCGCCAGGACCCCTGGCCCCAGACTATGCCAGCCCACGCAACGAACTTACGCTGCCACACAACGCACTCAACGCCGGCCGGAACCCTGCCTGCCACCGAGCCAACCCGAAACGCACCCACGAACCCTTCACCTGCCAAGCCTGCAAATTCTCCTGCCTCCGAACCAGCACCGCTCCTGCCAAGCCAGGGACCAGCAGCACTCGCCTCAATGGCATCCTGCTAAACACCCGCTCCGTCCAGACACGCCGTCGAACTCTGGAACCTCCTCGACACAACCTCACCAGACATCGCCTTCCTCACAGAAACCTGGATGAACGCCTCATCAGCCCCCGACATCGCCATAGCCATCCCGGAGGTCTACAAGATCACCCGGAGGGACCGCGTCAACCAAACCGGAGGAGGAATCTCCATCGTCCACAAAAACACCATCCGAATAAAGACCAACTCAGACAACACCCTCACCGCTGCCGAGCACCTCCACTTCCAGATACACACCGACCCCAAGACCACCCTTAGAGGCACCCTCATCTACAGACCCCCGGTGCCACGCACACAACTCAGCAAAGCAATCGCAGACTTCATCAGCCAGCACGCCCTTACCTCCTCAGACTACATCCTCCTAGGAGACCTCAACTTCCACCTGGAGAACAACAGTGACTGCAACACCGCCGCCCTCCTGGACTACCTCCCCAACCTCGGACTCAAGCAACTGGTGAACACCCCCACCCACTATGCCGGTCACACGCTTGACCCCATCTTCTACTCCAGCAAGCACATCTCCTTCAGCCACTCCACTGACTACATTGGACAGATCACAGCTGCGTCCACTTCAACTTCAGGAGAACCACGACCCACCACCACCCGCAACAAGTTCCCCGCATAAGCTGGAGCAAGATCACCGCCGACCAACTCACCACCTCCCTCAGCCATAACCCTCCCGGCAGCAAGAAAGCCTCGTGGTTCACCAACTACCTCAAACTCCATGAAAACCTGCTGCACCCTCGAAAGCCTGGCGCCACAACCACGACCAGACCACAGAGAACATGACAGCCCTCAAGAACGGCACCCGCAAACACCACCAGCTGATCCGAACCACCAAAAGGATAACATTCAAAGACCGACTGGACAACACCCACAACAGCAAGGAACTCTTCAACATCGTTAAATAGCTCTCCAACCCCAGCGCCTGCAACAACATCACACCCTCACCAGACCTCTGCGACTCGTTCTTTCACCGCAAGATCGCCGACATACACAACGGCTTCGGCGCACAGACCATACACCCAACCACTGAGCCAGCGCCCCCCACCACCACCACCCTCTGTAACTGGACCCCGATCAGCACCGAAGACACCACCCGCACGATGAACACCATCCACTCCGGCTCCCCCACCGACCCCTGTCCACACCATATCTTCAACAAAGCCGACTCCATCGCACCCCAACTCCGGGACATCATTAACAGCTCCTTCGCATCAGCCACCTTCCTGGAGAGCTGGAAACATGCAGAGCTCAGCGCCCTCTTGAAGAAACCCACCGCCGACCCCACGGACCTCAAGTACTTCCGCCCCATCTCGCTCCTCCCTTTTCCTGCCAAAGTCATCGAAGACAGTCGAGGAAGGCGGAGAGTTTGTCGACGAACGGATCCCTCGACCCCTCGCAGTCCGGTTTCCGAGCAAACCAAAGCACCGAGACCGCCCTCATCGCAGCTACCGACTACATCCGGTCCCTGCTCGACAGCGGTGAAACAGCTGCACTCATCCTCCTGTACCTCTCAGCAGCCTTCGACACCGTATGTCACCGCACCCTGATACGACGCCTCAGCAACACCGGAATCAAAGGAACGGCCTTGGGGTGGATAGTCTCGTTCCATGCCGGAAGAACCCAGAGTCTGCCTCCCCCCATTCTGATCCGCGGCCACCAAAGTCATCTGCGGCGTTCCGCAAGAATCCTCGCTCAGCCCCAACCTCTTCAACGTCTACATGAGTCCCCTGGCAGCCATTGCACGCCAACACAATCTGAATATCATCTCCTGCGCTGACGACACCCAGCTGATCCTCTCCCTCACCAACGACCCCACCACCGCCAGAGCCAGCCTCCAGGAAGGAATGAGGGACGTCGCAGAATGGATGAAGCTTAGCCGTCTGAAACTGAACTTGGACAAGACTGAAGTCCTCATCCTGGGACCATCTCCCTCTGCCTGGGACGACTCCTGGTGGCCCCCTGCCCTGGGCACCGCCCCCAAGCCAACGGACCATGCTCGCAACCTGGGCTTCATCCTGGACTCCTCCCTCACGATGTCCAAGCAAGGCAACGCCGTCTCTTCATCCTGCTTCAACACCCTGCGCATGCGCATGCTCCGAAAGATCTTCCGGTGGATCCCCACCGAAACCAGGAAGACTGTCACCCGGGCCCTCGTCACCAGCCGACTAGACTACGGGAACACTCTCTACGCTGGAACCACAGCCAAACTCCAGAAAAGACTCCAGCACATACAAAACTCCTCTGCACGACTCATCCTGGACATCCCTCGTCACAGCCACATCTCTGCCCATCTAAGAGACCTGCACTGGCTCCCCGTCAACAAGAGGATCACGTTCAGACTCCTCACACCCACGCACACAAGGCTCTCCACGACATGGGCCCCAAATACCTCAACAGCCGCTTCGAATTCTACACAGCCCACTCGCCAGCTTCGATCCGCTAGCCTCGCCCTCACCACAGTCCCACGAGTTCGCAGATCCAACGCCGACGGAAGATCCTTCTCCTACCTGGCGGCCAAGACCTGGAACTCCCTCCCCACCCACCTACTGCTGACCCAGGATCATCTCTCCTTCAGTAAACAACTCAAGACCTGGCTGTTCGAGCAGTGGCGACTAACCCCGACCCCCCCCCCCCCCCCCCCCCCCCCCCCTCTTTAGCGCCTTGAGACCCTAGCGGGTGAGTAGCACGCTCTACAAATTTGCTGATTGATTGACATTTGCATTCGTCTAGATATAGAAAGACTGTAGATCTAAAGATTTATTCCAGCATATCTTAATATTTGATCTTCAAGTGATTCCTTCTGATAAATATAGACTTAAATTGTTGTCTGGTATGGTCCCTATCTGTTTAATAGCTTTATAGAAATTCCAATTGTTCTGCTCTACATGTACGGTGTTAATATGACTAACTTATTATTATTTTTTTTTTGCTAACGTGGGAACGAAATCCTGCTTGTTAGATAACTAAATCCTATCCACCTATTTATTTACTCTACTTAGCACTAATGTAGCAATCATTTTTTGTAAAGTGTCTATAAGGCTTATGGGCCGGTAATTAGTTGAGCTAGCAAGACCCCCCCCCCCTTTTTTTAGGTCTCGCCTGCCGATGCGCTTGCGCATTCGAGCTGGCGAGAGATATAGGGGCTTATCCAGAGTTTAACCAAAGTGACGATTTTGATGCAGTGCACGTGCGCTTTTAGGTCAATGCGCAAGCGCAATGAGTTAAAATGTGCGTGCACAGCATCAAATCGACAGCCATCTGTTCCCCAGCTTGGTGCCGCCAGCAGCTCTTCCCGCTCCGGCCCCTGCTGCATTTAAGCATGCGCTCTGACTCAGCCATTTCTTCTCCCCTTGTCATGTTTTTTTTACTTTTCCCCCCTACATGTTTACTCTCTCGTCCTCTTCCTCTTGTTTCTCTTATCTGAAAGAAACAGGTTAGTATTAGATTCCTTACCTTAGAATATCCCCAGGCGTCAGTCTGGATCCGGAAACTTTTGCGTAGCAGTACCCCTGCGCGTCGGTAGGCGTCATCTGCAGGCGTCCCCTGCGGCTCCGCGTCCGTCGTCGGCATCGTGCGCCATGATGACGTCGCTGGAGTATATAGACGCCGCCTCCGTGCGCTGACGTCAGTTCTTCTTTTTTCCGCGCCAGTTAGCGCAGATCCGAAGAGCAGTACTCCGGTCTTTGACCAAAGTTTTGAGTCTTTTTGATATCTTCTTACGGTGCCGGTAGGATGCCTGGTTTTAAGAACTGTGACGACTGTGACCGCACGATGTCGGTCACGGACCATCATCGACTCTGCCTCCAGTGCCTGGGCCCCGACCACGACGTGGACGTCTGCGTCGATTGCCGGGCCTTGACGAATAAAGCTAGACGGGAGCGGTCCCGCAAGCTGCTCGAGCTCCGGGTGTCGGCCCCGCGTCGAGCGGTCCCGGTCCGGCCGGAGGTCAAGGGAGCGATCGAGGGAGCTGTCGCGGAGCCGTCACGAGCGCTCCGGGAGTCGTCACCATTCCTCTGGTTCCTCAGGTAGGAAGCACAAGAAGTCGGGGCCTCGTCATCGTACCTCCGACTCCCCCCGACATGCGGCCGGGGGTTCAGGTGGCCCCACCCCCGCGGCTCCGCGTGAGTCGCCGACGCGGCCTGCTCCATACCCTGCGGTCCCTGGGCAAGGCGTGTCGCCCGAGGAGATATAGCCGTTCCTCATGGCCATGAGGGCACTGTACTCCGGTGGTCCCGTCCGAGGGCCCTAGCGGTTCGGGTGCTCCTGCCTCGACGCCGTCGGGTGCTCCGGCGCCGCCCGGGCCTTCAGGGTTGACGCCGGCTGGTCAACCGGCCTCTCTGGCGCCGATTCCATTGGGGCAGCCCCTGGCGCCGCGCTCCGGCGCCGGCTCCGGGCAGCGCCGCCCCCATTCCCTCTCCGACTCTGGACGCGGAGTCGAACCGGCGTCGCCCGACGCAGAGTCCGACGCCGAATAAGCCTGTGGACCCCGGGGAGCCGGTCTACGTTGTTGATTCCGAATATGGTGAAGATGTAGATTACTTAGAGGAGTGGGAGGGGTCTGAGACCCTCTGACCCGCGGGTGTCAGTACAATGTGGACTGGATGGGTGACTTGGGTGACGCCAGTGGTCTTGGCACTTCTGAGGGAGGAAGTTACAACCCTCTTGGCCAAGGGGGCCATTGAGCGCGTTCCTGGGCCAGAAGTAGGACGTGGTTGCTATTCCCACTACTTTCTGGTACCCAAGAAGGACAAAGGGGGCCTACGTCCTATCTTGGACCTAAGGAACGTCAACGGCTTCCTCCGGAAGGAGAAGTTCAAGATGTTGACTTTAGCTCCGGTCTTGGCTGCTCTAGACCTGCAAGACTGGATGGTAGCGTTGGACTTGCAGGATGCGTATTTTCACATCCCCATCCTGCCTACCCACCGGCGTTACCGGCGGTTCACGGTAGGCCACGAGCACTTTCAGTTTATCGTGCTCCCCTTCGGCCTTACCAGCGCCCCACGGTGTTCACCAAAGTGATGGCGGTGCTCGCAGCCCATCTGCGCAGATTGGGGGTTTCAGTCTTCCCCTATCTAGACGACTGGTTGTTGAAGGCGGGCTCGCCCCAGACAGTCGTCCACCACCTTCAGATGACGGCAGACCTCCTGCACGAGCTGGGGTTCTCCATCAATGTGCCGAAATCACACCGGTGTCCCTCTCAAAAGCTCCTTTTCATCGGAGCGGTTCTCGACTCGGCGCAGTTTCGGGTCTATCCTCCGGAACGGCGAGTCCAGGATATACAGGCTTTGATTCCCATCTTTCAGCCGTTATCCCGGGTTTCGGTCAGGTTGACGCTGCGGCTGCTGGGGCTGATGGCTTCCTGCATCCTTCTGGTGCATCACGCCCGGTGGCAGATGCGGGCTCTGCAGTGGGACCTGAAGTTTCAGTGGGCCCAGCATCAGGGCAACTTGTCCGACCATGTCTTGATCTCGGAGGGCACTGCGAGACAACTGCAGTGGTGGCTTACGGACCGCGATTGGGTCAGAGGCAGATCCTTCTCCCTTCCCCAACCGGAGCACGTTGTTGTGACGGACGCGTCCCTCCAGGGCTGGGGAGGGCACTTGGGAGAGGCAGAGATCAGAGGCATCTGGTCTCCGGCGGAGTCCCGGCTTGATATCAACCTGTTGGAGCTCCGGGCGATTCGTTTGGCACTGAAAGCAATCCTCCCCTTTGTCAACGGGAGTGTAGTGCAGGTGTTCACGGACAACACCACCGCCATGTGGTACTGCAACAAGCAGGGCGGGGTGGGGTCGTGGACCCTTTGCCAGGAGGCTCTGAGCCTCTGGCAATGGCTGGAACGTCAGGGCGTGACTCTGACGGTTCAATACCTGGCAGGTTCTCTGAACGCCAGGGCGGACAAACTCAGCCGTCGGTGCTCGATGGATCACGAATGGCGTCTGAACTCGGACGTGGCGCGAGGCCTCTTTCTGCAATGGGGAGAGCCTTGGTTAGATCTATTCGCCACAGAAGAGAACGCACAATGTCATCAGTTCTGCGCGTTGGAGTTTCCAAGACGGCACTCGCACGGCGACGCCTTTCGGCGCGAGTGGAGTTGTTGTCTGTTATACGCTTTTCCGCCTATACCACTTCTGCCCAGAGTGCTGAAGATCAGGCGCGACCGGGCCGAAGTCATCCTTGTGGCTCCGGACTGGGCTCGAAGCTACTAGTATCCCGAGGTTCTCAGCATGTCAGTCGGTCCCCCGATCCGCCTGCCCCTTCAGGAGGACCTTCTGTCGCAGCAGCAGGGGACGGTCCTCCACCCGAACCTGTCCAGCCTCCACCCCCATGCGTGGAGATTGAGCGGCGACAGTTGAGGCTATTTGACTTGCCTCCTGAAGTCTGTGATGTGATTCTGGCAGTCAGGCGTTCCTCCACGAAATCGGTATACGCCTGTCGGTGGAACAAGTTTGTGGCATGGTGCACAGCAAAGGCTGTGGATCCTCTCTCTGCCCCTCTTTCTGAGGTTCTTCTCTTCCTTCTTTCTCTTGCCCAGCAGGGCTCTGCTCTGGGCACTATCAAGGGCTACCTTTCTGCCCTTTCGGCCTTTCTGAGGCTGCCTGATCAACCTTCTTTGTTCAAGTCCCCTATTGTAACGAGATTCTTGAAGGGCATCACACACACGTATCCTCCTGTTCCGTTTGTGATGCCTCAGTGGGACTTGAACCTGGTTCTAACATTCTTGATGTGTGCTCCCTTTGAGCCCCTTCATTCCTGTCCTCTGCGTCTCCTGACTTTAAAGACGGCCTTCCTGGTTGCCATCACCTCTGCCAGGAGAGTGAGTGAGCTCCAGGCTCTTTCTGTCAAACCTCCTTTCCTGTCCATTCATCCTAACAAGGTGGTTTTGAGAACTAGACCTTCTTCCCTGCCCAAAGTTGTCTCTGCTTTTCACATCGGGCAGTCCATCACCCTCCCTTCCTTCTTCCCGCTGGAACAGGCGAACAGTGTTACAAGCTTGGGGCAAACCAGCACTGGATTTATTCGCAACGAGAGATAACAAGAAATGCGATACTAGACCAGCAGGTTCCCTCAACTGGGATCAAGAGGGAATGCCCTGTCCATGCGATGGCCAGGGATTTGTGCATACGCCCCCCCCCCCATATACCTCTGATTCCGAAGGTGCTTCGCAAGATGAAGCTGGAAAGTTGCAGTCTAATTCTGATTGCACCCCATTGGCCAAGTCCATATTGGTTACAGGAACTTCTACTATTGTCTCAAGACAAGCCCATTCGCCTACTGCCGACGCCTACAATGTTGTCATGGGACGGAGGCCAAGTGGTTCATCCGGACCCACAGTCACTGCACTGGCCCACATGGATCCTGGTTTCTTAGAGTTCAAGGACCTCAACATTTAATAAGACTGTCTTGAAATATTGGCCAAATCTTGTGCCCAAAGCACAATCAAGACTTATCACCTCAAATGGAAGCGATTTTGCTGTTGGCGTGAGGCGAATAATTTTAACATGTAAGTTTCCTCCCCTCTGACCTCCCCTCTCAGATTGTTGAGTTAGCGCCGGGAAACCTACGGGTAGCTGAGCGCTTTCCAAATTTAAATATAATAATAATAATAATAATATTCACCCAATTCAAGCTAATGCACAACAAGTTCTCCCTTATCTGCTTTCTCGGCCAAGTCTGGGCTTACTCTTTCATTGGTCAAAGTACATCTTGCTGCTCTTTCCAGATTCAGGAGTTGCTCAAAATTCCCTTCTCTCTGCTCTTCTTCACTTGTCAAACAATTTATGAAGTCTTTTCCGAGCCTTCCCTCCAGTGTGAGTACCCCTCAAGAGTTGGAACTCAACACAGTGCTAGCACAGTTAATGAAGCGTCCTTTTGAGACGATCCATAAAGCTGATCTCAAATTCCTCACTTGGAAGGTTGCCATTTACTGGCTCTTACCTCAGCAAGAAGGGTTAGTGTAATCTAAGCTTTCACTATAAAGGAACCCTTTTTACATTTTTACTCTGGACTATGTAACCCTTCAAACAAATCCCAGGTTCATTCCTATGGTACAAACACAATTTCGGTAAGATTAAAAACTTTCTTTCCGGATCCATCCACCTCAGCTGAAAGAGCATTACACTTGCTGGATGTTAAACACTGTTTAAAAATTCTACCTACAGAAAACTAAGGATATCAGATGATTCAACCAGATGTTCATGGCTTATGGTCAAGCAACTCTTGGAAATGCTGTAACAAAGGCAACAATAGCCAGATGGCTGGCATCTGCTATTCATTTCTGCCATGACCAGGCTAACAAACCTTTTGCAGAGGAAAGTCAAAGCTCATTCGACAAGAACAGTATCCACGTCGACAGCTTTGTTTGCTGGAGTAACATCGGGAAATAGATGTCGTGCTGCAACATGGGAAAATTTCCACACGTTCACAAAGCATTACTGTCTTCAATCTTCGTATCAAGAAGATGAAGCGGTTGGGCAGGCTGTTCTACGCCATCTCTTTCATTGAGATCAGATTCTGGTACTTTTGCCCATATGTATTACTCCATTCTTTAATATTCATGCAAATGTACAGATTGATGTCTGCAAGGTTTTAAATATTTTTGTATATATGTGTGTGTGTGTGTATGTATATATATGTGTGTGTGTATATATGTGTATATATATATATGTGTGTGTATATATATGTATATGTATGTATATGTATTAATGATTAGCTTTGCTTTCTTTAAGCCTACTCTTTTAAAAAAAAAAAAAAAAAAGACAAAGATGTTTTTTCAAACACTGTGTATGCTATTCTGGAGTTTCTGAACCAGTGTCTCCCACCATCCGCAAACGACAGTATATGGTTATACTGCTTGCTACTCTGATTCAGGCATGTGAATCTATGAAAGATACCCCAATACTGGATAAGAAAACAAGTTACTTACCTGTAACTATCCAGTATCTTTCATAGATTCACATGCACCCACCCTCCTCCCTGTCTAGTCAGTTCTCTATATTTGGGATACTTACTTCTAACTTGTGCTAGGAAAATCTGAGGAGAACTGCTTCTACTGGGAAGGTTCTAGAGGGTGCTAGCAGCTGATTAGCTGGGACCAATGTTTGTTTTTTTAGGTCTCGCAGAACCAACGCGCATGTGTTTTTCTGCGAGAGTACAGTAGGCAAAACAAACTCTTGAAACCAGCGAGGATTGTCCCCAATGCATGTGAGGTAATCAACCGTGATGCTACGCCAGCGCGTGCTTGGCCTCACTTCTCATTCACACCCCATATGCTCGCAACCCTGCTCCCCCGCCCGACTTGAAAGGAAGCCTGGCACACCAGCATTTGTCTCTCTTACAGACATCAAAGGTTGCTGCTCCCCCCCCCCCCCCCCCCCCCCCCGAAATGCCGAGAGCTTGTTTCTTATTCTATTCCAACTTCATCTCGAAACAGAAGTGGATAAACACTGCATACATATAATCACGGGCTTGGTTACTCGCATGTTTGGCAAATAAAGTTTTGTTTAAAGTCGGGAGCTCTCTACGGTCCTTCCTTCATGTTTTTGAGACTCGATCGGCGATTTAGAGTTTAATACGGGTCCTCTTTCTTTGTCTACCGTTTCACCCTCTCCGTTTGCTCTTTGAAGTCCATCCTTTTGCTCTCTCACTCTGTAATTCGCTTATATTTAAACGTGATTCTTCACGTCATCGTGAAAAGCCAATAGTTCATTAGAGCATTTCCATTAAAGCTGGGCCACAGCTCCAGTTCTTGTATTGACACACTCTGCACAAACTTTCTATCACAAACATTGGCATTGCTGGGGCTATAATAGTCGAAAGTGGAGTTTGCAGCACGCCTGATCTTTTCTGAGAAGTATTTTATCTTCAGTTTTGATCAGCTGTTTTATACTCCAGGAATCATTTCTTGTATTTGGCTTTTTCCACCGACCCATAGTCTCTCCTCCATGTATGTTCCTGCAGCCTGCACTTAAGCTGTTCTGCTTTTAGTGCTGTTGAGAACCAAGGAGCCGAAGGATTTTTCCTATGGCTCCTTAGCATTTTTTCAGGTACCACCTTAGAACAAGCCGCATCAAGCCAGTGTGTGAAGCTAATAGTGGCACAGTCTAAATTGCTCTCAGGCAAAGGAGCCGATTGAGATAGGGCCTCACACACTGCTGCCACTTTAGTATGCTTCAAGGGCCTGTATTTGATTGTTCTGTTAACGCTTGTGCTATCTATTTTGTTGCCTGTGGTTTTGACTGAGAAGAAAATGGACTTGTGATCCAACCATAGGAGTGGCAGAAGTTTGTCAATGACTAGGTCTGCATTATTGGTGAAGACTCCATCTAGCGTATGGCTTGCCATGGGAGCATCTATTAGTTTATGTAAATTGAAGCTGTTCAGCATGTCAACCAACTGCCCTGAGTTCTTGTTGGTGGACAGTTCAAGGTGATAGTTGAAGTCCCCTACCAGCATAAAGCTGGCATGAGTCTCACAGGATTCGACTGGATTTTATCAGTGAAACTCGTACTTGGGTCTGAGGGTCGGTATACTAACATTCCATGAAACAAATGTTTAGATTGATCCCAAACGTAAGTGCTTCCGTCAAGCTGGAACATTGGGGTAAAACTTGCCTCAAGCATGTTGCGATATACAATGGCCAGCCCCCCTCCTCTCTGACCCATGCTGTCCAGCCTTTGTATGTTAGTCCTCTGGGATTGCAGCCTTGATATCTGGGTTAGACCCCTCATTGGCTCAGGTCTCCGTAAAAAAGCAGATATCGGCGTTGTACTGACTGATAATCTGAAAAATCCATTTTATTTTAACGAATGAGCTGGTATTGAGGAGCACACAGTGGTGTGTCTTGGCGCCCCTCTGTCGTTATATTTCACGGACATGGGCTCTCCGGGTACCATACATTGCCCCCACCCCCCCACCCGTATACGGGGAGGAGCTGCACACACAGCAAATATACGCTTTGGATTCACCACACAGGTTATGGGGGAGACAGTGGCTAATGGGTCCAGTATAACGTACGAGACAGGTCCTGGTGCCGTACAGGTGCGGACTGGCTTGCCTTGTGCACGCCTTCGGTGCGCCTGCTGCCCGGCCGGTCACTCTCCTGCATTTGTGGCAGGAAGTGGAGAGGGACTAGAGCGCTAACTCCAGAAAGATGGCGGTAGGCCCTGCCAGGCCGAAAGTGGGGCTGGCGACAGAGTAAGTATGCTCCACCCCTCGGTTCCCTCCACAACAATCCGGAAGACCTGGTGGTGGACTAGGGAAACCAGGGGAGGCAGGTGAGTCCGGGTCTAAAATGCTAAAAAGTTTATAAATGCTACCGTAGCGCCCACCCGAGACAACAACCCCCCGTTTGCAATGCCTAGTTATAGTAAACTAAAAACAGAGGTGCACAATTGAAAATTGATAAACTCGGTACACACCGTAAAAACGTGTAAGCCACTATTAAAAGGCACCAGTCGCCTCTCAAAGCGAACTGAATCCGCTGCACGGCCGGTCCCACTCTTGCATTTATGGCAGGAAGTGGAGAGGGACTAGAGCGCTAACCCCAGAAAGATAATCCGGAAGACCCGGTGGTGGACCAGGGAAACCAGGGAGACAGGTGAGTCAGGGTCTAAAATGCTCTTACCTCGTTTTAGGAAAACTCGCTCTGGGGTCAAAGCCGCCTTCTGCCTGGCCATCTACCATCCACTTTGGAAGTGCTCTTATCGCCTTCACTTTAGAAGGCTTCTCTATACAGAGCTTTTCAGAAACTAATACTACCTGCCTGCATTTCTACACTAGCGTAGATACACCCTTTGGTTTGATTCAGGCGCTTTATAGATTACATTAACATAACAGGGGGGGGGTTAGACACCTGGGCCCTGGGCACAACTCTGCATAAGTATTGTACCGCTGAATGTTTTAACATTTAAATGGTATGTATACCAAGATTTGAAACATGTTTTACTTATTTGGTCTGCCTTGCTGCTTTGTCGTAAATGGTAGAGCCCTCCTTTTAACCTCTTCCATGCGTCTGACGGCCCCCGGCCGTCAGACGTCACGGTGGGCGTGTACGACAGACGTCCGGGGGACGCCTGATCTGCGCACGTATCAAATTCCGCCGCACCGGAATTTGCGCCACAGCGAAGCGGTTGAGTCTCTGGTGGTACGACTGCTGATGCTATGTATTTATCATTTACCCCTCCAAATGAAATGTTTTGTATTCATGTTAAACATTTTTTAAATGTATTTTTGTACTTTTACTATACTCAGTGGATGATGCCATAGGGGGATCAGGTTTTGACATCCTGTTTTATTCAGTTTTTTTTTGTATATTTTGTATATCTAGCACAAGCCACTTTTGTAAAAATAGAAGCTAGGATTTGAAACAGGTTTTATATGTCCTGCCTTGCTGTTAAATTATCACAAGTTGCTGAGACCCCTCTTTAATATTCTCCGTTCATGCGACTGCTAAGGCTATGTATTTATTGCTCAACCCCCCAAATTAAATGTTTTTTGTATTCGTGTTTTTTGTATTCGTGTTTTTTGTATTCGTGTTTTTTGTATTCGTGTTTTTTGTATTCGTGTTTTTTGTATTCGTTAACTTTTTAAACATTTTTTTTGCATTGAATACTTTTGTTGGTGCTATAAGGGGTATCCTATTTTGAAATCATATTTTAACTTGCTGTGTGTTACTACCTTGTGCTATCTTGTTTTATTGTTGACTTACTAGGAGTTCCAAACAATGAAATAAAGTTGAACTCATTAGAGCATGATAGACTTAAATTTAAGAAGAATTTTAAAACCATCTTCCTAAGTCTTATGTAATTCATACCAAATTGTTCATTCTTTTAAAATGTTTGTTTGAGAAAGGTTCTTTCACACCCTGGTAGTGAAAACCTGTCCCCAGTATTGATAGGACAAGGGGAAATGCCTTTCAGTCATTAGTCTATTCATTCACTGATAACATTCAAGCAAACTAATAGCTTTCTCCCCAGGCAGAGTGGCTCTGATAGCTTCTGTGGGAAATTCGACGTAGCTTTCTGCAGATCATCCACTCATTTATCAAGCAGTACTGCTCAATTTTTGGCACCAGACCAGATTGCTGAGTGGCCCGATCCTCACAGTACATTGTTCGGTTTTTAGCATGTTTCTTATGATACTCACCCTTTTTTAGGTCTCGTCCTATTCCATTCCGCAAGGAATGAATGACGAGACTATTGGGGCTAAACTAAGCTCTGAAAAATGCGGATTTCCAGAAGTGCATGTGGTCTTGTGAACGCTCTTCTATCTGCTTGCCTCGCATCACCACATGAAAGCCATTTGTTGCTTGTTCACACTTCTTTCACAGCCACGAGGCTGTGCGTGCTTCAAAGGGATCCGCTCACTTCTCCTCCCCCCCTCGCCGAGAGCTTCACATTTCAAAGAGCTCTCGCCCGCCTCCTCTCCCCGCCCCACTCTGACTTCACATTCTTTCTTCCCCTTTTTAGGTCGAGCAGACCTTACTCTCAATGCGTGAGCATTGAGAGTGTCTGCTTCAGACCTTTTGTCGCTCGTATTGGGAATGAGTTGGGAATGAGGACACCAATCTGTTACGAGCGTTTTTCCTCGCGGGAGCGCGCGTCTGATACCTGCGCATGCGCGGTGCAAGCCCTGGCTCTCACACAGACACAGGCAGCCCCCACCCCTCTGCATGCACGCACGCACACACACAGGCGCAAGCCCTCGCTCACACACAGACACAGGCAGCCCCCACCCCTCTGCATGCACGCACACACACACACACACAGGCGCGCGCATGCACACGCAGGCACACTATCCCCTGCCTCGCATTCTCTCAATCACACACAGTCAGGCATGCGCACACACACACGCACACACGCATACACACAGGCCTTCACATTAGCCCTGCCCCCCTCCCCTCCCACTCACCGGGCTCTTTCGGCGTGTTCCGTGTCTCCTCTGCAGCGCTGGTCGCAGTCAGCCGGCTTCACTGCTTCCTCGGCGGCGGCGGGCGGAACTTCCTACTGGATTGCAGGCCCCGCCCCCGTCTCGGCCAAAAGTGCCTGACTTCCGGTTTACACGGAGCAGGGCTGATTTAAAATCTGCCCTGAGAAGGATGCGCGAAGAGGAGCAAAGAGAAGGGAATTAGGACTTGAGCTGATGTGTGATTGTCTAATTCAAAGCTCGTAGGAGTCTATAGTCACTGGAGCAGATTCCTGCACTTCCTCTTCAGTCCCTCTGATTTGAACTCATGGTACACTTAATTGCCGCAGTCTGCTTCTTTTTTGTGATATCGTCGTGCTGATGCCGCTCGTACTTAGCTGGCCGCGGTGCAGTGCACAGTGACTACAATAAAAATATTGACTCAGACTGACAGACATAACTACCATTGTTGAGTTAACCACGATTATAACACCACTTAATAATTTTAGCAGCCCGGGCGTCTACCTGGTAGAAGGCTGCTTACAGTGTCTCGAGCCTTCATCGGGCTCTTGCCACGGTTTTGGTGCTGGGCTCAGCTGGCTGCATTAGCAGCTGAGACCCCACGATTGTCTCAACTCTGTCACGTGGCTGATGCCTGCAGAACTAACTTCTGTGCCCGGTCCCTGTGCAGGTCATTTACATCCATCGCACAAACTGCCTGAACCCGTGCCTTGCTCGTCAACACTGTTATCTTTAAATAGACAGTCAGTGCCTCGTGTGTATCCAGGGGGACTGCGCTTTGCCTTTTCACATCTTCTGCCAAGTTGCGCCTCTCACTGTACTCATGCAGTGGTTGACTTCCGAGGCAAACACAACAGTGGGTGCCTGCTTAAAGTTTTGTTTTTCCACGCGCCCAACACTCCTACTAGTGCTAGCGTCAAGTGTTGCCTGGCCTCCGTCGGAGTTAGGGGATCGAGTGTGTCATTCTGGGACCGTTCGATGCACCATGATTCTTTACTACTGGTTCCGGTACACAATCTACAGTGTAGGGCTGCAAGTCCTTCATATAACATGTAGACAAAACATGCAGCAAAGAATTACGATTCATTTTATGACACCATGCTACTTATGATGTCTCCTAAAACCCCAGCACACACACCCTGTTTCCGTATGGTACAACACCACTATAAACTAACCTGTGTCTGGTACTTGTAGTGCTTTTGCTTCAGCTACGGTTGTTTCCTTTCCACCAACAAAATACTGGCCAGTTGTTGTTTTAAAAGTCTGAAAGTCCCGTGTATCATATGAAATATGATTTTAAACAAAATCATATACATTTATTTATAACATCACTTTTTTGCCTTTGTTGCCTACAATTATTAACCAGGTCTCGTTAAAGTAGCCCAAGCACACATTTAAAAGTGCTTTATATTTATTGTTTGAAGTATGTACAGATAATGTATACAAATACTGCTTTCGTGATTTTGCTTATTGTTGTGCCAGCCTGTACAGCAAAATAAATACCAGTGGTGCTGGTAGAACACTGGCCAGGTCCCAACACAAGCCTCAGCAGTCCCTCCTCCCGGAGTATTTCACCCTCAACTGGCACCGGGCCTGCAGGCACTGAACCCGTCCCTTGCCCTCCCAGGTGTGTTGTGAGAGCAGGGTTGGGGCTGCAGGGCCTCGTGTCCCTCCGAGAGAAGTGAAGCAGCCTGTCAAGGTAATGACATGACCCAGCCTGCTGTGAGAATGAGTGACAGTATATCTCCTTGTTGCACTCGCTATGCTGTAAGATTTGTTTTTTAGGCTAGCGTGCGGTTATGAAGGATCCAATCAATGAGACAATCTCAGCAGCTGCAGTGCCTGCCTTCCCTCTGTCACTGAGAACTGCAGTCCCTCAGTCTGTCTTCAGTCATTGTCCTTCCATTTCTGGTGCTTTGCAGGAGTTTTAAGAATTTCTTAGTTTTTTGTTGCTCAAATGGGTGTAATTTGCGATATTTGTATTTTTCCCTCGTCTTCATTGCTTGGTTTTGCTTGTGACTCTGACTCTCTCACCAGCTCACTGACTCTCCCACCCACGCACTGACTCTCCCACCCACGCACTGACTCTCCCACCCACGCACTGACTCTCCCACCCACGCACTGACTCTCCCACCCACGCACTGACTCTCCCACCCACGCACTGACTCTCCCACCCACGCACTGACTCTCCCACCCACGCACTGACTCTCCCACCCACGCACTGACTCTCCCACCCACGCACTGACTCTCCCACCCACGCACTGACTCTCCCACCCACGCACTGACTCTCCCACCCACGCACTGACTCTCCCACCCACGCACTGACTCTCCCACCCACGCACTGACTCTCCCACCCACGCACTGACTCTCCCTCCCATTCACTCACTCTACCTCCCACTCACTCTACCTCCCACTCACTCTACCTCCCACTCACTATCCCTCCCACCCACTCTCCCACCCACCCACCCACTCACCCACCCACCCACCCACCCACCCACTCACCCACTCACCCACCCACCCACCCACTCACCCACCCACCCACCCACCCACCCACCCACCCACCCACCCACCCACCCACTCTCCCACCCACTCACTGACTCTCCCACCCACTCACTGACTCTCCCACCCACTCACTGACTCTCCCACCCACTCACTGACTCTCCCACCCACTCACTGACTCTCCCACCCACTCACTGACTCTCCCACCCACTCACTGACTCTCCCACCCACTCACTGACTCTCCCACCCACTCACTGACTCTCCCACCCACTCACTGACTCTCCCACCCACTCACTGACTCTCCCACCCACTCACTGACTCTCCCACCCACTCACTGACTCTCCCACCCACTCACTGACTCTCCCACCCACTCACTGACTCTCCCACCCACTCACTGACTCTCCCACCCACTCACTGACTCTCCCACCCACTCACTGACTCTCCCACCCACTCACTGACTCTCCCACCCACTCACTGACTCTCCCACCCACTCACTGACTCTCCCACCCACTCACTGACTCTCCCACCCACTCACTGACTCTCCCACCCACTCACTGACTCTCCCACCCACTCACTGACTCTCCCGCTCTCAACAATACATATATTGCATTACAAATGCAATAGGTGTCACATTTGCGAAAGTATAAGCTATTGGCATTGTAAATAACAATGCTATTAATTTATCAATTTTCAAAACCAACACATAAAAAAAATTGTCATTTACAATGCCAATAGCTCAAACTTTCCTAATGCGAGACCTATTGCATTGCAAATGCTTGTTTTTTCTTTCTGGAACGTCCTGGCTCTGTTTTTCTTAGTCTGTCTTTCTTTTGCTTTCTCTCTATTATGCCTATCTTCCTCCCTTTATTTCCTCATCTTTCTCTAGACATCTGTCACTGACGCTCTCTCCCTGTCTCTCCATCTGTCTTTCTCTGCCACTTCCTGTCTGTCTTCTTCCCCCCTCTCTCTGTATCTTTGTGTATCATTATGTCTGACTTTCTCTCTTCTCCCTATCTTTGACTTTTGTCCTGCTCTGCCTGTCTTTCATTATCTCTGTCCATATCTGGAATTCCTAATTTCTGTCCCTGATTTTCTTTCTTTCGACATCTCCCTCTCCCGCCACCCCACCCTGCTGTTTATTTCTCTGTCTTCCAGGCACCGAGCTATGGGTGTTCTTAATGTCACGGACAAGCTACAAGTGTTCGGTGCGAAGTGTTATTTTTGTGGTGCACGTGTAGTGAAAAAAGTCTGACATGAGCTGATGTGAATGACATTGGCAGTAACACTGCAGAGCTTTCAGTGCTTACTTTTTGTGTTACTTTCAAACTGGAAAGCTTTGGTTGTGAACATTCACCCGTTTTTGAAATCATTTTTGTGTCACGAGCTTCTCAAGCACTCTGCTGGCTCTGAAGGGACACAAGTGTTTTTATGGTTACTACTTTCCCCACACCCGCATGGATAGTAGTCATTTTGTTGGCAAAAGTGTTTGGCACAGAAGCTTGGAAACACTTCTGTAGTCAAATGGGTTTAGCAGGTGGTATTAATTTCACATTCTGATGGAAGGCCAACTTCGAAAGTAGGTACTTGCGTTAGTCCCACCTCATCAAAGTTATGTGATCTCATCAAAGTTATGTGTTTAGGACACTTGTGTGTTCTTCCTTTTCCCCTAATTCCCTTGTTTTTCTGCCCTCTGTTAGACTCGCTTTTTGTGCCTTTCTGCCCCTATTAAACTTTTTTCCCCATGTTTTTCTGCCCTTCTCCCCCTGTTAGACCCGTTTTTGTGCCCTTTTCCCCCTGTTAGACCCGTTTTGTGTGCCCTTCTGCCCTCTGTTAGACTAGTTTTTTCCCTGCATCGCTCGGCGCAACCCCTGCATCGCTCGGCGCAACCCCTGCATCGCTCTGCGCAACCCCTGCATCGCTCTGCGCAACCCCTGCATCGCTCTGCGCAACCCCTGCATCGCTCTGCGCAACCCCTGCATCGCTCTGCGCAACCCCTGCATCGCTCGGCGCAACCCCTGCATCGCTCGGCGCAACCCCTGCATCGCTCGGCGCAACCCCTGCATCGCTCGGCGCAACCCCTGCATCGCTCGGCGCAACCCCTGCATCGCTCGGCGCAACCCCTGCATCGCTCGGCGCAACCCCTGCATCGCTCGGCGCAACCCCTGCATCGCTCGGCGCAACCCCTGCATCGCTCGGCGCAACCCCTGCATCGCTCGGCGCAACCCCTGCATCGCTCGGCGCAACCCCTGCATCGCTCGGCGCAACCCCTGCATCGCTCGGCGCAACCCCTGCATCGCTCGGCGCAACCCCTGCATCGCTCGGCGCAACCCCTGCATCGCTCGGCGCAACCCCTGCATCGCTCGGCGCAACCCCTGCATCGCTCGGCGCAACCCCTGCATCGCTCGGCGCAACCCCTGCATCGCTCGGCGCAACCCCTGCATCGCTCGGCGCAACCCCTGCATCGCTCGGCGCAACCCCTGCATCGCTCGGCGCAACCCCTGCATCAACAACTGGTTCAAATATGTTCTCTCAATGTTTCAAGCTTTATTACAAATGTCACAAAAAGATGTTAATATTTCACTTCTGTTCTTGGACTTTCATCACAATAAAATACACTGAACATTATCTTCACAAGTTATTTACAAAAGTTTAAGATATTGCCATTATAAATTAGTATCACTTTTAGTTAAGTATTAATTATTTTAAAAATTAAAAGCCATTGTTATTTGTAATATCAATACATCCAAGTCGCGTAAATACAAAACATGTTGCATTGCAAATGCTGTAGGTGTCACATTTGCGAAAGTTATAACTATTGGCATTGTAAATGACAAAGCTATTAATTTAGCTATTTTCAAAACCAACACATACATAAAAAATTTGTCATTTACAAGACCAATAACACAAACTTTCATAATACGAGACCTATTGCATTGCAAATGCTTGTTCTTTGCTTGCAGTTGCCCACATACCCAGTGGTCAAGTTACAATTGTGCGTAACCCCAGTTATGCCTTAATGAATCCTCACTGAATAAATGTCCACCTTCCCATTCTTCATTGTTGGCAGTTGATTAAGATCTAAACCAATTCATTCAAGCTTCCCAAGATGGAGTACTAGGGTTACATGTGATCCTCTGTCCCTTTTTGATACTAAATTGGAGAATTGCATGTGTAGGTAAGGTTTGATGCCTTAGGTAAAGCTTATTCGCCACACACTGGCTTTTTGTTGTTTGGTAGAGAACTGGTATTAATATTTCCTGGCAGTTCATTACATTTGCCTGCAAAGGTGCTGAAGAGCTTAGGCTCTTTCCCAAGAAATTGAATTATGCCTACTATTGTCAAAGATATGCTGCAAATGTATCTGATTTCAAGATGAAAGAGTAAAAAAAACACCTAGTTTATCCATCTATCATCAGGTCAGTAAGTGTTTGCTCCCCAGGTCTACACTCAGGTTGGGCACCTGGCAGTGAGGAAATTGAAGATAACAGTTCTGGGAGGTGGACAAGTCCTACAACTACTTGAAGGAAGGCGCATGAGGCTTGTTCACCACTGTTACCTTCTCATACAAGTCTGTTGTCGCTGAGATCTGCTATGTGGACTGTTTGAAGGCCTGCTCAATGAAAGGGTTGGTAGTTAGTTTGAGCACATCACTCCTAAACTATCGGACATATTTGCGAGATGGGCTGAGAAGGGCTGTCCAGCAACCAATCCTAGGTTCCTCATCATTACGTAGCTGTGGCCATAACAGATTTAATTGCCTTTGGAGCCTCACATTTATCATACATCGACCTCTACATAGTGGTCTAGCATTCAGGGGCTTTCCATATTGGTTCCTGCTTAAGGAGCAGAAGTTCCATGCAGAGGGGACATTTTGGTTGAGGAGCTGAGATAGTCCACAGAATACCCAATCTTTTCAAAACTGCTATTGACTCCTTTCCTGCTTGGGTGTCAAACTTCATACTTGGGTTTAAAAGATTAGTAGTACTTCCAATAGCTTGGAGCAGATTTCAGATTTGTGCTTAACGTTTGGGGGCATGTGGGTTTTGGTGTTGAGGTACTGTTCTGTGGAGGTGTCTGTGACCAGTCCCAAAATCAAAGATACTGGGTAGGAAGCAGCACTTGTTTTACTTTAATATGCTGCTTTTGTTCCCGGCGCAGCAGCCCTTGTGGACAAGACTAACATTGGAGTCCTGTTGACAGATGAGGTGGTCTGAATTTGCCATTAGTGACTGAAAGGCTTGGCTACAATTTCATCCGTTATTTCTTACCACAAGGCAGAACTGCCTTTCCTACAACCTGATCTGCTTCAGTTGACTTTGTTAAAGTAATAATTTTTGTTCTCCTGGAAAAACCTTTAAATTGTAGTCCCAGGTATATTAAAAAGGGAGCGTGGTGATCGGGTGGGAAGTGTTTAACCATATTGGACTCCATGGTTGACTTGTAGAAGTAAAATCCGCCTATAGTATTGTGGTTCTTTTAGAGAGCAGGTTTCTTAAGGAGTCTGTAGCTTCAGAAATGCATACTCAAGTGTAGGCCCTCTCATTTTGTATCCTTTTAACTCCTGTATTTGTTTCCTGTTTACCTCACAGGTCAACATTTCAGATGTGAAGATCTTCGACTGCTGATGGGAAGACCAGAGACCGTTTGAAAGCTCCTCTTTCTCTTTATACCCTTTATCCCTCGCCTGCCCCTTTCCCTACCCCAAGTATCCCCCGGGCACAAATACAAACCAAACAAACCTCCCTAGTGGAAACACTGCAGTGTTGATGCGATGAACAAGTGACAATATTGCAGGGAGCCACCACAACCTGCACCCACCGTAAGTTCTTTTGTTTTTATCTTAAGGTATATTAGTGCTTTGTTTTCAGCTACTTGAGTAGGGGCACATCCCGTCGCATATCCACATGCACTAAGGTACCATGTTTTTTAGACTAGCCTTGCCAGTAATTGCTCCTGGTCTGTTACACAGGACACAATTTAAGTAATGTTTGGAAAAATGGGAAGGGCCTTTAAAGGAACATTTTAGGTTAGTTATCTGGCTAGAGGGGCTGACCTCGAAGCTGAGGAACCGGGTTTGAGTCTCGGCAGGGACGTTTAACATCCTGTGATTAGGTCGAGCGTAGCGATGGACCTTTTGCTGGCGTGTCTGGGGGAATGTTAGACAGCGATCGCCCACGCGCCTCGCTGTCTCAGATTCCTCCTCGAGGGGGCGCACATCGCAGTGCACATCCCCTGCCTCGCATTCTCTCTCAATCACACAGTCACGCATGCGCACAACCATTCCCACGCGCACACACTCCCCCCCCCCCCCCCTCCCCCCCCCCCAGGCGCCCACACACACACACACACACACACACACACACACACACACCCTCCCCCCCACCATTCACGGGGCTCACACGCAGACACACATCTCTCCTCCCCCCCCCCCCCCCCCCCCCCCCCTCCACTCACCGTGCTCTTTTGTCGAGTCGCCTTGCTGAGCTCCTTTTCTCCACACGCGGGGCACTTCTCTGGATCTTCACGCTACCTCGGGGCTCTCCCTCCATGATGGGAGCCCCGCATCAACGCGCAACACCGGCCTCTTCCGGCCGCGTCACAGGCCCCGCCCATGTCACGGGCAAGGATGCCTGACTTCCTGGTTTCGCCCCCGCCGGCAACTCTGCTTCATCAAAGCGTGCAGCAACCTAGACCTGTAACTTGTTGTGTAGGCTGTTGCATTGCATAGTATGATTTTGTTTTATTTGTTTTGCCATTGAGTGTTGTATCGCATTGCATTTAGTGGATTGCAGTGTGTCAAAGCGCATTGGCTTGTTTTGCTTTCAGTTGCACTGCACAGCTTTATTGTGCCTCGTTTACTGTACTGCAGTGTCCTCTTTCATATTGTACTGTTGATTTTTTTTAATATTTGAAGGTGGTGCTGTGGTGGTGTTGGTTGTTTGTTATTTGACAGAAACTTTGTGTTATGGTGCTGGTTCATTTTTGATGTTTAAAGAGATTCCAGTCTGCAGCTGCACGTGGGCATCGCCCAGTGTGCATGTGGCAAGTCCGTGCTCCAGGGGTGTTGGTAGTGTACGTCACTCGATAAGTCGAAGGATAAAAGTTTACCTCTCTGGTGCTTTGTTTGTATAGCGCGGTTTGTAGTTGGTGGTCTGTGTGTGCGCTGGTTGGGGCAGCGCCCTCACTGCACCCGAGTCATGCAGTTTTCAGCTCACGCACGCACCTTCCCGCCACGCCCGGTATCTGTGTGCATGTACATACCTGTCGAGCTCCAGGAGTAACCAGGTGGGGCCAGTAAGGCAGTGATCCTCGCCGTGAACCTCCAACCCCCCGGACATAGTCAAAGAGGTACGTGACAGGCCCTCCCCTTCTGAGTAAACAAAAGCATGTGTGCCCTATTCCTGCTGATTCTTCTTTCTCCCGCCCATTCTCCAACAGCTTGTTTTTCATTGAGGCTTGACCTCCTCCCTCCGCACCCTCCATCCCCCGTTGCTCCCCCGGCCCCCGCTTCCCCCACGATTTCTGTTATCTTTGGATGCAGCTAATACTGACAGGGATTTGGAGCGAGACTGCCATACCAATCAAAGAAGGCATGGCAAAAGGAGCAGGCTAGCTCAGGCCTTCTGGATAACGCCCTGCCTGACTCCCCGGCGGGGCCAAGCTCCCTGCCTGAGGAAGGGCGCACTCACCCCGCGTGGACCCGCATTACCATATTATCCTCAGACATCCAAAAGTTACCACCATCACTCTGTCTCCCCGATCCATTCTCCTACTAAAAAGGTTCTCCCATCCACCAAGCCACCTCCACACCGAGCAGGATTCCCCTTCCCTACACGCCACTCTGGGGTCAGTGGCACCCCTATCTGCCACCATACTCCTCGATCTGGATGAATCTCCTATTGCCATGTCTCTCCCTACAGCCGACAGCGAGCCAGATCCCCCACTCCCCTTCTCTCATCCCCACACCCACCACAGGTAGCAGAGTGCACCCTGTTTCCCTACCGCCACCCTCAATCCTAATCCCTCCGAATCCCCACACACCCTGCGGAGAGCAGGGACCACTCTTTCTCTCCATGCAAGTCGATACCGAATGCTCAATTATGTACATAAACCCCAGCGGATGTGGCGTAAGAACCAGAGTTGCCGACTTTTGACCCGCTGAAGTCTCGGCGTTGGTTCAACATCCTGTGATTCTTGTGGTAAATCACTAATCTCCCTGTCTTCCAAAAAAGTAAATGTGTTTTTTCCGCAAATTAACTGGTGCTCATGTAAAATGCTGCAATACATTTGGTCGAGTTCATGCTATATAAAAGTGCAAGAAAAAAAACTTTAGGTTGCAGCTGACAAATGCCCTTGTGCAAGTAATTGTTTCTTCGCTAAGTTACGTCCCGCAGGTAACTTATGTTTCAGAGAAGAAATAGTTAGGATGTGCTTTCGAAACCTTTTTTCAGTTCTGACTAATGTAGTAAAGCATTGGGAAGCTGCTTTAGCCCCCCCCCCTTCTGTGTTTTTTAAACAGTCTTTGTGCCACAGCCAAGCTGCTTTTGCACGTTGCACCAGAATGGTACACAGTGTGCGGCTTGGAGGGATGCTTTTATGTACCTGTACCTGTGTCTGTGTGTAAAGAATAACAAGCATTTGCAATGCAATAAGTCTTGCAGTTACGTGAGTTATGCTATTGGCATTGTAAATGACAATGCCTTTAATTTATGTTTTAAAAAACAAAACATAAATAAAAGGCATTGTCATTTATAATGCGAATAGCTCAAACTCATCTCAATGCGAGACCTATTGCATTGCAAATGCTTGTTTTATCTCCCTATGCCTAACAAAATGAATGTGTCCATCTGTAATGCAACTAGTGCTCATGTAAAGATCTTTGATACCTTCGGATCGAGTTCGAGCTGTATCAAACACCCCTCCTCCCCCAAAATTGCACGTTCATAGTTTTTTTCTTTTTCCCCCGGTGATGCTTTGACATGCAAGCATTTGAGATTTTAGTGCTCTTGTGTTTTCAAAAAGTATTACCGATTTTGTTGCTTATTTATATTCTTATATAGCGCAGGACTCGACCCCCGAAGAAGTTTCTCCGCGCTTGTACTAGAGGAGCCTAATCAAAATTATACACTGTGAAGTGGCTGATATTTAGGATGTTGAAAATAAATGGGTTTTTAGAGACTTCCTGAAGGTCTGAAAATTAGTCGTTTGTTTTAGAGTGGGAGGGAGCGAGTTCCAAAGAATGGGGCCTTTGTAGGAGAGAGCTCTACCTCCCTGTCTAGCTCTCCTGACCCTTGGGACCTGAAGTAGCTGTTGACTACTGGAACGCAGGGAGCGTCCTGGACTGTAGAGGTTGAATTTTTCATTCAGATATTTGGGGCCAGTACCAAACAAACACCTATGTATGGTGCAACAGATTTTAAATATGACCCGTTGCCTAACCGGCAACAAAAGTGGACTAGAATAAAAATCCATCCTTCCTCCTCCTATCACATAAGAAAACTTAACTATATATTTTTTTTAATAAACACAGGGTATTGTTTGGGTTCAAGAACAAGTTTTTCTGTTTTTGTCCTTTGGACAAGTTGGTCCAACCCCCAGCAGTACAAATCTTTTGGCTGCCAGTTCAAAGTGCCACATTATGAATCTGGGAAGGGCTTTGTCTGCAGGTAAGGTAATGTGTGTTCATATGTTGGTGCTGTTCGAACTTGTATTTATGGTTTAATAATGCAAAGCCTTTAATAGGGTGAGCGCTCCAAGGAAGTGTTCCAAGCTCGGTCTACA
The DNA here is from genome assembly GCF_964263255.1 of Lissotriton vulgaris. Lineage (NCBI taxonomy): Eukaryota > Metazoa > Chordata > Amphibia > Caudata > Salamandridae > Lissotriton > Lissotriton vulgaris. The sequence goes on along the minus strand of NC_141700.1, from coordinate 772,833,687 downwards.
GTACTGACAGTGGTTCCAGTATAAAAATGTGAACAAACGTTTGCAAAGTTTAACAATAAAAGGCTATTTATAATTCTCACAGAATGTTCTCCAATTAGATGTAAATATTTGAAGCACCTTGAAAGCAAGAATGATATTTTGTTTTCAAAATAAAATGCTCACAGAAAAATGCAACCAGGAAAGACATTTTACTAAGCTACTGTGACATTTTATGTACCATTTCTTTGAAGCACCATTTAGTAAAATGTGTTGATGCATGCAAGTTTTTCCAAAAAATATTCAGAATGGAAAATCAGTGCAACCAGTTTCTACAAGATTGTGAAACATGAAAATAAATGAGCATTGTCAAAGCAATAGTTCTGATATGGTTTTTGTAAAACTTTATTGTTGTGGAAACTTCTGGGTCCGCACCATTTTAACTGATATTTCCAAAAATGTTTTGTCCTCAAAAAGCACACATTGCCAAAGTAGTCCCTTGCATTGAACAAAACTTTGTGTACTGAAATGCTCCATGTGAAGGAGCAGAATACTGTGTCTCAGTCAAGTCGGCCAATAGATAGCTAGAGAGACACAACATTTAATTAACAAGCATTGGAAATGCAATAGAGCTCCTATTAGGAAAGTTTGAGCTATTGGTCTTATAAATGAATTTATTTTATTTGTGTTTTTTTTTTTAAACAGCTAAATTAATAGCTTTGTCATTTACAATGCCAATAGTTATAACTTTCGCAAATGTGACACCTATAGCATTTGTAATGCAACATGTTTTGTATTTACGTGACTTAGATGTATTGATATTACATATAACAATGGCTTTTAATTTTTTTAATTAATACTTAAATAATTTGTAATGGCAATAGCTTAAACTTTTGTAAATAACTTTTGTGAAGATTGTTAAGTGTTTTTTATTGACAAATCCAAGAACAGAAGTGAAATATTAACATCTTTTTGTGATTTGTAATAAAGCGTGAAAGCTTGAAAACAGCTTGAAACATTGAAAGAACATATTTGAACCGTTGCGCTGAGTGATGCTGTGGTTGCGCTGAGTGATGCTGTGGTTGCGCTGAGTGATGCTGTGGTTGCGCTGAGTGATGCTGTGGTTGCGCTGAGTGATGCTGTGGTTGCGCTGAGTGATGCGGTGGTTGCGCTTTTTATAAATCCTTAGTAAGAGATCAATGAAATTCAACTAAAACCCATATATAGCAGAAGGGGAGAAAGCTCTAGTAACTGGATTCAGGATGAATGTATTCCTTTGAAGCATATCGCCAGCATGTGAAAGTTGTAAAATAGCAATCCGCATAAAACGAAAATGCCAGTAAAAGACTTTATAAAATTCTGTGTGGCCCTGATAAAATAGAGCGTTTAATTATATCATGACCAACAACAGTTATTGTTTCAAGAGCAGCGTGCGAGATGGTTAGGCTGCAATATAAACAAGCCCTCGGCATTGCTGTGGTGGGAAGGGGGGGCGGGGAGAGGCAAGAAGGGAAGAATAGGGGCAGGGAGCAGCAGCCTTTGATGTGCCGTGCAGTGAATAATTAGGGGAGGAGAAATCCGGCTGGGGGAAGCTTAAGATGCCTGAGGAGGCTGGTGGCTTTGATGTGCATGCGCTCTCGGGCACTGCAACAAATCGCCGAGATGGTTAAACTCTGTTTAAGCCACAATATAGCTCGCCAGCTATGCGCTTGAGCGCATCAGCAGGCGAGCCCTAAAAAGGAAAAAAAATATTGCAACACCAATTGCAACAAAAATCTATAAATTGTAGGCCAAAAAAAGTGAATTTATTTCTGTAGCGATGGTGGCATGTTGTGCTTTAGATGAATGTTTAAAAGTAAAGTGTGCCATACTGGGATTGCTACTATAGTTAATTGAGGATGCGTTAGCAATTGATGTGTGCACTGATGGCTGGTGGTGTGTGTGCCTGGTGAAAGCGTGCACTGATGGCTGGTGGTGTGTGTGTGCCTGGTGAAAGCGTGCACTGACTGCTGCTGGTGGTGTGTGTGGCTAGTGAAAGCATGCACTAACGTCTGGTGGTGTGTGCCTGGTGGAAGCGTGCACTGACAGCTGGTGGTGTTTGTGCCCGGTGAAAGCGTGCACTGATGGCTGGTGGCGTTTGTGCCCGGTGAAAGCGTGCACTGACGACTGTGTGGTTGTGTGTGTGGTTGTGTGTGGGTGGTTGTGGGTGTGTGGTGGTTGTACTCACGAACATATTGTGACTATTCACAGCAGTGTTTTGGTGCTCCAAGAGTGAGCAGTGAAGGTGTTCAGATTCGGCACTGCCACGCTCGCGAATGCCTTACCATGCATAGCAGAGGTCAAAAGTGCTTTGGCATTGCACACTGCCGCCACCACACCACCAGTGCTGGAGGCCTGAAAGGGAGAAAAGGGGTCCTTGTATCATACCACAGTCAAGCTAAAAGAACCAGTGAAGGTCTTACTGTAAACAGCAGGAGTCAATGGTGCTTCGGCACTGCACACCACGCACTACCCCCTCCACGCCACCAGTTCTGGAGGCCTGGCAGTGTGGGTGGGTGTGCGTATGTCTGTGTTTGAGAGGGAGACAGAGCGTGCATGTGTGCGTGCATGCATGTGAGGGAGCGAGAGCACGCATTTGTCCGTGTGAGAGTGCATGTGTTTGTGCGCGTGTGTGAGAGAATGTGCATGTGTGCATGCCTGTGAGTGTGTGCATGTGTGTGAGACAGTATTTACAACAAGGGGTGGTGAGGGACAGAGTCTCTGAATTAAGCAGAAAGCTCTCACCCAGTCAAGAGATCAGGGCTAGATCAACACCGTTTTTTAGCTCACTGCACCATCCCAGTTTCAGAACCTGGCTGTATGCAAATTAGCCTGTTCCTGTCCCAGTGCATGATGGGAGCAGGGCAAACCAAACCACAAAAGCCAATTCTTACACTGGGAAGGAAACAAGCTCCCGGGGACCGGTTTCTGGCATTACAGCCATCTTCGGCCCGGTTTGCTTGAATCCTGATGGTGCAATGAGCAAGGGTCTCACATCTGAGAATACCCTTCCACGCTTAGGGTGGACAAAAATATTTACAACAAGGGGTGGTGAGGGACAGAGTCTCTGAATTAAGCAGAAAGCTCTCACCCAGTCAAGAGATCAGGGCTAGATCCAACACCGTTTTTTAGCTCACTGCACCATCCCAGTTTCAGAACCTGGCTGTATGCAAATTAGCCTGTTCCTGTCCCAGTGCATGATGGGAACAGGGCAAACCAAACCACAAAAGCCAATTCTTACACTGGGAAGGAAACAAGCTCCCGGGGACCGGTTTCTGGCATTACAGCCGTCTTCGGCCCGGTTTGCTTGAATCCTGATGGTGCAATGAGCAAGGGTCTCACATCTGAGAATACCCTTCCACGCTTAGGGTGGACAAAAATATTTACAACAAGGGGTGGTGAGGGACAGAGTCTCTGAATTAAGCAGAAAGCTCCATCAGGATTCAAGCAAGCCGGGCCGAAGACGGCTGAAATGCCAGAAACCGGTCCCCGGTAGCTTGTCTCCTTTCTGGTGAAGAATTGGCTTGGTAGTTTAGTCTGCCCTGTTCCCATGATGCACTGGGCCAGGGACAGACTGATTTGCATATAGCCAGGTTCTGAGCCGGGGTGGGGCAGTGAGATAAATAACGGTGATGGATCAAGCCCTGATCTTTGGACTGGGTAAGAGTGGTCTGCTCAATTCAGACACTCTGTTCATCACCACCCCCTTTTCTAAATCCCCTCCTGTGTGTGAGACAGAGCAGAGCCTGCATGTGAGTATGCGTGTGTGTGTGAGAGCGTGCACGTGTGCCTGTGTGTGGAGGGCTCAGGCGTGCAACTGCTTATCAACTCGTCCACAGTAGTGGCACACACCTGCTTTAGTTCTTTCTATTCCTGGTGGATGCCATTTCAACAAGTTAACCCCTTCAATTTCAACTGGGTTGGGGCCCTTGAAAAAACCTTTTCTTAATGAATTGGTTGATCCCCAGGTCCATTTTTTTTCTCGATGCTGCCGAACAAATAAGGTAGAGCCATCAGGCGTGAGAAATAATTGGCTACCTTGGATGGGTCATCTCAACTATGTTTTGATGGCAGAGTCAGGTGTCCATGGCTATGTAGTAGTTCCATATAATAAATGTACATGTTATGAATTGGAAGCTGTTGCGCTGAAAACTAAAACCATAATTTTTTTTAAAACTTGCATACGCACTTCAGGTCATACATTTGTACAGAAGTCTTTATGAATCGGGCCATTAATGTGTTTCATGTGACGCTGTTAATGGTTTCTGAATGTTAGTGACAATGGCATTTTTACTGGGGATCATTGTTTAATGGGGTGTTTATCTGCGATACGTAAACCAGCTGATTGAATCAATTGCTAAATTACGGGTTTGTTCTACTTTTTTTGCCAAAAAGGAAGGTTGCGCTAACATCTGCTCGCCAAGTCCAAGCAGCGCTATGTAACAGTCCACGTCATCAACATAAGGTGCTACTAAGTTTTGATGTATGAGAATGTGTAGCATAAACTATATTCACTAACATGGCTTACATCTCCATTCAGATTTCAAAGACACATTTACCATAAAGTTCACAGCCCTAAAATGTGTTGATAAAGTATATGTACCTCGACATGATTTGCTGTGTCAGGCTGTGCATATTATGTGGAATGTGTGCCATCTTGTTGTAACAGCTGTCCAAGGGATAGTGTTTTCAACAAGTAATGCTACATCTGTACTAACAAGGCGCTACCGGTCTGGTTAGAAGTGCCCGTTAAATTGTGAACACTATTGTATTGTATATTGGTTTTATATAGCGCTTATCACCCAGGGGTCTCTAAGCGCTTGCCTTGGGAACCCGTCCTGGCTTTTCCCTGTGAGATAGCCCCTACAGGGCATCCCCAAGGTGAAAGCCAGGCATCCCGCCGCAGGGGGCCGTTGTGGTGATTAAGCAAGCTTAATGCCCAGAGTTGCAGAGTGTGAACCCATGATTAGGTCAGGCACCGAAGCGAGAATTATCGAGTCCGTGGACATTTGAGCTCAAGACCCTGCCGCGTCGGGAATTGAACCCTGGTCCCGGGTCTGACCTCTGCTTCAGGGTCTGCCTGCTCTAACCAGTGAGCCACACTTCTCCACTAGGCAAGCACCTATTTGCACAGGGGTTGTAATTAGAATAGGAAGGATGATTATCGCATCAGGTAATTACCAGGCGCAGTAAAGTTTGCAACCCTGCTAACCATTAAATGTCAGTAGGTCAAACCTGCCGGACTGCATTAGGTAAAGTGATTAAGCTGTCTGAAACCACGAAGAGACAAGAATTTAATTCTGGCTTCTCACTTGGGGAAAGTTGATCCTGGGAAAATCGCTTTCACCTTCCGCCTAAATCACCTAATCTGCTGAAACACGTGAGGCTGTGAACCAGACTAAACCGCATACGACCTATATAAACTACTCCAGTATGCTTGATTTAATTCACAGGCAACATACCACGTGTAGCGTTACACTGCCAAAAAGCATGGATATGGGGCAGTCGCTACCCCTCTGTGTTACTGTGTCTCCTGTAGGATATGCAGGTGTGAAGGGGTATTCAGAAGCCATCAACAGGGGTCTGTGGATGAGCCTGTAGGTGTGTGACTCCCTGGCGCCAGGGACGGAGGGGAAGCTTGTTGATCAAACAGCCCCCTCTTTATTGTGCAAATGGTGCTAGACTGAAGGGGACAATAGCCGCCCGGGCAGGTGGGCGAGTCGGAGGAGTGAGATCAGAGACCACTTCCTGTTAGGAGCATTTAATGTGTTTATTAACCCAAGCACTAGACACCTTCAAAGCTCCCCCGCCCCAAAGCCGGGCACCTTTCCCAGGCCGAAGCCGGCCCGCAGGCTAGCATTTTTAATGAAGTGCAGATTTTCACATCAAAAGTGTATTTGTCTACTGGGGGCGCGAGCGGGTTCACAAAATGCAACAGCTGACTACCACACCACTTTAATGTAATGGTGACGCCTGGGTGAGGGTGTGGAAAAGAGTGTCAACATCCTCCCCACGTGCATAGTGCAGCTGCCCTATGTGGAGGAGGAGGAGCCCCATCTCTGTAAACAGTTATTGAGGCTACCGCAAACCCACGGAGGGAAGTGAAGGACCCTTCTTAACCCCCAATTTTTTAAACGCTGTTTAAAGAGTGCAGATGCAAAACCTGCCAGGAGGGATAATCCTGAGACGGTAATCCCAAGGCTCCCCAGCGAACCTACTGTGCACGGGCAGCCGTCTGTCGTTTACGTTAAAGAACAGCGCTACAGTCTCTTCCAAGGAAGGATAATAACAGGTCGGTTGCAATGCTGGTCTCAGATGATATTATTGCTCGTTCAGACAGAACGAGACTGCTGCAGCTGGCAGAATAATGCGCGAGAGCGCCGGGGAAGCCTTGAGAAGACAGAGCAAAAAAAAAGGCGAGACGGGGCACGCTGCGGGCAGGGAGAGAAGTACATCGGAGGACTTGAGGAGAGAGAGAGCACGGCCGGCCGGCCGTGAAAAAGCCTTTGATGCAGCAGGGGGCGGAGCGGGAGGAGCTGCTGGCAGCACCAAGCTGACTATTTGATGCTGTGCATGCGCATTTTAACTCATTGCGCTTGCGCAATGAGTTAAAAAGCACATGCACTGCAAGGAATCGCAAGTGGAATCGCCAGTAGTTAAACTCTGGTTAGGCCACTATAGAGCTTCGCCAGCTAAAAACAAAAAAGTCTTGGTCGAATGCCAGCCTGAATTAGGGGCCCAATCCTTAAATGAAAATAGGATTTCTATAGCGCACATTTACCCGAAGGTGTCGAGGCGCTGCCTCAAGGATACAAACTGCTGATTAGAGAGAAGAAAAATAAACTACTGGTTGAAACGCCGGATTTTTAGGGCTTTTCTAATTGCCAAAAGATCTTTCTTTTTAGTTCTAGATTTAAAGTTCCTGAGTCAAAGATGCAAAGATAATTACCAAAGTAAACCCAATGGTAAATGTCCTAGCATTAGTGCGGGTTTACAGCTTTCATGAATTTATAAAACTGAACAGAGGTTAGCTGGGAAATGGTACCCATACAAACTTTTTGTGAACTGCATTTTAGCATGATCAAAAAGCATGTGTAGATTTGCTAGTACGAAAATATGCTGTGTTTACAAGTTTGCTTTTACTCCAACCCCTTTTTTCTCAACCCTGGAAGAAATTACTTCTGCCCTTGTCAGGAATACATTTCCAACCATTATCACTATGGAAAAGAGATTGGAGAAAAGCTGGTTAACCCCTAAAACCTGGAAATTAGTAGGTTTTTAGAGACTCAAAAGGGCTTTCCAACCCTGAAACTATTCCTTACCGCAACTTCCAGCCCTAGTATATAGATCTGTGGGAAAAAAGGCATTATAAGTGGATTGCTAGTATTCAGACCCTACTATAGTATGTAAGTAATGTGTTTATTGTACAGTTAATTAAAACCTTGACAAAAGTTGGCCGTCTCTTATAAAAGTATAAACCATCAATTTAAAAGGCTGATAGCCACAGTTAAGAACACACTTAAAATTGCAGAAGAGATCCACTCCCCTGGCGACCCATAGTCCAGTTTCTTCATTTTTTGTTTGCTGAAGTTTAACAGCAGTTCGTAAGGTAGAATTACCCCCCCCCCCTGTCAGAGTCTTGGCAACAGAATGAGGGCGGGCGATTGGGTACAAGTTCAAAGTGCGTAGTGCAGCATCAACTTTTGTGGCTCAGTGCAAGAATGGCCGAGGTTGGCCCGTTTATGTTTTTCTTCGAGTCTTGAATGTGCAAGACTGCTTAGTGCTTCATGTACAAATCACTGTTGAAGGCTTTTACGTGATGGGTTAGCGGGCCGGCTCCATCCCAGTTCCAGTACCACTTCTCAGATCTGGTGGTATCCTTTGTGGTCTGAGATCAGCAGCAGTTGAACATTTTACCAGGCAGCAGCTTAGTTGAATATCTTCACCAGAGAAACTTGCGAGCACTGCTTGTCTTCAAGACCCTGTTTGTTTTTTGTTAAAGATTGGTCTAAGTAGTGACTGACTCTCCTGCATCAGTTCCTGGCATATGGTTTTGAAGTGAACTATGTCCTCCTCTCCCTGGTAAAAACCCCCTAAAACCTGGAAATTGGTAGGTTTTTAGAGACTCAAAGGGGCTTTCCAAACCAAAACTATTACTTACTGCTACATCCAGCCCTAGTATGTAGATCTGTGGAAAATAGGCAAAATATGTGGATTGCTAGTTTTCAAACACTACTATAGTATGAGCCCTGGTATAATCAGAGCGGCTATTATCAGAGCTCTTGTATAATGAGATTGCTGCCATAATTTGTCACTACACTATGTGGCACCAAAGGGACAGTGGTAATATTTACAGATATATGAAGCAACCTGTTCTGTGGACAAGTAGATATTTTATAGATTTCCGCACCCCTGAAATTACTTTCAAATTAAGACTAAAATCTAAAAATTAGCAATATAGTTATATTAAATGTTCTAGTGGTGCTGTTAATGGGCTTAAGGTTGTCTTATGAAAGAAAGTTGAAGGATGCCGCAATATTGATGAATCCTTTGTTGTTCAATGGTGCCAGTGTTCAGCTGTCAGATGTTTTCAATTTTAGCAACTGTTGGATTGTCGAAGATTGTCATAGTTGCTCTTTTAGGTTCAGCATCACTCGGAAGCAGTTTATTTTTTATAGTGCTTGTGCTGTTACAGATGCTTTGGATTGCTTGTAGACTAGGGAGTTTGGTAGTGCAAGGCTGGTTCCAGTTTTACAATTCTTGCAGTTCCGCATCAATTTCATTTATACTTGCATTTGTTTTTAGGTTTCACCTGCACAGCGCTTGCAAAATCTCTTGAGGGTAAAAAGTATCTTAAAAGGGGATTGGAGCCCACTCATTACTTACCTATACTTGGTTGACTCTTGTTGCACTCATTTTCTTGCTTCCTTTTAGTTGCGATCTCCATCTCGCCCCTGGCTTCCTCCTGGCCTTAATTCCCTGTTTTAGAGCCTGGGCCAAGTACTGCGTTCTGTGGCCAGTGTCCATCTACTGGCCGCAAGCTCCTTCAGGAATTTTTTTTTTTCCGAGTCACTATTCGAGGGTGCAAGTCTCTACATTTTCTTTCCTTCACCCCTGCGATACTCCCTTGCCTTTTTAACCCGCTACACATTCTGTGGATCTTAATCTTTTTAGAACCTCGTCCTCCCTGCCGTCCTCCTCTATAATCTATCTCACCTGCTAGCATTTTTTTGTTTTCCTACCTGTCCCCTTTTTAGGACTCGCAAGCAAAGCGAGCGAAAAGTCCTTTTTAGTGTGGTTTCAAAAATGGACCTTGAAATTCCACACAGCTTGTGCGTGTTCATTTCAAGGTCCATTTTGATTGGGCTTTGCGTGGGTGCTGTTTTTTAACAGCACATGCAATAGGCGGTCGCGTTGCTCTGCCCATGGCCTATTGGTGTCTGTTACGCGCACCAAAGCCCACATGTCTTAAATTATCGCGGTCAGACACGCACGCGATAATTGAATACATATGCTCGCAGTGGCATGCGCGCACCACTCGCAAGCTTCTTTTATTTATTTTTTTTGATCCATTTCACGACGGAGAGCTGACGTCTTGTTTCCTTCACTTCAACCCCTGGAACACACTGGGAGAATGGCGAGGCTAAATAAATCCAACTTTTATGCTGGGATTTTTACTTCTGTGGCACATTTCAGGAGACCGGTCTAGAGGAGAACGCGCCAATGGTAAATATTACCTACTTTCCATGAGTTTACGTGTGCTCGCACTTTTCAGACTTCTAAAATCACTGCAGCCATTAAAAAGTTTGAAGGTGCATTTAATGTTCCATTTCAGGAAGGTAAACCTAATTGGAACGCCTGCCGGTCCATTCGTAAACACACTTGGAAGAAATGTATGTCTGCAGTGTTTTAGCAGCAGCGATTTACAGTGCATATTTTATTTACACAATACCTCAAAATGTTTCATGATTTCGCAAAATATTGCATATATGTTGAGAGACTGTCACTCGAAGTAGCGGGCTCTCGTAGCGCCTATTCATTCAGCTGCCCTGTCATTTTCTTCGCCCCCACATTCTGCAGGACCGGGCTGCTGCACCCGCGCGCTGGCTGTGTGGTCCAAAGGGCGCACGCATTCGGTACATCTCGGACGCTCTGCGTTCCCAGGAAGTGCCACGCGCTGTCCAGTTGGCATGCAATGGACCCATGGCAGCATCTAAAATTGCTCAGATCCTAATTAAAGATCCCCAGGGGGAAGTGGTTCTGGCCTGTGTCAGGATGATCAATGGCAATGTGTTGGTGTGTTTCTCCAAGGATCGCTGTAATTGCATATAAATAGCAAATGCCAATCAGGTGACGTGCTAGACGGATAGAGGGGGCCCTGTACTTCAATCACGCTTAATTCACACCCCTCTGCAATTGTGGGCCACTTCGTATGATTCTTTTCAGGGGGATGGCTAGAGTTGGGGCAATACTTAAACTGTATGCGTCGTACACCTTGAGCTCACACTTTACTTATAATTTTTTTTTAAATCAGAGCTGGTATCTATGCAAGCTCCCCTCCCCAAGAAAATTCTGCTAGCCAACTGCTTTTCGTTGGGAGTTTAACACTTCTCTTCTGATGCCAAAATATCCGAGCTCGACTTTAGTCATTGTGGGGATTACTAAAGTCCTAGTTTAGTTGTGGAGCTAACTCTTAGAGGCATTGTCACTGTGTCTACCGCAGATTCTATTTTCTCACTTCCATGTCGCAAGAAGTATATGGGGGAGCAGGATCTTCGCCTTTACCCCTACCAGACTCTGGAACTCCATTCCAGTAATACTAAAAAAAAGAAACCAATCCATTAAAATTCAGAAAGGGTCTAAAGACTTTGCTTTTTAGAGGGTGAGTCCTAGTTAACCCTACCCAATCCTATCGATCTGATGGTAGCGCCTAGACTCCTCCGGGTATATGCAGCGCTGTATAAATGCCTCATTTCATCATGTGATTTCCTGACATGTGGACATTTGTTGAAGCGCAGACCACACAAACCTGAGCACACCACACTCAAATCACCAAACCCACCACAGACTTGTAACGTGTTCATCATCTCTTCTATGGTGAGAGACCTGGACTGGCGGTTCCCACAAGTGTAATGTTTAGAACAGTCTATGTAATCTGCATGCTACAAGTGAGTTATCCCCTCAACCCGCTGCATGTTTGTCTGGTATATCTGCAATTCACGGGGCCCTTCAGCTGGTTCTGCAAAAGATGCAGCCCTCTACACGCTCTGCGCCCTCTACACGCTCTGCCCCCTCTACACACGCGCTGCCCCCTCTACACACGCTCTGCCCCCTCTACACACGCTCTGCCCCCTCTACACACGCTCTGCCCCCTCTACACACGCTCTGCCCCCTCTACACACGCTCTGCCCCCTCTACACACGCTCTGCCCCCTCTACACACGCTCTGCCCCCTCTACACACGCTCTGCCCCCTCTACACACGCTAAATACCACTCCGTGCCACATAATTACACGCCACATAATTACACTGCACTCCATGCAACATACACTCCAAATAGCAGTCTGTGAAAGCGATAGCTTTCAGTGCTGCTTTTTTAGGTCTCGCACCTGCGATACAGGGCTAAGCCCTGTCGATGCGAGACCTATTGTTGTCGGCTCTGCTTACAAGGAGCCAAGAGGGAGACCAGATGGGCATGCGCAGCATGCTGAGATCGGATCAGGTCGCGCGCATGAACCCACGCCACGCGAGTCCCTGCTATTCACGGGTTTTCACCCTGGCCGTCTCCTGGGACCCGGGAACATGTTATTCCTTGGCATAATGGAGCACCTCTGTGAGGCAGGGTCAGGCTTTCTCCATGCAGTTAGGCAGTGAAAGTTCGAGACAAGATGGCGGCGTAGCTCGGAGCCACGTTATCGCGAGACTTCTGACTTCCGCATCACGTGGGCCGTTCCCTTAAGATGACGGCGGTACTGCAGTGCCGGTAATATCCAGACTTTGGGGAGACACGTTGGAGTACCGGAATTGCCTGCTCCTTCGACCTGGTGTGTGAGAACCCCCATGAGCGCTCTTCCCGCCACACTTGTGTTCTGCTTTGACTTAGCATAACCCATGCGATGTCTTTATAACCTTCTACAATCACTGAGCAAACGCTGGACTTCCGATTGCCTGGGATATTTTCGCCCACTAGTGTGCTTCTAACGTGCACAACCTGACACGCTGCTTGCTGGTATAGGCGTCAGTGACCGATACCGGCAGCCTTTAGTTTCACTGCGACCCTGGCTTGCAGCGACATCTTTTCAACTTCCGACGACCATGGAGCTAACACTGGGCTTCCGCTCGCCCGGGATTCTTTCTCCGACTAGTGCGTTTCCAACACCATAACTAGACATGCTGCCTGATGGTAGAGGCATCATTGACTGACACCAGCAGCACTGGTTTGCTCTCGCACCCACTTGGTGCCCTTCGTCCAGTTCGGACAAGAAGTGCATATCCCACTTGCCAAATAGGGGTCCCTACATGCTCATGCCCCATTTTCACGCTAAAACATGAAGCAAGTGCTTGTTCATCCTGTGTGTACTCCCAGTGTCTACATAGGTGGCAGAGGTCTGGGGCATATTTTAATGTAACACAGTCAAGGCAAAAGAATCTTATTTTGCTCCCTTTAATCACCGACTTTAGGGTAGCATCTAGTATGCTCCTTCAACTCAATGATTTTTCTAAACAAACTTAAAGTTTCCAGTTCGGCGCAAACACATATTGTATACATTGGTATCGGAAGCTACATATCAAAGGAGGTAACGATAGTCATGTAATACACAGCAAATGATACATTCAATGCCTGGAACTTGCCCTCTCTCCCACCCTTTGTAAAGAAGGAAAAAGGCTACAAGGCCTGACCCCCATATTGTGTCGCAATCACACAGCACTTGTTCTAATGTTACTTCAATCATAGCTCTTTTCTAAGCTCCTTCAACTCCATAATGAAGTCTATTTTTACATAGGTGCTTTCTTGAAAACTGCTGACTGTGCTCGCCTTTCGATGAACACGGTCTAAATCTGAATTATACAGTTCTGCTTCATGCATGGCTGTTACGTTATGGCCGTCATATCTTGTATGTTAAATATTTAATTTTATGACTTGAGTGTTAACAATTTAAATGTTTTATTTCACATTGTATTTGGTTTTTGTTATGTTTTAACAGACTTTTAGGGATAACTTTGTACCCGAATAAAGATTAAATTGAATTGTTTTTTCCACACGTGGTCTGCGACTGCTTGCTTACTTCTGTCACACTCTGTGTAGTCTGTGTCATCTCATGTGCGTTTTTTTTCATGTGTTCTCTGCTTGATTACTGAGCCTGTGTGTTCTGTTTCCTCATATGTGCTGTGACTCCTTACTAATTGTGTCAACCTGGCTGTAGACTGTGCTTTCCAGTGTGCATTCTGTTTCCTCCAGTGTTGTGTCTGCTTACTAATTCTGCGTGTTCATGTGTGTGCTCTGTGCTTTCACTTTAAGGTCAGCCGCACACCATTCTTTAGATTGGCCGCGTCCAAAAAAGGGGCTTGGCCGCGTCCAAAAAAGGGGCCTGGCTGTCGTGAAAGTGCGTCTTGAGGTGCTTTTACAAACAAGCATTTGCAATACAGTAGGCCTTGCAATTGCGAGATTTCAAGCTTTTGGTGTTGTAAATGACAATGCCTTTTATTTATGTTTTGAAAATGAACACATAAATAACCTCTTAGGTGCTGCGCCTATTCCAACGGCCGACGGCACCACTACCTCAGGAGTGCTGCCGTCGGCCGTTCGAACCTCACCTGCGCAATGGAACGTTCAGCACTGGAGCTGGACGTTCCATAGCTGCTAAGAAGATAAAAGGCAATATAGTTTACAATGCCAATAGCTCAAACTCTCGCAAATGCGAGACCTATTGCATTGCAAATGCTTGTTTTTTTTCTAGTTTTTTTTGTTGGGTGGCAAAAAGAAAACTGGATGAGCGTGTTTTTTTTGGAGGTGTGCTTAATGTATGTTACGCTCCAGAATTTGAAACTGTTCAGGAAACACAAGAGAAACTATGACAGAAGAAAATATATAGTCCGAGCAACGTCCATTAAAGGTAGTGTTCAGAAATTATTGCTCAAGGTTGTATTTTGATCAATTTAGAGATACGCTGAGAACCATTTAGTCATCAATATGTTGTGGCACTAGGGTTACCAAATTTGAACCATCTAACTTTTTTGGCCCTTCGGGGTCCCGCAGTCATACAAGATTTCATCCAGCTGTGTGATTTCAACTTTGATAAAACATAATGTTTTAATTATTTGTGGTAGGGCGACTTCCTCCCTTCAGGTCATTACGGCAATGTTTCCGGTGCTGGACTTTTGTGTGGTAGCCTAATGCAGTCGGTGTGCTGTTATCTTGTTTTGCTTCCATTGAACTAATGCGATAAAGTTCATGACTAGAAACAGTGTCTGTAATGACCTAGAGTTAGGTGGTCATCTTAGATTACATTCTGTGTATAAGCAAATACATTATGATTGCCGATAGTTTAGACGCATGTGTAGTGAATAAGAAACATAGGTAACTATTTAATTTCCGTGTAACATTGGGTAAAGAATAGCAGGTTCTTGTATATATTATACAGATTTGATACGTTATTTGGTACATTATGAGTAATTGGGCATTGCTACATTAAGAAGATTGCATGGGGGTGAGGTTCTCTTAAGAAAAAAAGAAAAGTGAACTGACAGCTGAGCAGGCTCCAAGGTATGGGGGTTTCCTTTGCGTCTATGTGCGTCTCTATACATGTGTCAGTCTCTGTGTGTGTGTGTGGGACTGTCTGTGCGTCTGTATGTTTTTATGTGCTTGTCTGTTTCTCTCTGTGTGCGTTAGTGTGTTTCTCTGTGTGTATTGGTGCATGTCTCTCTATATGTTTGTCTCTGTGTATATGTCTACTGTTAGCCGCACTGGCAATGTAAACATGGCATGGGAACGCTATAGTACACACTTCACAGATGCATACAATCCTGCCATTCCCTAACACACACAGTACACAAACCAGCAAACATATCCAGCTAAATATAAACCATGCCAAATTCTCGAACTCCAACTAATACAAGACCTGTTGCATTGCAAATGCTTGTTTTTTGTTGCACATTTATATAACACAAACCCAACTCAAAGGTATTGGAGCTGTTTAAATGAGCATCCGTTACATTACTCAATGACACTTATTCTCTTAGTGCCTAAAAACAATAAAAATGAAAGTGATTTGCCCAGAATTGCAGGATGTTGAGGTGGTGCTGGGACTTGAACTTGGTCCCCCACTTCCATATCCGGCTGCTCTGGCCGTAACATCACATCCTCTAAATGGCATTGGGACTCACACCACATGGGTTGAGACCTAACTTGAGGTTGAAACTTTGAGGTTTTATCGCACTGAATTGCTTTAGAGGTGTGTGTATGGTTACCAGGTATAGAATTGTTAAAACATGCTTTCAGTAAGGCTGCTGGGAATGCTTGAAATGTAATTTTTTTTCTCTGCATTGGTAAGTCATTATTGTGCATGAATTTGGAAGAGTGAATGACCTAAATGGAATACTTGATCACATTGCAGTAATTCGGACTACGTGTAGAGGTTTGAGATGTTCACATTGTTTTGTTAAAACCTTGTAACAAACATATCACTAAAACTTGAAGTGACCCATTGAAAACATATTGTGTGCATCATTGGGTATGTTATACCTGTGACAGGCAATCCTCTTTCACTGAGCAGCTTTCATCTACCTTGTTCTTACTTCAACATTTCTTACCTTTCCAGCATCTGCGTGAAATATCAGTGCTCTTTCACTACTGCACTGCTTAATCTCTGAGGGCTTTAAGTGGGTTGGGTCTTTGTGGCTTTCGGATCTGGTAGTAATAAAAAATGGACACTGACACTGTGCCCATTAGGGCCCTGTATTCATGTCTTTAAATTTTCATTAAAAAATCCCCCAGTGATTGACCAATGAGAGTAAAATAAAAGTGAAAGTAATCCATGTTGTTCCAGCTTATATTTCACATGCTTTACTTAGTCTTATATTCCATTTGAAAGTATTTTTTTAGGTCTCGCATAGTGATGCTGCACACATGCGCAGCTCGCTTTGCGAGATTTATTGCTAATGAGTTTCAGTAGAGGGCTTGAAGCCCCGCCCCTCATTTCCATTGGCTAGCGTCTCTGTTTATGCTAAACTGGGGCCTGCCATTGGAAATTAGCTTTCTTGGTTGCCTCCCTTTGGCTTTTTGTTCCTTCTGTGGTAAAAGATTTCTTATTGGGCGTGCGTGTCACTGCCTTGCATGCGCCAGTCCAGCTCTCTAATTGGGCGCTCCGAGAACGCTTGTCCTGTCTTAACAGGCTTATTCTGGTAGGACTCCTGCATGTTTGGGCTCCTTTCCAAAGTGGGCATGTCTTCAACTGTGTAGCTTCCCTTTTAGGGAAGCCACGCTTTATCCTGTTTTTTTAAAGTGCGCGATGTCGCGCTTTACCGTATATTTTTTCCCACTTTCAATAGGTGCCCTCGTGCAATAGGTCACTCTGGGCTGAGCTCCGAAGCCACACCGCCGTTACCCACTCTGACGTTGCCGGCCCTGCTCTGCTCGACCCCCACCCTTGAGTGGGCTCCTCTTACCTTTCCTCTTCCTCGACTCAGTGCAGCAGTGTCCTGCGTCCGTCTGCACCAAACGAGATTTGCTCAGACCCCAAACCTTCTTAACCCTCCATGACATGGATACATGTTTAAGCGCTTGTTTTGTTAAGTGTGCTTTAAGTCCGCCGGTGTGTCTCGCGCTATGGTAAGAAATTCTCATAATCTAACCCAATGGCTCTGGTGTTAACACCGGAAGGATGAAAGCTTGAGTCTGTTTCACTCGAATCTGGGCAGGTGACCTTTGTTACTCTGAGTAGTGCAACAGGAGCACTGACCCACTGAGCAGTCCATACTATGGTATCACGTTCTTCTGATGAGTAGCTCAGGAGAGGCCGGTCCTACAAAGTGCAGGAGGAAGGCGGTGCTCCTAGGAAGGCAGTCTGCAGGCCGGACGTTTTGAAGGGCAGGGCTTGGGGAGTGCTGGTATGCTTGCAGGTGTTTGACACACGGAAGTGGAGCACTTTTTGGAGCTGCTGGGAGTCTAAGTTGCAGCTCGCCCGCTTGCACCCTGTTGAGCTTGTGCACATCTACCCGGAGACTGACTGAAGAGTGATTATGGCAGGGTTGTGGGTTTCTGCTTTGATATTAACCCTGGGTGCAAGCGGGAAGGCAGTTGAAGCTGTGATTTAAACCTTTGTCACATGTGGTCATAAAGGGAGCAAAGTGCTGCAAGCGAAGGGGGCTCTCCTCTTTCTAAGACCGAACATTGCAGCTAAAGAGGAGAATGCTGTCCTCCAAGCCTTCCAAGCAGTGGACGCTGGCATGAAGAGCCTGCCGGGCAGCCAGGACCATGGCAGTGGGCATGAAGACTGGCTCCGACAATTTCCCAATGGAGAAAGTACAGGGAGACTTGCGGGAACACGGATGATGACAAAGGGGGTTTGCAGACTGGATATCTAGGGAAAGGATCAATTGCTGACATGCTGGATCGCTCGGCCATTCACACAAGCGAATACAAATCCCTCAACAGTCAAGGAGTAAGATAAGAACCTCCATTTCTTCACAGGAACTTTCTGTGTTCTGATGGTCACTTGTGCGTGCTGCATTCTGTTGTATTGCAATTGCATTTTTATAGCGCTTTATTCCGCAGATTTGTACCTTACACATTAGGATCAACACTTTATCAAAACACACACACGCACCCATAGGTATATTTTAATAGTGGCAGACACCTAACAAGGTAAACAATCCAGCTCCCATTGATTAATAAACAGCTATCACTGGCAGAAAGCGTGTTTCTACCCTGGTAAACGTTCTCACAGCCACAGTATATACACTCCCCTCTCCAGCAGAAACCCAGACTGTAATCAGCATGCAGACGGACGGAGTGTATATTGTAGTGCTGCACAGCAATTACACACAATCAACAGCAAAATGTCAAAAAGGCACAAAGTGGCAAAGAAATTAACATAAGAGCAGAGGCATTCATCTACAGTTGTTTTTGTGCCTGGATTATGTCTCGCTGTCGCCACTGACAACCCTTTCCACCAGCCACTCTGCACAATCTGCATACACACTGGCCAGGAGGTAGGGAAGGTTAGTGGCAGCTGAGACTAGGAAAGGTGGGGAGACGAGGGCATGGAGCATGTATTTCGTGATTTCAGAACAGGACCGTCTCTGTGTACTACACACTGAAGGTCAAAGTGGAATGAGAATTTGCCTAGCCTTAGTGCTGGTAAGTTCCAATTCTATTAAGGACTCGGAGGCGAGGATTATGCCATTCTTTCATCGCTTTATTCTCCACAGCACTGGAGTCAAGCTAGCCGGGCTGATGAGAGGTGTTACCTCGAAACCGGTCCGGTCCTCTGATGCTTGATTCCGTTCTGGGAAGGACATGGCTTTTGTAGTTCGGACTGGACTGTTCCCATGGGGCACAGGGTCGGAGCTGATTTGCATATCGCCATGGTCTAACCCAGGGTGGTGTGGAGTGCAAAAAAATGATGGATTTGGGCCCAGATCTTTGGACTGGGGTGAATGTGTGACATTGATCCACATTCGGTCCATCACCTGTTTTGTTTGCATTATTCTCCACAGCAGCAAGAAAAAATATATCACAAACTACTTTTCCCATGAACATTCGGGAAAAAAAAGTCAAACATGAGTCCTATCACAGTGTCCATGCACCGGTAGCTCCCATCATGCTCCGCCGTTCTTGCCTCCTCCTCTTTCTTCGCGCGAAGCCTTAACCCAAGTCCAATCACGCATCTTGTTTTGAATTCTCCGTCCCTGCAAGAGAACATACCATCAGATCTATCCCGTTCCAACAGAACGTCAGCAGTAAAAAGGAAGAGCAGTACATCGCAGAGCAATAGCCGTGCATCCATTAGAGGAACATAAACGCTTTACTTACTATGCATACGGGGAGGGTCGACTTCAAGGAAGTCACTGGGTGGGATAATCCTCGCCTCCGAGTCCTTAATAGAATTGGAACTTACCAGCACTAAGGCTAGGCAAATTCTCATTCTATGGCAGGACCGGAGGCTTCGGATTATGCCAGTTCAAAGCTTATCGACCACCAGCCGAGCCACTTCGATAACTGGCTTGAAAGAGAACCTCTTGAACGTGGAGTCCGAGGACCAATCAGCCGCTCTCATCAAATCCTCCAGTCGAGCCCCAAGGGCAAAAGCTTTAGAGGCCATAGCTCGTCTCGCCGAATGAGCCCCAAATTGCTTGGTATCAATCCCCGCCTCCTGCATCACCCAACGCACCCAACGGGCGATCGTTGGCGAAGTAACTGCCTTGTACGGTTTCCGTAGGGCAATAAGCAGTTGCCGCTCACCCGGAGGGCGAGTATCATCAGTCATATCTTCATAGGCACGGAGGCACTGCATAACACACAGCTTGGGGGAGTCCTGAAAGGCCAGGTAGGAAATAACCCTAGTAAGGGTCTTGGTCCGCCTGCTGACGGTAAAGGAAACTCCATCTGGAGAAAAAACCCTGGCTGTGATATCCAACGCTCGCACGTCCGAGACCCGCCTGCAAGACACCAGGCACAACAACATGGCCAACTTAACCGTCAACTCTTTACGAGACCAGAACCTGTCCGGTTGCCAAGAAAGGAACAAATTCAACACCCTGTTTATGTCCCACAGGACGGAATAACGAGGCTCTGGCGGTATTGAAAGCCGTTTGCCCCTCAAAAGTCTACAAACAAAAGGGTGCTAACCAGCCGGGGAACCCTGCACCAGATCGTGTCCTGCTGAGATCGCGGACCTGAAAGTATTGATCGACCGATAAGCCAGTCCTTGCTGAGCCAGTTAGGCCAAAAAATTCAGAACATGAACTACAGCTGCCCCCACGGGATCAAAACCCCGTCGCACACACAAACGGCTTCACCTATGCCATGCTGATCGCTAGCGTTTGGTCGTGCTGTCAGCCCAGGCCTTGGAAAGCAAATCCTCCGCTTTTCCCGAAAGGCCAGGCAGCGTCCAGCGACGCCTGAGAGCCTCCACGCCATCAGGCGCAGAGAGCCCTCCTGGACTAACCTGTGGGGAGCTCCTTCTGGATTCAGCAGAATGTGAGACTGGGGGAGTAGGATTGGAGAATCCCAGGAAAGTTCCAGTAGAACCGGAAACCAAACTTGTGACCTCCACCACGGAGTGATCATCACCACCTGTGCCAACTGACGGCGCAGCAGCGCAGATATGCGCGTTATCATCGAACGGTGGAAACGCATACCCCTGCACAACCGACCAGTCCTGGAGGAACGCATCGGTCGCCTCCGCTTGAGGGTCGGGCGCCAACTGAAATATCTCGGGAGCTGTTGATCCAAGCGGGATGCAAAAAGGTCCACCAAGAACGGACCCCACCGGTCCGAGAGCCTGGAAAACAGAAGAGGATCCAGCTTCCAAACGCTGTCATACACGATATTCCTCGAGTGCCAATCGGCCACCTCGTTCTGGCGTCCCGGCAAATATTCTGCCGTGACCGACACCTGATGGTCCAGGCAAAAGTGCCTAAAGTCTTTGGCGAGGTCTGCTAGCATTTTGGACCTGGTGCCGCCCAGATGGTTGATGTAACGGACCGCCGACATGTTGTCCATCCTGAAAAGGACGCAAGATTGCACTCTGTCCTTGGTCCAACACTGCACCGCGAAGGAGCCCGCTGGTAGCTCCAAGCAGTTGATATGTAAGGATTGCTCGAAAGCGGACCAGGCGCCACCCGTGGAGAAGTCTCCGCACCTGGCACCCCAGCCTGAACAACTGGCGTCCGATTCTATCACAATGTCGGGAGCCGAGCCAAAAATCGCACGGCCATTCCAGGCCTCCATGTGCGTGAGCCACCATCTCATCTCGTCCCTCACATCTTCTGATAAAGGAATCAATTGAGAGTAATTTAGCCCCCTTCGGAGATGGTACGCCTTCAAGCGTTGCATGGCGCGATAATGGAGGGGGCCTGGGAAGATAGCCTGAATCGAAGACGACAACAGGCCCACTAACCGCGCCAGGTGACGCAAGGATATCAACGGCTTCGCCAGAGTTTGGCGCAATTCGTGTCTGATGCTCGACCTCTTCCTGCCTGCTAGATCTCCATCGTATGTGAATTAAGCTGAAACGCCTATTACTACCATTTGTGTGCGGAGTCGAATACAAATCATCCTGACTAAGACAACCCCTACCCCCCCCCCCCCCCCGAATCCCTCCCCCACCCCACTCTGACATCCCCAACTTGTCGGGCATATATTCCCTCCCAAACATTGTGAAACTGAGGTTGAACATTTAGCAAATCCCAATAAAGAAAGGTTGTGGGATCACCCTCGTGTGAAAGTCACTAGGGGCACACAACTTGCCCACTCCCCATCTCTATTACACCCACCCGCCACTCCGCTGTCCGCAAGTGGGCAGCTACTACGGGATGGAAGCCAGTGTCCGGGCGGAACAAAATACAGTGCAATGTCTAAGTTGATACTTTACCAGTTAAGCATATTTCGCGGGGGTAGTCCATTAGATGTAGGCGTATTCACACTGGTAGGAGATTCTATCTTTAGTCTGGGTTCGACATCGGAGATGGGGACCGAGAGCGCAGGCGCTCTCAGTCTTCCATGGATGATGCTTTAGCATCCACCTCCATAGATGATGTTCGACTGCATTGCTTGAGATAGTCCTCCGCCTGCTGTGGATTCAGGAAAATATGCTGCTTCCCACGATGCATTATTCTTAATTTCACTCGATACATCATTGCATAAGGAATCTCTTGAGCCTGCAGTTTTTTCTTTACAGTTGCAAATTTGGGCCGTGCTTCTTGTACTGCCTGTGTGAAATCCGGGAAGAATGCTAAGGTGGTATTTTCATAAGGGACTTCTTTCTTCTCACGGGCTAGGCGCAGAACCGTGTCTCTATCTTGGTAGTTCATAAAGCGCACTATCACCAGGCGCGGCAGCGCTCCTCGGGGCGGGTGTACGGTAAGGGATCTTTGTGCTCTTTCCACTATCAGGTAACCGAAAAGGAGTCTCTCCCAAACAGATCAACAATGAGCCTTTCGATAACATCTTCCATGCGGCCCGTATTGGTCGTGACTGCCAGGCCAAGGATGCGGACGTTGTTCTTCTGCAACGGGCTTCCAAGTCCTCATTCTTATCTGCTATTATCTTCAGAAGTCTGTCCATGAGTAAGACACTTTACTTGTCACGGCTCTATCCTCCAGCTCAGAGATCCTGGTTTGTCTCTTAAATCCGCTGGTCATGCTGTTCTAGTTTGTTGTTCAGAGTCCAACCGTGCGGTTAGAGTCCATTTTCGCATCTATAGACAGGCTATGTTTCATGCCGAGCAGTAATGTTTTCCAATCTTCTTCCTGGTGCTCCTCCGTATCTGAGTCTGTCTGTTCCAATAGGCCTGATTTCGGCATCTTACGTAATTCAAATGGTATTTTTAGGTCGAGCGACCTATCTCAATGGGCACATGCGCATTGAGAGCGGGAGCTCGATATAAAGGGGCTTAAACAGATGTTTAACTAGCTGGCGATTTCGTGCTGTGCCCGTGAAATGCGCGTGCACAGCATCAAATCGCCAGCCATCTGCCATCTGTTCCCCAGCAGCTCCGCCCCACAAGCTTCCCCCAGCGTGCGCTCTGGCTCAGTCGAGCCGCACTCCTCCCACACCTCTCACACACAAGTGAAGCTTCACTTCAAAGGCCCCTGCATTTACATTTCACTCGTCTCTTGTATTCTCTCACTCGCACGCTCAAACACACACACATTTACTCTTAGCCTCCGTGGCACTCTCGTTCTCACTTTTGCATGCACATTTTTTTTTGCTCTCAGCTTTCATTACTCTCTCTGCTGTTCCCCTTCTTTTACTCTTTTTCTTTCAGTCACTCTTTCCGCAGCCTATCTGTCTTCATGACTGTCTCTGTTTCTTCTCTCATATTATGCCCCTCTCTCTCTCTCGCTCTGTTTTTCTCTCTCAAACACACACGTACACGCTCAGAAAGATGCTTGTAAGCACACGTGTAACTGCAGCCTGGACAAAGAAAAACTTCTGAGTGTGGCCAGACTATGCAAACTTTGTACAAGTGCAGTGAATTTTGCATGAGCTTTTTTTGCATCGACCTAAGTGCAAATATAATATTTTCACAGATGGATGGCTGCACAAAACGGGCTTCTGCAGCAATCGGTGCAAATGTGTTTGCATTGCTCATTCTGTGCAGATTTTGGTGCAAGCATTGCAGTGCAAGAGTGCCATGGTACTATGTTGGTTGTTCAAGGGTAGATGGGTTCAGATCTTCGTTTCGGTCTGCCCTTTAGTTTTCACAACAAAGCAAAGACAACCCTGAAAATGTCCATGAAGTATAAAACATCTTAATGTAAATTGTCCGGCAAATTCCCACTGAACACCACCACATCCACCACCACATCCACCGCATCCACCACCACCACCGCATCCACCACCACCACCACCGCATCCACCACAACCGCATCCACCACCGCATCCACCACCGCATCCACCACCGCATCCACCACCGCATCCACCACCGCATCCAACATCACCACCACATCCACCACCACATCCACATCCACCTCCACCATCACCTCCACATCCACCATGACATCCACCACCGCATCCACCACAACCACTGCATCCACCACCACATCCACCGCCACCACATCCACCGCATCCACCACCACATCCACCGCATCCACCACCACATCCACCGCATCCACCACCGCATCCACCACCACATCCACCACACCCACCACCACCCCATCCACCACCCCATCCACCAACACCACCACCACCACCACCACCACCACCACCCCATCCACCATCACCACCACCTCCCCATCCACCATCACCACCACCTCCACCACTGCATCCACCATCACCACATCCACCACCACCGCATCCACCACCACATCCACCATCACCACCACATCAACCACCACATCCACCATCACCACCACATCAACCACCACATCCACCATCACCACCACATCAACCACCACATCCACCATCACCACCACATCAACCACCACATCAACCACCACATCAACCACCACATCAACCACCACATCAACCACCACATCAACCACCACATCAACCACCACATCAACCACCACATCAACCACCACATCAACCACCACATCAACCACCACATCAACCACCACATCAACCACCACATCAACCACCACATCAACCACCACATCAACCACCACATCAACCACCACATCAACCACCACATCAACCACCACATCAACCACCACATCAACCACCACATCAACCACCACATCAACCACCACATCAACCACCACATCCACCACCACATCCACCACCACATCCACCACCACATCCACCACCACATCCACCACCACATCCACCACCACATCCACCACCACATCCACCACCACATCCACCACCACATCCACCACCACATCCACCATCCACATCCACCTCCACCATGACATCCACCTCCACCATGACATCCACCACCACGCCACCCCATCCACCACCACCACCACCACCACCACCGCATCCACCACCACCGCATCCACCACCACCACATCCACCACATCCACCACATCCACCACCACCACATCCACCACCACCACATCCACCACCACCACATCCACCACCACATCCACCACATCCACCACCACCACATCCACCACATCCACCACCACCACATCCACCACCACATCCACCACATCCACCACCACCACATCCACCACCACATCCACCACATCCACCACATCCACCACATCCACCACATCCACCACCACCACATCCACCACCACCACATCCACCACCACCACATCCACCACCACCACATCCACCACCACCACATCATCCACCACCACCACCACCACCACCACATCCACCACCACCACCACATCCACCACCACCACCACATCCACCACCACCACCACATCCACCACCACCACCACATCCACCACCACCACCACCACATCCACCACCACCACCACATCCACCACCACCACCACATCCACCACCACCACCACATCCACCACCACCACCACATCCACCACCACCACCACATCCACCACCACCACCACATCCACCACCACCACCACATCCACCACCACCACCACATCCACCACCACCACCACATCCACCACCACCACCACATCCACCACCACCACCACATCCACCACCACCACCACATCCACCACCACCACCACATCAACCACCACCACATCCACCACCACCACATCCACCACCACCACATCCACCACCACCACATCCACCACCACCACATCCACCACATCGACCACCACATCGATAACCTCCACCAACACCACCGCCACATCGACCACCACATCGATAACCTCCACCACATCGATAACCTCCACCAACACCACCACCACATCGATAACCTCCACCAACACCACCACCACATCGATAACCTCCACCAACACCTCCACCACATCGATAACCTCCACCAACACCTCCACCACATCGATAACCTCCACCACATCGATAAACTCCACCAACACCTCCACCACATCGATAACCTCCACCACATCGATAAACTCCACCAACACCACCACCACATCGACCACCACCACCACATCGACCACCACCACCACATCGACCACCACCACCACCACATCGACCACCACCACCACATCGACCACCACCACCACCACATCGACCACCACCACCACATCGACCACCACCACCACCACATCGACCACCACCACCACCACATCGACCACCACCACCACCACATCGACCACCACCACCACATCGACCACCACCACCACATCGACCACCACCACCACATCGACCACCACCACCACATCGACCACCACCACCACCACATCGACCACCACCACCACCACATCGACCACCACCACCACCACATCGACCACCACCACATCGACCACCACCACATCGACCACCACCACCACCACATCGACCACCACCACATCGACCACCACCACCACCACATCGACCACCACCACCACCACATCGACCACATCCACCACCACCATCACATCCACCATCACATCCACCATCACATCCACCACCACCATCACATCCACCACCACATCCACCACCATCACATCCACCACCACCACATCCACCACCACCACATCCACCACCACCACATCCACCACCACCACATCCACCACCACCATCACATCCACCACCACCATATCCCCCACATCCACCACCACCACCACATCTACATGTGTGTGGCTCTGTGTGTGTGTGTGTGTGTGTGTGTATAGGTGCAAATGCAATGTTCTTGGATTGTCGTCACAATAAAATACACTGAACATAATCTTCACAAAATTTATTTACAAACGTTTAAGCTATTGCCATTATAAATTACAATAACTTTTATTTAAGTATTAATTATTTACAAAATTAAAAGCCATTGTTATTTGTAATATCAATACATCTAAGTCATGTAAATACAACACACATTGCATTACAAATGCTATAGGTGTCACATTTGCAAAAGTTAAAACTATTGACATTGTAACTGACAAAGCTATTAATGTTGCTACTTTCAAAACCAACACATAAATAAAAAAAGTGTAATTTACAATACCAATAGCTCAAACTTTCCTAATGCGAGACCTATTGCATTTCCAATGCTTGTTGTTTCTTTGGTGTCTGTGCGCCCCATGCTGCTTATCCGTTGTGTGGTAAGCTCCTCTAGGCGAGAGTTATGGCCACTTGCCTTCCCCCACTCAAATCACTGTGATTGTTGCCTCCAGTGTTCGCCTTGCTATAATTCCGATTATCTAGACCAGCTGTTCATCGTGCGCCAGAAGTCACCTCGTTAAGGAGACCCTTGTCTCTCAACCCCAGGATTCAGACACTCATGGTTGAGGGTAGTAAAGCGCGGGTAACTCGCAGCTGCAGGACCGGGTCAACATGTGTCTCTAGCCCCCACGACCTGCCACACTGGCGTCTATTCCTCTCACTTGTGGAAAAAGCAATGTGCTGCTGTGGGAAGGCATCGCACTCTGTGGGATCACTCTATATTTCTCTGCAAATAGCCCCCAAGATTCAGTGTCTCCACCTTACTGTCGGCGCTCCCGCTGCCTCCCAACAGCCGTCTGGGTCATGCTATGCCTCCAGCCACATGTCAGCCACGTCTACTCTGTATCCCGAAATGGCTGCCTCCAGTGCCAACTTTGTGTTCGAGGCATGTGGGCTGCTGAATTCATATCTGTGCATAGATCGCCGCCTAGTGTTGGGTCCGGATGATTGCACATTGTTGTCCTGGAAGAGTCTTCGAAGTATCACGAGATAGGTGGCTCCTCCCCTGGACTACAGTGCGCATGGGCATCGCCTCCATCCCCAGATTGTTTTTTTCCGCCATTGGGTTCGGATGTGTTTCGGTTCCCTCTTCGGAATCGATAGTTGTTCACTTTTCTAACTTGAGACCAAAAGGTCTTTAGGCTGGGCGTCGGTATCGTTCTTCGTTCGGGTTTAACTTCTTTTCAGCTCCGAACTCTTGCTGCCCTTCCGCGTGCTGTCGGCGCGGACGGGCCTACACGACGCTCCAGACATGGAACGAACTCCGTTTAAGAGGTGCCCAGTGTGCACCTCCAAGTATTCACACCTCGACGTGCACCCAGTGTGCAACAAATGTCTGTCGCCGGACCACGATGAGGCCAGGTGTATGGCCTGCTCGAAGTTCCGGTGTAAGAAGACTCAAGCTTCGTCGGGCCGCTAGACTCCAGGCCCATTTATCAGCGCCCCCGCCAGACAACATCTTCGAAGAAGACGTTGGAGACGACGATGTCTTTCAAGTTTCGGACTCTAGCCCGGCGTCGGAGGAGGAAAACTACAACGCGGGAGTGAGGAATTTGATGAAGTCGTCGGTGAGGTAGGGGACGACGATGGGGCCATTGCCAACGTGGAGGATAGCTCAGAGGAGGAGCATCCTCAAACTGACTCAGGGGTCAACCCCAACTATACGGCCCAGGTCGAGGGATCGCCTTCGGGCCTTACCCAAGACCTCGCTACTCGTCCCACGGCCTCACCTACGGGCCCGGCCACGGACATTTCAGATGTTCCACTCCCGTTGAAGAAAACGAAAGTGAAACCATCGGCGTCCACACCAACGGTTTCGAACCCGAAAGTGAAAGTAGCACTGGTGGGACAGAAGGCCCCAGAGGCCTCAGCGTCCAAGAAATTCAAAATGGCCGACAGCAAGAGCTGCGCCAAGATGGCCGACCCGAAGAACCCGGTGTCGAAGCCGAACACTAAGACGACCGACGCAGCCGCGTCGGCGCCGAAGGTGGTCGGGGACCCGAAAAAGGCTCCAAAGAAGCGTCAAGACGGCGCCGAAGGTCAGGCTGCGTTGACTCCGGCCGTCAAGGCCAAGGATGGTGGTGTGTCGGCGCCGAAGACCGTGCCTTCCGCCGATCCAACACCGGACTCGGGGAAATCGCTCGAGCCGGTCCAGCCGTCGCCGGCCTTAACGAAAAAGGTCTTGGAGTCCCTGCAGCGGATTCGGAAGGACGCCGTGGCTCCCGAACCGAAGGATGTGGTGCCGAAGCATACTCCGAAGCCGGCAAAGGCGCAAACGCCTATCCGCTTCACGCTGCCGCCAAAGACCACGCCGAAGGCTTTCGCTCCGAAGCATGGGGCCGGGGTGCCTTTGAAGGTGGTGTCGACGCCCAAGGCGTCATCGGTGGGGCCGAAGCCTCGGCTGCAGCCACTCGCTGAGGAGGAGCGTCGAGAGGTGGTTATCGACGCCAACACCGGGAAGCTTTCTCTCCTCAAAAGGAAGATCACCAGGGAGCCGGTGTTGGAGCATTATCTTCTCTTCCAGGGGATACTCATTAATAGTCATAAGCACTGAATTATCTCCGCCCATGAGCGGGGACCCGGAACACATAAACAATATACATATATATGTGTAAATATAACCAAAAGTACTAAGTAATTATACACATATACATGTATAATAACCAACATATGCAGCCTAACCTTAACACATAGGCTAATCAAACCAAACCTTACACGTTCTGAAGCATGAAAATATGCTGTATATAAATGCAATAAACAGGCATGAGCCTAAAATGCATTTCATAGCCATGAAAAACCTTTTATTTTCATCAAAGAACCTGTAGTAAACAGTTATTAGCCTAAAAGGGCTGCATATGAAAAAATGTCTGTGTACAGAAAATCAGACTGGCACCCTGCCTTTAAGGCCCCAGAGAATCTGCACACTTTGCCTTTAAGGCCTCTAGGAGAACTCTGTTCCCATCATGCCCCACAGGTGACAGTTAGGTCAGTTCTTTTTTCCGGCTTGTTCTGTGAGGAACCTGGAACTTGAGCTCTGCTCTTTTGAAGTATTTTCTGTCAGAAATTAGTTTTTCTTGCCTTTTCTTGACAAAATATATCTTCGGTGGTGGGTTGTTACCCTTTCCTGACTAAGCTGTTGGTGTTTTTTAGTCAGAATGCCACCTTTATTTTACAAATGTCCTTCCTGTGGGAAGAAGATGTCGAAAACTGACCCACACTCTGTTTGTGTGGTGTGTCTTCCAGCTTCTCATAAGGTGGAAGAATGTTATCACTGCCTCAATCTTTCAAATAGAACTTTAAAGGAAAGAGAGAAAATGAGGTTGCTGGGCCTTCTGGAGAGAGAAAACCGTGGTGAGAAGAGTTCTAAAGGCTTATTATCATCTGCCAGGCCTTCTTCTCAGCCCAAACGTCGAAGATCAGCGTCTCCTGAAGGTAGAACTAAGAAGCATCGACTGCAGGGAGCGTCACCGTCAAAAAAGGTGGGCTCGACGTCGAGAAGGTCGACGTCGAAGAGAGCTCCATCGACGTCGAGGACATCGCTGGTGAGGCAGTCGCGTCGAAATCCTTGTCGACGTCGAGGCAATTGGTGTCGATTGCAGTGAGGACGACGTCGGGAGTGCAACGCTCGACCTCGAAGGATCGTATGAGGTCGACGTCGAGGGACAGGAGGTGTCCGACGTCGAAGGATCGTGTGTCGACGTCGAAGGAAAAAGGTTCGCCGTCGAAGGAAAAAGGTTCGACGTCGAAGGAAAAAGGTTCGACGTCGAAGGATAAAGGATCGACGTCGAAGGATAAAGGGTCGACGTCGAGGAAGAGTCATCGGTCGACGTCGAGAGGGAGACATACGTCGTCGAGGAAAAGATCGACGTCGAGAGAGATGACGTCGAGGGATTCGACGTCGAGACCTAAAAAGAG
The DNA here is from genome assembly GCF_964263255.1 of Lissotriton vulgaris. NCBI lineage: Eukaryota > Metazoa > Chordata > Amphibia > Caudata > Salamandridae > Lissotriton > Lissotriton vulgaris. Next base: position 772,803,342 of record NC_141700.1, on the reverse strand, counting down.
AAGGTCAAGGTCTCCATCGCGACGTAAGTCGACGTCGAAGCATGCTTCGGGCTCGAAGCATGGAGTGTCTAGGTCTTCCCCACCTGTGCATAGGTCGGAGTCGAGACTATCAAGACCAGCCTCTCGGACCTCAATTAGGTCTTTGTCGAGGTCAGAAATAAGTCCCGAACCTGGAGTGGAAGGTTCCCCGCATGATCAACAAGACAATGGATCTGCAGTGGGGCAAGGGATAGTGCACCAGGACTCTTCTGTGGTGGCTCATTCGGGCTCGTCCTCAGGGCAGGTGCCAGATGACAGACAGTTGGTGCCCAGACAGCGGACCCCGTCTGGTTCATTGGTCTCTGAACACAGTGCAGCGTCGAGAGCTTCGAAGTCCTCCGCAGAGCTGAATATTGTGCAGGTGTCACCTGAAGCTTCACCTGAGCATACAGAGCGGCCTATTAACTTGTCACCGAGGTGGTTGGAAAGTTTAAGGCACTGGAAGATGCGTCCGATAATGGGGGAGAGAACTCCAGTCCCTCGGAAGGAACTGCATAGAAGATCACGCTCAAGATCCTTAGTGAGAGAGAAATCTCGTTCAAGGGAGCGTAGGAGGCAACGATCGGCAACTCCTCAAAGAAGACGTAGAACTCCTACTCCATCTTCTACATCATCTTCGTCCTCGTCAAGATCTTCGTATAGGGACTATTCTCCGACTATATCTTCTACTCCTCCTTCCAGGGTGTCTCCAGTAGACGATCTAAGCACATTTAATGATGTGTTATGTCGTGGAGCGAGTAAATTCAGCATCAAAATGGCAGTTCCCCAGATAGCAACCTCAGTCATCTTCGAAACCTTACATCACAAGACGACTGGCAGGCCTCTCCTACCGTTAGTGCCCGGATTGATTGAACCAGCAATGAGGACATTCCTAACTCCGGCCACGGTGGGCTCAGGTCCTTCTAGGATTGCGAAAAAATACAAGGCTCCAGAGGAAGACCCAATGTTTTTGCGGTCTGACCCACCACCAGACTCCCTGATTGTAGCGGCAGTCAGAAAGGCTCATTCGGCAGCATCTACCTCTTCTGCTCCACCTGAAAAGGACAGTAAGAGTATGGATTCCCTGGGGCGAAGGATGTGCAATACCTCAGGATCGGTCATGCGAGTGGCCAGTGCGTCTGCTCTATTGGGCCGCTATGACCGTCTGCTCTGGGACTCAGTGGCTCGTTTTGCAGATAAACTCCCTAAAGAGGATCAGAAGGACTTCCTGGAAATAGTGGAGGAAGGTGGTTTGGTGGCTAACCAGAGCATTAGCGCGGCGGCTGATGCTGCGGACTTGTCGGCTCATGGCTATGCACACGGTGTTTGCGCAAGACGTACAGCCTGGCTTCGCCTTACGGGACTGAAGCCGGAGGCACAGAGAAAAATGGTCAATTTACCTTTTAATGGATCAACTCTGTTTGGATACCATGCAGATGACGAGATGTCTAAGATGAAGGTGGAGTTGGACACTCTTAAGGCCGTAGGCCTTGAGAAGAAAAAAGAATTTAAACGTCGGGGTACTTTTCATCCCTATGACAAGAGATCTTTTCAGCAAAGGAGTCAACAAACGAATTGGTCTTCGCAAAATCAAGGCCAGAATCAACAAAGATCGCAATTCCAGCAGAGGCGGCCTGGACGAGGCAGAGGCAATGGAAATAGGCAGCAGTCATCAGCTGCCAAGCAGCCTCAGAAACAATGAACGGATGCTTCCTCTACAACCGTGTCCCACTCCGGTTGGAGGAAGTATTGTCCGTTATCTGGACGAGTGGAAACAGATCACGAAGGACAGATGGGTGTTGGATGTCGTTCAGAACGGGTACCTTTTGAGGTTCAAGAAGGCACCCACTGGCATGCGCCCTCTAAAGATGGTGCAGTGGAATATAAAGCGCTTGCAACAGGAGGCGAACGTTCTCCTGAAGAAGAAGGCCATAGAACCAGTCCCTTTCCAGCAGAGAGGTCAAGGCCTGTACTCTCGATTCTTTCTTGTGCAGAAAAAAGGTCCAGTCACAGAGTTCAGACCCATTCTGGATTTGAGGCGACTGAACAAATTCATTCGGAAGGAGAGATTCCGAATGCTGGCTCTTCACCAGATCTTCCCTCAATTACACCAAGGGGATTGGATGTGCTCCATCGATCTAAAGGACGCGTATTTTCATATTCAGGTATCCAGAAAACATCGCAAATTTCTCAGGTTTCAAGTGGCGGCTCGTCATTATCAGTACGCAGTGCTCCCTTTTGGCCTGAGATCAGCCCCCAGAACATTTTCAAAATGTATGGCTGTAGTGGCGGCTTGTCTTCGGAAGAGTCGGATATTCATATATCCGTACTTAGACGACTGGCTTCTGAAGAGTTCATCCCCATCGCTTCCGGAAGAACATCTTTCGATTTTGTCTTCAGCTCATGTACAAGTTGGGTCTGCAAGTCAACTACAAGAAGTCGATAATGAACCCCACCCAGAAGATCCACTACCTGGGTGCTCAGCTGGATACAGAAGTAGAAAACGTGTGTCCTTCGGAGGAGAGGTGGTCATCCATCAGAGCGAAGTGTCTGCTTCTCCTTCAAACTGCACGTCCGACAGTTCGGCAAGTGTCCTCTCTCCTGGGCTCAATGGCGTCGTGCATTTTCATCGTGCCAAACGCACGTTTGCAGATGCGTCCTCTACAACAGTGTCTGGAAGATCAATGGCAACAGAGGACGGGATGCTGGGAGGACCGGATTTATCTCCAACAGTCTGCAAAAGATTCCATCCGGTGGTGGATGAAGAAGGTACACGTGATGAAGGGAGTCCCTTTTCATCAGGACCCACCAAAGCAGACTCTGATAACAGATGCTTCTCTCCAAGGCTGGGGGGCGCATATGGGCCCTCTGCAGGTACAAGGGCAATGGTCAGACTTCGAGAAAGGATATCACATCAATCTTCTCGAGCTCAGAGCGGTCCATCTTGCTCTCAAGTCCCTGGCGCCATCGCTACAGACTCGGTCCCTCCTGGTACAAACGGACAATACAACTACAATGTATTACTTAAACAAGCAGGGGGGTACCAGATCCAGGACTCTTTCCATAGAAGCCCAGACCATCTGGCATTGGTTACTGGCACGAGACCTGTCCATAACAGCAATACACCTGCCGGGGAGTCTCAACACACAGGCGGACGACCTCAGCAGAGACTTCGTCGAAGCGCACGACTGGGTTCTCAACGAAGACGTCGCGCACAGCATTTTCCAGGATTGGGGAACACCAGACATAGATCTGTTCGCAGACGCGGCAAACGCAAAATGGCCCGTCTTCGCGTCCAGGTTCTACCAGAAAGGGTCTCAAGGGAATGCCCTTTTGATAGATTGGTGTCAAAATTTGCTGTACGCCTTCCCACCGACACCGTTGATACCAGCAGTGATCAATCGGCTGTACAAGACTCACTCCAGAATGATACTGATTTGCCCAGAGTGGCCACGCCAGTGGTGGTTCCCAGATCTCCTCCAGTTGTCAATAACACCGCACAGGAGATTGCCGTGTCGCCCGGATCTTCTGTCCAAGCAGAAGGGGCAAGTGTTTCATCCCAATCTGCCCTCCCTGCGCTTGGCAGCATGGCTCCTGAAGTCATCCAGTACGGGCACTTACAGCTGAATCCGGAGTGTATGAACATCCTTAAGGAAGCAAAGCGACCTTCTACGAGACAATCCTACGGATTTAAGTGGAAACGCTTTTACCTTTGGTGTCAGAGTAAGGGTCTGGATCCTATTCATGGTCAAGAGCAGGTGGTCTTGCCTTATCTTCTTTACCTTGCTGAATCTGGTTTGCAGTTTAATTCCATCAAAGTCCATCTTTCTGCAATAACTGCTTATAGAAAATCGCCAACACAGATATCTTTCTTTCGAATGCCTGTGGTGAAGGATTTTCTAGAGGGATTAAGAAAGGTTTATCCTCCAGTCAGGTCTCCGTCTCCACCTTGGGAGCTTAATGTGGTATTGACTAAATTAATGGGTCCCCCATTTGAGCCGATACATAAAGCTTCTTTGCAACACCTGACGTGGAAGGTAGCGTTCCTGGTGGCCATCACTTCTGCTCGTAGAGTGAGCGAAATCCAGGCTTTGTGTTGCAATGAACCATACACAGTTTTTCATGGAAACAGAGTGGTGCTCAGGACTCATCCTGCTTTCCTACCTAAGGTGGTGTCGGATTAAATCCATAACATTGCCTACTTTCTTTCCGAACCCTTCAAGTCCGGCAGAACGGACTTTACATTCATTAGATCTAAAAAGGGTTTTGAAATTTTACTTAGATAAGACTAAGTCTTCGAGACAGACGGACCGTCTGTTTGTGAACTATGGTCCTACAAATACTGGGTTGGCAGCATCCAAGAGATCCATTTCTAGGTGGATAGTGTCATGCATCTTACTGGCTTATCAGCTAGCCCACAAGTCTTTACCAGGTAGACCTAGGGCTCATTCTACGAGGGGAAAAGCTTCTACCACAGCTCTCCTTAGAAATGTGGCTATGTCAGAGATATGTAAAGCAGCTACTTGGCGTTCAGTGCATACGTTTACACGCCATTACTGTTTAGATTCTGATGCTCAGACTGATGCACAAGTGGGACAAGCATCACTCAGAAATTTGTTTGCTAATACTAGTTAAACACTGTGATTTTAAAGTATGACTATGCTTTTATCTGTTCGCCCGCTTCTGTGGGTATGAGCTTGCTACTCTATTCAGTGCTTATGACTATTAATGAGTATCCCCTGGAAGAGAAGGATTAGTTACTTACCTGTAATCCTAGTTCTCTTCCAGGGGTATACTCATTAAAGTCATAAGCACCCTCCCGCCTCCCCGGGCGAGCAGTAGCATTAAGGTTTAAAGTTTTCAATATGTTTAAGTGCAGATTCCTGCTAAAGTTTACTGTACCGTACAAAAGAACTGACCTAACTGTCACCTGTGGGGCATGATGGGAACAGAGTTCTCCTGGAGGCCTTAAAGGCAAAGTGTGCAGATTCTCTGGGGCCTTAAAGGCAGGGTGCCAGTCTGATTTTCTGTACAGACATTTTTTCATATGCAGCCCTTTTAGGCTAATAACTGTTTACTACAGGTTCTTTGATGAAAATAAAAGGTTTTTCGTGGCTATGAAATGCATTTTAGGCTCATGCCTGTTTATTGCATTTATATACAGCATATTTTCATGCTTCAGAACGTGTAAGGTTTGGTTTGATTAGCCTATGTGTTAAGGTTAGGCTGCATATGTTGGTTATTATACATGTATATGTGTATAATTACTTAGTACTTTGTACTTTTGGTTATATTTACACATATATATGTATATTGTTTGTGTTCCGGGTCCCCGCTCATGGGCGGAGATAATTCAGTGCTTATGACTTTAATGAGTATACCCCTGGAAGAGAACTAGGATTACAGGTAAGTAACTAATCCATATTCCACTCAAAAACAAGAAGGACTCTGCGGGTACTTCTGCCCCTATAGAGCCTGCATCTCCACGTAATTTGGAACTTTCACCAACGCATTCTAACGCTGGAGAAGGTGACGGAGATGAAGAGGACGAGTACAACTACCCAGCCTACTCGGATCCAGAGGAGGTGCATGAACCCTGGTCTGCCAGAGGTGACCCTGAGGACCCCCAGTCGGGACATGAACCGCAGCTGTTTGCAGCAAAGACTTCACCAACAGAGGACTCTGCAGCCTTCAACGCTTTGATTGGGAGGGCTGCAGCTAATCATAATGTCGACCTACACTCAGATCCTGTGGATGTCGATTTTTTTTGTTTGACACTTTCTCAGTGGCTGAAAAGTCGGTCAAGACATTGCCTATACTTAAGGGAGTGCTGAAGCACGCGCCTGAGGTTTTCAGGGAGCCCACTCGGGCGCGAGTCATCAATCCCCGCATTGACAAAAAATACAAGGCAGCGCCCTCGGATCCAACCTACATCAAGGGACACTTGCCGCTGGACTCTTTGGTGGTATCCAACGCACGTAAACGGGCGAACTTGCAAACCACAGGTGACGCTCCTCCCCCAGACAAAGTCGAAAATATTTGAAGCCTCAGGGAAACGTATTGCTGCGCAGGCAGCTAATATATGGCGTATTTCAAACACGCAGGCCCTACTTGCACGCTACAATAGGGCACATTACGACACCCTAGAAACACTTCTGCAGCACTTGCCTGATCAGTACAAGGAGGCAGGTGAAATGCTCATTCAGGAGGGGAAGCTGATCACCAACGCTTCCATCAAATGTGCGCTGGACGTGGCTGATACCGCCTCCAGGGCAATCAATACTAGCGTGTTGCTAAGGAGGCATGCTTGGCTGAGAATATCAGGCTTCAAACCTGATATACAGACAACCATCTTAAACCAGACAGTCAATCCTGACCACCTGTTTGGCCCCGAGGTGGATGCGACACTTGAAAAAGTGAAGAAAGACACGGACACTGCTAAGTCAATGGGGGACCTCCAGTCTCAGCAGTTTCGGGGTGGTTCCTTTCGCCGCTCCAATAACAGAGGCACCTCAAGGGGTCAGGCATCGCAATCCACACAGTACTATAAGAGCAACACCCAAACCTCATACACCAACAAAGGTAGAGGTGGTTACAGGGGCAACAACGTTAAAGGCAGGGGACGTGGAAACAACAGCTCCAGGTCCTCCTCCACCAACAAACAGTGACGCCTTGTCACTGCCCCCCGACCACACAACACCGGTCGGGGGGAGATTCCAGCAGTTCCTGCCCGCGTGGAAATCCATCACCACGGACAGGTGGGTCAAATCTCTTATCCAGTACGGTTACTGTCTAGAACTTACTTCCACTCCACCGAACATACCTCCAAGAAACCGTCCTATGCCCGGCGAGCACTTGCACTTGTTGCAGCAGGAAGTTCAAGTCATGCTGCAAAAAGGGGCAATAGAGCTCGTTCCACTGCCGGAAAGGGGAACAGGAGTTTACTCTCTTTCCTTTCTGATCCCCCAAAAAGGACGGAACCCTCAGGCCCATCCTGGACCTCAGGCCCCTCAATTGGTACATTCTATCGGAGCACTTCCATATGCTCACGTTACAGCAGGTACTCCCTCTGCTTCAACAGGGGGACTTCCTGGCTACGCTGGATCTCAAGGATGCATACTTTCATATCCCCCTGCATCCTTCCCACAGGAAGTATCTCAGATTCACGATCAGCACTACCAATTCAGGGTTCTGCCTTTCGGGGTCACCACAGCGCCAAGAGTCTTTACAAAGTGTCTGGCAACTGTGGCAGCACATCTACGACGCCAGAACGTCCACGTCTACCCCTATCTGGACGACTGGCTCATTCAGGCAAAGTCAGAACAGCAGTGCGCCGACCACGTGTCCCGCACCATTCATCTCCTGCACGATTTGGGATTCTCGCTGAACTATCCAAAATCCCATCTCCAACCCGCCCATATACTGCAGTATCTGGGCGCGACAATAAACACTCTGGCAGCCACTGCGCAGCCAAACTCAGTGAGAATCGCCAGTATCCAAACACTGATCCAACGATTCAGACCTCAGCACTCGCTTCCAGCGAAGGTGTTCATGCAGTTGATAGGCATGATGGCCTCCTGCATCTCCACCGTCCCGCACGCGAGACTACATATGCGTCCGCTTCAGGAGTGCCTGGCACGTCAGTGGACTCAGGCTCATGGGCAACTGACAGACCTAGTGTTGGTGAGCGGTCGGGCGTACAACTCTCTGCATTGGTGGAATCCACAAAACCTTTGCAAGGGCCGACCGTTCCAGGAGCCTGTGCCACAGATTATCCTGACAACGGACGCTTCTCTCCAGGGATGGGGAGTGCATGTACTCCATTACACGGTGCAGGGACTATGGACACTACAGCAGAGGAAGATGCACATCAACGTTTTGGAACTGATGGCAATCTTCATGGCCTTGAAGGCATTCAAAGTACATCTGTGCAACAAGGTCGTGTTGATCCGGACGGACAACATGACGGCCATGTACTACATTCAGAAACAGGGGGGCACACACTCTCCGCAGCTGTCTCATCTGGCTCAGAGCATGTGGAAGTGGGCCATTCAGAGGAACATCTTCCTCATGGCGGAGCATCTCCCAGGCAAAGACAACCCGATGGCGGACCTGCTCAGCAGGCACAGCCACCAAATGCACGAGTGGGAGATACCTCCATCAGTACTCCAACCGTACTTCCAAAAGTGGGGTCATCCAGAGATAGACCTGTTCGCCACAAAGGAGAACGCAAAATGCCAAAGCTTCGCCGCCAGGTTCCCACACCCACACCCGCAATCGCAGGGCAATGCGATGTGGATGAACTGGTCAGGCAGATTTGCGTACGCTTTTCCCCCAGCACCTCTGATACCGCTGGTGGCACGCAACTCAGGCAGCACTCGATGACTCTCATCCTGGTTGCTCCAACGTGGGCTCGCCAACCATGGTACACCACGTTTCTGGAACTCTCCGTGGTACCGCATTAAAGGCTTCATCTCACTCCCAGCCTTCTGACGCAGAGCCATGGCGACATTCAGCACCCAGATCCGCAACAGCTCAACCTGGCGATCTGGCTCCTGAAGTCCTAGAGTTTGGCTACCTCAATCTTCCCCCCGATTGCATGGACATCATTCGGGAGGCAAGGAAGCCCACTACTAGAGCATGTTATGCGGCTAAATGGAAGCGGTTTGTCATTTACTGTGTAAACCACGATATTGACCCGCTGGATGCTTCCATTCAGAACATCATTTGCTACCTGTTCCACCTGTACCAATGCAATTTGGCGTACTCTTCCATCCGCATTCACTTGTCTGCGATGGCAGCATACCTCCAGAATAGGCAACACCTATCACTTTTTAAAGTCCCTGCTATCAAGGCTTTTCTGGAAGGACTCAAAAGAGTCATTCCACCACGGACACCACCAGCTCCGGAATGGAACCTCAATGTGGTTCTTACAAGGCTGATGGGTCCTCCCTTTGAGCCACTGCACTCTTGTGAGCTTCAGTTTCTGACTTGGAAGGTTGCTTTCTTAGTAGCAATTACATCGCTACGGAGGGTTAGCGAGTTGCAGGCGCTCACCATCCAAGAACCTTTCTTCCAAGTACACGCTAACAGGGTGGTGCTCCGCACTAACCCTAAATTCTTACCCAAGGTTGTATCTCAATTCCACATGAACCAGACAATTGAGTTACCATTGTTCTTTCAAAACCCAGAGTCGCTGGCGGAGCGGATGCTCCACACCCTTGATGTTAAAAGAGCCTTAATGTACTACATTGACAGGACAAAAGTTTTTCGTAAGACCAAGCAACTTTTCGTTGCATTTGCCTCACACCACAAGGGAAACGCTATCTCCAAAGCTGGGATCGCTAGGTGGATAGTGAAATGCATTCAAATCTGTTACGCTAAAGCTAAACGCACTCTCACAATTCCACCAAGAGCCCACTCCACCAGAAAGTTGGGGGCCTCTATGGCTTTCCTAGGTAACATTCCCTTAGAGGACATATGTAGAGCAGCCACATGGTCTACCACACATACCTTCACTAAACATTACTGTGTAGACGTGCACTCTAAACAGCAGGCAGCTGTTGGACAGGCTGTTCTCAAAACACTTTTTCAAACTGCTGCAGCTGGCACGGGCGGCCGCCGCTAATGGAGGGACTGCTATGTATTCTATGCACAGATATGAATTCAGCAGCCCACATGCCTCGAACTGCAAATGCTACTTACCAGTATGCATCTGTTCTTGGCATGTAGGGCTGCTGACATTCATATCGCCCGCCCTCCTTCCCGGCGCCTGTAGCAGCTGCAGTATTTCATTTACATATATTTATATGCTCTTAGCATGGGCATCACTCACATACTTCACTCCATCTCTGCCAATGGCTAAAAACAATCTGGGGATGGAGGCGATGCCCATGCGCACTGTAGTCCAGGGGAGGAGCCACCTATCTCGTGATACTTCGAAGACTCTTCCAGGACAACAATGTGCAATCATCCGGACCCAACACTAGGCGGCGATCTATGCACAAATATGAATGTCAGCAGCCCTCATGCCAAGAACAGATGCATACTGGTAAGTAGCATTTGCAGTTCTCACCACAACTTCAAGCCAGCTGAGCAGAGTGCGCTTGATACCGCCCCAGCAGCAAAATCTCACCTCTCTCCCTTAGGATCCCACCTCATGGGGCTGAAGGTTTTAATATGTAGGCAGTTAACTGTGGCCCGACCAGGTCTCCTGTGTGACTTCAGCTGTGGCTATCTGCCAAAATGGCAGCCAAACCTCCTGTTCCCGTTGGGCGCAGTGATGTGGTGTGTGCAGCCATGTCGAGGTACCCAACGCTGTGGAATTGCGCAGTATACTGCTATGAAGCGCTCCCAGTGTCTTTTAATGCCGGCTTTCAGACAGCGCTCACTCTAACTGCTACCGGCTGCTGGGACCCTCTCCATACTTCCTACCAGCCACTGGACGTTTCTTCCTGGTTCGGCGTCCTGTCCGCTGGCCGTCTCCAGCGGCGATGCCGGCGTGGCACTCCCGTCACTTCTCTTCCTTCCCCTTAATTGCTCACCACAGGTAGATGGAGCAGTATGCCGACTTGGATGTTGCACCCGCAACTGTTCTGCACAGACAGGCGCTCCCCGTGTCTCCGCCGTCACGGGGTCAGGCCTGCATTGCTCTGCTCGACCACCGACTTTCCTGGCTTTTGGCCCTGCCTCTCAGCTCCAGATATCTGGCTCTGCACAAGGTGTCTTCAGTCGTCGCTTCCCGCCATTTTGCTCCCACCGCATTAGACTCGCCGCAGAGATCAGCAAATGCTCTGGTGGTAATTTATATGCTTTTATGTCCAGTTATTCATTGCTGGATAGGGAATATGAATGTTTATCCGCCTGGCTCGGCAGGAGCCTCACTGTTGTGCGGCCATCTTAGTCAGTTCCATATCAACCAGACTATAGAACTTCCTGTGTTCTTCCAAAATCCTGAATCACTTGCGGAGAGAATGCTCCACACACTTCACGTCAAAAGGGCCCTAATGTACTACATTGATAGGACCAAAGATTTTAGGAAGACTAAACAACTATATGTTGCCTTTGCGCCACAACACAAAGGTAACCCCATTTCCAAGGCTGGTATAGCCAGGTGGATCGTTAAATGTATTCAGATCTGCTATCAGAAAGCCAAGCGCACTCTCACCATTCCACCACGGGCCCACTTCACCTGAACGTTGGGGGCCTCCATGGCTTACCTTGGAAATATTCCTTTTGGAAGATATATGTAGAGCAGCCACATGGTCTACCACACACATTTACGAAACACTACTGTGTAGATGTGCACTCCAAACAGCAGGCAGCTGTAGGGCAGGCTGTTCTCAAAACACTTTTCTAAACTGCTGCAGCTGGCACGGGCGGCCGCCGTTAATGGAGGGACTGCTATGTATTCTGTGCACAGATATGAATTCAGCAGCTCACATGCCTCGAACGGAATATGCTACTTACCAGTATGCATCTGTTCTTGGCATGTAGGGCTGCTGACATTCATATCGCCCGCCCTCCTCCTCGGCGCCTGTAGCAGCTGCAGCATTCGCACATACTTCTGGCATGGTCATCATTCACTTAGTTTCACTCCATCTTGACCACAATGGCTAAAAACAATCTGAGGATGGAGTCGATGCCCATGCGCACTGTAGTTCCGGGGAGAAGCCACCTATCTCATGATACTTCGACTCTTCCAGGACAACAATGTGCGATCATCCGGACCCAACACTAGGCGGCGATCTATGCACAGATATGAATGTCAGCAGCCCTACATGCCAAGAACAGATGCATACTGGTAAGTAGCATAATCGTTCTAGAAGTCTTCATTAGATGTGAAGTCACTTTTAGCATTGTTATTGAAAAACCAAAACGGTGAGGGTACGTGTGCACAGTGGGATATTACACTAAGTACTTTACACTCTATCCGAAACTTTCCACTGACGCTCAACTTGGAGCAGCCCACCGTAAAAGCCACTACACAATCAACATAAATATTAACCAAGGAGCATCTACTGTCCAAGTAGAATTCAAGCAACAATTTATGCAGTTAATCAATCAGAAAAATATTCAAAAGCAGGCTTTTTTTTTTTTTTAGTCCATTCTTTTATTATTTTCATTTGTTGACTGTATCCAATATATCGCTGTTCATTGCATTTTCACAAACTGTTGCATACTCTATACAATTTCCACAGCTACAGCGTACACATTTCGTCCCTTCAGGGACATCATCAGGGCTGTGAAAAAAAGAAAAACAAAAGGTAACCAAGATGGTCTGCCACTTGCATAAATACAATTATTTCACAAAAACATCACCTTTATCCAGTATTAGGGGTGTCTTTCATAGATTCACATGCCTGAATCATTCCCCGTCGTCGGAATGGGAGTCCCCGGTACTTAAAGTAATGTCTCATAGACATATAGATAAATAGGCCTAAAGGCCTCACATTAGTAACCTATGTCTGTTCTTTGGTAGAAAGGACCACATTCTAGAAAAGAGCCAATCAGCGGTCATCTCACTCTAGAACCCTCCTGGAAGGAGCCTCAGTCCCTCAGATATTCTACCGCACGTTGTGCTAAGGGAGTCTCCTCTGAGCTCTGCTCAGATTTTTCTTCACAACTGGTTTTCAGTGTTCTTGGATATCTTGTCCTGTTTCTTCGGTGATTGCCGATACTATCATGGCTGACACACCAAAAAAGGGTCTTTTTAAATCTTGTGGTTCATGTGGAAAGAAAAGGCTACATGTTGATGACCAGCATAGACTGCCTATATTGCCTGTATCTGGACCATTCTTCTAAAGACTGCAAGGTATGTCGTACCTTTTCTACTAAAACCCTCAAAGACCGTGAAGGACGCCTTCTAATTTGGCTCCAGAGGCTGAAAGACAGGGACCACCTTGAATCTTCTGAGGAAAGTGAAGGTTCTTCAGTCTCTTCAAGAACTTATCTAAAGAGACCAAGTGTGGCTTCTCCTAGCCCTACGGCTCCTCCTCAAAAGAAGTCTTCAGAGGTTCTCTCTAAGGCAACTTCTGTGAAGGTTTCCTGTCAGGAAGTTCATACCTTCAAAAAGCCTGTTTTGACAGTCGACCGCATCGTCGACGACCTCTTCATCGTCAAGAAAAGCGGTGTCTACTGCATTGTATGTTTCTACGTCGACGACGACTGTTTCTAGGTCAATATTTAACAACAAGGGGTGGTGATGGACAGAGTTTCTGAATTAAGCAGAATACTCTCACCCAGTCAAGAGATCAGGGCTAGATCCAACACCGTTTTTTAGCTCACTGCACCATCCCAGTTCAGAACCTGGCTATATGCAAATTAGTCAGTTCCTGTCCCAGTGCATGATGGGAAGCCGGGCCGACGACGGCTGAAATGCCAGAAACCGGTCCCCGGAAGCTTGTCTCCTTTCTGGTGAAGAATTGGCTTGGTAGTTTGGTCTGCCCTGTTCCCATGATGCACTGGGCCAGGGACAGACTAATTTGCATATAGCCAGGTTCTGAGCTGGGATGGTGCAGTGAGCTAAATAACGGTGATGGATCAAGCCCTGATCTTTGGACTGGGTAAGAGTGGTCTGCTTAATTCAGACACTGTTCATCACCACCCCCTTTTCTGAATTGTTTCTAGGTCAATGGCATCGTCATTATCCCCGTCGACTACTACGACCCCATCGTCGACGGCAGGTAGGACTTTGTCGTCGACGATGGCCATCAAGAAAACAGTCTACTTAGAAGACACAGTCGACACTAGCCTCGCCGACTACTGGATCGGCGACTACCTCGACGACTAAGTCAATATTGTAGACGTCGGCACCATCGGGGCAAACACCGGTGACAAAGGGCTCGTCGACTAAGGCACCGTCGACAGACGTCGTCGACGACAGGGATGTCTCCACCGTCAACGGCGGCCCCGCTGACTAAGACTCCACCATGTACGACACCCGTCTACGACCATGCCGTCGTCTGCCTCGTCCACTATGATGGATTCTGGCCTTCAAACCACATGTGTACGCCTAAGAATCATGAAGGCGCTCACGCCGGCTTTAACATCGCCAAGCAGAGTTCAACCACTGCCTCCAGCATGTCTTCTTCAAGAGGAGGGTTCAGATGAAGGGGACATGTTTCAAACGGCTACAAGCCCTTCGGAGCTTCATTTAAAATGCCAAAGTTCAGATGAAGGAGAGGATCAGGAGGAGGAATATCATCCGCCACCTCCTCCTATGGTTTGCCTTCCAGCCTCTTTAGTTACTGACTTAAGGTACCTCATTCAAGACTACAAACGGAGGTTTCCAGAGTCTCCTGCTCCTCCACCTACCACAGTATCTCCTTCACCAAGACCACGGCCTCCACCTTTAAATATTCAGCCCGAGCGGTTTGATCTGCCACATCCTCCGACTTCTGAAGAGGAAGAACAGCAGGAAGATGGAGAACTGCAAGATACCCAATCTATGCATGATGACTGTCATTCCCTCTCACACGTCTCCAGTGCCTGCGCCCGCAGATTCTCCACCAGGCGACATTGGAGGGTTCCATAACGCAGTTGAGTGGGCCGCTCAACGTTTCAAAATAGCAATGGTCTCTCAAGAACAAGACTTTCTTGTATGATTTTAAAGAACCTCTCATAAAAGCAGTTGGATCAATACCCATTATTGTTTTATTTATGGACCCAGGGCGTTCAAGTCATGCAAAACCCTTCCTCCGTACCTCCGGTGGTACCTCGATTGGATAAAAAGTATAGAGCACCTGATACTGCACAGTCTTGTTTAATAGGACACCCCAAACCGGACTCAGTGGTGACACAGGCGGCACAGAGGAATTCTAGAAATCCTTCTGCCCCATTATCGGCACCTCCGGATAAGGAAGGCAGGAGGTTGGACAACATTGGGAAGCACTTCTCCTCAATGTCTGCAATGACGGTGAAGGCAGCCAGTGCCTTAGCGCTCTTGTGACGCTACAATAGACAATTATGGGCGGATATAGCCCCATATCTATCGGAATTACCAGATACATCCAAAGAGGAGGTAAAGAAGATTTTACTAGAGGGTGAAGCCTCGGCATCAGAAATAAGACTGTGCAGTCTTGCGAAGGCAAAGGTGGCTAAGGGCAACTTCTTTTCGTCCTGAGGTGCAAACCAAAATATTGGATATGCCCTATGATGGCCATTTGCTCTTCGACTCCAAAATTGATGAAGCGATACAGAATATAAAAAGACACTGACACCGCTAGAGCTCTGGGCACTCTCCAGTACAAGAACCCAGCCTTTCCTGGGTCTAGAGGAAGAGGACAGTCCTCTTATAGAGGAAACTGTCAATACAGGTCTTCATACTCTTCAGGCCAGAGTCGACCCCAATATCAGCAACGCCAGCAACAGGGACAACAATCTTCTTATGGCAAGTCGTCCTTTTGTGGTAAAGGACAGCGGTAAAACAATGGGCGTAGATAATGAAAAGTCTCTTCAGCCAGTCCCAGATTAATTTCCTTTATCAAAAATTGGAGGAATGATTTCCCATTTCTTAACAAATTGGAGAAATATTACCGTTGGGTCCTTTAATTGATTCAGTTCGGCCATTCTATGGGATTCACGCATATTCCACCCCAAACTCCTCCCTGCCCTATGAATCACAAACATCTACGGCTGCTTCTCCGAGAAGTCTCTCTTAGGCTCCAGAAAGGGGCCATAGAAAAGGTTCCTCCGTCTCAACGAGAAAGGGGATTTTATTCTCGCTTCTTTCTAATTCGGAAAAAAGAGAAGTGGAGATCGATTTTGGACCTCAGGGCCCTCAACAAATTCCTGAATAAGCAGTCGTTTCGCATGGTGACGATCCATGAGGTCTTACAACTACTGGAAGAGGAAGATTTCATGACTTCCCTCAACCTTCAGGACGCTTACTTCCATAACCATATGCACAGAAATCACCAAAAATAATTAAGATTTGCAGTGGCAGGCAGGCATTTTCAATTTTGCGTCCTGCCCTTCGGGCTCAAGTCTGCACCTCTCATCTTCACGAAATGTCTTTCCCCAGTTGCTGCACATCTCAGGCAGCGCAATCACCAAGTCTTTCCGTATCCTGACGACTGGCTGATCAAGTTACCATCCTTGGAAGACCCAGGTCTGTTATATATTTCTATTGCATATATCCTCCTACGAATACTGGCCACAACAGTGGAAATACCTGGACAGACTCGAGCAACAGAAACAACTGGAGGACTACCCTAACCGGGTTGGAATTATCACCGGTCTAGTGGTAAGTGTACTTAACAACAGCGCAAGACCGATAGAGGATAGTTTTGACTAGGGGTTATAGATTCAACCCGACACTAACAAATTGCATTTACTTGATTCAGGAATTACAACTCAAACCTAGAATAAAAGGCAGGTATGTACCTGCATGCATATATGTGAACATTCTCACTGATCAGCACGTAAGAGCACTGGTGGGGGATCTATGTCTTCCATCTCTCTTCTGCGATTTTCGGGACCCGGTTTTTCCTTTTGTGGCCTTTGGTACTTGTAGGAAGGTGGATACCTGACTTTGGTTGCCCCCAACTTTTTTTGCCTGGTGTTTTGCTGGTTTTCCGACTTAGTTGGCCTGGGACCCTGCCAATCAGGACCCCAGGCCTACTGCTCTCTCTCTAAAATGGATTCCATGTACCTTAGGTACATATCCAATTGGTACTGGGCCACCTTATCAGACCCTGTAACTCAGGGCATAGGTGTACCCAGGGCCTACCAGGGGCTGCAGCATGTATTATGCCACCCCTGGCTGGCCACCTAAATCTGACACAACTGGCTGCACAACAGCTGGGGCAAGGTGGTGAAATCACCCTTTGCTTTAGATATAGTATACCTATATCTAACCCTGAAATGGACACCCGTATTCCTATCAGTCACTCCTATGGCAGGCCTTGACAATCCTGAAGGCAGAGTGTTTGGAATCGTGTGAGATGGTGCTCTGGCATGAGCTGAGCCCGTTTGCAGCTTGCGAAACCAAGTCCTAATAGCTGTTCCATGATAACGCATACCATATACTCTTAAGTGCATTATAATCCTCGCGGTTATATGCTAACTCTGGTATCGCTTTATCAAAACATGTCGAGTAAGGTGTCATATGAATTGGAATACTAACCCCTCGCCAATTCTGGCAACGGGGTTAGCATTCCACCCTTCTAGAGGGACACAACATGTATGTAACTGTGAACCCCGGTTAAAGTTAACTCGAGCCTCAGCATCACAAAATGGATGCTGCCACCACAGACACAAGTCTGACCTCCTGCTGCTGGGAGTCCTTCCAGCGAGGGAGGCTTGGACAAAGGGTTTCCTGTCAGGGGCGGTGCTAGCACCATCCCAGACAGGGTTTTGTGTATCCTAGGTAGGCAGGGCTTTAGAGGAAGGTGACTGCAAGTGGCACCCCGGTGCTCACTATGCATCTGCCGGCTAGAACCAGTTCCAGGGGCACACCAGCCCCTGAGCTGGGGAAAGTCTGGCATGGGAGAGGGGTGTAACCACCCCCCTTCCTGGTCCCACCCATGGGCAGGACCTAGTCGCGTGCCAGCCCCTTTTCCTAGTATAAAGATAGGAGCGGGCCCCCTTCCAAATTAGATCATCTTTGAATCCTGAAACTTTTTACAAAAGGAACTCTCGACTTCTTCTCAAGATTTCTCCCTTGTGACTAAGGAGTAGTCACCCTGCACCCCCAGGCACCATCTAAGAACACTGCGGTTTGCTGCACGTCCTTCCTCAGGAATCCGACCGACCAGCACGACGAGACCCGGCTTCCCTGGCACCTCTGACCTCTACCCACATCGTCAGCTCAGCTGAGATCCGTGGGTGCGACGAGACCTCGAGGGACCAGCCATCTTCAAGACTGCACGACGCTTGCCCAGCACGACTGCCGAGGGATCCTCGAGTGAGTGCTTTGGGGTCTGAGAAGTCCCAACCCTGAGCAGCTCCAGCACCGAAGTTCAGCCTCCCAGCCTCCACGAGATCTGCGTGGGGCCCTTCTGCCTGTTTGCTGCTCACTGCGTTGTCTGGCTACTAGCCCGCTGGCTTGTGGCCTTCCCGACGACGAACGACGACAACACTGCTGGTCTGGTTGCTCCAGACTGGCCCTTGCTACCTTCCAAAAGAGGAGCACCCAGGACCCTCCTGGTCCACTCCAGACGCCATTTTGAGTCCACCGCGTGGGCTTGAATTTGCCAAGACTTGTTGCCCCAATCCTGGGTCCAGCGACGTCGACAGCAGCAACCATCGTGGGACAGCTCGCACCTCCATCCTGGTCGCCGACAACGCCTCCTGGTCCGTGAGACTGCAGAGCCCAGCGTCGCCCACTCACCTGGTCGAGGTGACTCCATCCGGTGCCATCCTGGTGCCCATCTAATCACTGGCTAGTGATTCAGAACTTGGTCCCCTCTGCTTACAGGTGTCTTCCATCTTCGATCCAGGCTTGGATCCACCCGAATCTCTTCACTGGTCGCCTGCCAGCAACTTCTTCTTTCAGGCTCCATAGACTGCAACGAGGATTCCCGACGTCTTTTCAGACCTATGCAGCCGCAGCCCCTGGGCTAGGTAACTTCGGCATTTCGGTGCCCCAGCATAGCCTCACTATCCAAGGGGCCAGATCCTTTTTCGTTTTCAGCCCTACCTAGTCGGATTCGTCCGATATCTCTAACTTTGTAATTCCTAGCAACCATAGACTTTGTCCCACATCCCGCGTGAGAGTGCACACTCTGCACCCGAGTCCCCTACTAGTAATCTGAAGGTTCAGTAGTCCAGTCCTAGCGATTCCAAAGCCTATTAGTCCAGTACTTACCTGCTAGTAATTTCGCATTCCACTTTTGTAGTATATGGTTTTTCGTGCCCCTCGGGCATTTGTGTAAATTGTGCAACTTAAAGTATTTTCGTAAGAGTTTTGTTGTGTGCTTAGTACCCTGTCCTCATAAAGAGTACAGGGCTGTTGTGATCTAAATAAATACACGGTTTATTTTCATAACACTTGTGTGGTGTCCTTTCACTTGGTGTTCAAGGGGTATATGTGATGGTATAACAGCTGGCTTAACACGCCCTCTAGAGTTTAGCCCGAAGACTGCTCGTATCCATGCTACTAGGATAGCTGGTCTATAAGGTTGACTTACAACCAATCATCAATAAGGGTTGTTTGGACTGATACAAAGTGCTCACTAGAATAGTGAACATTATATATCAGGCCAACTTCTCACAGTACTCACCTCTTATGCACGTAATATTTCCACTGAATTTAGCGATCTGTGTGCGCGATTTTTACGTTTTTGTAAATAATGTGCTTTAACCAGGTTTTAAAAAAAGTCAAATTGTGGATTTTGGTAGCTCCAATGCACCTAGTTGGATTAACATTTCAATTTCTGGCACAACCTTCCATTTCCTGCTTGCTCACGTAACTTCTAAACCCGTACGCAGTAGAAAGTAAGGTATCATCGATACACACATGCAGCAAACTGTTTGCATGCACACTAATATTTTCAAGCTTTTCTTTGTGGGTAACATTGTGCACCCAATGATTGTAAATTTCTACAGACATTACCATTGGTGATGTCGTGTAATTGTGATATCGTGTAACACCGGTTAGAGACGGCAGACCCGGAAGCAGAGAACGGCCCGGGACCAGGGTTCAATTCCCGACACGGCAGGGTCGTGGACCAGGGTCAGCGGACTTGATAATTCTCGCCTCTGTGCCTACTCTAACCAGGGAACACACTCTGCAACTCTGGGCATTAGCTTGCGTCATCTCTACAACAGCCCCCCACATTCGCCGGGGATGCCTGGTTTCACCTTGGAGATACCCAGTAGGGACCATCTCACAGGTATAGCCAGGACGGGTTCCCCAGCGGTCTACAGCGCCACGACGCCTCAGGGCAGCAGTGCGCTTTACAAGACACAGACACATACATTACATCTGTTCAGATGGGTGGTGCAATGGATATTCTGGACAGGGTATTCAGTATTGTATATATTTTGTTTTAATCTCCAGCCCTGGAGAGTCAAAGCGACCTATACCTTGACGAAACATGTGGCGGCTTGTGCGGTGTAGCTTGAGCATTAACCCCTTCCCTGCTCATGACGAGCTCAGCTCTTCATGCAGTACACTGGTCGTGTGCTTATGACGAGCCGAACTCGTCATGAATAATAGGGTTCAAGGATCTGCAGCACAGGAGGGGAATTACTGTAGCAGTAAAGGTGTTAAAAAGAGAAAATCTCAGAAGTGGACAATAATTTCGTTGTTTTGACCTAACATACTAGTTCGAGGCATGTGGGCTGCTGAATTCATATCTGTGCATAGATCGCCGCCTAGTGTTGGGTCCGGATGATTGCACATTGTTGTCCTGGAAGAGTCTTCGAAGTATCACGAGATAGGTGGCTCCTCCCCTGGACTACAGTGCGCATGGGCATCGCCTCCATCCCCAGATTGTTTTTTTCCGCCATTGGGTTCGGATGTGTTTCGGTTCCCTCTGTCGGAACCGATAGTTGTTCAACTTTTCTACTCGAGACCAAAAGGTCTTTAGGCTGGGCGTCGGTATAGTTGCGTTCGGGTTTCTTGTCTGACTCTCAGCTCCGAACTCTTGCTACCCTTCCGCGTGCTTTCGGCGCGGACGGGCCTACACTACATTTCTGCTATGGAGCGGACACCGTTTAAGAAGTGCCCGGTGTGTAACTCCAAATATTCACACCTCGACGTGCACCCCGTGTGCAATACATGCTTGTCACCGGACCATAACGAAGACAGCTGCATGGCGTGTTCGAAATTCCGGTGCAAGAAGACTCTGAAGATTCGTCGAGCCAACAGGCTCCAGGCTAAGTTCTCGGCTACCGCGGCGCCCCCACCAGACGACATTTTCCAAGAATCTGTTGGAGACGAGGACGACTTACAAGGTTCGGAATCTGGTCCCGCGTCCGAAGGGGAGGCCTACGACGCGGGTGATGAGGACTTTGACGAACTCGCCGACGAGGTAGGGGACGACTAGCGGGCTATTGCCACTGTAGGGGATAGCTCGGAGGAGGAGCATCCCCAACCAGACTCAGGGGTCAATCCTCTTCATACGGCCCAGGTCGAGGGATCGCCTTCGGGCCTTACCCAAGATCTACTTATAAGTCCTACGTCCCCGCCTCCGGGCCCAGTCACGGACATTTCTGAGGTGCCACTCTCGTTGAAGAAAACGAAAGTGAAGCCGTCTGGTCACGCACCCTCGGATGCGAAACCGAAAGTGAAAGTTGCGCTGGGGCAGAAGGTTCTGGAGGCGTCAACTTCCAAGAAATTCAAGATGGCCGACTTGAAGAGCCACGCCAAGATGGCCGACCCGAAGCCCTCTGGGTCGGCGCCGAAGGCGAAGTCGACCGACGCGTCGGCGCCGAAAGGGGTCGTGGACCCGAAGACTGCTCCAAAGAAGCGTCAGGGCGACGACGCGCACAGGGCCCTTGGGGACAGGGCGCGTGAGGTGTCGGCCCCGAAGAAGGTGCCTGCCATCGATCAGACTCTCGACGCGGGACAATCGCTTGAGCCGGTCAAGCCCTCTCCGGCCTTAACGAAGAAGGTAGCGGAATCCCTGCAGCGGATACGGAAGGGCGGTGTGGTTCCCGATCAGGACACTGTGGCGCCTAAGCTCACGCCGAAGCCTGCGAAGGCGCAGACGCCTATCCGTTTTACCCTGCCGCCCAAGTCGACGCCGAAGGCTTTCACGCCGAAACAGGGCGGGCCCTCGAAGGAGGTATTGACGCCGAAAGCTGCCTTGGTGGTGTCAAAGCTTCGGCTCCAGCCGCTTGCTGAAGAGGAACGTCGAGAGGTCATCATCGACGCCAACACCGGGAAACTGTCTCTCCTCAAGAGGAAGATCACCACGGAGCCGGTGTTGGAACATTTTCGGATCCCTCTCAAAAATAAGAGTGACTCTGCGGAATCTTCGGCTCTGGTAGAACCTATGTCTCCACAAGCCCTAGGACACTCGCTAACGCATTCCGCCGCAGGCGATGCGGACGACGAAGATGCCGAGTACAACTATCCGGCGTACTCGGATCCGGAGGAGGAGCACGTACCTTGGTCGGCCGGAGGCGACCCGGAGGACCCGCAGTCGGGCCAGGACACGCAACTTTTTGCGGCCAAAACGTCCCCGACGGAGGACTCGGCGGCCTTCAACGCTCTGATCGAGAGAGCTGCGGCTAACTGGCTGCTAAAACATGGAACTCACTCCCCGCTTACCTCCGCCTCACCCAGAACCCCCTAGCGTTCAGAAAGCAGCTTAAAACGTGGATATTTGACAAATAATCCTCTTCCTCTTCCTAAGCGCCTTGAAACCCTCTGGGTATGTAGTGCGCTATACAAATATTTTGACTTTGACTTTGACGTCGAGCTCCACTCGGACCCTGTGGATGTGGACTTTTTATTCAACACTTTCTCAGTGGCTGAGAAGTCAGTCAAAACACTACCAATGCTTAAGGGGGTGCTCAAACACGCAACGGAGGTCTTCAAAGAGCCCACCCGGGCGCGTGTCGTCAACCCTCGCATTGACAAAAAATATAAGGCAGCGCCCTCGGATCCAACATACATCAAGGGACACTTGCCACTGGACTTGTTGGTTGTTTCCAACGCTCGGAAGAGGGCGAACTCGCAGACCACTGGTGACGCTCCTCCCCCAGACAAAGAGTCCAAGATCTTTGAGGCCTCAGGCAAACGAATTGCCGCACAGGCGGCTAATATTTGGAGAATCTCTAACACACAGGCCCTACTTGCACGCTATGATAGGGCTCATTATGACACCTTAGAATCACTACTGCAACACTTGCCTGACCAGTACAAGGAGGCAGGAGAAATGCTAATTCAGGAAGGAAAGCTCATCACGAATGCATCTATAAAATGTGCACTAGATGTGGCGGATACAGCCTCCAGGGCGATCAACACCAGTGTGTTGCTTAGACGGCATGCTTGGCTTAGAATTTCAGGGTTCAAACCCGACATTCAAACCACAATACTGAATCAAACAGTTAATCCTGACCACCTGTTTGGCCCTGAGGTGGATGCGACACTGGAAAAGATGAAAAAAGATTCGGAAACTGCCAAGTCTATGGGGGCCCTCCAAAGTCAGCAGTTTCGGAGTGGTTCCTTTCGCCGCTCCAATTCCAGAGGCACCTCAAGAGGTCAGGCATCGCAGTCCACACAGTATTACAAGAGTAACACCCAAACCTCGTACAGCAACAAGGGTAGAGGTGGCTACAGAGGCAATAACGTCAAGGGCAGGGGACGTGGAAACAACAGCTCCAGGTCCACCACCGCCAACAAGCAGTGACGTCTTGTCACTGCCCCCCGACCATACAACACCGGTCGGGGGGAGACTCCAGCAGTTCCTGCCAGCGTGGAGATCCATCACCACGGACAGGTGGGTCAAGTCTCTTATCCAGTACGGGTACTGTCTGGAACTTACTTCCATTCCACCAAACATACCCCCAAGGAGCCGTCCTATGTCCGGCGAGCACTTGATCCTATTGCAGCAGGAAGTTCTAGTCATGCTGCAAAAAGGGGCAATAGAGCTCGTTCCATTGCAAGAACAGGGAACAGGGGTTTACTCCCTGTATTTTCTGATCCCCAAGAAGGACGGATCTCTCAGGCCCATCCTGGACCTCAGGCCCCTAAACTGGTACATTCTCTCGGAGCACTTCCATATGCTCACGTTACAGCAAGTGCTCCCCCTGCTTCAGCAAGTGCTCCCCCTGCTTCAGCAGGGGGACTTCCTGGCTACACTGGATCTGAAAGATGCATATTTTCATATCCCCCTGCATCCTTCCCACAGGAAGTATCTCAGATTCACGATTCAAGACCAGCATTACCAGTTCAGGGTTCTGCCGTTCGGGGTCACCACGGCGCCAAGGGTTTTTACAAAGTGCCTAGCGACTGTGGCGGCGCATCTCCGTCGCCAGAACGTCCACGTCTACCCCTACCTGGACGACTGGCTCATTCAAGCAAAGACAGAACAGCAGTGCGTCGACCACGTGTCACGCACCATTCATCTCCTGCACGAGCTGGGATTCTCTCTGAACTACCCGAAGTCCCATCTCCAGCCCGCCCACGTGCGTCAGTATCTGGGCGCGACAATAAACACTCTGGCAGCCACTGCGCAGCCAAATTCAGTGAGAATCGCCAGTATCCAGGCGCTGATCCAGTGGTTCAGGCCTCAGCACTCGCTTCCAGCGAAGGTGTTCATGCAGTTGATAGGCATGATGGCCTCCTGCATCTCCATTGTCCCGCACGCGAGACTACATATGCGTTCGCTTCAGGAGTGCCTTGCACGTCAGTGGACTCAGGCTCATGGGCAACTGACAGACCTAGTGTTGGTGAGCGGTCGGGCATACAACTCTCTGCATTGGTGGAATCCACAAAACCTTTGCAAGGGCCGACCATTCCAAGAGCCTGTGCCACAGATTATCCTGACAACGGACGCCTCTCTCCAGGGATGGGGAGCGCATGTACTCCAGTACACAGTGCAGGGACTCTGGACACTACAGCAAAGGAAGATGCACATCAATGTGTTGGAAATGATGGCAATCTTCATGGCCTTGAAGGCGTTCAAAGTACATCTGTGCAACAAAGTCGTGTTGATCCGGACGGACAACATGACGGCCATGTACTACATTCAGAAGCAGGGAGGCACACACTCTCCGCAGCTGTCTCATCTGGCTCAGAGCATGTGGAAGTGGGCCATTCAGAGCAACATCTTCCTCATGGCAGAGCATCTCCCGGGCAAGGACAATCAGATGGCGGATCTGCTCAGCAGGCACAGCCATCAAATGCACGAGTGGGAGATACATCCATCAGTACTCCAACCGTACTTCCAAAAGTGGGGTCATCCAGAGATAGACCTGTTCGCCACAAGGGAGAACGCAAAATGCCAAAGCTTCGCCGCCAGGTTCCCACACCCGCAATCACAGGGCAATGCGATGTGGATGAACTGGTCAGGCAGATTTGCGTACGCTTTTCCCCCAGCACCTCTGATACCGCTGGTGGCACGCAAGCTCAGGCAGCACTCGATGACACTCATCCTGGTTGCTCCAACGTGGGCTCGCCAACCATGGTACACCACGTTTCTGGAACTCTCCGTGGTACCGCATCAAAGGCTTCATCTCACTCCCAGCCTTCTGACGCAGAGCCATGGCGACATTCAGCACCCAGATCCGCAACAGCTCAACCTGGCGATCTGGCTCCTGAAGTCCTTGAGTTTGGCTACCTCAATCTTCCTCCCGATTGCATGGACATCATTCGGGAGGCAAGGAAGCCCACTACTAGAGCTTGTTATGCGGCTAAATGGAAGAGGTTTGTCATCTACTGTGTTAACCACGATATTGACCCGCTAGATGCTTCCATTCAAAACATCATTTGTTACTTGTTCCACCTATATCAATGCAATCTGGCGTACTCTTCCATCCGCATTCACTTGTCTGCTATGGCAGCATACCTCCAAAATAGGCAACACCTGTCACTCTTTAAGGTCCCTGCTATCAAGGCTTTTCTGGAAGGACTCAAAAGAGTCATTCCACCAAGGACCCCACCAGCTCCAGAATGGAACCTCAATGTGGTTCTTACAAGGCTGATGGGTCCTCCCTTCGAGCCACTGCACTCTTGTGAGCTTCAGTTTCTGACTTGGAAAGTTGCGTTCTTAGTAGCAATTACATCGCTACGGAGGGTTAGCGAGCTGCAGGCGCTCACCATCCAAGAACCTTTCTTCCAGGTGCATGCTAACAGGGTTGTGCTCCGTACTAACCCTAAATTCTTACCCAAGGTTGTATCTCAATTCCATATGAACCAGACAATTGAGTTGCCGGTGTTTTTCCAAAACCCAGAGACGCTGGCGGAGCGGATGCTCCACACCCTTGATGTTAAGAGAGCCTTGATGTACTATGTAGACAGGACAAAAGATTTCGCAAAACCAAACAACTTTTTGTTGCTTTTGCCACACAACACAAGGGAAACGCTATCTCCAAAGCTGGGATCGCTAGGTGGATCGTGAAATGCATTCAAATCTGTTACGCTAAAGCTAAACGCACTCTCACTATCCCACCAAGGGCCCATTCCACCAGGAAGTTGGGGGCCTCTATGGCTTTCCTAGGTAACATTCCCTTAGAAGATATCTGTAGAGCAGCCACATGGTCTACCACACATACTTTCACTAAACACTACTGTGTAGACGTGCATTCCAAACAGCAGGCAGCTGTTGGTCAGGCTGTTCTCAAAACACTTTTTCAGACTGCTGCAGCTGGCACGGGCGGCCGCCGCTAATGGAGGGACTGCTATGTATTCTATGCACAGATATGAATTCAGCAGCCCACATGCCTCGAACTGCAAATGCTACTTACCAGTATGCATCTGTTCTTGGCATGTAGGGCTGCTGACATTCATATCGCCCACCCTCCTCCCCGGCGCCTGTAGCAGCTGCAGTATTCATTCATATGTATATATATATGCTCATAGCATGGTCATCACTCACATACTTCACTCCATCTCTGCCAATGGCTAAAAACAATCTGGGGATGGAGGCAATGCCCATGCGCACTGTAGTCCAGGGGAGGAGCCACCTATCTCGTGATACTTCGAAGACTCTTCCAGGACAACAATGTGCAATCATCCGGACCCAACACTAGGCGGCGATCTATGCACAGATATGAATGTCAGCAGCCCTACATGCCAAGAACAGATGCATACTGGTAAGTAGCATTTGCATTGTATTACCTATGTTTGATTGAAATGTGTGTGCATAGGAATTAGTCTCCTCATTGGAAGACTCGTCCAGATCTTCCAACGCTTGTCTGCAACTTTTCAATCATTTAGGACTCGCACTCAATTGGGAGAAGTCAGTCCTTCTACCTTCTCAGCGCATCAATTTCCTAGGTGCAACTCTCGACACACGACTAAAGAAAGCCTTCCCATCTCAAGAGAGAAAAAACAGGCTTTTGACACTGTCTACGCTTGTGACTTCAAAAGTTGGCATCCCCAGAAAGGGTCCCTAGGGAATGCATTTTCGATCGCATGGTGCATTGTCTTTGCGTACGCCTTTCCACCGTTTCCAATGATTCCCAGGGTCCTCGGAAAGCTGAAGGCGGAGCCTTGTACTCTCATTCTGGTAGCCCCAACTTGGCCACGCCAACATTGGTTCATGGAACTCCACAGTTTACTCTGGAACCGCCGATGCGTCTGAAGTTCCCATTTCTCCTCACGATGTGCAACCAGCAAGTCCAGCATCCGAAACTGGCCTCCCTCAAATTAGCCGCTTGGCTCCTGAGTTCAGAGAATTTCAAAGCTTGACTATCCCGCCAGAATGTAAAGCAATCTTGGCTCGGGCTGATGGCACCAAAAAAACATACTCTTTGAAATGGAAGAGATTTTGCATCTGGTGTAGAGGTCAAGGTGTACATCCTTTCTCTTCCTCTCCAGAACAAATATTGCCTTATCTTCTCCATCTGGCGAACTCGGGCCTGGCTCATGCTTCCATCAGGGTCCATTTGGCGGCAATATCCCGTTACAGAAGATCTCCAACTGGCCCTTCTCTTTGGTCTAACAGATTGGGCAAACTGTTTTTAAAGGGACTCTAAAGGACCTTTCCCCCTGTGAGAATTGTGCCACCTACCTGGCACCTGAACACAGACCTTAACCAGCTTATGAAGAATCCCTTTGAGCCGGTACACAGGGCTGACCTGAAATACCTCTTGTAGGAGAGTAGGGTCTGCTATCCTATGGTCACCCCAGATTTTTGCTTCACTGGTTTTCGACTTACTGGGCTCTGGGCCTGCCAATCGGACCCACAGCCTGCTGTTCTTGCTCTAAATTTATGCCAAGGCACTTTGAGTGCTTTACCAATTGGAACATAGATCACCTTGTGAGCCCCTGTACAGTGTACCCCAGGTACCCAGGGCATAGGTGCTTCCAAGGCCTACCAGGGGCTGCAGCACGTATTGTGCCACCCCTGGCCTGGCCTTACTATTTGACACAACTGGCTAATCACTCAGCTGGGGCAAGGTGTTTTGATCACCCTTTGCTTAATGGTATAGTATCTCTATATCTAACACATACAAGGACATACAGTAACCTATAAGTCACTCCTATGGCAGGCCTTATCAATCCTGGAGGCAGAGTGCTTGGTTATGTGTGAGATGGTGCTCTAGTGTGAGATGGTGCTCTAGTATGAGCTGAGCCTGTCTGCAGCTTTCGGAACCATGTCCTTTAGCTGTTTCCTGATAGCGTCATACCATATACTCTTAAGTGCATTATGAACCTCGCGGTTAAATGCTAACTCTGGTTTGACATTATCAAAACATGTCGAGTAAGGTGTCATACGAATTGGAATACTACCCCCTCACCAATTCTGGTGACGCGGGGAGGGGGGGGGGGGGGGGGGTAGCATTTCACCCTTTTAGAGGGACACGACATGTACAGAAACCGAACCCCGGTTAAAGTTAAACAGAGCCTCAGCATCACAAAATGGATGCTGCCACCACAGACAAGTCTGACCTCCTGCTGCTGGGAGTCCTTCCAGCGAGGGAGGCTCGGACAAAGGGTTTCCTGCTTTGGGAGGTGCTAGCACCACCCCAGACAGGATTTTGTGTATCTGGTTAGGTAGGGCTGAATAGAATCAGACATGCCCGGGGCACACAAGGTGTCCCCGTGCATAGGCCAGTTCAAACCGGTGCTGGGTCACTCCAGCCCCAGCTCTGTGGCAAAACTAGACAAAGGAAAGGGGGTGTAACCACCCCATTCCTGGTCACACCCATAGGAGGGACCTAGTAGGTAGTCCAGCCCCTAGAATTTGTTTAAAAGTAGGAGCTGAGTCCATCAGACGGCAGATTACCCTGAAATTAGACTACAAGAAGAAGAAACTCTGGACCTTCGACGTTCTGCTGCTCAGAAGACTGAAGAATCTCCCTTGTGGCCAAGGAGTGGCCACCCTGTGTCATGGAGTCGTAAGACACGCTGACCTACAGCTACTTCTAAATGAGATTATTAAGAAGCTGAAGATCTAAATCCACGTTCTTCTAAAAAAGATAAGAAAACTTGGGAAAGGGGCGTTTTTTTTTTTTTTGGTGTGTGATAATAACCTACAAAAGAAGCTTCTACGAAATTTAGGATTTCGTCCTGTGATGGTACCACTAGTGACCCTTTCCAAATAATGAGATTTTCATATCTATCATGAAAGTGGTTATTAATCGGAAAACAAAAAATCTTTAAAAAAATAAATTTCCCTTTTTGAATTAATATGAAAAAGGATTCTTACAAAAAGAAATAATATGGAAATAATAAATAAAACTTTATATTTTTTTAAAGAAAGCTAATAAGATTGTTGTGTATTTGTCACCCATATTGAATTGACTGCTAAAGCAAAGACTAGAAAAGTATATATCTGTACTAATGCATTGTGGCCATTGAGGGAAAATCTTTTTTCTTATTGTGTCCACCCTGTGAACACAGGCACCAACCATCAAGCGATCAACGACTGCTTTGCCGCCGCCGCCCGAGCCCCGAGCCCAGAGCCTGACAAGAACCAGACTCCCAGACATCTAACAGCCCGATCTACAGTCCCTGCTAAGCTGAGACGAGTGGAGGCGACCTGAGACGTGGGACCGGACCTCTTGAAAAGTCCACGAGAAGCTGACTGCGCAGCCCCTGAGGCACCCTAATCGCTGTGCTTGGGGTCTTGAGAAGCCCCACCACTGAGCTACATTTGCACCAAGGACCAGCCCTCCAACTCTCACGAGATCTGCGTGGGGCACTTCTGCTTTGTTCCACTCGAAGCGCCTATTCGGTTACTAGTCCGTTGGCTAGTGTCCATTTTGGCGACCAAACAACAACTTTCCACTGCTGGTCTAGTTGCTCCAGACTGGCCCTTGCTGCTCCTAAAAGCAGCAACCCCTCTGACCTTGCTGGTTAGAGAGAGAAGCCTTCTCTGTTTCCTGCGTGGCTTGCATTAGCCAAGGCCTGTTTGCTCCAATCAAGAAGCAGACTCCGCCATCAACTAGAGCCTATGTGGGACAACTCGTGAGTGACTCCTGATCGTCGCCTAGTTCACGCTGCTGAAGACCAGCTTCACGACATCACCTGTTGGCACCTGACAACGCCTGGTTCCTTCCTGGTTCCACGCCGGTCACTGGCTAATGACTGTAAACATTATCCCCCTCTGCTTTCAGGTCTTCACCTCTTCAGATCCACCCTTGGATCCACCGGAACTCATCATCAGGTCACCTTCAGCATCAACACTCCCAAGGCTCCATCTGGACTCCTGCAGAATCCCGACACACTTTGGCTCCACTGCACCCGCTTCCTGTGGGTGAGGTAACGCTGGCACTCCGGTGCCCCAGAGTAGTTTAACACTCCTAGTGTCCAGATTCCAAAAGGTTAAGTCCTAGACCGACCGGAAGGCTTCCTACCTTCACCTATAACACTTTTGCGCATCCATTGATTTCAATGTGAACTGCTTCTAACTTTGCGCACTGCAAACCAGATCCCGTGGGCCTCCTAGTTCCTAACTTGAGTTAGTCCAGCATAGCCCCAGCGATTCCCAAGGCCCTAGGCCTTACTTCCTTTCGACTCGTGGTACTTATACCACTTCTTTAGTATATGGTTTTGGGGTCCACCGGGGCCTATCCATATTTGTGCCACTTTTGTATACTTATCAAGTGAATTGTTTTAACGTGTTTGCTCCTGTGCTCATAAAGAGTTCAGGGGACTATTTGTAGTAATAAATACATATATTTTGAATATATTTCCTGTGTGGTGTCCTTTCACTTGGTGTTAAAGGGGGTTACATATGGTAATACAGCTGGCTTCACATGCCAAAAGAGTTTACCCTAAGACTGCTTAGTCCACGCTACCACTATGATAGCTGGTCTATAAGGTTGACTTACAACCAATCACCATAAGGGTTGTTTTGGTCTGATATATGATGTTCACTAGTTATAGTGACCACCTTGTATCAGGCCAACTTCTCACACCTCTCTTGGAAGACAGCCCTCCTACTTGCTCTTACCTCCGCAAGACTGGTGAGTGAGCTTCAAGCTTTATCAATACAGGAGCCTTTCCTGCAATTCAAGCAGGATAGAGAAATCTTACGGACAAATCCAAAGTTTATTCCAAAAGTCCTGTCGGACTCCCATCTCAACGAGCCGTGGTCTTACGCTCTCTTCACGAATCCCACGACGGCAGCGGAAAGGTCGTTGCACCCTCTAGATCTTAAGCGCTGCCTTAAATTCTATATTGAAAAGATAAAAACATTCAGGAAGTCTCATCAGCTATTTGTGGCTTACAGTAGACCCAGAAGATGTCTTCCACTCACCAAGCAATGTATATCCCGCTGGATTTCTGCAGCCATTTCGTTTTGTCATGAACAGCCAGGGCAGCCCTTGCAATCGAAGGTGCGAGCCCGCTCTACCAGGGCAATATCTACATCCATTGCGCTGTTTGCTGGAGTGCCGGTCATAGACATTTGTAGAGCGGCAACTTGGAAGTCGCCACATACCTTCACTAGGCATTACTGCCGGGACACAGAACTCATGAAGGATGCTGCGGTGGGACAAGCAGTACTTCGTCATCTGTTTCAGTATAGGTGAGCCTTCTCTTCATCCCTCCATCCTTCTCATTGTGTGCACATTTCTCTATTGTATAATTTGGTGGTATCTCTTGCATGCAAATGCATGTTTCTATTAGTTGTTTAATATGTTATCTAATGACTTGCATATCCTATACCATCCGAAATGTGCTTTGTTCATTGCTTACTACTCTGATTCAGGCATGTGAATCTATGAAAGACACCCCTAATACTGGATAGGAAATGCGTTACTTACCTGCAGTTATCCAGTATTTGTGTCTTTCATAGATTCACATGCAACCCTCCCGCCTCCCCTGGAAAGGCTCACCTACTATATTGGATACCGCCAACAAATGAAAACATTAAAGAATTGACTAAAATAAGAAGAAAGCCTACTTTTGAATATTTTAAATTTTTCTGATTGGCATAAATTGTTGCTTGAATTATACTTGGACAGTAGACGCTCCTTGGTTAATATTCACTTGTAGCATTGCTTCTACTCCTTAGCATAAAGCACTATTTGTGAGCAAACTGATGAGAAGGAATAGAAAGCTTTGGACTCTGACCTTCTGTTGTCAAAGATCTCATGTGGACAATAACCATACTTAAAGTGGGCTTCCTGCCAGCCTAATGCTTACCAAAGACAACCGATACACAAATGAGAACTTCATCAAGTTCTTCAGCCATTTTTTCACAAGTGGGGTCAACCAGAGATAGATCTGTTTGCTACACACCACAACTCCAAATGCCCAAGTTTTGCCGCCAGATACCCACACCCATTATCCAAAGGCAACGCGGTATGGATGAACTGGTCAAACAAATTTGTGTACACTTTTACACCTCTCCCACTGATTCTATGAGTGCTACGCAAGCTACATCAACATTTTCTCACTTTGATTCTCATAGCGCCAACGTGGGCAAGACAACTGTGGTACACCACGTTACTAGAACTCTCAGTAGTACCACATCACAAACTAATACTCTCCCTACATCTACTGACACAGAACCATGGCGAGAACATGCATCCGGACCCAATGCAGCTCAATCTAGCGATTTGGCTCATGAGGTCTTAGAATTTGGATACCTAAATTTACCGCCTGATTGCAAGAGTGTCATAAAGGAAGCAGGACACCCCACCACAAGAGCATGTTATGCAGCAAAGTGGAAAAGGTTTGTTTGTATTGTACAAATAACATCAACCCCTTAGATGTTTCCATACGAAACATCATATGCTACCTGTTACATCTGCAAAGATCTAATTTAGCATACTCCTCAATCAGGTTACATCTTGCGGCTATAGCAGCATATCTTCTAAACAGACATTTGTCATTGTTTAGAGCACCTGCAATCAAAGTGTTTATGGAAGGACTCAAAAGAATAATTCCTCCAGAATACCACCATCTCCAGTATGGAATTTAAATATTATTCTCACCAGACTTATTTGCACCATTAAAGTGTGGATTACAGTTCCTTACATGGGAAGTTGCTTTTTTAGTAGATGTTACCTCACTTCTTAGAGTGAGCGAGATCCATGGATTAACAATTCAAGAACCCTTCACACAACTTCATCACAAAGTGGTTCTTAAAACAAATCCAAAGTGTTTTCCAAAGGTCATTTCGCCGTTCCACCTCAACCAGTCTATTGAGTTGCCGGTATTTTCCCCCAACCGCAAACAGTTGCGGAAAGAGCTCTACAAACATTAGATGTTAAGAGCTCTTCTCTACTATATTGATAGGACAAAACCATTTCGTAAAACTAAACTGTTTGTGTCCTTTTCTCCTCCACATTAAGGCAATCCTATTTCAAAATCTGGCATTACAAGATGGATTGTAAGTGCATCCAAATTTGTTACCAAAAAGCAAAACTTACTCTATCCCTTCCCTCTAGGGCTCATTCTACCCATAAGTTAGGGGCATCTATGGCATTCCTAGGAAACATACCATTGGGTGACCTCTGTAAAGCAGCTAGATGGTCTACTCCGCACACAATTATAAAACACTACTGTGTAGATGTGCAGGCAAAACAACGAGCAAGTGTGGGCCAGGCTGTACTCGTGCAATATTGTGGTCTGCAGCCCATATGCCTCGAACAGAAAATGCTACTTACCAGTATGAATCTGCTCTTGGCATGTAGGGCTGCAGAACCACACCACCCACCCGCCTCCCCGGCTAACTGTATCTGTTCCAGTTTTATCTTATTTAGATGCACAACACATGGTCATCTTTATCTGTACTCGTACAGCTCCATCATTTGCCCAATGGCGAAAATAATCTGAAGATGGAGTCGATGCTCATGCGCACTGCGATCTAAGGCAGGAGTCATCTAACAGACAAAGACTCTTCCAAGACAACAAGTGTAATCATCCGGGCACACCACCAGATGGTGATCTAATGCAATAGTGTGTGGTTCTGCAGCCCTACATGCCAAGAACAGATGCATACTGGTAAGTAGCATTTTCCCTCTGACTGATACTCCATTACCTCGCAGACTCTCACCGCTCTCCTGCTTTGTGTTTTAAAAAAACGAAATAAATAAATGTAGAAACTTTAGAGCTTTCGGACTGGCAGGAATAGAAATCGGCCACATAACCTAGTGAGAAATGCGATTTCAATACCAATAAACAAAGGTTGCTTTTGAATAGGTGGATAACAAATTTAATTTTCGCTGCATCTTGCCCTATTTTCCACTAGTCAACGTAAGTTTAATTTTACTGTTTTGTTCAGTTTGTATGCAAGGTGAATGTGTCTGCTCTATTGTGCTATCTTATTTAATTTGTTTCATTTAGGTGCCTCTGCCTACTGTCTTGCTGTGATACTCCAAGAGTAACACTGATAGCTGCAATTTGGAATAGTTAGCGAACACTGGGTGAGAAAGAATCCTCAAACCGATGCAGAACGTCTAGGACCAGTTGGTTTATTGAGCTCCACTATTTCAAACCCATCTAACAGAGTGGTTGCTCAAATTACTAGATCTGTTGGAGGTTCAGCTTTATATTTGCTATATATAACAAATGACTGCAAACTATTTTTTATGTAGCTCCATTTAAATAAATTTCATGCATATCTTTAATTTGTCTTTCTCTTAGATTTTCAGTGTTAAACGCGTCCTTTAATACAAATTTGCATTGTGAGTTGCCTTGGAATACGAGACCCAGGTAAGTGCCTCAATCTAGCTTCTGACAATTATTAAAACAATGAGTCTTATAAAATGTTTTTTTTTTTTTTACATATCACAATTTATATTGGGTTGCATTTAGTTTTTTAGAAACGCTACTATCGATCTTAGTGGTATAATAAACAGCCTCTACGTACCCCCTCCCAACTTAGTTTTACTGTACTTTTAGACTCTAAGGTGAAGTGTAAATGGATTTATCGATCTATAAAATCATTCCTTTAAAAAATCTAGTTGTGTGATATTAGGTATCAAATACATGACTGAGTGGGGAGAATGTCTGCACTCCTGTGGCAGCGCCAGTCCTCAATGCTTGAGTATCTCAGGGACTAAGTGGCCATTACCTCTGTTGTGCCTTGAATGAAGCCATCATGAAGCATCATGGTCATCTGCTTACTGGATTGAGGTCAAGCCGCTGCTCCTATTCATCTTGCCTTATTTCCAACATGTGTTTAATGAAGCATTTTCCTACTGAGAGACTTAAATGGTTGTAGATTCGACTTTTGTGTCCGCTAAAAAAGAGCATGTACTTTCATTATGGTCTCTCATCCTTGATTCATAGGCACTGGATAAATCCAACTCTGAATAAGATCTAAGAACTCTTTTCTGATGGCTACTTCTAACTGCTAATCCATCATGGATGCTCTGCAATACCTCCTGTTCCCCAATAGGTGTCACCATTTGCCTCAATCACCACTGTCTTGCCTCCCCTCTGCTCCCTGACATCAGCCCCTCTTTTACTGCACTCTGACACAGATTCAAAGCTACGCTCCCAACTTTTTCAGGGTGTCCAGAATACTTTTGACCATTTACCAGACAGTGTTCAGTGATGTCTTCCCTTAAAACAACCCGGTTTGAACTGTGTTGTACTTAAAGGAAACCAATGTCTTTTGCTGGCCTATGCCATCTGCCTTTGGTTCCTCAGCAAAAAATTACTTGCATCCTGGAACATTGGCTCACTGAAGGTTTCCAAAGTCCATCAGAGCCACTGGGGAGCTGCAAATCCACCTCTACGTGACCAAACACTGAAACAGGAGTCTGCCTCTGATGCCATCTCAGGATAAATCTAAGATGAAGTTTAATGAGAAGTTCAAATTCAAACCTGAGAAACTTGTGACGTTTGTTCCTTTTGCCCCCCTCTATTCTATGTGTCAGTTTCCCATACCATTTGCACCTCTGTAGCAAATGGAGGCCTTCAAGGAGGACCTACTGCAACTCTTTAAAAGTGTTATCAAATCATCTTTTACATCTGTGGTGCCATTAGATAGGTCAGGACTGCCAGTCAGACTTCCCCTGGTGTGACCTTCCGAAAACACCGCTGACTAACCTTTTTTGGCTTTGGTTCAGCCACCTACCAGCACAAAGCTAAACCTAGACATGCTTGCTGTAGTCCTGCTGTTTCCAGGTGTTGTCCTCTTCGGCTCCAGAAGTGCTGTTTCCAGAATCTGGCCTGCTCCTTGAGCAGATTTCAGTGAGAGCTTGCACTATGTTATGGCGTGGAATCCGGAAGGTGAAGCCTTTGCCTCAGTGTAAGAAAGTGGCTCTGTATATACTGCACCAAAGTAAGGTACAGTGTGCACAGAGTCCACAGTCCCCAGAGGTATGGCAGAGGTTAAAGTTTGATATAACTTTACTCTCTAAAGTGGTAGCTTGGTCGAGCAGTAAGGCATTATCAGAGGACAGTGCAAAGCATGTGTTGTACACACTGTCAGCAAATTGTCTTGCACACTCTCAGCAAATTGTCTCACACACTCAAGAACTGAACTCTAGGCCAATTGTTTTATATATAAAAATATATAATTTATTTTAGAACCACAGGGTTGTATAAAAATACTTTCTCAGAATATGTTGCTACAGTTACTTTCACTTAGCAATAGACTTTTAAAAGCAATAGCTACAGTTGTTGCAATATGTAACACAATCTTAACACCATAACATAGTGAAATGAAATAAAATCACTTTTCGAATGTTTTTCTTACTTCGGGCTGCATCTGGGATTCAGATCTGGTGCATTTCCTGTAAACAGTTGAAAGAAATCTGGTTTTGTTACATAGTTGATTTTTAAGGAATATTTGTATTTTTTGAAAATCGACACACAGAAGAAATTTTGGTGAAAACCAAGCAATGTAATCCTATGGAGGAAAATCAGGTTAACGGTCAAACAGTTATAATTACTTTTTAGGGTCGGTGCTGGGCACCAAGATCCACCACTGGGATCTCTCCTGATAACAGGTGAGTAATTTCGTTTTCGTTGATCTGATGATTTTTAGTGAATATTTTAAAGTTTCAAAACTCGACACTTGAAGAATTTCCAAGTGAAAACCAGTCCATGTTACCCTACGGAGAAAATGTAGGTTTTTGGCTTTCAGGTAAGTACTCGACTGGCAGAGTTAAGGTTCTGGTGGTAGATTCAGGGGTCTCCAAGGTTCAGGTAGGTGCAGTTGTCACACCCTCAGCGGCACAGGGTCAGCTGTGTGCAGAGAATAGGCCCGATGTTAGCCTATGGCGGGCAGGGGGCCTTGGGTTGGTGCTGCTAGCAAGCAGGCCATGCGGCTGTGGGAGCTGAGCTCCTATTCACTTGCACAGGGCAAGTGTGGAAGAAAACTAGAACAGTTGCTGCACTTCCAGCGGCACTCTGGTAGCTGGGTGCAGGGTTCTTTTGGGCCGTTGGGCGCCCAATAGTTTTCAATGGGAAAGCTACAAGACGAACAAAAGCTGCAAGCTCTGGGACGGAGATTCTTCAGGTGCAACCACCACTTCTGGAGTTAAGTTGGGAAGCTGTAGGTTGGGTAGACACCCAGGAGTTTGGCACAGGGGGCTGTGGGGCGCCGGGTGCAGGGGTGTTTTGGTGTCGGGAAATCTTACCCTCTGCTGGTTGGAGGGGTCCCTGGTTGTGAGGCTGCAAGTGTTTTCAGGAGCGTTGAGGAGGGTCCTTGGGTGCTGGATTCGGGGTCACAGTCGCCGGGGGGACGTCCTCATGGTCTTTGTTAACTCACACAGGACGGGTTCGGCGGGTGCAGTGTGTGCTGGATTCGCAGTTCCTGGCTGGCACTAGGGGTTGTTGCAGTTTGAGCAGAACCACTGCTCATGGGAGTCCCGGTCTTTGGGTGAGCAAGGCAGTCGGGTCCTCTGGGGTTTTCGAGGTTGCTGACCACTGAAGACGCCGGGGTTTAGCTGGAGCAGGTTCAAGGATCGACAGGCCTGTAGGGCTGGAGCCAAGTCAGTTGGTGTTGTCCTCTAGTTAGCAGCTGCACGGCAGGTCGTCTATCTTCTTGTTTCAAAATCGGGATCTGAGGAAGGAAGGTTTCTGGGTGCCCCAAAATACTAACTTTAAGGGTGTTACAGGTAGGGAAATCTCTGGGACCAATGGGTCCCTTTCCTGGGGTGAGTACACCCCCTATTCTGCCACTCCAGTGGGAGGGGGGCAGGAGCCTAGTCCTGATTGGGTAGGGCTCCCCATCCTCAAGATGGCGGCAGCCCAGAGTTGGGCTTCACTTCGCCTCTCCCACCTGAAGGGTGGGGTTGGCAGATCCTGGCACACCCCCTTCTCTACGTAGGTGTTCCCGCCGTTCTTCCCGCCAGAGTAGGAGCTAGAACCGGTTGGGACCAAGTTGCGGAGTACAGCAAGTGGTCTGGAGAAGTCACAAAGGCGGCAGGCCTTTGAAGCTTCCCCTGCCCACTCTGGGGTAGGAGGCTTAGCACCTCGCCCCAGGATGTGCATTGTTGCAGCCCCACGAGAGCAAATGGCTCTCTACCCAAGGGGTCTAGCAGCATGTCTGCTGGGTGGCAGCCTAGGCAGCCTCAGTCAGGACACAGGTTATTAGTTAGTTTTAGGGTGCAACTCTAAGTTGCCCTCTGTTGTGCATTTTACATTAAATCTCACACTGGTATCAGTGCGGATTTAATGTGCTGAGAAGTTTGATACCAAACCAAACGCCAGGGCCTCCAAGGGAGGCACAGTAAGTGCTGCAGCCCTTAGAGTTCTTCCCTGGTCACAGTGCCCTGGGAACCTGTGGTACCATTTACCAGAGGCTGACCTATGGCCAGAGATGTTAATTTGGTTTTGGTTTTGGTTTAGGGGAAAGAACACAGGCCCTGGAAGTCTGATTGGCAGGGACCCATGTCACATCAAGTCAAAGTGCATCAGAAATCTAGCAAAAAAAGGGGGGTGGGGTACTGCAATAGAAACCCACTTTCTCACACTCAGGATGACCCCTCTCCTGCTTCTTTCTTGACATTAGTACTACAAGAGCATATCCCTGTGGATAATGAGCAGACAGATCACATACTGCCTCTTTATTATATTGATGCTGACTTATATCTAGAATTTCAGAATACCAGCGGCTTCGACACTTCACTTGAGACTAATCTGAATTCACCCATATGAGCCTGTATTTGAAGAAAGTGCCGCCTTAGAGTGTTATGCAGGACAGTGACAGTCTTGGATTTGAAGTTGACCACATTGGAGACTAAGGAAAACTTGTTGACTTAATTCAAAAGACTGGGTCATCCACATCCCCTTTTTTGCCTTTTACCCAAGTCCTCACTTGGCCCTTTATAGCACTATGGTTCAAACAGTGCTCCTCTGCCAGATTGCTCTGTTCCACAGACTGGCTAGAGGGGACCTATCCCACCTCTCACAGCACCTGACTCCTGAGTCTTGTAGTGCAAGTGTGGATGAGCAAAGTGCAACATACTGACTTCCCTACTGATACTCTTGCTAGTGAACCAAAGAAGATTGTTACTTTGAGCAAAGGAGATTTTTCCTATGCCAGTCTTAACTGTTCTGTATTTTTACTCTATCTCCTGGAATGCTACAACACCCCCTGGGACTTGGCGAGCAACATCAAAGCCGATTTTCTTGAGCATTTTCAATAGTCCCTTGCTTAGACTGTACATGAAGGTTTGGGTGCAGCTAAATAACACCCTTTGAGCTGATTTGGATACTACAGTTTGTCGCTCAGCACAAGCACCAAAGCCTATTCATTCAGCCCATATGCAAAAACTAATCGCCCCGAATTTATAATCATTTTATTTTGTTTGCAGGAGTCTCTGGGCGGAACCAGGGGAAAACAGGCACCCTAGTGGAGTAGTATGCACATGACCGTTTAGCTGGCTGTCTCAGGTTAGCCAAACAGTCATGCACTGATGCTCTCTCAAACCCAGCTGCATTGCTGGGTTCGGGACAGCAAAGAACACGCTCGGTGTCTCCCTGAGAGCGTAAATCATCGGCGCTCAAACCAATTCTGAGGCTACTCATGTGAGAGCAGCTTTAGGATTGGCCGGAGGGGGTCTGGGAGTGTGCCTGTAGTGGAGCCACAAGAAGAGCAGAAGACGGTGATGCTGCACGTGCACGTTTTTAAAATAAATCTCATCACCCCGCCCCCTTCCTCTGACACTGGCTGCTACTGCTGAAGACTACAAATTCCGTCAAACTTTACCAGTGTGCAAGGAAATATGCCCCCTCAAGGTGAGAGGGTTCTAAATGTGTTGTCTGTCACAAAGATGTTTTTGACAGTGGGGGTGGCTGTGTGTGTGATGCATCCCTCCAAATCCTACCGCACCTAGTTGAATATAAAGCAAAGATAAAAAGTATGAGGATAAGGAATTTAAAACACTTATACAAACAAATTAGTGTTGTGTTAACGCATAAGTCAATGTCTAAGCATACCTCAAATCACGAAACCCCAAACATCTTCGTTGACAATTTGTATGTATTTTCTTGTTAATAAATCACATGCAAGAATACATACCACATTTTGTATGGCATTCACAAAACAAAGAATGTACTACTTTCACAAGATACAAAAAAAAACCTCAAATCAACACATCAAGATAATTGGACATGAGCAAATGTACATAGTTTATGGTAATTTCTTTCCTATGATGACCCCACTTGTATAAACACCAGGTGGTTGTATATCTATTACGAAACATTCGCCCAACTTGAGGTAGCCAATGAAGGGTTTTCAGATCTAACAAGTGTTCAATCTTTCAAACTATTTCCACTCTAATATTTTTAGACTGAGTCCATCTTTTATTAGCTCCTCTGATGAAAAACAGGTTGATGCGTTTCTGCCTACACACCTTTCCAGGTATCTTCAGGGCCAGTGGAAGACAAGTGACCATATATCTATACCGCCCCTAGGAACATCCAAAGGGTAAACCATAATTCTTGTGGTAAAACACCAAATGAGCCAAAGTTTCACCCTTTGTACAGGAACACAGACCTCCGTTTAAAGCAGTTGCTGTGCTGATTTCTACACATAGGGCAAGAGTATGAGGCAGAGTCAGAGTCCCTTTAATTATACGGAGAGGATGTTTTCAGACGAGAGGTCTGTGTTCCTGTAGAAAAGGTGCTATGATGTGACTAGTAAGCGTGATGCACCATGGTTGAAATATTTCACAAATGTCAAGGGAAATTACTGGTGGCTGTTCCAATGTAATATCTAAATTTTAACTGTCATCACAAAACTTATACCAACAATAGTTGTAGTTGAATTGAGTCAAATGACAGTACTGTTTTTGCTTAACCTGTTCAACAGGTCTTCTCCAAAATAGAAGGCGATTGCTCTAAAAAAAAAAAAAAAAAAAAATCGGCATTCATTCAGTTAATTGCCATTTTCATCCATGTTGGCATTTATGCTAGCTTTATTTCTTCAGTAGGAAATATAGAGTTGCTGCAAGTCTACTTCAAACAGATTTAAAAACCAATAACTGAAGAAGAAAAGGACTAAATCTGAAAATAGTCTTAAAGCCAATCAGTACATCACATCCGATCTTAAACGTGGACTATGACTGTTGTGTGGAGACTTGCAATGTAGTGTGCAGCCAGTCAAAAAAAGGGTCTGAAATATTCTGTTTGAGCTGCTGAATTTCAAATGAATGCCCTATAGAGCCAAGAGGCGGGTGAACACTAGTGGTTTATTGTCCACCTGTATGTTTTACAACAAATGTATAGCTAATGAAGGTTTTCAATTGTACCTAACCCAGGTGACACGACCATCACACAGATTTGCCCTTATTAGGCTTAGGCTCGGGCTGGCACATCATTTGGTGGCTTTTCCCCCACCTTAAATTACACCCGGCCGGCCCTTGCCCATGT
Source organism: Lissotriton vulgaris (assembly GCF_964263255.1). Taxonomy (NCBI): domain Eukaryota; kingdom Metazoa; phylum Chordata; class Amphibia; order Caudata; family Salamandridae; genus Lissotriton; species Lissotriton vulgaris. The sequence continues at coordinate 772,761,464 of NC_141700.1, read as the reverse complement.
GACGGTGTATCCATGAACCTGCGTATTGTGTATATAAAACCTTTGTTTATTAAATATGGAGTTCGTTCTGTAAATGATGCAATGAAGCAGATTTTTAATATGGAAAATTCAGACATTTGTTTTTTTACAGCCACCTTTTTATAAAAATCAATTAATGCCAGGAAAAGTGTGTTTTAATTCATGTGTGTATAAATGATTATCTCTGCAATGTTGATCATATGTGTACATTTTATGTGCTTTTATGGTCATTTTTGATATGTTTAAAATAAAGCTTTATGAAATGAATACCCTGCTCTTTGCGGGGCAAAAGTTTATGCTGCAAAGGTTGGGCATCTTTCTGTCTCGGATTCGCAAACAACTTGTTTAATTTATGAATGCACATTTGCAGTATACTTTAGGCAAAGAGACCATTTCAAAGTTATTTTTTTTCCTTCCAGAGGATATAATGTAATGCAACAGCATTTTGCTGAATTTTGAAGTTAATACATATGAAAACCTGGGGTCAACCCACAAAGATTAATTAGTTCCAATTGGATATAAGCCATTTCCTGAGAATTTATGGTAAAAAGGAATGAATGGGGCTGGTTTTGCAAGACTTTTACAAGCAACGCCTGATGTCCGAGCATTACAAGTGCAGTACAAAGTGATAGAATCTGTGCAGAGGCTACAGGCGATGTATGGGAGTCCTGGAGGAGTCCACCCACGGTGGACTCTGGAGCGCTGGGGGACTTCGTGGGGACCTGTGGGCCGCTCTAACTCGATCCGCAGGAGACTGGCGAAGTGGTGGTTCCAGGAGTCTGGATTCTTAGTCCTCAGCAGGCTCAGTCTGTCTTGGTATTTTCTTTTGAACAAAGCTGCTATTCACTTTAGATCCGGTCTTTGTTAGTCTTCCCAGAGTTCTGGAGGTTGCTGGCTGCAGGACAAGCCAACTTTTGGCGCATGATCTCTGGATCCTGTAGACTGGCCGGTTGGGCTGGGGCCAAGTCAGTTGTTCTCTGCCGTCACCTCTGCTGAGTCTTTTGTCCTAATCTATCTTCTTGGTTCAGGGATGCCCCCTAAATACTTTATTTTAGGGTGTGTTTTAGGGGTCTCGAGGTCAGTGGCCAATCGTTTACTGACCTTAGGGGGAATACACCCTTGGCTTGCTCATACCAGGTGGAAGAGTGATCACAATCCCTAATCCTGATTGGGGGAGTGCTTGCCATCTGCAAGAGATGGCAGGCACTCAAGGGTGGGCTTCACCTCGCCTCCCCCACCTGACTGATGGGGTTGGCAGAGGTGGGCACACCTGGGCTCGCTAATGTTTCACGCCGGTCTTTGCACCGAAAAGGAGGGGAGATAGAAGGGGGCCTGCTGCTGATAGCAGGAGAGGCGTGGGTCGCATTACAAAGGCTGCAAGGCCTTAGTAGCTCCCCTGCCACAAATGGCTCTTCCTGGCCTGGGGTAGGTGTGACCACCTTCTCCCAGGAAAGGCTTTGTTTCTGAGCTCTGGGAGCGAGAGCTCCCAACCCAGGGGCCCAGAAACATGTCTTGTGGAGGCAGGCTGGTGTGTACCAGTCAGGGTGCCTACCAGAGGCTGGTCGTTTTTCAGGGGCATCTCTAAGATGCCCTCTGTGTGCATTTTTCATTAAATTCCACACCGACATCAGTTTGGGTTTAATGTGCTGATACGTTGGATACCAAACTTCCCAGTTTTCAGTAAAGCAATTATGGTGTTGTGTAGATACTGTAGGGGTACAGGGGTCATGCACCTGTACCCTCACCACTGGTATAGTGCACCCAGCTAGAGCCTTCCCTGGCCTCAGTGCCCTTTGTACCTTTTACAAGGGACTGATATATAGCCAGTGAGATGTCAATTGAGGTTACAAGGTACCGTTTTTGGGTTAGAACACAGGCCCTGGAACCAGATTGGCAAGGACTCAAGGCACATCAGTCAAAGTGCATCATTAGTCTGGCAAAAAAGGTGGAGGGGGGTACTGCAACAGAAGTCCAGCTTCCTACATATTGCCTTTGGGATAAGCCTGTCTGCTCGTGCCAACCTACCAAGGGGGTGAGCAGGGGTGATATAAAATGTGTATCCCCCTTACCCTGACTAGAAGCAAGGGTCTCTATTTGGACAAAGGTACCTACCCCTGTCAACCAGAGACCCATTTCTAACAACTGACTGTTTGAGTCACTTCAGCTTGTGAGGAAAGATGCAGATCCGGTCTTCTTTTTCAGCAAGCAGGGAAGCTGAGTGGCAGTCCTGGCCGCAAATCTACACAGCAGTATTCTGTAGTATCCACTGGTCCAGGAGTGTACTGAAGCCTTGTGCTTGAAGGCCCTCTAATTATATTTGTGACTTACCCAGTATTGGGGTATCTTTCATAGATTCACATGCATGAATCATTCCCCGTTGCCGAGGCGGGAGTCCCACTGTATATACAAAAGTATTAACAAGAGTAAATAACAGTAGGCTTAAAGAAAAAAAGCATAAGGCCTAAGTCTTAGCCTATCTACATCATTATAGTAAAAAGAACCAAAGATTGGTTCCAGCCAATCAGCTACTAGCACCCTCTAGAACCTTCCCAACAGAGGCAGTTCTCCTCAGATTTTCACCACACATCGTGTGGAAGGGAGTCTCCCTAAGGGCCACTCAGTTTCTTCTACTTTTATTCAGCATGTCTGACAGGAAAGCGCTTTTCAAACCCTGCATGACCTGTGATAAGAGGGTCCATGTAGATGACCGACATAAGGACTGCATTTATTGCCTTTATTCCAAGCATGAGGCAAAACATTGCAAAATCTGCTGTACCTTCACTACTAAGACCCTTAGGGTTAAAGAGGCTAGACTGCTCTTGCGGCTCAAATGTTTTTCGGCCGAAGAGGATGACCGAGCTTCTACTTCCAGCAAAAGAGCCAGATCCCATGCTGCTCTTCAAGTGAGGGAAGAAAACACCACAAATCCTCTCATGATGCTTCTGACCCTTTACAGAGGTCACCTAAACTTTCCTCTGGGTCACTGCTGTCTGTCATCCACAGCGAGCAAGGAATCAAAGGCCTCTACTTCAAACTGTAAGTAAGAGCCATATTAAATCTGTCACGGTGACTACTTCGTCTACTATCGCTGTGACTTCTTCTTCTTCTGTCTCTTCATCTACGGCTACTATCTCAACTACAGCCATTCAATCGCCTATTCGGTCTAAAATAATCTCTCTTGAAAGAAGCCAGTTCTTGAGAATTCGTCGACTAAGGTTAAAACCAGTCGACCATATTGACGTCTAGCTCATCGACCGTACCATCGACTAAGGCTCCACCCAGTCGATGTCTACCTCGTTGATTGGAGACGACCGTCCCGTCGTCGACAACGGTAACATTGAAGAGCCTGTCGACGGAGAGCCTGTCGACGGAGATTCAAACAGTTCCTGTTGGTTTACCTTTACCTGCGCACTCAATGCCTAGGTCATCAGGCCTTTACCTGCTTAAAAAAATTCAAAGACAACAGGATTACAGCAACCTCTTAACGCTTATTCCTTCTCACCTCCTGGAGACGTATGTTGTGGAGGATGACTATGATGATGGACCCTTTGGTACAGCTCATCATCCGTCTGAATTACACATCAAGTGTCAGGATGACGACTAAGATGAGCACTACCAAGACCAATATTATCAAGAAGACCTTATTGTCCCAACGGCATAGATTCCATCACAAGGAAGTGCGCCAGAGGGAAACGAGTCCCCTCCCACCAACACTCATTCAGGATTTACAAGCCATGCTGGCGGATTATTGAGAGGTTTCCCCCGCAACAGGCAGTCTCGGAGAACCCACCCATACCAGCAGTGGTTCCCGTTCTATTGATTCAACCTGAAGCTCCTGTTGCACCGGCCCCTCCTTCAGGTCCAGCGGAAGGGGCGCAAGATGAAACTACCTACTCTGAAGATGAGGTTGAAGTGGATGAATTGCCTGACAATACTAATGTTCCGGATCCTTGGGATGACTAAGTAATCCGTACGCCTTCTCCGCCTCTTCCTCTGCCTTCTGATTCTCCCCCTGAGCACATCGGGGGCTTTCATAATTGAATGCAACGGACTGCAGCTAGATTTTAGCTGCCAGTAACAGTCGAACAGACCGAATGTTTCCTTCATGATTTCAAGGAAGAGTCCAGAAAAATCACGAGAGCGGTCTCTATTATTGACTATATTTGGAAGGAAGGGGTTAAGATTATGGAGACACCTGCATCTATTCCGTGCTTGGAGAATAAATTCTATGCGCCTGCCAACAACCCATCCTGCCTCATTGGTCACCCATGGCTGGACTCTGTGATTTCACCAACCGCCCAACAGCGATCGAAGAATCCGGCAACACCTATCACCACACCACCTGATAAAGAGGGATGTCGCCTGGACCTTATAGGCAAAAAATGTTCTACCATGTCAGCGGCCGCTATCAGAGCTGCAAACTCTCTAGCCATTATCGGCCGTTATGACCGTCCGATGTGGTTAGACATGGCGGGTCTCATTGACCTCATTACAGAAGACCGTAGGCAAAGATTCTGCTGGGAGAACGTGCCGCATCAAACTATAGATTGTGCTTTGGACTTCGTAAACACTGACTTCAGTCAGCTAGCAGGAGCTGCAGTGCTCACACGCCAGGGATGGCTTAAAGCCCCCACTTTCAGACCTGAGGTGCAAACAAAGATTCTAGACATGGCCTATGACAGTCTTTCTTTGGTAAGCACATTGATGAGGCCCTCTTAACTAAAAACTGATACGGATACCGCACGATCATTGGGCACCCTTCAGTGCAGACAAAATTTCAGAGTAGCAAGAGGGCGTGGTTTTTCATCACGAGGAAGATACCAAACCCAGCAGAACTGGCAGTATCAATTTCAATACAGACAGCCTTACAACCATTCCTCATACCGTCAATCGTCCACGGTTAGTTTTTCTCGTCAAAGAGCTCGAAAGAGATCACAAAATCAAGGCAGACACTAGCAGGAAGCAGTGATCTCCACAGGGCGCCAGCCATTTTACCCTCCCTACCCGTGGGCGTGAAGATTTAAGCTTTTGTTCACAAGTGGCAAGAAATAACTTCAGATCGATAGGTTCTAGACCGGTCTCACTCTTGAATTCATCAAATAGCCACCTACTACTCCGCCTCGTCTTTACTTATTATTCAAGGAAGCCTTAACAATGCTTCTCAAGAATGCCAGAGCGAAAGTTCCATCATCTCAGAAAGGAACAAGTTTCTATTCTAGTTTCTTCCAGATCAAAAAGGTCGGAGGAAAGGCGACCGATTCTAGACCTCCGCAAGCTCAACAAATTCCTCAAAGTTTCCGAATGGTCACACTTGCCGAGATTTTAAGTTGTTTAAACAAAGGAGATTTTATGGCTTCTCTGGATATGGAAGACTAATATTTCCACAGACCTATCCACCCATCACATCGCAAATCTCTTCGCTTTACAGTGGCTGGTGCCCACTATCAGTTCAAGGTGCTCTTGTTTTGGCTGAAATCGGCTCCAAGAATCTTCACAAAGTGCTTGGCACCAGTAGCAGCAGAGCTTAGATCTCGAGGAATAAAAGTATCTCCTTATTTAGACGATTGGCTGCTCAAAGGTCCTTCAGAGCACGAAACCAAGGTTGCCACAGAAGAATGTATAAATCTATTTACTTCTCTGGGACTGACTCTCAACAAGAGCACATCCTAGTTGCATCCTCTCCGTCATGCCCTTTCTAGGAGCACAGTTGGACACTGTCCAGTACAAAGCATTCTTGTCACATGACCGCAGGCTACGTCTTCAAAAGCTGGCAACTTCAATTTAAAAAAAGGTCAGTTTCAGTCTGGAGGTTTGCTTCGCTCCTCGGAATAAGCTCCTTAGCGATAAATCTCATGCCCCTAGCAAGTCTCAAAATGAGACCGCTTCAGGAAGAGCTACATCTTCAATGGCAACAGGCCATGAGTTAGTTCGATACTATCAAGGTCACCCAGCGCATGAGAAATGTTCTGCATTGGTGGTCACAGAGAATTTAACCCAAGGCCTCTTTCTTACAGACCATTCCAGACTTCGTTTTAACGACTGATGCCTCCATAGAAGGATGGAGAGGTCTTCTGCAGGATTTGCAGATTAAAAAAAGATGGTCTCATGCACAAAGACAACAGCATATCAACAGACTGGAGCTCTGCGCCGTATTTCTGTCTCCAAGCGTTCCTTGCAAGGATTGTGGGTTCCTTGGTACTGGTTCGTACCGACAACACGACCAGCATGTATTATGTCAACAAACAAGGAGGCACAAAATCAGCCACGCTCTCGCAGGAGGCTCCAGAATTGCAGGAATGGATCACACACCACAAAATAACACTGAGAGCTGAACATATCTGGGATCTCCACAATACCCTGGCGGACATGCTGAGCAGGTCGAACTGTCACGAGTTTGAGCTGGAGCAGGCAAACAGTGTTTTTAGGTCTCGCCTGTCGATGCGCATGCGCATCGAGCTTGCGAGACTATGGGGGCTTAACCACTCTTTACCTAACTTGCAAGGAATCGTGGCGATTCCTTGCAGTGCCCGTGACTTTTAAGCTCAATGCGCATGCGCGTTGAGCTTAAAAGCGCGTGCACATGCCCCCAGCCGCCTGCCTTTCCCACTCTCTCTTTCACAGCCTCCCTCAGCTCCGCCCCCTCACTTCTTGGTTGCACGGCCGCTAGGCCGTGCCTCCCCTACTCTCCTCCCCCCTCCTCCTCCTACTCTCCTCCCCTGCCTGCCGTGTCGCACCTCTCCACGCTCCGCCCCCTCCCCTGCCCGCCGTGTCACAGAACACAGAAGCTTGCCTGTTAATTCACTTGTTTACCATATCGTTACCCGGGGCCGCTGCTGTTGACCCCTCCTGTCCGCATCTTTCTGCCTGCTGCCCTCCTCCGCTCTCGAACGTGTATCTGCCCTCTCCTGTGTGAGTGCCCTCGGCCACCCTGCCCCCTTCCAAAGCCCTCTCAGGACTGCTTCGTCCCCCGGTTTAATCCCTTCATCACAAGGACTCCCGCCGCACGCCCCTAGTCTTATAAGCAAGGGGGTTGATTAGTAGCCACACAGCTTGAGTCACAGGAAGTGCGTCAGCGAACACCTCAGTCTGCTGGTAACGGCCATCTTTACATTCAACATACTGATGCAAACTTTGCACAGGAAACAATATAAATATAGAATTGCCTTAGAATGAATGATTTGCAACGCACGAGCCTTTTTTTAACAAATATTGTTAGCTTTTATACATATTTAATAAACGTGTAAAATAACAATTAAAGGTGCAAACCGTAAGCAATGTAGAAAAAGAATAAAGGTGATATGCACTCGTAGGCTCTTTTCACTTATATTTCAAACTCATCTAGCTGATGACAGTGTTGACTAATGACGTGGAAGAGAATTCTTAATGGCAACGCATTCAAAAGGCGGGGCATGCGTGTGGTGGGTATGTTCTGTTAGCACCCTGAAGCGCGAGCGCTTTATGAAGACCCCAAAAAGCAAACATAATGGCGCTCAGAAATGTGTAAAAGCATTTTAGAGTTAATGTTTGCGTTCTATAAATTACATGATTGTTTTCCACATATAAGGAAGGGTACAGCAGGCTGGCCCCTTAGAAGTAACTCAAGCGCCAAGCTCAAACTAACAAACACTTTAACCAATGTTTGCTTAGCTACATTTCAATACTTAGGAAATACAATGCCACGCCAGAAGTTATGTTGGGTGACGGTCGGGTCATTAACTATTTTTGTGTTGTTCACTTAAAAGCATGATTACAACAGTAAGTAGGTCACGAGAGCAAATACGCTGATAGAAAAGAAAGCAAGGGAGCATGATTGTATGTTAATGTGTTTGTTTCCAGCTGGTGTGTTTCCAGAAGCAATGCACAATCAGATCTTGTAATCTATTTAAGAACTCCCTGTTCGCCTCCAACCCCGTCCAAAAGCCCAGTATATCGTATTATTAATCCAGGACTACACGTACCAGAATGCAAAGGTAAAAAACATAGCTTGAATGAGCTACTTGGGCAAATATGCGGGAAAAGTTGAGAGCTTGTGTGTGACAGCAAAAGATGGAATGCGAATAACTTTGGGGGCGGGGTACTAGGTGACTGACCGCACGACCGAGGTCGCACACAGGGGGCATCATCTGTTCTCTCTAAATAATGGCACAAACTTTAACATTAGGTTTTGCAGCGTGAATCTTTCTGGATTCACTATGCTGTGCATTATTCCGCGATCTGGTGGTTGGGTCCGGATTCGTAGTCTTTTTTCTCTTTTTTTTTTTTTTTGTTTTTTTTTTTTGTAGCCCAGGTGGGCGTCGACGTCCCACCATTTGGTGCACCTTCGTGACGTCGGCACGCTTCCTGCAGAAGCTCCCACCCTTGGGCGCCATCTTCAGATTCTTTTTTCCGCCGTTGGGTCTGGATCGTCGCACGAAGCTCTGGAGAAGTTTCAGGAGAAAAGAAGGAAATACACAAGTTTTTGGAAGAAAAAGGACCGAGGAAGGTCGGAGAAGAAGACCTCCTAGAACAAGAACGGAGAAGGAGGAAGAAAACATCGAGGTTTTCGACAGCCACGGAGAAGGAGCGGGCAGGGGACCCCCTGACCGAGCACATGGACAACACTCCATTCAAGTTCTGCCGTAATTGCCACCACAAGTACGCAAAGAAGGACCAGCATCCAGTCTGCAACCTCTGCCTGCCCGTCGACCACTCCAGCGAGGATTGCAACGCCTGTTCAGTCTTCACGCCGAAGACTTTGAGAGTTCGAGAGAGACAGAGGGTGGCCCACCAGACGATGCAAGGGAAAGGGACCACGCCGACGCTTTACGACCTGGGCGCCTCCTCCGAGGAAGAGGAGAACATCGCCGAGGGACCAGATGACTTCACGGTCGTAGAGACCGATGTGAGACCTTCAAAATAGGTAGGAGAGTCTACGACCCCGAAAACCCAGACAGGGCCTAAAAAGCCTGAGGGAGAATCCCGAAAAACAGAGGCTAAGTCCTCGAAAGGAGCACCGGCGACGAAATTTTCGACGTCCGAAGTTGCATCCTCCGAAAAGCCCAGCGGATCCTTCGAAAAGGACTCCCAGATGGCGAAGACCAGCGAAAAGCATAGGTCGTCGAAGCAGGCCCTCGAGAAGGGACCCGCGAGCGAGAAGACGCTCAAAATGGCCTCCACGTCGAAGGCGCCGTCGAAGAGACCAGCCGAGAAGCTCGACGCCGAGCAGGCGGCACAGATGGAGAAAAAGAGAAAAAGGCTCGAGGCCGAAATGGAGAGTATGCTCCAGAGGAAGAGAGACTTCGACGAGAAAATGAAGAACTACTCTATTCCCTCAGACCGCGACTGCCGCCTCGAGCACCGCAGCGCCAGCCGAAGAGGTTGAGTTGCAGGAGGACTTCGAGGCCGAAGAGCCGCCGAAAACTCCAGAGCCCACAGATGAAGGGGAAGAGGAGGATTTCTACCGCTCGGAGGGAGATTACCTCCGCGAGAGCTACTACTCAGAATGCTCGGCGTCCTTGGACGAAGAATGGCAGGAACTCGAGGCCGATAACCCCGAGGAACCTGTGGAGACGTATCCGTCGAGGCCTTCGCCGCCAGATGACATCGGGGCTTACTATGAAGTCGTCAAAAAGGCTGCAACCGTCTACAATGTAAAGTTGGAGGAGGAACAGACAAAGGCAGACTTCCTGCTGGAAACATTGCTCCCCTCACAGACAAAAAGCAGTTTCCTGCCCATGCAGAAGAGCGTCACTGCACAAGGAGCTGAAGCCTTCAAGGAACCGGCTACATGCAGGTCGGTGACCCCGAGGACGGAGAAGAAATACAAGTTCTCCGGGGACCCCCCTTATATCCAGGGCACCGTGGCAGCGGACTCTATTATCGCGGCAACTGCCAGGAGAAGGGCCAACGTGCCAACCACATCTGGTCCACCACCTGATAAGGAAAGCAGGAGGATGGACCTCACTGGAAGGAAAATAGAAAGGAATGCGGCCATGCATTGGAGGATGGCAAACTCCAACGCACTCCTGAATAGACACCAATTCCAGCACTGGGATGAGATGAGCCAGTTGCTGAAACACATGCCTGAGGAGTACAGGCAGAGGGCAGCCCACCTCGTCGAGGGGGGAAAGGACATAGCAAACGCATGCCTCTAGACGGGGCAGAAACATCAAGCAGACTGATGGCCATAGGTATCACTGAGAGAAGGCAGGCCTGGCTCAGAATATCGGGGTTCAAGGCAGAAGTACAGAACAACATCCTGAACACCCCCTTCAATGGGGAGACGCTGTTCGGAACAGCGGTGGATGACAAACTGGCCCAGCTGAAGAAAGACAATGAGACAGCCAAATCAATGGGAGCCCTACAATTCAGGGGGATGCGGAGAGGCACCCCCACGAGGAGACCAAATGGTAGAGGTGGAAACCAGCAATCACATTCGCATCAGTCGCACCACCATGGTCAACAAGGGGACAACCAATGGCAACAGGGTCAACAGAGACAGAATTGGAGCTCCCAGAATAGGGGCCAGTCCTTTCGAGGGAGAGGAAACGGATGGGGCTAAAGACGGAGAGGTGGTGATCAACCCCCCCAAAAATGACTCCAAGAAGAGGGAGGCGCTCACCCACCCAAAGCCTCCGGGTGGAGAGCACCTACAGCTAAGGAGAGGCTCACACGGACACGGCTCAAGAGAACACACAACACCAGTAGGGGGAAGATTGAGATTTTTCCTACACGAGTGGAGAAAAATAACCACAGACAAGTGGATACTAAACATTATACAACACGGATACTGCATAGAGTTGTAAAGATACCCACCAAGCAGGAGGCCAAAGAGAAGGGGTCACAAGGGCAGAGAACTGCGCCTGCTCCAGGAGGAAGCTCAAGAACTGCTCCTCAAAGAGGCCATAGAGCCTGTCCCGCAAAGAGAACGGAACAAGGGAGTGTACTCAAACTACTTCCTAGTACCAAAGGCGGACGAAAGCCTAAGACCCATCTTGGACCTACGCTTCCTGAACACCTACGTAAAAACTCAAAAGTTCAAGATGACTTCCCTGCAAGAGGTCATCCCGCAAATAAGGCCCGGGGACTACTTGTCCACAATAGACCTAAAGGACTCATACCTGCACATCCCCATGAACAGGAAACACAAACACTTGTTAAGATTCAAGGTGAACAAAGACCACTATCCGTTCACGACCCTGGCTTTCGGGCTCAAGTCGGCACCAAGGGTTTTTACCAAATGCCTCGCGGCGGTGGCCGCACACCTGCGAAGGGAGGGTATACACGTGTACCCCTACCTCGACGACTGGCTCGTGAAAGCAAGCTCTTACACGAGGTGCAAAGCCCACGCAGAACAGGTCACAAGAACGCTCACGAACCTGGGCTTCTCCATCCACTGGAGGAAGTGCTCCATGGACCCAGAACAAGTAAAAATCTTCCTGGGAGCCCTGATCAACACTGTCGAATGCAGAGTGACACCCAGCGAGAAGAGAACACTCAGCCTGCTGAGGGAGAAACGTCCCTACCAGAAGGGGCAAGTTCTGACAGTGAGGACGGTGAGCAAGATCTTGGGGATGATGGCGTCATGCATCCACCTGGTCCCCAATGTTCGCCTAAAGATGAGACCACTACAGGAGTGGCTGCAACAACAATGGTCACAAGCAGAAGGAAGTTGGAAAGATCTAGTGGTTGTTACACACAATGTGCAGGAGGAGATGACATGGTGGACGAAGGAGAATATAACGATGGGGAAGCCTCTAACGCCACCGGACCCAACTGTGACCATCACCACAGACTCATCCCAGAAAGGATGGGGCGCACACATGAACAGGCTCAGAGTCAGGGGTCTGTGGAACCAAGGAGATGCGGTCAAGCACATCAACTACCTGGAACTGAAAACCGTGTTGCTGGCCCTCAAGGCCTTCCAAAAGCACCTTTACAACAAAAAGGTGTTGATACAGACAGACAACACCACGACGATGTTTTACATCAACAAGCAAGGGGGGACTCAGTCATTCCCTCTGTCGAGCTTGGCTCAAGAAATATGGAGATGGGCGATCCCACTCAGGATAGACCTGCTGGCCATACACCTGCCAGGGAAGGACAATGTGGAAGCGGATTGGCTCAGCAGGCAAGCATCAGTGTCCCACGAATGGGAACTGAACAACCAAGAGACAGAGAACCTGTTCAGGAGGTGGGGCACACCAACAATAGACCTGTTTGCAACACGCCGGAATGCAAAATGCCAACACTTTGCATCGAGGGAACAGGAACCAATGTCCCATGGGAATGCCCTATGGATAAGCTGGTCAAAGACATTTGCCTACGCTTTTCCACCGACGCCACTGATCCCCAGAGTCCTGAACAAGTGCAGGTCGAGCAACATGACTCTCATCCTGGTGGCTCCCCAATGGGCGAGGCAGACCTGGTACTCCCAGATTATGGAGATGGCGCAGGGCAGAGCACACAAGTTCCCAAAGAGAAGAGACCTTCTCTCCATGGAAGGGGGACAAGTTCTACACCCAGAACCAGAAAGCCTCTGCCTGTCAGCGTGGCTCCTGAGGACTTAGAGTTTGCTCATCTAAAACTGCCAGAGAGCACACTTCGGGTGCTGAGAGAAGCAAGGAGACCCAGTACACGGAAGTGCTATGGGGAGAAATGGAAGAGGTTCACGCAGTGGTGCCATAAGAAAAACCTGGAGAAAAAACTGACTAGAGAGTCTACAGTACTCAGATACCTCACGCACCTGATCAAAGCCAAACTAAGCTCGTCCTCGCTGAGGGTTCACCTGGCAGCGATTGTGGCATACACAAGGGGAGAAACGGGGAGAAGTTTCTTCACTTCCAGAGTAGTGAAAAGGTTCTTGGAAGGAGCAAAGAGAATAGCGCCACCCAAGAGGATGCCGCCGCCGGCATGGAACTTGAACGTGGTACTGACGGAACTCATGAAGCCGCCGTTTGAACCCATCCATAAAGCGTCACTACAAATACTGACAATGAAGACAGCTTTTCTGGTAGCAATAACATCGCTACGCAGAGTGAGCGAACTACAAGCCTTAACGCTGCAAGAACCGTACATACAAATACACAGTGACAGGGTCGTGATGAGGACAGACCCGCATTTCATGCCCAAGGTAGTATCTAAATTCCACATGAACCAAAGTATCCAGATCCCTAGCTTCTTCCAGAAGCCCACATCAAATGCGGAGAGGGCGCTCCACACTCTGGATGCAAGGCGGGCAGTAATGCACTATATAGAAAGGACGAAAGAACACAGGAAGACAAAACAATTCTTTGTGTCCTTCGCAAGGAGTCTCCTAGGTAGACCAGTGACTAAGAACACCATAGCAAGATGGATTGCAAAAACAATACAGCTCTGCCACATGCAAGCGGGTGAGGAGCTCACGGAGGGGCCACGAGCCCACTCAACCAGGAAGAAAGGGGCAACAATCGCCTTCCTGGCAAACACGCCCATCCAAGACATATGCCTGGCGGCAACATGGGCTTCAGTGCACACTTTCACTAAACACTATTGCGTAGATGTGCAGATGAACAAGGAAGCACAAGTGGGCCAAAGAGTGCTTCAACATATCTTTAACAACCAACGCTCATCTTCCACCCAGCCGCCACATGAGTGACAAAACCGCTACGAAATCAATGCACAGCATAGTGAATCCAGAAAGATTCACGCTGCAAAACGAATAGTTTCTTACCTGTCGGTGTAGTTTTGCAGCTTGAAGATCTTTCTGGATTCACTAGTGAACCCACCCACCTCCGCCAGAAAGATGAGGCTGGAGAAGGTGGAAGGACTTAGAGTAAGATGGGAACGCTTAACAAGACAAATAATACGTGAAGAAGTTTACGTTGAAGGAAAGTTTTAATACACATAGCCATGGATTCACCACAAAAGAGGAAAGAAAAAAGAATCCGAAGATGGCGCCCAAGGGTGGGAGCTTCCGCAGGAAGCGTGCCGACGTCACGAAGGTGCACCAAATGGTGGGACGTCGACGCCCACCTGGGCTACAAAAAAAAAAAAAAAAGAAAGAGAAAAAAGACTACGAATCCGGACCCAACCACCAGATCGCGGAATAATGCACAGCATAGTGAATCCAGAAAGATCTTCAAGCTGCAAAACTACACCGACAGGTAAGAAACTATTCGTTCCCTGTCCGTGCATCTCACCCTTGCTTCACTCTTGGGCTCCCTATTCGTGCTTCTCTTCCTTGCTGCACTCTCTGCTCCCTCTCTGTGCTTCTCTCACCTGCTGCACTCTCGTGCTCTCTAGAGATGTGGCCTAACGACCAGAGCTGCCATCTAAGTCACGTAAATACAAAACATGTTGCATTCCAAATGCTATAGGTGTCACATTCGCGAAAGTTATAACTATTGGCATTGTAAATGACAAAGCTATCCATTTAGCTATATTAAAAACCAACACATAAATAAAATATTTGTCATTTACAAGACCAATAGCTCCAACTTTTCTAATGCAAGACCTATTGCATTTCCAATGCTTGTTTAGACTTGGGGCAAACCTGCACTGGACCGATTTGCAACGAGGAAGAACAAGAAATGCAGATACTATGCCAGCAGGTTCCTTTAACAGGGATCAAGAGGAAATGCCCTGTGCATGCGATGGTCAGGGAATTTTGTGTACGCTTTTCCCGCAATACCATTGATTCCGAAAGTGCTCCGCAAGATGAAACTAGAGGGTTGCCGATTAATACTGATTGCATCCCGCTGGCCAGGGCAATATTGGTTCCAGGAATTCCTCCTACTGTCTCAAGACGGGCACAGTCTCCTCTTTCTGACTCCTACAATGTTATCGAGGAACAGAGGGCAAGTACTTTATACGGACCCACAGTCCCTGCACTTGCACGCATGGTTCCTGATTTCTTAGAGTTCAAAGACCTCAACATTGCACAGGACTGTCTGGAGATGTTGGACAAATCCCGAGACCAAAGCACAATAAAGACTTATCACCTCAAATGGAAGCGTTTTTGTTAATGGTGTGAGGCTAATAATCTTCCAAATCAAGCTCCTGCGGAACAAATACTCCTGTATCTGCTTTCTCTTGCTAAGTCCGGGCTTACTTTTTCATCAATCAAGGTGCATCTTGCTGCCCTTCCAGATTCGGGAGATGCGCAAAGATTCCCTCTCTCTGCTCAACTTCACTTCTCAAACAATTCATGAAATTACTTTTCCGAGCCTTCCCTCCAGTGCGAGCACCCCCTCCAGAGTGGGAACTCAACACCCTGTTGGCACAATTAATAAAGTGTCAATTTGAACCGATCCATATTGCTGATCTCAAATTCCTCACTTGGAAGGTTGCCCTTCTATTGGCTCTTACCTCTACGAGAAGGGTTAGTGAGATCCAAGCTTTCACCATCAAGAAACACACAATTTCACTTGAATGAACTGGTAAGATTAGCAACATTCTTTCCGGATCCATCCATTTCAGCTGAAAGAGCATTACATTCGCTGGATGTTAAGCGTTGTTTAAAATTCTACATCAGACTATCCAACCAGCTGTTCGTGGCCTATGGTAAAGCATTTCTTGGAAAAGCTGTAACAAAGGCAACCATAGCCAGATGACTGGCATATGCTATTCATTTCTGCCATGACCAGGCTAACCAACCTTTGCAGAGTAAAGTCAAAGCTTATTCGACAAGAACAGGATCAACGTCGACAGCTTTGTTGGCTGGAGTAACTCTGGAAAATGTCGTGCTGCGACATGGAAAAATGTCCACACGTTCATGAAGCATTACGGTCTTCAATCTTCGCATCAAGAAGATGTAGCGGTTGGACAGGCTGTTCTATGCTATCTTTCATTAAGATCAGACTGAGGTACTTTTGCTCATTTATGTATTCCATTCTTTTAATCATGCTAATGTGCAGATTTATGTCTGCAAGATTTAAAAAATGTGTGTGTATATATATATATATATATATATATATATATCTATCTATCTAGATGTTGCACTTGCGGGGATGCTTTTCAAGATTCTTTATTGCAGGCAAAACAAACTCGTTTCGGCAAGACTCCTTCCTCGGTGTTCATTGAACACTGAGTAAAACCGGTTTAAAAACATTTTCTATCGGGAGTGGCAATAAAGAAAGGATTAAGGAGTCTGTTAACTTGGACGCCATATTGGAAAGGTAAAATACTTGTTCGTTACATACATTATTGTACAATATTTACAAAGCGAGTGACCTCTCACATTTCTTAATTGCATTTGTTGGACTGACTTGGTCAACACCTGATAACCTGGCAGAATTCCCAAATTATCTTTAGAATGCTGGGTTTTCAAATTGACAATATTTACAAATGACTAAAAGTCTTGTTAGGGACTTGGTTAAGTCCCTTTAGAATTTTAGAAAAATAAACTCACTATAGTTTGGGGTAAGAGGGTTAGAACCTTTAGGTCGAGCCTAGCGCAGTACGCATGCGCTGCTCTATGGGGAGGCTTCTTGTAAGCACTCCTAACTTCCTACAGACTTTTTCGTGTGATTTTGTTCACACCCACACATTTTATTGGCCATTGCGTGTGACTTTCAAAAATAAAAGCACACAAATGGCCAAAGGCGGGTGTATGTCCCTCCTTTTCTGTACACGTTCACTAAACGTTCACTCCCATGGCCTATGGTTCTCGGGAGCGAGCAGAGGCGCGCAGTGTACCAGCTGCATTCCAGGATCAGGTTACTTAACTCAGCGCGGTCGCTTTCACTTTTGCGACTGTGCTTGTTCTTATCGTGTCTTTCCTCGTCCCAGCTTGCTGTCATGACTTGGTTTACCTTTACCTGCACACTCAATGCCTAGGTCATCAGGCCTTTACCTGCTTAAAAAATTTCAAAGACAACAGGATTACAGCAACTTCTTAACGCTTATGCCTTCTCACCTCCTGGAGACGTATGTTGAGGAGGATGAATTATTTCGAAAACTTGCTGCCTTCTCTGAATAAACGCTGACTCCGGTGGCAATCCGCATTTAATTGTAGGCATTCCCCTGCTGCAGGCCTTGACTGTACAGATGTACCTCCTAGCTGGCTGAATTACGTAAAGACCACAATTAGAGGCGGTCTTGTAAAGAGTCTGCAGGCACCATTAGCTCCCACTGGCCGCCGGCGCGCCTTCTCTCAAGCAGAGATGTTACTCATCTGCCTCTCCACTGCTACCAATCCCCCGTAAACACAACAGGGCGCTTGTTTGTTGTTCCTATTCAGAATTAAGAAACACATGTATCTTTTGTGCCCCTGACCGTAATTTCATTGCTGGAGCCCGCCAGTCCCCTCTGTGACATGGATGGATGTAGTAGATATATTGGCTGTGGAGGTGGTAGGAGTGGGCAGCGCAGGCCCCTTACCTGTTGCTCATCTGCAATCAGTCTGTATCTGTCACCTCTGCACACACAAGTGATTTTGGTGTCTTGGCAACTAACCCAAAGTGACGCGCCCTGTTTGGGGTCACTCCGTGACAAGATGCTTTCCCGCTCTGATCTGCCCCATCCTCTCAGCTCCCTGCCGGGCACCTTCATTTTCTGACCCTCTCTCCACACTTCCTTCTCTGCCCCCTCCCCCTTTCGCCCCCTCCTCCGTACAAACACATTTCCCTTCCTCTCTCCCTCGCTCCTTCCCCTGCAGTCCCCTTCGCACCTTCCCCTGCACTCCCCCTCGCACCCCTGCCACCCCTTCTCGTTCCCCACACCCCTCTCCTGCCTGCTCGCGCCTGGCAATACGCAGATTCATTTGTGGCCTGTAATGCGCTCTTCATTAACTGCTTTTGCCTCCATCTCACCTTTAACATTAATCTCTGCACTAATCTCCTCCTCTTATTTGGTAAACCCAATTCATAAGCGCAAACCTTCAAGCACACATGGTTAAAACATTGTCCAGCGCAACTACCACTGTTGAATGTGACTGGTTGCTCTGGTCTTTCTAATGTTTGCAAACTCGCAGCTTGTATGCTGCATGGCTAACCACTTATATCGTCCCAAAGGCGAGACCTATTGGCTATGCGAATGCTTGTTGTTCGAATGTCTCTTAACAAGAACTCAGTTATTGGTGAAAATATAACCAATGACATAGATAACATGGTTGAGGGGCTTGACATTCCCCCTTATCTCTACCTAGAATTTAGGGAGTTAAGGTATCTATGTAAACTTAAAAACATTACTATGGGGGTCCCATCCCTCCAAACAAAAGATCCAGGAGCTGTTGGCAAGGTATGCTAAGGACCACCCCTCTGAACAAGGTAAATACCTCTCAGATGGGGAAGAGGATTGAGTGGATGAGGATAACTTCCAAACCCACTTACTTCCTAGGCAGAACAGGACCCCTGTGCCCACGAATACAACTCTAAGCACTTACTGGGTCAGGTGCTTATGACTCCATTGAGGACCGCCTCCATGAGGAGACCAACCTCTTAGTGAGGTTGGCCAGAAGATTAGATCTAGAGATCAGACTGCTGGCCTTAGAAAAATAAAGAACAGAGATGGGCTTAGCTCCCATCAATGGTGGCAGCAACTTATGATCCCAAAATCCCCAAATGGATTGTCCCCAAATTTGACGAACGTGATGACATCACCAAGTGTTTCACCACTTTTGAGAGGGCTTGTGAAATGAGATGAGTGAAGAAGGCACACTCTGGGGACACTCCTTTGTTAACGGTTTACTGGTAACTGCAGGGACAAACTCTTGACTGTTACTGGGGCAAATGCTGGGTCTTGTGAGCTCATGAAGAACACTCTGAGGGCTCATAACTGAGTAATATAGGTTTAGATTCAGGGGTGCACAAAACCCAAAACCAGTCCTGGATTGACTTTTTAGACTACTCATTTAAGACCGTAGATGGATGGTTAACTGGAAATAATGTGCATGATTACAATGGACTTAACAATCTTTTCTTGAACATATTTTGAGTAATTGCTCTAATGAGAAGTTGCATCAACATCTGGTAGACCTAGGTCTATTTTCTCCCCATGAATTGGGAAAGAAGGCGCTCCACTGGGGCAATACTAGGGTAATAAAAACACCCACTGGTGGTGACTAATAGAAAGGGGTTACCAAACCTCCGTAGGGGAAAGTGGGTGAGAACCAGAAAGACAAAAAGCTAGATTCTTCTAAAGAGCTCCACAAACTTGCTATCAAAAATGTTTTCCAGTCCAATGGCTGGTGCAAAGGGAAGATCTTTGATTCCCTGAAGGCCTGGTGTTTCAACTGTAAGAAGTTAAGACACTTAACTGGAGATGCTACTTGTCCTAACAAGAAGCCCCCCTAGGCCTCCTCCAGTTAGTACTGGTGTAGCCAATCTCCAGATGGGGGCAACAGTTTACCCGGTGAAAATCGGGGTTCACCCTAAAGCATGTCTAGCCCCTGAGGGTGACTGAGTTTGCCACTTAAACTGTGTGGCCACCCAATTTTAAGAGGTATTTACAAGTTCGAGGCATGTGGGCCGCTAAATTTATATCTTGTGCATAGATCGCCGCCTAGTGTTGGGTCCGGATGATTGCACCTTGTTGTCCTGGAAGAGTCTTCGAAGTATCATCAGATAGGTGGCTCCTCCCCTGGACTACAGTGCGCATGGGCATCATCTCCATCCTCATTGTTTTTTTCCGCCATTGGGTTCGGATGTGTTCCGTGACTCTCGTTCTGAACCTATAGGAAAAACTTGTTTCTTCAGGCCAAAAGGCCTCTTTAAGCATCGGTATTGTACTTCGTTCGGTTCTGAATTAAGTTACCCCGTTTCCCGGATACTTGAGCACGTGTGCTCCCAGCTTTTAGGCCCGATCGAAGATTGACCTCGACAATGGAATTCCAGGCCCTGTTTAAACGTTGCTCAGTCTGTAACGCGAAGTACCCTCTCTGACGTGCACCCTGTGTGCAACATATGTCTGTCTCCAGACAACGATGAGGAGAGTTGCTTGGCCTGTTCGAAATTCAGGTCGGAAGAGGCGCTCGCTCTTCGACGTGAGGCGAGACTACCGGCGCGGAGAGCGTCGGATGTGGAGGATATCTTCGAGGCTGGGGACGACGAGGGCATCCAAGAGGAGGAACCGGAGCACTTCTCCGACCCGGCCTCCTGTCAAGAATCTTACTACGGAGAAGAGGTAGACGATGAGAACATTGAAGACGATGAAGCAGTCTAGGTAAGATACGACGGTATGGCCATTGGAGCCACAGAGGGCGGCTCCAGCGATGATCAAGACCCAACCGAAGCTTCGGGGGTCGAAAGTGACACTGTCTTGTCAAAGGCTCAGGTCAAAGCATCGCCGGAAGGCCTTAGCCAAGATCTTTATACTCATTCTTCAGCCCCGCAACCTGGTCCGGCTAAGAATATTTCAGAGCCTTCGGTGGGTATGCCTTCGAAAACGAAATCGAAACTGATAAAAGACCAATCGAAACCGAAACTGGTCAAATCAGTATTTGTTTCGCAAAGCCTCGTTCCATCAGATCCTAAGAAGGCTCGGAGTGTCATTGCCCCTTCGGGGTCACAAAAGGGTGCCAACCCGAAGATCGGTACATCCAAGAGGGTGCCAAATGCCAAACGAGACGGGGCGACGTCATCTAAGGCTGCCCCTGGGGGCGTGGACACTGAAGACGGACTTGTCGCAGCCGCCCCTCAGTCCGAATGCATACAAGTTGATGCTGGTGAAGGTTCTCGAAGACCAGAACAAAATGGCCGCGTTGGAACGTGACGTATCAAGCCGCGGCCATTTTGGGAGTCCCAGCGCAACAACTGGCTCGAGGTTGGCGATGGCCGTGAAAAAAGTCAAACAGCCATCGGGGCCTCCACCTATAGTCTTTGGACTGCCTCTGACCGCAAGACCTAAAACGTCTAAGCCGGCACAGGGCACCGACCCTGAGAAAATTATGTTAAAACTTAAGGGGACGACCGCCACTCCTGAAGGCGTCGGTTCCAATCAGCCTTCTTCTGAAAGCTCAAAGAAGTTGTACATTGAAAAGGGTGAGTCTTCCGGTTGCAGAGTCAAACGGAAGATCTTGCCGGAGAAGCCAATGGAATCCTATCAAATTCCACTTAAAAGGAAAAGGGACTCTGCTTCCTCGCCAGTTCTTTTCGAGTCTGTAAGGCCTTACGGACAAGCCTTTACACATTCCCCCACAAGCACAGAGACTGGTGGGGGGGATGACCAAAAGGACGAGCAATTCAACTATCCAGATGTCTCTAATCAGGATGACTCGCAGGATGTGCTAAACGATCAAGGCACGGCGGACACCCAGTGTTACCAAGTAGAGACAGCTCCCACAGATGATACTGCGGCGTTCAACGCTCTAATTGAAAGGGCAGCGTTGAACCACGATGTGGTCATGCATGCAGACCCAGTTGAGGAGAACTTTCTGTTTGATACCTTTTCTACGTCGGACAGATCAGTGAAGACGCTGCCGATGCTGAAGGGTGTCCTTAAGCACGCCAGTGACATTTTCAAGGACACAACCAGAGCAAGGGTGGAGAACCCACGTATTGAAAAGAAATACAGGCCTGCTCCTGTGGACCCTACATATATAAGGGGTCAATTGCCATTGGACTCTTTGGTGGTCTCCAATGCCCGGAAGAGGGCGAACTCACAAACCAGTGGTGATGCTCCTCCCCAGACAAAGAATCTAAAGTATTAGAAGCCTCTGGGAAGCGGGTTGCTGCGCAAGCAGCGAATATTTGGAGAATAGCCAATACACAGGCTCTACTGGCTAGATACGATAGGGCTCACTATGATACACTAGAGCAATTGTTGCAACACTTGCCTGATGAATATAGAGAGGGGGCGGGAATGTTGATTCAGGAAGGGAAACTGATATCAAACGCTTCTATCAAGTGTGCACTAGATTCAGCTGACACTGCAGCCAGGGCCATTAACACTAGTGTGATGCTAAGGAGGCAGGCATGGTTACGAATTTCAGGATTTAAGCCAGAAATACAAACGAGTTTGCTCAATCAACCCGTTAACCCAGATTTCTTGTTTGGGCCTGACGTTGACACAATTCTTGAAAAGATCAAGAAGGACACCGAGACGGCTAAGTCTATGGGGGCCTTGCAGTCAACAGTTCAGAGGGGGTTCTTTTCGTCGCTCAGGTAGTAGAGG
The DNA here is from genome assembly GCF_964263255.1 of Lissotriton vulgaris. Classification (NCBI taxonomy): domain Eukaryota; kingdom Metazoa; phylum Chordata; class Amphibia; order Caudata; family Salamandridae; genus Lissotriton; species Lissotriton vulgaris. The sequence continues at coordinate 772,739,375 of NC_141700.1, read as the reverse complement.
GCCGTCAAGAGGGCAAACATCTCCGCAAACACAATACAATAAAGGTGGTGCACAGACCACCTTTAACAAAAACAATAGAGGTGGATACCGTGGTAACAGTACCAGAGGACGTGGAAATAATAACACCAGGTCCTCAGCAAATACCAAATAGTGACGTCTTGTCACTGCCCCCGGACCATGTAACACTGGTCGGGGGACGACTCCAGCAGTTCCTGCCAGTCTGGGAAGGCATTACCACAGACAAGGTGGGTGAGGCAACTTATCCAGTACGGGTATTATTTAGAACTGACATCCACTCCACCCAACATACCCCCAAGACCCCATCCTATGTCCTCAGAGCACTTAAACGTATTACAGCAAGAAGTGGCCGGCATGCTGCAAAAAGGGGCCATAGAACTGGTGCCTCTAGAGTAGCACGGAACAGGGGTGTACTCTCTCTATTTCTTAGTCCCAAAGAAGTGATGTAAATAATTAATTTACTCTCTTAATTTCTATGCAGGTAAGTACTTAATCAATAATAACTCAATCGAAATGAAGGAAAACAGAGTCCGTGGTGTAAGAGTTTCTAAGGGTTTTATTCCTCATAAAGGAATCAGGATATCATGTTCTGATCACCACACAGGATGTCAGAAGGGATAGATGAGCGCGCCGTCGTTTATTGACAATACATAGCTTATATACTTGATTTACATCATAATGTTCAATGTAAGAGGCGTAACAGCTGAGAGAAGACAAGATAACAGTATACACGTGGTGCTAGTACATCATCAAGAGGCGTAAACTAGGCGTGTGTGCTAGAAACGTCACTGATAGGTGACGCAAGTGGGTGGCACCAAGGGGTGGTGCTAACAGAATGTTGCAATGTCAGCGGAAATCGGAAGCTTGGATGCGCGCGCAGCTGCATGACGTGTGATAGACGGGGTGCAGGGGACTTGACATTTACACTTGGCGGAAAGAGACAGAAGTCTGGCATGTCAGATCAACTTGTGCTTCTATCATATCCGATATCTGATGTTTAGGAACTAAGCTATCTGGGCAGAAAGGTCTCTAGAGCAGAAGCTATTCTATACTTGCTGTGAGTGCGTGTATAAGCGCCTGAGTGTCTGTATGAGAAGCGTGGGGGCATGGGGCCTCCCATGGAAGCATGGCAACAGAGGCTATGAATTACTTGCATAAAGACAGGTCGGCCCTTCAGCCCTGTAGCTGAGGAAGGATGTTTACTGAAGCTAGCAGGCCGGAATGTATCTTCGGGGAGGAAAACAGATAACTCGAAGGTTATAGTCAATCTTGGCAGGCAGCAGGCTGAGCTGAGCACGGAGGGCCGCGCTAGAAGTAAGTCAGAGTTCACGGGTACGGGGGCTGCTTGGGCAGAGGCCCTCGCAGTCAGAAGCCAGAAAAGAGGCTCGGTGGCAGAGATTCAGGGCCTACTTTCAGCCAGGCTGAAAAACGTAGGAGTACACTTCAAAAAGACGTTGGCATAGCATACTTAGGAACGGACCATCAAACCCATTCATGGTGGGTCTGAAAGAGGACAAGTTAACGTTGGACGCAAATGTATTTGCGTCTTCATAGCTGGTACAGGAGGGAAGTTACATGCACTTTTACTCGTACATGGAGTCGGTGGGGTACTCGCTAGGGAACACAACATGACCATAAAATTTATATTACCTCATTCCCTCCTTGTTCCCTACGGACCCTTCATGATATATCGATCCTCATAAATCGATCAGTTTGTTCTTGTAACATTATATGTTCGTCTTTCTTTCTTTGACTGTTTGAGAGGCAACTGGAATGCTCAATGCAGGATGTGGCACACAGTCCACATATCGCTGGCCCACACTGCAGGCACAGGCAACAACTGAATACTATAACAAGGCCAATGCCTAGGAACGATAAGATCTTCCATCCCCAAGCTGTCAACGTAGTCCAGAACCAACCGGACCAAGTCCAGGTGCCTGGATTCTGATGTATCTGATTTGCAATTTTATGTAAACGGGTGATAGCTTGATAGACAGATGGTGCGTTTTGTGGAATGAAAACACAGCAACTTGACCCGATGACCTTACAAGCTCCACCTCTATCTGCCAAGATGACGTCAATCACAAGACGATTTTGAAGGACAACAGTCCGTATAGCAGACTGCTCCTCTGTTAAGTTACCTAGAGCGGAGGCAGTTTCGTTCACTACTGCTTCGAGTGTTCTCGTTAATCTGCGTATTAATTTACTGTTTTGGACAGGTCCTAGGAAGAAAAAGAATCCTTTATTGAAATCAGTGTACTGTTCCCATGCCGTTTCTGTGTAGTCGACAAGGGGAATATCTCTTTTGGGTCTATTCGGTGCTAGATTCGTATTTCTATGGTAATCAGGAGGAGCTAGGAAAACAGGTGGCAGAAGGAAGGCAATGTAACAGGTACCATCCCAATCTGGAGGCAAACGTATGTATGCGGTATGACCACAAACAAAGTAGGAATGACTGATAGCTTTAAAGGACGATTTACCATGGTCACTGAACTCGACCACAGTAGTGCATTTACTATGACCTACGTGTACTGAACCTTTCTTGCTAACACATAATTCACCTGTGACTGGTAGTACTAACATATGGGGCAGAACTGGAGCAGTTTCAGATTCAACAGTGAGGATCATAAGGCTAATTGTGTAATTACCTAATCCATATACTTCATTTTCTAGATCAGTTCCTATTCGAGTGGGAAGTCCTTCTTGATCAGGATAACAGACGTTGAGCAGGACTAAGTTCAAGTTTCCCCAAACCCAGCCCCCATCGAAAACAGCAATATCAGGATCTAAAGAATTAATTATTTTAAACCATGCTCCACAGGAGCCATTGTGAGTGAATGGGTACGGAAAGAGAGGCAGAGCTCCCTTGTAATTCTGGTAGGGAGGGAGTCGGCCACATATCCAACAGTCTGTAGCATTATTTGTCTGATGGGAATGGTGTAACATACTAATGAATGTATTGTTGCGCAGCGCAAGTCTGTAAGAGAGTTCATGTGCAGGAAGGTCACTAAAAGTGTGTTCAGCAGAGACATTGTAAGCAGATTGTTCACGCCTGAAAATAGGCCAGTACATAGGAAGCAGAATGCTGGCAATAATAATTAGAATACTCAGAATAAACATGATTATTAGTGTCACTATGCAGTGACTACGAAGTGATTTGCAATATGTTCTTCTCTTTTCCTCTCTCTCTCTAACTCGATCTAGGGGATACATGTCAGAAACTATTTAACCGATTCACCTAAGGGAGGACTTAAACAATTAAACTGTCTGACTTGCTAGATCGAAGCTTCATTCGGTAAAGTTCTTGAGGAGTCTTTTCTCTTTTAGGCACAGTAACGTCTTGTGCTTCAACACAGTCTTTGGTGGGGGTGGACGAGTCAGAGTCCTGTTTCAGTCCGTTTTTTAGTTCATTGCATAGTTTGATGTGACTCGTGTGGACCCACCCCTTTCTCCCCTCGATTTTCACGGCGGTCCTAGTGGTAAGCAGAACGGTCTTTGGAGACTTCCAGCGGGGCTCCAGCGGACTTTTCCGGTCGAAATTCCGGACGACTACCAGGTCACCTGGGCGGACCTCATGCGCCTTTACATCGGTGTTGTCAGGGAAGGCTGCGGCAACCTGTGAACGACATGATTGGAGTGCAGACATCAAGGAGGCAAGGTAATCTGTCAACATGTTACAATCAATATCAGTGATCTTTTTCGGAACGGGCGTCCCCCACATATTCGGCGGTCTGCCAAAGACCACTTCGTACGGGGATAGCCCTGATCTCGAGTGGGCGACCATCCTCATGTAGAATAGTGCCACGGGCAGGGCGACTATCCAGTCGACCCCTTTTTCCTGACAGATCTTGGCAAGACGGATTTTTAGTGTCTGATTATGCCTTTCTACAAGGCCAGCTGCTTCGGGATGTCGGACACAGTGGAACCTCCACTGATATCCTAGCAAGAGGGAAACTTGTCTCATCAGCTCGGACGAGAACGGCTGTCCGTTGTCTGAATACACGACACGGGGCAAACCGTACCGTGGGAAGAATTCACGAACCAACTGTCTAGCAGTGGTCGGAGCAGTGTAGTCTGGGACTGGGTATGCTTCGGTCCAGCGGGACAGAGCACAAACAATTACAAGGACATACTTAAATCCTCTACAGCTATTCATCTGGAGATAATCCATCTGGAGGACTTCAAAAGGGTGATCGGGAGGATGAAATCCACCTTGCTCAACAGGGACGCTTTTACCTGGATTGAACTGACAACAGATCATGCAAGTACGCACTTTCTGTTTTGCTGCTGCTCGTAAGTGTTTGTTGTACCAGAGATTCTGTAAACTGTCTAACATGGCTTTCTCTCCAAGATGGGCAGGACTATGTGCTGTATTTATCATGACTTGAACCATTGAGTCGGGGAGAAACCATATAGATTTTCCCTTCGTCACCCAACCTTGATCTGTCTGAATCCCTCCTAGTTCAGTCCATTTCTTTATCTCCTCTGGAGTAGCATGTGTCTGGATATCAATTACATCTAGGGCGGGATCTCTAACTGCCATACACTGGGTCTGGACTATTGTCTTTGTCACATCAGTAGCCTGGGTGTAAGTCAATGCTGTATGTTTTGCTGTCTGGTCTGCCAGGTCGTTACCCTGGGAAACAGAATCTGTGACTTTAGTATGTGCCTTACACTTCATGACTGATATGCCCGAGGGCAAATGTATTGCTTCTAACAGTGCTTGAATGAGGGGGCCATGTTGTATCTTGGCCCCATGGGAAGTCAGAAAACCTCGTTCTTGCCAGAGGACTCCGAAGTCGTGTACAACTCCGAAGGCATAGCGGGAATCTGTGTATATGTTAACATTTCTGTTCTTGGCTAGAATACAGGCTCGAGTCAGAGCGATGAGCTCTGCTGCTTGAGCAGACAGGGTGTCAATACGATGTGTTTCTTTAATTTCAGTTTCAGTGGTCACGGCGTACGCGGCCACTAATTCTCCTGTACTTGTTCTCATGCATGAACCGTCCACATAAAGTGTCAGGTCTGGATTTGTCAATGGGACATCTGTTAAGTCTCGTCTAGGCTTAGTTACTGCATTAATTATTTCTATACAATCATGCGGAGCTGGATCTGTCATAACTGTAGGTAACAGTGTTGCGGGGTTCAGGATGCTGCAACGTCTGATTTCTATGTGTGGCTGGAATAGTGTTAATTCATAACCTGTCAGTCGTGCTATAGTTAAGTGTTGAGTCTGGGTTCTGTTTAACAAAACCTCTACAGAATGTGGTACTTGAACTGTTAACTGATGACCTAAAACAATTGAATCACTTTGTCTTATTGCTAACGCTGTTGCTGCTACTGACTTTAAGCACGCAGGGAGTGCTTGAGCTACTGAATCCAATGTACTAGAAAAATAAGCACAAGGCTTATGTGAACCTGCTTGGTCTTGAGTGAGGACAGACAACGCTGTGCCATCACGTTCTGTAACAAAAAGTGTAAACGGTTTGCTGTAACATGGTGTCGCTAAAACTGGTGCTTGGCATAAAACTTTCTTTAATTCTTCAAAAGCTTGTGTGTGTTCCTGAGTCCAAGGGAGGACAGTCGAAGTCGCTGCCTCCTGTGTCGTTAACTGGATGAGTGGTTTAGCTAGAAATGCATACTGGGGAATCCATTGTCTGCAGTACGAGGTGAGGCCTATGAAGGCCCGCACTTCCTTTTGTGTCTTGGGTTGCGGCATGTTCACAATTAACTGAATGCGATCGGGAGTGAGCTGTCTCCCCACTTTGGACAGCAAGTGACCCAAGTACACAACTTGCTGAACACAGAATTGTAGCTTCGAAGGAGACACCTTGTGTCCCTTGTCGGCCAGGAAATGTAAAACTGTCAGTGATGCTTTTTCACATTCGGGCTCACTTCGTGCGGTGATCAGCAGATCATCGACGTATTGTAGTAAAGCGGTGTTAACTGGCATTTGAATACAATCTAGTTGTCTTTTCAGTGCTTGACTATAGATGCTGGGGCTTTCTGTGAATCCTTGAGGTGCGCGCGAAAATTTGAAACTGCGTCCATTTAAACAGAATCCGAAGAGATATTGGCTCTCTGGATCAATAGGCACGCTGAAGAAGGCGTTCTTGAGATCAATTACAGTAAAGAACGTTGCTTCTGAATCAATAGCAGTCAAGAGAGATGATATATCGGGGACCACAGGATACTGTGGGATAATGCATTTATTCAATTCTCGAAGATCAATCACCAGCCGATATACTGGCGGTGCATTGGGATCAGTACGTTTAAGAATCGGAATGATGGGTGAGTTACAGATATTGGAGTCGGTCTCGACGACCACTCCTTGGGCAATGAGCTCTTCAATGATTTTCAGTAAAGCCGCTACAGCATCGGGTGGTAACTTGTATTGTCTGATTCTGGGTAATACAACACCTGCCTTGAGGGTAACGCGGTATGGTGTAATGTGCATACATCCTACATCAGTTGGGCCTTTTGCCCACAAGTAATCAGGTACATTTTTCAATCTGACGTCAAACTCACGAAGGACGTAATGACCCTTGAAATCCCGCAGAAAGAGTCTAACTCCCTCCGGGGAGCAGCATATTATAGCCCCTAGAGCCTTCAGTGTTTTAATTCCTAACAGATTTTCCGGACATGATTTTGTTAGTAACAGGTCTGTAACGCGTGATAATGGACCCACAGCCAGGGGAACTGGTTCTGAGACTTCATTTACAATAGGTTGTCCTGAAAAACCAAGGGAAACATTTTGTGAGCCTGAGAGGGGTGCCCCTGGAACTTCGTCATGACTTATTGTAGTGCGACTTGCCCCTGTGTCAATTAAAAACTTTCTATCTTTCCCCAATACTTGACTGTGTACATAAGGACCTTCTTGATCTACAGGAATCTCGATAAGAGGCAAGCCACCTTCCCTCTCTAGGCTGTTTCATGTATATCGGGAATATTCGGGGTAAGCAGACTGGGCATACTGGTACATCTGTTGTGAGACTTGCTGAGTTGCAGCAATGGGCTGTGGCTGTGGTACTGCTACGGTCTGTGCTGTCTGTGCGGATGCATGCATGGGCTGTGTATTCTGTGTAGACTGATGCTGGTTATGGTCTTGTCTAGGCGGATGCGGTCTCTCTTTAGTTTTACCTGTCGCTATGTTATGTTTCAGAACTGCACATTCGTGTACGTAGTGACCTGGCTGCTTGCAATAATTGCATGTCCCTTTAACAGGAGCTGCAGCGTGACTTGTCTGGGTCGTACCTTTCCTGTGACTGTCGGATGGGACCGTCTGGGCTACTAACATTTTCATTTTCGTGTCTTTCATGCGCTTCTGTTCCTGATCTTGTTCTTCCCTAATTCTATTCTGGTGATATTGTAACATTTGTAACATCTGGGATGGCGTATTTGCTTGCCATGTACTCTCGACTTTATACACTCTATTTTTAACTAACGGTAGGGAATTCTCGACTAACTTTGATACAAAAAGATGTGGGTACGACTCGCTACTTGGCTGGAGGCCACTATTGATAATAAAACATTTCTCGAATCTTGAATAAAAGTCGCTAGTATCTTCATCATGTTTCTGTTTACAGGACGAGATTGCATCCCAATCCTCCTTTCTAGTTGTCAATAATCTGGGCAGGACCTGTACTATTAAACCTGGTAATGCTTTAGTCTTGTCCCCAAGGCCTAACCCTGGAACCCGTTTCTTTTCTTCATCCTCTATTTCTGCCCAGGCAATCTTTGCGTCTCCCACCTCCCAGTCCTTTTCCTTTAATTTCTCGAATATACCCGTAGGCAATAATACTTTCAACATTTTCATGATATCATCATATGTGTAGTCCCCCATCAGTAACATGTCTTTGAGCTCTCTATGAAAACCTGCAGGGTCTTTATCATGGCACGGTACTAATTTCTTCATTTCTAACAGTTCTAATTTAGTTAGAGGCGTGTGTACATACACGCGTTTCAAAATTTTATCCTCACCCATAACAGGGTGCACTTCTCGCAAGGGGTTCTGACTTTCAATACCACCCCCGCACTGCATATGGTACATTTTCCTTTCTGGAGGTGGGGCGGGAACATATTCAGGACTTACAAAGGTGTCATATCTGCGTCGTTGTTCTAGAATTATTTGAACTAATTTAGTGCTTAGGCCTCTCCATCTATCCATCAGTAGTGCTTCTAGTGTCTCATGTAAGGGACCTGGATCGGAATAATGTTTTCTGTACTTAATGAGAAGGTGCTGAATCATATATATACCTGCTAATTTCTGTTCGTCGGGGGAGAGGTTCAGAAATGTCTGTGCTACGGTGTCATCATTATATATGTCTGCATTTTCGGCCCATGATACCGCTGATCGGGCTAATTCTTGTTCATCCATAGAATTGAGTACATGGTACCCAACTCGATCTCGAAGCCGTTTATCAGTTTCCTGGAACTGATGTTCAGCAGAATTCGGATTCGTTAAGGCAGAGAAGAAAACTCTCTTGCTTTCTGGACGGATACCCTTCCTAAGATAAGTTCCCTTACCTACATATGCTATAGTGCTTGTAGTCGGTTCTAGTTCTTCAGATTCTTCTTCCTCCTCGGAGGGAGCCTTTTCTTTCTCTTTCTCGTGTACTGCTATCACTGCTTTCTTAATCTTTTTATACATGGCCTCTATGCAATTTTGTCTGTCATGTTTTCCATCGGCTATATTTTGACCCCACTTGTTCAATGCATCCAATTCACTCTGCTCTGTTCCGGGCCTGTCTCGTTCTCTTATTAGACAATTTATGAAAAATCGTAGTATCAGTGCTTGCATGGTAACTTTCTGTTTCTCCAGGGCATCCTTAATACTGTCGGGGTCCTTTCCCGTTTGAACGAACTCATATATTCTATCTAGGTGCTCCTTCATTCCTGCATAACATAACAAACTATCAGTAGCAGATCTTAACCGTAAAGACGCTAATATCATTAAGTCGTCCTGTCCAGGTTCTGGATCATATCTACAAACTGACATATTTTCTTTTAGTGCATCAAGACGGGATGAATTAGAAGAACGGGGGGATCTGTGCGTAAAAGGACTCTGCATACCTCTGAGATTTAATCTGTGAGTCGGTGGCGGGGTCTGGAGACCCGCGGTCGCACCTCCTGAAGCGGAAACTTGGGCATTATCTCTGTGTGTAGTCAGTATCTGAATTTGTCTTTTAGTAGGATCTGATTGAAGTGGTTTCGGCAGATCAGTTTTAGGTGAGGGAAGTGGCGGAGCTGGCGGAGCGGGACTAGTCTTTTTCGGTGTCGGCTGAGAGTGATCTTGGGGGGCAGTACCACCCCCGGCCCTGTCAGTAGGCAGGGCACGAACAGGCAGATTGGTGTAAGCTGGCGCTACATCTTCGAGATATGAATTTAGGAATATGTCTTTAGTAGTCTTATGCATTACTTTAGTTGGAACTAATGGTGACGGCAAATTTTTCGGTATTTCTGAAATGGCGTCAGGGGTACCATCGGCCAAAAGATACATGTTGTTCACTTTGCCATTTAGGATACGATCTATTTGTTCTACTTTTACTCGAATTCCCTCAGTAACTAATTCGTTTTCTTGGGCCTTTTCTGATTCTTTAAGCCTGTCTTCTCTACGGAGTGCTCTATCAGCACGCTTACGTGATTCCTTACGCCAAAATTCTATGGCGTCTTTCTGAGATTGTCTAGCTTTCTTTTTCCGTAATATTTCTTCTACCTTTATGATGCACTCGGCATCCCATGTTCCGTTAACTGGCCATCGGTATCTTTCCTCTAGGTGCTTGGTATAATCTGTCCATAACTCTAGATACAAGATGGCGTCTATGCCATGCTTATTATACATGAAATTACCTGGAGTGTCCCTAGGGGGGATTGGAATCTCTTCCTCTAACATCCCTTTCCTAGTTCCTATCTGCTTTAATTTGTTAAAAAACGGCATTGTGCCTACTTGATACTGAAATGCTTGATCCTTAATACTTAATTTCGCCTGTAACTATTTAAACAAAAAAACACAATAATACACAAGAACAATCACATTCATACCACGACATTAATCACATGAAACATTTAAAGACATAGCTAACTTCCCCCTACTCTGAATGTACCGCTCAACGATACAGATACACTGCTGTAACAGTGCAGAAATTCGGAATACTTTATATACTGCTAAACAGTACAGATACACTGCCTAAAAACAGTGCAGACCGGACTTGCGTACCCAAACCCGTCTAGATACGACCCAGCAATGGTACTCACCGGGAAGCACGGAAAACAGAAGGCCTCGGAAAACTCGACTGGACTCGACTCGGAACTTCGGAAAACTTCGGAAAACTTCGGAAAACTTCGGAAAACTTCGGAAAACTGGTGGGCCTCTTCACACCTCGGACCTTGCTTCCTTCGGCTGGGCTCTGGTCGGGATCCTCCGCACTCCTCACCGCCTCGTCTGGGCACTGATCGCAGTCTTCGTCACCTCCGTGTGTCAGAGGGGGATGCAGGAAATCCTGCCAGTACACGTGTTGTCCGTCTAACTGATGGCAGGGGACACGGATTGCAACGCACCTTCCGGCGCGTGAGGTGGGGGAGGGGTCCCTATTTGGGCGCCAAAATGATGTAAATAATTAATTTACTCTCTTAATTTCTATGCAGGTAAGTACTTAATCAATAATAACTCAATCGAAATGAAGGAAAACAGAGTCCGTGGTGTAAGAGTTTCTAAGGGTTTTATTCCTCATAAAGGAATCAGGATATCATGTTCTGATCACCACACAGGATGTCAGAAGGGATAGATGAGCGCGCCGTCGTTTATTGACAATACATAGCTTATATACTTGATTTACATCATAATGTTCAATGTAAGAGGCGTAACAGCTGAGAGAAGACAAGATAACAGTATACACGTGGTGCTAGTACATCATCAAGAGGCGTAAACTAGGCGTGTGTGCTAGGAACGTCACTGATAGGTGACGCAAGTGGGTGGCACCAAGGGGTGGTGCTAACAGAATGTTGCAATGTCAGCGGAAATCGGAAGCTTGGATGCGCGCGCAGCTGCATGACGTGTGATAGACGGGGTGCAGGGGACTTGACATTTACACTTGGCGGAAAGAGACAGAAGTCTGGCATGTCAGATCAACTTGTGCTTCTATCATATCCGATATCTGATGTTTAGGAACTAAGCTATCTGGGCAGAAAGGTCTCTAGAGCAGAAGCTATTCTATACTTGCTGTGAGTGCGTGTATAAGCGCCTGAGTGTCTGTATGAGAAGCGTGGGGGCATGGGGCCTCCCATGGAAGCATGGCAACAGAGGCTATGAATTACTTGCATAAAGACAGGTCGGCCCTTCAGCCCTGTAGCTGAGGAAGGATGTTTACTGAAGCTAGCAGGCCGGAATGTATCTTCGGGGAGGAAAACAGATAACTCGAAGGTTATAGTCAATCTTGGCAGGCAGCAGGCTGAGCTGAGCACGGAGGGCCGCGCTAGAAGTAAGTCAGAGTTCACGGGTACGGGGGCTGCTTGGGCAGAGGCCCTCGCAGTCAGAAGCCAGAAAAGAGGCTCGGTGGCAGAGATTCAGGGCCTACTTTCAGCCAGGCTGAAAAACGTAGGAGTACACTTCAAAAAGACGTTGGCATAGCATACTTAGGAACGGACCATCAAACCCATTCATGGTGGGTCTGAAAGAGGACAAGTTAACGTTGGACGCAAATGTATTTGCGTCTTCATAGCTGGTACAGGAGGGAAGTTACATGCACTTTTACTCGTACATGGAGTCGGTGGGGTACTCGCTAGGGAACACAACATGACCATAAAATTTATATTACCTCAGAAGGACGGGTCTCTCAGACCCATTCAGGATTTGAGACCCTTGAGCCTATACATCCTTTCAGAACATTTCCACATGCTGACTCTTTAGCAGGTCCTGCCATTGCTCAGTCAGGGGGATTTCCTGGCAACTCTGGATCTGAAGGATGCATATTTCCATATACCCATACATCAGGCACACAGGAAATACCTCAGGTTCACTATACAGAAGCCTTACCAGTTCAAGGTACTACCCTTTGGAGTGACCACTGCTCCCAGAGTGTTCACCAAGTGCTTGGCGACAGAGGCGGCACACCTTCGGAGACAATACATTCATGTCTACCCTTACCTGGACGACTGGCTTGTGCAAGCAAAGTCGGCCCAGCAGTGCGCCAGCCACGTGTCCCGCACAATTCATCTTCTGCACAGTTTGGGATTTTCTCTGAACTATCCCAAGTCGCATCTTCAACCCGCTCAAGTACAGCAGTACCTGGGAGCAACGTTGGACACTGCGACTGCTACTGCCCAGCCAAACTCGGTGCGAATCAACAGCATGTAACTGCTAATTTGCAAATTCAGACCACAACACTCACTACAGGCGCGAGTGTTTCTGCAGTTGATAGGCATGATGGCCTCCTGCATATTCATAGTCCCGCACGCAAGACTGCACATGCGTCCGCTCCAAGAGTGTTTAGCACGACAGTGGAATCAGGCTCAAGGGCAATTGAAAGACCTAGTGTTGGTGACCGGTCGTGCGTACAACTCTCTGCATTGGTGGAATCCACGCAACCTTTGCAAGGGATGAACGTTCCAAGAGTCTTTACCACAAATAGTGCTCACGACAGACGCATCCCTCCTGGGGTGGGGGGCGCATCTCCTTCATTACACAGTGCAGGGACTATGGTCGGATCAACAGAAGATGCACATCAATCTGCTGGAATTGATGACAATCTTCATGGCAATGAAGGCTTTCAAGATACATCTGTGCAACAAGGTCGTGTTGATCCGGACGGACAACATGACGGCCATGTATTACATTCAGATGCAGGGAGGTACTCACTCTCCACAGTTGTCACACTTGGCACAGAGTATGTGGAAATGGGCCATTCAGAGGAACATTTTCCTCATGGCGGAGCACCTCCCAGGCCAGGACAACCAGATGGCGGATCTGGTCAGCAGGCACAGTCATCAGGTGCACGAGTGGAAGATTCATCCTTCGGTGCTGCAACCGTACTTCCGGCAGTGGGGGCATCCAGAAATCGACCTGTTCGCCACAAACGAGAACACAAAATGCCCAAACTTCGCCGCTAGGTTCCCACACCCGCGGTCTCAGGGCAATGCGATATGGATGAACTGGTCAGGCAGACTTGCGTACGCTTTTCCGCCGGCCCCAGTCATACCTCTGGTGGCACGGAAACTCAGACAGCACACGATGACTCATCTTGGTTGCTCCAACGTGGGCGAGGCAAGCATGGTACACCACGTTCCTAGAACTTTACGTGGTGCATCATCAAAGACTGCGTTTTACACCCAGTCTTCTCACTCAGAGCCATGGCAAAGTTCAGCACCCAGATCCGCAACAGTTAAACCTCACGATATGGCTCCTGAAGTCATAGAATTTGGGTATCTGAATATGCCTCCTGATTGTATGGACATCATTACGGAGGCAAGACGGCCTACCACTAGGGCCTGCTATGCTGACAAATGGAAAAGTTTTGTCATTTACTGTTCCAACCATGACATAAACCCTCTAGATGCATCAACACAGAACATTATTTGTTACCTGTTACATTTATACAGATGCAATCTGGCATACAGTTCTATACGTATTCATTTGGCGGCAATAGCGGCTTACTTACAGAACAGGCAATACCTTTCACTGTTCAGAGTGCCAGCCATAAAGGCTTTTATGGACGGACTCAAACGAGTCATTCCACCCAGAAGACCACTTTCACCGGTCTGGAATCTTAATGTAGTTTTGACCAGACTGATGGGACCTCCTTTCGAACCTCTCCACTCTTGTGAGATACAGTTCTTAACTTGGAAGGTTGCCTTCTTAGTAGCGATCACGTCGCTGAGACGGGTTAGCGAGCTGCAAGCCCTAACCATTCAAGAACCTTTTATACAGGTTCACGCAAATAGGGTGGTACTACGCACTAACCCTAAATTCATGCCCAAGGTAGTTTCTCAGTTCCACATTAATCAAACTATTGAACTGCCAGTTTTCTTCCCTAATCCAGACTCCGTGGCAGAAAGATCACTGCACACATTGGACGTCAAAAGAGCTCTCCTGTACTACATAGACAGGACGAAGGATTTCAGGAAGACTAACCAACTCTTTGTTGCTTTTTCACCACAGCACAAGGGCAAACACATTTCCAAATCAGGTATAGCCAAATGGATTGTTAAGTGTATTCAGATTTGTTATCAGAAGGCTAAACGCACACTAACAGTCCCCCCAAGAGCGCATTCAACACGCAAGCTAGGGGCATCCATGGCTTTCCTGGGTAACATTCCATTAGAGGACATATGTAGAGCAGCCACATGGAATAACATGCATACATTCACCAAACACTACTGTGTTGATGTACATTCCAAGCGGCAAGCTGCTGTAGGACAGGCTGTTCTAAAGTCCCTCTTTCAGGCTGCTGCAGCTGGCTCGGGCAACCACCGCTAAGGGAGAAACTGCTATTTATTCTATGCACAAGATATGAATTTAGCGGCCCACATGCCTCGAACAGAATATGCTACTTACCAGTATGCATCTGTTCTTGGCATGTAGGGCCGCTAACATTCATATCGCCCGCCCATCCTCCTCGGTGCCTGTCTCAGTTGTAGCAGTCAGAATTATTTGTAAGCATGGTCATCAAGTATTGTATTGGACTCCATCTCTGCCACAATGGCGAAAAACAATCTGAGGATGGAGATGATGCCCATGCGCACTGTAGTCCAGGGGAGGAGCCACCTATCTCGTGATACTTCAAAGACTCTTCCAGGACAACAAGGTGCAATCATCCGGACCCAACACTAGGCAGCGATCTATGCACAAGATATAAATTTTAGCGGCCTTACATGCCAAGAACAGATGCATACTGGTAAGTAGCATATTCCTACTCCTGGATCAATGAGACTAGCATAAGAAGCCCTGAGGGATACAGGAACCATTGTCACCATGGTGAGACACTCTGGTTTCCCTAGAGCAATACCCGATAAAAAAATTATCCAGTCACCAACGCTGACAGTGTTACTACTAACCATGCCATGGCAATATTAGATTTGGAGGGGGAGGGGGGTGAAGGAGGGGGGCAAAGGAGGGGGGCTTCTTGTTGGCTTGAAACAGGTAGTACTCTCTCCAAAGGTTCCAGATGACTGTTTAGAAACCCATGCAACAATGCTCGACATTCCTGAGATTGTCAAGACTAGAGCATAGAGCTGAAAACAGGGTGGAGAAGAGTTGGAGCCTTAAAGAATGGCCTAACCTTCCATCAAGATAAAAGATAAGAAGACTGGAAAAACAGCTTCTGAACAGTAAGAAATTCAGAACCTTTCTCCGCAGGGACAGGACTTGGAAACACCTGAGGGAACTGAGCCCATGGAACTTGACCCTTGCCAGGTTTAGCTCTTAAGCTCAGGGAGACCCACTAGGGAACAGCTGTCCCTTGGACAACAGTCCTGTCCAACACTTGAAAGCCCAGACTGCAAACTACTGCACAGGAAGAGGGAGATGTCCACGGTACCCAGAGCCTATTGGGAGTAGGAATTCCAGTACACCGACGCCAGATACCCCAACCCTGGTGCCACTAGGAGAGTGATAGTACCTCAAATGTATAGAATATTTACTCACTTTGGCTCATGACCTCTCCCTAGCTGTGCATCTTGGCCAGACCAAGACTTGAGAAAGGCTAGTTAGCCACTTTTATTGGCCCCAGAGGTCCCAGAAATTAAAGGAGTTTGTCATCACCTGTGTCACCTGTCAAGGCAGTGGCACAACATGTGGACACCCAATGGCCCTCTTAATTCCACTACCAGTGGTTTGGGTTCCCTTTGAAAGGGTAGGTGTGGACATAGTGGGTCCACTTGGACCTCCCAGTGCCTCAGGAAACAAATGTATACTTGTGGTAGGGGATTATGCCACCAGGTATCCTGAAGCGATTACCCTTAGTACTACTACAGCTCCTACAGTAGCCAAGGCTCTCATTGGTGTCGCCACAGTAGGGTTTCCTAAGGAGGTGGTGACAGACAGAGGGTAAAACTTAATTTCTGCATACCTCAAACACATGTCGAAAAGAGTGTGGAGTGCCGTAAAAGTTTACTACACCCTATCGCCCACAAACCATTAGTCTTTTTGAAAGGTTCCACAAGACATTTAAGGGCATGATCATAGGGCTCCCTGAAAACTCAAAAGGAGATGAGATGTTCTTTTGCCATGCTTGCTCTTTGCCTACAGGGGGTGCCTCAGAAGAGAGTAGCGTTTTGCCCCCCTCTGACCTTCTGTTTGGCCATCCTATTAGGGGGCCACTCTGTCTTGTTCAGAGGGTTGACAGGCGCTTCTCCAAGAACCCAAACGGGTTATTGTGGACTATGTACTAGGCCTAAGGTCCAGAATGGCAGAGTACACGGAAAAAGCGTCCAAAAATCTTGAGGCCAGCCAGGAGCTCCAGAAGCACTGGTATGACCGAAAAGTTGCACTTGTGGAAATTCAACCATGAGAAAAGGTGTGGGTTTTGGAGCCTGTGGCACCAATGGCCTTCCACGATAAATGGAGTGGCCTTAACCCCATCTTAGAATAGAGAAGTGTGGTCACCTACTTGGTACACCTCTGCACAAGCAGGACCCCCAAAAGATGATCCATGTGAACCGCCTAAAGCTTTTCCACAATAGGGCTGACATAACGATACTGATGGTTACTGATTAGGATCATGAGGCTGAGAACCTCTCCCTGACCTCCTCTTACAGCCCCAAAGATGGGCCAGTGGATGATGTCTATTCAGGCACCCTCACTGCCCAACAGCAGGCTGACTGTGTAAGCAAGTCTTACAGCAGTATGATCAATTCTTCTCCTCGACCTTTGGTCAGAGAAACTCGTGTACCCATGATGTGGACACTGGGGACCATGTACCTGTTAAAAACAAAATCTATTGATAGTCTGATTAAGTTAAGGAGCGCATCAAAGCGGAGGTCAGTAAGAAGTTGGAGTTAAACGTGATTGAACCATATGAGGGCCCCTGAGCCATCCCAGGGGTCATAGTACCCAACCCTCATCCACAGTGTGGAAATGGAAAAATGAGGTTCTATGTGGACTACAGAGTTAAACCTCTGTCACTAAGACAGATGCTCACCCCATCCCAAGAGCTGATGGGTTGATAGATCAATTAGGTGCAGCCAAGTTTCTTAGTACCTTTTGACTTGACTGTAGGGTACTGGCAAATTGGCATGGCACCAGGAGCCAAAGAAAAAATAGCATTTTCCACCACTGATCAGCATTATCAGTTTACGTTTATGCTCTTTGGTTTAAAGAATGACCCTGCCTCCTTCGAAAGGTTTGTGAACGTTCTTGCTGTATTGGAGGCCTGTAGTGCAGCAAATCTTGATGATTTTGCTGTGTTTAACTCCACCTGACAGGATCACCTGATCCACCTGGCGAAGGTTTTAAAAGCCCTCCAAACTGCAGGCCTAACTATCAAGGCATCAAAATGCCAGATAGGGCAGTGAACAGTTTATATTCTTAAAAAAACAAAAATACATTACATTTTATTGGTATTACATAACAGTGATAACAAACATTCCAAGCATGTCTGAAAGGAGATAATAGTATACAGTACTTCTTAATACATTGTTCACCTTGGTGGCTTAGAAGCATTACAATTGAACAGAATTATTTCAGCTAAAAACATTGTACATAGTTTTTTAATTAGTCTGGTTGATCCCGTAAAAAAGTAGTGAGTGGTTCCCAAAAATTTGTAGGTTTGGCCAGCTGTCTGTAGCTCCTCCGCATACAATAGGAAATTCTCTGAAGTAGACTGAGTGCATTTATTACCCAGTGTTTCACTGTTGGGGATTTTTTACTGTCCCAGTGCATTGCGACTCTTCGTTTTGCACGGAGCAGTGCAATAGCAGCACATTTTTTCTTGGCAGATTTTAAAGGCATTAAGTGGCCTAGTAAGCATGGTTGTGGTGTGCAATCCATTTTACAATTTAACATTTCCTCCAGTAAGCGTACTACCTGTTCCCAATACAATCTCACTTTGCTACAATACCATGCAAGGTGCACGAAATCGGCCTCATCCAACCCACCTCCCCAACATTTTGCATAGTCTCAAAACCATATTTGTGCAATTTAAGTGGGGTATGATAGGCCCTCATGTAGATATTTGTAGTTTATGATACGTAAGTTAACATTGGGAGTGAGCACTTCCGTGAGTGTGCAGCAGGATTGCCGTTCTTCTACCAGTGGTGTCTAGTGACTTTTTCGATTAATCTCGAGCCTTGTGCGTTCTATTGCCTATATCAGCTTGCAGAGCTCTACAGAGTTCTGGCACTATGTGAGTGTTATCTGGAGTTATGATTAACAACTGTAATGTCTCGAGCATAAGGGTAGATGGGGTAAAGGTTTTTTTATTGCTTCACGGAGTCTGTGATAAGTACATTTGAATACCATTGTTTGATTGCTCACATATGAGAGGTCTTCAGGGGTGATAAAAGTTCCATTAAGATATAGATCTCCCATTACCAGTAGGCCTACCTGTCGTATTAGTTCCATACTGCCCGTATCTTGTGTTAGACAGGGAGGGGTGTTGATCTAGTGGCCTATTTGGTGCATATATCTGGCTTTTATGAGTTATGAGACTTATTCATTGCCATGCGGTGGATGTAGTGCGTACAGTATTAATTTCACTTTTGGTTAAAAGAGGTTGTCGGTGTGGTAGTATGTTTGGCAATTCTATGGGATTGTCTTCGCCATCTTTCACCGCTAGTTGCCGCATATAACATATCGGATGGTACCAATAATACACGTATTGTGCTTGGGCACATAAATAATATAATGATAAATCAGGCACTGTGAAGCCGCCATATGTATACAGTAGAGTCAGTGTGTGCAGACTTATCTGTGCCTGCTTTCCTTACCATATGAGTCTTGTAAGATTCATGCCTCGTCTTTTGAAAATTGGGGCAGGCGTTGTTATAGGGATGTTAGTGAAGAGATATAGCAGTTTGGGCAGGATTACCATCTTTGAGGGGTATTCTATCCGCTAGGGAGAGCAGTAGGGAGATCCACCTGGCGATTTGTGTTTCAAGTTTGTCATTGGCAGTGCTGTAGTTCATTCTAAGCACTACTTCTGGATCGCGGTGGATCCATATTCCTAAATATTTAATGGGGTCTTTATGCCAGGCAAGAGGGAACTCCATGTGTTGGTGTAATTTCCGTTAATGGTGGCACTGCCAATGTTCTCCAATTTATCCGCAGGCCTAATTGCCAACCAAATTTGTATTTTCTTAGTACTGGTGAGAAGTTGGTACTTGGGTCACGGATGTATAGCATTATATCCTCAGATCATCCGCGTACCTTGATATGCCGATAGGGCGTAAGTGGAATAGTAATGGGGTGTGTACATGCTGTTTGAGTATTTTACAAGCTAGGGGTTCCAATGCAATGGAAAATGATAGGGGGGATAAGGGGCATCCCTGCTGTGTTCCTCTCTGAATATCTATAACCTCGGAAATATGTGTTCGTGGCATATGAGCTGCAGATTGTACACTTTTCAAGCACTTCGAAGTGTAAAAAAGTCCTAAAAACTTACCAAACTACTTTCGATATAGAATAACATCGTTTCGACTCCATCAGCTCGTTTCCGGTCGTCGACGTAGGCTGTTGGGCCTATCCATGCAGTGAGGCCTACACCTCATGGGAAGGACGCCATTCAAGAGATGTGGAGCAAAGTTTTCACACATTGACCATCACTAGGTCTGCAACCTGTGCTTATCGCCAGAACACGACGAATCCAGCTGTACAGCCTGTGCGTGCTTTCGATCCAAGAAAACCATCCGAGATCGGAGGGCCCGTCGACACGACATGCAGAGATCAGCTCCGGAACCGGTGGATATCTTTGACGAGGAGGTTCCGCTCATTCCCGAAGAAGATTCAGATGATCTCCAGATTGTATCCGAGGCAGACGACTCCATACCATCGGGTCAGCGCGTGAGTACTACTGCCCCTGCACCACACACAGCACTCAGATCGAAGGCAGAGGTCAACACAGTGGAGTAGTGTGGCTCAATGGTTAGAGTGGCAGACCTTGATGCAGAGCTCTGGCCCGGGACCAGGGTTCACTTCCCTCCTCGGGGTGTCTCGGGCTCAAATTCCTTGGACCTGATATTCTCGCCTCGGTGCCTATTCCAATCATGGGTCCCACGCTGCAACTCTGGGCAATAGCTTGCTTTATCTCCACAACAGCCCCATCAGCGCTAGGATGCCTGGCTTCACCCTGGGAGTGCCCAGGAGTGGACACTTCACGGGGAAAGCCAGGAAGGGTTCCACAGCGGTATGAGTAATAGCGCCACAAAACCGCTTGGTAGCAGTGTGCTCTACAAATACTTTACATTTACATTTACTCCGCCTCCGGGGCCCAGTCGCGACAGAAAAACCACTTTGACAGCCCCGCCATCGAGCCCGGCTCCAAAGAAAATATCGAAGCCTTCCGGTAGCTCGGTACCGAGCAAGCTGCACGTGCCCATCCCACAAGCTCCCTCGGAACCGAAAGCAGTCTCGACTCCAAAACAGTCGACTTCTAAAGACAAGGGTACGAAGCCAGCGTCCCACGCCTTGAAGCAGACAAGACCAGCTTCCACTCGGAAGCCATCTTCTTCGGTACCAGGCCTGATTCCGATGCGCCCAAGCCCTCGTTACAGCCTATGACACCGAAAATAACACCTTCGGTGTCAAACTACGCCAAAGGACATTGTAACACCTCCTAAGGCTAAAGACAGACAGTAACCGAAAAAATCGGCGCCGACAAAGGTTACACAAGGAGAAGACCTTTTCCAACCTCTGCAAAAGATCTACATTGACCCAAAGACAGGTCATGTATCCACTACGTTAATACCAACAAGATAGAAAGGACATGAGTCGGCACTCCTGTACCCTGGTCAATTCATGAACAGAGGAGTGACTAAGTGGAAAAGCGAATTAAACAAAATGTGCTCAAAAGAATTTATATTGTGGTGTCTATTTTTGTGCCTCTATACTGTACGTATAAATGTGTGCACAAAACGTCATACACACACACACACCCACATGCACAAGCATGAAGTACTTTATCTCTATCTCCCCTTAAGGAACCAAAACCCCCTTTGAGGAGGACACCTCCCAAGGGAACTAATATGGATAAGTTACTTACCTGTAATCCTAGTTCTCTTCCAGGGGTATCCTCATCAAAGTCATAAGCACTGAATATTCTTGCCCATGTGCGGGACCCCGGAAACAATATAAAAATATATATGTAAAAACACATATATCCAATACTACATATATGTACGTACATATATTATTTTTCTCACACCAATGCAGCCCCAAAGAAGAGGCTAAACCAATGTAAAACCTTGTTCATGTACTGCAATTAGGAAAAACAAACAACACATTAAATCAAATAACCTTTGAATTTTGTGTTTTAATGAGTAAAACCACTCATCATTCCTGAAAATTGCTCATAAAAGACATTTTTAGCCTCAAGCTGAATTGAAAAGCAATAACGTAGAAAATGAAAGCATTTTCAACCAAAAAACTGGCACTGTGCCTTTAAGGCAGCCCTGAGCTCCAGGCTTCCCATCATGCCTCAGGGGTGACAGGTCAGTTGTTCTTTGCATAACCCTGATGTCAGGGCTAAATAAAAATATAGAAAATGTAAAGCTCTCATTTACCTGGGGAGGCGGGTTGGTTGCTTATGACTTTGATGAGGATACCCCTGGAAGAGAACTAGGATTACAGGTAAGTAATTTATCCTTCTCTTCCAGGGGATCCTCCTCAATAGTCATAAGCACTGAATAGAATAGCAAGCCCAACAACCACCTGCAGGTAAATGAGCAGAACATCTTCTATCTTATAAGACCCAACATCACAGCCTAGACTGGCTGCTAAACAGATTCCGCAAGGAGGCCTGGCCTACTTGGGTATCTGCTCTCGTGTCAGAACCAATACAATAATGTCTGGTAAATGTATGGACGGACCGCTAGGTCGCCGCCTTACAGATCTCAGACATGGGCACATTATTGAGAAAAGCCGCAGTCTCAGCTCTTCCCCTGGTGGAATGCGCTTTGGGAGAAAACCCCAGGGGTTTTTGTGCTAGCTGATAAGCAAGCTTGATACAAGAAACGATCCACCTAGAAATGGAACGTTTGGAGGCAGCATGGCTTGACCTGATCGTCCATAATTTACGAAAAGATGATCAGAAAGACTTATCACTTTAGACCTGTCAAGATAGAATTTTAGCACCCTTCTCATGTCTAAGGGATGCAGAGCCCTCTCAGCTGGAGTAGAGGGATTAGGAAAAAGAGTGGGCAGGGAGATGGTTTGATTTACATGAAAATCTGACACCAATTTAGGAAGAAAAGATGGATGCGTCCGCAGCACCACCCTATTCAAATGGAACACCGTATAGGGTTCTGATGCACAGAGGGCTTGAATCTCGCTCACTCTGCGAGCTGACGTGATAGCCACCAAAAAAGCCACTTTCCACAAAAGATGTTGTAAAGTAGCTTTGTGAATGGGTTCAAAAGGAGGACTCATTAACTTTGATAGCTCCAGGTTCAACTCCCAGGGTGGAGAAGGACGCACTGGAGGGTATACTTTTTTCAACCCCTACAGGAAGTCCTTAACAGATGTTAACTGGAAGAAAGAAGTTTGAGAAGGTGACCGCCTATAAGCCGTTATGGCCGCTAGGTGCACCTTGATGGAATTAAATTTTAAACCTGCTTTCGCTAGAAACAACAAATAAGGAAAAACTGCTTCTTCTTGACATTTGATTGGATCATGATTATTCTGAATACACCACATATAGAATCTCTTCCACTTGCATGCACACGAATGTCTGGTGGAAGGACGCCTTGCCTCTTTCAGAATGAACATGCAGTCCTCTGGCAAACCTAAATGGCCGTATTGGATGACCTTAGGAGCCATGCTGCCAAGCTCAGTGACGGAAGCTTGGGATGGTATATCCTCCCGTCCATCTTGGACAACAGGTCCGGCCTGCATGGTAGCCTCTTGTGAGGAGTCACTGATAGGTGAAGCAGGTCCGTGTACCACCACTGCCTCGGCCAATCGGGAGCAATCAGAATCCTGGTCTTGCACGAGTGTTAGTTTGCTCACCACCTTCGGAATCAACGGGAGAGGTGGAAAGGCGTACACCAATTTGTTTGACGAGTCGATCAAAAGAGCATTCCCTCTCGAGCCTGGCCGGTGGAACCTGGAGGCGAAGCTTTGGCATTTGGTGTTTTGCTAGTCTGCGAACAGGTCTATGTTGGGACGACCCCAGGATTGAAAAATCTCCTCTACCACCTCGTCGTTTAGAACCCAGTCTTCTTTGTCGTCGAAATGACGGCTTAGAGCGTCTGCCCTTACGTTTTGTTCTCCTGGAAGGTGAACCACCGTGACAGACAGCCTGCGAGCCAGAAGCCAATGCCAAATCCTCTGCGCTTCCAATGACAACGTCCGGGAGCGCGTTCCCCCCTGCTTGTTTAAGTAGTACATTGTGGTGGTGGTGTCTGTCTGTACTAACACAGATGACTCTAGGATTGAGGGGAGGAACGCTTTGAGAGCTAGATGCACTGCTCTCAGCTCTAGCATATTGATATGGTAAGTACTTTCCTTGTGTGACCACTGACCTTGCACCTGCAGTGGTCCCATGTGCGCTCCCCAGCCCAGAAGGGAGGCGTCCGTGATCAGCGTTTGCACAGGAGGAGGTTGATGGAACAGGACTCCCACCTGCATATTCTGAGCTTTTGTCCACCATGGAATAGAAGCTCGAGCTGCTTCTGAGATGATGTGATCGTCCCAGCGAGCCGATTGTTGGTCCCATTTGTTTTCAAGATCCTGCTGAAGAGGACGCTTTCGAAGTCTGGCATTCAGGACCAGAAAGATGCTAGAGGCCATCGACCCTAGCAGGGAGGCAATCCTGCGCACTTTCTGAACCCTGTCGGGAAGAATCAGCTGACACTTCTGGGTGATTGACTGTATATTGGAAAACAGGGGGCGGTTGGGCACAGGCTTGTGTTGAATAGTTGTACAGGTGTAGCGTGCCACGGAGGTATCACCTAGTCATTAGGTGTGACTATCCATGAAAAAAGAAGCGTTCCCTTTAGTTTGGGAGCGACCCTCTGGGCGCTGCTGTTTTTGGATCGACACTGCGATCTATTTCTTGTTTAACATCATGTGAAACCAATAAATAGTCAGTTCATCAAATTTCCATCATTTGATTTATTTGTTCACTTTCCAATATTGAAATTCACCTCATGAAGCATGTTTAGATTATAAATCCATATGTATATATAGAGCTTTCCCACTGCATTTCGTACCTATAATAGGTACTTCATCAGGGGAATCTGTAAAGATAATATATATAAATGAGGGTCCATCATTCTCTCTATTCAATAGCAAATAAGCATGCAGTACATTCTTCAAACATGACAGTTACCAAATGAAAATCGTTCACGGATTAACCTCAAATTAAAGAACCTGTTATAACCCCTAACGTTAACATAGTGTGACTTCGTAACTAGAACACCAAATGTGTCAATTGTAGAACACGATAGGAGTTACACAATAGTCAAAATAACCCAAACAGTGCCTTCGAGTTGACGTATGGAAATAACTCGCTCTAAAACGGGTCTTACATGTAAACATAACCTGTTTTCGGTCCCCTCCCTAATCACGATATCGTCAACTTACCGCTGGCGTGCAGATACGTGCGTTGTACTCTCAAAGTAGTTAAACGCGGGACTAACCCTTCGCTGTTAACGTAGCGTGGTATTCTAAAAAAGTGAAGACGACTTTCCTTTAGGGGTGCTAGAAAGTGAAGTCGGACTACAGATGAGAAATATATTCGGCCATATTGGAATGGGGTGTTCTGCTTAAAAGAACCATCCAGTTCCGTGCTATACTTCCGGGTACCGTCTAACTCGAAATAACTTATTTGATCGCACCCAATCAAATCATAATTTGTAAAGAATATGTAAACCACATCATACATAATAAATCATACTTCAATAATTGCAGTAACTGTGATTGTAAAAGTTGTTAGTGATGCTATTGTTCATAAATAGCACGAGAGGTCCAAGCGTTCATTGAGCCCATGAGGTTTTAAAGAATCCAACCTGAAAATCCATTGATTTTTCTTTTTGTAAAAGTTTTTTGTTTACATCCTGGTTTTCAATGGCAGTGATCATTTCAATTACCAAAAATTTCAACTGTGAAATGTTATGTCTTTTCTCATTGAAATGAACAGCAATAGGTGATTTTTCATTCTTTGTTCTTATATTGCTCTTATGTTCTGCCAAACGAGTTTTTATCTTCCTAGATGTTTTGCCCACATATAACAGGCCACACGGGCATTTGAGGAGGTATATAAGATTCATACTGTCACAA
This sequence comes from Lissotriton vulgaris, assembly GCF_964263255.1. Classification (NCBI taxonomy): domain Eukaryota; kingdom Metazoa; phylum Chordata; class Amphibia; order Caudata; family Salamandridae; genus Lissotriton; species Lissotriton vulgaris. The sequence goes on along the minus strand of NC_141700.1, from coordinate 772,713,931 downwards.
GTTGCCGTTACTTTGAGACGTATAGGGTTTCCTTGCCGTGGATGATTGATGGTATTTCCCTTGATAATTGCATGGCAGTTATTGCAATTAAAACATGGTACTGTGCCTTTGAACGTATCTGTAGAGTCTTGAATTCTTTTTTTGAGCATGTCTTGAATATTTCTACTGCGAGTGTAAGCAAATCTTGGCTGGTTCTGAAAAATCCCTTTGAAATCTGGTTCATTGGATAATATTTGCCAATGTCTAAGAATCGATTGTTTGTATGCGTAACTCTTGGTAGAAAATGTCGAAACAACTACTGCTCGTGTTTCAGATGTTTTGGAGGAACTTTTCAATAGATCTGCGCGTGATTTGATGTCACATTTGGTGATGGCAGTCTCTAATACTTTTGTGGGATAGCCCCTCTCTTGAAACCGTTGAATCATGCTTTGTATTTGTGTCTTAGATTCTTCAGGTTCAGAAACTATTCTCTTAACTCTGTACAGCTGAGATAATGGCAAATTGTTTTTCAACGAATTCTGGTGAAAACTAGCGTAGTGTAAAAGATTGTTTCGATCTGTTTTTTTTGTAAAGTGTCGTCTTGATTTTGTTTCCTTCAATTTGAACCAGTACGTCTAGGTACGCTATACTTTTCTGATCAATGGTATACGTAAACTGTATCCGGTCGTTGATTTTGTTCAAGACTTCCAATTGTTGTAGTAATGTCAATTTTGGACCTGCCCAAAGGACAACAATGTCATCAATGTATCTGTAGAATATTATTGCATGTCTCATCCAGTGTTCATCATTCAAGATGTGATTGTTTTCAAAATTCATCATAAAGATATTCGCGTAGCAAGGTGCTGCGCAATTGCCCATGCTGGTACCTGTGAGTTGCAAAAAATGACCTTCTTGCCATTTAAAATAATGACTCTCTCCTCCAAAGGAAACACTTTTCCTGCTTCGAAGTCTAGCATAGCTCCAAGAAAATGGATCCTCTGAGTGGGCTGAATGACTGACTTTCCGAAGTTGACATGGAGTCCTAGACTCTGGCAGAGCTGTATACAAGTCTGGAATTGCTTCCTTACACTGACTGGGGAAGGACCTTTCACCAGCCATTCGTCCAAGTATGGGTAAACGAAGACCCCTCTGCGTTGAAGAGCAGCTGCCACCGCTTCTACACACTTCGTGAACACCCGAGGAGCCGACTTTAACCCAAACGGCAGGACTTTGAACTGATAGTGGGAGGTCCCCACCCTGAACCGAAGAAATCTTCTGTGATTGGAGTGTATTGGAACATGAAAATAAGCATCTTGAAGATCCAGCGAACACATCCGATCCCCCTTCCTGAGATGTGGATATATTTGGTGAAGCGCCAACATGCGAAATCTCTCCTTTGTGACGTGCAGATTCAGCGTTCGCAAGTCCAGAATGGGTCTGTATTCTGCCTTTTGCCCTTTTTTCTTAACCAGAAAATAACGGGAGTACACCCCTTTTCCCCTCTGAGCGACTGGTACTCTCTCGATAGCTGACTTTTCGAGTAGAGTGGCGACTTCCCTTTGCAGCAGGTGCAGCTGATGATTCGATGTTGACATCGGGGGAACCGGTGGAAGCAGATGATGGAAACGAAGACAGTACCCATTTTGAAGCGTAGATAACACCCATCTGTCTTTTGTGATGCTTTGCCACTCTTTTAAATGATTTGCCAGGCTTCCCCCCACTGGAGTGGTCCTCGGCGCTGGGGGAAGAAACGACTCATTGTTTGGATTGAGTCTTGCCGGTGTTACCTTGGCGTTGATTATTTCCTCCCTTGTAATTACGCTTCCCTTTGTACTGGAACTTTTGATGTCCCTGCTGATCTTGGCTCTTTTGCCAGTCGGGGTTTGAACCCGCTGCTTTGCCGAGCCCTTGTTAAAGGAGCGAATTTTTCTCTTGAACTCCTTCTCAAGACCCACCGCCTTGAGGGTCTCCAGCTCTGCCTTCATGCGCTGCATCTCTTTGTCCGCACTTGTGCCGAACAACGATGCGCCTGAAAAAGGTAAGTTCAATATACATGCTTGGGCTTCCGGTTTCAAAGCCGTAAGTCGCAACCATGAGGACCTCCTCGCCGTTACCCCATGAGAATATCCATGAGCTGCTAGGGTAGCCCCATCCGCTGCAGCGCTTATCACCTGGTTGGAGACTTGACTACCTTCCAGGAGGATTTCCTCAAAATCCTTACGATCCTCTGACGGGAGTTTTTCCACCAAACGCTGCAGAGAATCCCACGGGGATCTGTCATACTGCCCCAAAAGGGCTTCCGCATTGGAGACTTTGAGAAAAGCTGCTGATGTATTGCAGACCTGTCTTTCCCACGAGTCTTGTATCTTACTATCCTTATCCGGAGGAACAGTGGAGGATGAGGCGACTGCACTGGACTTCTTCGCCGCTGCAATAATCACGGAGTCCGGGGGAGGATCAGCTCTGAGGAATAGCGGATCGTCCTCCGGAGACTTGTACTTTTTCAGGATCCTCGCAGGAGCAGCCTTGGCCGTAGCTGGGGTTAAGAAGATGTCCATAACAGGCTCTATAATCCCCGGAACCAAAGGCAGAAGAGGTTTGGGCGCCAATCTATGTTGCAGCGTTTCAAAAATTGAGGTCTTGACCTGCGGAGCTTTTCAGGTAACTCCCAGCTTAAGAGCACCCCTACCAAGAATGTCCTGAAACGTGAAGATATCATCAATCGGTGATACCCTCGTTGAAGGAGAGTCTGTTAGGGTAGGAGAGTCGTTTCTGTGAGAGCGGGTGGAGGAAGAAGTAGAAGGAGATCTTCGTTCTCTCCTTGTGCTCCTTGATCTTGACCTACGCCTGCTGGTTCGCACCCTGGAGCGTGACCTTTCCCTCTGCCGAACTGGGGATCGTGATCTTTCTCTCTGGCGAACTGGGGATCGTGATCTTTCTCTCTGGCGAACTGGAGAGCGTGATCTTTCTCTCTGGCGAACTGGAGAGCGTGATCTTACTCTCTGGCGAACTGGAGAGCGTGATCTTCCTCTTTGCCTCTCCGGAGAGCGTGACCGTTCTCTAGGCCTAGAGAGCGGTTGCTGCATCCGATACGCTGTTTCTTTGTCTTTAGCCCAGTGTTGAAGTGGCCTATTCCATCTAGGTGAAAGCCTGATAGTAGGTGACTTTGGTACTGGATCTTGCACTGGGGAGTGTGAAGAAGGCGTTGCATCCCTGTGCGAAGTCCCGGATTCCTCGCTGGCCGACTTATAAATAATCAAATCCGGGCCAGAGTCTGAACCTGAGCCAGCCACAGATCTGGAGCGACTGTGAGGATCTCTCTGCTCTGGAGACCTCTTCCGATTGGCAGCGTGACTGACACTCACTTGCGAGCCCTGTTCATCCTCTGCAGCTGAAGCGGATCCAAAAGACCTCTGACCGCTGCGCCACTGGTTAAAGCTGAACCACTGGAGTTCCATGCTTCGACGTCGACTTTGGAAGAGGTGAAGACCATGAAGGCTTTTCCACCGTCAAATCTTGCTCCTCTCTCGACGGCGAGTGTCCCACCGACACTTGCAAATGCCTCGACGTCGAGCGGTGTGACGCCGACGGAGGGTCCTTTGAAGACGACGAGTGTCTCGACGTCGAATGGATCTTCGGAGATTTTCTTGACATCTAGCGCCCATGACCTGGCGACGACGGAGGATGCTTCGACGACTATCGCCATTGACCTGGCGTCGACGAATGCTGCTTCGACGTCTAGCGTCTGTGACCACACGTCGACTGAGGCTGCCTCGATCGCCGATGACTAGGCGACGACTGAGGCTTCGACGTCTAAGACTCTCCCTGAGTCTTTGACGACAGAGGTTTTGACGTTGAGCCGCACGGCTTGAACGGTGACCTCTCTCAACGCTGCTCATCGCCCGGTTGACGACAGCGGAGAATTCTTGTCTTCCGACGCTGAAGACCTCACCTTCTTCGTCGTTGGAGACCTCGACGCCGATCCCGACGCCGAAGGAGAGCAGGTCGGGACTTTTTTCGACGTCGACCGCTTCTTAAGTCTCTTTGGAGACCTACCTCTCTCAGAAAGTCCATAAATCCTTTTTCTTTCTCTGTCCTTGATAGTTCTGGATGACAAGGACTGGCAGTGGACACAAGTTGTTACCTCATGAGTCAGGTAGACAGCGAATACACACTGGATGTGTATCTGACCAAGCTTTCTTATGCCCACAGGCAGGGCAGGTGTCAAAGAGAGCCTTAGGCATTTTGACAAAAAATTATCCTTTTTTGAGCCCAAAAAAGGTAGAACTATCTCTAGGGTAAAAACCTGTCAAGTGAAATCCAAAAATTTAAGAAAACACCAAATATTTCTGACAGTCAAAAAAAGGTGGGAGCTGTTAACCAGGGTCCTGACAGAAGGAGCCGGAAAGAACTGACCTAACTGTCACCCCTGAGGCACGATGGGAAGCCTGGAGCTCAGGGCTGCCTTAAAGGCACAGTGCCAGTTTTTTGGTTGAAAATGCTTTCATTTTCTATGTTATTGCTTTTCAATGCAGCTTGAGGCTAACAATGTCTTTTATGAGCAATTTTCAGGAATGAGTGGTTTTACTCGTTAACACCTTGGCTGCTAGAGGTTTTCCCCTCCTGTGCTGCAAAGTATGATTTATCATTGTTCATGACGAGCTCAGCTCGTCATAAGCACAGCTCCACTGTGCCTCATGACGAGCTGAGCTCGTCGTGAGCATGGAAGGGGTTAAAACACAAAATTCAAAGGTTATTTGATTTAATGTGTTCTTTGTTTCCTTCATAATTGCAGTACATGTACAAGATTTTACATTGGTTTAGCCTCTTCTTTGGGGCTGCATTAGTGTGAGAAAAATAATATATGTACGTACATATATGTAGTATTGGATGTGTTTTTACATATATATTTTTATATTGTTTCCGGGGTCCCGCACATGGGCGGGAATATTCAGTACTTATGACTATTGATGAGGATCCCCTGAAAGAGAACCCAAGTTTTTCGCAGGAGGGAAGGAAAAATCTTTCTTTTTTATGAAGGACCCTTACTCACCACTAGTTGGTGACATGCTTCATCATTGGGTCCCCGCTGGGGTGGCCGAATACCCCCCCAGCGTGCTACAACGCCTGATTACAGCGGAGCGGGATGTGGTGAGTGCAACAGTGCCCACATTAGAATGTTATTATAACTATGTGTGCAGAATTTATAAAATGCGAGATTGTAGCCTTTACAAAGTCTTTAATAATGGCCAACCTGCATTGGATTAAAAACAAAGTGGACGGACTACCAAGGTTCTGTGCTAGGGAACCTGAGTCCTTTAAATATAAAAAATGGTCAACATGTTTCTGCTGGTTTTAACCCTTTCGATGCTGATGACGAGCTGGGCTCGTCATGGTGCACAGTGGTCGTGTGCTGATGACGAGCCCAGCTCGTCATAAAATAAGGAAAATAGCAATTTCCAGCACAGGAGGGGAATTGCCTTAGCAGCGAAGGTGTTAATGCAATTTGCTCAGCATTCGTCCCGGAACTCCGGGAGACAGCAGCCGAGAGAGCAGGTATACCGCGGGGAGTCGCGAGTGCTTAAGGAGACACTGCGTGAAGTGTACCCGCGCTGTCCTCACCGAAGGGGCGAGTTTATTTCACCCGTTAAGTTTTTTGTATATTCCTGCAAATTGCAGTGAATAACCACGGATACTGACAGTGAAACCATCAAATACGATATTTTTTCACACGTAGAGCCTCACGGGAGGGTGCGCCTTAGCGCGCGTACACCACCGGAGGACTTTTTTGATAGGTCCTGACGAATGCTGAGCAAATTGCATTAAAACCAGCAGAAACATGCTGACCATTTTTTTATATTTAAAGGGGGTTTTAGTTCCTTAAGGGAGATAGAGATAAAGTACTTCATGCTTGTGCATGTGGGTGTGTATGACGTTTTGTGCACACATTTATACGTACAGTATACAGACACAAAAATAGACACCACAATATAAATTCTTTTGAACACATTTTGTTTAATTCGCTTTTCACTTAGTCACTCCTCTGTTGTTGTTCATGTATCCACTACACCTCACAAGAAGAGGAAGGCAGATGCAGCACCCACATCTGTAGTTCCTGCCAAGAAGGAATCTGCCCCATCTGCTATGCACCCTTCTTCTCCTGTACTTCCTACTCCGTCACCTGTCCCTCTTAACTCACCACTGGTATCTCCTTCACATTCTTCTCTTTTATCCTCACACTCACCTCAAAATGATGATTATAGTTTAGGTGGAGGGATAGACCCAGATGAGCCTTTCCCATACCCTGTAGATGATAGACTGTGAGTACTCAAACCCACAGGATTTGCCAGATATTCCTGACCCACAGTCATACCCATCAAAACCTTCTCCCCCAGAAGATAACATTGGGTTTGGTCACCTGTTGTACAGAGCTGCCATTTACCATGGGGTCACTATGCATTCTGATGAGGCAGAGGAAGACTTTCTCTTAGACACATTTGAACAATTGCAAAGGTCTGTTCAAATTATTCCCATGATTAAAGGGGTCATCAAACATGCTCCAAAGATATTTAAAGACCCTGAACGTACTAGGATCCTAAACCCTAGAATTGAGAAAAAATATAGGCCTGCACCTGCAGATCCAGCCTACATTAAAGGACAACTGCCATTAGATTCACTAGTTGTGTCAAATGCTAGGAAAAGGGCAAACTCACAAACTTCAGGTGAGGCACCCCCACCTGACAATCCAAGGTAATAGATGCCTCAGGCAAAAGAATAGCTGCGCAAGCTACTATCATATGGCGCATAGCTAATGCACGAGCCCTCCTCTCACAATATGATAGGGTGCATTATGATCAGTTAGAGAAACTATTAGACCATCTACCTTATCACCATAAGGCACAGGCAAACCACCTTATACAAGTAGGCAAGCTAATTTCTAATGCCTCAATCAAGTGCGCACTAGATGTAGCAGACACTGCGTCTAGAGCTGTAAATACTAGTGGCGTACTTAGAAGACATGCGTGGCTACGCATTTCAGGTTCAAACCGGAAGTGCAAACACCATTTTAAATCAACCATTTAATCAAAAGCAACTGTTTGGACCAGAAGTAGACATAGCACTTGAAAAGATGAAGGATACAGATACTGCCAAGTCTATGGGGGCTTTACAGTCCACACAAGCTAAGAGTTCTTTTCGTCACTCCTTCTACAGAGGAGGCTCCAAATAAACTGGAGCAGACAATACAACATCCTTCAAATCTAGCACACAAACATCCTCTAACAAGGGATATTTTAGAGGAGGATATAGAGGAAATAACAAGGAAAGAGGTCTGGGTAACAACAATAATCGAGCCTCTTCCACTGCAAAACAGTGACTTTCCTCTGCTTCCCAACAGCATTCCACCCATGTGGGGGGCAGATTAACACAATTCCTGCCTGTCTGGAACTCCAGAACAGCAGACGAGTGGGTAAGACAGATTATCCAGTATGGCTACTGCCTAGAACTTACAGCAACCCCTCCACACATACCACCCAGGCAGCGTCCAATGTCTACAGAACACCTTACTCTGCTCAAACAAGAAGTTCTGTCACTTCTACAAAAACACTCAATAGAAATAGTTGCTTTACAAGAACAAGGAACAGGGGTTTACTCGCTGTATTTTCTAATTCCCAAGAAGGACGGGACACTAAGACCAATTCTCAATCTCAGGCCCCTCAATCGGTATATACAATCAGATCATTTTCATATGATCACTTTACAACAAGTGCTCCCACTGCTGCAACAAGGCGATTTCCTTACAACACTAGACCTAAAGGAAGCCTACTTCCACATTCCTATACATCCTGCTCACAGAAAGTATCTAAGGTTTGTACTGAAAGGACAACACTATCAGTTCAAAGTTCTTCCATTCGGAGTGACAACGGCACCAGGAGTATTCACAAAGTGCCTAGCAGTAGTAGCAGCACATCTCAGAAGACAACAAATACAAGTCTTCTCTTATCTGGACGATTGGCTCATAAAAGCCAAGTCATTCAATCAGTGTGTCCAACACACACAACAGACGATTCAAACGTTGCACGGCTTAGGGTTCACAATAAACTACACCAAGTCGCACCTGCAACCCTCTCATATACATCAGTATCTAGGGCCTACAATAGCTCTAGCGTATCCCAGTCCAGCAAGGATACAGAGCATTCAAGCCTTAGTCACAGCCTTTCAACACCAGCCCTCTCTGCAAGCCAGAGTGTTCATGAGACTAATAGGCATGATGGCATCTTGCATCTTAATAGTACCATATGGAAGACTGCAAATGCGTCCGTTACAGGAATGTCTAACACAACAGTGGAACCAGGCTGAAGGTCAGCTAACAGACCTGGTGTTGGTAGGCAGCCACGCACATCGCTCTCTGCAGTGGTGGAACACAAACAATTTGACAAAATGACGGCCGTTCTTCGAACCTGTTCCACACTAGTTCTTACAGCAGACACATCTCTCACAGGATGGGGAGCCCATCTCCTACATCATACAACTCAAGGACAATGGAACAGTCAACAAAAATTGTTCCATATCAACCATCTAGAGCCGCTAGCAATATTCTTAGCACTCAAAACATTTCAAGTACAAGTACAAAACAAAGCTGTCTTAATCCCGACGGACAGCATGACAGCCATGTATTATATACAAAAACAGGGGGGACACACACTTTACAACTGTCCCAGCTCGCACAGAACATTTGGAGATGGGCCATTCCACAAAACATATATCTGTTGGCAAAGCACCTTCCAGGAGTTCACAATCGGATAGCAGATCTGTTGAGTCGTCAGACACAACAAATTCACAAATGGGAACTACATCCACAGGTTCTTCAACCATTCTTTCACAAGTGGGGTCATCCAGACATAGATCTGTTCGCCACACACAAACGCAAAATGCCCAACCTTTGCCGCCAGGTTTCCACACCCGCTGCCCAAGGGCAATGCGATATGGATGAACTGGTCAGGCAGATTTGCGTACGCTTTTCCGCCAGTACCACTAATACCATTAGTAGTACGCAAGCTCAGACAAGTCTCTCAAACTAATCCTAGTAGCTCCCACATGGGCACGCCAACCGTGGTACACCACACTGCTAGAACTCTCTCTAGTTCCACACCAAAAGTTAGGCCTGACTTCATCCTCGCTATTGCAGAACCGTGGATTTGGCGGTCTGGCTCCTGAAGTCTTAGAGTTTGGTTATCTTAACCTACCACCAGACTGTATGAACCTCATTAAAGAAGCTAAAAGACCTACTACCGGAGTGTGCAATGCGGCTAAATGGAAGAGATTTGCCATCTACTGCAACAATAACCAAATTGATCCTCAGGATGCTTCCATCCAGAATATCATTTGTTACCTTTTACATTTACAAAGGTGTAACTTGGCATATTCATCCATACGCCTGCACCTTGCAGCAATTGCAGCATATTTACAAAACAGACATCTGTCTCTTTTCAGAGTACCTGCAATTAAAGCATTTATGGAACGATTCATAATCATGCCACCCAGGTTGACACCTTTTCCGGTGTGGAACCTAAACGTTCTTACAAGACTCATGGGACCCCTTTTCGAGCCTTTACACAAATATGAACTGCAATTCCTCACGTGGAAAACCGCTTTCCCTATTGCTATTACCTCTTAGAGTACGTGAGATACAAGCTTTCACAATACAAGAACCATTTTTACAAATACATCGTAATAAAGTGGTTCTAAGAACTAATCCAAAATTCCTATCAAAAGTCATTACTCCTTTTCATTTAAACCAATCTGTAGAGTTACCTGTGCCTTTCCAAAACCCAGACTCTGTAGCAGAAAGGGCTTTACACACACACTAGATGAAAAGACTTCTCCTCTACTACATAGATAGAACAAAGTCTTTTCGAAAAACAAAACTGTTTGTCTTTCTCTCCACCTCATAAAGGCAACCCCATCTCTAAAGGTGGAATTGCAAGGTGGATTGTAAAATGTATACAAATATGCTATCAAAAAGCAAAACTTACATTAACAGTTCCTCCTAGAGCGCACTCCACACGCCTCTATGGCTTTCTTAGGAAACATACCCCTAGAGGACATATGCAAGGCGGCAACATGGTCTACAACACACACCTTCACTAAACACTATTGTGTTGATGTGCAAGGCAAGCTGCAGTAGGCCAAGCTGTCCTTAAAACTCTTTCAAACTACTGCAACGGATACAGGTGACCTCTGCTAGGGGAGACACTGCTGCACTATCGATGCTAAGTGTACAATCTGCAGCTCATATGCCTCCACCGGGAAAATATACTTACCAGTATGCATCTGTTCTTAGCATGTAGAGCTGCAGAGTTGTACACGCCCTCCCGCCTCCGCGGGACTTGTATCCGTTCCAGTTTCATCTTACTTAGATGCACACGCATGGACATCCTTTTCTTTACTTCTACTAACTCCATCATTTCCCATCATGGCGAAAAACAATCTAAGGATGGAGGCGATGCCCATGCGCACTATCGTCCAAGGGAGGAGTCACCTATCTCGTGACCACAAAGACTTCTTTCAAGACGACAACATGCAATCATCCGAGCCCAACACCAGGTGGCGATCTAATGCTAAGTGTACAACTCTGCAGCTCTACATGCCAAGAACAAATGCATACTAGTAAGTAGCATTTTCTTTATTCACTTTGATATGTGATGTGGGCTTAGTATAAAGGAGGTTAATCATCCAGTTTAACAGTATGGGTGGTAACCCAATCCGTTACAGTACCATGAATAGATAGTCCATTTGAATGCCATAGCTGCGTCAATGAGCACAGCCACAGCTTCTGATTCAGGGTTTAGCTGGTGTAGATGCGCAAATTTGGTACGGATGTTATGTGCTGTTGAAGGGGTTGGTATGAAGCCGGATTGATCCGGTAGGACAATAGTCTGCACAAGGTGTTGCAGCCTAGTGCCATTATCTTTGCATCCATATTTATGAGGGATAGCAGTCTATACGATTTGCCTTGCTCCGGATCTTTATCCGGTTTCAATAACGTCACTATGAGTAACTCGTGCAGTGTTAGCGGGAGGATCTGGTTATTATATGCCTCTTCATACATTTCAAAAATATATGGACTGAGCAGTGCAGAGTATTCTTTGTAGAATTCCCCCGTGAAGCCGTGTGGCTCAGGATTTTTGCCATTAGGTAGTGCTTTTATGGCTTCCTGTACATTGTCTGTGGTGATTGGTTGTGCTAGATTATCCCGTGGGGCATTCGAGAGCCATGCAAGTGGTATGTCATCTACATAGGACAGGATTTCTTGTGCTTGCTGTGTCCCGTGTCGCGTATAGTGTACCATATCTGTCCATCAATGTGTTTAGTATTCCATTGCTGTTGTGTTTTACCTGTGGCGTCTACCATTTTCAGAATGGTGTGCTGATCGTGTTCAAAGCGTACTTTCCGTGCTAACATTCGGTCAAACCTGTCCCCCTCTCCTAGCGGTATGTCGACGCGAGATGCATTTCATTTCAACATCTGCCAGCTCATTATAATTGGTTAGTTCATCTCTGATGCTATAGCAGCAGTGTGGGTGGTGTCGTATTCTGCCTCCAACTGTTGAATGCGTGCTTCACTGTTCGGTTGTGCGTATATCTTTAAATATACCAGCATTGGTACTGATCTAGATACTGTGCAATTTCGCCTTGAAGGCCTCCCATAGTGTGCATGCACAGTCTACTCAATTGTTTGTGTTAAAAAAAATCTTCAATTGCCGTCTGGGTAGTCTCTTTATATAGCGGATCTAAGAGGGGCGCGCATTGAATCGCCATATAGGGGTAGATGTCGGGACGTTCAGGGTTAGTTTAGGAAAGTGAGTTTCTGTTTCAGTAACCCCCCACTTTTTGCCAGACTACTGAAGCACTTTTTTTTGGTGTGCCCTGGGTCCCTGCCAATCAGGTTCCCAGGGCTTCTGTTATTTCCCTAAAACTAACCCAGGTGTCATCTCTGGCCACAGGTCAGCCCCTGGTGAATGGTACCACAGGTACCCAGGGCACTGTGACCAGAGAAGGCCCCTAAGGGCTTGTGAGAAAGTGCCATCTTTCTTGCATCGCTATGCCCCCACTTTTTTCTGACTGTTGATGTGCTTTGAATGAATGTGCCCTGGGTTCCTGCCAACCAGGGACCCAGGGCCTGTGTTCCTTCACTAAAGCTGTGTTGAAACTAAAACCCAATTAACATCTCTAGCCACCTGTCAGCCCCTAGTAAGTGATACCCTAGGTACCCAGGGCATGGTGACCAGAGAAGGCTCCTAAGGGCTGCAGCACTTATTGTGCCACCCTTGGGGGCCTGGTACCCTGGCACCCACACACTGCCTTTGCAGGCTGAGTGCCTAAGTACAGAAATAAGAGTCGACATGGCCCGCATCCCTGTGTGCCATGCCCACAAACCCACTGCCCTGGCATACATCAGTCACCCCTCTAGCGGAGTGCCCTATGCCATTGGTGTGGACACAGGTGCATGAGCCCTGTGCCCCTACAGTATCCAGGGCCATTCCTGGGCACTAAGTGCAGTGATGCCATTAAGAGTATATGGTGCTGGGAGGTCGACATTACGAACTCCAACACCATATTGGCTACACTGAAGACTGGCAAGTTTGGGATCAAACTTCTCAGCACATTAAATCCACACTGATGCCAGTGTGGGATTTAATGAAAAACGCACCACAGAGGGCATCTTAGAGATGACCACTGAAACCTAACCACAATCCACGTCTGGACTGAGAGGCTACCTAGGCTGCCACACAGTAGACATGTTGCTGGACCCCTGGGTGGAGAGCCCCCCGCTCTCCTGGGCCTGCAACAATGCACATCCTGGGCGAGGTGCTAGGTCTCCTCCCCCAGGAGAAGCTTCAAAAGCCTGCCGTCTCTGTGAGCTTCTCCAGACCGTTTGCTGTACCCAGCAACTGGCCCCCACCAGTCCTGACCCCCACTCTGGCAGGAAGACTGGCAGGAAAAACTACTTCAGGAAGGGGGGTGCCAGCCTGTGCCAACCCCACCCCTCAGCTGGGGGAGACGAGGTGAAGCACGACCCCGGGCTCCGGCCATCTTGAAGATGAGGAGCCCTGCCCAATCACAGCTAGGCTCCTGCCCCCCTCCGACAGTAGAGGGGGTGTACCAACCCTAGGACAGGGACCTATTGTAACGCCCTTAAATTCAGTATTTTGGGGCTACCTGAACCTTCCTTCCTCAGATCCCGATACGAAAAGATCAAGAGGAGGAAGACCTGCCGTGCAGCTGCTATTAGGCTAACCACAACTGACTTGGCCCCAGCCCTACCGGCTTGTCGATCCTGGAACCTGCTCCTGCCCAAACTCTGGCGACTCTAGCGGACAGCAACCTTGGGACACCCAGAGAACCTGCCTGCCTTGACCCTCTTAAAGACTGGAACTACCATCAGCAGAGGCTCTGCTGCAACACCCCTGGTGCCAGCTAGGAAGTTCCGGACCAGCCCACTCTGCGCCCGCCCCGTGCCCAAGTGATCCAAGACCACGAGGGCGTCCTCCCCACCCCCCAAGCCCCTCCCCCCGTGACTGGGACCCAAAGTCCAGTGCCCAAAGACCCTCCTCGACGAACCAGACGACGCCTGCAGACTCAGAACCAGAGGCCCCTCCAACCTCGACCTGGTAAGCTTTCCCGAAACCTAAAGACACCCCGGCGCCCTACAGCCCCCTGTGCCTTCCTTTGGGGTACCTACCTGTGCTCCAAGATACCAACTTATCTCTCAAAGTGGTGGTCGCCCCTGAAGAGTCTCCGTCCCTGAGCCTGCAGCCTTTGTTCGCTTGTGACCTTTCCCATTGAACAACATTGAGCGCCCAACGGCTCAAAAGCACCCTGCACCCAGCTGCCGGAGTGCCGCTGGCCGTGCCACCTTTGCCCTATCCTACTTCCCCATTTGCCCTGAGCAAGTGTCCAGGAGCTCAGCTCCCACAGCCACGTGGCCTTTTAGCCAGTAGCCACCAGCTGGAGGCACCTGCCCCTCATTGGATAACCTTGGGCGTAACTACCTCTGCAACCGGCCGCCCCTGTTCCGCTGATGGTAAACCAACTGTACCTCCCTGACCTCCGAGTCTATGCCCAGAACCTTAACTTCAGCAGCCGAGTACTCACCTGGAAACCGGTAACTCACTTACCTGCCATTGGATAACATTGACTGGTTTGACTCGAAAAATCTTCCAAGTGCCTACTTTTGAAAACTTGAAATATTCATAATAAATCAGCCAAGTAACGAATTCCAAAGTACTCACCTGTGATCAGGAGAGCAGCCAATACTGTACCTTGTAGCCCAGTATTGAACCACAAAAGTAATCCAAACCGGGTTTACCCTTAATCTGTATTTTCTCCATAGGAATCCATTGTCTGCTTTGCTATGAAATTTGTTCTAAGTGTCTACTTTTGAAAACTTTCTTTAAAAACCATACGAAATACTGAAACGTAACTACTTACCTGTTTTAAGTTGAGACCCCAGTGCTGGACCCAGGAGCCCAGTACTGGATTACAAAAGTAACGAGATTGTACTTTACCTGCAACCTATATTTTCTCACATTGGATAACATTGCCAGATTTCTGTTGAAAAGTTTCTAAGTGTGAACTTTTAAAATGGCTTTATATTCCTGAAAAATCACTAAAACGTTCTTACTAAATTGTTTTCAGCTTAGACTCCAGGACTGAATCTAGGCTCCAGTCCTGGAACTGCCAAAGTAATCTACAAAGTAATCAACTGTGTTTACATAGAATAACCCATTGAGCTCAATGCTAAATTGTGTGTAGAACTGTGTTGCCTACTGCAACCCCTGTACTTATTGTGTTTACAAAGTCTATTGCCTTTCTGCAAAGTACTTATCTGAGACCTCTCCTATTGAGAGCAGTATATTTTGATACGTGTTGGTTCTAAAAATAAAATTATCTTTTGATATAAAAACAATTGGCCTGGAGTTCAGTCTGTCGTGCCTTACTGCTCGTCCCACTCCACCCCATGCCACTAACTTTTATCCTTGATGAACAGCATTCACACTGTTGTAGGGCATGACAAAAACAAATTACCTACGCAAATAGCTCTCACGTAAGCGAGACCTATTTGTTGTGCTAATGCTTGTTCTTTTCTGCTCTCTCCAGTGCCATGGTTTTCCTTTATAGGTGGTCCCAAAAGTTAAATGGTCTTAAACATTGAATCCCAGTGGCTTTAAACCTATTCAGTCAAGGTAGGTTATGAATGTGAGTGGCTAATAAAAGCATCCATTTCATGTTTTTGTGAAATACTATTGGGAACATTGACTTGGGATTGTCGTCCCTAAGCTGGGCATCCTTTTCTTACGTACCTTTGAGGTCTCAATTTGTAAAGTTGCAGTTATGGGCTAATCGTTGAATGTGTTAATCCTTGTCTTTCAGGTCACTGTAGAGGAAAACAAAAGATTAAAAGGGGAGAGAGCTATGGCTGCTGAGACCCTCAACTTTGGACCAGAATGGTATGTTTTTTTATATGTATATTTGTTTTTTAGTTGAGTGGGGAAGGGAATGTCGAACTGAGGTCTATTTTACATTTTAAAAGTAGGTGATCCTGTTGGTTTGAATGTAAATCAATGTGTTGGTCTCCATACTTGTCCTGAGCTTTGTGTGGCCATCTCTGGTCTGAGGCGTCCACCTGTGCAACGCTTCCTAATTGTTTTGCAAAAGTATATGCTTCTAGTTGTCTTTTTTCTGCCAGTTTAACTCTTGTCTCGGTTTAGCCTTTTTCCTTGTTCAATGCTAGTGATTTGCTTTTTTCATTGCAAATTATATAGATGTGGGCAGATGGATGCTGATTTCTGCAAAAGGGTGCTGATGACAGGATGTTGTCTCGTGATTAAGATGTTGCCAGAAGGCAGTGCCAGGGTGCTTGAGCACTTGCGTTCTTTCAGAGGCCGTGCTGTTGTGAAATTAAATGATTTATATGAGCATGCAAATGCCTAAAGGCACTAATAGCTAGCCCTCATATACAACTCAACAGATGGCTGGCTCCAAGTTGCGCAGTTAATACTGATCTCCTAACAGGATAAAGAGCCAGGTTTTTGAGATCTTCCTGAAGTGAATATGCATCTTCAGGCAAGTAAGGTGACCAGGAAGGGAGTTCCAGCTGCCTCCACTGAAAAGGCGCTGCCCCCCCCCCATCTTTTTTAGGTCTCGCCTACGCTGTGCTTGCGCTGTTTCTTCGAAACGTGTTGTATCTAGAATATGTCTTGAAAAATTCTTTTCATTGGTTCCTCTTGCTGTCCCTTCTAAATGCCTGTTTTTCATTGGTTAATATGCTTAGTAGTTACTCCTGTAGCATTGTGCCCCTTTTTTACATGGTTGCCCCCACTTTTTGCTCGATGCTTAAGTGTGCTCCGGGTTCCTGCTAATCAATTACCCATGGCCTGTGTTTTTTCCCCAAAACTGTACCTCTGCTCCCACATTGGCACTCCTCTGTCCTACATACAAGTCCCAAGGAAAAGGTGCCATGGGCGCTAACGTCCTTGTAGCCAGAGAAAGTCTCTGAGGGCTGGAGCATATGTTTTGCCACCCTCAGACTCCTCTCCTGGCCCATACACACTGCCAGTGCAGACTGTGTGCTGGGGGAGAACCTAAAACTACAAGACAACATGGCACTCATCCCTGTGTGCCATGCCTACTAAAACATTGCCTGTGGCATCGGTTAGTCACCCCTCTAGCAGGCTTTACACCCCTAAGGCAGGGTGCACTATGCCACAGGTGAGGACACAGTGGCATGAGCTCGGGCCCCTACAGTGCCATTCACAGGTATTGTAAGTGCAGTAAAGCCATTTTATACCATGGGTTGTGAGTTTGGCACCCCGAACTCCACAGCACCATGATGGCTCTACTAAAGACTGAGCAGTTTGGTATCGAACGTCTCGGCTTATTAAACCCACACTGATGCCACTGTTTGATTTAATGTTAAATGCACTGTTAGACCTGGGGGGTCTCTAGTTGGCTGAGGTAGGTATCTTCGGCCAAATAGGGACCCTTGCTTCCACGTCCGGGAAAGGAAGGACCCCTTCTTAGCCCCTGCTCACCCCCTTGGTAGCTTGGCACAAGCAGCCCACTGCTCACCCCCTAGGTAGCTTGGCACGAGCAGCCAGGCTTCTCTCCAAGGCAAGTGTGTAAAGTATTTGCAACCACGCTCTCAGTAACCCAATGATGACACTTCGAATGGACTCCGAACGAGTTTCATTAAAAAAAACAAGTATATGTTTATATATAAAGATACACGATGAGACCACATGAAATAAATCCAACATATGCGTATTTGTAATATTCCTCCTGGCCGATTATTAGGCCAGCCCTTGTAGGTTGTGACGGTATTAATGAGCAATTCTAGATGATTCAATGTAGTCCTAATGCAAAGCTATGCAGTACTTAATGCAAGAATCAAGCACTTCGCAATGTAAAAATAATGCAGTTCGTTATGCAACAATCCAGCAGTTTGTAATGCCAAAATAATGCAATGCCTAACACCGCAATCAGGCAGTTTGTAAAGCAAACTAATCCAATGCGTAATGCAACATTCGGGTTGTTCGTAATGCAATGCGTAATACACTGCGGCACCGATCACAGTGCTTCAGACGGTCTCTCCGCCACTCGTACTGACTTGGGATCAGCTTCTACCAACATATGCCCCCCACACGGATATGGTGTAAACCAAAGTGCAGCTCTGCACTCCGGCCCCGGTACTGCCACTCCTCGCCAAGTACCGGCCGCGTTGTGACCTGAAGCAGAGGCTCGCGCTGCAAGAATGGGAGAGGCCGAGAACGTCCCTCTCCGTTCCTGCACATGGCCGCTGGTTGTGACACGTTACTTGGGGGGTGCGACCTCGCTCGCCTCTACTTGGGCCTCTGATGCGACTGTGTGGATTCTGGGCACTGGGACTCAGGCCCTTCCCTGACTGTTTTGGTTTGAGTTCCCGCTCTGGCAATGGCGGCTCGTGCCGGCAGCACAACTCCTCCAGGGATGCAGGTCCTGGCCATTGGCACTAATTAAGATCTCAGGCTGCAACAGGGCACACGCACACAGCGTCGCTGAGACTCTTGAGCTTCGGGTGTGCACGATCACAGGGCAAACCTCACAAAGGTCTCAGGCTGCAAAAATCACATGCACACAGTGTCGCTGAGACACCTGGAAAAGTTTGTGTTCCTGAGTTTCCCCAACAGGGAGCTAGCTCTCCTTGGGCGCTTGGGGATAAGTTACTGCAGGACAAAGCAAAGTCCTTTCAAGCAGTGGGACACTGCATACAGCAAAGTCCCTTAGCCTCTACTTGTTAAATCCGTAAACTGCAGGCCAGCCCCAGAACACACAGCAAGGGTCAGTCCTTTCCTTCAGTCTCTTCAGCTGGTTCTTCCTTGGCAGAGGTTCCTCTTGACCAGAATGTAGTTTCAATCCTTTTCAGTCTTCATGAATCCATTTTTCCCAAAGTTCAGGGCCTTCAGCTGGTATACCCCTCAACTAATTTGACGTTTGTGTTCAGATGGGCACTGACCCCTGTCCAAACCAGCTCTGGGTGTCTGCCTGCCAGTGACACCTTCTTCCTTAGATAGTGGGTGGTCTGGATCCTTAATCACTCAGCAGGAAATTATGCCATTGTTTTATGGCAGCAACCCAGGGGCAACTCCTCCCTACACTCCAGATGCAGGTCAGCCTAATACTGTCTCACCTCCCCCCTGGTTCAAGACATTCCCCAGATCCTATCTCTTTCAAATCCAGACAGTCAATCCACAACCAGGCAGACACACAAATGTTGGAGTACAAAAACTCAGCCACTTCTAAAAGAGTGGTTTCTAAACACACAATGCAAAAACCACCATCACAAAAAGATGTTATTGAATTGTGAGTTCAGGCACACTAAACTTCACCTCTACATCTTCAGCCTTTGGGAGGATAGGCTGGAAACATATTGCACATCCTCCCCATTCTGTCCTATGGGCAAGATGGCCTTTCTACAGTGAAAAACAAAATGGAGAATATTTCACTGTCGGGACATGTTACCCCCCTCAGTACATGTCCTACCTTTCACATACACTTCACCCTGCCCAGGAGGGTACCGTGACCTTCCATAGCGATGTCTGATGTGCTTAGAAAGGGAAGGTTAAGGCCCGGCAAGTGGGTGCACGTGTCAGGACAACATGGCAGTTTGACAACCCGTGCGCAGGCACTACAGTGGCAGGCCTGAATTCTCTTTGGGAGAGAGACCTCCTTCTGTAGTGCGTCCTGATGGCCAGAAGAGTTGGGCAACCATCCAATTCCGTTGCAGAAGGTGAGAAACCTGGGAGTCTTATTTGACACGAAACTGTTTTTCTGCTCAAATTAATGCAGTAATGTCGGGAGGCTTTTTCATGCTGCATGTACTCTGAGAAACTCCTCCCATACATTCCCTTTAACCTACCTTAAAATTACCCCCAGGCGTCAATCATTAATGTTTCTGGCAGATATATTGTAACTGAAGGTAAGTAACGTATTCAATTGGTGGTCAGCTTTTTAGTTTTGTCAATGAGACTTGTTTTGGCATGGTTTTTGTAAAACCTGAATGGTGTGGGAGCTGCCGGGCCCTCGCCATTATAACAAATCTTGGCAAAACCAAAAATTGTTTATGGTTTCAAAAAGCACACACTGCCACAGTAGGTACTGGCACTGAACAAAACTGCTTTGTGTGCCGGTATGCTCCTTGTGAAAGAGCAGAATGCTGTTGCGCACAGTGAAGCCAGACGATTCAGAGACCAGTTTAATAAACACAGAAGGTTATGGTCCACGCCAGGCCAAATTAGGGGCCCAATTATTGAAAGAGCACCCATGGTATATGTCCTTTCATTAAGTGCAGCTATATGGCTTTTTGTGAATTGCCTAAGAATTTACAGAAGGACAAGAAATATTACCCCTCAAATATTTGTAAACTGCATTTTAGCATGAGCAAATATGCATGTGTAGATTGTTTACAAATTCACTTTCACTCCAACCATTTTTTTCTCAACTCTGGAAGAAGGTTTACATCTGCCATTGTCGGGAGTAAATTTCCAACATTTCTTAGCATAGGAAAAGATTTGAGAAGAGTTGTTGAAAACCCTTAAAATATGCAAATGAGTAGGTTTGCACAGACTCAAAAGGGCATTCTATCCCTTGAACTATTGCTTCCCACTAACTTCAGCCCCAGTATGTGGATCTGTAGAAACGTGGCAACGTAGGGGATTGCAAGTATTTAAACACCACTATGGTATGAGCCCTGACATAATTTATTTATTTTATTTGAGCGATATTTAGAGCGCGCAAATACCCGAGGGTGTCTCGGTGCTATAGTTGCAGAACTCTCAAGTGGATAGGGGAGATTTAGGCTGGGAACAACCAAGTTTTTCGTTTTTTTTCTGAAATTAAGCAGAGTCGGAACAGATTTAATGTGGAGGGGGAGCGTGTTCCACAATTTGGCTGTGGCGACAAACGTTTGTCGCCCCAGTTAGCCCTTCTTGTACGAGGGACTCTTAGTAAGTGAGCTGAGGATGAACGTAATGTTCTTGGGTGTTCGAGCGGGCAGAAGGCTTGTCTTAAAAATAGAGGGCCGTGGTTGTGGATAGCTTTATATGCTATGCATAAAGCTTTGAATTTAATACGACTCCTCACCGGCAGCCAGTGTAACTGTGTAATCAGAGGCTCTATATCCGAGCTCCTATATAATGAGATTGCGGACATAATTTTTCGCTGCACTACATCGCACCAAAGGGACAAGTGGATTTCGTTGAAGGCCAAGTAGATTTGTGAAACTACGTTCCCCATGGACAAGTAAATATTTTATTAAATTCCACTATGAAAACTCAATAAAATTGTTGATAAAAAAAAAAATTCCACACCCCTGCTTACCCTCCTTCCTCCCCGGAAGCTTTTATTTTTTGTAGATCTTTGAATTAGTTTTAATATACATTGTCATGTACCTTGTATACGTTCACACTCCATACATGCGCTCACCTGCTGTGTTAAAACAATTTAACATGGAGTCTGTACCTCTGCTATCGCTACACCAAGAGTAGTCACACCACATCTCTTGACTCAAGACTTTATTGAAGAAAAGAAACTTGAAAACATCTGATCCAGACACTAGATAGAAGGATTTACTAAACATGTGACTGCAACACCACACACTACAAAAATGAGCAACATTTTCCTTTTCCTCTTTTCGGTTGTCCTTGATGCTCAGTTGTAGTATATGCAATGGTGAAGGGGATGGCACATTGGTTGGTCCACTCAGTTGTAATACTTGCCTGACCCTTGATAATGGGAGCGCTTGATAGCATGCGTTCCAGTGTGCTACTTTTGTAATGCATAGTTATCGATACATTTTGTATGTATAGTAGGAATGTCTGTTGGGTGTATTGGATGAAGGCAAAGATGTTCATGGGCTAGCTTTTTTATGTGTTTGTTTGGTCCGAGTGGTCTGTAGTTTATACTAAAAGGAGGCTGTTTAGGATATTTATAGAGGGGTGCGCTTTAGATGACCTTGAAAGACTTGGGTATGGTAGAGTTGCCAAGCGTGCAGGGTCAGTACAGGGTTGAAGACTAGATTACTGCATTTCTGAAGATTTAAAGTCTGCATATGGATGCACTGGAAGATTTGCAGCGTGAATCTTTTCTGGATTCACATGCTTTGCATTATTCCACTATCTAGGGGTTTGGTACGGAATTGTGTTCCTCTTTTTTTAAATTTTTTTAAATTTTATTTCTGGCCATTGATGTAGCTCCAGTTGGTGTCCCATTGTGACGTAATCATGCTTCCTATGGAAGCTCCCACCTCTGGTCAACATCTTCAGATTCTTTTTTCCGCTGTTTGGTCTGGATCGAGAATCCAATGAAATTTGGGAAACCCACTCCAAGAACATACAGTACAAGGTTCTAGGTACCGGACTTCAAATCCAGGTCTGGCAAGGTGCTGAGAAGGGAAACAACAACCTTGTTGACCAGAAAACAATGCGTGTTCAGGGGGCTCCCTGTGTGGGGTGATGGACAAAACACCGTTCAAGTTTTGCCAAAATTGCAAATACAAGTACTCCTAGGAGGACCAACATCCAGTCTGCAACCTTTGCTTACCGATAGATCACTGAAGTGAAGATTGCAACGCTTCTTTAGCTTTCTCCCCTAAAACATTGAGGCTAATAGGCACAGTAGAGCCAACTTCAACATGCAGGAGCATAGCACAGCTACAGCGCCACTGTACCCTGGCCTATCCAGCGAGGAAGAGGACAGTCTCGCAGAGGGTCCCAAAGTCGACAGCGACAATGACATCCAAGTCGTCTAGGTCAAAAAGAAAACTTCGAGAGGTAAGAAAACCATCGTCCTCTAAAACTAGAGGAGTCTCGAAAAACAGACTCAAGGGCCTCAAAGGGAACCTCTGCATTGAAGCCCTCTACGTCGGCAGCTGCAACCAGAGAAAAACATTCTGTAGGATCCTTAGACAAGGACTCCATAATGGCAAAGACCTTCGAAAAATCTAGGATGTCGAGACAGTCAAGGAAAGGATGAATCAACGTCGCAACAAGAGTGGTCAAAACCCAAAAAGAAATGCATGACGCCAGCGTTGGCTATCAAGGTGCCTTTTTCCGTGAAGAAGGCAGAAATTCTTGATGCCGAAACACAAGCATTGGAGATGGAGAAAAAGAAGAGGCTGGAAGCACAAATGGCAAGTATTTTCCAGTGAAAGATGGAATTCGATGAAAGCTTGAAACACTTCAAGATATCGCCGAAAACTTTGACTCAATAAGAGCTTTGAAGAGTTAAAGCCTCCTGCAACCTTCCAAACCTCTAGATGAACAGGAAGAAGAGTTCTTTTTCAAAGAATAGAATTATGTAGGATCAGAAACCTCGGAGGTTCAAGAGCTACAATGGCAAGACCTCAACACAGACTCCTCAGAGGAGTCTGTCAACACCTATCCATCGAGGCCTTTGCCACCAGAGGATTTTGGTATGTACAACCAAGTCATCAAAAATGCTGCAGATACCTATGGAGGTACAACTGGAAGAAAAAAAACCTCAGTCATGTTTTATTTGCTGGAATCATTAATGATTACACACGCAAGTAACCAATTTCTCCCTATGCTGCCAAGTGTGCTAGACAAGGGAAAAGAGGTTTTTAAGGAGCATGCCACAGGTAAGGCAGCCACACCTAGAGAGAGAAAAAATACAAAAACTCCTTTAAGTATCCCATTTACATCCAGGGGTCGGTGACTGCTGACTCCTTCATAACAGCCGCTGCTAGGAACAGGGCTAATGTACCAACCACTACTTGCCCGCAAGTGCGGCAAGCCAATGGTGAATCGCCAATTCTAATGCTTTGTTCAACTGACATATACCAACACTCGGAGGAAGTAGGGGAGGTACTTAATCACCTACTGGAACAATACCAGAAAAGAGCAAGCCACTTAGTAGAGGAGGGGAAGAATATAGCAAATACATGCTTAAAGTCAGCCTTAGATGCCACAGAAACATCAAGCAGACAGATGATTGGCATCACAGAAAGAAGACACGCATGGCTACGGATCTCCGGTTTCAAGCCAGAGATGCAGAACAACATACTGAATGCATTGTTTAATGCGGAACAGCTCTTTAGAAGCGTAGAGGAACCACCCCCCCTCAAGGAGGCTTGCTGGCAGGTTATAGAGCTTGTGCCACACTAAGAAAGAAACAAGGGAAATAACTCCATGTACTTCCTACTTCCTAATTCCAAAGATAGACTGAACACTGTGTCCTATCTTAGATCTGATTCCTCAACAAATTTACTGACTCAAAGGTTCTAGATGACAACCCTACAAGAGGTATTTATTTATTCAGAGTTTTATATAGCGCGAACAAGATGTTTGCAGATATCAGAGCGCTTCACAGAAGCAGGGGGTGAGGGCAACAAGGGGGTGACTAAACATAATATTGGGTACAGTATAATATTCAATAGCATGATCGGATAGTAGTCATATGCTGTTGGAATAACAGTAAACAATCAAATAGACGAGAATATAAGAACGGTGCAGAGCCTTTGGTCCAGCTACAATAGAGATCAGGAGAGCTAGGCGATAGGGTTGGTATATACCACTTTCTAAGAGTTACAGGGACAGAAGGGGTAGGGAACATCCAGTTTAGCAAACTAACATGAACATTAAAGTAATGGGTAGTGAGAGAGTAGTATAATAGGCTCGTAATCCAATAAGGATATGATCTCATTAGACATTAGACAATGAGGTAGCCAGTGGTACCAAGTCTGTGCAAAGTCTCTGGTCCAACAACGATAAAGTTCAGGAGAACTTTGCCATAAGGAAGGCTTTCACCTCTTTCTTGAAGAAGGCAGTGGAGGTGATAAGCCTGGTTTCAGGAGGGAGTGCGTTCCAAATCCTGGGTGCCATTCCTGAGAAGGAGCGTTTGTAAGTTTTTTCCTTCCGGAATCTGCGAGGTTTCAGGAGTAGATTTTTTGTACTTCTATTGGATCTCGACCCTCCTGATATAGTCAACTTTTGAGTGAGGTAGTTGGGTGCCTTGTGGTGTACGGCCGAGTGTCATAACAGCAATTTTCAGCTGTATTCTGGCTTTAAAGAACAGCCAGTTCAGGGATATCAAATCAGGGGTTATATGAGAGTGTTTTCTTGAGCCAGTGATGAGTCTCGCGGCAGCGTTGAAGGAGGCTCTTAGGGGTGCAGTTGTTGCTAGAGGGAGTCTGCTGAGGGCCACAATTCCATAGTCCATGCGTGGGATGACTAGGGCTTGTACAGCAGTTTGGAAGTCTTTGACAGGGAGGAAGGGTTTAAATTTCCTTAATGTATTGATTTGGAAGTTAGCTCCTTTCGTTGCTTTGCTAATGTGCTGTTGCATGCTGAGCTTTGCGTCGAGTGTGATGCCCAAGGATTTCGCAGAATCCACGATGGTCGGTCGGACATTGAGTGCTGTTAGGTGATTGAGCCAGATTTGGGTGGTGGTAGATTTTGCAGGGGGGGATATCAGGAGGAACTCAGTTTTCAGAGCATTCAGTTTAAGGTGATTATCGGCCAGCCATGATTGGGTGTTTCTCAGTGTGTAGTTCAGGAGTTTGATATCCTCCGGGGATTGTACCTTTAGGTAAAGTTGAGTGTCATCGGCATACATATGGAAGTGTACATTGGATGCTTGGAGCAAGGTGGCCAGTGGTTCCATGATGAGGTTGAACAGTGTGGGTGAAAGGGAGGATCCTTGTGAAACGCCTAAGTCTACTGGCACAGGTGAGGATAGCACATTGTTAATCTTTAACTTCTGAGACCGGTTATGAAGGAAGGAGGTGAACCATTTGAGAACAGTCCCGGATAAAACCATTCTGGTGTTTAGCAGCTCCAGTAGGTTCTCATGTTTGACCGTGTCAAATGCTGATGAGAGGTCAAGAAGGATGAGGAGGCACGAGTCATTGCGATCAAGAATTTGGAGGGCGTCGTCAATTATGTGCGTCATGGCCGTTTCCGTGCTGTTTCGCTCTGAAGCCTGATTGATGAGGGTTGAGGAGGTCAAGCGGGTCAATGTGTTTTGTTAGTTGGAGTTGTACACATTTTTCCAGCAGTTTGGCCAAGGTGGGGATATTGGTGATAGGGCGGTAATTGTTTAGGTCCGACGGATCAGCTGTAGGTTTCTTGAGTATGGGCGTGACTTGCCCCACCTTGAGGGAGTCAGGGATGAAACCTTGTTGAAGGGAACTATTAATGATTTTGGTCCAGAGTGGGAGGAGCATGGGGGTGAAGTCTTTTACCGCATTAGCCGGTAGGGGGTCAATGAGGTGATTAGAGGGCTTCAAGGTGCCGAGCAGTTTGTGTATTGCTTCTTCAGAGTAGGTGTCGAAGGACGTCCATGATGCGCTATTTTTAGGTTGAGTGTTAGGCATTCTGATGTGTCTAGGGTATCGGATTACATCATTGAGGAGGTCAGTTCTTATGTTGTCGGTCTTTAGCTTAAAGAAGGCAGAAAAGTCTTCACTGTGTGGGATATCGCTTGTTGCGTCTTTTGATTGTAAGGGTTGCGACTTGGTTTGAGTTTTGACTAGTTCGAACAGTTTTCTTGGTCGGTTTTTTGCTTGGTCAAGCTGGAGGCTAAAAAAGTCAGCTTTCGCACGCTTTATTTTCCTAAAGTAGGCAATTCTCTTATTCTTAAGCGTTTTGCGATGCATTGATGAGGGTTCCGCTCTCCAAGTGGGCTCTGCCATTCGCCTAACACGCCTGTCTTCATTGAGTCTGCCGTCATACCAAGGGTTCAAATTCTTGGTGGAGACTCTTTAGTTGCAGTGGAGCGGCTTCGTTGATTGAGTTCATAGAGTCGAGGTAGTGGCCAGTCAGTGATTGAGCATCAGAGGCGCCAGCAGGGGGAAGGAGGAGACAGTAGGTGTGGGGAGGTAGGGAGTTGGGGTTAAGATTCTTCATGTCCCTTTTCCAGATCTTGGATTTGGTGTGTTGAGCCGGGGTAGGTTTGACTTTTTCATTGATAAAGGTGATAATGTGGTGGTCTAACCAATCACAAGGTTGGATTGCTACCAGCTGGGTAGAGTCCTCTTTGGCGATGATCAGATCGAGTATCGAACCTTTATCGTGTGTTGGGCTGTTGCATATTTGGGTGAGGTCAAGCGCATTGAGGAAAGTTTTGAGACTATTCACCACTGCGTCTTTCTGGTCGTCCCAATGGAGATTAAAGTCACCCAGGTAGATTTGAGTGATCTGTCGACCAGCATTGGATGTGATCGTGTCCATGAGTTGTTGGGTGAAGATGAGGTTGTCCCCCGGCGGGTGATAGATGAGATGTAAGGCACATACTGGTTTGCCCTCGCTGGAGATATCGAGGCTGAAGAGTTCATAGGAAGTGAGGGAGGGGGAGGTGACTTTGGTAACGGAGAGGTTGTTCCTGAAAATGCATGCCATTTCCCCGCCCGTCTTTCCGGTCCTGTCGAGTCTAATGATGTGGTAATTGGGGGGAACTAGTATGTCCATAAACGGCGTGGAAGCTTCAGTTAGCCACGTTTCCGTCAAGATGGTTAGGTCAAGGTCCATTGATGTGACGAGATCTGCAATGTCAGAGGAATGTCTCTGGGCTGATCTGCAGTTGAGTAGGATGCATTTGAGTCTGGGGGTGAGAAGGGTGGTCGAGTGTTCTAGAGATAGGGGGACTTTTCTGAGGTTGTTGGGGACGGAGCTTCTGTTACTTAGAGTTGGGTGCCTAAGAGGATTTGTGATAATTGTGGGTATGGGGAGGTGTGTGGAGGTTATGTGTTTAACCGGACCTGGGCCAAAAGAGCGAAGGAGGGTGCATATGTCGTGGTCCGACAGGGCGTTAAGGGCACGCCGGGGGCGGTGGGTGTTGCGAGCGGGGATAGTAGGCCAACGCGGAGAGAGTTGAATGCGATGGCCTGTGGGGAGAGAGTGGCGTTTGTTGGATACGGAGGTGGTCGTCGTAGGTCGGGGTTGTCTGGGGAGTGTGAAAAGAAGTTCTTTGATTAAGTGGAGCTCGTCTTTGAATTGAAGGAGGGTGGATAGAATCAAATCCAGAGTTGGATTAGGGCTAGTATTTGTGAAGAGCCAGTGGTCGAGTAGGGAGCTGGGGAGCGAATTTAGGGCAGAGGGGTGGGGTATGCTAGCGTTAGTGGAGGGCTCTGCGGTAGAAGAGGGCGGGGTGGTATTCGATGGGAGTTTATGGTCGAGGGGTGTGGGTGAGGTAGGGGGAGGGTGGGAGGTAGAGGTGGGGTCGTCATCGATGGGAGGCGGCGCCGGTGAGTTGAGGGGTGAGTGAAGGCTGAAGACAATCGGGGTGATAGGAAGGTAGTGGGGGCGGAGTATGGGGGGGGAGAGCGGGGGGGTGTTAATGTATGGGCAGAGGCGTGCTCTGAGGGGCTGGTTGGGAATGTGGGGTGGTGGGGAGTGAGAGTGGGGGGGGGGGGGGGAGATAGAGTGGGAAAGAGATCTGCCGCGGGGGGGGGGGGAAGATATGCTCTGGGCGGAGGTGGGTTCAGCTGTTCTCGTGGGAGGTGTGGGGTGGGGGGAAGAGGGGGTGGGGGCATGGGGGATGTATGAGGGGGAATGATCTTCGTCTGTGGCTGAGGGGTGTGGGGGGGTTGCGTCAGGTGTGTGGCTATCTATAGCACTAGGGGGATGGGAGTGGTGTCATTCCGCTGATGCAATGGGCGGGGTAGGGTAGATAGAGGATTGGAGTTGGGGGGTGTTGCGCAGCTTGATGTGTGCGGAGAGGAGGTCCGCCGTTTGGCGATGTGTTCTAAGAAGGTAGGGAATAGGTTGTCGAGTCGGTCAAGTTTCCTATCAGTGGCTTGGAGTACGATGGTACCATTGTTGTAGATGGTGCTGGTGGCTCTGCCTGGGAAGACTTGGGATGGTGAGGTAGAAAGCGTTAGGCTATGGGTGGATTTGCTGCTGGTGGTGATAGTGAGAATGGAAAGGAATGCTTTCCTCCATTGTGCTCTACGCAGGGTGTAGAAGATGTCGTTCGTGGCTCCGTTGACCAGTGAAAAATAGGTGTCCACACACGGGGTTTCAGGGTGTCTTTTCAGGAAGTTATGTTTGTAGCGTTTGGCGTTTTTCTTGGAGAGCTCGGGTGGGTAGATGATTTTGTAGGTGTGCTCACCCATGCGTTCCATGGTGGAAGAGGCGTAGGTAGAGGAGGGTGGGTGCGTTTGTGCGGTTGCAGGGTTGTAAGCCTAAGTGGTGGTCTTGGGTATGGGCAATAGGTGAGGATGACTAGTCTAAGATGGCCCCCACCGTGGAAGACTATTCAAAGATGGCCGCCAGGATGGCATATAGGGAGGCAGAAGTAGTAGTCCTTTCTCTGTTGTTGATGTGCCTTAGAAGGAGAAGTAGTCCTTTCTTTATTGTTGATGTGCCTTAGAGAGAGAGTTTCCCTCTCCGGGGCAGGTCGAGTTAGTCCATTCTCTTTTTTTGGTTGGAGGGGAGAGGTTAGATTCTGTGCTGCTCGGTGGTGAGGAGGGAGACGTATCTCTGTTTTGGTGACCTGTGACCACGTTGGTATGCAGCTTCATGCTCATCTGGTGGGCAGTGGAGGCGATTTATGGCTCCTGTATATGGCCCCCGCCATTTTAGGTGAAGGAGAGAGAGACAAATGAAAGGATCGCATGCTGCGTGGATAGTTTGTAAGCAGATAGCTTTATATGAATTAGGGCAGAGGATGCAGCGCTGGTTTGTTCAAGATAGAAATTAAAAAAATTTAAAGCGGGCTTGTAAATACCTTCGGGACTGTCAGGCTGCATTAAGGCTGTTCAAGTCAGGCATTTGTGAAGAGGCGACTCCTAATTTCCAGTTGACTGTTCAATAAAAGTAGGAAGAGCGCCAATGCTGAATGATTGTTTTCTTTTAATTAGCGCGGTTCCAGGGGGAGGCGGGGTTAATGGACGCCTTACATCAGTGTACCGTCACAGCGCGGTGCCAAGCCGTGAACAAGCCGACCCGCTGCCCCACTTCTCCCTCGAGCCCCGACGCCCCTGGTTGCTCCGCTGCCACACGACCCCTCCCGCTCACTGCATGCATGTGGTCCGGCGAGAGAGGGAGGCCAGATGCATCACCGCTGCGGGCCGCCCAGCCCCAGACCTCCAGCGCAGGGGGCAATCCTCTACGGTCTCCGCAACGCTTGCCGCCCTCCGCGCCGGGACTCTTGGATGGCCAGTGGCTCCCAGACGCTCCGCTCAGCTACGCGGCGCCCAGCAGGCATCGCCTCTCAATGCTTCCAGGCTGCCCGGTCGTGACTGCAGCCCCGGCAAGCAGTCTCCAGGAGCCCTCCCCGCGACCGGCGCTCTCAGGCGGTGGCTGGCAGCGCTTCTCAGCTGTCCCCGACCTGCATGGTAGTGGCTGCAGTCCCGGTAGGCAGTCTCCTGGCGATCCCCAACAGGAAGTCTCCTGGCGATCGGAGCTCACAAGCAGCCCCCCCACGTCGTGTAATCACGCCAACATCCGCAGCAGGCTCTCCCCCACCATCCAGGGGTCTGCCGAAGCTCCGGAGAGAGTTGCAGGGGTCCAGTCAGAAGTTGCAGGTACGTGGTAACAGTTGATAATCCAGTTCCTTTTGATAGCCAGTTACTTGTTGTTGAACCAGTTTCTTGTTGTACTCCAGTTACTTGTTTTTCTCGAGCGAGAAGGGTGTTATCTGGGATAATACCATGGAAGGGATCCCCAGCACTAGGAGCTCTGGACTAGAGCTCCTACCAGGCGGCCATCTTGCTATCTGAGGTGATGCCTCGTTTGCAAGAAGGGGGCTACATGGCTACTGTAGACTTAAAGGATGCCTATTTGCACATCCTCATGAATAACAAACATAAACTACTAAGATTTTCGGTCAACAAAACTCACTACCAATTCAGTGCTAGCATTCGGTCTAAAGTCGGCACCAACTGTGAGAAGTTGGCCTGGTATATGATCACTATTCTAGTGAGCACTTTGCACCAGTCCAGACAAACCTTATGGTGATGGTTGTAAAGTCAACCTTATAGACCAGCTTTCCTAGGGGTAGCATGGACAAAGCAGTCTCAGGCTAAACTCAAGAGGGCATGTGAAGCCAGCTACTTTACCATATGAAAACCCTTTAATATCTAATGAAAGGACACCACACAGGATATATATTCAAAATATATGTATTTATTTCTAAATAAACCCCTGAATTATTTATGAGCAAAGAAGCACAAGCGCAAAACAAGTAACTTAATAGAATAGACAAAAGTTGCACAATTATGGATAGGGCGGGGTGGCCCGTCAAACCATATATCAAAAAAGTGGTATAAGTACCATGACACCAACAATGGTAGGGCCTTGGGAATCGCTGGGGCTACACTGAGCTACCAATAGTTAGGGAGTAGGAGGCCCACAGGATGCGTGTGCAGAGTCTAAAAGCACACGAGTGTACACATTGAAGTCAATGGGTGCGTGAAAGTTATAAAGTTAAAGAATTAGGAGCCTTCCGACTGGAATAGAACTTAACTGGAAACTAGGGTACTAGGGATGTAAACCTCTACAGGAGCACCGTAGTACTCGCGTTACCGAACCCACAGGAAGCGGGTGCATAGGTCCAAAAGTGTCGGGTTTCGTCGGGGAGATCTATGGAGACTTGTAGTAAAGATGCTGCAGGCGGCCAGAAGAGAAGAGTCCGGGTGGATCCAATGGTGGATCGAAGATGTAGAGGACCTGAAAGCAGAGGGGACAGAGTCTGGGTCACTAGCCAGTGACCAGCGTGAAACAAGGATGGAACCAGGCGATGTCTGGATGCGATCAGGTGCTGATGGGATGCTTGTCTCTGCCGCCACGTGGAATAGATGTAGGCTTCTTACTCAGACCAGCAAGGTCTGAGGGGCTGCTTCTTTTCGGGGAAGCAAGGGCCAGTCTGGAGCAACCAGACCAGCGGTGTAGTTTCACCGGATCGTTGCCTAGATGGCGACTAGCCAACGTGCAAGTGACCGGGCAGACGCGTCGAGCAAAAGGGCCCCACGCAGAACTCGTGGAGTGTGCAGGGCTGATCTTCGGTGCAGATGCTGCTCGGGGCTGGGGCTTCTCAATCCCCAATGCACAGCTTCGAGGAGGCCTCGGGGGCTGCACAGTTAGCAGGTCGCAGACTTTTCAAGATGGCCGATCCCACGTCGCCTCCACGGGTCTCAGCTTTGCAGGGACTGTGGATGTCTGGAAATCCGGTTCTTGTCAGGCTCTGGACTCGGACTCCGGTGGGAGGCGGCGGCAAAAAAAGTCGTCGATCCCTGGATGGAGCCTGCTTGTGCAGGGTGGTCACTCCTTGACCACAAGGGACATTCTTCAGTCTACTTCTTTCAAAGTAGTGATGAAGGTCCAGAGTTTCGTTTCATAGTTTGAGTCCGGATAATATAAAGTCCTAGTGACTCAGCTCCTACCTATATACTGATCTTAGGGGCTGGATTACCTGCTAGGTCCTCCTATGGGTGGGACCAGGGAAGGGGGTGGTTACACCCCTTTCCATTAGTTCAGTTTCGTGCCAGAGCTGGGGCAGGGAAGCCCCAGCACCGGTTTGAACTGGACTCTGCATGGGACACCTTGTGTGCCCCAGGCAGTGTCTCAATCCTTTCAGCCCTCCCTGTCCCAATACACAAAGTCCTGTCTGGGGTGATGCTAGCACCTCCCAAGGCAGGAAACCTATTGTCCAAAGCTCCCTTGCTGGAAGGACTCCCAGCAGCAGGAGGTCTGACTTGTGTCTGTGGCAGCAGCATCCATTTTGTTATGCTGAGGCTCTGGTTAACTTTAACCGGGAATAGTAGGAACAACATGTCTTCTCCCTCTAGAAGGGTGGAATGCTACCCCCGTCGCCAGGACTGATGAGGGGGTAGTATTCCAAATCGTATGACGCCTTACTCGACATGTTTTTGATAAAGCTAAACCATAGTTGGCATTTACCCGGGAGTTTCATAATGCACTTAGAGTATATGGTATGGCAATATCCTAGAACAGCTATAAGGACATGGTTCCGAAAGCTGCAGACCGGCTCAGCTCATGCTAGAGCACAATCTCGTATAAAACCAAGCACTCTGCCTCCAGGATTGTTAAGGCCTGCCATAGGAGTGACTTATAGGTGTATGTGTCTAGATATAAGGTTAGATATAGGTATACTATATCTAAAGCAAAGGGTGATTACACCACCTTGCCCCAGCTGAGTGATCAGCCAGTTGTGTCAATTTGGGTGGCCAGCCAGGGGTGGCATAATACATGCTGCAGCCCCTGGTAGGCCTTGGATGCACCTATTCCCTGGGTACTTATAGTACACTGTACAGGGGCTCATAAGGTGACTCAGTATCCAATTGGAGATGTACCTAGGGTACATAGAGTCCATTTTAAAGAGAGAGCAGATAGCCTGGGGCCCTGATTAGCAGGATCCCAGGCCAACTAAATCGAAAACCAGCTAAACACTAGGCAAAACAATCTGGGGTAACCATAGTCCGGTATCCACCTTCCTACACCAACTGTGTTCACAAAGTGCCTAGCAGTAGTGGCCGCTCACCTAAGAAAGCAAGGAATGCATGAATACCAGTACTTTGTACGAATTTGCCCTTACAAACCAGTCGTCTGAGTCTGCAAGCAACATACATCAGGTAATATATACACTAGTCCAGCTTGGTTTTTCCATACACTGGGAGAAATCGTCCCCGGAGCCAGAACAGGAAAAGGTGTTCTTGGGAGCGAAAATAAATGATTTTGTGGAAGGTGTTCCCAAGCGAAAAAAGAACAGTCGCCCTATTGAAAGAAACCCAGCTATATCGGAAGGGGGAAGCTTTGACAGTGAGGACAGTGGGGAAACTGCTAGGGTTGATTGTAGGAAGCTGGCTCTGTATATTGTATACCAAAATGAGGTAGTGTGCAGAGTCCAGTAGAACCCTAAAGGTTGGCAGAGGTAAAAGTAGATAGCACCTTACTCTCTATTTGTGGTAGTGTCTGTGAGCAGTAAGGCTTTATCTGAGGGTAGTGTTAAGCATTTGTTCTACACACTCTGGCAGCAAATGATGTCACGCACTCAATGACTGAACTCCGACATATTTGATTTGTATAGAAATGTTTGATATTTATATTCTAGAACCAAGCGAGGCTAGTACAGGTAAGTGTAAATGGTACTTTTCAAGGCAGGTTGAACAATACAAGCACGCTTAATGAAAATTACTTTGTTACAGGTTTGAAAAGGTTTTCAATACAGTGGAAATTGCCGTTAGATTACTTTTGAGTACTTTACAGATTACTTTATTGATTACTCTTTCTACTCAGTGTGATATGCCTAGATATCACACTGGGACATTTCCTAGAGAAAAGGTTAGTAAAGCAGTTTTTAGATATTTGCAGTTTTCCAAGTTCTCACACAAAACCAATTCCACACTTTAAAGAAATTTTAGGAAAAAGCTGTCAATGCAATCCTATTGAAGGAAATGGCGTTGTCGGTTCACAGGTAAGTACATGTTTGTGGCAGTTGGTATTCTGAGGTTATAACCAGGTTCCCCCAGTGTCACGGATGCACTCTCAAAGCGCCCTCAGCTGCACTAGGGCGACTGGGTGCTGAGGCCCAATGTTATCTAATGGGGGATAGGTGGCTTCCGGTTGGTGGCTGCTCATGAGCAGGCCACCAGGTTGTGAGAGCAAAGCTCCTAGTGTTAGGCTCATGGCAAAGGGGGATCCGAGTTAGCACCCAAAGTACACCCGCAGCGACACAGGTGCGGCTGGGTGCATGGTGCTGTTAGTGCATCGGGTGCCCTGTTTTAAATGGGGGATTGCTAGTTTTGGTTTTAAGCTGCAGACTCGATCTGGGAAGACTTCTGGAAGGAACCAAAAGCTGGGCAGGTAAGTTGGAGGGCTCTGGGACGTAGGTGCACCTCGGGTTCTTTTCTCCAAGGCGGAGGGTGATTTGATGTAGGGGTGTCTTTTGTGGTTGGATTTTCTCCTTACTGGGCCACTCGCTGTTTGTGGGTTTCTCCATGCAGAGGCTGCAGGTAACAACGGAGAGTCCTGAAGCGGTCAATACACATGGACTCTAACTCGGGAGCGCTGGGGGACCTCACAGTGGCCCACTCGAAATCTCGCCGTAGGCGTCTGGTTTCTTTGTCCATCCTTCTTTGTAGGTTGTGGGAATCGGTCTTCTTGGTTCAAGGCTGCCCCTGAATCTTGTATTTAGGGGACTTTTTAGGGGTCTCAAGGTCAATAGCCAATGGGCTACTGACCTTGAAATGACTACACCCTTGGTGTGCTCATCCCATGTGGCTGTGTAGGCACAATCCCTAACCCTAATTGGAGGGTGCCAGCCATCTGCATGAAGGCAGGCAGTGTAGAGTGAGCTTCACCTCGCCTCCCCACCTGAGGGGTGGGGTTGGCAGAGGTGGGCACACCTCTGGGCTGTCCTAAATTTTCCTGTCTGTCTTCCTCCCGAAAAGGAAGGGAAACAGGCAGGGACCTGCTCCTGATAGCAGTTGAGGCTCGGAGTCGCAGTTCATAAGCGGCACAGCCTTTGAAGCTCCCCTGCCACATATGGCTCTTGCTGGCCTGGGAAGGGGGGACCACCTCTTCCCAGTTAAGGCTTTGTTCCTGGGCTCTGGCACCCCAGGGGGTCCAGAAACATGTCTGGTGGTGGCAGGCTGGTGTGTACCAGTCGGGGAATCCACCAGAGGCTCGTAGGTTTTTAGGGGGCTTATCTAATATGCCCTCTGAGTGCATTTTTCATTCAATCCCACACTCATCAGTGTGGGTTTAATGTGCTTAGAAGTTTGATACCAAACTTCCCAGTTTTCAGGAAAGCCATTATGGTGCTGGGGAGTTTGTAATGACAAATTCCCAGCTTCATTACTTAATGGCATTACTACACTACAATGTCTAAGAATTGATCTAGACACTGGTATAGTGCCGGGGGGGGGAGTTTTATCAATGTGAGGGAAGAGGAATAGCTGTCCTATCTGTTCCCCAGAACTAGGTAGATTTTATCAAGAGTGGATAGGACACTTGTGACCACTTGTACCAAGAGATATATTGAAAAACCCTCATAAACGTTGTGTATTTCGAGAAGCGGTATATCTTGTTCTCCGCCCCACACAGACGTTATGGCAACAGTCATTGGGTTTGACAATTAGTATCTTGCCAGCCTCACCCGAGGCAATCTCTGGTTTTTCGTGGCAGTATCCAGAGATAGTTCGAGTAACCCCACTGAAAAGTGAAGATAAAATAGTTTCCAAGCGATTAACTGCTATTTATTCATATCGCTGGACCACTAGTTTAAAAGGTTGTATGGGTATGCTCTGGGGATAGTTAGGAATCCTTAGCATATATCATTTGAACAAAAAAACGTCAACATGTTTCTGCTCTCTTGGCCTGTGGGTCTAAGAGCATTCGTCAGGACATATAAACAAACAAACACAGTGTAAAGCTACTTTCACTATTTGTGACGTAGATGGGTCATTTCAACATAATAGTCTTACCCACTATGGTTCATAAGAGTCACCTGAAGATAATTTCAAAAAGGTTCCCTCAGGGGGTACGGACACTCGTCCCAGGCCGCGTTGGAAGCGTGTTCCGCGTCTTGTGCTGGCAGGAGGCAGAGCCAGCACAAGACGCGGAACACGCTTCCAACGCGGCCTGGGACGAGTGTCCGTACCTCTGTAGAACATCAAGATAACCTGACCAAGCATGAGCCACCACCATCAGCCAACCCTGCCTTACATTAACGTTACCGGACGATAACCAACATCGCCAGACCATTGCGCAACACTGACTCTGATCACAGTCAGAACCGACACCGTTGCAAGCCGGACCATCAGCTTTGTTTAAACACTGTGATCCATTCCAAACTCAACATTGGCCCGACCAATGAGAACACAATTGGAAGCATGCGTTGATTTTGTAATACTCATTGTGGCATATAAAATAGAATTCACATTTTGGCGACCCTCTCTTCATTTAAAAAGCACAATTCTGTGCATAAGGAGCTTTTAAAAAAGTCTGCGCAGATCTGTCAACATCGGTTGCGTTGGGGTTTACTCTGGTGGCAGGACTTTGGCAATCTATTCTCATCAATCACCATTGTATGCCAAACTTCTGCATATTTTTGTGTAGAATGTTTAAGGACTGCGCTGCCTTTCTGTAAATAGGTGTTCGAGGCATATGGGCTGCAGATGGTACATTATGAATAGATCGCCATCTGGTGTTGGGCTCGGATGATTGCACTTGTTTTTCTCTTGGAGTCTTTTGTAGACTGGTGACTCCTCCTTTGGGTGCTAGTGCGCATGGGCATGGGCTCCATCCTTAGATTGTTTTTTCCGCCATCGGGTTCGGATGAGGATCGAAGCGCTCCAGATAGACTTCGAGAAGTGATATTTCGGCGCGTATTCCCTTTCCAATTCGACGGTATTGTTATCAAATGAGATTTCATTTCCATTCCGACTTGTTGCGACTCCAACAATAAACATTTTCTTCTACGTTGACGAGACCGGGAGGCCTTTCTCGACGTAGTCCAGCCCGGAGTCCATAGAAAGGACTCCATTTAAGAGTTGTCCAATGTGTGGTGCTAAGTTCCCACACAAGGACCTACACGAGGTGTGCAATCTCTGCCTATCACCTGAACACAAATCCAGGGACTGCGAAGCCTGCGCAGCATTCTCCTCCAAGTCGATTAGAAACCGTCAAGCTCGAAGACACGAGGTTTCGAGAATGCAGTCTGAGGCAATCCCGGAGCTGTTCGAGGACCAGCACCTCGAAGAAGAGGAACATGAAGAAGAGTCGGGGTCGGAAGTGGACGAGTCTGATGTCGAGGAAATCGACGTTCAACAAACCGTGAGTGACGACGTCCTCTTACCAAAAAACCGACCCCGTGTGGTACCGACCCCGCCTTCGAGCCCGGTCAGACCACCGAAGAAATTTTCCGACGCCCCGGCTTCGGGCCCGGCAACGGAACAGAAACCGAAACTCTCGGCCTCCCACCATGTCGGATCCGAGAAAC
This sequence comes from Lissotriton vulgaris, assembly GCF_964263255.1. NCBI lineage: Eukaryota > Metazoa > Chordata > Amphibia > Caudata > Salamandridae > Lissotriton > Lissotriton vulgaris. The sequence goes on along the minus strand of NC_141700.1, from coordinate 772,676,432 downwards.
GGTAGACATCGACATCGACACCGAAGCTCCATGTTTCGATGCCGAGGAAAGCTCGGCATCGAAACATTTTATGTCGAAACCGAAACCTGCTTCGACGTCGAAGACTTACTCGACACCGAAAAAATCAGAATCGAACAAATTCTCGGTGCGGGAAACACAGAACATTGACGGTCAGAAGCAAAGGCACCTTTCGGAACCAAGAACTTCGGTACCGACACAGGAGCAGCAAACCGATCCAAAACAAAAGACTGTCGATCCGCAAACTAGTGACAAAATCACCGAAAAAGAGGAAGAATGAACAGCTAGATGACAAAGCTCTTCCTCCTAAAAAGAGAACAATGGGGACAAATACAACTCCTCCTCTTTCTCCTCGGCCTAGAGACACACCCTCTTCTCCTATTCCTCACACTATGCCAGCTATTCCTCCACCTTCTACACCAAGACCATCTACACCTCAAACAGATGTAGACAGTGATACAGGGGAGGGAGAACCTCATGGGGATGACAACACTAACCCAGATGAAGAAGACCCATGGAAGAATTCTGATGCAGGGTCAGATGATAACGACCCAGAAATATACCCCTCAAAACCTTCACCACCTGATGATTATACAGGGTTTGTGCAGTTGATTAATAGGGCAGCAAAATACCATAAGGTAGACTTGCATACAGAACCTCAAATAGAGGATTTTCTTTTAGAAACGCTGCCTGCTGCACAAAGAACATCAGGCACTCTACCTATGCTGAAGGGTCTTCTCAGTCACACAGCAGACATATTCAAAGACCCTGTGAGGGCTAGGGTATTAAACCCAAGAATTGATAAAAAATATAAGGCAGCCCCAAAGGACCCAATATTTATCAAAGGACAGGTACCTCTGGACTCGCTTGTAGTTACAAACGCTCGTAAAAGAGCAAACTCATTATCTACAGGAGAAGCTCCTCCTCCTGATAAGGAGTCAAAGTTAATAGATGCATCGGGCAAAAGAGTAGCATCCCAAGCAACAAACAGCTGGCGCATAGCTAATACACAAGCGCTACTTGCACGCTATGATAGAGCGCATTATGATGAGTTAGAAAAACTCATCACGCATCTCCCTAAGGAACATCAAAAAAGGGCAGACCAGCTTATACAGGAAGGGAAGATAATAACCAACACTTCCATTAAGTGCGCCCCAGACGCGGCAGACACTGCAGCAAGATCCATCAACACCAGTATCATGCTAAGAAGACATGCATGGCTTAGGGTCTCAGGGTTCAAACAAGAAGTACAAACATCTTTATTGAACCAACCCTTTGATCAAAAAACACTTTTCGGCTCCGGTACAGATGAGACTTTAGAAAAGATGAAAAAAGACAGAAACTGCTAAATCAATGAGAGCATTACAACAGCCAACTCAAAGGGGTTCCTTTCGTAGGGCCACCTATAGAGGGGGGTCAAAAAATACAGGCACAAGCCAGCAATCTACCTCTTTTACACCTACATCACCCAGAGGTAATTCAAGAGTCAGTTACAGAGGTAACCACAACGGTAGAGGAAATAATAACCTCAACTCCCCAACTCCAAAACAGTGACTTAATACAACTCCCCCCAGACCATATAACACCGGTCGGGGGACGTCTATCACAGTTCCTACCTGTCTGGGAAAACATCACATCGGACAAGTGGGTGAGACAAATTATCCAACATGGTTATTGCCTGGAACTCGCAGCTACCCCACCAAACATCCCCCCCAGACAGCGTCCAATGAGTCGAGATCATCTGACATTGTTAAAACAAGAAGTACTATCACTGCTACAAAAGCATGCCATAGAGAAGGTTCCAAAACATCAGCAAGGGACACGAGTATACTCTTTTTGCTTCCTAATCCCCAAAAAAGACTGATCTCTAAGACCAATCTTAGACCTCAGACCTCTCAATGCATACATAAACTCGGAACATTTTCCATATGGTCACGCTCCAACAAGTACTTCCTTTACTGAAGAAAGGGGACTTTCTTTCTACACTGGATCTAAAAGACGCTTACTTTCACATCCCAATTCACAAAGCCCACAGAAAATGCCTCAGGTTTGTAGTAGAAGGACAACATTATCAGTTCAAAGTCTTTCCGTTTGGGGTCACAACGGCACCAAGGGTGTTGACAAAATGCCTAGCAGTAGTTGCAGCACACCTAAGAAGACAACAAATACATGTCTTCCCTTACTTGGACGATTGGCTAATAAAGGCCAAGTCACAGGAAGAATGTCTTCAGAACACACAGAAGACCATTCAATTGCTGCACCAGCTAGGGTTTACGGTGAACTGCAAAAAATCCCACCTACAACCAAACAAGATTCAACAATACCTAGGGGCTACTATAGACACAAAGAGCCAAAGCATACCCCAATCCAATCAGGATCCAAACCATGATCACGTTGATCCAAAAATTTCAACCACAACACTCACTAACAGCTCGAGTGTTCATGCAGCTGTTAGGGATGATGTCCTCCTGCATACTGCTTATACCATATGCCAGACTACAAATGCGTCCACTACAAGAGTGTCTAGCGACACAGTAGAATCAGGCTCAAGGTCCGATTACAGATCTGGTGTTGGTAGACGACCGCACACATCGCTCTCTGAAGTGGTGGAACACAACAAACATTTCCAAGGGGCGGACGTTCCTAGAACCGATTCCACAAGTGATACTAACAGCGGACGCATCGCTCACCGGATGGGGAGCGCATATGGACAAATATACAGTGCAGGGAAAATAGAGTGTACAGCAAAAAAGACTGCACATCAATTATTTGGAACTACTAGCAGTATTTCTAGCATTAAAAGCTTTCCAAATGCAAATACTCAACAAAGCAGTCCTGATCAGAACAGACAACATGACTGCAATGTATTATATTCAAAAACAGGGGGGACACACTCTCTCCAACTATCCAGACTAGCACAGGACATTTGGAGATGGGCCATTCCTCAAAAGATTTATCTGTTAGCCGAACACCTACCAGGAGTTCAAAGTCAGATAGCAGACATCCTAAGCAGAGAGTCAGAACAAATACACGAATGGTAACTGCACAACCAAATACTGCAGCCATTCTTCCAAAGATGGGGACAACCAGAGATGGATCTCTTTGCCACTCATCAGAACGCAAAATGCCAAAACTCCGCATCCAGTTAACCACACCACCGGTCTCAGGGCAATGCGCTATGGATAAATTGGTCCAACAAATTTGCTTACGCTTTTCCCCCTCTCCCTCTAATTCCATTAGTGGTTCGGAAACTGCAACTACATTCAATGACAATGATACTAGTAGCACCCACGTGGGCAAGACAGCCGTGGTTTACCACGCTACTGCAACTCTCACAGGTGCCACATCAAAAGCTGAGATTACCCATGCACCTTACACAGAACCATGGAGAAATAATGCACCCAGATCCCAAACAATTGAACCTAGCGATCTGGCTCCTGAGGTCATAGAATTTGGATACTTAGATTTACCTCCAAACTGTATGGAAATCATTAAGCAAGCAAGACGTCCTACCACCAGAGCATGCTATGCAGCAAAGTGGAAAAGGTTTGCTGTATACTGTAACAGTAACAACATTAATCCTCTGGACGCATCCACTAAACAGATTATTTGCTATTTACTACACTTGCAGCAATGTAGCCTAGCGTACACCTCTATTAGAGTACATCTTGCAGCTATAGCGGCGTACCTACAAAACAGACAACATCTTTCCCTGTTTAAAGTACCAGCAATAAAAGCTTTCATGGAAGGCCTCAAAAGAGTCATTCCACCAAGATGGCCACCTTCCCCAGTCTGGAATCTCAACATAGTACTTACCAGAGTAATGGGACCACCTTTCGAACCTATGCCTAGGTGTGAAATACAATTCCTAACATGGAAGGTGGCCTTTCTTATAGCTATTACTTCACTCAGAAGAGTAAGTGAATTGCAAGCGTTTACAATACAAGAACTATTTATGCAGTTACACCAAAATAAAGTGGTTCTTAGAACAAACCCAAAATTCTTGCCTAAAGTAATTTCGGCATTCCACATCAATCAGCCAGTGGAACTACCGGTCTTCTTTCCAAAACCAGACGGTAGCAGAAAGGGCCCTACATACATTAGATGTCAGAAGGGAATATTGTACTACATAGAAAGAACACAAACTTTCAGAAAAACAAAACCACTATTTGTAGCATTTTCTCCTACACATAAGGGCAATCCCATCTCTAAAGCAGGCATTGCCAGGTGGATTGTAAAATGTATACAAATATGCTTCTTAAAAGCAAAGAGGACATTAACTGTTCCTCCTAGAGCTCACTTTACACGTAAACTAGGAGCATCTATGGCATTCTTAGGAAACATTCCCCTAGATGACATAAGCAAAGCAGCTACCTGGGTTACACCGCATACCTTCACAAAACACTACTGTGTAGATATGCAGGCAACACAACAGGCTAGAGTGGGACAAGCTGTATTAAAAACTTTATTTCAGACTGTTGCAACAGACACTGATGACCACCGCTAGGGAGATAACTGCTGTATAATCTATTCATAATGTTCCATCTGCAGCCCATATGCCTCGAACGGAATATGCTACTTACCAGTATGTAAATGAATTTATATAACGCAAATCACAGACCCGGTATCTAAGCGCTTGCTTAGGGAACCCGTCCTGGTATTCCCCTGTGAGATAACCCCGGCAGGGTATCCGCAAGGTGAGTCAGGCATCCCGCCGCGAGGGGCCATTGTGGAGATTAAGCAAGCTATTGCCCAGAGTCGCAGAGTTTGAAACCGTGAATCGAGTAGGCACCGGAGCGAGAATTGTCGAGTCCGTGGACATTTTAGGACTCAAGACCCCGCCGAGCCGGGAATTGAACCCTGGTCCTGGGCTGACCTCTGCTTCCAGGTCTGCCTCCTCTAACCCGTGAGCCACACTTCTCAACTCGCATCTGTTCTTGGCATAGAATGCTGCAGAGTGGTACATGCCCTCCCAGCCTCCCCGGAAACCTGTGTCTGTTTCAACACTATCTTATTTAGATACACTTACATGGGCATTTCTATCTGTATTCTATCATACTACTCCATCTAACCCTACTATGGCAAAACAATCTAAGGATGGAGCCGGAGCCCATGCGCACTAGCACCCAAAGGAGAAGCCACCAGTCTACAAAAGACTCTCCAAGAGAAAAACAAGTGCAATCATCCGAGCCCAACACCAGATGGCGATCTATTCATAATGTACCACTCTGCAGCCCTCTATGCCAAGAACAGATGCATACTGGTAAGTAGCATGTTCCTTACGAATCCTCACCACGTTTTCCAAAAACTATTATAAAATAGAAAGCAAACCTGGTATATTGCATTTCTAGCAGCGGCTAAAAATTCTGAAACGCTGTGAAAATATGAAAGTGCACTTGCGCAATATCTCAACAATATTACACGGCCCACAAAACTCTGCACAAGAATAAAGTGGACATTATAAAACATATGGTCAACTACAAATTGCTCTGCTTCTGCCTAAAAGCAGCCAGTACCAACATTATTGCGCACTTGAATGTACTGCATCATTACATATTCTTAAGCAGAATTGAATGTGCCGGGCTGATTTGAACCGCTCTCCGCAGCAGGCACATTAACCCACAGTACTATACCACGAGCTCCAGAAGGATGGTTGCAGGGAGAAATAAATGAAAGCAAACAGCTGGTGCTCCCTGCGGGTCACCGTAATGCAGGCTGATGGCTGATACACTCTCTGCGGCAGCAAAGTGCTGCGAGCACGGCAGCCACACCCGCTCCCGCGCACTGCCCTGGCCTCCTCCCTCCCACATCTCAAGTAAAATAGATCAATGTCTAAATTCTTTCTGACACTTATCAGCTTAGTTTAAGGATTTCCGACTGATACAGGACTCACATCGGCGGTGCAGTCCACTGCTCTCCCAGGTCCAGCTCACAAGCAACGCCTCAAATCCTTAAAATGGCCTCTTCTGTTTCTTATTTATCCACCGTTTTCTTGCTCGTTTAAATTCATGCATGCATTTATTATGTCTGTATGTCAAGGTAACATAACAGTGGGTTAAGGCGTTTGCTGCAGAGAACTGTGCGCAACCTGTGGGACGTGGGTGCAAGCACCAGAAGGGCCAACCCAGAATTTCATTTACCTGAGGTCATTAAAATGAAAACCTAACGAGACCCTTTTTTTCGCATATGGCGTCGTAACTCAGTGTTCTGCTTATTGGCGTGACTATGACATCATTGCTTCTGGCAGCGCTGGGCCCATAGATGTATTAAAAGTAAGACTGGTTCTGGAGCCATCCTTTCGCTGATCTAGGAATGTATGTGTACAGAAGAGTACACACAGCACATCGGTGGTCCTGCAATACCGTAAACATGCGGCGGGCCTGTTTTATAAGACATGCCAAGAAGTGCCTTTTAATCAACTACAACCTGGAGATTTACAGTGCACAAATCAAAACTACATATATGTGCAGCGTCTTACACTGAAACCCATTATATTTGAAAGTTGACACGATGCGTTATCTGCACCAAAGGCCCCCCTGTCATAATTCACACAACAGGAAAAACAAATAGTCGGACATAGGATGGATCTGCTGAGGAAAATAAAAATACACTTTCGGTTTTGTTTACTACAAAGAAAACAATCGGCACTTCAACCAATCGCGAAAGCGATCGAATCATTAAAAAAAACAAGCAGAACATAGACGATACCGCGGCCGTCACACTGACGCATGAAAGGAAGCAGAAATCAGTCCTGAAACGAGCAGTGGTGCGCGCCCGTAGCTCCGAGCCCTAAAAACTCGAGACTGGTGCACGCGCGCCCAGCATCTGTCTTCAATTACCGCGGGCCCTAACAGCTGGTAATTGAAGAAATATGCCCCTCTCGTGCGCGTAACCGCACACAAAATGCACCAGGCGGAGCAACTCTAACGCCTATGGCCTATTGCGTGCTGTCTTGTAAAAGCACATGCATGCGAGGCCCAATTGCCATGCAGCTGCCAAAACAAACCAGAAAAAATCACGCGCTTTCTGGAATTCGGTAGGTACGATTTTCTAAGCCCTCAGAAGAGGACTCTTTAGCCACGCCCACTTTTTGGGGAACGTAGGCCGAGCCCTAAAAAGAAAAACAATTCTGGACCCAACCACTAGATGGCAGGATAATGCACAGCATCTGAATCCAGAAAATTCTTCAAGCTGCAAAACAACCGTTTTTGAAAGTGGAAATATTCTCCAAGAACTAAGAATTATGGCCTTTTGCTAACCTTCAATGCCATAGAGGTCCAACCAGAAAACCTGCTTTCCCGGTGGAGCTCTTCTCTTGGAGCTGGAGTGTGCATAGGTTCCTTCTGAGGGGACAGACTGCCTTGAGGTAAAATCCTTGTATCCTCATGCCGCTGGACATTTCTACTGGAGCGTATTCCTTGTGCCTAAGCAGAGCTGAAGGACACTGAATGCCCAAGGATTAGTAGTTGCTAGATATTCTTCAGTTGGCCGGAACTGAATTGCACTGGCTCCCCGTCAACAAGAGACTATCCTTCAAGCTCCTCGCCCACGCACACAAGGCACTCCACAAGACCGGCCCAGCCTACCTCAACAGACTGCTCTCCTTCTACATCCCCAACCGCCAGCTACGCTCTGCCGACCTCTCACTCGCCACCATCCCGCGCATCCGAAGAACAACCACCGGTGGGAGATCCTACTCCCACCTCGCCGCCAAGACATGGAACACCCTCCCACTGAGCCTACGGCAGACCCAAGACCTGCTAACCTTCAGGAGGATACTCAAGACCTGGCTGTTTGATCAGTAGCGCCCCTCCGACCCCCCCCTCCCTTCCCCCAGCGCCTGGCGACCCTCGCTGGTATCTAGTGCGCTTTACAAATGATTGATTGATTGGGGAGTCCCCTGCAATGGAACCTGAACGAGTGCTTAGGAAACTAGTCCTAACTCTTAACTAATGGACACTGCAAGTGTGCAGAGGAATCTAAATGGTCACTTAAGTTATGGTCTTGAAGGTTATTGCTTTCTTTAAGCTCCAAAAACAAATGCACAGCTGTCCTTACTTCCTGTTGCTGAGAACCACATCAAGCATGTGGTTTTGCTTACATTTTTTTCTTTTTTTCTTTCGGGGACTCACTTTTCTTATGGTTTTCTTATAGTTTTCTTAGTTTGTGCAATAGCTGTTGATCCATTGCCAATTTCCCTCAATTTTTGTGCAATTTGTGTATCAAGTTTTACCATGGGCCCAACTTGTTTGCCTGTTTTTAAATTCCTGTTTTCTTATCTGCATTGCCGTTTTTCTGTTGCCAACCATCCTTTTGGATGCATTTCTCCGAGGGAAGTGTTGCTGCTGAGACCGCTCCCATGTTTGTCAACCAACTGATGGAATGAGTTTCAGGTTCCTCTTATGGAGCTCAGATGATGTGGTCTTGGTTTTCAACACATCTTGCTGATAACAGCCCATCTAACGGTGAGGAAAATATCAAAGCAGTCCAGTTAAAAAGTACTGTTTTTAAGTGAAAGAATGAATTGCTAGCCTTAGGGGTCCCCAGAAATGATCTTCACCATAAATATAAACCTGAAATACAGACCTGGTGCATCCAGGTTTCTAGATCCATGCTACTATCCATGGTAGTTTCCAGATCTACTTGTTAGACCACAAGTGCTTTTTAGATTTTCCTTCTGGAATGGCCAGCAGAATCCTCCCTGTTAGAAAGGCGATCTTAGGGGGGAGGCAGAGGCTGTCTGACCGACCACCCCGAGACCCACCTCTCCGTCTGGAACTGGCCGAGCGCCGTCGAGAGGCCTCCCGGCGAGGTTCCTCTCCTAGGATCGTACAGGCGAGCAATCACACCACTAAAGATGGACACCACACAAGGATAGATTCTTAACGTCTTTATCAGCAATCAAGGCAGGTTATCAATATATGTACAAGTGGATTGAGGGATCCTTGAGGTCTTAGTAACTGTGGGAAGGGGCTAGCAGGACAGTCTTGGTACCAGCCTGGTACAGGGATACCCTACGCTCAGCTCTCAATCCTCGAGCTGGGTGGGTTCCTCTGGGTCGGGCCGCGCCAGCGCCAGCAGGGCTCCGAAGATGGTTCAGCGAGGTCGGGCCGCTGCAGTGCCAGCAGGGCTCTGAAGATGGTTCAGCGAGGTCGGGCCGCGGCAGTGCCAGTAGGGCTCGAAGATGGTTTCAGCGAGGTTGGGCCGCGGCAGCAGGGCTCTGAAGATGGTTTCAACGAGGTCGGGCCGCGGCAGCTCCAGCAGGGCTCCGAAGATGGTTTCAGCGAGGTCGGGCAGCGCCAGCAGGGCTCCGAAGATGGTTTTAGCGAGGTTGGGCCGCGGCAGCGCCAGCAGGGCTCCAAAGATGGTTACAGTGTTCGAAGTAGGCGAGTTCTTCTCAGGGTCTCTCGACTCCATGATGTAACTACCGACCCATTCCAGAGCTGCCCCAGATATAGGTCTGGAGTCCTTTGTTGTCCGGACCCTCGCACCTGGGGGTCAGAGGGGCCGGGATGAGTGTCCAGACTCCCAGCAGGAGGGTGGAGCCAGCGCCCAGGGAGGCCAGAGGGCGATCGAAACCAGGCGTCCGGGGACGGCTGGAGGGCCATCAAAACTCCCCTCCTCGATCCGTCAAGTGGCCGTTTTACCACCTGGTCGGATCTCGGTGCCTCAATGTCTGTGCTTTGCTGGGGCCGCTGCAGAGGTCGGCCCGAGGCCACGGGGCCCGAACGGGGAAGGCCTCAGATGAAGTCGGGGCTTGAAAGGGTGGCCCGGGATAGGGATCGGACCAGCAGCGTGGGGCGAGTAGGGGTCGCCATGTTCTGGTGGGGTAGAGCCGGGAGTCGCCATGAGTGGCGGCTCTCGTGAAGGTTGGAGGGGGTAGCCTCAGGCCGGAGGACGGGGATCGATGTCGTCTAGGGCCTGCCATGCGGGAGGAGTGGGACCACGCCACGAGGACGGGTCCAACACTCCCTCAGCTTTACATTGTGAACTTGACTACCTGGCCTCTGACTACCCATCTTCTTTTAGCCTATTACTAGACTGACAAATCATTCAGAAGCAGACAGATTCTAGAGGAGAGGTTCTCCTTTTTGTGCCGGTGAATGAAATTTTGAATTTGGAACCTAGGAAAACATTGGTACAAGGTATATGAGGAAGATATCTATGCTATCTATATTCGAAATTGCACCTTATGAAAAATATCTGTTACTTTGTAGAATGCCAGTCATTTATGGTGTTTTGAACACTATAGGTGGACCCCAGTGAGATCACTTTTTCTGCTGCCTCTAACAGTTTCTTGCACCCCTCTTTCTTTTTTAAATAAAAGTTTAAAGAAGTCAGAACAAGTTATAAGGATCAAAGGGCTTTTTAGGTCTCGCACTGCGAACCGATCGCGAAGCGACCGTCGCTGCGGGACTCTATTGCAATCATTTCTGCTTACAATTAGCCAAGGGAGACAGGCGACAAGAGATGTGCGCGCGTAAACGGATCAGGTCGCGCGCGCTTCCTGTTTCCCATGGCTCCTTGTAAGCAGACACACAGGCACGCACGCCCACACACACACACACATACAGGAAACCCCCCCGCCTACACGCGCACACACACATAGAGAACCCCCGCCGCCGCGCATACACACACAACTGCCCCCCCCTCCTGCATATACTGAAACTGAATATACAGAAACTGAAATTCCTCATGTAGCAGGTAGCCACACATAATTGAAATGACGAGCACTCTTCGTTATCACTAACCTTTCATGTGACTGCTTACCTTTCCCTGCCAGTTTTGTGCGTCTACGTCCAAGCGATAGTGAATGCGTGCTAGGACGCGCACACGCGCTCTGTTCTTCACGCTTCCGTGTAGTGCGGCGCGCGCATGAAGTGTGCTATGGCGCTGCCTGACCATGGATGTGCGCATGTGCAGTTGCCGTTCCTAACAGGCACAGATTCGAAGGAATAGGGTAACCTGTCTCGCCGGGCCCTGAGGCAGCTGAAGGGTGAAGTGCGGGTTCAGGAGCCACTCTGTTCTGGGGACCTGCCGCTGGGGCAAGCTGAGCAGGAGGATAAGGAGGAAGAAGCGGATGTCCCTGTATGGAGTAAACACAAGAAGGGCAAGAAACTTCTGCAAGAGAGAGGAGGCACCAACCTTTTCGAGCTGGTGAGAATGTCCAGCACATTCCAGTCATGGGTTGAAGTGGTGCTACTGGGTGGAAGAGGGCTCTGTCCCAGTCCACGTGGGGCTGATCACGACTGGGGATAATGGGGACGTATACTGTAAGCTTGTATGTGGACTTGGCACTTTACATGAAGGGGCAACAATAAGTGTCTAAAGTGGTCGATAGCACTCTGAGTAGGGGATCTGGTGGCAATCGGAGAACTAAAGTTGTCATACTTCATGAGGAGAAGCAATATGACAAAAGTTGGGACCAATGCTTTAAATTGACCGTTACTGTCCGGTACAGAGTACCTGCACTTTTATATTTTGAGAGGGAGAGTACCTGCACTTCCAACGAGAAATGCTATACTTTTGATTGGAGATTACCGGCACTTCTCAGAAACAAGCAGGTACTCTGGTATAGAGTACCTGCACTTCTGTTTTTCCATTTCATGCACTGGTTGGGACACTCTCGAGTTACCATATGTCAAGCTTGACTAGCTTATCCTGTTCTTGTTCAAACTTCCCATTGTGATAGCTACATTTCAAAAGGGTATGCAAAACTACAGGGACCAAAATGAAAAATTCAATCCAGTACTTAATACCTTACTCATGCCTATCATGCCGTACTGACTGGAGAAGGTGTACAGATGAGATCAAAAAACACATTGTGGTCATACATATATCTATTGTAGAATTATTGAGCTTCTCACCATTGACAAAGCCACAGAGCAGTCCTATTCACATCTGCTTCTGAGGCACCTTTAAGTAATTGCTAGAGTGCTGCACAGTGAGGTGCAATATGGAAGGTGTTGGGGAAGTGCCTCCAGTTTGTAAATATGCTCCGAGGGTCGTGCAGCCACTGCTTATTAGCATGAGGTGCTGGCAGTTGCAGAAAAGTAAGAGAAGAGTAGACACTGTTTATGAGGATGCTGCCATTTTATTAGGTCTTAAGTGAGGGCTGCTTTAATTTTCTGATGTCGAAGATCTTTTGTGAACAATACCATTGTTATTTGTAATATCAATACATCCAAGTCACGTAAATACAAAACCTGTTGCATTACAAATGCTATAGGGGTCACATTTGCGAAAGTTATAACTATTGGCATTGTAAATGACAAAGCTATTAATTTAGCTATTTTCAAAACCAACACATAAATAAAAAAATTGTCATTTACAAGACCAATAACACAAACTTTCCTAATGCGAGACCTATTGCATTGCAAATGCTTGTTTTATTTTCAGTTAATAAAAGGCTAGGATTTGTGCTTTTGCATAGGCTGTGTTTAAAATATTTTAGGAATGGCTTTGTACATTAGTGTGCATATTTCAGTTAATTGAAGATGCTGGTGATTGAGAACTAAGATTGCAAGTAAGTAACTTTTTTAACAGGAGAAGCTGCTCTTGTTTCTCTCAACCTCCCATCCTGCCATCTTCGAGCATGAATATCCTTTTATGTCATGTCTCCCTTCTTGAGTTCTGGGATTTCCTTTGCTATTTGAAAACTGCGGTTTAATTGATTGCTTCATTTTATTTTTTTCAGGCTCCGTGCACTGGCCAGTGGTGGTGGTGTTACATCACCTCCTCCTTCTCCTGCCATGCCAAAGTACAAGTTAGCAGAGTACCGTTATGGGAGAGAAGAAATGTTAGCACTTTATGTCAAAGACGATAAGGTAATCTTACACGCACCACTTAACCAGTCTTCACCATGCCCACATAATCATTCAGTGTACTCTCCTAGCATAGGTTGTGCAAGGTGCTTATAATGCTTAGAAGTGATCTTTTTCTTGTGCTCTGTTCCTTACATCTAGTTTCTATGACAGTATACCATTTAAAGTAATACGTTATTTGCTGGGCCTTAAATCTGTTACAATACTCTTAAATTGGCCTGAGTTCTACTTGCTGCTTCTGAATCAACTTTTTTTTTAAATTTTGTTCAGGTTAGTCAATTTTAAGCATTGTCCCTTCCTTTAAGAGATGTTTAGCAAAGTGCCTTTTTTGTTGGCAGGTTCCGGAGGAAATGGAAGATAAAGAGTTTGCTGTCATTCTTCAGGATGAGCCTCTTCAGCCTCTTGCTCTTGTCCCTTTAACAGAGGAAGAACAGGTAGGTTAATGGGGGTGGGTGGGTGGGTTGGGTCGGGTTTGGTCCATAAGAGTTTGAAAACAAAGAAGGGTGCTGAAGTACAAGTTTTCAGAGTACCATAATGGACTTCTATGCAGAAAAAATGTCAGCATTTTGTCAAAGATGTGGGACATGCATCACCAAATCGGTATCCTTTCAAAATGCTCTCATATACACAGAACCAGCTCAGAAACCCTAATTAGCTGAACATAATGAAAGATGCTGATTGCGCATTGTAGTACAGGAGTCCTGCTTTAAGTCCAATTCCAGTCTATCGTGAAACAAAGTAGATTGGTCTGAAAAGCTCAGTGTGCTTCTTTAGTCTGTCATTCAGTGCCAACCCAGAGATCCTTGTTGGTCAGACAGAAGTACCAGGTGGTGCTGCAAAAAGGATTCTTGAGCTTTAACCCTGCCAGTATTCTGTGCTGTTTTTCAAAATTCAGTTAAGTCTCTAACAATTGCCACTGCATCTAATCATGTTTTAATGGCGACTTCCATTCAACCTTCTCCTTAACACAGAAAAGGATTACCCCTTGCTTGTGGTGTAGGAAACTGGCTTTATATATACTACACCAAAAGGAGGTATACTGTGTACAGAGACTAAGTGACCCCAGATATAGGCAGAGGTTAAAGTTAGCTAGAACCTTACTCTCATTTGTGGTAGTGGTCGGGCAGTATCAGAGTACAGTGTTAAGCATTTGATGAACACACTCAGTCAGCAAATGAATCCACACACTCAAGACCTAAACTCTAGGCCAATTGTTTTTGTATAAAAATATACAGTTTTTTTAAAACCAAGCACGCCTGGCACAGGTTAGCATTAATTACATTTCAGTAATAAGTTACTGGATATAGAACAGTTTAAAAATGCAATAGAAATTGTACTTTGTTTTACCGGGAATGCATTAGGTTGCAGGACTTGGCAAATACAGTACATTGAAATGAATAGGCTTTTCAGTAAATTACAGGTAAGTTACTTTTTACGTTACTTTTCTAACTCTATGCTGGATGCCTAGATTCAGCACTGGGACATTTCCTGTAAACAGGTAAGTAATTTCGTTTGGATTTTTACATGATTTTTAAAGAATATCTGTAGATTTCAAAACTTTTCACTTTTTTCGTTTTTTGGAAGAAAAACAGTGCATTGAAATGAACAGCCTTTTTCAGTAAATTAAAGGATAGTTACTTATTACATTACTTTTCTTACTCAGTGCTGGATACCTGGATTCAGCACTGGGACATTTCCTGTAAACAGGTAAGTAAATACGCTTTGGTTATTTGTGTGATTTTTAAAGGATATTTTTAGATTTCAAAGCTCCAAAATTTTTGGAAGAAAATTGTTTATCATACGGAGGAAAAATAGGTTAGCGATTCATAGGTAAGTAATCGACTGTGGGAGCTAAGGTTCTATGGTCAGACTCTGTGGTCCCCCAAGGTCCATGATGCACTGTTGCACTCTCAGTGGCACTAGAGCAGCTGTGTGCAGAGTCCTAATGTTATCCATTGGGGGTAGGGGACCTCCGGCTGCTGGCAAGCAGGCCACTGGGTGGTGGGAGCAAAGCTCCTAGGGTTAAGGTCCGGGCAAATGGGGAAACAAAGGTGCACCCTCAGCGGCACTGGGGCGGCCGGGTGCAGAGTGCTGTTTCAACTTTTGCCGCCCTGTTTTCTATAGAGAACCTCTGGTTTGCAAAAGCACTGCAGGCATGGATACTTGGGACTTCTGGGTGCGTCCACCGCTTGGAGAGGTAAGTTTTGAAGTCAAGTGTTGGTTGGGCACCATCTGTTTGGGCACACAAGGCCGTGGGCGCATTTTGGGGTCGGATCGTCTTACTAGTTCCTGGTTGCGTTTAGGGGTGCCTTCTGGATTTGGGCTGCAGGCGTCTGCTTAAGGCTGGTGTGAGTGCCATCTTTCTAGCATGGGATGCCCCTACTTTTTGCTGAATTGCTGATGTGCTTTGACTGAGTGTGCACTGGGCTCCTGCCAATCAGGTGCCCAGGGCCTGTGTTCCTTCCCTAAAACTGTATTGAAGCTGAAACCCAATTGGCATCTCTGGCCACATGTCAGCTCCTGGTAAATGGTACCCCAGGCATTGTGACCAGAGAAGATCCCTAAGGGCTGCAGCACTTATTGTGCCACCCTTAGGGGCCCTGCACCCTGAGACCCACACCCTGCCTTGGCAGACTGAGTGTCCTGGTGCAGATCTAAACAAAGTAGATATGGCACACATCCCTGTGTGCCGTGCCCACAAATTCCTGGGCATTGTAAGTGCAGTGATGCCATTAAGAGTATATGGTGCTGTGAGGTTGTCATTACGAACTTCACAGCACCATGATGGCTACACTGAAGACTGACCAGTTTGGTACCAAATTTCTCAGCACAATAAACCCACACTGATGCCAGTGTGGGATTTAATCTAAGATGCACAACAGATGGCATCTTAGAGATACCCCCTGAAACCTAACCTACAATCCACATCTGGTCTGAGAGGCTGCCTAGGCTGCCACACAGCAGACATGCTGCTGGACACCTGGGTGGAGAGCCCCCGCTCTCATGTGCATGCAACAATGCAGAGCCTGGGCGAGGTGCTAGGCCTCCTCCCCCAGGATGGGCAGGGGGAAGCTTCAAAGGCCTTTGTGAGCTTCTCCAGAACACTTGCTGTACTCTGCAACTGGCCCCCACCAGTTCTGACCTCCACTCTGGCGGGAAGACTGTTGGGAAACCCTGCATGAGGGAAGATGGTGTGCCTGCCTGTGCCAACTCTACCTCTCAGGTGGGAGAGGCGAGGCGAAGCACAACTTCTGGCATCTTGAGGATTCAGAGTCCTCCCAATCCGAGATAGGCTCCTGCCCCCCTCCCACAGGAGAGGAGCAGGATAGGGGTGTACTCACCCCAGGACAGGGACCTATTGGTCCCTGCCCTTCCCCTACCTGTAACACCCCTAAATGTAGTGTTCGAGGCATATGGGCTCCAGACCACACAGTATTGCATTAGATCACCATCTGGTGGTGGGCCTGGATGATTACACTTTGTTGTTTTGGAAGAGTCTTTGTCTGGTGGATGACTCCTCCCTTAGATCGTAGTGCACATGGGCATAGACTCCATCTCCAGATTGCTTTTTTCCGCCCTCTGGCTCGGATGTGTTCATAGTTTGGTCCTGTTACCAATCTCTTTTCGAATTAATAGTCCATCATAATACCATCGGCATCGTCTTCGACAGTGATTCCGGTTACCTGCTTCGGAGAAAGGCTTCACTTCTCGATTCCAGCGTTCGTCGGGCCCAACTGCGCCATTGGGCCTTTGGCTCATGGAAAGAACACCCTTCAAGAAGTGCCCTCGGTGTGGACACAAATTCCCTCACACCGATCTTCATGAAGTTTGCAATCTGTGCTTATCTCCAGAGCACGAGAGTCGAGACTGTGAGGCCTACGCTTCGATCCGATCCAAGAAAACAATCAGGGACCGTCGAGCTCGAAGAGTAATGGTGCAGTCCTCTTCATAAACACCAGACCTCATCCTAGACGAGGCTCTGATCGAGGTAGACGCCGAAGAACAGCAGCAGAAAGACATCGCTTCCGAAGCAGAGGATTCATCTTCTAGAGCCGAGGATCAATCCGAAGATGACTCTTCCAGCTGGTCAACAGGTCGTGAGTACAAGCGTCAACCCTGTTCACCCCACCATACCAAGACAGTCTTCGGTTCCACCTCCACCTTCGGGTCCAGGTGCACACCGACCAAAACATTCCGACGCCCCGCCTTCTGGCTTGGCAGCGAAGAATATAAAGAAGCCTCCAGATGATTAGGGCTCGAGTCAGTCTGTCGGTCTTGAAAAGCAGACGGTCCTTAAGCCAAAATTAATGCCGGCACCAAAGCATCCATCGTTGCCAAAAGCGGTCGAGCCGAAAACCAGCTCGGGACCGAACGAGGTTCCCAAGGCTATCGAACCAAAGACCACCCCGGGTCTGAAAAAAGTGGACCCGAAGCCTGCTCCGGTACTGAAACATACTTCGGCTCCGAGGGTCGATGAGTCCAGACGTACTCCGGGACCAAATATTTCGGATACAAAGAAAAAACAAGATAAGTCTTCGGGACCGAAGCCAAAATCTGCTCCAAAGACAATAGACACTGTAAAACCTAAACATTTTGGCGCCGAAAAAAGATTTTCCAGCAGAAGAGCTTTTCCAACCTTACCCAAAGCAAAAGACTCTTCATACTAATCCAAAGACTGGACATGTCACTGCAGGGCCTGAAAAGAAGATAGACTATCCTAAACTACCTCCAGTTCCTCTAAAAAAGCATACTCAAACTTCCCTCTTAAGGTTTCCTTCACCAGAAGTAGAAATACCAATAGATATTTCTCCTGTACATTCACCATATAGTACAGTCTTATACCACAAAATGATGATGATCAGGACAGTTACTCACAGGAGGTAGAAAGTGAACATCACATAGACAACATTAACCCCTTCGATGCTTATGACGGAACGGTTCCGTCATCAGCGTCGGTTGGGCTGTGCTGATGATGGAACCGTTCCGTCACGACCACGCCCGTTTTTCGAACCTTCAGCACAGCGCGAAAAATTCGCGCCTCGCTGAAGGTGTTAATGACCATATGATATTCCTGGGCCATCAGGTGACCCATGGGAAGATTATAATGCGCCAGATGCACCAGATCTGCCACAAGACCACGCATACCCTTCTAGACCATCTCCCCCAGATAACACTATTGGGTTTACGCAGCTCATTCATAGAGCAACCACTTTACATAGAGTAGACTTGCACACAGATCCAGTGGAAGAAGACCTCATGGACACACTGTCATCACATAAGACCACAACCACACTACCAATACTTAGTGGAGTAGTAAGACATGCACCCAAAATATTTAAAGACCCCGTCGGACCCAGGGTAATTAACCCCAGACTGGAAAAAAAGTATAAAGCGGCTCCAACTGATCCAGCATATATTAAAGGACAATTGCCATTCGACTCTTAGTAGTGTCAAATGCGAGAAAGAGCTAACTCGCAGACAACGGGATGCTCCACCCCTGACAGAGTCCAAGCTTTTAGATGCTTCAGGGAAACGCACCATCTCACAAGCAGCCAATGTCTGGAGGATTGCTAAAACTCAGGCTTTGTTAGCAAGATATGATAGAGCTCATTATGATGAGTTAGAATCACTCATGCAACACTTGACCGAGCTATGTAAGACCAGAGCTTCTGACCTAATACAGGAAGGCAAGGTCATTACTAATACCTCCATACGATGTGCACTAGACACTGCAGACACAGCCTCTAGAGCAATAAATACACGGGTGCTGTTGCGTAGACATTCATGGCTACGCATCTCCGGGTACAAACCAGAAGTGCAAACCAGTATCTTAAACCAACAATTTGACCAGCAACACCTTTTCGGTCCAGCAGTCGATAGTGCACTAGAGAAGATTAAAAAAGATACAGATATGGCAAAATCCATGGGAGCTTTACAAATTCAAGCCCATAGAACTTCCTTTTGTCGCTCCTCATATAGGGGCGCCTCTAGGGGTTTCCATACTGACAATATCTCCGCTTCTTACAAAGTGCCCAAACAAACCTCGCCCAGTAAAGGATATTACAGAGGAGGATATAGAGGAAACCACAGTAAGGGCAGAGGTAGAGACCACAACAATCGCAACGCCTCTACTCACAAACAGCGACTTCCCTTCCATCCCCCCAGACCAGTCCACTCCTGTCGGGGGAGGTTACAACAGTTCCTACCTGTCTGGAACTCCATCACCACAGACAGGTTGGTAAGAGAAATAATTCACCCAGACAACGTCCCGTGTCACTGGAACACCTCGTACTACTAAGACAAGAGGGGGCATCTCTACTGCAAAAGAATGCAATAGAACCAATCTAAACATCAAAACACAGGAGTTTATTCTCTATACTTTATCATACCCAAAAAGGACGGGTCCCTCAGACCTATTCTAGATCTAAGGCCCCTAAACCTGTACATACAATCAGACCACTTTCATATGGTCACACTACAAAAGGTTCTACCGTTGCTAAAGCCAGGCGACTTCCTTGCCACAGATCTCAAGGACGCCTATTTCCACATTCCCATCCATCAATCGCACATCCATCAATCGCACAGAGTACCTACGGTTCATACTAGGTCAACACTACCAATTCAAGGTACTCCCTTTCGGAGTAACTACAGCACCTCGAGTGTTCACAAAGTGTCTAGCAGTAGTAGCAGTACACTTAAGAAGGGACAGCATTCATGTCTTCCCATATCTGGACAACTTGTTAATAAAATCCAAGTCATACAACCAATGTGTACAGCACACGCATCAAACAATCTGCCTGTTACACAAATTGAGATTCACAGTAAATCAGAAGAAGTCACATCTCCAACCGTCCCTGTTTCAGCAGTATCTAGGTGCCACAATAGATACCTCCAAGGCAATAGCATACCCCAACCCAACAAGAATGCAAAGTATGCAGGATCTCATCAAAAGATTCCATCCACAACACACTACCAGCTCGAGTATATATGCAATTAATAGGAAATATGGCATCTTGCATTTTCATAGTACCATAAGCAAGACTACAAATGGATCGCATACAAGAGTGCTTGGCAAGCCGGTGGAATCAGGCTCAGCAACAAATAACAGATCTGGTGGTGGTAGACGACCGGACATATCGCTATCTGCAATGGTGGAACTCCACAAACCGTTCCAAGGGCCGGCTGTTTATAGAACCTGTTCCACAAGTGATAACCAGACTCATCTCTCACAGGATGGGGAGCGCATTTACAAAGACACAGTACAGGGTACATGGACACTGCAACAAAAACTACCACACATAAATCACCTGGAGTGATTAGCGATTTTTCTAGCTCTAAAATCGTTTCAGCATTGCCTAGGCTGCTGAATTCATATCTGTGCATAGATCGCCGCCTAGTGTTGGGTCCGGATGATTGCACATTGTTGTCCTGGAAGAGTCTTCCAAATTTCTCATACTGAATACAGACACATGCGTACCCCAAATGTGAGCAGTACATGGTGGAAAAAAAGCTGAAATGTCTTTAACAGCAACCACAGATAGAAGCTTTTTCAGCGTTCAGGAAGGGCGTTTCACATAAAACGCCTACAGCATGCACTCTGATAATGCCCAGTCAAAAGTCAAGAACCTGCTAATCCCCTACAATAAGTGAGCTGTGGGAGAATGTGGGCAAATTAAAACAGAATGAACGCACAATTTTCCAGGGAAAGTCGGATGGGGCAGGGGGCGGGGAGAAGGGGAATGAGCGAGTGGGAGGGAAGCGCTGGTGAAGCGTCGCGCTTCAAGAGCCTGGTGGGGGGGGCGGGGTAGCCAGCGAGTGGGAGGGAGGGAAGGAGCATATGGGGATCTGGTGTGAGGGGGAACAGAAGGCTTTGATGTGGTGTGCGAGGCCAAACGCGCGCTGGAGAAGCATCACGCTTCAAGAGTTAACATGCATTGTGAGATCCGAGGAGAAATGCGTTTGGTCAAGAGTTTGTTCCCCTGCTATAGGGTCGAGCTAATTAATCCCTGCGGGACTTCATAGCTCGACCTAAAAACAATGTTCGAGGCATATGAACTGCAGATCACACACTATGCATTAGATCGCCATCTGGTGTTTGGCACGGATACTTGCACCTTTTTGTTGTCTTGGAAGAAGCCTTTGTAGTCACGAGATAGGCAACTCCTCCCTTGGACGATAGTGCGCATGATAATAGACTCCATCCTTAGGTTGATTTTTTTCCACCATTGGGTTCTAATGCAACTTCTGCGTTCTGGTTCAAAACTTTAAAATTAAGTTTTTTCGACTCGCAAAACTTTTAGACTCTCCGGATTCACTTCAGATATCTTCGACACGACTCATCGACCAGATTCCAGTCGTCCGCACGGGCCCCTGGGCCTGTAGACTCCGTAAGGCCTACAGCTCATGGAAAGGACGCCGTTCAAAAAATGCCCTAGTGTGGTGCGAAGTTTCCACACAGTGACCATCATAAAGTCTGCAACCTGTGCCTCTCTCCAGAACACAAGTCCAGCTGTCCAGCCTGCGCCTCCTATTGGTCGAAAGACTATTCCAGATAGTCAGGCTCGACAACATATTATGGCTCAGATCAGCTCTGGAACCAGAGGACATCTTTACCGAAGACCCAGATGTCCCAGAAAAAGATTCAGAAGATCTCAATCGTGTCCGAGGCAGATGACTCAGAAGACCCCATCACTCCTGGGCAAGGAGTGAGTACTACTGCCCCCTTACCCAACCACCAAAACAGAAGGCACTGGTTAAGACTTCGCCTGCTGGCCCCAGTCGAGACTGAAAGCACACACCTCCGTGCCCAGCTCCAAAGAAGAAAAACAAGCCTTCGGGTAGCTCTGGACCGAGCAAACTGACTATAGTAGTCCCACCGGCACCTTCTGCACCAAAGCCAAAGGAAAACTCTGCTCCGAAATCGGTTACGACTCCTAATACACCAAAAGATAAACCGGGCCCGAACACCTCCAGGCCCATAGAAAAACCGGCGTAGAACATTTCTAAACTTAAAGATCACGCCTTGGCTCTGAAAACTAAATCGAAACCTTCGGAATCGAAAAACAAGCCTAAGGATTCTACCCCGCCTCTTAAGACCAAGGAGCATAAAACTCCACAACAACCCCACTCGGAACCGAAAAAATCGACCCCCGAAAGTGGTTATCGAGGAAGAGGAACTTTTTCATCCAGATCCTGTCTATCCCAAACAGAAAAAAACATATATTAACCCTAAAACTGGACATGTCACAGCTGTGCCATGCAAAAAGCCTCCGGTGCCTGTGAAGGACTGTACTACATCACCTATTTATCCTTCTTCACACTAATCCTCTTCCTCTAACCAAACCTGTTACACCACCTCTGCCTGTAGCTTCCCCACCACATACACCACCAGATTATGATGATGAGGAGAACCTAGGGTTGGGGGGAGACTCCAATGATCCGTTCACAGATCCGGATTACCTACAACAAAACGATTGGGATTACAATGATACAATAGGTAATCCAGACCTCCCAGGCACCCAGCAATACCTAACAAAACTATCTCCCCCAGACGACAATTTTGGTTTTGGGCAACTAATTAATAGGGCTGCTGTTTTTCACGGCGTGACAATGCACTCAGACACAAAGGAGTAGGATTTCCTTTTAGATACATTTGAACAGTCCCAAAAAATCTTTACAAATATTACCAATGATTAAAGGGGTCATTAAACATGCCCCTGATAAATTAAAAAATCCCGTACGTGCCAGGATTCTTAATCCAAGGATAGATAAAAAAAAAAATACATATCTACCTGCCCCTTAAGACCCTGCGTACATCAAAGGACAACTACCTTTGGATTCTCTACAGGGCTCGAAAAATCCGCCCACATATGCGAGCTAAATATAACCAGGTCGAGCTGCTTTTAGGTCCTACTCGCCCTTTCTGGCGAGTAGGAAGACAAACTAAATTTTGTTCTCTGTTTGTGAAAACTGTGCAAATGTGACAAGATAATATTTAAAGGCATTTCTTTGCTCACAAAGGTAATGAGCAATAAAGATGCCTTTAAATCTTATCTTGTCACATTTGCTCCGCTTTCAGAGGCAGAGGTCAAGTAGGTTAGAGTTAGGTCGAGGAGATTTTTAAAGGCACTAGTCCTGCAGGACTAGTACCATTTGTTTGATTTTACGAGCCTTGTTCTAGTAGTTTCTAACGCTAGGAATCCTGCCAACAAACAGCAAACCTCCGGGGATGCACCACCCCAGGATAAAGAATCTAAATAATAGATGCATCTGGCAGAACGGTAGCTGCGCAGGCAGCCAATCACTTGCTCATAGCCAACACTCAAGCACTGCTAGCTAGATATGATTGGGCCCATTACGACCAACTGGAAACCCTATTGCAGCATTTGCCTGACCAATATAAATCTCAAGCAAATGATCATATACAAGAGGGTAAACTAATAACAAACGCTTCAATTAAATGTGCCCTTGACGCAGCAGACACTGCATCTAGATCCATCAATACTAGTGTACTGCTCAGAAGACATACATGGCTACGCATTTCAGGCTTTAAGCAAGAGGTCCAGACAACTATTCCAAATCAGCCGTTCAATCAACAGCAACTTTTTCGACCGGCTGTGGCACTACTCTTTCGAAATTGAAAAAAGACACAGACCGCTAAGTCCATGGGAGCGTTACAGTCTCCGCAAACATGTGACTCCTTTCGTTGCACCTTTTACAGAGGAGCTTCCAAAAACATCGGCACAGCTACCTCATCTTACTTTAAAAACACTACCCAAACATCCCCTAATAGAGGATATTTTAGAGAAGGATAATCAATCATAGCATTTATAAAGCGCGCTACATACCCGTGAGGGTGTCAAGGCGCTAGGGGGAGGGGGGATGCTGCTACTGTTCGAAGAGCCAGGTCTTGAGGAGTCTTCTGAAGGTCCGTAGGTCTTGGGTTTGCTGTAGGAGGATGAGGTGGGTGTTCCATGTCTTGTCGGCGAGGTGGGAGAATGATCTGTCGCCGGCGGTCACTCTTTGGATGCGGAGGACAGTGGCGAGGTGAGCGGATCGTTCACAGATCCAGTTCTTCTCCAGTTTACGGCTGGTTTGCTTGGAGGTCTGGAGGTCTTTGGTAAACTGCTGGCTTTCTTTCTGGTGTGGCTGTTGGGGGGCATCTTAAGCGGGCGATGGTTTCTGCACAGTCGTTGATCCACTGTCTGAGGTTGCAGTCGGTGGCGTCCTGGTCGGGTCTGTCGGTGGGTTTCAGGTGAAGGTGGTGGATAACTGTTCTTCGGTGACAATGCTCCAGCAGCGGTGTGGCATCTGTTGGGTGCGTGGTGGGTTTCCGGAAGGTGAAGTGGATGCAGCGGTGATCGGTCCAGTGGAGTTCAGTGGTGTGGTTGAAGGAGACATGGGAGCTTGCGGAGAAGATGGGGTCAAGTGTGTGGCCGGCGGAGTGGGTGGATGTTGTGAAGAGTTGTCGGAGGTTGTCGATCAGGGTAGAGGAGTTGGAGTAGTTATTGTTTTCGAGGTGGAAGTTCAGGTCCCCGAGGAGGATGTAGTCCGTGGAGGTGAGGGCGTGTGTGCTGACTAAGTTGGCGATGGAGTCTCTGAACTGGGGGTTGGGTTCCCAGGGGTCTGTAGACAAGGGTTCCTGTGAGTGTGGTGTCAGGTGTTTGGCAGTGCTGAGGTTGTCGGCGGTGTAAGTCGAGACTTTAAGAGTGTTCCTGTGGAAGATGGCGATTCCTCCTCCTGTTGGTTCGGTCTTGCAAGTGATCTTATAGCCTTCCGGGATGGCTATGGCTATGTCTAGTGCCAAGAGGGGTTCAGCAAGGTCTCCGTCAGGAAGGCGACGTCCGAGGTGTTGGAGTAGAGTAGGTCCCAGAGTTCAACAGCGAGTTTGCGGGCGGAGCGGGTGTTGAGAAGGATACATCTGAGGTGGTTGGGTTCTTTGGTGGGTGAGATGTTGGGCCGGATGCTGGTGAAGCTGCAATCCCGGCAGGAGAAGGGATCTTGGGTGCGCTTCGAGGCAGCTAGGCAGCAGATGCGTGATTGTCCGGCATTTAGTGCGTGGAGGGTGCTGGAGTCGTAGCGGGCCAGGGGTTCTGGCGCTGGGTGTGGTCCAGACGCTGACGGGCGCAGGCGGGCTTGCCTTGGTCGCGCCTTCAGCTCGACTGTACATCGGTTGGCCTTTGTAGGGAGGGGGAAGGGATGAGAGGCTGGGAGGTGGGAGCGGGATGGGAGGAAGAAGAAACAGCAGGAAAAGTAGGCAGGGAATGCGGACAAAAAAACAACAAAGCTTTACAGACGGGCAAAATTCAGTTCACGGGCACAATGGTTGGCGTATGGGCACAATAATAGAGGAGAATGCAGAAAAGCTGAAATACAGGCAGGAGCGGGCTGAGGGGAGGCTCGAACCCTGACACAGAGGGCTGGCTGGCAGGAAGGCATAGCAGAGCTGTGGGGAGAGTGACGTCGGGAGACCAAGGTCCGAGGCTCAGAATATAGAGGAAATACCAGAGGGAGAGGCCGAGGTAACAACTTGCACCTCCCCTGCTGCTAAACAGTGACCTCCCTCCAGTCCCCCCAGACCATGCCACTCCGGTCGGTGAAAGATTATCACAGTTCCAACCTGTCTGGGAATCCATCACAACAGACAAGGGCCTATGTTGGACCCGGCCTCATGGCATGGTCCCCCCCCCCCCAAAGCCCCCCCCCCCCCACCCCACCGCTACTCAGCTCCCCGTTAGCCCAGCTCCATACCTAGAAACCCGTAGTTGCCCTGCCCATGTCCGACCAAACACCCATGGCCCGCATCGGCCTGTCCCCGGCCACCTTCCCAGCCCGCGCGCCCCAAACCCGCAAGGCCCCATAGGCCCATCGGCAGCCATTTTCCCTTCCTGAGATCCCTGATGCCTTGGGCCTAGCATGGCCCCAGCGTAGCCTAGGCTCCAGACGCGCCAGCCCCCGTTGGGACGGTGAGGGCTACCCTAGTGAGAGACGAGGAGTTTCGATGGCACCTCCGGCTTTCCCTGAGAGACTAGTTTCGATCACACCTTTGGTCTACCCCCTGAGGGCCAGTTTCGATTGCACCTCTGGCCTCCCCGAGTGCTGGCTCCAGTTGTATCTTGGACAAGGAAGCCCTGCTGATCTGATCGTGGCTGAACTGAACCTCGTGAACTCTTTGAGCCCTGCTGTCGCGGCTCATTCTTGGAACTGAACCATCGGAGCCCTGCTTACCTCGTCGCGGCTCGAGCTTAAACCTTGAAGATATCTACCGAACCCTCTGAGCCCTGCTGACGTGGTCGCGGCTCCTCCTGAACTTCCTCCAGAGCGAGCCCTGCTGACGTTGTCGCGGCTCGAGGAATATTCTAGTCCGGCTGGACTGTCGAAGCTACCAAACCCGAGAGAATCATCCTCAAGTGAGTAGGATCACCAGTGCGACTATCACCTTCCGTATCCCCCCGGCTTGAGGATTGAGAGCTGTGCGCAGGGTACGCTACATACTGGCCTACAAGAGTAAGACTGTCCCACTACCCCCTCCCTAAAGACTTGACTCTCTGCGATCCCTCTATCATTGTACATAAGTGTGATAATACTTTTCTTCGTGATTATAAAGAAGTTGATAACGAACCCTTTGGTGTTGTCTGTTCATAAGCGTGGTGTGGTGTGGCCCTCCAAGATCCCAACTTACTTCTCGAAGTGATGGTCGCAACCTGAAGAATCTGTCCCTGAGCCTGCAACCTTTGTTCACTTTCTAATTTTCCCATTGGATAACATTGAGCGCCAGACTGCTCCAAAAGCACCCTGCACCCAGCCGCCCGACTCCTGCTGGAAGTGCAACTACTACCCTACTCACTTCCCCACTTGCCCTGAGTAAGTGACCAGGAGCTCTGCTCCCACAGCCCGGTGACCTGCTTGCTTGCAGCCACCAACCAAAGGCCCCCTACCCTCCATTAGATTGCATTGGGCCTACTCTCTCTGCACCTAGCCGTCCCTGTGCTGCTGAGGGTGTAAGAACTGTACCTTTCTGACCCTGGAAGACCTGAATTCTATGCCCAGAACCTTAACTCTACCAGTCTAGTACTTACCTAAAAGCCGACAACTCACTTTCCTTCCGTAGGTTAACATTGACTGGTTTTCACTTGAAATTTCTTCTCAGCGTGGAGTTTTGAAACTTTAAAATATTAATCTAAAATCAGCCGAATAACAAATTCCGAAATACTCACCTGTGATCAGGAGAGAAGCCAGTACTGTACCTTTTAGCCCAGTACTACACCGCAAAACTAATCCTAACTACTTACCAGTAGCTTGAATTTTCTTCCATAGGAAACCATTGACGGTTTTTCTCTGAAATTTCTTCTTCGTGTCGATTTTTGTAAACTAGAAGTATTCCTTAAAAATCGTACCAACTACTAAAACGTAATTGCTTACGTGTCTTAGGTAGAGATCCCAGTGCTGAACTTAGGAGTCCAGTACTGGATTACAAAAGTAACGAGAACGTACTTTACCTGTGACTTGAATTTCCCCCCATATAACATTGGTGAGTTTTCACTGAAAAGCATTAAGTGTCAACTTTGAAAATACATTAATAGTCTTTAAAAATCACAACTGTAACAAACACTTTTACTTAATTGTTTACAGCTTATTTCCTGGGACTGAATCCAGGAACCAGTCCTGTTAGAAAAGTAATCCTTAAAGTAATCAACTGCAATTATGTACAAAATCCCATTGAGCTAAATGTTAAATTGTGTTTGAAATTGTTGCCTATTGCAACCCCTGTAGCTATTGTACTTACAAAGTCTATTGCCTTTCCAAACTGGGCACTTTGACGGAGCAGTTCCTAGACCATAAGCCCACTTCTAAATTGGAACCCTTACTCGACTTTATTCAATCTCCGCAAGAAAGGGCATTCTACTTGAAGTTGAGGTTTGGAACTCTCCCACTTGATGATTTTACCGTAGGGTGGAAATCTAACATCGTGAAAGGTAGCATGTTCCCCCGGCTCTGCTTCCCCCACTGAATCTATTCCCCACTTTCTTTTTGCTTGTCCGGCATACAAACATGCGAAAAGAAAATGGCTGAAACCCGTTTGTATCAACTTGGGAGCTAAGAACCATAGGGAGGTGTTGCGTATTTTAAAAACTGACACATCCTCCCTCAGTACAATCTGTGGGACAGCTAAATATGTGGGTTGTACCTGGATAATCAGAAGTAAGCTACTGAGGGACAAGAGCCGCAGTCATTGCCGCTCGACGAGTCACCACCACTCGTCGGGCTCAAAGTCCTCTGGTAAGTTGAGGCATTTGAAAAAGTGAAAAAGGTGTCACCGCTCTTCTGACGTCCCAAACCCCCGACGACTCTGGTCCCGACGCCGCAGGGCTCCGCATGACCCAGGCCTGGATCCGGGTCGTCGCCAGTCGACCTTACGACTCCTCTGCTGGCGCCGACCCCCAGGGTGTCGCTCACCGCAGTCTCCGGACGACGTAGGCCCCAGGTTCAACCCTGGTCCAGATCCGGCGTCGGACTGGTGCCGTCTCTGCCGGTGGATGAGGCCTTCACCTTTGACCTGGCTCCATCATTGTTACCTGATTATCAGGAGATGGATGACTAGGAGGACTGTGAGGGTTCTGAGGACCCTCTGGCACTGTAGTGTAATTAGTCAGGACTGGGCAGAAGAGCTAAGGGAGGCCAGTGCTCTGTACGATTCGCCAGACACTGGATTAGTCTCCTCCTTCCTCGGCTACGGAGGAGGGGGGCTGCTTATAGCGTGGTGTTGACCAGGGCGGCCAAGGCCTTGGCTCTTGAGATCCCTATCGCAGCCATGAGGACTAACCTCCTCACTGAGGTGCTCAAACCGCAGTCAAGCTCCTCGGAGCCTCTACTGCCGTTTAACGAAGCCTTCACTGACGTTCTGGTGGGCACCTGGTCCAAGCCCTCCACGGGCCTCCCTGTTGATAGGAACGTGGCCCGATGCCACCGCCCAACTCCGGGCGACCCAGGCTTTCTTTCCATGCACCCCACCCCCGAGAGCCTGGTGATCCAGGCCTCTACGTTCCAGACCACCTTCCTGACTGCTCCTCCGGATCGGAAATCCAAAAGGTATGATCAGTTTGGGAAGAAACTGTTCTCCTCTCTGAGTTTGGGGCTGTGGTCTGTCAACACCGCCTGCCATTTGGGCCGTTACACCCACTCTGTGAGATACGGTTGCGGACTTACTGCCACAGTGTCTGGAGGAGGCACGGGCAAAGCTCACCCAAGCTCTGGCGGAAGGGTGGGAATGCAGCACGGTACTCAATTAGATGTGGACTTGACACCACTGACTCGCTGGGTAGAGCGATTGCAACGACTGTGGCGGTTCGCCGCCACGCCTGGCAGAGGTTCGCCAACTTTTCCGGGGATGTCCAGGCCACGCTCATGGCCGTTGCCTTTTTGGCGAGAAAGCGGATAGTGCGCTGGAACGTTTCAAGGACTCCAGGGCTACGGACAAGTCCTTGGACCTAGGCCAGCGCCAGCAAACTTTCGCTTTTCGCCCCTTTCGTTGCCAAGGAAGGGGTGCCCCCATACGTCCAGCCAGGCACAGGCCGCAGAACCAGTCTCAACGCGGTCGCGGCAACTGCCTTGGCGGTGCCGGAGACAGCGGCAAGGTCAGTCCACATCTGCTCCCCCAGCATCTGCCTCTAAGCCTTCCTAGTCCGGCATTTCAGGCCCATTCGAGGCCAGAGGGGGCAGGGTTCGCCATCACCTCGTACAGGTGGGTGCTACAAATCGTCCGAAGGGGCTACTCCCTACCCTTCGAGGCGACCCCTCCAGCCATGCCACCGCAGTACCACCGCATGTCGGGGGATCACTTGAAACTTCTGCAGGAGGAAGTTATGTCCCTCTTTGCCAAGGTGGCCATTGAGCGCGTTCCTGGGCCAGAAGTAGGACGTGATTGCTATTCCCACTACTTTCTGGTACCCAAGAAGAGCAAAGGATCCCTATCTTGGATCTACGGAGCGTCAAGGAGAGGTTCAAGGTGCTGACTTTGGCTCAGGTCCTAGCTGCCCTGGACCCAGGAGACTGTATGGTATTGTTGGACTTGCAGGACGCGTATTTCCACATCCCTGTTCTGCCGGCCCACCCGTGCTACCTGCGTTTCACGGTAGGCCACGAGCACTTTCAGTTTACCGTGCTCCTCTTCGGCCTTACCAGCGCCCCTCAGGTGTTCACGAAAGTGATGGCGGTGGTCGCAGCTCATCTGCGCAGATAAGGGATCTGTCTTCCCCCAACTCGACGACTGGTTGTTGAAGGCGGGCTCGCCCCAGACAGTCGTCCCCCACCTCCAGACTACAGCCGACCTCCTGCACTCGCTGGGGTTCTCCATCGTGCTGAAGTCACACCTGTGCCTCTCAGAAGCGCCTTTTCATTAGAGCAGTTCTGGATTCATCGCAGTTTCGGGTTTGTCCCCCCGAACGGCGGGTTCGGGATATGCAGGCTCTGATTCCGATCTTTCTACCTTTATCCAGAGTCTCGGTCAGGTTGGCGCTGCGGCTCTTGGGACTGATTGCCTCCTGCATCCTTCTGGTGCATCACGCCAGGTGGCGGATGCGGGCTCTGCAGTGGGGCCTGAAGTTTGTGGGCACAGCATCAGGGCAACCTGTCCGACCATGTCCTGATCTCGGAGGGCACTGCGAGACAGTTGCAGTGGTGGCTCACGGACTGCGATTAGGTCAGCGGGAGAACCCTCTCCTACACCAACCTGAGCACGTAGTAGTGACTGATGCGTCCCGCCTTTGATGGGGGGGGTCACATGGGAGAGAGGGAGATCAGAGGCCTCTGGTCTCCGGCGGAGTCCCGGCTCCACATCAACCTTCTGGAGCTGCGGGCGATGCTGCTTGCACTAAAGGCATTCCTTCCCTCTGTCCGGGGAAGTGTAGTGCAGGTGTTCATGGACAACACCACTGCCATGTGGTACAGCAACAAACAGGGTGGGGTGGGGACGTGGACCCTTTGCAAGGAGGCTCTGCACCTGTCAATGGCTGGAACACAAGGAAGGACATGGCTTTTGTAGTTCGGACTGGACTGTTCCCATGGGGCACAGGGTCAGCAGATTAGCATATCGCCATTGTCTAACCCAGGGTGGTGTGGAGTGCAAAAAAACGATGGATTAAGACCCAGATCTTTTGACTGGGTTGAATGTGTGACATTGATCCTCATTCGGTCCATCACTTGTTGTTTTTGGAACACAAGGGTGTCACCATGGTGGTTCAAAACCTGGCAGGTTCCCTTAACGCCAGGGCGGACAAACTCTGCCGCCGGTGCATGATGGATCAAGAATGGCGTCTGAGCTTGGACGTGGCGCAAGGTCTGTTTCTGCAGTGGGGAGAGCCTTGGTTATATCTATTCGCCACCGAAGAGAATGTGCAATGTAATCAGTTCTGCCTGTGGAATTTCCAAGGCGGCACTCGCTCGGCGACGCTTTTTGTCGCGAGTGGAGCTGCGGTCTGTTGTACGCCTTTACGCCTATACCACTCGTCGTCCTTGTGGCTCTGGACTGGGCACAAAGATACTGGTATCCTGAGCTACTCAGCATGTCAGTCGATCCCCCGATTCGTCGGCCTCTTCAGGAGGACCTTCTTTCGTAGCAGCAGGGGACGGCCCTCCTCCCGAATCTGTCCAGTAGCCACCTACATGCGTGAAGATTGAGCAGCGGCAGTTGATGCCATTTGACTTGCCTCCTGAAGTTTGCGTTGTGATTCTGGCAGCCAGGCGTCCCTCCACAAAAACTGTATACGCCTGCAGGTGGAACAAATTTGTGTCATGGTGCACTGCAAAGGCTGTGGATCCACTCTCTGCCCCCCTTCAGAGGTTCTCCTCTTCCTTCTTTCTCCTGCCCGGCATGGCTCTGTTCTGAGTACTCACAGGGGCTACCTCTCGGCCATTTCAGCCTTCTTAAGGCTTCCTGATCAACCTTCTCTTTTCAAGTCCCCTGTTGTAAATAGATTCTTGAAAGGCGTCACACACATGTTCCTTCCTCTTCCCTTCGTGATGCCTCAGTCTTAACGTATCTGATGTGTGGTTCCTTTGAGCCACTTCATAACTGTCCTCTTCGTCTTCTGACTCTTAAGACTGCATCCCTGGTTGCCATCACCTCTGCCAGGAGAGTGAGTGTGATCCAGGCATCTTCTAAACCTCCTTTCCTCTGTCCATCCGGACAAGGTTGTTCTAAGGACTCGTCCTTCTTTCCTGCCCAAGGTGGTCACAGCCTTTCATATCGGGCAGTCCATCACCTTGCCCACCTTCTATCCACCTCAGCATCCCTCGAAAGAGGGAGAGGCTCCACCGTCTGGACCCAGAGTTCCGGGTGGACGACCAGCTCTTTGTTGGTTTCGTGGGCGCAAAGAAGGGATGGGCGTGCACAAGCGGACCATCTCTCGGTGGGTCGTCTTGTGCATCAAGGTTTGCTACTCCTTGGCAAAAAAGGAGCCTCCTGTTGGGCTGCGTGCCCATTCCACTCGGTCCACTGTGGCTACTACAGCCCTGCGTCGGGGAGTCCCTTTGCAGAACATCTGCCAGGCAGCTACATGGGCCTCGCTGCACAAGTTTGCTAGACACTACTGCCTGGGCAACCATGTCCGGAGAGATGGGTTTTTCGGCCGTTCCGTTCTCCAGGACTTTCTGGAGTGATCTTTGTTCGCAGACCCACCACCGGGGTTGGTATTGCTGGGGTATCTATTCTAATGTAAGGAATCTAACACTAACATGTTTCTTTCAGATGCACAAGTTACTTACCTTCGGTGACGAAATATCTATAAGAAACAGTAGTTGGTGTTGGATTCCTTACTGCCCCACCCATCCTCCCCATTCTGCGAACCGATATCTAGGGTTAAGGTATGTTCGAGGCATGTGGGCTGCTGAATTCATATCTGTGCATAGATCGCCGCCTAGTGTTGGGTCCGGATGATTGCACATTCTTGTCCTGGAAGAGTCTTCGAAGTATCACGAGATAGGTGGCTCCTCCCCTGGACTACAGTGCGCATGGGCATCGCCTCCATCCCCAGATTGTTTTTTTCCGCCATTGGGTTCGGATGTGTTTCGGTTCCCTCTGTCGGAATCGATAGTTGTTTAACTTTCCTTACTTGAGACCAAAAGGTCTTTAGGATTAGCGTAGGTATTGTCCATCGTTCGGGTTTGTTTATTCCTCAGCTCCGAACACTTGCTGCCCTTCCGCGTGCTGTCGGCGCGGACGGGCCTACACGACGCTCCAGACTACTTAACATGGAACGAACTCCGTTTAAGAGGTGCCCGGTGTGCACCTCAAAGTATTCACACCTCGACGTGCACCCAGTGTGCAACAAGTGTTTGTCGCCGGACCACGATGAGGCCAGGTGTATGGCCTGCTCCAAGTTCCGGTGTAAGAAGACTCTCAAGCTTCGTCGGGCCGCTAGACTCCAGGCCCAGTTATCAGCGCCCCCGCCAGACAACATCTTCGAGGAAGACGTTGATGACGACACCGCCTTACAAGTTTCGGACTCCAGCCCGGCGTCAGAGGATGAAAACTACGACGCGGGGGACGAGGAGTTAGAGGAAGTCGTCGGAGGTAGGGGACGACGACGGGGCCATTGCCACCGTGGAGGATAGCTCAGAGGAGGAGCATCCTCAGACTGACTCAGGGGTCAATCCCCATTATACGGCGCAGGTCGAGGGATCGCCTTCGGGCCTTACCCAAGACCTCAATACTCGTCCCACGGCCCCGCCTCCGGGCCCGGCCACGGACATTGGTGATGCGCCACTCCTGGTAAAGAAACCGAAAGTGAAGCCATCAGGGTCCACACCAACGGTATCGAAACCGAAAGTGAAAGTCGCACTGGTGGGACAGAACGCTCCAGAGGCCTCAGCGCCTAAAAGGTCCAAAATGGCCGCCGACATCAAGAGCCACGCCGAGATGGCCGACCCGAAGACCCCGGTGTCGAAGGCGAAGACTACCGACGCGGCCGCGTCGGCGCCGAAGATGGTCTAGGTCGATGACCCGAAAAAAGCCTCGAAGAAGCGTCAAGACTACCCCAAAGCTCTGGCTGCGCCGATTCCGGTCGTCAAGCCCAAGGGTGGTGATGTGTCGGCTCCGAAGACCGTGCCTTTGATCGCCGACCTTATTCCGGACTCGGGGGAATCGCTCGGGCCGGGCCAGCCCTCCCCGTCCTTAACCAAAAAGGTCACGGAATCCCTTCAACGTATTCGGAAGGACGCATTGGCTCCCGAACCGAAGGATGTGGTGCCGAAGCCTCCACAGAAACCGGCAAAGGCGCAGACGCCGATCCACTTCACGCTGCCGCTGAAGACGACGCCGAAGGCTTTCGCTCCAAGACATGGGGCCGGTGTGCCCTTGAAGCTGGTGTCGACGCCTAAAGCGTCATTGGTGGTGCCGAAGCCTCGGCTCCAGCCACTCGCGGACGAGGAGCGTCGAGAGGTTGTCATCGACGCCAACACAGGCAAACTCTCTCTCCTTAAAAGGAAGATCACCCCGGAGCCAGTGTTAGAACATTTTCGTATTCCACTCAAAAAGAAGTTGGACTCTGCGGGTACTTCTGCCCCTATGGAGCCTGCATCTCCACAAAATCTAGAACTCGCACCAACTCATTCTAACGCTGGTGGATGGTGACGGAGATGAGGAGGACGAGTACAATTATCCAGCGTACTTGGATCCAGAGGAGGTCAATGAACCTTGGTCTGCTGGAGGCGACCCTGAGGACCCTCAGTCAGGTCACGAACCGCAGCTTTTTGCAGCGAAAACATCTCCAACAGAGGACTCTGCAGCCTTCAACGCTCTAATTGAGAGAGCTGGGGCTAATCATGATGTCGACCTCCATGCGGACACAGTGGATGTCGATTTTCTGTTTGACACTTTCTCAGTGGCTGAAAAGTCGGTCAAGACATTGCCTATGCTCAAGGGAGTGCTGAAGCACGCGCCAGAGGTTTTCAAGGAGCCCACTCGGGCGCGAGTAATCAATCCTCGTATTGACAAAAAATACAAGGCAGCGCCCACTGATCCAACGTACATCAAGGGACACTTGCCACTGGATTCTTTGGTTGTATCCAACGCACGCAAGCGGGCAAACTCGCAGACCAAGGGTGATGCTCCTCCCCCAGACAAAGAATCGAAAATCTTTGAAGCCTCAGGAAAACGTATTGCTGCGCAGGCAGCTAATATTTGGCGCATTTCAAACACGCAGGCCCTACTTGCACGCTACGATAGGGCGCACTACGACACCCTAGAAACACTTCTGCAGCACTTACCTGATCAGTACAAAGAGGGAGCTGAAATGTTAATTCAGGAGGGGAAGCTAATCACCAATGCTTCCATTAAGTGTGCACTGGACGTGGCTGATACCGCCTCCAGGGCTATAAACACTAGCGTGTTACTGCGTAGGCATGCATGGCTTAGAATATCAGGCTTCAAACCAGACATACAGACAACCATCTTAAATCAAACAGTTAATCCAGACCCCCTGTTTGGCCCAGAAGTGGATGCAACCCTTGAAAAAATGAAAAAAGACACGGACACTGCTAAGTCTATGGGGGCCCTCCAGTCCATGCAGTTTCGGGGTGGTTCCTTTCGCCGCTCCAATAACAGAGGCACCTCAAGGGGTCAGGCATCACAATCCACGCAGTACTATAAAAGCAACACCCAGACCTCATACACCAACAAGGGTAGAGGTGGTTACAGGGGCAACAACGTCAAAGGCAGGGGACGTGGAAACAACAGCTCCAGGTCCTCCACCACCAACAAACAGTGACGCCTTGTCACTGCCCCCCGACCACACAACACCGGTCGGGGGGAGACTCCAGCAGTTCCTGCCCGCGTGGAAATCCATCACCACGGACAGGTGGGTCAAATCTCTTATCCAGTACGGTTACTGTCTGGAACTTACTTCCACTCCACCAAACATACCTCCAAAAATCCGTCCTATGTCCGGCGAGCACTTGCACTTGTTGCAGCAGAAGGTCATAGTCATGCTGCAAAAAGGGGCAATAGAGCTTGTGCCACTGCAAGAAAGGGGAACAGGAGTTTACTCTCTGTACTTTCTAATCCCCAAAAAGGACGGATCCCTCAGGCCCATCCTGGACCTCAGGCCCCTCAACTGGTACATTCTGTCAGAACACTTCCATATGCTCACGTTGCAGCAGGTTCTCCCTCTGCTTCAGCAAGGGGACTTCCTGGCTACGCTGGATCTCAGGATGCATACTTTCACATTCCCCTGCATCCTTCACACAGGAAGTACCTCAGATTCACAATTCAAGACCAGCACTACCAGTTCAGGGTTCTGCCTTTCGAGGTCACCACAGCGCCAAGAGTTTTTACAAAGTGCCTGGCGACTGTGGCGGCGCATCTAAGACGCCAGAACATCCACGTCTATCCCTATCTGGACGACTGGCTCATTCAGGCAAAGTCAGAACAGCAGTGCGCCGACCACGTGTCCCGCACCATTCATCTCCTGCACGATCTGGGATTCTTGCTGAATTACCCAAAATCCCATCTCCAACCCGCCCATATACGGCAGTATCTGGGCGCGACAATAGACACTCTGGCAGCCACTGCGCAGCCAAATTCCGTGAGAATCGCCAGTATCCAGACGCTGATCCAACGATTCAGACCTCAGCACTCTCTTCCAGCGAAGGTGTTCATGCAGTTGATAGGCATGATGGCCTCCTGCATCTCCATCGTCCCGCACGCGAGGTTACATATGCGTCCGCTCCAGGAGTGCCTAGCACGTCAGTGGACTCAGGCTCATGGGCAACTAACAGACCTAGTGTTGGTGAGCGGTCGGGCGTACAACTCTCTGCATTGGTGGAATCCACAAAACCTTTGCAAGGGCCGACCGTTTCAGGAGCCAGTGCCACAGATTATCTTGACAGCGGACGCTTCTCTCCAAGGATGGGGAGCGCATGTACTCCACTACACAGTGCATGGACTATGGACACTACAGCAAAGGAAGATGCACATCAATGTTTTGGAACTGATGGCGATCTTCATGGCCTTGAAGGCATTCAAAGTACATCTGTGCAACAAGGTCGTGTTGATCCGGACGGACAACATGACGGCCATGTACTACATTCAGAAGCAGGGAGGCACACACTCTCCGCAGCTGTCTCATCTGGCTCAGAGCATGTGGAAGTGGGCCATTCAGAGGAACATCTTCCTCATGGCGGAGCATCTCCCAGGCAAGGACAATCAGATGGCGGACCTGCTCAGCAGGCACAGCCACCAAATGCACGAGTGGGAGATACATCCATCAGTACTCCAACCGTACTTCCAAAGGTGGGGTCATCCAGAGATAGACCTGTTCGCCACAAGGGAGAACGCAAAATGCCAAAGCTTCGCCGCCAGGTTCCCACACCCGCAATCACAGGGCAATGCGATGTGGATGAACTGGTCAGGCAGATTTGCGTACGCTTTTCCCCCAGCACCTCTGATACCGCTGGTGGCACGCAAGCTCAGGCAGCACTCGATGACTCTCATCCTGGTTGCTCCAACGTGGGCTCGCCAGCCATGGTACACCACGTTTCTGGAACTTTCCGTGGTACCGCATCAAAGGCTTCATCTCACACCCAGCCTTCTGACGCAGAGCCATGGCGACATTCAGCACCCAGATCCGCAACAGCTCAACCTGGCGATCTGGCTCCTGAAGTCCTAGAGTTTGGCTACCTGAATCTTCCCCCCGATTGCATGGACATCATTCGGGAGGCAAGGAAGCCCACTACTAGAGCATGTTATGCGGCTAAATGGAAGCGGTTTGTCGGTTATTGTGTAAACCACGACATTGACCCGCTGGATGCTTCCATTCAGAACATCATTTGTTACCTGTTCCATCTGTACCAATGCAATTTGGCGTATTCTTCCATCCACATTCACCTGTCTGCAATGGCCGCATACCTCCAGAATAGGCAACACCTATCACTTTTCAAGGTTCCTGCTATCAAGGCATTTCTGGAAGGACTCAAAAGGGTCATTCCACCACGGACACCACCAGCTCCGGAATGGAACCTCAATGTGGTTCTTACAAGGCTGATGGGTCCTCCTTTTGAGCCACTGCACTCTTGTGAGCTTCAGTTTCTGACTTGGAAGGTGGCTTTCTTAGTAGCAATTACATCGCTACGGAGGGTTAGTGAGTTACAGGCACTCGCCATCCAAGAACCTTTTTTCCAGGTACATGCTAACAGGGTGGTGCTCCGCACTAACCCTAAATTTCTACCCAAGGTTGTATCTCAATTCCACATAAACCAGACAATTGAGTTGCCAGTGTTTTTTCAAAACCCTGAATCGCTGGCGGAGCGGATGCTCCACACCCTTGACGTTAAAAGAGCGTTAATGTACTACATTGACAGGACAAAGGATTTTCGAAAGACCAAGCAACTTTTCGTTGCATTTGCCTCACACCACAAGGGTAACGCTATTTCCAAAGCTGGTATCGCTAGGTGGATCGTGAAATGCATTCAGATCTGTTACGCTAAGGCTAAACGCACTCTCACAATTCCACCAAGAGCCCACTCCACCAGAAAGTTGGGGGCCTCTATGGCTTTCCTTGGGAACATTCCCTTTGAGGATATTTGTAGAGCAGCCACATGGTCTACCACACATACTTTTACTAAACATTACTGTGTAGACGTGCACTCTAAACAGCAGGCAGCTGTTGGTCAGGCTGTTCTCAAAACACTTTTTCAAACTGCTGCAGCTGGCACGGGCGGCCGCCAATGATAGGAGGGCTGCTATGTATTCTATGCACAGATATGAATTCAGCAGCCCACATGCCTCGAACTGCAAATGCTACTTAGCAGTATGCATCTGTTCTTGGCATGTAGCGCTGCTGACATTCATATCGCCCGCCCTCCTCCCCGGCGCCTGTAGCAGCTGCAGTATTCATATTTATATATGCTCATAGCATGGGCATCGCTCACATAGTTCACTCCATCTCGGCCAATGGCTAAAAACAATCTGGGGATGGAGGCCATGCCCATGCGCACTGTAGTCCAGGGGAGGAGCCACCTATCTCGTGATACTTCGAAGACTCTTCCAGGACAACAATGTGCAATCATCCGGACCCAACACTAGGCGGCGATCTATGCACAGATATGAATGTCAGCAGCCCTACATGCCAAGAACCGATGCATACTGGTAAGTAGCATTTGCATTCCCTTTGAGGGACCTGGTTTCATGGCACCAGTGTCTGTTTCTATCATGGCTCTGCGTTTCTTGTGCGCAAAACTATGTACAGAACTGACGTCAGTGCGCGGGGGCGGCGGCTAAGTACTCTGACGTCATCCCGGCGATCACGACGCCGATGACAGACGCGAAGTCGCTGATGACGCCTAGCGACGCACAGGGGTACTGCTGACCAACTTTCCGGATCCAGTCTGATGCCTGGGGATATTCTATGGTAAGGAATCTAACACTAACTTCTGTGTTCGAGGCATGTGGGCTGCTGAGATTCATATCTGTGCATAGATCGCCACCTAGTGTTGAGTCCGGATGATTGCACATTGTTGTCCTGGAAGAGTCTTCGAAGTATCACGAGATAGGTGGCTCCTCCCTTGGACTACAGTGCGCATGGGCATCCTCTCCATCCTTAGATTTTTTTTTTCCGCCATTGGGTTCGGATGCACTTTCCTGTACTCCAAGTTCGGAATCGAAATAAACCTATCTAAAAGGCCAAAAGGCCTTCGGATTCGTCGGTATTGTTTTCGATCGGTACCGAAAAGCTTCTTCAATCTACTTTCCCTCGGGTTGTGGAATCGGGCCGTTTGGCCTTCTCGACGCCACATGGACTGACGGTCGATGGAACGAAGTCCATTCAAATATTGCCCGCAGTGCAACTCGAAGTTTCCGCAAATAGATAAGCATCCTGTATGGAACAAATGTTTATCGCCAGATCATAATGAAAGCGATTGCCTAGCTTGTGCCCAGTTCCGGTCCGAAAAGACTATCCGGAATCGGCGGCCGGCAAGGCAAGAGATGCAGAGGTCGGCACCAGAGCCCGAGAATATCTTCGAGGAATAACTATGTGACTTAGATCAAGACTCCGAGCACGACTCTTGACTATATCGTCGAAAGAACAAATCGTCGGAGTACGACCAAGACGTCGTAGCTGTCGAAGACGACTCTGATGACAACGGGGGGCGAACCGTGAGTACACCGCCCCACACACACACTACGCCATTATCAGACTCAGGTCGAGGCATCGCCAACAGGCCTTAGCCAAGATCGAAACACTGATTCGATAGCCCCGCAATACAGCCCGGCTAAGATTATACAAAAAGAGCCTTCTGAGACACGTAATCCAAGAGCAGTTCAACCGAAAGTTATCGACACGACAGTCTTCGGACCGAACGTCGTCGAACCGAAGCGGATAAACACAAAGGGCGCCGAGCCGAAGGCCAGCGTTCCATATAAACCTTCGAAGCCAAGGCCCATCGACTCTAACAAATCCAGTTCGACAGCCGAAAAAGGGACCAAAGGTTGTCAACGAAACCAAAAGGACTACGCCCAAAACGGTAGTCTAACCGAAAGCGAAACCATAAGTAGACCGATTGAAAACAGTTGAGCCGAAGCCCATCGATCCGAAGAATGGCATCGAGCCGAAGCCACAGGCTCAGAGGACACCTCTTCAGCCGAACAAGCCGAAACACCCGATAAAGGTTATCAAACCAACAAAACCAATCGGCCCAAAAACAGTAGTGCAACCTGTGAAATCCGTCGCACCGACAACCTATCGGACAGACACTGCCCATAAAGCCTCAAAAGCTGATCCAGATGCCGAAACCGTTCAAACCGAAAAAATGCATCGAACAGAGAAGGGTCAAACCGAAAACATCGGCGCCAAGGCAAAAGACTGTGGAAGAGGAGATCATCCATCCAGATCCCTCTACAGAAGATTAGTCTTAACTATATATTGACCCAAATACTGGGAAAGTGACTGTTTACAAAAGGAAGAAAAGACCAGCCCCTGCTGAAGACTTTTCTACTATTCCACTCAAAAAGAAGAGACTGTGCAACCTCTCCTATTCTTTTTGAGCCTATCTCTCCAGCTATGCCTACTACTCCAAATGCACCATACTCACCTACACGCTCTGAGTACGAGCCAGATGTAGATCAGGACACAGATGCTAATTTTGAATATCCACAAAACCCAGATGTAGACCCCAACTCACAACCATGAGGGATGACCCAGACCCTGATGAGGCTCAACCCATTATAGACACCTGCATACCCAGCTAGACCATCACCTACAGAAGACACTGTGGCATTCAACTCATTAATAGGTAGAGCAGCGCTCTACCATAATGGAGAAATGCATGCAGATTCTATAGAGGAGGACTTTCTGTTTGATACGCTTGCAACATCAGAAAAAAGTGTCAAGACACTTCCCATGTTAAAAGGGGTCCTACAGCACACAAATGACACATTCAAAGACACTGCTAGGGCACGTGTCATCAACCCTAGAATTGAAAAAAAGTATAGGGCTGCACCAATAAACCCTACTTACATCAGGGGACAATTGCCTTTAGTCTCATTGGTAGTCTCCAACGCACATAAGCGTGCTAATTCTCAAACTGCTGGAGAGGCTCCTCCTGATAAGGAGTCAAAGATTTTAGCAGCATCAGGCAAGAGAGTAGTAGCTCAAGCAGCAAACTCATGGAGAATTGCCAATACGCAAGCCTTGTTGGCTAGATACGACAGAGCGCACTATGACAGCCTAGAAACACTTCTCCAACACTTACCTGAGCCCTTCAAACAGCAGGCCGATGAACTTGTACAGGAGGGAAAGTTCATTACCAATGCCTCCATTAAGTGTGCTCTAGACGCGGCAGACACAGCTGCCAGATCTATCAACACAAGCGTACTGCTTAGTAGATACACATGGCTTCGCATATCTGGATTTAAGAGTGAGGTCCAGACCACAAATCTTAACCAGCCAATCAATCCTGATTTTTTTATTTGGTCCAGCAGTTGACTCAATTCTGGACAAAATGAAAAAGGACACAGAGACTGCAAAGTCAATGGGGGGCTCTTCAGTCACAACACAGAAGCTCCTTTCGTCGCTCCAACTACAGAGGAGGAGCGCGAGGTGATACATCGCAGCAATCCTCCACATACAAAAGTAATACGCAATCCACATTCAATAAAAACACAAATCGTGGTGAATACAGAGGAAATAATAGGGCAGAGGGTGTGGAGGAATACCAATAGATCCTCCACTAATACCAAACAGTGACTTCTTGGCACTACCCCCAGACCATACAACACAAGTCGGGGGAAGACTACAACAGTTTCTACCAGTCTGGCTAAACCTCACTACAGGCAAGTGGGTCAGGCAAATTATCCAACATGGCTATTGCCTAGAACTCACATCCACACCACCCAACATACCACCCGTACACCGTCCAATGTCAAAGGACCATATAACATTATTGCAGCAAGAGGTCATCGGTATGCTGCAAAAGGGGGCCATAGAACCAGTCCCATTAAAACATCAAGAAACAGGAGTATACTCACTATACTTCCTCATTCCCAAAAAGTACGGGTCTCTCAGACCAATATTGGACCTCAGGCCCCTCAACCAGTACATTTTATCAGAGCATTTTCACATGCTCACTCTGCAACAAGTCTTACCACTGCTGCGGCAGGGAGACTTCCTAGCAACTCTAGACCTCAAGGACGCATACTTTCATATACCGATGCACCCTGCTCACAGAAAGTATCTCATGTTTACAATCCAAGGACAACACTACCAGTTCAAAGTCCTACCATTCGGTGTAACAGCTCCACGGGTGTTCACAAAATGCCTAGCAACAGTGGTGGCGCATCTCAGGAGACAACACATTCATGTGTACC
The DNA here is from genome assembly GCF_964263255.1 of Lissotriton vulgaris. NCBI lineage: Eukaryota > Metazoa > Chordata > Amphibia > Caudata > Salamandridae > Lissotriton > Lissotriton vulgaris. The sequence goes on along the minus strand of NC_141700.1, from coordinate 772,633,733 downwards.
CATATCTGGACGATTGGCTAATACAAGCGCAATCAGCCCAGCAATGTGCCAGCCACATGTCAAAAACCATTCATCCCCTGCACAATCTAGGTTTCTCGCTGAACTACCCAAAGTCACACCTACAACCCTCCAACGTACACACGAACCCCCGGCCGCGCGAGTGTCGGGGGGGAGTCGGGGGTACGATGACGACGCCCCGACTTCTTGTGTTTCTTACCTGAAGAACCCGACGAATGGTGACAACTTCCGGAGCGCCCGGCACGGCTCCGCGACCGCTCCCTCGAACGCTCCCTGGACCTCCGGCCGGACCGGGACCGCTCCAGACGCGGGGCCGACACCCGGAGCTCGAGAAGCTTGCGGGACCGCTCCCGTCTAGCCTTATTAGTCAGAGCCCGGCAATCGACGCAGGCGTCCACGTCGTGGTCGGGGCCCAGGCCCCGGAGGCAGTCGGTGATGGTCCGTGACCGACATCGTGCGGTCACAACCGTCACAATTCTTGAAACCGGGCATCCTACCAGGCACCAAAAGAGATATAGAAAGTTAACAAACTTGGTCAAAAGACCGGAGTACTGCTCTTCGGATCTGCGCTTACTGGCGCAGAAAAAAGAACTGACATCAGCGCGCGGAGGCGGCGTCTATATACTCCAACGACGGACGCGGAGCCGCAGGGGACGCCTGCAGACGACGCCTACCGACGCGCAGGGGGTACTGCTACGCAAAAGTTTCCGGATCCAGACTGACGCCTGGGGATATTCTAAGGTAAGGAATCTAATACTAACGTGTTTCTTTCAGATTGATGATCCTTGTGGTACGCCGCAGATGACTTCAGTGGCCTCAGATCTGAAAGGGGGAGGCGGACTCTTTGGGTTCTTCTGGCGAGGAACAAGATGATCCAGTCCAATGCTTTTCCTTGTATTCCGACGTTGCTGAGGCATTGTATAAGGGTGCTATGACACTGTGTCGAAGGCTGCAGAGAGGTCAAGTAGGATGAGGGCAGCTGTTTCTCCGTTGACCAGTAGAGTGCGAATGTCGTCTGTTGCTGCGATGAGGGCGGTTTTGGTGCTGTGTTTGGCTCGGAAGCCGGACTGCGATATGAATGAACTGGTCAGGCAGATTTGTGTACGCTTTTCCACCAACCCCACTGATTCCATTAGTGGCACGCAAACTAAGGCAACAGTCACTCACAATGATCCTGGTTGCTCCCACATTTGCTAGACAGCCATGGTACACGACACTCCTGGAACTCTCTGTAGTCCCCCACCAAAGGCTGTGCCTTTTGCCACTATTGCGAACACAGAACCATGGAGAAATCAGGCACCCAGATCCCAATCAAATGAACCTAGCGATCTGGCTCCTGAGGTCTTAGAGTTCGGATATCTTAACTTGCCTCCTGACTGCATGAATATTATCAAGGAAGCAAGGCCTCCAACTACCAGAGCATGCTACGCATCTAAATGGAAAAGATTTGTGATTTAATGTAATAATAATCAAATCAATCCATTAGATGCCTCCATCCAAAACTTAATTTGTTACCTGCTACATCTTCAGAGATGTAACCTAGCATACTCATCCAAAAGGCTACACCTTGCTGCCATAGCAGCATATCTTCAAAACAGACAACATGTCTGTTTAGAATACCACCTATCAAAGCTTTTATGGAAGGACTTAAAAGAATTATCCCTCCAAAGCATCCACCTTCTCCAGTTTGGAACCTGAACATAGTACTTACCAGACTCATGGGACCTCCCTTCGAACCACTTCATTCATGTGAACTACAATTCTTAACATGGAAGGTGGCTTTTTTAATTGCCATTACCTCCCTCAGGCGAGTGAGTGAGCTACAGGCACTAACTATTCAGGAACATTTCATGCAAATACACCACAATAAGGTAGTACTCCGTACAAACCCTAAATTTATGCCAAGTTATCCCAACTTTTCACATCAATCAGTCCATAGAATTGCCAGTTTTCTTTCAAAACCCGCAATCAGTAGCTGAAAGAGCTCTACACACACTAGACGTTAAAAGGGCTCTGCTATATTACGTTGACAGAACAATCATTCAGAAAGACAAAGCAACTATTTGTTGCCTTTTCACCACAACATAAAGGTAATCTCATTTCCAAAACCGGGATAGCCAGATGGATCGTTAAATGCATTCAAATATGCTATCAAAAAGCGAAGCGCACTTTAACAGTTCCTCCAAGGGCACACAACGCGCAAAATGGGAGCATCCATGGCTTTCCTAGGAAATATTCCCTTAGAAGACATATGTAGGGCAGCTACATGGTCTACCATACACACTTTCACTAAACACTACTGTGTTGAAGTGCAAGCTAAAGTCTGAGAGATTACCTTTGGGATTTTCTATGTTCATACAATCTTTCAATCATACCACAGTATTCAACATCACTCATGAACATACATTTGCTCACAAAATAATCAACTATGTATATTTTTTAAATTATCAAATGTACTGTTATCCTTTGTTTATGACTGGTTAAGTATATTTGTACAGTTTTTTGTGATATAGATAGAATGATGTTATTTTTGGAGGGGGTGCTATTAATTTCTTTGTATTTCTGTGACTTGTTTTTTTTAAAAAAAGGATAACTTTTTTTATTAACTGATTTTAATGTGTATACTGTTGTGCTAATTTTTTAGCCAAATACTTGCTTATTGCTTTTATATGAACAAGCTCAGCAGAAAATAAAGAAAATTCCCTTGTGGAAAACAATTCCTGTTCAGCTGTTGACTTTCTGGTGTTGATGGTATTGGCCCTATGTATGTTTATGAGTGATGTTGAATACTGTGGTATGATTGAAAAGATTGTATGAACATAGAAAATCCCAAAAGGAATCTTTCTCAGACTTAAGCGTCTCTGTGGTGTCCTGTCCCTTTGGGTTTCTGGACCCCTCTCTTTTTTTATTGAAGTGCAAGCTAAGCAACAAGCTGCTGTAGGCCAGGCTGTCCTTAAAACTCTTTCAAACCACTGCGGCGGGTACAGGCGACCACCGCTAGAGGAGAAACTGCTATACAGTCAATGCCAAGATATGAATTCAGCAACCCACATGCCTCGAACGGAAAATACTACTTACCAGTATGCATCTGTTCTTGGCATGTAGGGCTGCTGACATTCATATCGCCCACCCTCCTCCCCGGTGCCTGTCGCATCTGCAGAGTTATCCTTTACATACATTTACATAGTCATCTCTTACTTTCCTATACTCCATCTTTGCCACAATGGCAAAAAACAATCTGAAGATGGAGATTGGCACTGTAGGGGCACAGGGCTCATGCACCTGTACCCTCACTAGTGGAATAGTGCACCCAACTAAAAAGGTGGCTTATCTTTGTCATGTATGTATGGGACACAGGGATGTCACGTCGACTCTTCACTTTGCTCTGCACCAAAACACCCAGTCTGGGGGGGGGGGGGAGCAGGGGATCTGTGTGTGTGTACAAGACCTCTAAGGGTTGCACAGTAAGTGCAGCAGCCCTTAGAGTTCTTCCTTTGTCATAGTACCCTTAGTAACTATGATTCAACTTACATATGGCAAGAGAGTTGCCAGTTGGGTTTTGCAACAGTACAGTTTAATGGAAAGAAGGTAGGCCCTGGTTGGCAGGAACCTATGGCACACTTAGTCAGAGACCATCAGCATTAGGCAGAAAGAGGAGGGAAAGATGGGGGAGTTGGGGGGAGGGGGGGGGGTGGGGGGTGGGGGCAAAAGAGCACTTTTCTGCAGGAACCACACCAGGGATGGGCATTCTTTAAGGGGGCATCTGTAAGATGCCCTCTGATGGCATTTTACATTAAATCCCACACTGGCATCATGTGCTGAGAAGTTTGGTAGCAACTTCCTAATTTTCAGTTGAGCCATTCTGGGGCTGTTTAGTTCGTAATGACAAAGTCCAAGCCCCTATACTCAAAGTGGCTTCTCTGCTCGAACATTGCCTGTAAATGGCACAGACTTTGTAGGGGCATAGTGCTCATGCAGCTATGCCATCACCGGTAATATTGTGCACACTGCCTTTTGGGCTGTAAGGCCTGCCAGAGTGGTGACTTGCCAATGCCACAGTCAGTCTTGGAAGGCACTGCACCCAGGAATGGGTGCCATGTCGATTCTTTAGTTTAGTCTGCACCAGAACAGGCAGCCTGCAACGGCAGTGTGTGGGTGTGAGAAAGTGCCATCTTTCTTTCCTTGGTATGCCCCCACTTATCTGAACTGCTGATGTGCTTTGACTGAGTGGCAGGGACCCAGGGCACAATCAGGTACCCAGTGCCTGTGTTCCTTCCACCCTCCTCCCCGATGCCTGTCACAGATGCAGGCTTACCTTCTTAACATACATTTACATGGTCATCTCTTACTTTTCTATACTCTCTTTGCCACAATGGCGAAAAGCAATCTGAGGATGGAGATGATGCCCATGCGCACTGTAGTCCAGGGGAGGATTCACCTGTGTCGTGATACTTCGAAAACTCTTCCAAGACAACAAAGTGCAAACAGCCGGACCCAACACTAGGCGGCGATCTATGCTAAGATATGAATGTCAGCAGCCCTACATGCCAAGAACAGATGCATACTGGTAAGTAGCCAGTCAGTCAGTCAAAGTAGTCTTTATTCGATTTGCATCATAAAAGACAGAAATACATCATCTGGTAAGTAGCATTTTCCTTTTAGGTCTCGCCTAGGCAGCATTTGCACTGTCTCGTCGAGACATGCTGTATTCAGGTATGGACTTGAAGCTCTGCCCACTCTACGCTCATCTTTTAATTGGCTCCGGTCACTTTTTTTTGTAAATGGTTTCTTTTCATTGGCAATAGGCTTTTAGTAGTACCTCCTTAGTATTGCCTTGTCATCTTGTAACCTCCATAAGGACTTGGCCCTCTTAATCAGTGGGCTTTAATTGCAGCCTCCGAAGCACTATTTTCTTTAACTGCTTGTGCTTCCTGTTGCAGGCAAGCAACGCTCTCCTACACTGCTTTTTAGTAACGGAGCGCAGCGCCCGCTTTATGGACACCACGTTTTAACTTTTAAACATCCCCCCCCCCCCCCCCCCCCCCCCTTTGAAGCTCTGGTGGAATCTCTTTTCCAAAGACGCGTTGTCTAAAGATTCTATGACTCAAAATCGCTTTTGTTTAAAACTGGATGTTGATTTTAACACTCGCATATCGGGCACCTCACTCCACCCTTGCCCCAGAAATTCTGACACTGGAGTCTCACTGCAACACACAACGAAGTCCTGGGAGAGTTTTTTCCGGACACACCAACCTCACGTCTGGAACAGTGAGTTTTGCAGCGTGAATCTTTCTGTATTCACTATGCTGTGTATTATCCCACCATCTAGTTGTTGGGTTCGGAATTGTAGTCTTTTTTTCCCGTGGCCCTGGTGGGCGGCGACATACCACCATTTTCGTGTCCTTAGTGACGTCGACATGCTTCCTCCAGAAGCTCCCACCTTTTGGGCACCATCTTCAGATTCATTATTCCGCCGTTGGGTCTGGGTCGTTCCCGAAGAGTTCCATAGTATTGGAAGAGAAATCGAGGAAAATAGAAGAAAATTGACAAATCAAGTTTTCAGCTACACCGGACTGCAGGTCAGGTAACCGTAGCAACGAGATCGAAGTTTTGAGCGCGGGGATGGACAAAACACCGTTCAAGTTTTGCATAAATTGCCACTACAAGTACGCCCAGTAGGATCAACATCCAGTCTGCAACCTCTGCCTGCCGCTCGACTACAGCAGCGAAGACTGCAACGCCTGCTCTGCGTTTACACCCAACACTCTCAGAGTAAGGGAGAGGCAGAGAAGGGCGAACCACAACATGCAGGGCCAGGGGCCACCTCCATTGCTCGGAGACTTGGGTCTCTCCAGTGGAGAGGAGGACAACATAGCCCAAGGACCGGAGGACTGCACGGTTGTCGAGGTCCATAAGAAGACGTCGAAGGAGGTAAGGGAGTTGTCAACGCCTAGAGACTCAAGTGACACTTAAAAGGGTGAAGCTAAAGCGCTGAGAGACTCTCGTAGAAGTGAAGCGAAGTCCTCGAAGGGAGCTCTGCAGCTGAAACACTATACAAAAGCAACGGCTACCATGGACTCGCAATCGGCAAAAGCCCTCTAAAATCAAAGTTCGGCGAAGGTTGCCCTCGAAAGGGACACCTCGGCGCTGAGAAAAGTGCAGACATAGTCGACTGCCTTGTAGAGAAGCGCTCCAACCCTCGACGTCTAACATGCCGCCCAGATGGAGAGGAAGAGGAGGAGTTTCGAGGCCGAAATGGCGAGCATCCTACAGCGGAAAATAGACTCAGACCGCTGATTTTGGCGTGATGGTGTATTGGCTCATCTTCTCGTCGACGACTAGGACGCCAGAACCAGTCCAGGACCTCTGAGACAAAGACTAATATTTTGACAGAGAAGGCGACAAAGATCTTCAATCCTATCAGGACTTGATGTCCTCGGAGGCCAAGACATGGAATGACATGATCTCTATGCCTAATTGCCAGAAGAAGGGGTAGGCACTTACCCTTTGAGGCCCTCGCTGCCAGACAACATGGGGGATCTACAACATGGTCGTGCAGAAGGCTGCACAGACTTATGGAGTGAAATTGCAGGAGAAGCCCAAGGCATGTTTCCTCATAGAAACTCTTCTGCCTCAACAAACTAGGAGCCAATTCCTACCTATGCTCCCTAGTGTGTTGGCTCAAGGAATAGAGGCCTTTAAAGAGCCAGCCATATGCAAAACTGTGACCCCTACAACTGAGTACAAACATTATTCAAAGGTCCCTGCATACATCCAAGGGTCAGTGCCAGCTGGCTCCATAATTGCAGCAACAGCTAGGAAGAGGGCCAATGTACCCACTAATGCCAGACCACCTCCAGACAAAGAGAGAGGAGGATGGATTTCAAAGGGAGAAAGGTGGAGAGAAATGTGGCAATACATTGGTGCATCGCAAATTCCAACGCCTTGATCAACAGGCACACATACCATCACTTGGGTGAAGTGGGCCGCTCCTTAAGCATCTACCACACCAGTACCAACAAAGGGCAGCTCACCTGGTAGAAGAAGGAAAGAAAATGGTGAACACATGCCTAAAATCGGCATTGGATGCTGCAGAAACATCAAGCAGGCTAATGATGGGAGTGAATGAGAGAGGACCCGCATGGCTCAATTTAGGGGATTCAAGCCAGAGGTGCAAAGAAACATCCTAAATACACCTTTTAATGAAGAGCAACTGTTTGGCACGCCAGTTGAGGACAAGTTGATGCAGCTCAAGAAGTACAATGAAACAGCAAGGTCCATCGGAGCGTTGCAGTTAAGGGGAATGAGAAGAGGCACACCAACGAGAAGGCCGGGTGATAGGAGGCAACATGCCTACCACATCGCACCAAACGTTCCAGCAAGGCTCCCAAGGGAACAACCAAGGCCAGCAGCAGAATTAACAGTACCAGCTCCGGGGACAGTCCTGTTGTGGGCTCGCAAACTCCCTCAACCAAGTGACTCCACCATGGAACAGGCCCCCATCCTAGCAACACCTCAGGTGGATGTGAGAAAGTGCCCTCTTTCTTGCATGGTATTCCCCCACTTTTTGCTGATGTGCTTTGACTGAGTGTACACTGGGCTCCTGCCAATCAGGTACCCAGGGCCTGTGTTCCTTCGCTAAAACTGTATTGAAGCCTAAACCCATTTGGCATCTCTGGCCACATTCAAGCCCCTGGTAAATGGTACCCTAGGTACCCATGGCATTGTGACCAGAGAAGGCCCTAAGGGCTGCAGTACTTATTGTGCCACTCTTGGAGGCCCTGTGCCTAGACAAACACACAAACTGCCTGGCAGGCTGCTTGTCTGGGTGCAGAACAAAACGAACTACATGGCACTCAACCGTGTGCCATGCCCACAGAACACTGCCCTAGCATGCATCATTCATCCCTCTAGCTGGGTGCCCTATGCCAGTGGTGAGAGTACAGGTGCATGAGCCCTGTACCCCTACAGTACCCAGGTCCATTGCTGGGCACTGTAAGTGCAGTGCTGCTATTAAGAGTATATGGTGGTGGGAGGTTGTCATTATGAACTCCACAGCACCATAATGGCTACACTGAAGACAGACATTTGGTATCAAACTTCTCAGCACACTAAACCCACACTGATGCCAGTGTGGGATTTAATGTAAAATGCATGAAAGAGGGCATCGTAGAGATGCCCCCTGAAACTTGACCAACTCCCAGTGACCTGACCGAGTCGCTGCCACCACCAGACATGTTTCTACACCCCTGGTTCGAGAGCTTGCGGCTGTCGGTTGGCCCAAAACAATGCACATCCTGGGACGAGGTGCCAAGTCTCCTCCCTCAAGGTGGGCAGGTTTCACGAAGGAGAAGCTTCAAAGGCATACCGCCTTTGTGAGCTTCTCCACCCACTTGCTGTACTCAGCAACTGGTCCCCAATGGTTCTACCCCCCACTTTGGGTGGGAGACCCGGCGGGGAAAAACAAAAGTGAGGAAGAGAGGTGTGCCCTCCTGCCAACTCCACCCCTAGGGTGTGGGAGGTGAGGTAAAGCACAATCTCGAGTCCTCGCCATCTTGAGGATGGGGGGACCCAGCCAACCAGGGACAGGCTCCTGCCCCCTCCCACTGGAGAGTGGCAGAATAGGGGGTGTACCCACCCCAGGGAAGGGACCCATTGGTCCCTGCCCGTACCTACCGGTTAACTCCCCTAAATTTTGTATTTAGGGCACCCTGAACCTTCCTTCCTCAGATCCCGATTCCGAAACTACAAAGAAGACCTGCCGTGCAGCTGCTAACAAGAGGATGACACCAACGATCGGCCTGTCGACCCTTGAACCTGCTCCTGCTAAACCCCGGCATTTCCTGTGGTCCGCAACCTCGAAATCCCCAGAGGACCGGACTGCTTTGCTCATCAAAAGACTGGGACTTTCAGGAGCAGTGGTTCTGCTCAAAGATCTACAACCCCTGGTGCCAGCCAGTGACAGTGAATCCAGCATATTGCACCCGCCGATCCCTGCCCGTGCCTGAGTGGACAAAGACCACTTGGACGTCCCCCTGGCGTCTGTGATCAAGAATCCTGCACCCAAAGAACTCCCTCAACGCTCCTGGTGACTCCTGCAGCCTCAACTCCATGGACCCCCTTAACCGCGAACACCAGATGGTAAGATTTCCCGACGCCAAGACACCCCAGCGCCCTGTGGCTCCCTGTGCCCAATTCCTGGGTGCCTACCTAAGCTACAGCTTCCCAACTTGCCTCTTGAAGTGGTGGTGGCGCCTGAAGAATCTCCGTCCCCAAGCCTGCAGCTTTTGTTAGTCTTGCAGCTTTCCCATTGAAATCCATTGGGCGCCCGACGGCCCAAAAGCAACCTGCACCCAGTCGACCCAGTCTCGCTGGGAGTGCAACCTTTGTTCTGTTCGACTTCCCCACTTGCCCTGAGCAAGTGACCACGAGCTCAGCTCCCTCAGCTGCATAGCCTGAATGCTAGCAGCCACCAACCAAAGGCCCCCTACCCGCCATAGGCCAACATCAGGCCTACTCTCTCTGCACCCGGCTGCACCTGTGCCACTGAGGGTGTAACTACTGTACCTACCTGAACCTGGGAGACCCCAGAGTCTTAACCCAGAACCTTAACTACGCCAGTCGAGTACTTAACTGGAAACCGATAACCTACATTTTCTCCATAGGGTAACATTGACTGGTTTTCACTTGAATATTTCAAAGTTTCAAAACTAGAAGAATTTCCATTAAAATTCATCCGATCAACGAAAACAAAATTACTCACCTGTTACCAGGAGAGATCCCAGTACTGGATCTTGGTGCCCAGCACTGGCCCTAAAAAGTAATTGCAACTGTGATTTTCCGATAACCTGATTTTCCTCCATAGGGTTACATTGCCTGGTTTTTACCAGAATTTCTACTGTCGATTTTTGCAACTTAAAATATTGTCTGTGTAACACAAACTATTTCATTCAACTGTTTACAGGAGATGCACCAGGGCTGAATCCAGGATCCAGCCCTGAGTAAGAAAAGCATATGCAAAGTAACTGATATTGCATTTACGTAAAATTCCCATTGAGCTCAATGTTATTGTGTTAAGTTTGTTGCATATTGCAACAACTGTTTGTATTATATTGAAAAGTCTATTGCTAATTTAAAGTATTCAACTGCAACACCTCATTCAGAGAAAGTATTTCTATACCTACTTGTGGTTCTAAAATAAAATATATATTTATATACAAAACAATTGGCCCAGAGTTCAGTTCTTGAGTGTGCGAGACCATTTGCTGACTGTGTACCTCAAATGCTATGCACTGTCCTCTGATAATGCCTTACTACTAGACTAAGCTACCACTTTGGAGAGTAAGGTTCTATCTAACTTTAACCTCTGCCAGACCTCTGAGGACTGTGGACCCTGTACACACTGTATCTTACTTTGGAACAGTATATACAGAGCCACTTTCTTACAGTGGGTGGAAAGACAAAGAACTGCTGCTATACGTTCAACGCCATACAGTACCTTGAACACCTAACACCGGTAGGGGGAAGATTAAAGACTTCATCCAAGAATGGTGGAAGGTCACATCGGACAAATGGATACTAAACATCATACAATACGGATAATGTATAGAGTTAAAAAAACAACCTTCAAACAGAAAAACCAAGATGCAAGGCACACTCAGCATAGGAGCTCTCGCTCTTATGGCTAGAGGCGCAAGAACTGCTCAACAAGGAGGCAATAGAGGTGGTACCTCAGAAACAAGGGATTTACTCAACTAACTTCCTGATGCCAAAGGTGGACGAAACACTAAGACCTATTCTAGATCTAAGGTTCCTGAATCAATTCATAAAAACTAAAAGATTCAAGATGAATTCCCTACAAGAGGTAATGCCACATATACAACAAGGGGACTTCATGGCTACTATAGATTTAAAGGACGAATACTTACACATCTCCATCAACCACAAACTTAAGCGCCTACTAAGGTTTGTGATCAACCAAAGCCACTACCAGTTCACAGTACTGGCCTTCGGCCTAAAATCTGGACCACGGGTGTTTACAAAATGCCTAGCAGCTGTCGCCGCACACCTACGAAGGCAAGGAATACACAAATACCCCTATGTCGATGACTGGCTCGTAAAGGCAAGTTCGTATAGCCAATGCAACCTACACATCCAGCAGGTCATACTAACACGGACAATGCTTGAGGTTCTTGATCCATTGGGAGGAATAGTCAACAGAACCAGAACAAATCAAGATATTAGGGGCAGAGGTCGACGCCATGCAGGCTAAAGTGTTCCCCCTTCAGGAAGAGACCATTGGCGATACTGAAGGAAACACGTAATTGCCGCAAGGAGTAAGTTCTGACCGTGAGGACGGTGAACAAGCTGATGGAAATGATGGCGTCATGCATTCACCTAGTCCAAAATATTCGACTACACATGAGTCCATTCCATGAATGGATGCAGCAGCAATGTTCACAGGCAACTGGGAGTTTGGTAGATCTAGTGGTTGTCACACACGCAGTGCATCAGGAAATAGCGTGGTGGAACAAGGAAAACATATCACAGGGAAAACCATTCACACAAGCAATTCCAATAATGACCATCACGACGGACTCCTCCCATCTTGAGTGGAGCGCGCATATGAACAAGCTCAAGGTGAGGGGGCTAAGGTCTCAACAGGATGCGGTCAAGCGCATTAATGACCTGGAACTAAAAACAGTGTTCCTAGCCTTAAAAGCGTTTCAGAAGGATCTGTATGGAAACAGGGTGTTGATCCAGGCAGACAACACCACAACCATGTTCTACATCCACAAGCAAGGTGGAACACAGTCAGTAGTGCTATCTAGGCTAGCACAGGAGACATGGACCTGGGCCGTTCCACTAAGGATAGACATACTAGCAATACATCTCCCAGGGAAGGACAACGTAGAAGCAGACTCAGCAGGCAAACGGTCAGCATCCCGCGAATGGGAGATCAGCCAACAAGACATACAAAACTTATTCCGGAAGTGGGGACACCGCAAATAGACTTATTTGCAACATACCAAAATGCCAACAATTCGCATCCAGACTACCAGACCATCAGTCACAAGGGAATGCGCTATGGATAAGTTGGTCAAAGGCATTTGCATACGCTTTCCCCCCTATACCACTGATACACCGGGTACTCTGCAAATGCAGGATCAGCAACATGTTGCTAATACTAATAGCACCTCAGTGGGCTAGACAGTCCTGGTTCTAACAATGACTGGAAATGGCACCAGCACACAGATTCACAAGAAGGAGAGACCTGTTAACAATGCAGAATAGAAGGGTGCTACACCCAGAGCCAGAGAGCCTCAACCTATCTGCATGGATCCTGAAGACCGAGAATTTGCTCACCTCAAACTACCAGCAAGCACAATGGCAGTGCTCAGGGAGGCGAGTAGACCTACCACAAGAAAGTGCTACGTAGCAAAGTGGAAAAGATCCTCATAATGGTGCCTTAAGGAGAAACTGCAAAGGAGAATCACAAGGGAATCCACAGTACTAAAATACTTAACACATCTACTACAAAGTAAATTGAGCTGCACATCCCTAAGGGTGCACTTAGCGGTGATATTAGCTTACACAAGAGGGGAGACGGAAAAGTTTCTTTACCTCCCAAGTAGTAAAAAGATTCTCAGAAGAAGCTAAGAGAATCGTACCTCCAAACAGAATGCCGGCACCTGCATGGAACCTCAACGTAGTCCTAACTCAGTTGGTGAAGGCACCATTTGAGCCTATTCACAAAGCTACATAGCACATGCTCACGCTAAAGACAACCTTCTTAGTGTCTAACAGATCATTACGAAGAGTAAGTGAATTGCAAGCACTAACACTTCAAGAGCCCACCTGCAAATACAGTGACAGGATTGTAATGAGAACAGAACACCACAGTTCATGCCAAAGGTGGTGTCACGGTTCCACATCAATCTAATTATCAATTTTTTTCCAAAAACCAGCCACTAGCACAGAAAGGGCGCTATACTCAAAGGAGCTGAGAAGGTCGAAGCCTTTCTTGGTTTCCTTTGCCAGCAGTTTTTTGGTATGACCAGTTACCAAAAATACCATTGCAGGGTGGATTGCATAAACCATACAACTCTGACACAAACAAGCAGGACCACTGTTACAAGGAGCAGCTCATCCTCACTCAACAAGGAAGAAAGGATCTATAATTGGGATTCTAGCTAACACAAGAATTCAAGACATTTGTCTGGCTGCAACATGGTTTTCAGTCCACACGTTCACTAAGGACTACTGTGTAGATATCCAAATGAACAAGGAAGCGCAAGTGGGACAGAAGGTCTTACAACACCTATTCAGTAACCAGAGCTCATCTTCCACCCAACCACCACCTTAAGGACAAACCGCTACAAAGTCTATGCACAGCGTAGTGAATCCAGAAAGATTTACTCTGCAAAACGTATAGTTTCTTACCTGTCGGTGTAGTTTTGCAGCTTGAAGACTTTCTGGATTCACTAGGGAACACACCCTTTTCCCCCAGAAAGCTGAGACCGGAGGAAAGCGAATAAAACTGGAGAGAGACTTTACAAGATTAAAGGAGAAATAAAAGTAATACAAGACCAGAAAAAAGAATCCGAAGATGGCGACCAAGGGTGGGAGCTTCCAGAGGAAGTGCGTTAACGTCGCAAACACCAAATGGTGGTAGGTCGACGCCCTCCTGGGCCACGAGGAAAAAAGAGGAAATAGTACAATTCCGGGCCCAACCACTAGATGGCAGAATAATGCACAGCATAGTGAATCAAGAAAGTCTTCAAGCTACAAAACTAGACGGACAGCTAAGACTTTATCTTGAGTATCTTGTATGTCCCCTTTATATTCTCGTTTTCTCTTAACTCTGAGCTGTCGAGCCAAAAGGCCCCAAACTTGTTCCCCTGTTCGTAAGAGATTCTCCGCAAGCGCAAGAGTCAGTTCTGCTCTGTTGGTGTAAATTGCATACATTTTGCCCTTCACTGCAGTCAATTTACTCTGCAGGGCTTTCTTGGGTTCCTTTTTAGAAACCTGCTCTAATTCGGAGTTGTTCTTCAAATGTCAACCGCTCCTTATCCCTCTGCTCAGTGTGGAGTTTAATTCTATATATTTACCCTGTATCATGCCTTTAAAAGCGTCGGAATTGTTAGACGGGTTGGTTTCTTATGGGAGATTTATCTTGAAGTATTCTTGAATTGCTGAGCCCAACTCGTCCCTTAATCTGTCTCTTGTGAGAGCTATTAGAAAGAACCATATTAAGGTGGCAGGGGATTGTTGTCCACTCAAGGCATAGTATTGCTATTTTGATGTTCCAGGGACTCCCATCTCAATGACTGGGAAGCATTCAAGCATGTGAATCCATGAAACTTCCAATAGTGGAGAACTAAAGTTACAGATTAGTAACTTATTTCCTTACCTGTCTTTCCGCAACCTTATTCAATTGCAGAAAAAGCGCTTCATACACTAGATTTTAAAAGAGCTTTAATGTACTATATTGATAGAACTAAGGTGTTTAGTTAAACCAAACAACTTTGTGGCTTTTTTTTGCCCTATCTCATAGGAAAGACCATTTCAAAACCGGGGATTTCAAGATGGATAGTTAAATACATTGAGAAATGTTATTTCAAGGCTAAATGAGCTTTGCCAACACCTAAAGAAAACTGTACTCTCAAAATAGGAGTTTCTGTGGCTTTCCTGGGCAATAAATCAATAGCTGAGATTTAAGCAGATGCATGGTCAACCCCACACACTTTGACTAAACATTACTGTGCAGATATATTAGCACACCAACAAGCAAATGGACAGGCAGTACTACATACCCTTTTCCAAACAACTGTAGCACCCACAGGTTAGCAAGCACTTTATGTAGGGCACTGCTTTCTAGTCAATGCAAAGCATGTTACAGCCACAAATGCTATTGAACGGATTGCTACTCTTTTAAGCATCAAAGTGGCATGTAGTGCTGTAGATTCCCATGCACCTGTCCTCCTCCTAGATAATCTGTGTTCGTTCCATTACTTACAGCATCTTATGCATGGTCATCACTTTACTGACTTAACTCCATTCTAGCCCGACTGCAGGAAAACAATTTACCAATGGAGTTGATGCCCGCAATATCACTGAGAGGAGACACTTCATCTTGGGGCTCTTTTTCTTATAAGAAAAACAACTTGTACACATCCGAACCCAACACTAGGTTTCAGAAGTATGGAAAGCATGTGAATCTACAGTACTACATGCCACAGACAGTTGCTTACAGGGTAAGTAAGGTCTTTATTTTCTATCATGGTTGTTTGTTTTTCAAGTTGTGGTCCATTTATTGAAGTTAATTTTCTTACTCTGCCTTGGCACTACTTGATTTCATGTGTACTTTCTTTTCATCCTGAATTCCTGAGATCTCCTCTTCCTGTTCCACACAGCATTTCTTTCCAGATCACTGCAAATTCTGCCTGCTTGTCTGTGTTACGCTTGTGATGCCTTGCTTAAAGGGCAATAAGTTTCATCTAGCAGTTTAAACATTATTCTGGTCTAAGTATGGTAACCTCTAATCCTTGCTTCCTCAGAGGAACTTTTCGATGTCTGTGAACAGTGTTGCTGTGCTGCGACTCATGGGGAAAGGAGCCGGGCTCCCCCCAGGAGGGGTAGCCCGCGGACGAGGCAGTGCCCGGGGAAGAGGTGAGACACTTTTTCTGTTGTAGTAGAATTATAGGAAGACCTTCCAGATGTGACAGGAAGATTGTATTTCTTCATAGCAGTCAATGAATAAAAGCATTGTTTAATGTATAAATGCGTTGTAATATAAATTTACAGTTTTGATCTCTAACTGCACAGTCAGCTTAGTTCTTTAAGGAATAAGACTTCTCCATTGGGGAGTAAATAGTCCAAGATACAGAGGTTGCCCAGGGAAATCAGGTGGTGTACTTTGAAAAAGCACATTTCGAAACACAAGATTCACATGCATCGATGAAGACCTCGGTATAAGTGCTGGCAGAACACCATCCAAAAAAACGGTTTACTTTGAAAGAAAGATTTATGCACTAAAGAGAGCACTTGATGGCAAAAGAAGTGATGGCTTAAAGAAGAAAAATGGTGTTGCTGCCGGAAATATTAGACAAATAACTCAAATTTGTATTTCCAGTGTAGCCTTTGAGTAGGGAGCAGGAGGAGGGGAGTACTGAACAAGAGTATCAGCTGGACCCACCTATTACACCAGAACCACAGGAAGAGTTTTGAGGAAGACTAACATTATGAACACCCTTGTATCGGAGACACTACACGAAGAGCACTGTTGCTGCTATTTATACACTGAGACCAAAGGAGAGTTTCAAATCTTACCAATTTATGCCTTTACCACCCGATGACCCATCACTCTATAAAGTTGCTATACAAATTGCAGCTGATACTTATGGGGGACAGCTAAAACAGGACCAGACAGGGTTGCTTCCTATTAGTCTACTACCTTTACATTACTTGTGCAAATTACCCGGCCTCACAGACCAGGATAAGGGGGCTTTCAAGGATCCCGTATCCTTCAAAGTTGTCACCTTGGATTGAGGAAAAACGATAAGCCCTCAAAATGGGACCCTGTGAAGATAAGTGTACCATCTGATTCAATAACCATATCTACTGGTAGGTAAACGTCCAGTCCTCTTTCCTCCACTGAACCATCACCAGTAAAAGAGCACATAAATAAACATTTGGGCAGGAAGACAGAGACATCATCTGTCACACAGTAGAAAATGGCAAACTCCAATGTCCTACTGGATAGGTAGAGTATTCAACAGTGTGGAGAAAGAAGAGTTTGTGCAGCATGCCCTTGGTTATTTTAAGGGCCAAGAGCATAATACAAGAAGGAAAAACAATTGCCAATTCATGCTCTAATTCTGTCTTGAATGCAGCAGACATAGCAAGCAGACAGATGTGTACAGAAACCGCACTTAGGAGACTTGATTGAATCAGTGTGTCCCGGTTTAAACAGGAGGTCCAGGCTACCAACATTCACATGCCTTTTACTAAGGGGGGAGCTTTTGTGGCTCTCCTATTTCCAGACCTTACAGCAGATGATGAAGTAAATGGATAAGGCGATGGAGGTCATACAATTGTGGGGGAGGGGGAAACCTTCAAGAGGCATAATATCTGCCTGGAGACCTATGGGCAGAGGGATATTTCAGGCCATGCCACAGCAAATGCATGCTCCACAACCATCCACTTTGCTTCAAGCAGACATGTGTCAGTCTAAGAAGCTGCAAAGGTAGCCTATTTGTGAGAGTCCTGCGCAAATGAGTGGCACGGGTATGCCCAGACGTGATTCCTGTGGTCACCCTGCCCTGGCAAAGCTAGCCTGGCTGATGAGGGGGTGAAACCCCAAAAGCAACCCCAGGCTTTGTGTTTCCGGTCCAGGGAGGACCTGGCAATTCAGACTGGACTGTTCGCAGTGGGGACAGGGCTATGACTGATATGTATATGGCTGGGTCTAAACTAGAATGGCATGGGTAGCAAATAAACAATGGATTTAGGCCCAGATCTCTGTAATGGGGTGAATGTATGACATTGTTCAACATTCTGTCCATCAATTGTTTTTGCATTTGAAAGAGGGCATAGGTTATAAGCCAGACACAAGTGTCGGTAGTAGCCACAGTATGACTAAGGAGAAAAGGCCTTGCTATGATAAACAGTAGGAAGCAAATTTGGTGGCTGGTGGGGGGGTTATTCACAAATGGGGAAAGATCACCTAAAACAAGTGGGTCTTAAATATCCTACTGCATGCATATTGTATAAAACTACAAAAAATGCCACCAAACTTAAATCAATGGACAGGAACAAAACCGTCTAACAGCTCGACGTACAAACTCTAGCAGAGACAAGCCACTTTACACGGACTCTCATGATAGACTTCAGATGCCTGAACAAGTTTATCAAAACACAAAGTTCGAGGCATGTGGGCTGCTGACATTCATATCTGTGCATAGATCGCCGCCTAGTGTTGGGTCGGGATGATTGCACATTGTTGTCCTGGAAGAGTCTTCGAAGTATCACGAGATAGGTGGCTCCTCCCCTGGACTACAGTGCGCATGGGCATCGACTCCATCCCCAGATTGTTTTTTTTCCGCCATTGGGTTCGGATGTGTTCGGTTCCCTCTGTCGGAATCGAAAGTTCTTAACTTTACTTTGATTGAGACCAAAAGGTCTTTAGGACTTGCGTCGGTATTGTCTTTCATTCGGGTTCGTAACTTCCTCTGCTCCGAACCGACATTGTTCTTCCGCGTGCTTTCGGCGCGGAAGGGCCTACTCTACGCTCCAACCTCTTCAACCATCATGGAACGAAGTCCATTTAAACTATGCCCGGTGTGTGCCTCGAAGTACCCGCATATCAATGTACACCCGGTGTGCAACAAGTGCTTGTTGCCGGACCACGACGAGGCCAAATGTATGGCCTGTTCCAGGTTCCGGTCCAAAAAGACACTCAAGCTCCGCCGAGCTGCGGGCCTGGAGGCCCAGCAATCTGCACCACCTCCTATGGACATCTTTGATGCTGGGGATGTCGGGACGACGATATCCAGGAGATCACGGAATCTAACCCCGCGTCTGAGGTCGAGGCCGACTACGACGCAGAGACCGAGGATTTCGATGAAGTCGTCGAGGAGGTAGGGGACGACGATGGGGCCCTTGCCACCGTAGAGGATAGCTCGGACGAGGAGCTTCCTCAGACTGGCTCCGGGGCCATCCAACATCATGAGGCCCAGGTCGAGGGATCGCCTTCGGGCCTTACCCGAGACCTTGATGTACGTTCCACGGCTCGGCCTTCCGGCCCGGCCACGGACATTGATACCGAATCACTCCCGGTACCTCAGAAACCGAAAGTGAAACCTGCGGTCTCGACGCCGGAGATATCGAAACCGAAAGTGCGGATCGCGCTGGTCGGGTCGAAGACTTCGGAGGCCTCGGCGCCGAAGAAATCGAAGATGGCCGTCGAGCCGAAGAGCCACGCCAAAATGGCCGACCCGAAGGCTACTGCATCGAAGCCGAAGGTTAAGGGGACCGACGCAGCCGCATCGGCGCCGAAGACGGTCGACGCCAGCAAGGGTCGACTCGATCACAAAAAAACGGTCGACGACCCTAAGAAGTCCACTCTCGATCCGAAGAAGCGGCAGGACGACCCAAAGTCCCTCTCTGCCTCGCTTCCACTCGACAAAACCAAGGGGGCAACGCCAAGTGCCTCGACTCCGAAGGGCGCATCGTCGGTCGCCGCTAAGAAACCAGCCGCAAAAGACTGTCGAGCCGGCGCGTCCCTCTGCCTCGTTCACAAAAAAGGTTACGGAGTCCCTACAACGAATTAGGGAGGGGGCCGCAGCAGTCGAGCCGAAGGACCCTGTGCCGCCCAAGCCTCTGGAGAAACCGGCGAAGGCGCCTACGCCGATACTTTCCACCTTGCCGCCTAAGACGGCGCCGAAGGCTTTCGCAGCTAAACCGGGGGCCGGAGTGCCCATGAAGGTGTCTACGACGCCGAAGCCGTCGTTGGTGGTCCCGGACCCACGGCAACTGGCGGAGGAGGAGCGTCAGGAACTTTTCATCGACGCCGACACGGGCAGCCTCTCCCTCCTAAAGAGAAAGATCACCCCTGACCCACAATTGGAGTCGTACAAGAATCCACTCAAAAGGAAGATGGACTCTGCTGGTGCCTCTGCTTGATGGAGCCCATTTTGCCACAGGCTCACGAACTCTCACCCACTCATTCCAATGTAGAGGCAGGTGACGACGAGGATGAGTACAGCTATCCCGTCTACACAGACCCAGAGGATGTGACTGAACCATGGTCTGCAGGTGGCGATCCTGGGGACCCGCATTCAGGACAGGAGCCTCAGCTTTTCTCAGCCAAGACTTCCCCCACAGAGGACTCTGCGGCTTTCAATGCCCTCATCGAGAGGGCAGCAGCCAATCACAACGTCGAGCTCCATGCTGACCCAGTGGACGTCGACTTCCTCTTTGACACCTTTTCGGTCTCTGAAAAGACCGTAAAGACTCTGCCAATGCTGAAGGGTGTGTTGAAGCACGCAGCTGAGGTGTTCAAAGAGCCCACCCGGGCGAGGGTCATCAACCCAAGAATCGAAAGAAGTACAAGGCGGCGCCCACTGATCCTACTTATATTAAGGGACAGTTGCCTCTGGATTCCCTGGTTGTCTCCAATGCCCGCAAAAGAGCCAACTCACAGACTACGGGTGATGCTCCTCCCCCAGACAAGGAATCAAAAGTCTTTGAGGCTTCAGGGAAGAGGGTGGCGGCGCAGGCAGCCAACATATGGCGCATATCCAACACGCAGGCGCTACTAGCGCGTTATGACAGGGCACACTATGATACTCTAGAGACCCTTTTACAGCACTTACCCGATCAATATAAGGAAGCGGCAGAAATGTTGATACAAGAGGGGAAGCTTATCTCCAATGCTTCCATTAAGTGCGCTCTGGACGTGGCTGACACCGCCGCGCGCGCAATTAACACTAGCGTTATGCTTCGTAGACATGCATGGCTGAGGATATCTGGGTTCAAGCCGGACATTCAAACTAACATCTTGAACCAGACGGTCAACCCAGATCACCTGTTTGGCCCTGAGGTTGATACCACCCTTGAGAAGATGAAAAAGGACACCGACACTGCAAAATCTATGGGTGCCTTGCAGTCCCAGCAGTTTCGGGGTGGGTCCTTTCGTCGCTCCAGTACTAGAGGCACCTCAAGGGGTCAACTTTCACAGTCCACGCAATTCCACAAAAGCAACACCCAAACTTCTTATACCAACAAAGGTCGGGGTGGATACCGTGGCAACAACGCCAAGGGCAGAGGACGTGGAAACAACAGTCCAGGTCCTCCACCGCCAACAAACAGTGACGCCTTGTCACTGCCCCCCGACCACGCAACACCGGCCAAGGGGAGACTCCAGCAGTTCCTGCCCATGTGGAAGTCCATCATCACGGACAGGTGGGTCAGAACACTTATCCAATACGGTTATTGTCTGGAGCTCACATCCACTCCACCCAACATACCCCCAAGACACCGTCCTATGTCCGGCGAGCACTTGCACTTATTGCAGCAGGAAGTCAGTCATGCTGCAAAAAGGGGCAATAGAGCTCGTGCCCTTGCAGGAAAGAGGTGCGGGAGTTTACTCCCTGTACTTTCTTATTCCAAAGAAGGACGGATCCCTCAGGCCCATCCTAGATCTCAGGCCCCTCAACTTTTACATCCTATCAGAGCATTTCCACATGCTCACACTGCAGCAGGTTCTCCCACTGCTTCAACAGGGGGACTACCTGGCAACTCTGGACCTGAAGGATGCGTACTTCTACATTCCACTACATCCTTCACACAGAAAATACCTCAGGTTCACCATCCAAAACAAACACTACCAGTTCAAGGTTTTGCCTTTTGGGGTCACCACGGCACCCAGGGTTTTCATGAAGTGCCTCTCGACGGTGGCGGCGCATCTGAGACGTCAGAACATCCACGTCTACCCCTATCTGGACGACTGGCTCATTCAGGCGAAGTCGGCCCAGCAGTGCGCCGACCACGTGTCCCAAACCATTCACCTTCTGCACGATCTGGGGTTCTCACTGAATTACCCAAAGTCCCATCTCCAGCCCGCCCACATACGGCAGTATCTGGGTGCGACCATAAACACTCTGGCGGCTACGGCACAGCCGAATTCAGTGAGAGTCGACAGCATTCAATCGCTGATCCAAAAATTCAGACCTCAACACTCACTTCCAGCAAGAGTGTTCATGCAGTTGATAGGCATGATGGCCTCCTGCATCTCCATTGTCACGCACGCAAGACTACATATGCGTCCGCTTCAGGAGTGCTTGGCACGTCAGTGGACACAGGCTCACAACCAGTTGAAAGACCTAGTGTTGGTGAGCGGTCGGGCATACAACTCTCTGCATTGGTGGAATCCTTGAAACCTTTGCAATGGCCGACCGTTTCAGGAGCCTGTGCCACAGATTATCCTGTCAACGGACGCTTCTCTCCAGGGATGGGGAGCGCATGTACTCCAATACACTGTGCAGGGACTATGGACGCAGCAACAGGGGAAGATGCACATCAATGTTCTGGAACCGATGGGGATCTTCATGGCACTAAAGGCCTTCAAAGTACATCTATGCAACAAGGTCGTGTTGATTCGGACGGACAACATGGCGGCGATGTACTACATTCAAAAGCAGGGAGGCACACACTCTCTGCAGCTGTCTCATCTGGCTCAGAGCATGTGGAAGTGGGCCATTCAGAGGAACATCTTCCTCATGGCAGAGCATCTCCCAGGCAAGGACAATCAGATGGCGGACCTGCTCAGCAGGCACAGCCACCAGATGCACGAGTGGGAGATACATCCATCAGTACTCCAACCGTACTTCCAAAGGTGGGGTCATCCGGAGATAGACCTGTTCGCCACAAGGGAGAACGCAAAATGCCAAAGCTTCGCCGCCAGGCTCCCACACCCTCTGTCGCAGGGCAATGCAATATGGATGAACTGGTCAGGCAAATTTGCGTACGCTTTTCCCCCAGCACCTCTGATTCCGCTGGTGGCACGCAAACTCAGGCAGCACTCGATGACTCTCATCCTGGTTGCTCCAACGTGGGCTCGCCAACCATGGTACACCACGTTTCTGGAACTGTCCGTGGTACCGCATCAAAGGCTAGATCTCACACCCAGCCTTCTGACGCAGAGCCATGGCGACATTCAGCACCCAGATCCGCAACAGCTCAACCAGGCAATCTGGCTCCTGAAGTCCTAGAGTTTGGCTACCTCAACCTACCTCCCAATTGCATGGACATCATTCGGGAGGCTAGGAAGCCCACTACTAGAGCCTGCTACGCGGCAAAATGGAAGCGGTTTGTCATCTATTGTGCGAACCACAACATTGATCCGCTGAATGCTTCTATTCAGAACATCTGTTACCTGTTCCATCTGTACAAGTGTAATCTGGCCTATACTTTCATTCGCATTCACCTGTCTGCAATGGCCGCGTATCTCCAAAATAGACAGCACCTTTCACTTTTCAAGGTACCTGCCATCAAAGCATTTCTGGAAGGCCTCAAGAGTCATTCCGCCACGGACTCCACCAGCTCCTGAGTGGAACCTCAATGTGGTTCTTACCAGACTGATGGGTCCTCCCTTTGAGCCACTGCATTCCTGCGAGATTCAGTTCTTGACATGGAAAGTGGCTTTCCTCGTAGCAATTACATCGCTACGGAGGGTTAGTGAACTGCAAGCCCTCACAATCCAAGAGCCATTTTTCCAAATTCATTCCAACAGGGTGGTGCTCCGCACTAACCCTAAGTTTCTGCATAAGGTTGTGTCTCAGTTCCACATCAACCAAACAATCGAGTTGCCTGTTTTCTTTCAAAATCCTGAGTCACTGGCGGAGCGGATGCTCCACACCCTTGATGTTAAACAGGCCCTAATGTATTACATTGATAGGACCAAGGAATTTAGAAAAACTAAGCAGCTTTGTCGCCTTTGCGCCTCTTCACAAAGGTAACCCTATTTCCAAGGCTGGTATTGCTAGGTGGATCGTGAAATGTATCCAGATCTACTATGCAAAGGCAAAACGCACTCTTACCATTCCACCAAGAGCCCACTCCACCAGAAAGTTGGGGGCCTCTATGGCATTCCTTGGAAACATTCCCTTAGAGGACATATGTAGAGCAGCCACATTGTCTACCACACACACATTTACTAAGCATTACTGTGTAGATGTGCACTCCAAACAGCAGGCAGCTGTAGGGCAGGCTGTTCTCAAGACACTTTTCCAAACTGCTGCAGCTGGCACGGGCGGCCGCCTCTAATGGAGGGACTGCTATGTATTCTATGCACAGATATGAATTCAGCAGCCCACATGCCTCGAACTGAATATGCTTCTTACTAGTATGCATCTGTTCTTGGCATGTAGGGCTGCTGACATTCATATCGCCCACCCTCCTCCCCGGCGCCTGTAGCAGCTGCAGTATTCACATATATACTAATAGCATGGTCATCATTCACTGAGTTTGACTCCATCTTGGCCACAATGGCTAAAAACAATCTGGGGATGGAGTCGATGCCCATGCGCACTGTAGTCCAGGGGAGGAGCCACCTATCTCGTGATACTTCGAAGACTCTTCCAGGACAACAATGTGCAATCATCCGGACCCAACACTAGGCGGCGATCTATGCACAGATATGAATGTCAGCAGCCCTACATGCCAAGAACAGATGCATACTAGTAAGTAGCATATTCATTCCAAATGACCACACTGCAGGAGGTTATACCAGTATGGAAGGAAGTAGACTGCATTGTGATCATAGGATTCAAGGACTCCTTCTTACATATCCTGTTGAAGATCAGACGCTTTAAATTACTGGTAACAATTTATATTACCAGTTCAAGCTGACTGAGGTTATTCGCAAAATTCGTTGTGGTTGTAATAACTCACTTGCAAAGGCAGGAGATACATGTGTACACCTACCTAGATGAATGGATGATAAAGGTGAGTCCATGTACAGACTGTAATTCAAATGCTACTGGGTGTTTGAGGCATGTGTGCTGTAGATACACATGCTTTGCATACTCCTGCTATCTAGTGTTTGGTCCGGATGTTTGCAAGTTGTTTTTTTTTTTTGGAAGAAGTCTTTTCCAGTCATGAGGTAAGGTGACTCCTCCTTTAGGTGATATTGTATATGTGCATCGACTCCACTGATAATTGTTTATTTCCGCCATCGGGTTTGTATGTGGTTTGCGCGCTCCGGTTCAAAACAGTCATTCGTGTTCCCCTCTGTGCTCAATCCACTGAACCCTCCAACTGTATTGTTATCGTACGCTTTTCACTACTCTGTGTGTATCAAATCGATCAGGAAACTCCATCTTCGGTCAAAGACATCGTGGGTGCCCTTTGGGCCTAGCCGCATCGGTTGTCTCTACTGTTCCATACTAGTCAGCCTTCTGCCGATGGAACAGACTCAGTTTCAATTTTGTCCTTGGTGCCACTCGAAGTACCCTTGCCCCAACCTCCATAATTCTGCAACTTGTGCCTCTCACCGGAGTACAAAGAAGATTGTGAGGCTTGTCGGTCATTCCAATTGAAAGACTCAACAGGATTGTCTGACTTGATGGAGAAATACAACGACAAAGCATACAACATACTCCGGATATCTTCGGCGAACAATCTGAGCATGAAGAGGTTGAAGAGTCAGCAGTGGAAGGGAGAAAGCCTTCTCTATTCCAGAATCTGATTCCGAGCTGGAAATAGAATTGGAGTCCGAAGATGTTCCACCGGGGCAGGGTGCAGTGAGTACTAAAGCCCCTTTACCCCCAAACTCTTCAACTAAACAAAAGGCTTCAGCAGCTCCTTTGCCTTCGGCCATGGTCAGCACAGAGACTGTTTCCGAGGCCCGCCCTCGGGCCTGGCACCGAAACCAGTCCAGCTTACGGCTTGGAGTCGAGAAAAGCAGTTTTCAGAATCAAGACTTTCCGTTTCGAAGGACAAAAGAGAGAAGCGCGGTTCGTCACAAAAACCTTTGGTACCGAAATTGAAAGAGGGCCTTCCAAAGCCTCCGGAACTGATCCTGAGCCTTATTAAAGAAAGGCTAGACCCTAAGCAGAAAAAATCTAAATCCATCCGGATACTGCACATATTTTGGCAAAAACACCATCCAAAAGGAAAATTAACTCCGAGGATACTAATTATAAAATTTCTCTCAAGAAAAAGATCACTACATTCCCTATTTACACTAATCCTCAATCCCCTCCTACATCTTCACCTTTACCACAATTGTCGGGCTCAGACCATTTATGCATAACACCTCAGGGGTTTCCATATACACACTGATGGGGATAATGATCAGCAGGCCCATGGCATGACTATAATATTGATCCACCAATGAATGAAAACACTGATTTATATCCTGCAAAGCTATCAGTTGCAGGTGATGATGCAGGTTATCAAGAGCTATATTCAAGAGCAGCAGCACGTAGGGTTGACAAAAAATACCAACCTTCACCATCTGATGCCATTTTTATTAGGGGACAGTTACCTTTAGACTCACTAGTGGTCTTTAATGCTCGTAAGAGATCAAATTCACAGACTTCTGCAGATGCACCTCCCCCAGACAAAGAGTCTAAATTGTATTGTATGTAATTGCATTTATATAGCACTTACTACCCCTGACGAGGTGTCAAAGCGCTTTTTCGGCAGGTAGCATGCTACTCCGGGACCCATAGAGGATTAGTGTTGAAAATTAGTATAGTATAAATATGAAGTAATTTGAGTAGTAGATATGTTATTCAGTTATTTGGGCAGTATATTAGTATAGTTGAATATGGAATTTGAGAAGTGAACATGTTAGTCTGTTAATTTTGATTGAAAAGGATAGTGAAGGGGTAAAAGAGTGAAAGACACGCTGTTTTCACCCATACCTGCATCTTGCCAAAGAGAATTGTTGTTTTGCGCTGACAGGGGAAGGGTCCCCTCTACAAAAACTGCTCCAGGCTGTAGAGACCCCCCACCGTCTCCCTCCCGCCGGCCTGCTGTTACCAACATCCACAGCGGGACCGCCGAGCGGAGCGAGGCGAGGGGCTGCCTACAACTCCCGGCAGCCCTCGAGGTCTCCAGCCACACCCCCAGCACGCCGCGTCAGGAGGCGCATAAAGGGCGTCACTACTCCCTCTCGCGGGACGCTGGGCGAAGCCTGGGCCAAGGGTGGGCCCGTCCTAGCCCGCCACAGACCGGAGGAGACCGGGCCGGGCGCACCCCCCTAACATTCAAGCCAAGGTAACTACTCGCGCTACTGTCCTAAACCAAGTTACAGAGCATTTAATTACCATCCACGACACACTACGTATTTGAAGCCTACTTATTCCATCCCACTTGGTTAAAATATTTACAATGTCAACAAGAGGCTCTAGAAGCAAAACCATAAAGAAAAATATGACGACTACAGTCGGTCCCATTGAACAATTTCTCCACAAAGTGAACGAAACCATAGACCAAACAGTATTGATGATCGATCGCCGTGTTTCGTATGAGCTAGACCAAGCACAACGTTCATCTATGGGTGTGCTGGCACAGGCCCAAACTCCAAATGCTGCACTTCAAAATAAGTCAACTTCGGAGATAAATGTTGAAATACATGCACTACCAAACACAGTCGACCTTTCAGTAGCCTCGCAATTGTCTAATACACACTCTTCTCAGGACCTTGAACAAACCCCTGATATCTTCGCTACATTGCAGCCAACACAAAGCGATTTAACACAGTCAGATCCTAGAGGCATTAGGGAAGGAGCTATTCCCGAACGCCAGACTCAAACAGAATCACGCTCTAAGAGTCCAACACGTACAATTGTCACAAACCCTGATCCTGAACTACCCTCTAGGGATCAAAACCAACAGAACATTCTTAACACAGAATCTTCCAATAACATTACATCCGACGTACTCCTAGTTGAAGATCACCTGAACAGACCTAATTCAAAACAACCTCGACAAGAAACGCTGGCCCAATATTCGACGGGAACCACAAGTAACTCAAAGGTAGAATCTTCCCTATTAAAAGAAATCTCGGAAATAGTAAAACACCAGCTACATCCCATACAAAAAAGTCTTGAAGTAATAGAAAAGCAAATGGCTATATTAATTGCCACCGCCAAAACAACCACCAACCCAAGGAAAAAAGACTTTTCAGCTTCATTAGGCCCTACCACCAATTCCGGTAAAACTAATGTTACCAACATTCAGAAACAAGTAGCGAACAATCCGGCTACCACAAATACCTCAAATAATACAAACACAAATACAAATGAATCAGAAAAAAAATTAACTCACCAAACTCTTCCTCCGAAAACTAAGCCCAATCAAGATAATGTAAAAATTATTACTGGTCCTCAAAACCAACCACCTCCAAACCCTATTCCTGCAAAAACATTACCAGCAACAACCCCTTCTATCCCACCCGCACTAAACACTCCCCGTCAAGACCCACCACAGAGAACAACCAGTAAACCAGAGCGAACGGATAAAAGATGGCCAAAAGTAGTAAATCTTCCACCGGAAGCAGCACCCTTCGTAGCTATATTAACTGGGGTCCCAGAACTAAGTAAAGACACAGATGAACCTACCTGGTCCCTACTAAATAAAGCACGCTATTGGCTAAACATCAACTGGCCCAATCACCCAAATAACATCACCAGAATTACCACGGTGAGAAGGGTCTCCTGGATAGGCCACCAGCCTAAATCAATCCATGGTGATTGTATAATAGTTAACTTTGAAAATCCACGAGCAGTGGACTACATCTGTTCCTGGGACAGCTCAGAAAATAACGAAGGAATAAACGTTAAACGTGTATCCTTTTTTTACCCTCGACAAAGCCATCGTTTCGAGGACCCTAACTGGCCATCAAATTGGTCATGGAGTCAACCCGATCAAGGACCAAGAAACTGGAATCAGGGTGACAGGGGTCAGGGAAACTACCAAAGACACCAATCGCAGGGGGATTGGGGATACGACCACAGAGAACCAGGTGACTGGAACAATTATGGCAGGAGGACGTACCAACACCAGTATAGAGAACCCTGGACCGGAATCCCAACCTTCAATCACTACAGCTGCCTAGACATGGTCGACTGACCATCATCACAGCCTCACACACCGAGCCTTTTGTTCAATCCTAGAGTACAACCACTTCCCTCACCAAACAAATTAAAGAGCAAGATGTCCGACAAGGTCCAAAGCTTACCAAAAGATAGAAAATACGACGACCACCACTGCAAATCTATCACCAGACTGCAGTCCATGCTACGTCCTCCCTCAGACAAACGAGACGAGGTAGCTTTGAACATAGACCCTCCAAACTCAATAGTAGAAGCAGAACTACTTGAACTGACGTCCCAAATTGTTAACATCAGCACAGAGGTCGAAAGGAATATGCTATTCTGGAACGTAGCGGGTCTAGCAACTAAGCATCTTGAAAAAACCTTTTTAGATCTGGTTCATACAAACGACTTAATTTGTCTTCAGGAGACATGGCTGAACGATCCAATTCACCTGGTGGGATTTAGAACATACTTCTCCCATGCAACACAATCACACTCAGGGAGAAGTAAAGGGGGCCTAATTACATACATTTCCAATCTTTGGCCCTGTCAGGAAACAACACCTATAGCACTCCACCAGAACTATCAGATCATTAACATAAAAGCATCTAACCAAGCCATCTATACTATAATAAACTTTTACAATAACATGAGCCTGACGGAATTAATCAAAGCTCTAAGTGAAATTAGTGATGCAACAAATGAGTTAAAAATCAAATACGCCAAAGTCACCCACTCAATAATCTGGGGCGGAGATTTCAACCTCCATTTATGTAACAAAAGCAACGCCCCTACATGTGGGATCATAGACGATCAAGATAACCCTATAACTCATTTTTCTCACACAGAGGAAGGAAACAACATACAGGCAATCATGTCTGAGCTAGACATAGGGTTCGCGAATGAGTTAACGACACCAACTATCCAATTCACACCAACGTTCCATGGAAGAGGCGCTCAAATATTAATTGACTACATCCTAGTTTCTATTAACAATGCCACACGGATAAAGCACTTTGAAGTGGACAACAATGCACTCAGTGACCACTCAGATTAATCTACCTAGAGCCTGACCATCGAAAAAAACAAGCTAAGGTCTATACGGGCCCTTTACATCAAGAAACACTTGCACTAAACAGATTGAACGGCTTCACCCTCAAATGGAGTAACCTAGACCAAGAAACAACCTGCGCAAGAATAATCAAAAAATGCAGGACTTACATTGACAATTGTCTAAACCCTCTGGCAACTGCATCGGAAATTCTGACCGGCTATAATGAAATAGTGAAAACTATCGGCAATGAACTAACGAAATCTAGAAAACAAAACAACACCCTAAGAAAAGGTTGGTTTAACACCCAGTGCACAAAAGCCTATTCTGCTTTAAAAAAAGCCCTAGCAAAGAAAGATCGAAACAGAGAAGAGATAGTGCAATTAAGGAAATCATATACGCTTGCACTCAAGCAAAGGAAAAAGGAGCTACAATGTAACCTCTGGACCCAACTTCTAAATAGCAGTACACAAAAGGACAATGTAGCCTTCTGGAAAATTGTTAAGACCCCATTTTTAACTGGAAACAACAATGGTCCCTCCCTAGATGTTGCAATAAACGCAGAGGACTGGGTGTGAGAAGTTGGCCCGATATGCAGCGTTCGCTATTCTAGCGACCGCTATGTATCGTTCCAAACGACCCTTATGGTGATTGGTTGTAAGTCAACCTATAGACCAGCTATCCTAGTAGCGTGGATACGAGCAGTCTAAGGCTAAAGACTCGAGAGGGCGTGTTAAGCCAGCTGTTTACCACACATGTACCCCTTGAACACCAAGTGAAAGGACACCACACAAGCGTTATGAAAATAAACAGGATATTTATTAAGATTCACAACAGCCCTGTACTCTTTATGAGGACAGGGTACTAAGCACAAACCAAATCTCTTAGGAAAATACTTCAAGTGCACAATTAAAACAAGTGCCCGAGGACACGGAAAGTTTAGATGTCTCGGGCGGACCCGATAAGGCAAGTCGGAAGCGAGGGACTCAGGACCCTAGAGTAAAGAGGCTATGCGGGCACCGAAATGCCGAGTTACCTAGCCACGAGGGCTGCGGCTGCACAAGTCTTACAGGCGTCGGGGTCTTCGCTGACGAGCCAGGAGCCGGAAGAAAAAGGAGTTGCTGGCTGGCGACCAGTGCTGAATAGTTCGTAGAGATCCAAGCCTGGATCAGAGATCGTTGATACCTGAAAGCAGAGGGGACCAAGTTCGTACTACTAGCCAGTAGTCGGAGGGTACCCGGAGGGCACCGGTTGGCCGTCACCTCGACTAGGTGAGTGGGCGACGCTAGGCTCTGCAGTCTCACGGACCAGGAGGCGTTGTCGGCGACCAGGATGGAGGTGCGAGCTGTCCCACGAAGGATGATGCTGTCGGCGTCGCTGGGCC
This sequence comes from Lissotriton vulgaris, assembly GCF_964263255.1. NCBI lineage: Eukaryota > Metazoa > Chordata > Amphibia > Caudata > Salamandridae > Lissotriton > Lissotriton vulgaris. Next base: position 772,602,667 of record NC_141700.1, on the reverse strand, counting down.
CAGGATTGGGGCAACAAGCCTTGGCAAATTTCAGGGCCACGTGGTGGGCCTAAAATGGCGTCTTGAGGGGACCAGGAGGGTCCGGGGTGCTTCCCGCAAAGATGGAAGCAAAGGCCAGTCTGGAGCAACCAGACCAGCAGCGTTGGTTGTCGGATGTCGTCACAGGAGGGCACAAGCCAGCGGGTAGTGACCGGACAACGTGCTGAGCGGCGAGCAGAAGGGCCCCACGCAGATCGTGGAGATACTGGGAGGCTGCGCTTCGGTGCTGGAGCGGCTCAGGGTCGGGGCTTCTCGGACCCCAGAGCACTCACCAGAGAATTACTTAGATGGTCGTGCTGATTAAGAAAGCGTGCAGGTTTTGATGATGGCCGGTCCCTCGAGGTCTCGTCGCACCCACAGATCACAGCTGAGCTGATGACGTGGGTAGAGGTCAGAGGTGCCAGGGAAGCCGGTTCTCGTCGAGCTGGGCCGTCGGATTCCTTGAGGAAGGACTTGCAGCAAACCGCAGAGTTCTTAGGTGGTGCCCGCTGATGCAGGGTGACTACTCCTTAGTCACAAGGGAGAAATCTTGAGAAGAGTCTCGAATGTCCTTTCGTAGAAAGTAGTTCTTGATTCAAAGATGATCTAATTTGGAAGGGTCCCCACTCCGGCCTTTATTCTAAAGAAAGGGGTGGGTACATGACTAGGTCCTGCCCTAAGGGTGGGACCAGAAAGGGGGGTAGTTACACCCCTCTCCCCTGCCGGACCTTCCCCAGGTCAGGGCTGGCGTCCCTGGAACTGGTTCTGACCGGCAGATGCGTAGTGAGCACCGGGGTGCCACTCCGCAGTCACCTTCTCGCAAAAGCCCTACCTACCCAGAATACACAAACCCTGTCTGGGACGGTGCGAACACCGCCCTCGACAGGAAACCCTTTGTCCAAGCGCTCCTCGCTGGAAGGACTCCCAGCAGCAGGAGGTCAGACTCGTGTCTGTGGTGGCAGCATCCATTTTGTGGAGCTGAGGCTTTAGTTAACTTTAACCGGGGTTCACAGTTACGTACATGTCGTGTCCCTCTAGAAGGGCGGAATGCTAACCTCGTCGCCAGAATTGGTGAGGGGGCAGCGTCCCGATTCGTATGACACCTTACTCGACATGTCTTGATAACGCAATACCAAAGATAGCATTTAACCGCGAGGATTATAATGCACTTAAGAGTATATGGTATGCGATATCATGGAACAGCTATTAGGACTTGGTTCCGCAAGCTGCAGACAGGCTCAGCTCATGCCAGAGCACCATCTCACACGATTCCAAGCACTCTGCCTTCAGGATTGTCAAGGCCTGCCATAGGAGTGACTGATAGGAATCTGTGTGTCCATTTTAGGGTTAGGTATAGGTATACTACACCTACAGCAAAGGGTGATTACACGACTTTGCCCCAGCTGTCATGCAGCCAGTTGTGTCAAATTTAGGAGGCCAGCCAGGGGTGGCATAATACATGCTGCAGCCCCTGGCAGCCCTGGGTACACCCATGCCCTGAGTTACAGGGTCTGATAGGGTGGCCCAGTACCAATTGGAAATGCACCTAGGGTACATGGAATCTATTTTAAAGAGAGAGCAGTAGGCCTGGGGTCCTGATTGGCAGGATCCCAGGTCGACTATGTCAAAAACCAGCTAAAACACAGGGCAAAAAGTTGGGGGCAACCATAGTCAGGATGTACCTTCCTACACTGGGTGCAGCATTTCTCAGGGGTATTTGGAGAGGACAAACCCGGAGACTTGGCTCCCACACCTCCCCTCCTCCCACTGGTGAACTACCCGATAGAAATTCAATTCACCATTAATGAAACCATGAAAGCTATAAGGACTGCAAAAAATGGCAAAGCGCCAGGACCAGACTGAGTCCCTATGGACCTTTTTAAATCCCTTCCTGATCTCTGGTCCCCTCTTTTAACCAAGGTCCTGAATGCAGCTAAGGAAATCAACCTCCCCAACTCCTGGTCAACATCGATCCTAGTCCCCATATACAAGAAAGGCAACAGAGACAGTCCCTCCTGTTACCGTCCCATCTCCCTCCTGGATTCGGTCGGAAAGATGGCAGGGAGGATACTTCTAGACCGTCTCCAGGAGTGGTCCAAAGAACATGGGGTACTATCAGATCTCCAATTCGGGTTCAGGGTTGGACTGAGCACCGTGGACCAAGTTTTGAACTTAACACTACTGGCTGGAAAATACACCGCAGCAAAAAAATCAACTTTACACATGGTCTACGTTGACCTTACGGCAGCGTTTGACTGTGTGGAACACTCAAAACTTTGGATAATAACGCTGCAAATGGGGATCGAGCCAGCAATCTTAGACTTTCTACTCGAGTTATACTCTGGCGCAACGGGAAAGGCGCGATATGGATTGGAAGGCCAACTTACAGACAGCTTCCCAATACAGAAGGGGGTCAGGCAAGGGTGCGTACTGGCCCCCTTATTTACACTCTACACAAATGGACTCGAAGCTGCTATGTTACGGGGCGTAAAAGATCTCCCAGAAGCGGGCCGGCGACCGATCCCAGCATTGCTATACGCTGACGATGCGGTGATCCTCGCACGAACCCCGATCCAGCTACAAAAGGCCCTAAATAACTACTGCATGTTCATGACTAGTCTCAACCTAAAAGTCAATATAAAAAAAACCTTTGTGATTCACGCCGGTATTAAGGGGAAAAAAGCAAAGTCAATTTTTGTGGACAAACTACCCCTTGAAAGAACTAAAACTTATTCATACCTCGGCATCACCATTGACGAAGAGTTTAACTGGAAAGAAGCAATCATTTCGCGTAAGCTGTCACTCATAAGAACAGTGGGCGCTCTAAAAGCTTTCTCCCTCCGTCTAGGAAAAAGACCTCTGGCGGAGATGATAAAAATTTATAACGCAAAATGCATCAGCACGGCCATCTTTGGAGCAGGAGTCTGGGGAACAACAAACGTCGAACAAATCCAGAAAGTTGAAAATTCTTTCCTAAAATTCTTACTAGCAGTTCCAAAAACCACAACTACCTTTGGCTGTCACTTAGAACTTGGAGTGGATCATGTTTCAGATCTCATCAAGATTCAGCCCATCATGCTGTGGCGCAGAATTTGGGCAACAGACGAATGTCAGCTCACAAGAGCAATTATTGAGGACTGTATGAAACTAGACTGTATGAAAAAGATAAAGTGGCTATGTTATGTAAAATCTTTCCTCGCAGATATTGGTCGCTCGAGGTTCTTCGATGAACCACAGTCAGTAACAGACATAGCAAAGAAAGATCTAAAAAAGCTATGCCTGCCCCATCTAACTCAACTACGATTGATGACCGAAATAGGAAAGACATCAGTCCAACACTGCTTTATGATACAACTGACTCCATCCATTCAACCGTATCTGCAACACGACCTGACGCAATTTGAAAAATTTCTTCTCACTCGCTTCAGGTTCAATCTTTTTCACATCATGGTTTCATTTCCCTCACAGAATGTTTGGACACATAACACGATACTATGCCCCTGTGATTTTATTTCCCCTCAGTCCACAATTCATGTTCTTTTCTTCTGTACGTTTTATATACCACTTCGCAAAAGGTGGATCTTACCAATTTTAAAAGTAATGAAGATCCGTAGATGCTGCCCAGCGTACCTGGCGCTGCAGTTTCTGGAAAACAGCTTAGTGTCGAAATCTGTCGCACATTACCTAAAATTGTGTCTACGGCATCGTATGAACTTATGAAAATCACCGAGCTGTCTCAAATTCGGACTCTAGTTAATGTATAGTTCTCTCTGAGAGAGATTAATTTTTAACATACTATGAACTTAACGTTATTAATAGTCTTTTTTACTGTGTATATTTGTACTTTTATGGCTTTCATCACGAAAACCGAATAAAGTTCTTTTGAATTTGAATTTGAGTGAAAGGTTTTTTTTAGGTCTTAGCAGTAGGAAGAGGCTTTTTGATGATTAAAAAGGAGTTTTGGAGTGGGGGAGTTAGAGGAGAGTTTAGAAAGTTTATTTTAGGCGATCGGTGTAGTAAAAAAAGGTGTCGGATGCAAGGAGGGGTAGAGCAGGAGAGAGTCTAGAAAGGGTTATTTTGGCGATCATAGTAGTGGTATGGAGTTTGAGATCAATGAGAGAGTGGATGCAGAGGATATATTGATAGATGTATAGGATGAGATAGGGTAGTGCATTGGAAGGAATAGTAGAAAAAAGTTTTAGATGAGTCAGTAGGCTGGCCTCACTGGTTTGTGAACACAAAATGGTGGCTCAGGGTGCACTGTTTTAACTACAGGTCTTAGCACAGAGCAAAGGAGAAATTTGGAGGGAAAACAGATTTGTCACCAAGGAATGAGAGGGACAAACTACAGAGGTTGAACTGCAAATCCCACAATTCAACACGTTAAATGCAAGCAATCATGGGCAGGGAAAAATCACAAGTTTAAAGCACAAATAGGTGATAAAATATGCAATCAGGCAAGTCAAAACTGCAATTTTGAAACCAACAACCACATGCAAAGACAGTAATCACAAAGGGAAAATCGTTTTTTAAACCACTTTTTGTGAAGAGACAGCACTAGTCTGTCTCCTTACCACTTCCTGGACTCTACTCACTGCAATCTGGGGCACAGGTAGGTAAAAATGTAGCTGCTCAAGCCGCTAACCACTGGCGTATTGCCATCTAGCCACAGTCTACTAGCCAGGTGTGTTAGAGCACACTGGGACGAATTGAAAGACCTTCTTCAATACCTCCCAGAGGAGCATAAGAAAAAAGGCCAAGAAATAGTACAGGAATTCCTCCATTAGATGTTCTTTAGAGGGTGATAGTCCGCATGGTCATAGACTTCATTGTTAGATTGTTATTTTCCGCCATCGGGTTCAGATGTAAAGTGTTTCGCTCCGGTCCTGCACCTTTTCGACGCCCAATCCATTACCCTTGACTGTGTTTATCGATCGTGTTTCCCATTCTCCACATATCGTTTGCTCTCAAAAACCTTTGATCGAAGGTTTGGTGGAAGGCCGCTGGGCCTACCAACTCCGGGATCTGTAGTAGCTCATGGAACAGACTCCATTCATGTTATGTCTAGGGTGTCGGGCTATGTCCCCGCGCACAGACTTGTATGAAGTGTGCAACCTTTGCTTATCCCCGGAACACGACGAGAGACTGCGCAGTGTGTTGGTCCAAGGAAACCCTCTCTGATAGTCTGGCTCGACATCATGAAATGTACCAGCAAAGCGGCTCTGCGCTGGACCTCCCCGAAGAAGAATCTGAACACGAATCGCAAGCGCAGGAAGCCGAAATGGATGATGAGAGTCTCCGTATCTGACGCTGACTCCGATGCCGAAGACCTCGCACCGGGACAACGGATCGTGAGTAGAGAGACTGTTCCCATACCATCTCCTTTATAAGAAAAAGGCTCTGGTCCCTTCTCTGCCTTCAGGCCAAGGTCTGCACCGAGAAAAGGTTTCGAGCACCCTGCCTTCTGGCTCTGCACCGAAACATAAACAGCCTTCTGGCTCTACCCATCCCCACACCGGGGCCGACCTGAAACCTTTGTTACCGAAACACCTTCTGGAGTCCGTGGCACTGTTGGCGAAAACCAAAATGTTCGGTCTGAAACTTTCAGGGCTGAAACCGGCTTCTAAAGAAGGTACGCCAAATAAAGAGCCTCGGATGAAGAATCCACCTGATCCGAAACAGGAGGAGATTGTGATTTATCCCAAAACTGGTCATATTCACGCCAAACTTCCTGAAAAGAGAAAAAAAATAAGTGGCCACTAACCCTTCTCCTTATATTGCACTTTCACCTATTCATGAAGAACTGCTTATTACATCTACACTTTCCCCTACACCAACATCACCTGACCCACAGGATACAGGGAAGGTGATAAAGATGACGATATACCACAGGATCCCCATCCCTGTGATAATTACAATGTCCCTCAAGATAATGATCCCGATTCATATCAATCTAGACCTTCGCCTCCAGATAATAACATTGGGTACATTGAGCTCCTTAATAGGGATGCACTATATCATGGAGTTCAACTTCATAAGGAGAGTTTAGAAGAGGATTTTTTGTTAGACACACTGAGTTTGCCCCAAAGGGCTACATAAACATTACCAATGCTAAAGGCAATGCTCAGACACACTGAGGATATATTTTAAGACCCCGTAAGAGCTAGGATCATCACTCCCAGGGTAGAGAAAAAATATAAAGCTGCACCTAATGACCCTGTTTATATCAAAGGGCTGTTACCCTTAAACATTCTGGTTGTTTCCAATGCTCGTAAGAGAGCTAACTCCTAAACAGGAGATGCCCCTCCTCCTGATAAGAAATCCAAACTGTTAGATACTTTGGGAAAAAGAATAGCCTCACAAGCAGGTAACAATTGGCATATTGCCAATGCCCAAGCATTGTTTGCAAGGTATGATGGAGCTCATTATGACAAACTCGAAAAGCTCATTGAATTGCTTCCAGATGAGCATAAGACTAAAGCCAGTGACCTCATGCAAGAAGGCAAACTAATAACTAATACCTCTATCAGGTGTGGGTTAGATCAGGCAGATACAGCAGCTCGAGCAGTAAACACAAGTGTGTTACTTCATAGACATGCTTGGTTAACCCCTTCGAGGCTGATGACGAGCTGGGCTCGTCATGGTGTAGCCTCCTCAAACACTGATGACGAGCCCAGCTCGTCATGAACAATGGGTTTTTTAAAAAGTCAGCATACGAGAAGAATAAGTGCAGCGCGCATGTGGTTAAGGATTTCAGGTTTCAAGCCTGAGGTACAAGTCTCTATTCTTAATCAACCTTTTGATAAAGAACATCTTCTTGGCCCAGTGGTAGATGCATTACTGAAAAAGATTGTAAAAAATTACAGACGTTGTTAAATCTGTGGGAGCCTTGCAATCACCTTCTAACATGGGTTCCTTTTGTCGCTTGGGGCGGCTCCAAAACTGTATCTACAGAGAATCCATCCACCTACAAGGGCAATAATCAATTGCACTCTTTAAGAGGTTATTTTAGAGGAGGCTATAGAGGAAATAATGGCAAAGGTAGGGGCAGAGGCAATTCAACAAGAACCTCCCCTGCAAACAAACAGTGACTTATCTACCATACACCCCGATCATTCCACTCCTGTTGGGGGACGACTTCTACAATTTATACCCAAATGGAAGATTACATCAGACAAATGGGTTCTACAAATTATCTAATCTGGTTATTGCCTGGAGCTTACAAGCACTCCACCGAATATTCCTCCAAGGTCGCTCCTCATGTCACATCTCACCCTTCTAAAGTAAGAGGTTCTTTCTCTGTTACAAAAAAGGGCAATAGAACCAGTCCCTTTGCAATATCATGGAACAGGAGTGTACTCCTTATACTTCCAAATTCCCAATAACGATGGCTCTCTCATGCCTATATTGGACCTCCGAGAACTAAATTTATACATTGTCGGACCACTTCCACATGGTCACACTTCAAGGGCTGCCTCGCCTTCAGCAAGGCGACTTTCTATCCACTCTGGATTTAAAGGACGCTTACTTTCATAATCCAATCCACCCTGCACTCCGCAAATACCTCAGGTTTGTGGTAGTAGGCCAACATTATCAGTTCAAAGTCCTTCCCTTTGGAGTGATAGTCACTCCCATGGTTTACACAAAATGTTTGGCAGTGGTCGCAGGCCACCTGAGAATAAAACAGGTTCATGTCTTCCCATACTTAGAGTTGCTTGTAAAGGCCAGTTCACACAACAGCTGTCTGTGCCACACACAGGATTTACAGTAAATCAGACTAAATCCCATCTCCAGCCATCCATTTCTCAAGACCATCTGGGAGCTACCATAGAAACACAGAGAGCTCTAGCATACCCAACTCCAGCCAGAATCAGGAACATACAAAACCTCCTGTCTCAGTTCCAGCCTCAACACTCCCTGCCAGCGTTAGTGTTCATGCAATTACTGGTAATGATGGAGTCTTGCATTTTCATAGTTCCCTACGCAAGACTTCTGATGCGTCCCCTATAGGAATGCTTAACAAGACAGTAGAACCAGGCTCCAGGTCAGTTATTAGATCTATAGACGGCTGTACTCCTCGCTCTCTGCAGTGGTGGAATACACAAACCCTTTTAAAAGGGCGGCCTTTCAGCGATCCGGTTCCACACATAGTACTAACAGCAGACGCATCACTGACAGGTTGGGGAGCGCATCTCCAAACCCACACAATACAAGGCATGTGGAGCGCTCAACAAAAACGGCTTCATATAAATCATCTAGAACTACTAGCGATTTTTCTGGCATGGAACGCATTTCAAATTCACCTGGTACACAAGACTGTACTTGTGGGGGGGATGGGGCGGTGGAGAGACCCACTCCCTCCAGCTGTCCCACCAAATGTGGGACTTCTCAGACATAGACCTGTTTGCCAAGCATCTAAACGCAAAATGCCCAAACTTTCTGTCCAGGTATCCCCACCCATTGTCCACAGGCAATGCATTATGAATGAACTGGTCGGGGATATTTGCTTACGCTTTTCCGCCTCACACATTAAATGAGTGGTTCGGAACCTCAAACAAGCCTCCCTGACATTAATCCTAGTTGCTCCCACATGGGCACATCAACCATGGTTTACAACTCTATTAGAACTCTCGGTAGTTCAGCATCAAAAACTACGTCTTACACCCAATCTCCTAACACAGATCCATGGAGACATACGACACCCAGACCCCAGTCAGCTCAATCTTGTGGAGTTGACACCTGAAGTCCTAGAGTTTGGCTATCTTAATCTACCGCCGGACTGCATGAATTTTATAAAAGCTGCTAAACGTCCTCCCACAAGAGCCTGCTATGCAGCAAAGTGGAAGCAGTTTGTGATTTACTGTAAAAGCAACCACATCAACCTGCTTGATACTTCGGTACAAAATATTATATGCTATTTGTTACAGCTACAACGTTCCAATTTAGCATACACGCCCATACGTTTCCATCTAGCTGCTTAAGCTGCATATCTCCAAAATAGACATCGATCTCTTTTTAGAGTACCTGTCATTGAATTGTTTATGGAGGGACTCCTTGTTCTCACCAGACTAATGGGTCCTCCCTTTGAGCCATTGCACAGATGTGAACTGCAATTTCTCACAAGGAAGGTTGCTTTCCTAGTGGCTATGACATCACTCAGTAGAGTGGGTGAACTTCAGGCATTAACTGTAGAAGTACCTTTTTTACAAATCTTTCCAAACAAGGTAGTTCTTTTATCCAATCCTAAATCCCTTCCTAAAGTAATTTCTACTTTTCTTATCAATCAATCAGTCTGAGTTGCCTGTGTTCTTCTCTCAACCAGATTCAGTAGTAGAACATGCACTACACATGTTAAATGTCAAAAGAACATTGCTTTATTACATTGAAAGGACAAAAGCTTTCTGTAACACAAACCAGCTTTTTGTCGCTGTTGCTCCACCCCACAAAGGCAATCCTATATCGAAATCGGGTATTGCAAGGTGGATAGTAAAGTGCATTTAAATATGCTATGCAAAGGCTAAATTAACATCACCAGTTCCCCCAAGAGCGCACACTACATGCAAACTGGGGGCTTTTAATGCATTCCTATGAAATATACCCATAGATGATATATGCAAAGCTGCAACATAGTCTACACATCACACATTCACAAAGCATTTTTCTGTGGATGTATTGGCAGCACAGCTAGCTAGAGTAGGCCAAGCAGTTTTACGTACACTATTTCAGACTGCAACAGCTACAGGTTAGCCACCGCTTTGGGAGATAACTACTATGTAGTCTATGCAAAAGCATATGATCTACAGCTGATATGCCTCGAACGGAAAATGCTACTTACCCAGAATGCATCTTTTCTTGGCATATAGAGGTGTAGAATCATATGCGCCTGCCCACCTCCCCGGGTACCTATACCTGTTGCAGTAACATCTTACATACATACATACATGCATTCATAGACCTCTTTCTTATGACTGTTACTAACTCCATTGTCACCCTCTACGGGAAAACAATCTAACAAGGGAGTTGATGCCCATGCGCACTATCACCGAAAGGAGGAAGTCTCTACGTCGTGACTGGAAAGACTTCAGAGAGAGTGCAAACATCTGAACCCAACACTAGATGGCGATCTATGCAAAAGCATCTGATTCAAAGCATCTGATTCTACAGCTCTATATGCCAAGAACAGATGCATACTGGGTAAGTAGCATCTTCCCTTTCATGGAAGGACTTGAGGTATCCCACCAACACTTCCACCTGACCCAGTGTGGAATCTTAACATACTCCTTACAAGAGATAATTGGCCCTCCTTTTTGAACCCATGCATAAATGTGAACTACAGTTTCTCTCCTGGAAAACAGTGTTCCTCATTGCAGTCACTTCCCTGAGGAGAATGGGTGAACTACAGGCAATGACCATAAAACGTTTTTACCAATTTCACAGACTGTGGTTCTACCTACTAACCCCAATGTTCGAGGCATATGAGCTGCAGATTGTATACTTAGCATTTGATCGCCACCTGGTGTTGGGCTCGGATGATTGCATGTTGTCGTCTTGGAAGAAGTCGTCGTAGTCACTAGATAGGTGACTCCTACCTTGGACGATAGTGCGCATGGGCATCGGCTCCATCCTTAAATTTTTTTATTCCGCCACTGGGTTCGAATGAATGTTTTCCACTTCGACTAGAAATAGACTTTTCAAGCACTTCGAAGTGCAAAAAACTTCATAAAAACTTACCAAACTACTTTCAACATCGACTAACATAGTTTCGACTCCATCTGCTCGATTCCGGTCGTCGACTCGGGCCGTTGGGCCTATCCACCAGCCGCCACTGCCTATAAGTAATTCTCTGGAAAGGGCCCACCTCTGATCCGGACCTGGATCCAACCATATGTACCCAACAGAGCCCTTAGATCTGAGAACAAAGGTTTAATCTTGGTTCCCAAGATTAAATGTGCACAGAGTGGAGGCCGACTGTTTACATACAATGCATCCTGACTTTGGAACAGTCTCCCCCTCCACATACTCTCTGAACCGAACTACCTCAAGTTCATAAAACTTCTGAAAAATGTCTCTTTCCTTAATCTCCACAGTTTACATGGCGTTGTAGCGCTGGGATGCCCCTGGGTAACCACGCGCTTTATAAATGCTTCATTCATTTACTCATTCAGATTTCAAATTTCTTTAGGATGACAGGAGTGTCCTAGTATAACACATGAATTGTGTGCTCTTTTCAGGCCGGGGCAGAGGAGAGAGTGGATTTTACCAAAGAAGTATTGAAGATGGAGAGGTGGCCTTTGGTCGTGGAGCCAGAGAGATTCATAGGAGTCAAAGCTGGGATGATAGGTAAAGTAATTTAATCTCTTCTGCCTTTGATTCTTCTCTCAGCTGGATAACTGCTGGTTTATATGGGTTAATGGTGCCTTGATTTCCCCACATCATCCTTCGATGTATAATGAGGGTATTCTTCATCCTCTTCTTGGACTTTAAGTTCTTTTTACAGTGCTGTAGTGGGTATTACGGTGCACTTCCTTGCCAAAGCAACTGCTGATTCCTTAAACCAAAATCTAATGGTAGGCTTCCTGAAGCCAGCTATGGTGCAATTGTTTTGTTAATATTTCCTGTATTCTTTTACTGTAGTCTTTCTGTACAGTATTCTTGAGACACTGTTGAGAGATGGGGCTTGTTAGCACCTTCTAAAACATGTGGAGTGGAATGGGGTTATTCAAATTGAGACATTTTGAATTGAGCCATTTGCTATCTGCTCTAGCATTAGAGTAACCATACAACCTTCTACACACCAGATCCTGCTTAAGGCTTTCTTCTCGTTTGCCATCACTTGGAGAGGTAAGTTGGGATGCTGGGGTTGGCTGGACACTCTCTGTACTCTAGGGCCACCCAAGGCCGTGGGACGTCAGCTGCAGGCATGTCTTTTAGGGTTGGATCTTCTACCCAGCTCCTGGTCGATGTTTGGGGGGGGGGGGGGGGGGGGGGGGGAGGGGAGATGTCAGCTGGAGGGTAGGTCGGGTATCACTGGATCTCGGGTCAGGATTGCCAGGGAAACCTCCTTGTCGTGTTGGGCCCCTCGAAATCCGGTATTGGACGACCGGTGCTGAGTGTTGGAGACATGTGTATTTTGCTTGAGTCTGTGCGTGAACAAATATGACAGTCTTTTCTTTGGAAGGCAGGGCACGTCCTCTGGGTTTTAAGGTTGCTGGCTGCAGGACACAGAGTTTCGTTTCTGCAGGTGCGAGTTGGGGACATGCTGGTAGGGGTGGGCCAAGTCAGTGGGCGTTAACCTCCTTCTTAGCTTCGGAACAGCTATTCGGTCTTTCTTCTTTTCTTCTTGGTCATTGCTTGTTTGAGTCCTTGGTTCAAGGCTGCCCCCTAAATACTGTGTTTAGGGGGCGTTTTTGAGGTCTCTAGGTCAGTGGCCAATAGGCTACTGACCTTAGTGTGACTACACCGTTGGTGTGCTCACCCCACGTGGGGGAGTGAGCACCATCCCGAACCCTGCTTGGGGAAGTTCCTGCCATCTGCAAGTTGACAGACACTGAAGAGTGGGCTTCACCTCCCCCACCTGCAGGGGCCTTATTGCTTGACCAAGCTACCACTTTAGAGAATAAGGTTCTATCTAATTTTAACCTCTGCCTATCTCTGGATACCATTAGACTTGATATACACACACTGTACCTCACTTTGGTGCAGTATATATAGAGCCAGTTTCTTACAGACACCCACTGACTTGGCCCCAGCCCTACCAGCCTGTCTCCTCCTCAAACCTGCTCCTGCGAAATCCTGATGTGTCCTGCAGCCAGCAAACTCGAAAACCCCAGAGGACCTGCCTGCCCTCAAGCACAGAGACTTTGTCTTCTGTGAACACTGGATTTGTTCATTTGCAATCTCTGGCTCTCCGGATACCGCGAATACGCACCATTCTGCACCCGCCGTCCTCGACTCGAGCTCGAGTGGGCGACCACCAAGAGGAGGTCCAATTAGCGATCCGGCGACCCCTGACCTGCCTTCAGCCAACACATGCAGCCTAAATCCGGAAGGTCACCCCCAACCCATGACCAGGAGCTGGTAAGATCGGACCACAAAAGGCACCCCTGCACTTGATGCTCCACGGCCTTGGGTGGCCAAACGGACGGTGCCTAACCAACCTCTAACTTCCCATCTTACTCCTTGAAGTGGTGGTCACACACAGAAGACCTTCGTCCCCCAAGCCTGCAGTGCCGTTGCAAACCAGAGGTTCCCCATTGCAAACAGGGTGCCAGACATCGGAACAGCACCCTGCAATGGGCTGCCCTAGTGCCGCTGAGGGTGGACCTTTGGTACTACTTGGTTTCCCCATTTGCCCTGAGGTAAAGTCCAGGAGCATTGCTCCCACAACCAAGTGGCCTGCTAGTCAGCAGCCACCAACCAGAGACCCCCTATCCCCCATTGGAAAACATTGAGTCTCAGCACTCTGCACCCGGCCGCCCTAGTGCTGCTGAGGGTGTAACAAGAGTGCATCCTTGACCCTGGGAGATGTCTGAGTCTACCCCCAAAACCTCTAATACTTATCTTAAAACAGATAACACCATTTTCCTCCATAGGATAACATTGTCTGTTTTTTGGAAAAGTTTAAAGAAATTCTTTAAAATTTTGCTGTTTAACAAACATCATTTTACTTACCTGTTTACAGGAAGTGTCCCAGAGTATTATCTAGGTATACTACTCTCTGTAAGAAAAGTAATCCAAAAAGTAACTTACCTGGTGTTTTTACTGAAAAGCCCATTCAAGTCTATGTACCTTATTTACGAAATATTGCATTTCTCTGCAACCATACTGCAAGTCAAAACAAAGTACATATGCAATTACAATTCAAACTGTTTACAAACTGAATTACTACTGCCAGGCTTGCTTGGTTCTAGAAAAATTAAATAACTTAAAGAATATTTTTATACAAAAACAATTGGTCTAAAGTTCAGTCTGAGTGTGTTAATTCATTTGCTGACAAAGTGTGTACAACACATGCTTAACACTGTCCTCTGATACTGCCCTACTGCTCAACCACACTACCACAAATAGAGAGTGAGGTGCTATGCAACTTTACCTCTGCCTACTTTTGTGGTCCCAACCGGACTCTGTGCACACTATACCTCACTTTGGTATAGTATATACAGAGCCAGCTTCCTACAATTGAAAAAGCCTATAGGTCTCATAGGTTAGACTTGTTGGGTTTGCTATTGATAGCTTCCCCACACCAATCTTCAGATTTTTTCCACCTGCTGTTGCGCCTGGTAGCAGCAGCTGGAGGTTCAGGGACATCAGACTTTGGCAAATAGTCAATGGATTAGCAAGCAAAATTGCTGGAAGATGTAAAAAGATGCAAAGAAGGAAAGCTACCGAGGGGTGACTGATAAAAAGTACGAGTGCGTCTGCGTTAACCCTACAGTCAAATAAGGTGAATCTAGGGGGCTGGAATCATTGAGGAAATGTAGAACATTCCCTTTTTAGCTTACTAATGTCTGACTCCAGGTGTAGCCCATTTCCTTGCAGTCAACTCTGAGGACTCTGTGACAGGTGTTTCTTGGCCTTCCTCTTTTCATTTTACCAAGAGGGTTCCAGATCAGGGCTTGCTGGGTGCTGTTGGATGCAGGCTTGTGGGGAGGTTGTGACCTATCCAACCCCAGTGTCTTTTCCTGATTTCTTCATGGGCAGGGAATTTTCAAGTCTGCTGCATAAGCCATTGTTGCTGATGATATTCGTTCAGTAGATTTGGAGGATTTTCCTCAAGTGTTGATAAAGGTCTGGACTATAATGGTGGTGGTCACTGCTTTCCTCCCAAGTTTCTGCTCCGTACAGAAGGACCAGTTTTAAATTGGTGGTTAAAAAAAAGAAATTGGTCCTGATTTGCAGAGTTAGGGCATTGAATCTCTAGATCTTCTTTAACTGAATAAAGGCAGTCCTTGATTTACTGTTTCTTGCCCTGACATTGGTGTCTGTTATGGTATGTTAAGATAGTTTGTAGAGCGCGCAGCTGCCCCAGCAACGGGGCGTCCTGGCGCTGGGGCCACCTGTAACAGTGGCTGCAGCTGTACGTGCCTCGTTAGCCTTGAGGCTTGGCTTTTCTCCTATGCGTGTTGCGGCGAAGTTGCGCTGATGTAGCTGCCACTTTGTAGGGCTTCTCTGGCCTCTGGAGATGGGTATGATAGGGTAGGGCCAGGTTGTCTGCAAAGCCCGCGTCATTGAGCGATGTCAAAAGTGTATCTCCTTTCTTCTCCCTGCTGTGGATATCTTCATGATCCAGTCTATGGCCAGCTGGAAGAGAAAAGGTGAGCGCAAAAAACCCTGGAGGACTCCAGCCCTCACTTGGAAGGCTTCTTTGAGTGGTCCCCATGGAGTCCTACAAGTAATCTCCTTGTAAGAGTACCTGATGTTTCTTATGAATTCATCTGGCACACCTTATGGCGGAGGAATTTCCAAAGAGCCTCTGTCCACGCTGTTGCATACTTTCTTAATTGACATGTGGGGGAGTTCCATTCCATCGACTGCTCGATGATGCTGCTCAGTGTTGCAATCTGGTCTGTGCGGGATCTATGTGCGAGCCAACTTTCTGGTCTTGCACCTGAGCGTTTACTTGTGCCTTTATTAGGTTAGAAGTAGTAAAAATGCTATTTTGACCATATGACCATAAAAGTGCAAAATAAAAACCCCGCACAAGTGTAACAGCAGTATGTAAATGTACGGTACACATAACCAGAATTTCCATGTTACGAGAGGTGGAAATGAAGAGAAAAATCATTCCAATAAAGGGAATAATGACAAAGCACATAAATCTGTACATACATAATCAAAAGGAATTACTCCAAAGATTTGTTAGTTCATTCTGTTCAGAATGACTGTGTTGAACACTTTTCTTCCGTTTGATAGCAAAGTTACCCTTCTCTAATTTGCACAGTTAAACAGAACACTGTTCTTAAGGATCTTGATGAGATAGCCTTCCTTCCAGTCTGGCAGTTTTTCCTCTTCCTAGATCCATCTAAACTTGGGGTAGAACATGTATACTGATGTTTCAGTGTCTTCCTCCTGTGCCTCCGCAGGAATGTTGTCAGGTCCTGCTGCTTTTCCAGTTCTCAGAGGTTTGTTGTTTTTCTTCCAATGTTTGTCTGCTCCTGTCGATTGGCAAGTCCTTGTTGGCTGGCTGTATATCTGGTGGGGACTGTGGCGCTGGCTGGTTCAGCAGTTCTCAAAGTCCTCCACCCATCTTAGTCGTTGGCCTTTGTTACCCATGATTATCTTACCAGCTTTTTCTTTAACAGGTCTTTCTTGCTTGTTAAATCTGCAGGTGAGATTCCTTATTATATCGTAGAGTTCTTAACACCATCGCTGCTGCAGCAATTCCCCTCCTGTGCTGCAGATTCTTCATTCCCATTGTTCATGACGAGCTCAGCTAGTCATCAGCACAGCTCAACCTTGCCTCATGACGAGCTGAGCTCGTCATGAGCATCGAAGGGGTTAAGTTTCCGTGGCTTGCTGCTTCCCGGGCTTCTGTGGCAAGACCATTGAGTCAACGCTTGTTTGCTCTTCAGCTTCTCTTTGCTTTCTTGTTTGTTTCGGTGTACCCACCCTGAGCTTTTGCTTTTTCTCCTTGTTCAGATGGTGTTGGCTGCAGCTTTCTTATTAGTCTCTTGGTTTTTGTGGAGTCTTGCTGGAGATACATTCTTTATGCTGGTGCTTCTTGGGACCCAGTGTCTTTGGCAGTCTGATGCCACTTTTTCTTTGATCTTCTTCCACTGACTTTCTACTGGCTCTATCGTTCTCAACTACTTGCAGGACTTGAAACTTGTTGCTGAGGGTGACTGAGTTGAGTAGTCACTCCGTTTCTGTGCATCTTTGAGGAGCATGGGGTTATATCGCTGGCATAGGTTTTTCAGTTCCATCCATTCTTTCTTCAACTTTAGATTGTCTAGTCAAAACAAGGTGACGGTCTGACACACGCCTGCGCATTACTTACATACTGTAGTGACCTCTGGATCCTGTTGGCAAAGCAGACATGGCTGATCCGATTATCTCTTGAAAGATATGGTGACACCTATGTTGCCTTTTTGTTTTGTGTGGGAATACTCTGCCTCCTATCATCAGACTAGTAAAAGGCTGGCAGTTCTCTGCACATTCTCGTTCATGTAGCCAAGCCATGGTTGCCCATAGTACTTCGTACCCGGTGTTGTCCACTCCAATCTTGGCTTTGAGGTACCTGATCAGTATGGTGATGTCTCTCTCTGGGCATTTCTCCAGGATGGACTGGAATCTGTTGTAAAGCTGTTTTTCCTCCTCTTCAGTATCATTTGTAGGTGCATAGCACTGGACTGAGACAGGCGTGTGCACGAGGCCTCTTTTTCGTTGTGCGGAAGGTTGCTGTGATGATTCTGGGAGTGTGATCTTCCCATCCAATTAGAGCTCTGCTGTCTGACATAAGAGCTGCCCCCGAGTGTGGGGCTAGCTCTTCCTCATATCCGCAATGCAGTAGCATGCCTTCTGAAGCCAGTCTTATCAGTCCAGACTATGTCCATCTTCTAGTCTCTCTGATGTCCCAATAGTGAGGGGATCAGCTTTGCGGCTTCCCGAGATCTCTGCCTTTCACCTGAAGGCGTTATAGATCTCAGTGAAGGGGATTTCTCTTTCCCCAAAGGTTGGTGTCTTTTAGATGACGCATCAGTAGCTGGTGTTTTTTACGTCTTGTATAGGGAGCGCTTACGCTGTCTTTTCAAGACATACTGCATCTAGGATATGGGCTTGAAAAAGCGCCCATCTTTTTAATTTGTTCCTGTTACTGTCCTTTAGAAATGCTGTTTAGGTCTTGCACCTGCGAACGCATCGCGAACTGATTTTCGCTGCGAGGCTTATTGTGATCAGTTCTGCCTACAAGGAGCCAAGGGAATAGAATGGAATCGGATTTATAGAGCGCGTGGTTACCCGAGAGCGCCCCCCCCCCTGCCGCACACACACATAGAGAACAATATCCCCGCCCCCGATGTGCACACACACATCCTCCCCCCCTCCCTCACTCACCGGGCTCTTTTCGCATGTCCCTCTCCATCCGCAGCGGCTCACTCTTGGCAGCAGCAGGCTTCAATTCAGAGCTTGGCGTGTCTCTGCAAACCATAGGTTGCGCCGGGACAGCCGATGTGCACGCTCACGGCGACAGCGTCTCGTGTGCTACCACCGTGGTTTCGGTATCACGCCCGGCGTTCCTCAGCTTGTCTGAAATGTAACCTTCCAGAGTACTAACGATGTATTTGCAAGCTTACTGTCCCAACACATTGTTTTATGTAACATGTATTGGTGGAATTACTGCAGTATGTTCATTGCACAGTGTGTATATGTGCGTGCGTGAGTGTGACTCCCTGATTAATCGCATGGAGGGTAAAGGGCAGAAACAACTGAAGTAATCTTCTTTGTTCATTATTCACGTGGGAGCAATGTGGTAGAAATAGTGCATTGGTTATGGCGTCATGTTAAAAACGGCCGGTTTTGCGGCCGAAAGGTGTTCAATATGGCAACCTGCATTTAAATAAAGACGTGCAATGGAATATCAGAACTGTATCGGTTCTGTTTTCTGTTGTGGAACAGGCTGTAGAGCAATGTGGATCCGAGTGGCTGACGCCGGAAACGGATGCGCCCCCTTGTTCTGGTACACCGTGGCAGTCTGCTCTAAATGCGTATTGTAAATAGCTACAAACAACGGTGCCCTATATCTGGAGTATCGAGGCACACCCAAGCTCACAGGTGAGCAGAGGTTCAGGCAATTGGGAGAGTGCTGGCAGTATTCATACTGCTTTACGGAACCAAAGATACGCATGTGTTTAAATGAACTGGATGCAGTGTGGGCTACAGCAGGGTGCTGTGGCAGGCAAAAGTGACTGGGTAACTGGCTGGACACTGATGCGCAGTTGGTGAATGCAGGGCAACATTTGACTTGGCTAATGGGAAGTGCAGGGCGAACATGTTTTATCTGGTACACCCAAATGACTGCATTGAGCGCTAATTAACAGTGAGCTTTAATCAGCACCATGATCTATGAATGGTTTAACAAATATTGGGTATGAGATTTTTTATAATTTCACTTCCCACTCCCCATGTCAGTGACTGTTTACCATTGAGGGCGTTAATACTTTAACCAGTTTATGGATTTTAATTGCAATTGCACCACATGTGGATGAAATGCTTGCCCTTCCACTGTTCCCTTGGGGTGGGTGTCCATGCGAATCGTTCACTATCCATCGGGGGTTTTTAATTTTCACATGCATCAGAATTGTTCTGGTTTGCACCTTTGTGGTATCATGAGGGGATGCAACACTGGTCTATAGTATTTTACTGGTCCCCGATCTTTAGTATCGAATTTGTGCTTGGTACTGAATTTAATGCATATGCTAATGTTATGCTGTTCAAATTTAGTAGTCGGACTCCCTGATAAATCGTATGGAAGGTTAAGGGCAGAAACATCTGAAGTAATCTTCTATGTTCATTAATCACTTGGGAGCAATGTGGTCTAAATAGTGCATTTGATATGGCGTTAGTCATGTTGAAAGGCCAGTTTAGATCCATCCCAGTGGTGGTGGCCAGTGGGATTTTATAGTTAAGTTCGTGTTTTTTAATAGGAAATGCTTTTGTTGTCTTGCTATTAACTTTGGCGACGTTTGAAAAATCTCCTCAAACCTTTCCAGAAAAGTGCAACTTTTTGACTGGTTTGTGCAAGGAAACTTTCCGGGTAATCGCGTATAGCGGAGGCCCCAAAAAAATAAGTGTCCTAAAACAAGTTTTCCCAATTCATTTTCTCATAGTAACTTTAGGTACATCTACACCTTAATCCCCTTAACGGATTTATACTAAGTTTGTCCGAAAGCTAGATCTTGGCCCAGAAAGAGTGCTTTTTAGGTCTCGCCTGCCAATGCGCTTGCGCATTGCTGGCGAGTTTATAGTAAGGGCAAAAGAACAGTCTACCAAACCAGCGGATTAGACACAGTTCATGTGAGACAGGCGTGTGCACGAGGCCAGCCACGTCACACATCACCATTTGTCTGTGCCTCGCATCAGACTTCAAAGGCTGCTGCTCTCCCTCCCAATTACACTTCAAAGGCTGCCGCTCCCCTGCCCCCACGTGCACATCGCACACCACCACTCTCCTATTTCCCCTCCCACTGACGATCTTCCATTCACGCGCTCTGCAGGTCACCATTTGCCAGCATGCGGCCGCTAGCCCTTTCATTCCTATCACTTCCCCCTCTTACTTCACCTCCCAAACAGCATCGAGCCATGAAGACTTGTTTTTATTGCATTTCGCGGCCGCACTTCAGCCTATGATGTCTGTCATTAGAG
This sequence comes from Lissotriton vulgaris, assembly GCF_964263255.1. Classification (NCBI taxonomy): domain Eukaryota; kingdom Metazoa; phylum Chordata; class Amphibia; order Caudata; family Salamandridae; genus Lissotriton; species Lissotriton vulgaris. The sequence goes on along the minus strand of NC_141700.1, from coordinate 772,582,291 downwards.
TCGCACTGTTGTTCACACATAATCCTGCACACGCATTTCTCCTGTATACACATCGTCCATGCACACACTACTTCTGCACCTCACATCTACAGTACGTTGTGTTCGATGCATGTGGGCTGCTGAATTCATATCTGTGCATAGATCGCCGCCTAGTGTTGGGTCCGGATGATTGCACATTGTTGTCCTGGAAGAGTTTTCGAAGTATCACAAGATAGGTGGCTCCTCCCTTGGACTACAGTGCGCATGGGCATCCTTTCCATCCTCAGATTGTTTTTTTCCGTCATTGGGTTCGGATGTACTTTCCTTTACTCGAAGTTAGGAATCGAAAACTTTTTCAAAAGCCTAAAAGGCCTTCAGACTCGTCTGTATTGTTTTCGATCGGTGCCGACAGCTTCATTTACAGTTTATTCAACTCGGGACGTCTAATCGGGCCGCGGGTCTTCTCGACGCCAAAGAGACCGGTCATCGATGGAACGAAGTCCATTCAAAAGATGCCCTCTTTGTAATTCCAAATACCCACATAGAGATAAACACCCTGTATGTAACAAGTGTTTATCTCCGGAACATAATGAAGCCGACTGCCTAGCCTGTGCCCAATTTCGATCCAAAAATACACTTCAGACTTGTCGGGCCGCTAGGCTAATCATGCAGAAACCAGCGCCAGAGCCGGAAAATATCTTCGACTAAGATCTCGTCGAAGCCGAAGAATCAGATCAACAGTCTGATCAAGATTCAGAGCATGACTCCAACTACTATATCAACGAAGAAGACATTGTCTAAGTAGGAGCCGACGAACAAGGGATCGGAGCCGTCAGACGACTCCAGTGATGAAACAGGCCAACCGTGAGTACGACGCCCCAAACATACACTTCTATGGTTCCACAGGCTCATGTCGAGGCATCGCCGGAAGGCCTTAGCCAAGATCTCGAAACCCATTCTATAGCCCCGCGATACAGCTCGGCTAAGAATATTAGAAAAGAACTATCGGCTCAACATCACCCAAAATTGTTGATATTGAAACCAAAAGTTATGGAACCAAAAAGGAAACTGAAACTGATCGACTACACAGTCTTCGGACCAAATTACGTCGATCCATCAGTCGATCCCAAAGAAAATCGTCGACAATACGGTCTTCGCACTAAACTATGTTGATCCATCGGAGTCTAACACAAAGGTCGTCGAGCCGAAAGCCAGGGCACCTATAACCACTCCAAAACTAAAGGCCATCGAACCGACAACACAAAAAAGGGACTCGATCCGAAGGTTGTCTAATCGAAACAGTCAACAAACCAATGGCTGCGCAATAAAAAACAATCGAGCCGAAGAAAATTGACCCGAAGAAGGCCATCGAGCTAAAACAAAGGCATCGGTCCGAAACAAAAGGTTCCGACAACGCCACAAGGTCAAAAGGGTGCTATCGAACCAACAAAACGTCGAACCGATAAAAACATCGGCTCCAAAGACACAGGCACAACCTAAAGACTGTTGTAACACCGAGGGCTCTCGGACCAATCAAATTTGGCATACCAACTTCCCTTAAGACAAAGGCGGTCGACCCAAACACCGGGACCGAAACAAACAAAACAAAAGACATTGGGGGAAAAAAGCCAAGGACTACTGAGCAGGAGATCTTATATTCAGACCCCTCATCAGAAAAACAGTCAAAACTTTACATTGATCCTAATTCTGGCAAAGTCACTCTATACAAGAGGAAAATCAGACCAGAGACTGATAAAAGACTTGGATCATCCCACTCAATAAGAAAAGGGACTGTGCTACATCACCTATTCTATTTGAGCCTATAAAGCCAACCATGCCTAACACATACATATATACACCCACACATTCAGATGAAGAGGTTGATTATGAATATGAGGAATACAATTACCCAGTAGACCCAAACCAAGACAGTCAACCATGGGCGGGCCAAATAGATCCTGGTGACTCTCAACCCATTCCAGATACACCTGCATACCCTGCTAAGCCTTCTCCTAGAGAGGATACAGCTGCTTTTAATGCACTAATAGATAGGGCAGCCCTCCATCACAATGTAGAGATGCATGCAGACCCCATTGAGGAAGATTTCCTCTTTGACACTTTTGCCACATCAGAATGATCTGTGAAAACACTACCTATGTTAAAAGGGGTACATAAACATGCAGGTGACTTATTTAAGGAAACAACTAGGGCACAGGTCATTAACCCCAGAATTGGGAGGAAATACAGGCCAGCACCAGTAGACCCCCACATATATTAAGGGACAACTGCCTTTAGATTATTTAGTGGTATCCAATGCACGTAAACGTGCAAACTCCTAAACAGCTGGAGAAGCTCCATCTCCTGACAAAGAATCAAAGATCTTAGAGGCCTCAGGAAAAAGGGTAGCTGCTCAAGCAGCTAATATATGGCGAATATCTAATATGCAAGCCCTGTTAGCTAGGTACGACAGGGCACACTATGACACCTTAGAGACACTTCTCCAGTATTTTCCTGAACCTTACAAGGAACAGGCTGAAGATCTGGTACAGGAGGGAAAGTTAATAACTAACGCCTCCATTAAATGTGCCCTAGACATGGCAGATACAGCAGCCAGATCAGTTAACACCAGCGTTATGCTCAGGAGACACGCGTGGCTTTGCATTTCATGTTTCAAAAATGAAGTCCAGTCCACTTTATTAAACCAGCCAGTAAATCCTGACTATTTATTTGGTCCAGCTGTAGATACAATACTGGACAAAATGAAAAAAGACAATGAGACGGCAAAGTCTATGGGAGCCTTACAGTCCCAACAACATAGAGGCTCCTTTCGTCGCTCCAATTACAGAGGAGCTGCAAGAGGTAACTCATCACAGCAGACCTCAAACTACAAAGGGAATGCGCAAACCACCTACAATAAAAACCATAGAGGTGGATACCGCGGCAATAACAACAAAGGCAGAGGACGAGGGAATAATACCACCAGATCCTCTACCAACACAAAACAGTACTCTACCCCAGACCATACACCACCAGTCGGGGGACGATTACAACAGTTCCTACCGGTCTGGTAAAAAATCAGTACAGAAAAGTGGGTAAGGCAAATTATCCAGGATGGCTGTTGCCTAGAGCTAACCTCCATACCACCCATCATACCACCAAGACACCGTCCTATGTCTGTAGAACACCTAAACTTATTGCAGCAAGAAGTCCTCAGCATGCTACAAAAAGGGGCCATAGAACTAGTACCATTAGAACATCAGGGTACAGGGGTATACTCACTATACTTCCTCATCCCCAAAAAGGATTGGTCTCTTCAGACCCATATTGGACCTCCGGCCCCTAAATCAATACATTTTAACAGAGTATTTTCATATGCTCACTCTACAACAAGTCTTACCACTGGTGCGACAAGGAGACTTGCCCCAGTATTGGAACTTTCATAGATTCCCATGCTTTGTATCATTCCCCGTCGTCGGAATGGGAGCCTCGGTAAATAGAAAAAACCATAGTAGTAAGCACAAAGTGAAAAAATAGGCCTAGGCCTCATCTCATTTTGTAGCTTATCCACCTTTTTGTAAAAGAGACCAAAATTCTGCAGCAGCCAATCAGAGCAGCCTCACCCCATAGAACCTTCCTGAGAGAAGCTCAGAGCCTCAGATTTTCTACCGCACGTTGTGCAAGGGAGTCTCCATTGAGCTCTGCTCAATTTTCTTCAGTTGTTTCTTGTTATTTCTTTAACTACTTGGATATTTTCTCATCATGTCGGAGAAGAAAGCCCTTTTTAGAGCCTGTGCCACCTGCTCCGAAAAGAGGTTGTTTGTCGAGGACAAACACGAGGATTGTATCTACTGTTTGTATCCGGACCATAAACCAACAGGCTGTCCGATTTGCAGATCCTTCTCAGCAAAGACCTTGAGGGACAGGGAAGGACGTCTCCTCACATGGCTTCAAAAGATGAAGGAACGGAAGGACATTATCTCTTCGGACAGTGAGGGCTCCTCGTCGATGGTGTCATCCAGAAAGTCTCTGAAAAGGGGTAGGTCCCCCATTTCTACTTCAGACGAGTCCCGTCACAAGGCCTTACCAGGGACCTCTGATAGGTCTGACAGGCCGGCTGCCCAAAAATCTCCTCACCGAGGTGAAAAGGAGAGGCAGGGTAAGCCTGAGGAACAGCCCTCAAAAAAGGTGAAAAAGACTTCTACAATCTCTTCACCTCCCTCAGAGAAAGATCGAGGGGTCAAGAAGCCTGCAACTCCTGCTCAGGAGGTCGCTTCAGACAAGAGGCAGAAGTTGTCGACGACTAAACTCTCAGGTACGTCGTCGACGAGTGTAAAAAAGGACCGCTCTGCCAAGGTTGCCGACGACGGCTGTGTCGACGACGCCTACACCGTCGACGGTTTTCAAGGCTCCGGAATCCTGCTCGTCGTCGACGAGAGTGACCATCTCCACGTCGACGACAATGACTGCAAGGCTGGCGTCGACGGCGGTGTCGACGACGAGGACGACTTCGACAACGATGTTGACGACGCCGGTTACCATGTTGCTGACGACGAGCTCGTCGACGGTCCCGTCGACGATACCACCATCGTCGACGATGAGTTTCACCTCGTCGACGACGCAACTCTTGGCGATGAAGACAGTGTCTACGTCTGCACTTCCACCGTCGACACAGACTCAGAAGAGCTTGCCGTCGACGACGGCCTCGTCGACGACTGCCTCGTCGACGACGGAATTTTCTGAAAAACATGTTTTTTCGCAGAAAAGGAGGCAAATAACGCCAGAGATGACGTCTCCTCGCCAGGTTCAGAGATTACCACCTAGCCTACTGTTAGAAGAGGACTCTGATGAAGAGACTTTCAGTGAATTTGGGCAAGCCTATAGCCCTTCTGACCGCCAGGTTAAGGTTCAGGATGTTAGCTCTGAGGAAGAGCAGTTGGAACGACAGCACTATGCTCCAGAGCATTATTATGAGGAGGAGCGCACTACTACCAGGCACATGCCTCCACAGCAGCTTATGCGTCAGGTACCTGAAGGGATGGTGGCAATACCATCCACTTTAGTGGCGGATTTACAACTTATGTTGCAGGACTACTGGCAACGTTTCCCTGCCCCTCCAGAAACGCAACAAGTGCGCCCCCCAACACCTCCGCCTCAGACATTACAACCTGTGGCAGACCATTCTTTGCCTCCAAGAGAGCGTACCACTGCGCCGGGAGTGCGCCCACAAGAGGTGGTACAGGTGCAGGATACTGATGATGACGCTGCGTCTTCAGATGCAGACCAGCAAGCGGATCCTGATCAAGATCAACAGGCGCCGTGGAATACTACTGACCCTATAGATCCGGACAACTCCGATCCAGATAACATTACTTCGCCTCCAGCGGACGTTGGAGGGTTTCACAACCTAATGGACAGGGCATCCAAAAGATTTGGTCTCCCAGTGACCACGGTTCAATCGGATTGCTTCTTATATGACTTTAAAGAACAATTCAGAAAGTCAGTGAGGTCCATCCCGATCATTGAGCATGTCTGGTCTGAGGGCTTGAAGGCGATGCATAATCCAGCCACAGTCCTCCCGGTGCTTCCGAGACTGGAAAAGAAGTACAAGGCACCTGATGGCAGTCCGGCATGTTTGCTTGGCCAACCGAAACCGGATTCGGTCATTTCGCAGGCTGCCCAGAGCAAATCCAAGAATCCTTCTACGCCGATGACTACACCGCCGGATAAGGAAGGCAGGCGCCTAGACAATGTAGGCAAAAGATTTTCAGCTATGGCCAGTCTCCTGGTTAGAGCAGCCAATGCTTTAGCAATTCTGGGACGCTATGATCGGCAAATGTGGTGCGACCTTGCTCCATTTGTAGAAGAACTGCAGGATTCTTCTAAAGAGGAGGTGAAGAAGATTTTGCTCGAAGGGGAACGGGCCTCTTCGGAGGTCATTGATGTGGCAATGGATATAGCAGCCACCGCATTCCGAGCACTTGCCGGCTCGGCGGTTCTGCGACGCCAAGGGTGGTTAAAGGCCACATGGTTCAGGCAGGAGGTGCAGAATAAGATCTTGGATCTACCATACGACGGTGAGATGCTGTTTGGCAAGCACGTCGATGAGGCCCTGCAAGGCATCAAAAAGGACACGGATACAGCTAAGTCCTTGGGTACATTGCAGTATCGTAAAGTGCCTTTCAGGGGGGCTAGAGGTAGAGGTTTTTCTTCTTATCGTGGAGGAAATCAAAATCGCTACTCTTCTGGATCCCAGTCCAACCAGACGTATAAGCCTCAATACTCGCAAAGGGGTTCTTTCTCTCGCCAGCAGCCTAAAGGACGTCAGGGGCAGCAAAGGAGAGACAACACCAGGAAACAATAGCGGCCAGGTGGCTCTTTCCACTGTTCCTGTTCCCTCATTCACATCAGTGGGGGGCAGGATTGCCCATTGCCTAAACAACTGGATGATTACATCGGATCAGTGGGTCCTACAGATTGTCAGAGAAGGACACACATTGGAGTTTCAAGACCTTCCTCCAACGAGAGCGCCGGATGCCTTCCCTCCCAAACATCTCAGGCTCCTTCATCTCGAAGCCCACCAACTTTTCACCAAGGGGGCGGTAGAGCCTGTACCCCTTTCGCAAAAGGGGAAAGGGTTCTATTCCAGGTTCTTCCTGGTTCGGAAGACAAAGGACAAGTGGCGTCCAATTTTAGATCTACGGCAGCTCCACTTATCTCGTGAAGTTGTCCTTCAGGATGGTCACTCTTCAGGACATCCTTCGTCTGCTCAATCCAGGGGATTATATGGCGACCCTAGATTTGGAGGACGCCTACTTCCACGTTCCAATTCATCCAGCTCACAGGCAATATCTTCGATTTACAGTGGGTAAGAGCCACTTTCAATTCAAAGTACTGCCATTTGGTCTCCGGTCCGCCCCGCGGATCTTCACAAAGATTCTGGCTCCGGTGGCAGCTTTTCTCAGGAAGCAAGCTATTCAAGTGTTTCCATACCTGGACGATTGGCTGCTAAAAGCTCCATCTGTTCTAGAAGCGTCCAGTGCAGTCCGGACATGCAAAGATCTGTTCGAGCGACTAGGTCTTCGACTCAACAGGGAGAAATCGGTTCTATGCCCATCCAAGTCAGCAAGGTTCCTGGGTGCCATCCTGAACACGGACAGTTGCTTAGCCCTTCCATCGGAGGAACGCCAGACCAAACTAATGTGTTCAGCTAGTCTTCTCCAATCTCGAAAGACACTGAGTTCGCAGGTACAAATCGCTTCTCGGATCTATTTCATCTTGCATTCCTTTAGTTCCGCACTGCAGGCTCAGGATGCGTCCATTACAAGAGCAATTGGACAGACAGTGGCGGCAAGTCACAGGATCCTTCGACGACAAGATTGTCGTTACCAAGGAAATGAGAAAAGCAGGCAGCTGGTGGCTGCGGAAAGACAATCTTTCCAAGGGTTTATCGTTCCTCCTTCCACCATCTCCCCTTATTGTAACAACGGATGCTTCCATGGAAGGATGGGGAGCGGTCCTCCAAGAGCTAAAGGTCAGCGGTCACTGGAGTCCAGTGCAAAGCAAGTTCCATATCAACCTCCTGGAACTTCTCGCTATCCGGTTGGCTCTTCAAGCTTTTCTTCCGAGGATTCAGAACCGTGCAGTGCTGGTTCGTACGGACAACACTACAGCCATGCACTACATAAACAAACAGGGTGGAACAAGATCCTCCACCCTCTCCAAGGAAGCCCAAACGCTATGGAATTGGTTAATCCAGAACAATGTCTCCCTCTCAGCGGAACATCTAGCGGGGACGCTCAATGTCAGGGCGGACGCTTTGAGTCGTCAGAGAACAGTCTCTCACGAGTGGGAACTGGATCAAACCGTTCTGGAGGAACTCTTTGCACGATGGGGGACACCATCCATCGACCTGTTTGCGACTCCCCAGAACGCCAAATGCCTGTCCTTCGCAAGCAGGGTTCACCATCGGGAATCCTTGGGGAATGCGCTTTTGATTGCCTGGTCAGGCGCCTTTGTTTACGCCTTTCCTCCCATCCCACTGATTCCGAAGTTGATCAGCAAACTCAAGGTGGAACCGTGCAGGATGATTCTGATCGCTCCAGCATGGCCCAGACAAGTCTGGTACTCGGAACTTCTTCTCCTCTCCCAGGACCAGCCAGTTCTCCTGCATCCTGTTCCAACTTTGCTAACAATGTCTCACGGTCAGGTTCTACATCCGGACTTGAAGTCACTGCGATTGACAGCGTGGCTCCTGAATTCAGAGAATTCCAGGGTTTAGATCTCTCAGGGGAATGTAGAGACATTCTGGCTCAGGCTCGAGCCCCTAGTACCAACAAGACCTATCGTGCTAAATGGAAGAGATTCTGTGTTTGGTGCCAGAAGGAAGGTTTACACCCATATACTTCTTCTCCGCACAAACTCTTGCCTTACATACTTTCACTGGCGAAATCTGGATTGGCTCCATCTTCTGTAAAAGTCCATCTGACAGCCATCTCTAGATTTAGACGTTCATCTTCAGGTCCTTCCCTATGGTCAGCGAGGATTGTTATAAATAAAACCTGAAGGGTTTATTCAGGGTCTTTCCTCCAGTCCGGCCGCCTCCTCCGGCCTGGCATTTGAATCTAGTTTTGTCATCTCTCAAAGCCCCTTTTGAACCTGTTCATAAGTCTGACCTTAAGTTTCTTTCCTGGAAACTGGCTCTTCTCTTGGCCCTGACATCGGCTCGCAGAGTCAGTGAGCTCCAAGCTTTCACGATTGAGGAACCATTTCTCCAGTTTAAGAATAATGTGCTGATTCTACGGACAAATCCTAACTTTATCCCGAAGGTACCTTCGGAATTCCACCTAAATGAGCCCGTAGTCTTGAAACCATTCTTTCCAAAGCCTTCTACACCCGCGGAAAGAACTTTGCACTCTCTGGACATTCACAGATGCCTGAAATTCTACCTGGAACGAACGAAGCATTTCAGAAAATCTTCACAGCTCTTTGTTTCCTTCAGTGCTCCACGCAAAGGTTGTCCAGTTTCTAAAGCTTGTATTTCCCGTTGGATTTCCAGTGCTATACAATTTTGTCACTAGGCGGCTGGGAAGCCTCTGCAGCGAGCAGTTCGTGCTCACTCTACCAGATCCATGGCTTCATCTGCGGCGTTATTCGCAGGAGTCCCTATCAAGGACATTTGCAGGGCGGCAACGTGGAGCAGTGTCCACACCTTCACCCGCCATTACTGTTTGGATTCTTCTGTGAAGGAGGATGCAGCAGTGGGCCAAGCAGTCCTGAGGAATCTTTTCCAATAAGTCTGTGAGCTTTCCTTTCTATCCCGCCTTCCTATTGCATATTTTGTATAACTGCATTATTGTCATATTTTATGATCCTATATGTTCTGCTGTTCTTTTCAGAGATGTTTAACATTTTCAGGTTCATGTATGGCAAAATATGCTTTTCTGTTTACTGCTGGTTACTCTGATACAAAGCATGGGAATCTATGAAAGTTCCAATACTGAGGCAAGAAAACAAGTTACTTACCTGTAACTTTGGTTCCCCAGTATTGGTAACTTTCATAGATTCCCATGCGCCCACCCACCTCCCCTGGGAAAGCTCAGTCTTCTGGTCTTGGTGGATAGCTATTTACAACTGCTACGAAAATCTGAGGCTCTGAGCTTCTCTCAGGAAGGTTCTATGGGGTGAGGCTGCTCTGATTAACTGCTGCAGAATTTTGGTCTCTTTTACAAAAAGAGGTGGATAAGCTACAAAATGAGATGAGGCCTAGGCCTATTTTTTCACTTTGTGCTTACTACTATGGTTTTTTCTATTTACCGAGGCTCCCATTCCGACGACGGGGAATGATACAAAGCATGGGAATCTATGAAAGTTACCAATACTGGGGAACCAAAGTTACAGGTAAGTAACTTGTTTTCTTCCTTGCAACTTTGGACCTCAAAGACTCGTACTTCCATATACCGATACATCCTGCTCACAGGAAATATCTCAGGTTCACAATACAGAATTAACATTACCAATTCAAAGTTCTTCCATTTGGTGTAACAGCCCCGAGAGTGTTCACAAAATGCCTAGCGACAGTAGCTGCACATTTGAGAAGACAACATATTCAAGTCTATCTGTACCTGGACGACTGGCTAATACAAGCAAAGTCGGCCCAGCAAAGTGCCAGCCACATGTCCCGCACCATTCACCTCCTGCACAGTCTAGGCTTCACGTTGAACTACCCAAAATCTCATCTTCAGCCGTCCCATGTACAACAGTACCTGGGAGCAACCATAGATACTCTAGCAGCAAAAGCATACCCAAACGCTGCAAGAATCAAAAGTATGCAACTGCTAGTCCAAAAATTCAAGCCCCAACGCTCGCTCTCTGCCAGAGTGTTTATGCAACAAATAGGCATGATGGCTTCGTGCATCTTCATAGTCCCTCATTCAAGACTACACATGCGTCCACTACAAGAGTGCTTAGCACAGCAGTGGAACCAGGCTCAAGGACAATTGAAAGACCTAATGTTGGTGACCAGTCGTGCATACAACTCTCTGCATTGGTGGAATCCACAAAACCTTTGCAAGGGACGAATGTTCCAAGAGCCTGTACCAAAGATAGTGTTGACGGACGCATCCCTAATAGGATGGGGAGCCCATGTCCTTCAGTACACAGTGCAGGGCCTATGGACAACACAACAAAAGAAAATGCACATCAACTTGCTAGAGCTAATGGCAATTTTTCTGGCAATGAAAGCGTTCAAAGTACATTTATGCAACAAGGCTGTGTTGATCCGGACGGACAACATGACAGCAATGTACTACATACAGAAACAGGGAGGAACACACTCTCCACAGCTATCACATCTACCCCAAAGCATGTGGAAGTGGGCCATTCAGAGAAACATTTATCTCATAGCGGAACACCTCTCAGGCAAGGACAACCAAATAGTGGATCTGTTCAGCAGACCCAGCCAACAGATGCACAAGTGGGAGATTCATCCCACAGTGCTACAACCATACTTCCAACAGTGAGGGCAACCAGAGATAGACCTGTTCGCCACAAAGGAAAACGCAAAATGCCAGTACTTTGCCACCAGGTTTCCACATCCGCAGTCACAGGGCAATGCGATATGGATGAACTGGTCAGACAAATTTGCGTACGCTTTTCCCCCAGCACCGTTATTACCGCTAGTGGCACGCAAACTACGCCAGCATTCACTGACACTGATCCTGGTCGCTCCAACATGGGCGTGGCAACTATGGTACACAACCTTTCTAGAACTTTCCGTGGTGCTTCATCAAAGGCTGCTGCGAACACCCACTCTTCTTACTCCGAGCCATGGAGACATACAGCAATCAGATCCGCAACAACTGAACCTTGCAATCTGGCTCCTGAAGTCTTAGAGTTTGGGTAACTAAACTTACCTCCTGACTGTATGAACATTATCAAAGAGGCAAGAAAACCTACTACAAGAGCATGTTACGCTGCAAAGTGGAAGCGTTGTGTCATTTACTGTAATAACAATGACATAAACCCACTAGATGCTTAAACGCAAAATATAATTTGCTATCTTTTGCACCTACATCGTTGCAATCTAGCTTATTCATCTAGAAGAATACACTTGGCTGCCATTGCAGCTTATCTTCAAAACGGGCAGCATCTTTCGCTGTTTAGAGTGCCTGCAATTAAAGCATACATGGAAGGACTCAAACGAATAATCCCCCCAAAACACCCACCTTATCCAGTATTATGGGTATCTTTCATAGTTTCACAGGCCTGAATCATTCCCAGTCGTCGGGGTGGGAGTCCCCGGTATATAAAATAGTAATGTCCTAAAGACATATATATATATATATATATATATATATATACTAATAGGCCAGAGGCCTCACATTCGTAACCTATCTGAGTCCTTTTGTAAAAAAGGACCAAACTTTGGCCAGGAGCCAATCAGCTACTACCACCCTCTAGAACCCTCCTGGAAGGAGCCCTAGTCCCTCAGATTTTCTACCGCACGTCGTGCTAAGGGAGTCTCCACTGAGCTCTGCTCAGGTTTCTGGTTTTTCTGGATTTTATCCATATTTTTCTCTTGCTATTTACTCTTGTGAAGGAGGGCTAGAGTCTACTATGTCTACCACTCCTACCTTGCGCCTCGTGTAAGAAGCTGAGACTGCATGTAGATGACAAACATGAAGACTACCTCTACTGTCTCTACCCTGACCATTCTGCCAAGGACTGTAAGGTCTGTCGCACTTTCTCTGTCAAGACTCTTAAAGACAGAGAGGGACGCCTGCTTCTGTGGCTTCAGAGATTGAAGGACAAGGATCAAGCAGTCTCCTCAGGTGAGAGCGAGTGTTCCTTAAGGAGCTCACTCCTCTTCCAAAAAGCAGAGATAGACTTCTCAAGGTCCGTCTAATATGCCTCCTCAAAAGAAGACGCCTAAGTCTTCAGAGGGCCGTCCGAAGACCATGGCAGTGAACACTTCTCTTCAGGAAACTACATTCAAAAAGCCTGTGCTAGTGTCTTCTGCCATGCCTGGGACAGCGTTGACAGTCACCATCTCTACGTCAACAGCGTCTGCCTTCACCGCCTTGACGACATCTACTTCAACTTCGTCGTCGTCTGGTAGGTCTATACCATCTGTTATTCCTGTCAAAAGACCATCGACGCCTCCGTCGTCGACAGCTCCTTCGTCGCCGAAGCCTTCGTCGTCGGCAAGAGTCCCTTCGACGTAGACTACCACCTCGTCGACGAGGCCATCGACAACTAAGCCATAGACGTCGACACCAGCGTCGACGAAGCCGTCAACACCAGCGTCGACGAAGCCATCGACGACGAGACCATCGACGAAACAGTCGACGACAGTACCGTCGACGAAGGCGTCGACGACATTACCGTCGACTAAGACGCCAACACTGCTGTCGACGCCGATACCGTCTATGACATCGTCGTTGTAGAAAACAGAGAAGTTTGCGGTGGCCGTCAGTTACTCACCGTCGACGACCACCCCGTCAACGGGCCCGTCGACGGAAAGCTCTCCCAAGATAAAGTGTATTTATACACACTTCGAAATGTCAACGCATACGCTGATGCCAGAAGCGACGTCTCCTAGCAGAGTCCAACCACTGCCGCCGGCCAATCTACTGGAGACTGAGGACTATGATGATGGAGCCATGTTCCCAGCGGCAACAAGCCCATCACAACTACTTGTTAAGGTACAGGAGAGTTCGGACAACGAAGACCTGGATCAGGAAGACATTCCTTATCAAGAGGAATATCATTCGCTTCCTCCTTCACAGCCTATGGTGAGCCTCCCGGCTTCAATTGTCACAGACCTCCAATTCCTTATAGCGGACTACAAACAGCGGTTCCCACCTGCTGCGCCACCTCCAGTGGTGCCACCTCAAGCTGTATCATCTGCCCCTCCTCCTCGCCATAGACCACCTCCACTGGTGATTACCCCAGATCCTGTGTCTCTGCCTCCGCAGCAATCTTCAGACGAAGAGGAAGCAGTGGAAGAGGAAGAGGAGAGTAAACAAGAAGAGGGAGAAATACAAGAGGATGAGTGGGACGAATATGTCATCTCACATCCAGCTTCCCCAGACCAGGCACAGGCGGACTCCCCTCCAGAGGACATCGGGGGGGGTTCACAATATTATAGAACGTGCAGCAGCGAGGTTCAAAATAGAAAAGACCATACAACCTCAGGACTGCTTCTTATACGACTTTAAGAAGCCATTCAAAAAGACGGTCCGGTCAATCCCGATTATTGAACACATCTGGGACCAGGGATTAACCCATTTAGTGCTAAGGCAATATTATCATTCTCTAATTTACATTGAAATGAATGGTCAGCTCTGCTGTAGTGCATGATGAGTTACCCTTGTCATTAGCATCCAAGGGGTTAAAGATAATGCAAAACCCCTCATCTCTACTTCCAGTGCCGGCCAGACTTGATAAGAAATACAAGGCCCCGGACAAGGCAACGGCATGTCTTACAGGCCATACTAAACTGGACTCTGATCACACAGGCGCGCAGCGGAAATCCAACAATCCGGCTGCCGCACTGACTGCGCCTCTGGACAAGGAAGGTCGTAAACTCGATAACATCGGGAAGAGGTTCTCCTCGATGTCGGCATTTAACGTCAGAGCAGCAAACTCGCTTGCGCTCCTGGGATGCTACAATCGCCAGATGTGGACAGATGTAGCACCATACCTAGGCTCACTGCCAGAGGAGCAGAAAGAAGTAGTCAAGAAAATACTCCTTGAAGGAGAGCGGTCCGCCTCGGAGATTATTGATATGGCGATGGATATCGCCTCAACAGGATTTCGCCAGCTGGTGGGGGCGGCTGTCCTTAGGCGCCAAGGCTGGCTGAGAGCTACATCTTTCCGGCCGGAAGTCCAAGCCAAGGTACTGGATATGCCGTTCGATGGCGAGCTTCTCTTCGGGAAGCATATCGACGAGATGCTCCAGGGTATCAAGAAAGATACCGAGACCGCAAGATCCCTGGGAACACTCCAGTACAAGAATACTTCCTTTCGAGGCTCCAGAGGAACAGGCCAGCAAACAAGAGGTGGATACCAGGGGTACAAATCCACCTACGGCTCGACCCAGCAATACAAGCCTCAATACCAACAGAGGCAACAAGGCCAGTCCTCTTACAATAAGTCCTCCTTTCGAGGGAGAGGAGGAAAGAAAGATCCCCCCAGAAGACAGTGACTTCTTTCTCAAACAGTCCTCCGCTTCTTCTCCATGTTACGTAGTTGGAGGAAAAATTTCCAACTTCCTCCACAATTGGCAAAAAATAACTACGGATTGTTGGGTTCTCCAACAGGTTCGGTTCGGGCATACTCTGGAGTTTGTGGACACTCCTCCTTCGAACCCTCCATGTCCCATGCCACACAAGAATCTTCATCTTCTTCAAGCGGAACTCTCACTAATGCTTCAAAAAGGAGCCGTAGAGAGAGTTCCTAGAGGTCAGAGGGGGAAAGGATTCTACTCACGGTTCTTCGTGATACGGAAAAAGGAGAAGAAATGGAGACCTATACTGGTTTTAAGGAACCTCAACACATACCTCAAAAAACAATCCTTCCGGATGGTATCCATTCAAGAGGTGTTACAACTCCTCAATTCCAGGGATTTCATGGTGTCCTTAGACCTCCAGGATGCCCTTTTCCACATACTCATCCACAAAAGTCACCGCCAATTCTTAAGGTTCACTGTGGCGGGCAGACATTACCAGTTCAGAGTGTTGCCTTTCGGCCTAAAGTCGGCGCCACGCATTTTTACAAAATGCCTATTTCCAGTGGCAGCCTACCTTCGCCAACAGCATCACCAGGTATTCCCCTACCTGGACGACTGGCTCATCAAGTCTCCTGCTCTAGAAGGTGTGAACAGGTCTTCCAACGTCTGTCTTTAGCTCGTCGAGAGTCTAGGACAGAGTTCTTCAATCTGTGGGGCGCGCCACCATCTCAGTGGGGGCGCCACTCCACTGCAATCTGACCTTCCTGCCCATGCATTTGTCTTGCTAACTCTCCCAGGAGGGGGTTAATTGATAGGGCTGAACTGCTTCAGCTGCAGTGGGAGGCAGGATGTCTGCTCTGCTAAAACCAAACCGAAACTGTTCCTTGCTCTTTCGATATCATGGCAGAGGAGACCCCTTGTCTCCCACTGCAGCTGAAGGATTTCAGCTCTATGAATTGACCCCCTCCTGGGAGAGTTAGCTCTTCCCGGGGAGGAGACAAATGTTCCAGCAATGTTTTAAAGCATGGGCAAGGTGGGCTCCGGCCAAGGGCACCAGCCTTTCAAAGGAGGGGGAGGGGGGGGGGGTTACTGAAAGAGCCAGCTCTGTTTGACAGAGTCTTGCCCTCATGACCTTGACATTTTTTTAAACAGTGTTGTAAATAGCGTTTTACCATCATTCATTTTTAATGTGTAAGAGTATTTCACAGACATTTTGCAGACAAAATGTGTTTATGCTCATGCAACATCCATATAAAAAGTTAATTTTAGATCAATAGAGGTCCTCACATATGAGAAATGGGTGGGTGTGACGGAGATTATTTGTAGTAATGTTAGTGAACTGCTGTTGTTACATACTGAAAACACATGTCACTATCCCTGAATTTCAGATGTACACACATTTAGTATTTGACCAAAGAAGGCATGAAAGAGCGGAGACTGAATCATAAAATCAAAGCTGCTCAGAACTGGGGCCCCCAAAATACATTTGGCCCACCGCCACCAAAATCCTTAAAACGTCCCTGAAAGTTTCTCTTAAAATTACAAAGGCAGGCACGCAAAATGCCAGCCAGCCATGTGCTGCTTAAACAGCCTGCAAATTGCTTGTCTTGATACTAAATAGTATGTATTCAGGGCCGGCTCTAGCACTAGTGGCGCCTGGTGCGAGAATCATTTTTGGTGCCCCCACACCCCAGGACTACCTCCTCGGATACTATCACCAGGCATATGTGCTATTCATAAGTTAATTCATAAGTTATTGCTGAACAAAGCTCCTCCCGCTGAGTTCGGCGCCGCATCCATAGGTCCGTGCCCAGTGCGGCCGCACCTGTTGCACTGCCCTAAAGCCGGCCCTGTATGTATTCATTTGTAATGTGACTTTTTATGTCTTTGTTCCCTTTTATTATCAGTCATGGATCATTCAGGCAGCTCTAGAAAACAATTAAAAGTTATTTCTATTTATATTTGCTGTTCAAAGTATGCACAGACAAGTGCTGAAAATACAGCTTTAGGTGACTACTTATTTTTATACCATCTGTGACATTAAAATAGTGAGCTGGCAACCCTAATCATAAGACTGGAAGTTTGAGGGATGAGCACAGTATTTCCTTCTACAACCCCGATCCCTGGTTACTGCCATAATAGCAATAGTTTAACACATTTGAAACCATACACTGTTGTCAATAACGTGCTGAGTTATTTCAAGTGTCTGGGATTTCACCTTGCATTCAGACAACTCGCTCTTCATTCTCGCCCTTCTCTTTCACCCTCACCCTGCACTCACACTGATCCTGATACACTCACACCAATCAACCACGTAAGGATTTCTAGAGAACATTTGTTTCTCGTGTATCAGCTCTGAGCTAGGGAGTGCTCGAAAAATCTGACACTTGTCTCTCTTATAGTCCCTGTCTTGGCTGAAAATGTCTGCAGAATATTCAGCTTTGGGAGAAACTGCTATCAAAACTCTCTTGCATTTCAGCTTGTCCTATTTATGTGAGATTGGGTTCTCAGCACTTGCAATATTAAAGGCTAAGTACCGTTCAAGACTGGATGTGCAGCATAACCGGAGGATAGCAGTAGCAAACATCCATCCACAGATTGACCGTCTCTGAAAAACAGGCACACCTGTCACATTTATGTTGGCTGTGTTATTATCAATCTGTCATGTGTAAAACAAAGCATTCTAGTGAAAACCATTTGTGCACATTTTATCTTGGAAAGTGGTGTTTTGAGCTGTGTAATAAGCCTCTATAATTTCACCACACCCACTCACAAACCTGCAGTTTACTAAACACTCTTATTGTATTGAACATTATTTGCTGGATATGCCCGGAATATGCGTGTGGGGCGTCGAGTCCAGAAATTTCAGTCAGGTGGTGGGGGGGCCCAACATCTAAAAACATTCATCAGGGGGGGCTCAGCCTACAAAAGTTTGAAGACCTCTGGTCTAGGACTTACACTCAATCAGGAAAAGTCAGTATTACAGCCCTCAACGCCTCACTTTCCTGGGAGCAATTCTGGACACACATCAAGAGACGGCCTTTCCATCTCCGGAACGTCAGGCCAAACTGAGGTCGCTGGCAGCACACATTCAGCTCAAAAAGACCATCAAGGTGCGACTTTTCAAGTCACTGCTAGGAATGATGTCCTAGCCTTGATACCTTCGGGTTTAGTCTGCGCGTTATAAGTTGCAAAATAAATAATGATGTCCTCCAACATCCTCCTGATTCCACACTGCCGCCTTCGAATGCGTCCCTTACACCATTTCCCCTGATGCCCCAGGGTCCTTCGGAAACTGAAAGCAGAGCATTGCACGTTGATCCTGGTAGCCCCAGCGTGGCCACGCCAACACTGGTTTACAGAACACCACCTATCGCTGGAGCCTCTGATTCCTTTCAGACCTTACCCGCATCTCCTCACCATGAACCAGGGGCAAGTCCAGCATCCAGATCTGACATCTCTCAGATTATCGGCTTGGCTCCTGAGTTCAGAGAGTTCCAGGACTTAGATATCCCTCAGGACTGCAGGGTTGTCCTAACCCCGGCCCGGGCTGACAGTACCAATAAGACATATTCCCTTAAGTGGAAGAGATTCTGTTTATGGTGTAAAGCTAACAAACTGCACCCGTTCTCGTCATCTCCGGCACAACTGCTGCCCTACCTGCTTCACCTAGCCAACTCTGGACTGGCACATGCCTCAATCAAAGTCCACCTGGCAGCCATATCTCGATTCAGACGCTCTTCGTCTGGTGCTTCTCTATGGTCCAATAGACTGATCAAGCCGTTTCTAAAAGGCTTATTCAGGACTTATCCTCCAGTGAGACCTTTACTACCAACATGGCAGCTCAATCTTGTCCTGGCGCAGTTGATGAAGCACCCCTTGGAGCCGATACATAAAGCGGATCTCAAATACTTGTCATGGAAAACAGCTCTCTTGCTGGCTCTCACGTCAGTAAGGAGGGTGAGGGAGCTACAGGCTTTCTGTATTCAGGACCCGTTCCTTCAGTTCAAACAGGACAGAGTCATTCTACGGACTAACCCCAAATTCATACCAAAGGTTCTGTCTGCTTTTCATCTGAACAGACCTATTGTCCGGAGATCTTTTTTCCCTAATCCATCCTCTACAGCAGAAAGATCTTTACATTCCTTAGATCTGAAAAGATGTCTAAAATTCTACCTTCATAGAACAGAACAATTTCGCAAATCCAACCAACTATTTATTGCCTTCAGCAGGCCCAGGAAGGGCCTACCATTGACAAAGAGCATTTCAAGATGGATCTCTGCAGCTATCGCCTTCTGCCACCAACAAGCGGGTCATCCTCTGCCAGCCAAGGTTCGGGCTCATTTCACTAGAGCGGTTTCCACCTCCATGGCGCTCTTTTCTGGAGTGCCCATTGTCGACATTTGCAGAGCGGCGACATGGAAAACACCACATAAGTTCACCAAGCACTACTGCTTGGATTCTGAACTTATGAAGGATGCAGCAGTGGGACAGGCGGTTCTCCGTCACCTATTCCATTAGAGGTGAGCCTTCTTCCTCTCATCCCACCTTTCCAATTTCACTGATTGCACATTTCTTATCTTGCTACTGTTTGCCGTTTCTTTTGTTGGACTATTGATAAGTTATCAGGTGTCTTGCATACTATATTATGCAAAATGTGCTGCCTACTACTCGCTACTCTGATTCAGGCATGTGAATCTATGAAAGATACCCATAATACTGGATAAGAAATGCGTTACTTACCTGTAACTGCAGTTATCCAGTATTGGTATCTTTCATAGATTCACATGCAACCCACCTGCCTCCCCTGGAAAGGCTCACCTTGGTTCTCTCAGTAGGTACTACTTAGCACTGTGCTTACGAAAATCTGAGGGACTAGGGCTCCTTCCAGGAAGGTTCTAGAGGGTGGTAGTAGCTGATTAGCTCCTGGCCAAAGTTTGGTCGTTTTTTACAAAAGGTCTCAGGTTACTAATGAGGCCTATTAGTATATACATATATATATATGTGTGTGTGTGTGTGTGGGGGGGGGGGGTGGTGTGTAGGTGTGTGTGTGGGGGGGTGTGGGTGTGTGTGTGTGTGTGTGTGTGTGTGGGGGGGGGTGTGTGTGTGGGGGGGTGTGTGTGTAGGACATTACTATTTTATATACCGGGGACGCCCACCCCGACGACGGGGAATGATTCAGGCATGTGAATCTATGAAAGATACCAATTCTGGATAACTGCAGTTACAGGTAAGTAACTCATTTCTTCACCTGCCTGGAACCTAAACATCGTTTTAACCAGACTAATGGGACCACCATTTGAACCGTTGCATTCCTGTGAATTACAATTTCTAACATGGAAGGTGGCTTTTCTTGTGAAGATTACTTCGCTTAAGAGTTAGCGAGCTGCAAGCCCTAACTATTCAAGAGCCATTCATCCAAATACATGCAAATAGGGTAGTCCTTAGAACAAATCCTAAATTTATGCCAAAATTGGTATCCCATTTTCATATCAATCAAACAATAGAACTGCCAGTGTTCTTTCCAAATCCACAGTCAGTACCTGAAAGGGCTCTACACACACTAGATGTCAAAAGAGCTCTTCTATACTACATTGATAGAACTAAGGATTTTAGGAAAACTAAACAGTTGTTTGTTGCCTTTTCACCACAACACAAGGGCAACCCCATCTCAAAATCTGGGTTAGCTAGATGGATAGTCAAGTGCATTCAAATCTGTTATCTAAAAGCAAAACGCACTTTAACAGTTCCCCCAAGAGCTGATTCTACACGCAAACTAGGGGCATCCATGGCTTTCCTAGGAAACATTCCTCTAGAGTAAATCTGTAGAGCAGCCACATGGTCTACCATACATACATTCACAAAACACTACTGTGTAGATGTACATTCCAAACAGCAAGCTGCTGTAGGACAGGCTGTTCTAAAAACACTGTTTCAGACTGCTGCAGCTGGCACAGGTAGCCACCGCTAAGGGAGAGACTGCTATACATTCTATGCACAGATATGAATTCAGCAGCCCACATGCCTCGAACGGAATATGCTACTTACCAGTATGCATCTGTTATTGGCATGTAGGGCTGCTGACATTCATATAGCAGGTGGAGGAGGGAGGGTAGAGTTGGAGGGAGGGTAGAGTTGGAGGGAGGGTAGAGTTGGAGGGAGGGTGGAGTTGGAGGGAGGGTGGAGTTGGAGGGAGGGTAGAGTTGGAGGGAGGGTAGAGTTGGAGGGAGGGTAGAGTTGGAGGGAGGGTAGAGTTGGAGGGAGGGTAGAGTTGGAGGGAGGGTGGAGTTGGAGGGAGTTGGAGGGAGGGTGGAGTTGGAGGGAGGGTGGAGTTGGAGGGAGGGTGGAGTTGGAGGGAGGGTGGAGTTGGAGGGAGGGTAGAGTTGGAGGGAGGGTAGAGTTGGAGGGAGGGTGGAGTTGGAGGGAGGGTGGAGTTGGAGGGAGGGTGGAGTTGGAGGGAGGGTGGGTGGGTGGAGTTGGAGGGAGGGTGGGTGGGTGGAGTTGGAGGGAGGGTGGGTGGGTGGAGTTGGAGGGAGGGTGGGTGGGTGGAGTTGGAGGGAGGGTGGGTGGGTGGAGTTGGAGGGTGGAGTTGGAGGGAGGGTGGAGTTGGAGGGTGGAGTTGGAGGGTGGGTGGAGTTGGAGGGAGGGTGGGTGGGTGGAGTTGGAGGGAGGGAGGGAGGGTGGAGTTGGAGGGAGGGAGGGTGGAGTGGGAGGGAGGGTGGGTGGGTGGAGTGGGTGGGTGGGTGGGTGGGTGGGTGGGTGGAGTTGGTGGGTGGGTGGAGTTGGTGGGTGGGTGGGTGGGTGGAGTTGGAGGGAGGGTAGAGTTGGAGGGAGGGTAGAGTTGGAGGGAGGGTAGAGTTGGAGGGAGGGTAGAGTTGGAGGGAGGGTGGAGTTGGAGGGAGGGTGGAGTTGGAGGGAGGGTGGAGTTGGAGGGAGGGTGGAGTTGGAGGGAGGGTGGAGTTGGAGGGAGGGTGGAGTTGGAGGGAGGGTGGAGTTGGAGGGAGGGTGGAGTTGGAGGGAGGGTAGAGTTGGAGGGAGGGTGGAGTTGGAGGGAGGGTGGGTGGGTGGAGTTGGAGGGAGGGTGGGTGGGTGGAGTTGGAGGGAGGGTGGAGTTGGAGGGTGGAGTTGGAGGGAGGGTGGAGTTGGAGGGTGGGTGGAGTTGGAGGGAGGGAGGGTGGAGTTGGAGGGTGGAGTTGGAGGGAGGGAGGGTGGGTGGAGTGGGAGGGAGGGTGGGTGGGTGGAGTTGGTGGGTGGGTGGAGTGGGAGGGAGGGTGGGTGGAGTGGGTGGGTGGGTGGAGTTGGTGGGTGGGTGGGTGGGTGGAGTTGGTGGGTGGGTGGAGTTGGTGGGTGGGTGGGTGGGTGGAGTTGGTGGGTGGGTGGAGTTGGTGGGTGGGTGGAGTTGGTGGGTGGGTGGGTGGGTGGAGTTGGTGGGTGGGTGGGTGGGTGGAGTGGGTGGGTGGGTGGGTGGAGTTGGAGGGAGGGAGGGTGGGTGGAGTTGGAGGGAGGGAGGGTGGAGTTGGAGGGTGGGTGGAGTTGGAGGGAGGGTGGGTGGGTGGAGTTGGAGGGAGGGACGGTGGGTGGAGTTGGAGGGAGGGACGGTGGGTGGAGTTGGAGGGAGGGAGGGTGGAGTTGGAGGGAGGGACGGTGGGTGGAGTTGGAGGGTGGAGTGGGAGGGAGGGTGGAGTGGGAGGGAGGGTGGGTGGAGTGGGAGGGAGGGTGGGTGGGTGGAGTTGGTTGTGGGTGGGTGGGTGGAGTTGGAGGGAGGGTGGGGAGGGAGGGAGGGAGGGTGGGGAGGGAGGGAGGGAGGGTGGAGTTGGAGGGAGGGTGGAGTTGGAGGGAGGGTGGGTGGAGTGGGAGGGAGGGTGGGTGGAGTGGGAGGGAGGGTGGGTGGGTGGAGTGGGAGGGAGGGTGGGTGGGTGGAGTTGGAGGGTGGGTGGGTTGGGTGGGTGGGTGGAGTTGGAGGGTGGAGTTGGAGGGTGGAGTTGGTGGGTGGGTGGGTGGAGTTGGTGGGTGGGTGGGTGGGTGGAGTTGGAGGGAGGGTAGAGTTGGAGGGAGGGTGGAGTTGGAGGGAGGGTGGAGTTGGAGGGAGGGTGGGTGGGTGGAGTTGGAGGGAGGGGTGGGTGGGTGGAGTTGGAGGGAGGGTGGAGTTGGAGGGTGGAGTTGGAGGGAGGGTGGAGTTGGAGGGTGGAGTTGGAGGGTGGGTGGAGTTGGAGGGAGGGTGGGTGGGTGGAGTTGGAGGGAGGGAGGGTGGAGTTGGAGGGTGGAGTTGGAGGGAGGGAGGGAGGGTGGGTGGAGTGGGAGGGAGGGTGGGTGGGTGGAGTTGGTGGGTGGGTGGGTGGAGTGGGAGGGAGGGAGGGTGGGTGGGTGGGTGGAGTGGGTGGGTGGGTGGAGTTGGTGGGTGGGTGGGTGGGTGGGTGGAGTTGGTGGGTGGGTGGGTGGGTGGAGTTGGAGGGAGGGAGGGTGGGTGGGTGGAGGGAGGGACGGTGGGTGGAGTTGGAGGGTGGAGTGGGAGGGAGGGTGGGTGGAGTGGGAGGGTGGGTGGAGTGGGAGGGAGGGTGGGTGGGTGGAGTTGGTGGTGGGTGGGTGGAGTTGGAGGGTGGGTGGAGTTGGAGGGAGGGTGGGGAGGGAGGGAGGGTGGGGAGGGAGGGAGGGAGGGAGGGAGGGTGGAGTTGGAGGGAGGGTGGAGTTGGAGGGAGGGAGGGTGGGTGGAGTGGGAGGGAGGGTGGGTGGGTGGAGTGGGAGGGAGGGTGGGTGGGTGGAGTTGGTGGGTGGGTGGAGTTGGAGGGTGGAGTTGGAGGGTGGGTGGGTGGGTGGAGTTGGAGGGAGGAGTGGGACGGGGAGGGGGGAGGGTGGAGTGGGAGGGTGGGTGGAGTTGGAGGGTGGGTGGCTGGGTGGGGTTGGAGGGGGAGGGTGGAGTGGGAGGGAGGGAGGGAGGGAGGGTGGAGTGGGAGGGAGGAGAGGGAGGGTGGGTGGAGTGGGAGGGAGGGTGAGGGCAGGGTGGGTGGAGTTGGAGGGAGGGTGGGGCGAGGGTGGGTGGAGTTGGAGGGAGGGTGGGGCGAGGGTGGGTGGAGTTGGAGGGAGGGTGGGGCGAGGGTGGGTGGAGGGTGGATGGAGTTGGAGGGAGGGTGGGTGGAGTTGGAGGGAGGGTGGGTGGCTGGGTGGGGTGGGAGGTTGGGCGGGCGGGAGGGAGGGTGGGTGGCTGGGTGGGGCGGGAGGGAGGGAGGGTGGGTGGCTGGGCTGGGTGGGGTGGGAGGGAGGGTGGATTGGGAGGGTGGGAGGGTGGATGGAGTGGGTGGGGTGGGTGGGTGGGTGGAGTGGGAGGGAGGGTGGGTGGATTGGGAGGGTGGGAGGGAGGGTGGAGTGGGTGGAGTGGGTGGAGTGGTGGTGGGTGGAGTGGGAGGGAGGGAGGGTGGGTGGAGTGGGTGGGTGGAGTGGGTGGAAGGGTGGTGGGTGGAGTGGGAGGGAGGGAGGGTGGGTGGAGAGGGAGGGTGGAGGGTTGGTGGGTGGAGTGGGAGGGAGGGTGGAGGGTTGGTGGGTGGAGTGGGAGGGAGGGTGGGGGGAGAGGGAGGGTGGGTGGAGTTGGAGGGAGGGAGGGTGGAGTTGGAGGGAGGGTGGGTGGGTGGGTAAAGTTGGAGGGTGGGAGGGAGGGTGGGTGGGTGGGTGGAGTTGGAGGGTGGGAGGGAGGGTGGGTGGAGTTGGAGGGTGGGAGAGAGGGTCGGTGGAGTTGGAGGGTGGGAGGGTGGGTGGAGTTGGAGGGAGGGTGGGGCGAGGGTGGGTGGAGGGTGGGTGGAGTTGGAGGGAGGGTGGGTGGAGTTGGAGGGAGGGTGGGTGGCTGGGTGGGGTGGGAGGGAGGGTGGGTGGATTGGGAGGGTGGGTGGATTGGGAGGGTGGATGGAGTGGGTGGGGTGGGTGGGTGGAGTGGGTGGAGTGGGAGGGAGGGTGGGTGGATTGGGAGGGAGGGAGGGTGGGCGGAGTGGGAGGGTGGGTGGAGTGGGTGGGTGGAGTGGATGGAGTGGGTGGGTGGAGTGGGTGGAAGGGTGGTGGGTGGAGTGGGAGGGAGGGTGGGTGGAGTGGGAGGGTGGAGTTGGAGGGAGGGTGGAGGGTTGGTGGGTGGAGTGGGAGGGAGGGTGGAGGGTTGGTGGGTGGAGTGGGAGGGAGGGTGGGGGGAGTTGGAGGGTGGGGGGAGTTGGAGGGAGGGTGGGTGCAGAGGGAGGGAGGGAGGGTGGGTGGAGTGGGAGGGAGGGTGGGTGGAGTTGGAGGGAGGGAGGGTGGGTGGAGTTGGAGGGAGGGTGGGTGGAGTTGGAGGGAGGGAGGGTGGGTGGAGTTGGAGGGAGGGTGGGTGGGTGGAGTTGGAGGGAGGGTGGGTGGAGTTTGAGGGAGGGAGGGTGGGTGGAGTTTGAGGGAGGGAGGGTGGGTGGAGTTTGAGGGAGGGAGGGTGGGTGGAGTTTGAGGGAGGGAGGGTGGAGTTTGAGGGAGGGAGGGTGGGAGGAGTTGGAGGGAGGGTGGATGGGTGGAGGGAGGGTGGATGGGTGGGTGGAGTTGGAGGGTTGGTGGGTGGGTGGAGTTGGAGGGTAGGGTGGGTGGGTGGAGTGGGAGGGTGGGTGGAGTGGGTGGGTGGAGTGGGTAGGGAGGGTGGGTGGAGTGGGAGGTAGGGGGGTGGAGTGGGAGGGAGGGTGGTGGGTGGAGTGGGAGGGAGGAGTGGGAGGGAGGGCAGGGAGGGTGGGTGGAGTTGGAGGGAGGGAGGGAGGGTGGGGGCAGGGTGTGTGGAGTGGGAGGGAGGGAGGGTGGGTGGAGTGGGAGGGTGGAGTTGGAGGGAGGGAGGGTGGAGTTGGAGGGAGGGTGGAGGGTTGGTGGGTGGAGTCGGAGGGTGGGGGGAGTTGGAGGGAGGGTGGGTGGAGTTGGAGGGAGGGAGGGTGGGTGGAGTTGGAGGGAGGGTGGTGGAGTTGGAGGGAGGGTGGGTGGAGTTGGAGGGAGGGAGGGTGGGTGGAGTTGGAGGGAGGGAGGGTGGAGTTGGAGGGAGGGAGGGTGGAGTTGGAGGGTGGGAGGGAGTGTGGGTGGAGTTGGAGGGTGGGTGGATGGGTGGGTGGAGTTGGAGGGAGGGTGGATGGGTGGGTGGAGTGGGTGGGTGGGTGGGTGGAGTTGGAGGGTTGGTGGGTGGGTGGAGTTGGAGGGTAGGGTGGGTGGGTGGAGTTGGAGGGAAGGTGGGTGGGTGGGGAGGGAGGGAGGGTGGGTGGGTGGGTGGAGTTGGAGGGAGGGTGGGTGGGTGGAGTGGGTGGGTGGAGTGGGTGGGTGGAGTGGGTGGGTGGAGTGGGTAGGGTGGGTAGGGTGGGTGGAGTTGGAGGGTGGGTGGAGTTGGAGGGAGGGGGGTGGGTGGAGTGGGAGGGAGGGTGGGTGGAGTGGGAGGGTGGGTGGAGATTTAGGGTGGGTGGGTGGGTGGAGTGGGAGGGTGGGTGGAGATTTAGGGAGGGTGGGTGGGTGGGTGGAGTGGGAGGGTGGGTGGAGATTTAGGGAGGGTGGGTGGGTGGGTGGAGTGGGAGGGTGGAGTGGTAGGGAGGGAGGGTGGGAGGGTGGGAGGGTGGAGTGGGAGGGATGGAGGGTGGAGTGGGAGGGAGGGATGGAGGGTGGGTGGAGTTGGAGGGTGGAGTTGCAGAAGGACTGGGTGAGCGGGTAGAAGATAGCGCAAATGGATATTGTTTGCACAAAAGCGAAGTGCTTAAGGGGAGATTCTGGAGAAGGGGCTATGTGCATAGGTGGAGTGTATGACTATCAGGAAGGTGTGCACAAGCCAGTGCATTGTGAGGAATATGCTACTTACCAGTATGCATCTGTTCTTGACATTCATATCTGTGCATAGATCGCCACCTAGTGTTTGGTTCGGATGATCTCACATTGTTGTCCTGGAAGAGTCTTCGAAGTATCACGAGATAGGTGGCTCCTCCCCTGGACTACAGTGCGCATGGGCATCGGCTCTATCCCCAGATTAGATTGTTTTTTTCCGCCATTGGGTTTGGTTGCATATTTGTTAACTCCAGTTCGGAATCGATTAAAAACTTTCTTTTTGGCCAAAAGGCCTTTAGTATATCGTCTGTATTGTCTTGCGATCGGTGCCCAGTTCTGTTGCAGCTCAGTTCCCGAGCCGGACATCCAGAGGAGCCGCGTGGCTTTTCAGCACTGAAGGCCCGGTCGACGCCAGAGGCCTTATCGACGAACCATCATGGAACGGAGCCCGTTCAAGAGATGTCCCGTGTGTAACTCAAAATTTCCTCACATCGACGTCCACCCGGTGTGCAACAAGTGCCTGTTGCCGGATCACGATGAAGCCAGCTCGACGTCCACCCGGTGTGCAACAAGTGCCTGTTGCCGGATCACGATGAAGCCAGCTGTATGGCTTGTTCTCGTTTCCGCTCCAAGACGACGATTCAACTTCGACGCGCAGCGCGCAAGGTAGCCCAGCAGACGGCACCTGACCCGGTGAACATGTTCGATGCCGGGGATGATGAGGGAGCAGAGCGGGAGGTTCGAGAGGACCTGTCTGATCCCGCATCAGAGATCGACTCCAGCTACGACGCTGATATTGAAATGGTTGATACTGAAGACGTCGTCGACGAGGCAGGAGACGACGATGGGGCCTTTGGGGCCATGGAATATAGTTCAAGCGAGGAGCTAGGCCCGAATGCTGATACTGGGGCCGAGACACTTAAGGCTCAGGTCGAGGGATCGCCACATGGCATTACCCAAGATCTTACACTAGGTTCTGCAGCCTCGCCTTCGGGCCCGGCTTCGGACACTTCTAAGGAGCCACGGGTTGCCAAGTCGAAACCGAAAGAGAAAGCTTTGGTCTCTACACAACCAAAAGCACTAGAAGCAAAATCGAAACCGAAAGTGCATATTGCTTTGGTCGGCTCGAAGTCCTCTGAACTATCTGCACCGACGAAGTAAAAAGGTGTTAGCGACCCGGTGAGGTAGCTAAAGGGTGTCGAGCCCAAGACTGGGACACCGAAAAAACTGGTCCAAGACGTTGACCCGAAAAAATCGGCGCCGAAGACCGTCGACACAGACAAAGGACTTGGAGCTCAGAAGATTCTCAATCCTACATGTCGACCAGACAAGGCTAAGAGCGGTACGGACCTAGAGTCCACGCCTGGCGGTGGCTCGAAGGAACCCGTCGAGTCGACGCAGCCGTCTGCCTCCTTCTCGAAGCAGGTGCCGGAATCGCTCAAGCGAATTAAGGAAATGGCTTCGGCTGTCGGACCAAAGGATACTCCACCACCAAAGCCTGCCAGTAAACCTCAAAAGTCGCCGGCGCCCATCCAGTTCACGCTGCCGCCGAAAGTGGGTACCTAAGGCCTTCGCCCCGAAGATGGCCGTCGAAGCGTCCAAGAAGGTGTCCACGGGGCCGAAGCCCACAACTGCGGTACTGGACACAAAGCATTGACAACCCTCGCTTGAAGAGCAGTCTGAACAATTCATCGATGCCGGCACGGGTAGACTTTCAATTTACAAACCAAAGATTGCCCCGGAACAGCCTATGGAGTCGTATAGAATCCTATTGAAAAAGGATTCTACTTCAACACCTGTTCTTGTCGAACCTATATCTCCACGTGGCCAAGACACTGCTCCTGTTACGCCCACTTACTCGGATGTGGAGACAGGGGAAGGTGACAATGAGGAGTAAAGCTATGTGGACACTGATCCAGAAGATCAAAATGAACCCTGGGCGGACGCTGCTGACCTAGGGGATCCACACACTGCCCCGGACAGTAATGTGTATGCTGTAAAAACATCGCCTACTGAAGACTCGGCGGCGTTTAATGCACTTATTGAAAGGGCAGCCAAAAATCATGATGTCCAGCTCCATGCTGACCCTATTGAAGTGGATTTTCTGTTTGACTCCTTTTCCACCTCAGAAAGAACTGTCAAGACTTTGCCAATGCTGAAGGGTGTCTTAAAACATGCTGGAGACATATTTAAAGAGCCCACAAGGGCCAGGGTAATAAACCCCAGAATTGAAAAGAAGGACAAACCGAAGCCTGGGGACCCTACCTAGATTAAGGGACAGTTGCCGTTGGACTCTCTGGTTGTTTCCAATGCCCGGAAGAGGGCGAACTCGCAAACAACGGGTGATACTCCTCCCCCTGACAAAGAATCTAAAGTGCTAGAAGCATCAGGGAAAAGGGTGGCAGCTCAAGCAGCCAATATCTGGCGCATTTCAAACACTCAGGCACTCTTAGCCAGATATGACGGGGCACATTACGATACACTTGAGACCTTGTTACAACACTTGCCAGATGAATATAAGGAGGCAGCAGAGATGCTCATTCAGGAAGGAAAGCTCATAGCAAATGCTTCTATCAAGTGTGCACTGGATGTAGCAGACACCGCGGCCAGAGCCATTAACACCAGTGTGATGTTGAGGCGACATGCCTGGCTCAGAATCTCCGGGTTCAAGCCAGAGATACAGACCACCATACTAAATCAGCCTGTAAACCCTGATCATTTATTTGGCCCAGAGGTGGACACCACCTTGGAAAAAATCAAAAAGGATTCTGAAACTGCAAAGTCTATGGGGGCTCTCCAGTCGCAGCAGTTCAGG
The DNA here is from genome assembly GCF_964263255.1 of Lissotriton vulgaris. NCBI lineage: Eukaryota > Metazoa > Chordata > Amphibia > Caudata > Salamandridae > Lissotriton > Lissotriton vulgaris. The sequence goes on along the minus strand of NC_141700.1, from coordinate 772,552,988 downwards.
GGTGGTTCTTTTCGTCGCTCAAACAATAGAGGAGTTTCCAGAGGCCAGCTGTCCCAGCAAACACAGTACAATAAAGGTGGCGCGCAAACAACATACACCAAACAAAGTAGAGGTGGCTATTGTGGAAACTGCGCCAAGGGCAGAGGGCGTGGAAACAGCTCCCGATCCTCCGCCACTAACAAACAGCGACGCCTTGTCACTGCCCCCCCACCATACAACACCGGTCGGGGGGAGACTACAACAGTTATCCAGTATTATGGGTGTCTTTCATAGATTCACATGCCTGAATCATTCCCCGTCGTCGAGATGGGAGCCCCGGTAAATAAAAAAGTAATGTCGTATAGACATACATAGAGAAAAGTAGGCCTAAGGGCCTTGCCTTAGTAGCCTATCTATGTCCTTTTGTAAAAAGGACCAAACTCTAGAAGGTAGCCAATCAGCTACCACCTCCCTCTAGAACCTTCCTGCCAGGAGCCTCAGTCTCTCAGATTTTCTACCGCACGTTGTGCTAGGGAGTCTCCACCGGAGTTCTCCTCAGGATTCCAAGATTTATCGCTTTTTCTCACAAAAGTTGGATATTTTCCTCTTCAGACAACAATGGCTGAACAGCAGAAGAAAGGACTTTTCAGAGTCTGTTCATCCTGTGGTAAGAAGAGACTGCATGTCGATGACAGGCATGAGACTTACCTCTACTGTCTTTACCCTGATCATTCTGCAAAAGAATGTAGAGTTTGTAGAACTTTCTCTACAAAGACTCTTAAAGACAGGGAAGGAAGACTGCTCCTCTAGTTAAACAGACTCAAAAACTGTAGCGATTACCAGCAGATGCAAATACAGAGGGAGAAAAGGCCGACATCGCTGCGGCACTACAACTCCCAGAACGCCCTGGGTCCTGGCGAACCGGAACACACCTCCCGGGCAGCAATAAGAACACTCCCCTGATGTTGCCGAGTGCTTGTCAATCCTTCCGGTAGCTGTGACTGAGCTTGTGCAGATTACTCCTCGAGTGTAGAGTAGGTGTGGCGGACGCTTTCCTTCCCGCTGGAGGACGCCGAGTGCAGGTGTGGGCGGACGCTTTCCTTCCCGCTGGAGGACGTCGTGGAACTAAAGACAGATTGCCGCAGACGTTCTATTTCTGTGATAAAGAGGTAGGACCTCTTACTAAAGCACGGCCGTGCTAGTATTGTTGTTGGGTCCTTCCTGATCTTTTATTCTTTCTCCCTGGTGGAACTATATAATATATTTCCCTTTGACTTTGGAACATTTCGAACCTTGTTTGCCAGTAGTGACTTTAACTACTTGGGGGTGTGGAACGCTATCCTGTATTCCTATTGGTTTGTGCTGTGGTGGAACAGCTACAGACCCTCTGAAACCCACAAAAAAAAAGACAACGAAAATCAGGCTATCATAGCGTGGGCTTTTAGTAAGTGTTCGCTTTACCATCAGATAACAGACAGAAGGGGCGTATTAGCAAAACATAATCTAATCAGTGGCTCTTGTGTTTTCTAGAACTGTTGTGAATCCGAAGACCTCCGAGACCTTTGACCAGACTTTGAGGGGTGTCTTCTCAACAACCTCCCTGATTAACTAACCCTTCCCCCTTCCCGGAGTAGTACCTGTCCCTGGCGTGTAAGCTCACACAGGGAGGGTCTGTGCTATTGGGTATCGGTAAGAATATCGTCACGCTGTGGTCCCCGCTGGCTAGATACCTCAGGTTAGTGGCTTGTGTGTTCTCTTCTTGGGTTTCATTTCCACTGCTAACCGCGACAAAAACAGAGATGATGCACTGTCTTCAGAGGAAGGTGAAATGGCTTCAGTCATCAAAACTATCCCTGAAGAGGCCAAGGGGTGCTTCCCCTAACCCTACAGACGTCCCTCCTAAAAAGACTACCAGAAAGTCTTCTGAGGTACAATCCGTCACGTCTGAAAAGGAGGTTTCCACCTTCAGAAAGCCATCTCACACATCGACCACGAGTTTGTCGTCTTTTTCCTCAAGAAAAACAGCCTATGTCTCCACATCGACGACTACGGTGTCAACGACGGTGGCATAGTCAGCCTCTTCGACGATAACTCAATCATCGACAACGGGTAAGCCACTGTCATCGATTATACTTATAAAAAAGCAATCGACGTTGCTTAAAGTTACGTCTACGACATAGTCAACGACGACACCGTCTATGACCAAACAAAAACCATCGACGCCTGCATCGACGACGAATGGTACATCGTCGACGTCGAAGCTATCGTCGACTAGCATGACGTCGACGACTAAGTCACCGCCGATGACGAAGACACAGTCGACGACCACACCGTCGACGACGAAGGTGCCGTCGGCGACCGCACCGTCTACGACTAAGGTACCGTTGGCAACCGCACCATCGACGACGAAGGTACAGTCGACGACCGAGGTACAGTCGACGACCGCTCCATCGACGATGAAGGTACCGTCGACGACCGCTCCGTTGACTAAGGAACTGTCGACGAAGGGAACGATGTCGACTGGTCCGTCGACTACCACACTGTCGACAATTGAATCGTCGACGCCATGGAAAAAATCAGATTTGATTCCGCCAAAGAGGAAGGATAAAAATCCGATTACACCAGATCTGACATCCCCAAGCAGGGTACAAAAACTACTCCCAACTTGTCTCCTACAGAGTGATGAATCAGAAGATGACCAGTATGACCAAGCTACTAGTCTTTCAGATCTTATTGTAAAGTGCCAGAGCACAGATGATGATGATGGAGATGTCATTCTAACGGAGGAGACTGTACATACGCAAGTACAAAAACAGGTCACTCCTATGGTTTGCCTTCCAGTATCTATTGTCTCAGATCTTCAATTCTTGATCACAGACTACAGAAAACGATTACCAGAATCACCAGCATCCACCAAACCGCAACCATCTCCAAAGACCAGACCACCACCTTTGGATCTCCCTCAGGAGAGAGAAGCGGTTCATAATATTCAGTCCTCAGACGACGACGAACCAGAAGGGGAGGTACGGGATGACTTGTCCATTAACAAAGATGAAGTGGATTATATCGCTCATTCTCCGGCCACACCTGAACCTCCTACTTCGGAATCCCCACCAGTTGACATTGGAGGATTCCACAACTTGCTGGAAAGAGCAGCCACAAGATTCCACATGGCTATGGAATCACAGGAAACAGACTGTTTTCTATATGATTTTATAGATCCGATCAAAACGACAACCAGATCAATTCCCATAATTGAACACATATGGGAACAAGGCCAGCAATTGATGCAAACTCCAGCATCGATCTCTATAGTGGTACCCAGACTGGATAAAAAAATATAAGGCACCAACAACAGCAGCTACCTACCTTAATGCGCATCCCAAACCAGATTCAGAAGTCACACAAGCGGCTCAAAAGAATTCAAGAAATCCGTCTTCTCCACTGTCAGAACCACCAGACAAAGAAGGCAGAAAATTAGACCGCATAGGCAAGCGTTTTTCAACCACGTCAGCCATGACTATCAAAATAGCGAACGCCATTGCCCTAATAGGGAGATACAACAGGCAATTATTGGAGGACATTGCCCCATACCTGACAGAAATACCTGAAGATTCAAAGGAGGAAGTCCAATCCCTCCTAAAAGAAGGACAAACGTCTGCATCAGAGATAATCGATTGCGCTGTAGATATCGCAATGACAGGCTTCAGGCAAATGGCAGGTGCAGCATTCTTAAGGAGACAAGGGTGGCTCAAGGCAACATCCTTCCGCCAAGAAATTCAAACTAAAGTTTTAGACATGCCCTATGACGGACAGCACCTGTTTGGTGAGAAAATAGACGAGGCCCTACAGGCAATCAAAAAAGATACAGACACAGCACGAGCTCTAGGCACGTTACAGTTCAGAAACCAGTCCTTTCGAGGGAACAGGGGTAGAGGTCAGCTTTCTTACAGAGGATCCTACCAAGGAAAATCCTCCTACTCCTATAATCAAAGCCGGTCACAATACCAACAACGGCAACAGCAGCAAGGCCGCCAGACATCCTATGGGAAATCTAACTTCAGAGGAAACCAGCAGGCGGACGCCAATGACCGTTTCCAACAGCTAGTCCCTCCACCATCTCATTCTTTCAAAATAGGAGGCAAACTCACTCACTACCTCCATAATTGGAAATCAATAACAACGGATCGGTGGGTGATCCAATTAATCCAATACGGGCACTCATTGGAATTCAGTTCAATTCCCCCAATAACTCCTCCTCGCAAGATCCAACACAACCATCAGCTCAAAAAGGGAAGGGGTTTTATTCCCGGTTCTTTCTAATACAACAAAAGAGGAAGAAATGGAGGCCCATACTTGATCTCAGGGCACTCTATTCATTCTTGAAGAGCCAATCCTTTCGGATGGTGACCCTTCAGGAAATCTCTAGAGGAAGGAGACTTTGACGTCTTTGGACCTGCAAGACGCATATTACCACATCCCAATACACAAACGCCACAAAAAATTTCTAAGATTCGCTGTAGCAGTACAGCACTACCAATTCTGTGTCCTCCCATTCGGCCTCAAATCGGCACCTCGCGTTTTCACAAAGTGCCTCTCTCCAGTGTCAGCTTTCCTACGCCAGCAGGGACACCAGGTTTTCCCCTACCTGGACGACTGGTTGGTGAAAGCACCATCGATGACAGGCGCACAAATGTCTTCCAACGCCTGTCTCAATATTTTCGAACTGGGTCTGACTCTCAATCACGAGATATCAACCTTGCAGCCCTCCAGAGTTATAACTTTTCCGGGGGCGACTTTAAATACAGCATCTTCAACAGCGTTCCCATCGCAGGAAAGGAAAAACAAAATAATTACTATGGCCACCGCAGTGACTTCAAAGAACACCATCCGAGTCCGTACTTTCAAGTCCCTCCTAGGGATGATGTCCTCATGTATACTACTCATTCCGCACTGTCGGCTCAGAATAAGTCCCCTCCAAGAGGCCCTGACCAAGCAGTGGACTCAGTGCACAGACTCTTTCGAGGATCACATCGTGATTACTCCACAAATCACCAAGGCCTTACATTGGTGGAAGACATCCACAAACCTATCACAAGGACTAACGTTCCTGCTGCCTCCAACTCCACATGTCATAACTACAGACTCCTCTCTAGAAGGATGGGGAGCAGTACTTCAAGAATTACAAATCAGTGGCAAGTGGACAGACCAAGAGAGGAAACTCCACATCAACCTCCTAGAACTGAGGGCAGTTTTCCTATCTCTCCAAGCTTTCCTCCCGCCCATCAAAGGCTCAGCAGTGCTTGTACGAACAGACAACACAACAACAATGCACTACCTGAACAAGCAGGGAGGGACACGTTCGCTGACACTATCTCGCGAATCGCAAAAAATTTGGAACTGGCCAGTACTACACAATATCAAGCTTACAGCAGAGTTTGTCCTAGGCAAGGACAGCGTCATAGCGGACGCTCTGAGCAGACAGAGGTCTCTATCCCACGAATGGGAACTCAACCAGACAGTTCTAAACAACATTTTCTCGAAATGGGGGAGACCGCAGATCGATCTTTGCCACCAGGGAGAACGCCAAATGCCACAACTTCGCAGGCTGGCATCCCCAATCGCGGTCACTAGGAAATGCATTTTCCATCGCATGGCACCACGTGTTTGCGTACGCATTTCCGCCATTTCCCCTGATAACAAGAGTAATTCGGAAAATGAAAACGGAGCACTGCACACTGATTCTCATTGCCCCGTTCTGGCCGAGGCAGCACTGGTTCACGGACCTTCGTCGCCTCAGTCCAACCCTCAATCCATCTGGGCCAGCGTCCATCCCTACTCACGATGTCCAAAGGCCAAGTCCTCCACCCGAATCTGAAATCTCTCAGATTATCGGCATGGCTCCTGAGTACCGAGAATTCTACCAACTAAACATTCCACAGGAGTGCAAGAATGTCCTAGCAAAGGCAAGAGCAGACAGCACAAACAAAACTTATTCCTTAAAATGGAAATGCTTTTGCGTCTGGTGTATGGACAACGATCTCCATCCCTTTCAGATCACTCCGGAGCAGCTCCTTCCATATTTATTACACTTGGCACAATCGGGACTTGCCCATGCCTCCATCAGAGTTCATCTGGCAGCCATCTCCCGCTTCACAAGAACTTCAAAAGGACCATCTCTCTGGTCCCACAGGTTAATTAAACAATTCCTTAAAGGACTCTACAGATCCTTTCCTCAACCACGCAGAATTCCACCAACATGGCACCTTAATGTGGTACTCAACCAATTAATGAAACATCCGTTTGAGCCCATCCATAGGGCTGATATCAAATACATTTAATGGAAAACAGCCCTACTTTTAGCCCTGACCTCAGCAAGACGAGTCAGCGAGCTACAAGCTCTTTTCATTCAAGATCCCTTCATGCAGTTCCGGGAAGACAGGGTGATTTTGAGGACAAATCCTCGCTTCATTCCTAAGGTCCCCTCGGACTTCTACTTAAATGAAACGCTAGTCCTCAGATCATTTTTCCCAAATCCTAGTACTGCAGCTGAACGATCCCTTCACTCTTTGGACCTAAAGAGATGTCTTAAATTTTACCTGGACAAAACAAAGCATTTCAGGAAAACAAATCGGCTTTTCATCGCCTTCAGCAGGCCAAGAAAAGGCATGCCGCTTTCCAAACAAAGCATTTCAAGATGAATATCCTCTGCAATTGCCTTTTGCCATGATAAAGCCGGACGACCGTTACACTCCAAAGTCCGAGCTCATTCCACAAGAGCTATGTCCACATCGGTGGAGTGCCAATTCTGGACATTTGCAGGGCAGCGACCTGGAAGTCGCCACACACATTTACCAGGCCCTACTGCCTGGATACGGAACTGATCCAGGATGCAGCTGTAGGCCAGGCTGTACTTCGCCATCTATTCCAGTGAGATGAGCCTTCCTCCTTCCTGCCATCCTTTATTGGTATGCACATTTACTTCTTTATTGTATTTACTTGTTGACGGTTGCTAGTCGTATGATATGTTATCTCAGACTGCTTATACTGTCTCTTTACAAATGTGCACAATGTATGGCTCGCTACTCTGATTCAGGCATGTGAATCTATGTAAGACACCCATAATACTGGATAAGAAATGCGTTACTTTCCTGTAACTGCAGTTATACAGTATTGGTGTCTTTCATAGATTCACATGCAACCCTCCTGCCTCCCCAGGAAGGTCTCCTCTCTCTCTATCATATATTATGCCTACCTAGCTTGGTGCGTACGAAAATCTGATAGACTGAGGCTCCTGGCAGGAAGGTTCGAGAGGGAGGTGGTAGCTGATTGGCTACCTTCTAGAGTTTGGTCCTTTTTACAAAAGGACATAGGCTACTAAGGCAAGGCCCTTAGGCCTACTTTTCTCTATGTATGTCTATAGGACATTACTTTTTTATTTACCGGGGCTCCCATCTCGACGACGGGAAATGATTCAGGCATGTGAATCTATGAAAGACACCAATACTGGATAACTGCAGTTACAGGTAAGTAACGCATTTTCTTCTTGCCAGTCTGGAAATCCATCACCACAGACAGGTAGGTCAGGAAGCTTATCCAGTACGGTTATTGTCTGGAGTTAACATCCACTCCACCCACCATACCCCCAAGACACCGTCCTATGTCCACAGAGAATTTGCACTTATTGCAGCAGGAGGTACTCGTCATGCTGCAAAAAGGAACAATCAAACTCGTGCCTGTGGAAGAAAGAGGCACAGGAGTGTATTCACTGTACTTCTTAATCCCAAAAAAGGACGAGTCCCTCAGACCCATACTGGACCTCAGACCCTTGAACCAGTACATATTGTCAGAACACTGTCACATGCTAACACTGCAGCAGGTCCTACCGTTGCTCAATCAGGGAGATTTCCTCGCAACATTAGATCTGAAGGATGCATACTTTCATATTCCGCTACACCTGTCACACAGAAAATACCTCAGATTCACCGTTCAAATGGAAGCGGTTCGTCATTTATTATGCTGACCACATCAATCCGCTACATGCATCTACTCACAACATCATTTGTTATCTGTTGCATCTATACAAATGCAATCTGGCCTATGCTTCCATTCGTATACATTTGTCTGCAATAGCTGCTTATCTACAAAACGGGCAGCACCTCTCACTTTTCAGAGTACCTGCCATCAAAGCTTTTCTGGAAGGACTCAAACGAGTCATTCCTCCCCGGACCCCACCGGCTCCTGAATGGAACCTAAATGTGGTCCTCACCAGACTGATGGGTCCACCTTTTGAGCCTCTACTTTGATGCGAGATTCAGTTCTTAACATGGAAAGTGGCTTTCCTGATAGCGATGAAATCGCGAAGACGTGTTAGTGAAGTCCAGGCACTAACTATCCAAGAGCCATTTATACAAATTCACTCCAACAGGGTGGTGCTTCGCACTAACGCTAGGTTTCTTCCTAAGGTGGTTTCGCAGTTCCATATCAATCAGACAATGGAACTGCCTGTGTTCTTCCAAAATCCTGAGTCCGTGGCGGAGAGAATGCTGCACACACTAGACGTCAAGAGAACCTTAATGTACTACATTGATAGGACCAAAGATTTTTGGAAAACAAAACAACTATTTGTAGCCTTTTCGCCACAACACAAAGGCAACCCCATTTCCAAAGCAGGCATAGCCAGGTGGATCGTTAAGTGCATTCAAATTTGTTATCAAAAAGCCAAGCGCACTTTAACGGTCCCCCCACGGGCCCTCTCCACCCGTAAGTTGGGGGCCTCCATGGCTTTCCTTGGAAATATTCCTTTAGAAGACATATGTAGAGCAGCCACATGGTCTACCACACACACATTTACGAAACACTACTGTGTAGATGTGCACTCCAAACAGCAGGCAGCTGTAGGGCAGGCTGTTCTAAAAACACTTTTCAAACTGCTACAGCTGGCACAGGCGGCCGCCGCTAATGGAGGGACTGCTATGTATTCTATGTACAGATATGAATTCAGCAGCCCACATGCCTCGAACCGAATATGCTACTTACCAGTATGCATCTGTTCTTGGCATGTAGGGCTGCTGACATTCATATCGCCCGGCGCCTGTAGCGGCTGCAGCACTTAGAATCACTCTTAGCATGGTCATCACTCACAGTGTTACACTCAATCTTTGCCACAATGGCTAAAAACAATCTGGGGATGGGGTTGATGCCCATGCGCACTGTAGTCCAGGGGAGGAGCCACCTATCTTGTTATACTTCGAAGACTCTTCCAGGACAACAATGTGCGATCATCCGGACCCAACACTAGGCGGCGATCTATTCACAGATATGAATGTCAGCAGCCCTACATGCCAAGAACAGATGCATACTGGTAAGTAGCATATTAGTTACTCTCAAACTGCCATTCATATGCGCCGTTTCGGGGGGTGAGTTATCGAACATGGACAAAAAGGCCTGCTGCCCCCTCCCAAATCGTAAAAAAAATGCTGGGTAGCTCAGCCATAGGAACTCACCATGTCACGCTCTCAAGGGTAGGCGAACGCTCTTTCAACCAGTTTGTGCCACCTTATCTGATAAGTTCTGCTGCATGCACTCTTGTTTTCAGTGCATTGATCTTTGTTTATACTGTAAGTTGCAGGGAGACCTCTGCTTTACCACATCATGGAGAGAATAGCATTTTCCAAGATTGTTTAACGTTTGGTGATTTGGTACTTGTATTTTCTCTTCAATTGTATTTTGTCACCTTTCTATAAAAAACTGCTTTTGACATAAATAATTGACATGACAGCTAAAGTGTTTTTGTTTTAATCCCCCGATTGTAGCTAAGTCAGATATGTCCCAGTCAGATCTTACGTTAAATATATCTATCCAGAACTGTTAGCTTGCCCTTACCTAGGTGGCATGCTGCGTCGCAACTGGACGCTCTTGAGGACAGTTCGTGGATGTGATCTTGTGGGTGCAAAAGTTGAATAATGTGCTACCTACAGTGATGGGGTTGTGCATATTTTAAAATGTTTTGACACTTCTCTGGATCTCAAGCTTGTGTCTCACTACTCTTTGCGAACGCAAGCAGATGCTAGTCTAGACGGTTCTATTAAATATCACCCTCACCTATTTCTTTCCTTGTTCACCCTCACCCAACGTTCACTTCTCCATCGCCTGTGTGTGGTCTGAAGTCCTGCATACGTTCATTTTCAAATATGCTTAAGATACTGGACACATTTGTTACACACATGGTGATTAGTTATTTTTTTGCTTCGTGATAGCCCTCTTTTCATAATTTGTGTTTTCATTTAGTTTTCCCTTGCCCCTCAAAGGCTGATTATTCTTTTAGTCGTCTCACTGTAGGATGCTGACTCTGTATATACTATACCAAAATGAGGTATAGTTTGCACAGTCCAGTGGAACCCAAAAGGTAGGCGGAGGTAAAGTAGTTGGCACCTTACTCTCCAATTGTGATAGTGTGGTCGAGCACGAAGGCTTTATCAGAGGACAGTGTTAAGCATTTGTTGTAACACTCAATCCGCAAATCATTTCACACACTCAGACTGAACTTCAGACCAATTGTTTTTGTATAAGAATTATCCTTTATTTTATTTCCTAGAACTAAGCAAGCCTGGCACAGATAAGTGATAAATACTTTGAGGTAATATACAGTCTGTAAACAGTTTGAGTTGCAATTGTAATTGTACTTTGATTTGATTACAGTAGTGTTACTGATAATGCAATGCTTTTCAGAATACAGTGCATATACTTTGTATAGGATTTCTAGGTTTATCATGCAAGTTACTTTTAAGATTACTTTTCTTACACAGTGCAGTTTACCTGGATACTGCACTGGAAAATTTCCTGTAAACATGCTAGTGAAAGCGTTTTGGTTATTTAGTTACAATTCTAAAGGATTTCTCAGATTTTCCAACTCCACACTTAGAAACTTTTCATAGACAAGCATTTGCAATGCAATAGGTCTCGCATTAGGAAAGTGTGAGCTATTGGTATTGTAAATGACAATTTTTTAAATATGTTTGCTTTGAAAATATATAAATAATAGCATTGTTATTCACAAAGCCAATAGCTTACTTTCCTAATGCGAGTCCTATTGGCTATGGCAATGCTTGTTGGTAGCAAGCAAGGACAGTGCTGTTGTGATGCTGGAGTGATGCTGGAGTGATGCTGGAGTGATGCCGAGTGTCTTTTGGGCAGTTACATCCACGCTCTTATGGACACTGCAAAACAGCTTGCTCTTAAATTGTCTGAAGAGAACAGACCGAATTTTAATGAGGTGTTATTGAACACTCAAGCTGCTGCACACCAGGTCATTCAGAGTTGCTTGGACACTGGATTCTGTTGCCAGGATTATGGGGTCTTCGGTGGCCACAAGAAGTGCTTGGCTCAAGTCGTCAATTCTCTCCAGATGTGCAGGCAACACTTCTTGACCTCCCTTTTGATGGTTCTGGGCTGTTTGGTAAAAAGGCCGACACAGCTTTAGAAAGATTCCATGACAACGAGGCTTCAGCCAAGTCAGTGTCTAGCATTCCCATCTCCTCAAAGGATTCTCGACGTACAGGAAATTATTCCTTTGTTTTTACAATGGAGCGGTCGTTCCAGTCCTGAAGGTCCTTTGCCTGCTTGGTCTATTTGCATCCTGCATTTTGTTGGTCAACCATGCACGCTGGCACATGAGGGCGCTCCAGTGGTGTCTCCGCAGGCAGTGGTATCAGCACCACGGAGATCTCAGGCAGTCTGTGAGGATCTCCAGAGAAGCTGCAGCGGATCTGTCTTGGAGTGTGGAGGGCGATCTGTCTCAAGGAAAGCCTTTCCATCTGCCTCCGTCGGTGGCCACAGTAATAACTGATGCATCCACGTTAGGGTGGGGTGCTCATCTGGGGGACCTGGAGATCAAGGGTCTTTGGTCTCCAGAGGAAAGGTTGCTTCACATCAACCTTCTAGAGTTGTGGGCGATACCTTTGGAGCTCAAGGCCTTCCTCCCCTCCCGGTTAGTCGGTTCAAGTCCTGACTGACAACACTACTGCGATGTGTTATGTCAACAAGCAGGGACGAGTTGGGTTGCATTGTCTCTGCAAAGAGCCTCTGCGTCTCTTGTCCTGGCTTCAGGACCATCAGATTTGTCTGATGGCAAATCATCTGGCTGTAGTTCTGAATGTGCGTGCAGTCTGTCTGTCGGCAGTTCTCTGCCCACCATGAGTCGAGGCTTCATCCGGAGGTGGTCCGTCACGTCTTTCGGACATGGGGAACTCCTCAGGTGGACCTATTTGACACTCACGAGAACGCTCACTGCCTGTCAGTCTCTAGTATCCGATGCAGGGAGCTTTGGGGGACTCGTTTCAGTTGTGTTGGGGCTCACGACTCCTTTACGTGTTTCCTCCCATAACCTGGATTCCTCGGGTTCTGAGGAAGATTCGCCAAGACAGGGCCCAAGTTATATTGATCGCCCTAGATTGGCCAAGAAGGGTGTGGTACACAGATCTTTTCCACCTCTCCTCGTGCTCTCCGCTCTGTCTCCCTCTCAAGACAGACCTCCTCTCGCAGGGGCAGGTTCTACACCCCCCACCTCCAGAGCTTGCCCCCGCATGCCTAAAGATTGAATGGGGCAACCTGAATTCTTTCTCTCTCCCACCTGACGTAGTGGACGTTATTTTGTCCGCCAGACGTCAGTCCACAAAGTCTTATTTATTCCTATAGGTGGTTCAAATTTGTAATTTGATGTGGGGAGAATTCTATTGACCCTTTGAGGGCTTGTTTATCTAACATCCTTCAGTTTGCTCTCTCTAACGCAGCAGGGCTTTGCTGTGGCTACGGTAAAGGGCTATTTATCGGCTTTGTCGGCATTCCTTTGCTTGCTGGATCAGCAGTCTTTGTTTAAATCACCTATTGTGTTTAATGTTCATTAAGGGCCTTACCAACAAATTTTCACCCACTTCATTTGTTTGTGCCTCACTTGGACTTAAATTAGGTCTTAACCTACTTGATGTCCAACTGTCCTTAAAACCTGTTTGTCCCAACATTCCGAGGCACATCAAGACTCCAACATTCTATTGAGTTCAGAGCAAAGGCACTGACTGAGCAGGTGGTGGAAAATACGTTACAATACATATGCAGGGTACTACACATTAGTTATAACTGAAGTATAAGATTTCACAGTAGGGTGTAGGATATTGTTACCTATGACTGATGTTATATGTGCCTTCCAAAACCCCTCTAAAACTGGTTGAACAAGTAAATCCATTTTCAGGTAAAATAGTTGCCATTTTGACTTTTTGAGGGACTTGCTTGGAATTGCCAGTTTGGGGACACTGCCACAAAGATTTTAGTGATGAGATAGCAGTACCAGTGAATAATATTCCCGGTTGACCCGTGTGGTGTACTAAATCACATTGGCAATATTGTCATTTCGCGATCCTTGACATGGAGTACAATGGTGCAGGTTTCGTCATACCTGAACATCTAGATGACCAGGCCATCTTCATGTTTTGTTTTTTTTGGGCTTGGTAATCCTTCCCCTAACTCTTCCCTTTCTGCCTTCTGATTTCTCCGTTGATGTTACCATTGTTCCGTTGTGGTATGTTTGGTTGCCTTTAAATCTTCAAAACATGTTTTAGTATTTCTGATCTTGTTTTCACATCTCATACTTCCAGTATGATCTTACATCTGTTTTGTACTCCTTTTTCATTTTCCATACCTCCAGTCTTTGATTTAATTGAAACCCCAGCCATCAAATCTTGCTGCTTCCACTCTCATCTCCTATTAATATTGCCTCTCTGGACCAGTCACTCTTTAACATTGTCCAGTTTTTTGGTCGAGACTAGCACAGCGCCTGCTTTCATGTGGGCCGTCATGCACATAACTTTTATACAGATGGGCAACACGCTTGGTTTCAGCACGGCGACAGCTTTCATGTTTTCAACACTGCCGCTGCATTTTGTTTCAGTAATATGCCTGCTTTTTTTGTTAAAGATATTTTTATTGAGAGAATAGAAAGATGGAAAAACAGCAGAGAGAAGGGATGGAAGCACATGAATTCAAATCAAAGAAGTGCCCACGCAGGGGCCAATGCAAAAAGTCTAGCAGCAGTAACAGAATATGCCTGCTTTTATGAATTGGCCATTTCAGAATCTGTACAGGATTTGCACTCATCCTGCCCTTTTGGGCTTCACATAACTCTTTAACCCCTTCAACCTTTCACTTTGTCTGATATGTTTTTCCTCTCCTTTTCTTTACACTCTCTAGCCTCGATTGCTTTCTATCACTAGTTCTCATGACATACCGCATTTGGGCACTTATTGCAACTGATAAGCATCACACCTATTATCATTTTTTCATAAATGTATTTCTTATATTTTATTCTGTATTTCGAGCATATTAACACCACACTCCATTTAGATCATTTTTCGATTTGATCAGACACCCGCACTCGCTTAACTCGCACATCGTATCTCATTAGCTTCCGCGGTATCAACAATACTGCTTCTATCCCTTTAAAGCCGCCTAGCATTCTGGGTAGGTTTGAACACAATGCGTCCTTGGCGTTCGAACACTTCGGCGAGATCGGCTACCTTCTGCCTTCCCACCTCGGGCACGTTTAAAACATGTGCCGATCTTATATTTTCAGAACCGTATTACCCTAAAATGCACCAGTTTACTAACGGTGCTTCACTTATGTCTTTATAGATTTCTCGAAGCTCTCGTCCCGAGTATTGACGGACGAGAACTCCTTCATGTTTGGGGTAAGCCCGCTGCATTTACCGTTCGTCTTTAACTCCGTCACTTACTTGTACTTTAATATCGGTTATGGTATTTTCTGCAGAAAACCTCACGTTTCCAGCCATCTCCTTAGATTGGCTCCCATGGCAGTTCTTTAGAATTTTTTCAGGCAAGTTTTGTATCATTCATCTCCCATTTTCCTTGGATTATGACACTTTACAATAATTGTCCCTTCAGCACAGACTACATTCGCACAGGTTTTTCTATATATTCAATTCATCACTTACTATTGGTGTTGGCATCTATCATGCACCTGAGCACAGCCCCTTTTTTAGGTCTCGCCTAGACGAAAGCAAAAGCGAAGCTTTTGCTGTCTATGCGAGACAACTTATGTTGCCACTTTTCTGGGAATATTGTGGACATCAGACTGTTACGAGCTTTTTCTGCTGTAGTCAGGCTGTCACGAGCTTCTCCTTTGGAGATTTGACCTCGTGAGCGCGCCTTGACTGCATCTAATGGGCCGTGCGCTTCCTTTAGTCAGTTTCACTTTGTTTCATTTCAAAGTGCAGGCGTCAATGTGTCTGGTAGTTGTTCATGTGGAGTGCCTTCTGAGTTCGTGAGCGCGCCTTGACTGCATCTAATGTGTGTGGCTTTTTTTTTCAACGTGGCCCGGGCGCTTGCTTCAGTCAGTTTCGCTTTTAAGGTGCAGGCGTCAATGGGTCTGGTACTTGTTTTATTTCCATTTAATGCTCTTTGGAACAACAATTTTATATTACTTGTGTGTATTACCACTGGCCAGAATTTCAAAGACTTATATTCACGCAGGTGAAATAATACTATTGTGATTAGGGCCGATTTTTGGAGTCTGACCGTTCAGAGTGCAGAGTGGAGCTTCAGAGTGGAGCTTCAGAGTGGAGCTTCAGAGTGGAGCTTCAGAGGAGCTTCAGAGTGGAGCTTCAGAGTGGAGCTTCAGAGTGGAGCTTCAGAGTGGAGCTTCAGAGTGTCAAGAGCAATGCCAATAGCTCTAACTTTAACAAAGGCAAAACCATTGCATTGTAAATGCTTGTTATTTTACCGAATCACATGCTCATGCTGCTGCCTGGTTTGTCTACATGCACACAGGCAGAATCACTCGGTACAAAATGGCTCCTGTTCACTCGTCAGTACGGTCTTGCGCCGCCCCACCTTCCCCCTGCCAAATACATTCATTCCAAATACTGCTTATTTTCATATCAGACTGACTTCTCACATCTGGGATAGCAGGGGCACCTTCCACAGTGATTAGTGCTTCACAAAAAATAATTCTCGGCTAGCGCTCAGAAGCCTTGAAGCTTTGATTGAATGACACTGCAGTTTGATGCCCCGCTCGTTTTTTGATGCTATGCGTTCCAGACACTGATTTTATTAAGACTCACTTGGAGCTCTAAACTGTCACTTGATCTTTCTTTGGGTCATTTCGTTTGCCCGGAAGGACTAACATATCTGTGAAACCCTCTTCTTTTATAGTTTGAGCATCGTCTTCGTTTAGCAGGATAACATTATACATTTGAAAATACAAATATCCGGGAAGAGCAGAGCAAATCTCCGCGATGTTGGGCATTCTCCTATCATAAAGGAAGCGTGTTGGTGGGACCTGTGGCATCTAACGCATCATTTAACCCTATATGCGTGGGCACCTACCACAATAATGTATAGGATGAGTTTTTTTCGTTCCCGTTTTTAATTTGATGTAAAACTCAAATCACTGCACACTCTCTACTACACACTCTCTACTACACACTCTACTACAGTCACTACTCTCTACTACACACTCCCTACTACAGTCACTACTCTCTACTACACATTCTGCTACACACTCTCTACTACAGTCACTACTCTCTGCTACGCACTCTACTCTCTACTACACTCTACTACACACTCTCTACTACACACTCTACTACACACTCTCTACTACAGTCACTACTCTCTGCTACGCACTCTACTCTCTACTACACACTCTACTACACACTCTCTACTACACACTCTCTACTACAGTCGCTACTCTCTACTGCACACTGTACTACACTCTACTACAGTCACTACTCTCTACTACACACTACTACACACTCTCTACTACAGTCACTACTCTCTACTACACACTCACTACACACTCACTACTACAGCCACTACTCTCTTCGACACACTCTATACTAGACACTCTCTACTACACACTATCTACTACAGTCACTACTCTCTACTACACACTGTACTACACACTCTACTACAGTCACTACTCTCTACTACACACTACTACACACTCTCTACTACAGTCACTACTCTCTACTACACACTCTACTACACACTCACTACACACTCACTACTACAGCCACTACTCTCTTCGACACACTCTATACTAGACTCTCTACTACACACTATCTACTACAGTCACTACTTACTACACACTCTACTACACACTCTACTACACACTCTACTACACACTCTACTACACACTCTACTACACACTCTACTACACACTCTACTACACACTCTACTACACACTCTACATTACACACTCTACATTACACACTCTACACTACACACTCTACACTACACACTCTACACTACACACTCTACATTACACACTCTACATTACACACTCTACATTACACACTCTACATTACACACTCTACATTACACACACTCTACATTACACACACTCTACATTACACACTCTACATTACACACTCTACATTACACACTCTACATTACACACTCTACATTACACACTCTACATTACACACTCTACATTACACACTCTACACTACACACTCTACACTACACACTCTACACTCTACACTACACACTCTACTACACACACGCTCTACTACACTCTACTACACACCCTCTACTACTCTCTACTACTCTACTACACATTCTCTACTACTCTCTACTACTCTACTACACATTCTCTACTACTCTCTACTACTCTACTACACATTCTCCACTCTCTACTCCACACTCTCTACTCCAATCTCTACCTCAATCTCTCTACCTCAATCTCTCTACCTCAATCTCTCTACCTCAATCTCTCTACTTCAATCTCTCTACTTCAATCTCTCTACTTCAATCTCTCTACTTCAATCTCTCTACTTCACATTCTGTATTACACACTCTCTACTACACACTCACTACTCTCTACTACACACTCTCTACTACACACTCTACTACACTCCCTACTACACATTCTCCTACACTCTACTACACACTCTACTACACACTCACCACTCTACTACACACTCACCACTCTACTACACACTCACTAGTCTCTACTGCTCACTCTCTACTGCTCACTCTCTACTACACACTCTCTACTACACACTCTCTACTACACACTCTCTACTACACACTCTCTACTACACACTCACTACTCTCTACTACACACTCACTACTCTCTACTACACACTCACTACTCTCTACTACACACTCACTACTCTCTACTACACACTCACTACTCTCTACTACACACTCACTACTCTCTACTACACACTCTACTACTCACTACTACACACTCTACTACTCACTTACTACTCTCTACTCACTCTCTACTACTCACTACTACTCTCTCTACTACTCGCTACTACTCTCTCTACTACTCTCTCTACTACTCACTCTCTACTACTCACTCTCTACTGCTCATGACAATGCCATTTATTTATCTGTTTCCAAAACCAACACATAAATAAAACATTTGTCATTTACAATGCCAAAAGCGCTAACTTTTGCAAAGGCGAGACCGTTGCATTGTAAATGCTTGTTTCTTTATAAAACCCACCACAGGCACAAATTCGGGTGCAAATCCTACATGCAAAGCAGTATATTCACTGCATATTGTTGTGGTTTAGATTACTGTGGATGCTTGCTTACCTATGAAGATCATCATATTCATAGAACTGATTTCCCCTGACGAAGGGTTTCTGTAGTAAACCCGAAATGCATTGGGACCTTTGAAAAAGCACATTATCTACATGAAGTTAACTGTCTATGCATATGTTTAAGTTCTCACACGATTACACATCAGCAAACTGTTTTATTGTTTATTTTTTGTGATAAGTTGTATGCAAATAATGTTTGTAATTGTTTGCACATGTATCATTGTTGAAACACTTAATAAAACTGATAATTTCAAATGAATTTTATCGCCTTTGAGCATCTGTCATCATTGTCTGTTAATATATATGACAAGCTTGTTTTGAGACATTAAGTCCTTTGGCTGTGCACTCCCTCAACTGTGGGTGTTCCCACAGTTCATTTGGTTGCTTTTATGTTCACCATCCCAATAGCTCGATGTCTTGTGAATGTCACCTATTACATTGCGCATGCTTGTATTACATGGCGTTGTAGCTAGCCCTTTGCAAACCCCTCCTTTTGCAGCCGGGTATTGGTCCGGCCATGGCGGCATTACTCCCTTTAGATCCTGTTACAGAATATCCCCATATATTTGCACAAAAAGCCGCAGGATTTCCAACCTGTCTGCTGGTGGATCACAGTGCCAAAAGCTGCGAGCTGTGCATAGTTCCAGACACAGGACCGGGAAAAAGCAGAGTTGGGCGCATTACATGATGCAGACACTGAAAAAATAGGTTTTGCTCAGGGACCTCTGCCTTGCCAGCCTCAATTAAGCAAACATATGAAACCAGCGTAGCTATAGACCGGGGGGGGGGGCGCTTAAGAGTCCATGCTTTGAGGACAGTTCTTCAGGGGAAGCTGCTGCATTCCTGCCGCCCACACACACACCTTTGTGTCTGTTAGTGGTTACCCTGCCATCCGGGGTCCACTACGGTTACAAGAACATCTGGCTGAGCACAGCTCCGTGGGGCATTATGGGGTGCTTCCTCGCCGGGAGCTAGAACATTTAAATGTGGGCTCCTGTCACTTTTCCTTGATGTGCTGTTTTCCTTTTTCATTTTTATTGGATGTGATGCCTGTAGGAGCGTAGGGTCTGCAATCCTATGGTCACCCCCGCTTTTTGCTTTTTGCTTCTTGCTTCACTGGTTTACGACTTTCCCTGGCTATGGGCCTGCTAATCAGACCCACAGCCTAGCTGTTCTCTCTCTAAATTAACAACCATGTACCTTAGGTGCATTTACCAATTGGTACTGGGCCACCTTATCAGTCCCTGTACAGCATACCTTAGGTATCCAGGGCATAGGTGTACCCAGGGCCTACCAGGGGCTGAAGCATGTATTCTGCCACCCCTGGCTGGCCATCTAAACAGACACAACTGGCTGCACGACAGCTGGGACAAGGTGGTGTAATCACCCTTTGCTTTAGATATAGTATCCCTATATCTAAACCTAAAATGGACACATATATTCCTATCAGTCACTCCTATGGCAGGCCTTATCAATCCTGAAGGCAGAGTGCTTGGAATTATGTGAGATGGTGCTCTGACATGAGCTGAGCCTGTTTGCAGCTTGCGGAACCAAGTCCTAATAGTTGTTCCATGATAACGCTATATCATATACTCTTAAGTGCATTATGAACCTCGCGGCCAAATGCTAACTTTAGCATAGCATTATCAAAACATGTCGAGTAAGGTGTCATACGAATTGGAATACTACCCCCTCGCCAATTCTGGCGACGGGGGTAGCATTCCACCCTTCTAGAGGGACACGACATGTACCTAACTGTGAACCCCGGTTAAAGTTAACTCGAGCCTCAGCATCACAAAATGGATGCTGCCACCAGAGACACAAGTCTGACCACCTGCTGGGAGTCCTTCCAGCGAGGGAGGCTCGGACAAAGGGTTTCCTGCCTTGCGAGGTGCTAGCACCACCCCAGACAGGATTTTATGTATTAGGTAGGACTAGGCTGAAAGGAATGAGACACGCCTGGGGCACACAAGGTGTCCCTGTGCATAGTCCAGTCTAAACCAGTTCCTGGGGCACTCCAGCCCCAGAGCTGGCGCAAGACCGGACAAAGGATAGGGGGTGTAACCACCCCCCTTCCTGGTCCCACCCAGGGGAGGGACCTAGTCGTAGTGCAGCCCCCTTTAGCTGAATAAAGGTAGGAGCTGGTCCCATTCCAAATCAGATTAATCTTGACAACTTCCACGAAGAACTCTTGACCTTCAACCTCCTGAACATCAGAAGACTGAAAAATCTCCCCTATGGTCGGGAGTGAACATCCTGCTTCGCAGGCACCATCAAGCTCCTGTGCGGTTTGCTGTAAGTCCTTCCTTCCCGGAACCCGACAACCCGGCTCGACGAGACCCGGACCTCCAGACTCCTCTGACCTCTACCCACGTCCACAGCCCAGCTGAGACCTGTGGGTGCGACAAGCAACTTTGAGATGGCCATCTTGAGAAACCTGCACAGCGCTTCCAGCACGACCGCCGAGGGATCCTCGAGTGAGTGCATTGGGGTCTGAGAAGCCCCACACCGACGCAGCTCCTGCACCAAAGACCAGCCCCCCAGCATCCACGAGATCTGCGTGGGGCCCTTTTGCCTGGTTGCTGCTTGTCCTGTTGTCTGGTCACTTGCCGGCTGGCTCGTGACCTCTGAGACGACGACCCAAAGAATCCATTACTGCTGGTCTGGTCCCCCAGACTGGCCCTTGCTTCCCTGTGAACGAGAAGCACCCCGGATCCTCCTGGTCCGCACCAGACGCCATCTTTGTTCCAACGCGTGGCTTGCACTTGCCAAGGCCTGTTGACCAGATCGACGATCCAACACCGCCAACAGCAGCAGACTACGTGGGACAGCTCGTGCCTCCAGCCTGATCGTCGAGAACAGCTCCTGGTCCGCGCAGCTACAGAGAGAAGTGTCCCGTCCTTCACCTGACTGCGGCGACACCATCTGGTTCCCTCCTGGTTCCAGCACCGTCACTGGCTAGTGACTGAGACTCTGTCCCCTTCCCTTTCAGGACTTCTTCCTAGTTCCATCCTTGGAACCACCGGACTCCTCCATCTGGCTGCCTGCCAGCACCTCCTTGTTTCAGGCATCACCAAGATCAACGCAGCAAACCCGACACCACTTCAGCCCTATGCACCCGCAGCCTGTGGGTTAGGTAACTAAAGCTTCTAGGTGCTGAAGTCCGTGTTCACTATCCTAGTGTTCAGGTCCACTGTTGTTTTCCCTCCATCCAGCCGGGTTCGTCCGGAATCCGTAACTTTGTAAACTGTAGCATCCATAGACGTTGGTACGCATCCCGCGTGAGAGTTTCCACTCTGCACGTGTGTCCCGTGGGCCTCCTGCTCTGTACTTACTTAGTCAGTAGCGTAGTCCCAGCGATCCTCCAGCCTCTGGATCTCCTTACAGTACTTTCTTTCCTCGCATTCCATTGTTCTTAGTATATGGTTTGTCGTGCCCCTAGGGCACCATTGTAAATCGTGCAACTTAAGTGTATTTTTCCGAAGAGTTTGTCATGTGCTTAGCCCTCTGACCTCATAAAGAGTTCAGAGGTGTTGTTAGTTAATAAATACTAGTTTATTTTCATAACTACCTGTGTGGTGTCCTTTCATGTGGTATTCAAGGGGGTTATATGTGGTAAAACAGCTGGCTTCACATGCCAATAGAGTTTAGCCTAAGACTGCTTTGTTCATGCTACCATTAGGATAGCTGGTCTATAAGGTTAACTTACAACCAATCACCATAAGGGTTGTTTTGCCTGATATATGATGCTCACTAGTTCTAGTGATCACCTTGTATCAGGCCAACTTCTCACAATGCCCTGCCCCACCTGGGCACCCTGCCAGCATCCAAGTGTTTGGGTCAGCCCAGTGAGGCCACCCCTGGCTGCCCCTGATACCAAACATCTTTGATTTCTGTGAAGCGATTGTGTAGCTGGTAACTTGTAATTACCAGTGTCAAGTACTTGATGGCTTACCTGTTCACATGAAACATCTAAGGATCAATTCAGACATCACAGGGGCATATATGATAATCCAGATATATCCACACATGTAATATAATGCACCCTGCCTTAGGGCTGGAAGGCCTGTTGTAGGTGTGACTTGCATATATTGAATGCAGTATCTGCAGGCATGGTACACGTGTGCCATGTTCTTAGTTCGAGCCTAGCACAGCGCTTCTCTAGGAGATGAACTTTAGAAATCGGTCTGCCCTTTTGTTACACTTGTGCTGGCACCTACCTTGTAGCATCGTGCAGTGGCACGCAGAGGCCATCTGTTATCAATTAGCACGGCCACGTGCGCTTGTTCAAAAATAACATCACAGAAATGGAGGTCACTTCGGAAGGTTCTTTCCTAGCAGACTGCTACACAGGCTTTTTTTTTTTTTTTATCCCAATAGAAATTCTGTTGTAGCATCTGGAGCAGAACATGTAGACATTCAGGGGGAAAGCACTTCATTGTCTAATGCATTTTATTCAATGCTGTGTTTTAAAAGGGAGAAAGAAATTTGAGCTGCTTTGGGTCAAGGCAACATTTAAAAGGTTAAAAGCTGTCCAAGGAGGTTACAGTGCCTATGAAAGCAAATTAGATTATGCTTAAAGACAGATGGAGAAAACAATAATTGAGAAACTGCCACCCTTTAAAAAGACTTCCAGCTACCTAAATGCTCTTGAGAGCATAGGAATATCTAAGCTGATAAAATCAGCTGTTGCACTCAAAGCAGATGCTCGAGTTAACTGTTCGCTGTTATCTGGACTCTTTTCTTTTATGCCATCTTTGTCTAAGCGCATTTAAATAACTGGAGCATGTTCAACTTGAATTCCCCCTATTGTTTCTTTAACCTAATAACCCTCCGTCCATTTCCTGGTGCCTCTAACATAACATTTCCTTGTCAGTGAAAGAATGACAGTGCTTTGATTGAATGAATGGTGCGGCTGCAAATGCATCACAGAAACTGGGCATGGATCTCATGACAATATAATTATTAACTTCAAAACGGACCTGAAAATCGACGGCGCATTTTTATCGTCAAAACATTTATTAAATGCATTGTCTCAGCAAGAGTAAACACAGAAAACCAGCTGCCACCAACGTGTGCGCGCAAACCTAGGCCATATTGCACGAAAATGAAGCTAGGCGTACATAGGGGGTAATCCTCCACTATTTAAAACAACTGGATGTGATGTAACCGGTCCCAGCCAACACAATGTCAGCCGTATGCGACATTATGAAGTCCAGTCTCCTGGTGTGTGGAGGAGTTCTAACTTTTAGGCCATCCTCACACCCCTTCAGCTGTTAGACCAACACAAACCTTTAACTCTTAACACAGGAAAACAGTATATCAAATATTGATTCATGCAGTTATTTACTTATTTATTGATTTATTTTTATATTTGTATGTGATTATGCAGTGCAAAACAGGATCACACAGGAAGCAGAGCGCCTATAAAGGTACAGGAAGTCTCGTAGAATACATAATAAATGTGCTCTGTGCAGTGTTAGTTAACTCGTAACCATGAAGAGGGTTAAGAATAACACATTTGTACATTTTGCAGCTTTTTCATTAGTTTGATTGGAAGAGTATACGTTTTTATCTCTGCTTTGATGACATCCAGAGAAGAATTGGATCTGATTGCTGGGGAATGGCATTCTATGCCCTGGGAGCATATCCTAAGATATACTGAGGATACCTTTTCTTTGGAAAGGAAGAATTTCTTCTAGAAGTGTTTTGGAGTTCCAATGGCGCTGTGACATGATGTTGACATGAGATGATCAGCTTCTTAGACAGATAGATCAGGGGTCTTTGTATGAATAGCTTTGAGAATAATGCAGGCCAGCTTCAAGATTCTTCTTGCCTCAATTGGTAGTCAGCTCAGCGATATCAAGATTGGAGTGATGGAATAGTATTTCCTTAAACTTGATACTGGCCTATAGCTGAGTGGGAGGGCTGCTTTTAGGGGTGCCAGGTTGAGTTTAGGTCTAATAGATGTCTGTTACCATAGTGTAATCTTGAGAGGGTTAGAGCTTGAACCTCCCACTAAAAATCCTGAGGCGAGAAGAGAGGTTTCATTTGAAATTCCTCATTTATATGGGCTTTCAGGTTTTGGCAAGTTGAAATTCAAGGGTTAATACAACGATGGAGGATTGGGAATTCTGGAAGCTGGTGGAATTTAGGCAGTATTGTACCGGCAAGTACTGTTAGAGATTGAGATCAGCAGAAATTCAACTCTCATTCCGCCTTCTCTCTCTAATCCACTAGCGAGCACTCCCTGCCCATTTCACCCACTTTTTCATGTGCCTAATTTCTCCATCTGTCACAATGATTCCGTCTTTGTCTTCCTCCTTCTGCCCGCCTTGATTGTTTGTGAATCTTTATCTGGGGCCAAGGTCTGATGAGGGAAAATAAAAATGAGTTGGCCCCACCTGCAACCACCTTTTTAAATTAATCACTTGGTGGAATGGTGTATTTTCTAACCCTGCCTGAGCGGCGAAGGCTAAATGTCTACTACCCCTTTTCTGACACCACGCTTCTACAGAATATTAACAAGCATTTGCAATGCAATAGGTTTCGCATTTACAAGAGTTTAAACTATCGGCATTGTAAATGACAATACCTTTTATGTTTTAAAAACAAAATCCATTGTCATTTACAATGCCAATAGCTCAAAATCCCATAATTGCGCGACCTATTGCATTGCAAATGCATGTTACTTTTCTCTGCACCATTTCACTCAGTCTGCAATGGCATTCTTTGTAGTGAGGGGTACCTTAGGTATGGCACAATACATGCTGCAGCCTTAGGGACCCTCTTTAGTATCCATGCCCTAGGTACTAGGGGTACCATTTACTAGGGGATTTACAGGGGTTCTAAAGGTCTTCCCAGTATTGGAGCAATTTTATGGTTTTAGGTAACGAGATTTGGCACTGGGGACCGGGATAGAAGGAACCCAGTGCACACCTGTTCAAATTCAATGTGATACCAGGCAAAAAGTGGGGGTGACTAGGTCAAAAAGGTGCATTTTCCTACACTGTGCGTATGTTTTTTAACAATCCTTGTTAATGTTACTACATTTTAAGTTTATAACTAAGGTTGTTAAAGCCTGTGTTTCTGAACTGTTCTACATTCTATCTCATTTCTTTCTTTTTCTGTTTTTCTTATGGACATTAGGGGAGAACGAAGGTTTGAAAAACCAGTCCGCCGTGCCGAAGGAGGTATGATTCCATGGATAAATATAACATTGATAAAAATAACAAAATGTATGCCTATGTGGTTAACCTTACTAAGCTCTTTTCAATTAATCTTATTTTCAGTTGTTTGGAATGGGGGGTAGAGGGCCATAGGCAAATGTTTGTTTCGAATTCTCATGTTTTATGTATTCTCTGTAGAATTGATCTTTATTGCACTGAAGGTATGAAGAGGCCTACTAAAGTCTTCTCATTAAAAGTGGTTAATCTTTCTAGTGGCCTATATTTGGAGTTGCTGAGAAGCAATGTCTGATAGCTCTCACACATGGTACACATGACGGCCTTTAAGTTCAAGGTGTGCTTTGCATTTGTCATACTGGTACGTCTCAGTTTGTTGGCACAATTAAAAAATGTGCTTCGTTTTGTCACAACATTATTTTAGTAAATATTGTGATCTCTTGGTCATAGGTTTGCTTTTATTTTCTCTGTGGCACTTACGCAAGGTCCATATTCCCTCTCCAACCCTCAACTCGACTCAGTGTCTGCCTCTCTTTAAGGCAATTCATACTACACTGGAATGGAGCTGGTAGAATGGTACAGTGGCTGTTAACTGAACTCCGACAACTGTTTTTAGTCCCACCCCTGTGCCAGCTACACTGTTTTTGAATAAATATAGCTCTGCTAGCCGTCTTGATGATTTATTTAATTGTGGCAAGTTAATTTGCCATGCTCCTCACGCACTATAACTGGTATTTTTGAAATTGCAGCATTGCCTGTTCTCGTTTTACATTTTGTGCATAATTTCGCAATCATGTAGTTTGGTCCTCAAGTGCTCGATTACAACAGATTTTCCTACTCTTGGTAGGCATCTACTTAAGTGGAACTTGCATGACTCACTGTGACATCGAATATGAGCCCAGAATGCTCTCACATGACCTCAATTTTATATTCTTTTTATTCACGGTTTGGTTTGGAGGGGACCTCAAGTAAGCTCCCAAAAATGTTTTTTTAAATTGAGGGACCTAAGGTATCATGTAACCCGGAAAGGAAGCACCACTTGGTGCTTGATTGAGGATATCTGGAATATTCTTAAGAAGCCTTCGAAGTAGTTAGACTGATACTTTATGAAAGTGGTATCCCTTAGATTCCTAAATTCAATTTTGTACTATGAGGACAATCTTCAAGGTCTGCCCTAATTGCCATTGGATGTACTAATTTAATTGCAAACATACAGTATGTATGTTCTGTCTTCCAAGAGACAATTTGTTTGCTTTTTAGGTCAAAAACTCAAGTACACAGGCTTCAGTGGGTAGCTGTGAATGTCGCGACAATCTGATTTGGAATGAAAGAGGTATAAAACTTGGTCAGTAGATGAGATGTACTCCTTAGAGGAGGATATTGAGAAGGAAGGTCTTTGTGAACACCAGGCAAATTGACTTGGAGGATATCACTTTAGTGGTCCAGTAAAGAAAAACATAGGCCCTGAGCTTTTAGTGTCACTAAGTAAAAAAACTTTTAGCGCTTCCAATCAGGATGTTGAAGTCAAACTTTAAGTGATTACTTTGTCACAAATACAGAAACTCTTAATGTTGATAACCTCTTCAGTCAAAGGATTCTCTTTACTTTCCATTACACTGGGTCCAAAGAAAGGTAACCGGGAAGGAGGTGGTGGAGGGGGGTCGGCTTGATTTTGTAGGACAAACTGCCTAAAAACGGGAAGGAGAGGCAGGCAGCCTCGAAACAAGAGCCCCAGAGCTCAATAATAGCTTTGGCACTTGGAACATCGACAGGAAGAAAGGGAACTTGAGGCAGAAATAAAGTCTTAATAGTTTTTCGAAGAGTCTGAGCAGCACACAATATTCTTAAACCTGGGAGGGGAGATATAAAAACCTTGATGGGAGTGGGATCCTTTTAAATGTAAGGACAGCAGGAGGTTGAAAAGAAGCATGCTAAGATAGGAAATGAGAAGATCTGAAAGACAGTTATAGATCCCTTACCTTAGAAATTTCCACCAGGCATTAGACTGCATCTGTAGAATATTTTTTATTCGCAGTACCCCTGTGTAAGAAAGTGCCCTCTTTTTTGCATGGTTGCACCCATTTATTGCTAAACTGCTGCTGTGCTTTGCGTGTGCCCTGGGTTCCTGCCAAACAGGTACACTGGGCCTATGTTCTTTCCCTAAAACTGCATTACAGACAGAACCCAGTTGACACACTTTGGCCACAGGTCAGTACCTTGTAAATGGTACCACAGGTACCAAGGGCACTGTGGACATTGAAGGTCTCTAAGGGCTGCAGCACTTGTTGCTCCACCCTTAGAGGCCTTTCACCTTTACAGTTGCACAGCCTTTGCAGGCTGCATGTTTTGGTGCAGGACAAAGTGAATAGGTGACATGGCACACATCCCTGTGTGGCATGCCTACAATCACCTGCCCTGGCATAGATCAGGCACCCCTCTAGCTGGCTGCACTATACCAATGGCTAGGGTGCAGGTGCTTGAGCCCTGTACCTCTATAGAGTCTAAGTCAATTCATAGACCTTGTAAGAGTACATGGTGCTGGGAGCTTATTACGAACTCAATGGTACCATACTGGCTTTACAGAAAGCTGGGAAGTTTGGTATCAAACTTCTCGGCACATTAAAGCCACACTGATGCCAGTGTGGGATTTAATGAAAAAATGCTCACAGGGGGCATCTTGGCCTAACACTAGTGTCCAGGCTGAGTGGCTGCTTGCCAGCTGCCATCACCAGGCATGTTTCTGGACCCCTGGGTCGAGCGCCTGCTGCTCTTGGGGGTCTGGAACAATGCACTTCTCTTCCAGGGGATCCTCATCATTAGTCATAAGCACTGAATATTCTCGCCCACGTGCGGGGACCCCGGAAATAGTATAAAATTATATATGTAAATCACATATAAATAGCTCCACATATATGTATGCACATATATCATTGTTTGAGGCATGTGGGCTGCTGAATTCATATCTCAGCATAGATTGCCGCCTAGTGTTGGGTCCGGATGTTTGCACCTTGTTGTCCTGGAAGAGTCTTTGAAGTATCACGAGATAGGTGACAACATATATACGGGACCCCCTCTTAAAGTACTTTTGGGCCAGGGAAAAGAGAAGAACACAATAACCGAGCAAAGAATAATTCCCTCGTGGCCTTAATTACTTTACAAATGTCATAATTTCTACTTTCAAGAAAGACCTTCAAAACATGGCAAACGCATATAGATTTTTTTCATGTTTATACCTTTTATTTATTCTTTTGTACTTTTTCTTACAAAATTATTTTTATACTTTTTCTCTAAATTCATTGTATTCATATCTCATAAAAAGTAGTACATATATTTACTTAGCAATGCATATTGAATAATAGAAACACCATACAGAGAACACATCTAAATCACTCACCAGTGCCTCATACATACACTCCACATTCGCTCTTTAATCTGTGTTTAAGGAGTCACAGATTTTTCTGTGAACTATCACGCTAGGTCGACACGTTTCGGTGGGTTGGGACCACCTTCCTCAGGACCCTTGGCAGAACAAAGCTTGTCGCAACAATTTTTGGACTCTATGGATATCTGTAATCCTAAATAGAATACAATGTATCTATGCCATCATTTGAAAAAAATAATTACATCCCTTTTTAAGAAAACATAATTTGTGTTTAACACTAATCTCTTTATGAAGGACCAACAATTTTAACATAATTCAATTCTTTATTCATTTATTTTTTCTTTTGTCGTTGCTTTATTCACATCATAAACCAACACTGACCCAACTGAGCAATGGAGTAAAATGCTACTCCAAACAATTAATTTGTATGGACTCAACATTAGTAATATAAAAAAACTGGTGAAAACACAGATTAGATAGTAAGAGAAGTGAAGGGTATGAAGTAAGAACAAGTTTTAGTCAGAAAGAAAGAGACCTGTGGGATCCATCAATTCCGTTTCAGTAAAAAAAAGGGAGCGATAAGCTAACTCTTCATGCTAAACAGATCAGGAAGTGTCCACTATTTATTCATAATTACTCTTACCCTAGCAACAAGTCAGGGAATGGTCTTTATCTCGATTTTCAGCCATAAATCGATTAGGTAGATTGTCCTACAACAATATATAGAGAGTTGGTTTCCTATATGCATATGCGTACCTGTCGAAGGTTAAGTTGTATACCTTCTAATCCTACTTACCTTATATGGAATCTCCTTGATAATCTTTATTTTAACTCGTGGAGCAAACCTTTCTGACACTGTGAAGCCTGTTCCCGCTGTTTCCGCTACAGGAGTAGCACAGCTGATCGCCCAAGTATCGCTGGGAGACTGAGACCGCTGCGAGGCCGCAGAGGAGGACGAGCCGCCGGCCCCGGGACTGCGAGGACCAGCATACACCATCTCCAGCTGGTCCTCTTCCCGTGAGAGCCGCGCCCCCTTCCAGTGCCCCGCCCCCAGTGAAGCGCTACAACTTCTCGCGGCACCCGCTTCGCGGGTGCCACTCGTGGAGCAAACCTTTCTGCCACTGACACTGTGAAGCCTGTTCCCGCTGTTTCCGCTACAGGAGTAGCACAGCTGATCGCCCAAGTATTGCTGGGAGACTGAGACCGCTGCGAGGCCGCAGAGGAGGTCGAGGCGCCGGCCCCGGGACTGCGAGGACCAGCATACACCATCTCCAGCTGGTCCTCTTCCCGTGAGAGCCGCGCCCCCTTCCAGTGCCCCGCCCCTAAAAAACTCCTCACTCTACAAAAGTGCCTCCCGGACCGCGCATCACGGGACGCGCGCGGGTCGCAGCCCGGGGCGAAGCCCGGGCCAAGGGCGGGCCCGTTGTTGCCCGTTAGTGCCCGATAAAGACCGGACTGGGCCATCTCTTTCATCACTGAACCCGCAACTAGGTAACACCATGCCACCAAAAACAAGGAGCACCACTAAGACAAAATCCAAACACGCACAGGAGGTAGCTCAAGTAACAGGTCCTATCGACCTATTCATCTCGCGGATCCATGAGACAATAAACCAGAGTATAGCCCTGATGGAAAAGAGAGTATCACTAGATCTTATGAACGCTAATGCAAAGCGTTCCTCTCTAGGCGCTATAGCAAACGCCACCTCTCCCATCCATCTCAACACACAAAACTGTTCCCTTCCAGTGACTCTGTCAGTACCAGACTCAAACACACTACCGTCGGTAGTAAATCTTTCCGCTACACAGTCTGAGTCAGATCTCTCCATAACGTTTGACGACTTGGAAACAACCCCTGACCTAGCTGTCTGTCATACTCAGGAGGACGCCCAGCCAAACGAAAACCCGCTCCAACAAGGTGAAAGGGAAGGAGCAATTCCAAAAAAACATCCACCAATTACTGAAGAATTAGTAACCAATATCCCGTGTTCAGAACACGCGACAACCCATTCAAATTCTACAACGTCCCATAGCATACTATTTCCCCCAGTAACCAACCAACCACACAAGGCAATCTCAAACGATCATTTTGACAACCAATGCAAAACTTGCAGAGTCACCTCGCAAGTCCTTTCTACAACGAAAGATCTGTTATTTCAATACCTAAAGCCCATCCAACTCAGCATCAGGAATCTTGAAGCTCAGTTAACCATAATCTCGGCCACCCTTCTAGACACGAACACCCGTATAGAAACAAAGGGTCAGCGGAACATCTCGCAGCCACCTAAAAAACATCAAGTACAAATACAGAAAATAGCTAAACACACAAATCCAACGTCCCTAGCACAGAAAAATCACAAACAAAACACCACACTGCCTAAACCGTCAGCTAAAACGCCCCAACCTCAGAGAGAGAAAGCTTCTGCTATACCCATTCAGCAAACAGTAAACACAGATCCAGTCAAGATAGATACCCCAGGTCCAGCGACAAATACAGACACCAGTAGAGCTTGTTCAGAAAAAAGGCCCGAAACTCTTCCATCGAAACCACTGCCCCTTCAACCGACTCCTAAAAACACATCCAAAAAACCTCCAGCAGCTAGACGCCCTGCCCACTTGCCTCCGGAAGCCACTCCTTACACAATAGTTCTCACAGGTGTACCAGAGCTAACCGATGACACACCTGAAACCGCATGGTCACTTAAAAACAAGGCCATGCAGTGGTTAAGCATCAATAAACCTCTCAAATCCCACCTATCTGGAGGGATCACCACAGCCCGTAGGGTAGCCTGGATAGGCAAAACGACAAAAACAATCCGCGGAGACTGCATCATTGTAACATGCAGAGATCCCTCAACAGTGGACTACATCTGTGCCTGGCCTCAGCTCGACAAGAAAGGGGGGATTGATGCTCGCCATCTCTCCTTTTTCTATCCCCCAGCTAAACAACATCGTAATCCTCCACCCTGGACATGGCACCAGCTCCCTAAAGAACCATGGAACCAGGAGCCATGGTATCAAGTGCCATGGAATCAGATGGAACACTCGTATGACTATGTAGGTAGGGGTGGACCGAGAGAAAGGCCTAGAGAACGCCAGAGGCCCTACTGGCAAGAAAGACCCTCTCAAACCTACGAAGGTTGGCAGGGCCTCTCAACCCAAAACCGTTTTGACTGTCTCGATATGGTCGACTGACCGTTCAGGGACAAATCTAGACATCTTAAACCCGATATTACTTCGCAATTAGCGAATGTCATGCAGCATCCAACACCTCCAGAGTCTCCCTACGACAGACACGAAACCCCATCTCAGGAACCATTTAACATCTTCTCCACCAAATCCGAAAAACCTACCCATACCTGCCAGGAAATATCTAATGCTCCAAAAAAAGCTCAGTTTATCATCTTTTCAGCAGAAGCTGACACTACCTCGGGAATGTGC
The DNA here is from genome assembly GCF_964263255.1 of Lissotriton vulgaris. NCBI lineage: Eukaryota > Metazoa > Chordata > Amphibia > Caudata > Salamandridae > Lissotriton > Lissotriton vulgaris. The sequence continues at coordinate 772,520,377 of NC_141700.1, read as the reverse complement.
CATCAGCAAGTCGCAGCCATTAAAGTTTCAGTTGAACGTCCCTGTGTCAAACCACGACAAACACCAGGAATCGAGGCTGCTAACAACCCGACAAAACCAGCACACACCGTGACGGAATCTTCAACTTTGAGATTTGCCATCGCTTATTGGAACATTGCAGGCTTAACTACAAAAATAACCTCTTCTTCGTGGCTCGATACAGCAAAGAGTCATCAAATTCTGTGCCTGCAAGAGACCTGGTGCACAACACCACTTCATTTAGCGGGCTACAAAACATTTTTCACTCAAGCAGTATCTGGTAGTATGGGCAGACCAAAAGGCGGGCTCACGACCTACATTTCCAATACCCTTCCCTTCACTGCGAAACTACTAAAGGAAACACCCATCTTTCAAATCATACAAATCACACAGTTAACAGTATCGAAAGAATCTATATATACTCATAAACTACTACAATAACTCATGCACTCTGGAATGCTGCTCACACCTAGACGAAATAGTCGCATATCTATCCTCATTCCAAAAAACTAACAATAAATCCATAATCTACCTCATCTGGGGTGGCGACTTTAATCTCACACTGTGCCCAAAGCACAAAAATGGGAACTGCGGGCTTCAGAATGAACTTGGAAATCCCATCCCTCACTTTGTGCACACGCCAGGTGGCAACAAATTAAACGAAATCCTCTTCACCTTAGACCTTGACTTTGTCAATGAACTAGTCAATCCGGAGCAGGACTTTCTACCCACCTTTCACGGGCGAGGCTGTCTGTCAACCATCGACTACATTTTAGCCTCAAACTCTTATAAAGGACAACTAAGTAATTACAAAATTGGGTCTAACCCAATTAGCGACCATTATCCACTCAGTGTAGAAATCCACATGAAACAAGCTGGGATACTCCATTCAAAAGCTAGTTCCCTTGATCAACAATCGCTGTCCATGAAGAAGCTGAACGGGTATGCAATTAAATGGACAAAGATCGACCCGGAAGAGATGACACAGAGGATTCTCGGAAAAACACACCTCTGGCTAACCAACTGTTTGTCCCCTGAGGCACCACCAGAATTAATTGTCACCTCTTTTCAAAGCATCCAGGAAGTAATAAGGGACGAGCTATTCATCAACTCAAAAAATAAGCTCAGACTTCCTACCACGAGATGGTTCGATACCGCCTGTCGGAAGGCCCTTACATCCCTCAAAGAAGCTTTACGCCAGCAACCGAGAGACTCCCAAAAAATTTCCCAACGGAGGAAAATTTACAATACTGCTCGGAAAAATCGTAAAAAACAGATCAAGCAAGACCTATGGCTTCGACTACATGATAGTGCATTAAGGAAAGACAGCACTGCTTTCTGGCAGACCATAAGATCACCTCTCCTGGCCAACATCAGCGACCCTGACCATCTCGATGTGGCAATAACTGAGGAAGACTGGGTCTCCCATTTTTCAAAAATCTTCGGAATATCACCAGATGCTGTACCAACAATCCAAATACAGGAACCCGAACTGGCAAAGAGCAACATCTATCCAATCAATCTACGTTTTACCCTAAATGAGGTCAGAAAGGCAATTAAGGCCTCAAAAACAGGCAAGGCCCCTGGCCCAGACGGGGTCCCCATGGACTTGTTCCTACATGACGTCGACTACTGGTCGAAAATAATCACACGGGTCATGGCTGCAGTAGTCTCAACCGGTCTCTTCTATTCATGGTCAACATCGACACTATTGCCCATCTTCAAAAAAGGGGACCGTAACGACCCTGCGTGCTACAGACCGATTTCCCTTCTGGACTCCACGGGCAAGATTGCAGGTCGAATACTCCTGGACCGACTACAATCTTGGGCCCGGGAGAATAACATCATTACTGACCTGCAATATGGTTTCCAGAAGGGGCTCGGAACTGTGGAACAGGCCCTAAATCTCGTCCTCTTGGCTGGAAAGTACGCTCGCGCTAAAGGAGGCAACATCTTCCTGGTCTATGTAGACTTAAGCGCGGCATTCGACTGCGTACAGCATGCAAAGCTCTGGCAGATCCTAGCTCACCTCGGAGTGGACCCACCCATACTAGCCTTTTTAAGAGAGCTATACACCAACGCAGAAGGTCGAGTTCGATTTGGCACCAGCGGTGAACTATCACGACCCTTCAAAATCTCAAGAGGAGTAAGGCAGGGATGTGTACTGGCTCCCTTCCTGTTCAACCTATGCACAAACGGGCTTGAACAGGCGATGCTGGAAGGGAGCCAGGACCTCCCGCAGATAAATCACCGCCCGATACCTATTCTCCTGTATGCCAACGACTCTGTAATTCTGGCACGGACCTCTAACCAACTCCAGCGGCAGCTTAATAAATATGTGACATTTATGGACACACTTGGTCTTAAAGTTAACATAAAAAAAACTTTCACAATGAACATTGGCCCAAGGCCAAAAGTCTCCAAGCCCATACTTATTAACAACAGCAGACTAGAAAAAACACCGGTGTACCCATATTTGGGCATCCTAGTGGATGACACAATGACCTGGCGCAAGGCAGTGGAAGCCAGAAATCTTAATTTCCGCCGTGCTACCTCAGCACTAACCGCTTTTTCAAGGAAACTAGGCAAACCAGCCCCAGCGGAACTGTTAACCATATACTATGCAAAATGCCACAGTGTGGCTACTTACGGAGCAGGTATTTGGGGCCATGAATGTATCGACCAACTTCAGGTCACCGAAAACGCCTTTATCAAATACATCCTAGCTCTCCCCCAAAGTTCCCCGATTTTAGCCTCGCACCGTGAGCTTGGCATGGAATACATTATCGACACCATCCGATGCCAGCCCATCCTACTGTGGCAGCGAATATGGTGTAATCCCGAAAGTCACATTACCCGCTCCCTTATTACTGACTGTCTAGGCCTAGCGCACTGGCGGAAAATTCCGTGGCTTAATTACATTCATAAATTCTTTGCAGATCTTGACTGTGAGCATTACTTCCTCGAACCACCCTCAATTGAAGACATCTCGAAGAAACAGCTGAAGCAAATATGTATGGGCCATCTAAGGGAACTCCGCAACCAAGCAGAGATCACCAAAACACAAAATGAAAAAACTTGCTTATTGCAGATAGGGAAACCCATCCAGCCTTATCTGACATATTTCTTGTCGAACTACGAAAAGTTTTTAATAACAAGACTCCGCTTTGATCTTTTTTACCGTCTGGTCTCATTCCCGGAAATGAAGAACTGGTCCCGCAATTTGATGAGTTGTCCCTGCGATGGAGTTTCCGTACAATCCACGATCCATGTCGTCCTTTTCTGCAAATACTACAGACTAGCAAGAAAAACATGGATCATTCCCATCCTCCGATCTAGCGGACTCAGACAATCATATCCAGCACTCTCCCATTTACAATCCCCGAAATCCCCGCATGAAGCCAAACAGATAGCAACCTTTCTTAAAACAGTAATATTAACACGTCGCAAAGTTTCTACCTAAACCTGTATTTTTCCATTTCGAAATTCCATTTCTACACAGTGATTTAAATTTTGTGATCCTATTGCTTACTGATTTTATCTATTGATCTATGTTTAAAAAGTTCTCTTTTTAAAAATTTACTTTTTATGATTATATAAACCTATAATCGAATAAAAGTTGATGAAACGAAACTCGATATTTGGTAGGTTGCTCCCCATGTTAGGTATACATCATAGTCTGCAAAATTCTCTGTAGGGAATATGTAGACAAATTCTTAGTGTATATCCTCTAAAATTAATGAGAAAAAATCCCATATACATAGTTGAAAGAACTAACCTTATATATAATGTTGTCATTAGTATTCTTAACTTCAATGGTGGGATGACTTCAGTTTTTCTTAATTATCATATTATTTCAGTATGGGACACATAGTATTGAAACTGTAACGACACGATAAAACAGATTTTTAAATTCATGTTGTGGCTTCTAAGGGAACCTAAATTCCGTAACATCTGACGTTTGCGATATCTTTTACAAATAATGTTAACACTATGTTCGAGGCATGTGGGCTGCTGAATTCATATCTGTGCATAGATCGCCGCCTAGTGTTGGGTCCGGATGATTGCACATTGTAGTCCTGGAAGAGTCTTCAAAGTATCACGAGATAGGTGGCTCCTCCCCTGGACCACAGTGCGCATGGGCATCCTCCATCTTCAGATTGTTTTTTTCCGCCATTGGGTTCGGATGTACTTTCTTGACTCAAGTTCGGAATCAGTATAATACCCATTGCGCAATGCCAAAAGGCTTTCGGGCCGTTGGTATTGTCTCGTTCGGTGCCTATACTTCATCCAGTTCTTCGAAACGGACGTCGTAAGCCGTTTGACATTTCGACACCAAAGGCCCCAACTACTATGATGATGGAACGGAGCCCGTTCAAGAGATGCCCAGTCTTCAACTCAAAATACCCTCACATTGATGTGCACCCTGTGTGCAATAAATGTTTATGTCCGGACCACGATGAGGCCAGCTGTATGGCCTGTTCCAAGTTCCGGTCGAAGAAGACGCTTCGAGTTCGACACGCAGCGAGACAGTCGGTGCAGAAAGCTGCACCCCACCCAGAGAACATCTTCGAGGCCGATGACGATGAAGGCGTCGAAGTTCCTGACCTGCGGTCGGACCCAGCGTCGGAGCATGACTCTAACTTCGATATGGACGAAGAAGATGACTACGTCCATGAAGACGTTGTCGAGGTAGGAGACGACGCAGAGGCCAGGGGGGCCGTCTATGACGACTCAAGTGATGAGCAAGGCCCACCCGCAGTCGCGGGGCCTAATATTGACACTGCGCTTTAAGGCTCATGTCGAGGCATCGCCGGAAGGCCTTAGCCGAGGTCTTACACCACATTCTATAGCCCCGCGTCAAGGCCCGGCTAAGAATACTTCAAAGGAGCCATCGGTCGATCCATCGAAACCGAAACCAACAGAGCCAAAATCGAAACTGTTGAAGACAGTCATCGGATCGACGCCCTCGGACACCTCGGCTCCAGTCAAGTCTAAGTGTCGACGACCCTTCGGGGCCACAAGGGGGCGCCGGCCCAAAGAGCGGAGCGCCGAAGCCAGTCTCTATGGTCAAGCACGTCACTCTGACGACGTCCAAGCATGGCGTCACGTCCAAAGGCCTCCAGGCCAAAAAGACTGTCGAACCGACAATTGCAGCCTCTAAGCCGCTATTAAGCAAGGCTCTCGAGTCGAAGACCAAACCCGACCCGAAAGAGCATATCGCGTCGAAGCCCAAGGCCGGCCCTGCTGTGCACCATGAGCTTGAGTCGACGCAAGGCCGCAAGCATGCTGGTGATCCACCGAAGCAACTCGGATCGAAGACTACGTCAATCTCTAAGACAGTCGGTCCGTCTCCGAGGCATCCTCCACCAATTAAGTACAGACTGCCACGACCGCTCGGCCCAAGACGGTCGAGCCACAAAGGAGCACCAACACCTCCAAGAAGGTATCTGGACCTTCCAAGTCTCAGTCCATTCCGGAGAGGGTGATGTTCCAAGCACCCTCGTATGACAATCAGTCGAAGCTCTTAATCGACTCTGAATCTGGCAAACTCACCGTTCACAAACTGAAAATCGCTCCAGAACATCCCTTAGAGTCCTACAAAATCCCTCTCAAAAGAAAGGATTCGGCCACCTCACCAGTTCTTTTTGAACATGTTGAGTCCTATACACAGCACGTTGCCGATTCTCCCACACACAGCGATGAGGATGTGGGATATAATTAGTCATATGGGATTTATTTATCATACTGACGCTGATCAAGGGGAATCTCAACACTGGGCTGACACTGTTGACCCTGATGATCCACAAGCTGCGCCCGACACTCAGTCTTATAATGTCAAAACTTCGCCTACTGAAGACACGGCGGCGTTGAACGCCTTAATAGAAAGGGCGGGTATTAACCATGACGTTGAAATGCACGCTGAGCCAGTAGAGGAGGACTTCCTATTCGATACATTCTCCACCTCAGAAAGATCAGCAAAGACATTGCCTATGCTAAAAGGTGTCCTCAAACATGCTACTGATACTTTCAAGGAGACCACCAGGGCAAGGGTTGTAAACCCAAGGATTGAAAGAAAATATAGGCCTGCGCCTGTGGACCCTACCTACATCAAGGGCGAGCTCCCATTGGACTCCCTAGTAGTGGCTAATGCTCGCAAAAGAGCGAACTCGCAAACTAGTGGTGATGCTCCTCCTCCAGACAAAGAATCCAAAATCTTGGAGGCTTCGGAAAAACGGGTGGCAGCTCAGGCTGCTAATATTTGGAGGATCTCAAATACACAGGCCCTGTTGGCCAGATATGATAGGGCTCACTAAGACACATTAGAACAGCTGATGCAACACCTGCCTGATTGTTACAAAGAGGGAGCGGAAATGCTCATGCAGGAAGGAAAGTTAATTTCAAATGCATCCATCAAGTGTGCACTCGATGCAGCAGACACGGCAGCTAGAGACATTAACACTAGTGTAATGCTGAGACGTCATGCCTGGCTTCGCATCTCTGAGAAATTTTTTTGGGATCTCCGGTTTAACCCTGACTTTCTTTTTGGTCCTGAGCAGAGATCAACACCATACAGGCCAAAGTGATCTCCAGCAGGAAGAGACCATTGGCGATACTGAAGGAAACGCGTCATTACCGCAAGGGGCAAGTTCTGACAGTGTTTACGGTGAGGAAGCTGATGGGAATGATGGGGTCATGCATTCACCTAGTCCAAAATATTCGACTACTCATTAGGTCATTCCAGGAATGGACACAGCAGCAATGGTCACAGGCAACTGGGAGTTGGGAAGATCTAGTGGTTGTCACACACGCAGTGCATCAGGAAATCGCGTGGTGGAACAAGGAAAACATATCCCAGGGGAAACTTTTCACACAAGCAATTCCAACATTGACCATCACGACGGACGCCTCTCAGCTGGGGTGGGGCATGCATATGAACAAGCTCATGGTCAGGGTTCTATGGTCTCAACAGGATGCGGTCAAGCACATCAATTACCTGGAACTAAAAACAGTGTTCCCATCCTTAAAACTATTTCAGAAGGATCTGTATGGAAACAGACAACACCACAGCCATGTTCTACATCAACAAGCAAGGTGGAACACAGTAGCGCTATTGAGGCTAGCAAAGGAGATATGAACATGGGCCATTCCACTAAGGATAGACCTACAAGCAACACATCTCCCAGGGAAGGACAACGTGGAAGCTGACAGTCCGCAGGCTGACGTCCGCATCCCACGAATGGGAGATGAACCTGCAGGAATTACAGAAAGTATTCCGGAAGTGGGGTACACTGCAAATAGACCTAATTGCAACACCCCAAAATGCAAAATGCCAACACTTGGCATCCAGACCATCAGTCAGAAGGGAATGCGCTATGGATAAGTTGGTCAAAGACATTTGCATACGCGTTTCCCCCCCGATACTACTGATACACATGGTACTCGGCAAATGCGGGATCAGCAACACTCAGTGGGCCAGACAGTCCTGGTTCTTGCAAATAGTGGAGATTGCGCAGGCACCCGCACACAAATTCCCAAAATAAAGGGACCTGTTAGCAATGCAGAACGGAAGGGTGATACACCCAGAGCCAGAGAGCCTTAGCCTGGCGGCATGGCTCCTGAAAACCTAGAGTTTGCACACCTCAAACTACCGGCGAGCACGATGGCAGTGCTCAGGTAGGCAAGAAGGCCTACCACAAGGAAATGCTACGTAGCAAAGTGGAAAAGATTTTCAGAATGGTGCATTAGAGAGAATCTGCTAAGCAAGATCACAAGCGATCAACAGTACTAAAATACTTAACACATCTACTGCAAAGTAAACTTAGCTACACATCCCTAAGGGTACACTTGGCGGCGATTGTGTCTTACACAAGAGGAGAAACAGGGAAAAATGTCTTCACCTCCCAAGTAGTAAAAAGGTTTCTAGAAGGAGCAAAGAGGATCGCACCTCCCAAACAGAATGACAGCCCAAGCATGGAACCTCAATGTAGTGCTGGCACAATTGATGAAGGCACCATTCGAGCCGATGCTCATGGCAACACTGCACATGCCCACGCTAAAGACGGCCTTCTTAGTGGCTATTGCATCACTGCGAAAAGTGAATTGCAAGCGCTAACACTTCAAGAGCCCTACCTGCAGATAGAGTGATAGGATTGTAATGAAAACAGACCCACACTTCAAGCCAAAGGTGGAGTCTCTGTTCCACATCTGCCAAACAATCCAAATACTTAGTTTTTTCCAAAAACTAACCACAAGCATAGAGAGAGCGCTGCACACACTGGACGCCAGGATGGCGGTGATGCACTATATAAAAAGGACAAAGTAGTGCAGAAAAACAAAGCAGCTCTGTTCCCTTTGCAAGCAGTTTTTTGGAACGACCAGTTACCAAAAATACCTTTGCACGATGGATTGCACAAGCCATACAACCATGCCACAAACAAGCTGGGCAACTGTTCCAAGGAGCAGCTCGTGCTCACTCAACAAGGAATAGCAAATGCGTTTCTGGCCAACACACCGATTCAAGACATTTGCCAAGCGTCAACATGGTCTTCAATGCACACGTTCACTAAGCACTACTGCGTGGATATCCAAATGAACAAAAAAGCACAAGTGGGACAGAAGGCCTTATTATTTATTTATTTTATTTTATCGATTTTTAGAGCGCGCAAATACCCGAGGGTGTCTCGGCGCTATTGTGCCTTACAGCACATATTCAGTAACCAGTGCATATCTTCCACCCAGCCACCTAAATAAGGACAAACCGCTACTAAGTCTATTCACAGCATAGAAAATCCAGAAAGATTCAAGTTGCAAAACTTATAGTTTCTTACCTATCGGTGTAGTTTTGCAGCTTGAAGACTTTCTGGATTCACTAGCGAAACAACCTTCCTCCACCAGAAAGATGAGACCGGAGGAAAGGGATTAAAAATGAACAAGACTTTAAAAATAAGACTAAACACACAAGACTAGATAAAAGAATCCGAAGGTGGTGACCAAAGGTGGGAGCTTCCGAAGGCAGCTCATCGATGTCACGAAGGACACCAAACGGTGGTATGTCGACGCTCACCGGAAAAAAAGACTACACTTCCGGACCCAACCACTAGATGGCGGAATAATGCACAACCTAGTGAATCCAGAAAGTCTTCAAGCTGCAAAACTACGCCGACAGGTACGAAACTATGATACTGGACACATTTTAGCTAAAACCCCTTCTAAATGAAAAGTTAGTACAGAGAACACTGTATATAAGATTCCTCTTAAGGAGGACACTGCTAGAAGCCCTATCCACAATACTTTGCCATCTCATCCGCCATCTCAACCTTTACTGCAACTGCCAGACTCAGATCCACCACACTATGCCACAGGGGTCTCCTCGTACACAGCCTAAGTTAGGAGATATGATGATAATGTTCCTTTGCCAACATATCCATGGGATGTTTATAATATTGATCCACCCATGGATAATGGTCCAGATCTATACCCTGCAAAACTATCACCTCCAGATGTCGATCTAGAGCTGATTTCCAGGGCAGCAGCATATCATGGAGTTACACTGCACAAAGAGGCTTTGAATGATGACTTTTTATTTGAGACCCTATGGTCTTCACATAGAACTAGTCCGAGTCTCCCTATGTTGGAAGAAATGATGAGACATGCAGATGTTTTTTTTTTTTTAAGGACCCTGTTCGTGCCCATTTTCTAACACCCAGGGTTGATGAGAAATACAAACCATCGCCCTCTGATCCTGTTTTTATGAAAGTACCCCCCACTTCAGACTCATTGGTAGTTTCTAACGGTTATAAGAACTAACTCAAACCTTTTGGGAATTCTCCTCCCCCAGATATTCTAAATTAATTGATGCATCCGGTAAAAGGGTGGCTGCTCAAGCCGCTAACCACTGGTGCATTACCCACACGCAGGGCCTACTAGCTAGGTATGACAGGGCACTCTGGGACAAGATGGAAAGCTTAATTCAATACCTCCTAGAAGAGCACAAGAAAAAGGCACAAGAGCTAGTCCAAGAAGGAAAACGTATGTTTGCGGTATATGAGCTGTAGATTGTGTACTGTAGCGTAGATCGCCATATGGTGTTGGGCTCGGATGTTTGCACTTTGCTATTGTAGAAGTCTTTGTAGTCACAAGATAAGTGACTCCTCCTATGGTTAGTAGTGAGCATGGGCATAGACTACATCTCCAGATTATTTTTTTCCGCCATCTGGCTCGAATGAAACATGCTGCACCCAGACTAGGCTTTTTCGACGCGCAACCCATCATATTCAATGGTATTGTCTCGTTCTCGACGTCATTCGGGCCTATGGCTAATGGAAAGAACTCCATTAAAAAAATGCCCCCAGTCTGCAACCTTTGCCTATCACCAGAACACGAGGAAAAGGATTGCCAAGCCTGTGCCTCTTTTCAATTTGAGAAAACCATCCTTGATCGCCGGGCTCGACGACACGTCATGATTCAACAAGCTGCCCCGGAACTGGAAAATATCTTCGATGAAGGCCCCGATGTTCAAGAAGCAAAAGATTCGGAGGAGTTAGAGATAGTCTATGAAGAAAATGTCTCTGGGTCCGATGACTTAATTCCAGGCCAACAAATGAGTACAAAAGCCCCTGCCCCACCACAAAGGCAAAAGGCTCTAGGCAAGATTAAGTCTGCAGGCTCTAGTCGAGACCAGAAAGCACTTCAGAAGCCCTGCTTCCGGGCCTGGCTCCGAAGAAAAAAGAAAAGCCTTCAGGCCGCTCAGGACCGAGCAAGCCACATATTACTATCCTTAAACCACATTTGGTTCCGAAATCGGGGATACACCCCATTCCAAAAAAGGCCTCTGTGCCGAGCCCTTCGGCACCAAAAGACCATAAGGCCTCAGAACCGGACAAACACAAAAAGTCTTCGGCTCCGAAGAAAAGTTCCGACTAGATGCCAACTTCGAAGCCAGACCATAAAACTCCTTCTAAGGCTCTAGACACCAAACTAAAGCCAAGCTCAGAACCGAAAAAATCGGCAACTGAAACAGACAACCAGGATGAACGGTTTAGACCACATCCTGTCGACCAATAGCAGAAAACATTACAAATGGACCCTAAAACGGTCATATCTGTGTTCCAGCAAACCAGAGGAAATCTGATGCCTCGCATACACCCGAGGTGCCTGCTAAAAAGAGACTTTGCAACTTTGCCCATAAGATCCTCTTCTATTCTTCCTGCTAAACCTTTCTCTCCTATAAACTCTCCTACACAATCTCCTAGATTATTTCCATGCTCACACTTATTACCACTGGTTTGATGATTTAGGGTGGGGGAAGGAACACTAATTATCCTGTAGATAACCCATATGATAACACTACCCATCCACAGGATACATGGGATGATTGACGATCCTGTAGATCCTCCAGACTTTCCTGATCCAGATGCATACCCATCACCCCCAGACCACAATATACGATTTAGCCAATTTATTAATCGGGCTGCTCAGTACTATGGCGTGTCACAACATTCAGACCCCATGGAAGATTTCTTAATGGACACTTTTGCTCAGTCTCATAAAGTCATACACACATTGCCAATGCTTAAAGCGGTAATTAAACATGCACCTGACATACTTAAAGACCCTCTCAGACCCAGGATTCTCAATCCACGCATTGAGAAAAAATATAGACCAGCCCCATAAGATTCCATGTACATAGAGGCACAATCCCCATTAGATTCCTTGGTAGTCTCCAACGCAAGAAAACTGGCTAATTCCCAAACCTCTGGTGATGCACCACACCCAGATAGAGTCTAAACTGCTGGATACATCAGGTAAACGTGTTGCTTCCCAAGCAGCCAATCACTGGAGGATATCCAGTGTGCAAGCTCTACTTGCCAGATATGACAGGACTCACTACGATGAGCTTGTAAATGTTATACAACAACTACCTGACCAATGATTTAGTCCTAGAGGGCAAGTTAATTACAAATGCCTTCATCAAATGTGCCCTTGATGCAGCTGACACTGCATCTAGATCAGTTAACACTAGTGTCTTACTCAGCAGACATGCATGGTTACACATTTCAGGTTTCAAACAGGAAGTGCAAACAACTATTTTAAACCAATCATTTGATCAAGAACACCTCTTTGGGCCAGCTATTGACACCGCTCTAGAAAAAATGAAAAAAGACATTGCCACTGCTAAATCTTTGGGAGCATTACAATTTCAAACACAGGGGTCCTTTTGTTGCTCCTTCTATAGGGGTGGATCCAAAAACATTACCACAAAAGGGTACAACTTCCTCCTATAAAAATCCTACGCAAACATCCCCCAACAAGGGATTTTTTATGGGTGGGTACAGAAAATAATAGGGGGAGAGCAAGAGGTAACTACAACCGAACCTCATTTCTACCGAACAATGACTTCCCTCCGCTTCCTCCTGACCATTCCACTCCGGTCGGAGGAGGACTATAACAGTTTTGCAGCGTGAATCTTTCTGGATTCACTATGCTGTGCATATTCCGCGGTCTTGTGGTTGGGTCCGGATTCGTAGTCTTCTTTTTTTTTTTTTTTTTTTTTGTAGCCCTTGTGGGCGTCGGCGTCACACCTCCTCGGGTGCATTTCCGGTGACGTCGGCATGCTTCCTGTGGAAGCTCCCACTCTTGGGCGCCATCTTCAGATTCTTTTTTCCGCGGTCGGGTCTGGATCGTTCCTGTTGGGCTCCAGACATTTTTGGAGAAAGTATTGAAAAGAGTGGAAGTTGGAGGAGATATTGGAAGAAGAAGACTAAAGAAGACTTCACAGAACATTGACGAGGAGAAAAAAAGGTGAAAACCTCGAACTTCGACGATCGTCGACGTCCACGCGGTCAGGGACGCCTGAACGCACGAGGATGGACAACACGCCGTTCAAGTTCTGCCCGAACTGCAGACACAAGTACGCGCAGAAAGACCAGCACCCGGTTTGCAACCTCTGCCTACCGGTAGAACACAGAAGCGAGGACTGCAACGCCTGCGCCGTCTTTGCCCAGAAGACCCTTCGTGTGAGGAAGAGACAGAGGGTAGCACACGCCACCCTCGAAGGAAAATCCCCGACGCCATCGCTGTTCGAGCTGGGGATGTCCTCAGAGGAGGAGGACAACGCTGCCGCCGAAGACAGCTACCCGGTCGTAGAGACAGATTACAAGAAGACACCTGATAAGGTAGGAGACTCGACGTCCCACAAGAACACGAGAGACTCTGAGTCTCGCAAGTACGAGGCCAAGAGCCCGAAGGCGCCGACGCAGCGACATCTGCCGTCCGCGACCACAAGCAGGCCCAGCGGATTCTCGGAGAAGGAGTCCCTGGCGCCGAAAGCTGTTGACCAGCAGAAAGCGTCGATCGTCGCCGAAAGGGACCGATCGACGTCGAGGGAGAAAGACCCGAAAGCCTCGGCACCGTCCAAGGACCCGAAAGCCAGTTCGACGTCCAAGCCGTCAACGCTGAGAATCTCGCCACCGAACCAGGCGACGAAGAGAATAGCCGAGCGTTCCGAAGCCGTAAACGCGGCCGAGATGGAAAGGAAAAGACGTCGGCTAGAAGCCGAAATGGCAAGCCTCTTGCAGCAGAGAAAAGATGCCGCCGCCGAGATGAGTGCCTTCACGATTCCACACAAGACCAAGCACGCCGTGCTAGATCTGGTCGAAGAGGAAGAAGAGCATGTCGACGACCATGTGCCTAGCGACGAGATGGTCGACGACCAGGAAGGTGAAGAGAATCCCTACGAGGATTACAGCTATGAGGACGATGAGGGCAATAGGTTGGACGCCGAGACGGCCACCTCTGACTCACGCGAGGAGGATTACCTAGACGTCGACACCGAGAGCCCGGAAGAGGCGGTCGACTCATACCCCTCGAGACCCTCGCCGCCGGACGACATCGGGGCTTACAACTCGGCGATACAATCTGCCGCAACTGCATTCAAGCTAAAGCTCGACGAGGAAAAGCAGAAAGCAGACTTCCTGCTAGAGACATTGCTCCCAACACAAACGAGAAGCCAGTTCCTTCCAATGCTCGAGAGCGTCTTGGCTCAGGGAAAGGAAGCGTTCAAAGAGCCCGCAACATGCAAGGCGGTAACTCCCAGAACAGAGAAAAAATACAAACACTCCTCGAAGGACCCGGCCTACATTCGAGGCGAGGTCTCCGCTGACTCCATTATCACGGCCACAGCTATGAAGAGGGCGAGCGTATCCACTACCTCGGGCCCACCACCGGATAAGGAGAGCAAGAGGATGGATCTGGTGGGGAGAAGGATCGAGCGAAATGCCGCGACCCACTGGTGCATGGCTTATTCCAACGCCCTGTTAAACAGGCACATGTACCAGATCATGGAGGGGCTGGGGCAGTTGGTGAAGGACCTACCCCAGGATGCCAGGCAGAAGGCCGAAAAATTGATCAAAGAAGGGAAGAACGCGGAAAATTCTTGCCTTAAGACTGCCCTGGACGGGGCAGACACCGCCAGCAGGCTCATGATGATGGGTGTCACGGAAAGGAGACACGCCTGGCTCAGGATCTCAGGGTTCAAACCCGAGGTACAACACAGTATCCTGAACACACCGTTGAACGGCAGAACGCTTTTCGGAGCAACAGTTGACGAGAAACTATGCCAACTCAAAAAAGATAATGAGACGGCAAGATCCATGGGGGCATTGCAGTTCAGAGGCACCCCGGCACGGAGGCCTGGCGGGAGAGGTGGAAACCAGCCAGGTACATCGCACCAGGCCTTCCAGCAGACGCACCAGGCAGACTCGCAGGCTCAGCAAGGTCACCAGAAGCAGTCCTGGCAATACCAGCCAAGAGGTCAGTCCTTTCGAGGGAGAAATGGCCGTGGCCAGAATAGAAGAGGGGTGCAGCAGCCCACCTCGAAGTGACTTCAGACACCTCCGGGTGCCCGACCACAGAAAAGATCCCAGGGGGCACCTCGTACAAAGGGGTCAGGAGGATCTAAAGACCTACGACCACATGACACCAGTGGGAGGAAGATTAAAGTTCTATCTCCAAGAATGGAGAGAAATAACATCAGACAAATGGATCCTAAACATCATCCAATTTGGATACTGCTTGGAGTTGGAGAGAAAGCCAACAAACAGAAAACCAAGGGGGAAGCCACCAGCAAGAGAACAGCTGGCAAAGCTTCAGGAAGAAGTGCAAGAACTTCTACAAAAACAGGCCATAGAAAGAGTTCCCTTCAGGGAAAGGAACAAGGGAATATACTCAACGTACTTCCTAGTGCCAAAGGTCGACGACAAGATGAAACCCATCCTAGACCTAAGGTTCCTCAACAAATTCATAGGAACACAAAAGTTCAAAATGACCTCCCTGCAGGAGGTGCTGCCACAATTGCAGGTCGGAGACTTCATGGTCACGATAGACCTCAAGGACGCCTACTTACACATACCGATGAACGAGAAGCACAAGCATATGCTCAGGTTCACAATCGGAGGAGGCCACTATCAGTTCACAACGCTGGCCTTCGGACTGAAATCAGCACCAAGGGTATTCACGAAGTGCTTCGCGGCAGTCGCAGCGCACTTACGAAGACAGGGGATACACGTATACCCTTACCTGGATGACTGGCTGGTGAAAGCAAACTCGTACCAGAAGTGCAAGCAGCATGCACATACAGTGACGAGCACGCTCATAAACCTGGGGTTCTCCGTCCATTGGAAGAAATCATCAATGGAGCCGGAGCAAGTGAAGATCTTCCTGGGGGCAGAGATCAACACTTTACAGGGCAAAGTGTTCCCCAGCGAGAAGAGAGCAAGGGCACTGGTCAAGGAAACTCGCCTCTACCGGAAGGGACAAGCTCGGACAGTGAGGACTGCGAGCAAGATCATGGGGATGATGGCATCGTACATCCACCTAGTGCCGAATGCGCGGCTCCACATGAGACCCATGCAAGAATGGCTCCAGGAACAATGGTCACAGGCTTCTGGCAGTTGGGAGGATCTTGTGGTGGTGACGCACGCAGTGCAGAAGGAGATGACATGGTGGACCTTGGAGAACTTAACAAGGGGACAGCCTCTAACACTCCCAACTCCGACTGTGACCATCACAACGGACGCATCCCTGAAGGGATGGGGCGCTCACATGGAGGAACTCAAAGTGAGGGGTCTTTGGATGCCAGCAGATGCGACAAAGCACATCAATTACCTCGAATTGAAGACAATCTTCCTTGCACTGAAAGCCTTCCAGACAAGACTGTACAGGCAAAGGGTGTTGCTACAGACAGACAACACCACGGCGATGTTCTACATCAACAAACGGGGTGGAACACAGTCAACAACGCTTTCGACGCTGGCGCAGGAGATATGGAGGTGGGCCATCCCTCTCCAGATAGACCTGCTAGCCATACACCTACCAGGGAAGTAGAACATTCAGGCAGACTGGCTGAGCAGACAGACCTCGGCATCCCACGAGTGGGAGCTCAATGCTCAGGAGACAAGGAGGCTGTTCAACAGGTGGGGAACGCCATCAGTGGACCTGTTTGCAACACGCCAGAATGCGAAATGCCGAAACTTCGCATCCAGACAACACGAAGAAGGGTCCCTTGGGAATGCCCTATGGATAGATTGGTCCGGGAAATTTGCGTACGCTTTTCCCCCGATACCACTGATACACAGAGTACTGAGCAAGTGCAGAGCGAGCACCATGACCCTGATACTGGTCGCGCCACAGTGGGCGAGGCAGACATGGTACTCGCAGATCATGGAGCTGGCGCAGTGTGCACCCCACAGATTCGGCAGAAGAAAAGACCTGCTCTCCATGCAGAACGTAGAGGTGCTGCACCCAGAACCAGAGAGCCTGAGCCTGGTGGCGTGGCTCCTGAGGACATAGAGTTCGCACATTTGAGACTGCCAGAGAGCACCCTCAGGGTCCTTCGGGAGGCACGAAGGCCCAGCACAAGGAAGTGCTATGTCGCAAAGTGGAAAAGATTCACGATGTGGTGCAGGAGGGAGAGACTCCACAATAAAATGAGAAAGGACTCCACGGTACTGAAGTACCTGACACACTTACTGGAGAAAAACCTCAGCTCGTCCTCCTTGAGAGTTCACCTGGCGGCTATAGTGGCATACACAAGGGGTGAGATGGGCAGAAGCTTCTTCATATCACAAGTTGTAAAGAGGTTCCTGGAAGGAGCAAAAAGGATTGCACCACCCAAGCGGGTGCCACCACCGGCATGGAACCTAAACGTGGTCCTGACGGAACTCATGAAGGAGCCCTTCGAGCCGCTCCACAAGGCCTCCTTGAAGATGCTAACTATGAAAACTGCTTTCCTGGTTGCTATTACGTCCTTACGCAGAGTGAGCGAGCTGCAAGCGCTAACGCTACAGGAGCCCTACTTACAAATACACAATGACAGGGTGGTGATGAGGACCGACCCACACTTCATGCCAAAGGTGGTGTCCAAGTTCCACATGAACCAGTCCATACAGATACCAAGTTTTTTCCAAAAACCAACCACTAGCGCAGAGCGAGCTCTGCACACCCTGGACGCCAGAAGGGCGGTCATGCATTACATTGAAAGGACAAAAGGGCACAGGAAAACGAAACAGTTCTTTGTGTCGTTCGCCAACAGTTACATGGGCAAGGCAGTGACTAAGACCACTATTGCACGATGGATCGCGCAAACAATCCAACTCTGCCACAAAAGGGCAGGAGAAGAACTGGCAGAGGGGGCACGCGCCCACTCCACTAGGAAAAAGGGGGCTACAATAGCCTTCCTGGCCAATACACCCATACAAGACATATGCCTGGCGGCAACATGGGCTTCGGTGCACACATTCACGAAGCACTATTGCGTGGATGTTCAGATGAACAAAGAAGCACAAGTTGGACAAAGGGTGCTCCAGCATATATTCAGAAACCAGAGCTCATCTTCCACCCAGCCACCACGGAAATGAGAAACCGCTACGAAATCTATGCACAGCATAGTGAATCCAGAAAGATTCACGCTGCAAAATGAATAGTTTCTTACCTGTCGGTGTAGTTTTGCAGCTTGAAGATCTTTCTGGATTCACTAGCGAACCCACCCACCTCCGCCAGAAAGATGAGGCTGGAGAGAGAAGAGGTGGTCAAAAAAAAGGGAAAATAGGAGGAGAAGTAAGAGAATATAAGAACAAGTGGTAAAGAAATTATCACCTGAATAGAACATTGCCATTGCTTCGGAAAAGAAAGAAACACGGAAAAAAGAATCCGAAGATGGCGCCCAAGAGTGGGAGCTACCGCAGGAAGCATGCCGACGTCACCGGAAATGCACCCGAGGAGGTGTGACGCCGACGCCCACAAGGGCTACAAAAAAAAACAAAGAAAAGACTACGAATCCGGACCCAACCACAAGACCGCGGAATATGCACAGCATAGTGAATCCAGAAAGATCTTCAAGCTGCAAAACTACACCGACAGGTAAGAAACTATTAGTTCCTACCTGTCTGGAACAACATCACCACAGACAGGTCGGTGTGACAAATTATCCAGTATGGTTACTGCCTTGAACTCACCTCTACCCCATCTCGCATACCACCCAGACAACAGCCAATGTCCACAGAACATCTTACGCTTCTAACAGAAGATGTTCTCTCACGCAAAAACACGCAATGGAACCGGTTTCTCCACACCATCAAGGTACAGAGGTTTATCCCCTTTACTTTCTCCTCACAAAGGACGGTACGCTCAGGCCATTACTAGAACTCAGAACCTTAAACCTGTCCATACAATTCGACCAATTTCACATGGACACTCTGCAACAGGCCCTTCCACTGCTCCAACAAGGTGATTTCTTTGCCACCCTAAATCTGAAGGACGCCTACGTTCACATTCCCATTCACTCTGCTCACAGGAAATACCTATGGTTTGTAGACGACGGTCAACACTACAAGTTCAAAGTCCTTCCATTTGGAGTGACAACTGCCTCACAGTGGTAGCAGCCCTCTCTAGAAGACAAAACATTCATGTGTTTCCTTACCTGGACGACTGGCTCATAAAAGCCAAGAAACACACAGATTGTCTACAACAAACACACAAGACAATCCAGCTGCTGCACGACTTAGGGTTTACAATAAACCTTACCCAGTCACAGCTTCAACCATCCACACCCAGCAGTATCTAGGTGCAAAAATCGATACTTTTAAGGCACTAGCATTCCCCAATCCTGCCAGGATAGCCAGTATGCTAGCTCTCATAACAAAATTTCAACCACAAAAATCACTACTGTACCTTCTGCCTCGCTGCTGAAGAGCCACTGCCCAACTCCTGTCCTGGAGGAGTGTTCTCACTGTCTAGGACGTGTTTCACTGTCAAGGCGGCAACTTTTTGTTTCTGAAACTGGGCTCTATATGGAGTTGGCTCTTCTCGTTTGAATTTCACATCAAACGGGTGCTGTAGGTCTCACTTTTGCTGTGTGGAACCTGCAGAACGGGGATCTGGAACCTCTCAGGCATCTTAATTATAGAACAATCACGTAAATCATATCTAAGTTCAGAAGCGTCAGGTGGTGGCGAAACAGCACGAGACCTAGGCTTCTGTTGCTGCTAATTCTTGTCCCAGGTCTTCTTTGGAAAGACTGGACTTCCCTTCTTCTCAGGAGGGGGGGTTTACCTTGAGATTGGATAGGTTGTCTCACTCCTAAATTATTGCCACCCAATGATGTATAAACATCAGTAATAATAATCAGCAACTCACGCACCCGATCAATGTCTTCGACCGCCGCAAGGCATTGGCGAACTTGTAAGCAAACTGCTTAACCTTTACTGTTAGAAAGAATAATCTCAGAGACTGCAGTAAACATGGCCACTAATTTATTCCCCAAATCCAGGGCCGGACCGGCCCCGTGTTGATTCTGTACTTGTTTCAGAACACTCGGAAGAACGCTTTTCTAGGGGATGCCAAAACATTGTATACACTGAGGCCAACACCGTTCCCCCAGGAGTTGCAGTCCGCTAAGAGAGGAATCGGACCACTCGGTAAACAGTGTAGATCCTGTGTTTCTCCACAAGACCAGTGTGTGGGAAAACAGCATCAAGCTGTTCAATCTTCTGAGCTATCCAAAATGGAAGGGCCTCACTATTTTGAGGATGTTTGCCAATCACCGAAATAATAAGAACTGGAGTAATCACAAGGCCTCCGCCTTGTATTTCCAATATGGGGGGGCAGCTCCAGTCAGAGCTACTAGAAAAGCTTGAGAAATAATCTGGATCAAGTGTCTATAGAGAAGTACCAGTTAAGCATATAGTAAACATACTTATCCAGTATTTGGGTGTCTTTCATAGATTCACATGCCTGAATCATTCCCCGTCGTCGAGACGGGAGCCTCCGGTACATAAAAAAGTAATGTCCTAAGACATACATAAAGAGAATAGGTCTAAGGGTCTAACCTTAGTAACCTATCTAGGTCCTTATGCAGGAAGGACCAAATAGAGTAGGCTCCAGGGTCCCACCTTGGTAGCCTATCTGCGTCCTTTTGTAAAAAAGGACCAAAACAAAAGGAACAACCAATCAGCTACTACCTCCCTCTAGAACCTTCCTGTGAGGAGCCTCAGTCTCTCAGATTTTCTACCGCACGTTGTGCTAGGGAGTCTCCACCTGAGTTCTCCTCAGGAATATCGTATTTTCTCCAAACTTCACAGTTTTTTCGACTTTCTACTATGGCTGACGTCAAGAAAAGAGCACTTTTCCGTCCCTGTGCCTCCTGTGGTAAACTAAGGCTCCACGTGGACGACGAACATGAGGAATGCCTGTATTGCCTCTACCCTCACCACAAGACCATCGACTGCAAGATTTGCCGTAAGTTCTCCGTCAAAACCCAGAAAGACCGGGAAGGGAGACTTCTTATCTGGCTGAACAGGCTCAAAAACAAACCGACCGACCTCATTTCCGAGGGGGAGAGCATGTCGGTCGCCTCACAACTTTCCCTGAAGAGGCCTAGGGCTTCCTCGCCTGGCCACTCAGCGACCCCTCCTAAGAGGTCTAAAAAGGCTTCAGAGGGCAAGCCTGCCGTATCTAGCAAGGACCTTCCTGTCCCTAGGAAGCAACCACTGCTTACGGTGACGACGGCGCAATCGGCGACCACCTCATCGCCTAAAACCGTCTCAACATCGACGACGACGGTATCGACGACGATGGCATCGTCGGCGTCCTCCTCATCGACGACTCTAACCTACTCGTCGTCAGCAGGACGACCGATTTCATCCTCCGCACCGTCGACGACAAGACCGTCGACGAGGACATCGACGACGGCACCGTCGACGAGGGCGTCGACGACAGCACCGTCGACGAAGACGTCGACGACGACACCGTCGACGAAAGTCACACCGTCGACGAAGCCGTCGACGAGGGACACTCCGTCGACGAAGGGCGCTCCGTCGACGGCGGCGCCGACGACGAAGCAGTCGACGAAGGAAACGCTGCTTAAAGCTCCGTCGACGAGAGGGTCGTCGACGGATGCACCGTCGACGAAGACTATACCGACGGCTACTGGTACCTGGAAAGAATCCGAGCTCTTGTCACACGCAATGGACGCTCAGACTTCCCATGTCTCCATTAGGATCACCAAAAGGCAGATCACTCCGGAGATGACCTCACCTAGTAAGGTCCAACAGCTGACACCATCCTGCTTCTTACAGGACCAGGAGCCGGAGGAGGAGGAGGAGTTTACCCAAGCCACTAGTCCTTCCGACCTAATTGTCAAGTGCCAGAGTACGGACGAAGAGCAGGAGGTTGAGGAATCGACCCCTCCAGTAGTGCCTACCCAAGTCCACACCCAGGTGACCCCAATGGTGTGCTTGCCGGCCTCATTGGTTGCAGACTTGAGCTTTCTCGTCCAAGACTACAAACTGCGGTTTCCGCAGAAAGCCACCCCTACTGTCCCACCAACCCCGCAGCCATCTGTGCCCGTTCCTGCACAAGGGACAAGACCTAGGCCCCCTCCACTGATCCTTCCTAGGACACAGGACCCTGCTCAAGATCCTATCTCGTCCGAGGAAGAGGACAGGGAACATGAAGAAGGGGAAGTCCGAGATGATGATACGGACGTGGATGCGGACCAGGACTATGTTACTCACTCTCCAGCCTCTCCGGAGCCACAATCTTCTGAGTCTCCACCTGCTGATATTGGAGGTTTCCATAACCTCATGGAAAGGGCTGCCAAAAGGTTCCATATGTCAATGGAATCTCAGGAAACTGAATGTTTCCTCTATGACTTTAAAGAACCAACTAAGAAAACTACTAGATCGATTCCGATCATTGATTATCTACTCAAACAGGGCAAGCAGCTCATGCAATCTCCAGCTTCCCTACAGGTAATCGTACCCAAACTGGATAAAAAGTACAGAGCTACGTCTTCAGCTCCAGCATGCCTCACGGGTCACCCCAAGGCGGACTCTGTGGTCACCCAGGCGGCGCAGAAGAACTCGCGTAACCCTGCATCACCTTTATCGACACCACCAGATAAAGAAGGCAGGAAGTTAGATGCAGTTGGGAAACGCTTTTCCACTACCTCTGCGACAACGGTGAAAATTGCCAATTCCATCGCCCTTCTTGGGCGTTACAACCGCCAACTCTGGGCGGACATCGCGCCCTACATTGCCGACCTGCCGGAAGATGCTAAAGCGGAGGCACACTCGCTCCTCCTTGAGGGCCAAACATCGGCATCAGAACTGATAGACTGCGCCATTGACGTGGCCATGACTGGATTCAGACAGCTGGCGGGAGCCGCTGTCCTGCGACGCCAAGGCTGGCTTAAAGCCACCTCTTTCAGACAGGAGGTCCAGACCAAGATCTTAGATATGCCCTATGATGGCGATCACCTATTCGGCGAGAAGATTGACGAAGCCCTCACTGCAATTAAAAAGGACACTGACACAGCCAGAGCCCTGGGCACTCTGCAATCTCGCACTCAGTCCTTTCGTGCCAACAGGGGGAGGGGACAATCCTCCTATAGAGGATCTTATCAAAACAAGTCCTCTTACTCTTACTCTCAGGGTAAAACGCAATTTCAACAGCGCCAAAACCAGTCGGGACGTCAGTCCTCCTTCAATAAATCGTCCTACAGAGGGAAAGGACAGAAGAGACCAGCAGGCAATCGACAATGACTTTTCCAATTGGCCAGCCCCTCCACCATCGCTTCCCTTGCGACTTGGAGGGAAGCTTTCCTTTTACCTTCAAAACTGGCGGCAAATAACGACAGACCGGTGGGTTCTACAACTCCTTCAATTCGGCCACTCTCTAGAATTCCTCTCAAACCCTCCTCAGACACCACCTGTCAAGCGTCCTCACAGACACCTGCGGCTGCTTCGGCAAGAACTAACATCCATGCTCCAGAAAGGCGCGATAGAAAAAGTTCCACACGCCCAGATGGGGGAGGGCTTCTATTCCCACTTCTTCCTCATCCACAAGAAGGGGAAGAAATGGCGTCCAATTCTCGACTTAAGAGCCCTCAACGTGTTTCTCAAGAAGCAATCGTTTCGAATGGTCACGCTACAGGAGATCCTGGGACTCCTGGAAAAAGGCGATTACATGACATCACTCGACCTACAGGACGCCTATTACCACATCCCTATCCTCAAGGGTCACAGAAAGTTCCTAAGGTTTGCAGTCGCAGGGATACACTACCAATTCCGCGTACTCCCCTTCGGCCTCAAATCTGCTCCAAGGATCTTTACGAAATGCCTTTCTCCGGTCGCAGCCTATCTCCGCCAGCAGGGACACCAGGTCTTCCCTTACCTGGACGACTGGCTGGTAAAAGCTCCGTCGAGAGCAGCCGCAGCTGCATCTTCCAGCGCCTGTCTGCATCTTTTCCGCCGCCTTGGACTGACCCTCAACAGGGAAAAGTCATCCCTGACACCAGCTCGAGTCATCACCTTCCTAGGAGCTACCCTGGACACGGATTGCACGAAGGCCTTTCCATCACAGGAGAGAAAGTCGAAACTCATCTCCTTGGCCAAGTCAGTGGCATCCAAACAGTCTCTGACCGTCCGCCTCTTCAAATCGCTCCTTGGCATGATGTCGTCATGTATCCTTCTCATCCCTCACTGCCGCCTAAAAATGCGCCCCCTTCAGGAAGAACTGTCAAAACAATGGACACAAGCGAAGGGATCCTTCGAGGACCGCTTACGAGTCACTCAACATCTAATCAACAGTCTACAATGGTGGACTTCAGACAAACACCTGTCGCAAGGACTACCGTTCCTGCTTCCGGCGCAACCACATATCATCACCACGGATGCATCCTTGGAGGGCTGGGGTGCAGTCCTACAAGAACTGCAGACCAACGGAAAATGGTCGCCACAGGAGTCCAAGCTCCACATCAACATTCTAGAGCTACGGGCGGTCTTCCTGGCGCTCCAATCGTTCCTCCCGCGCATCAGAAACTCCCCAGTGCTAGTCAGGACGGACAACACCACGACTATGCACTACCTGAACAAACAGGGTGGGACGCGCTCGCTATCTCTCTCTCGAGAATCTCAGAGAGTTTGGAACTGGCTTCTACAACATGGCATCACCCTCAAAGCCGAATACGTCCCAGGCAAGGACAATGTCCTGGCGGACGCCCTCAGCAGAGAACAGTCCCTATCCCACGAATGGGAGTTAGACGAGAGTGCATTGAACCACATCTTCACGAAGTGGGGGACACCACAGATAGACCTCTTCGCCACCAGGGAGAACGCCAGATGCCCAAGCTTCGCAAGCAGGCTTCCCCAACCAGGAACTCTAGGGAATGCATTTTCAATAGCTTGGCAGAACGTGTTTGCTTACGCCTTTCCGCCATTCCCACTGATACCCAGAGTAATCAGGAAAATGAAATCGGAGCCCTGCACTCTAATCCTCATCGCCCCATCCTGGCCGAGGCAGCACTGGTACACGGAGCTCCACCGTCTATCCGTCCACCCACCTCTTCGTCTTCACAGTCACCCAACCCTGCTCACGATGTCTCACGGGCAGGTTCTCCACCCGAACCTGGGCCCTCTGAAATTGTCAGCCTGGCTCCTGACTACCGTGAGTTCAGCCATCTAAACATCCCACAAGAGTGCAAAGATGTCCTGTCCAACGCCAGAGCTAACAGCACAAAAAAGACCTATACTCTCAAGTGGAAACGCTTCTGCATCTGGTGTGAAAAGGAGGGTCTACACCCCTTCCGGGTCACTCCCCAACAACTCCTGCCATACCTTCTACACCTGGCGCACTCAGGCCTGGCCCATGCGTCCATCAAGGTCCACTTGGCAGCGATTTCTAGGTTCACTCGAACTTCTAGGGGCCCCTCTCTGTGGGCGGACAGACTCATTAAGCAATTTCTGAAAGGCCTCTTTAGGTCCTTCCCTAGACCAAAACCTGTCCCTCCAACGTGGCAGCTCAACATAGTTCTTCACCAGCTGATGAAACATCCCTTCGAACCTATCCACAAGTCTGACATAAAATTCCTGTCGTGGAAGACAGCCCTCCTACTTGCTCTGACCTCGGCCAGAAGAGTAGGCGAGCTACAGGCCCTTTCCGTCCAGGACCCATTCCTTCAATTCAAGGAGGACAGAGTCATCCTGCGTACCAACCCACGTTTCATACCCAAAGTCCCTTCGGACTTCCATCTTAATGAGCCGGTGGTTCTTAAATCATTCTTTCCGAACCCATCTACCCCGGCTGAGAGATCACTGCACTCTTTAGACCTTCAAAGATGCCTAAAATTCTATCTTGACAGAACAAGACAATTCAGGAAGTCATCCCAACTCTTTGTCGCATTCAGCAGGCCTAGGAAAGGCATGCCCTTAACTAAACAGAGCATATCACGATGGATCTCCTCAGCCATAACTCTCTGCCACGAGAAGGCAGGAAGACCTCTGGACTCACGGGCCAAAGCCCACTCCACCAGAGCCATGTCTACGTCTGCGGCACTATTTGCTGGAGTGCCACTCCTAGACATATGTAGAGCGGCGACCTGGAAGTCCCCGCATACCTTCACCAGGCACTACTGCTTGGACGCTGAGCTGACGAAAGACGCAGCAGTGGGCAGAGCAGTGCTTCGCCATCTATTCCAGTGAGGTGAGCCCTCCTACTTCCCACCATCCTTGACTGGTATGCACATTTCTTTGTTACTAGATTCTGCATGACATTGTATGCTGTTGTTTTTTTCCTACAGTCACAAATGTTCATTTCTTGCAGTAATATACTGTCTGTATCTTCACAGAATGTGCATATTGTATTGCTTGCTACTCTGATTCAGGCATGTGAATCTATGAAAGACACCCAAATACTGGATAAGAAATGCGTTACTTACCTGTAACTGCAGTTATCCAGTATTAGTGTCTTTCATAGATTCACATGCACCCTCCCGCCTCCCCTGGAAGGACTCACCTCTCTCTACAGGTTTACACCTATCCAACTTGGTGCGTACGAAAATCTGAGAGACTGAGGCTCCTCACAGGAAGGTTCTAGAGGGAGGTAGTAGCTGATTGGTTGTTCCTTTTGTTTTGGTCCTTTTTTACAAAAGGACGCAGATAGGCTACCAAGGTGGGACCCTGGAGCCTACTCTATTTGGTCCTTCCTGCATAAGGACCTAGATAGGTTACTAAGGTTAGACCCTTAGACCTATTCTCTTTATGTATGTCTTAGGACATTACTTTTTTATGTACCGGAGGCTCCCGTCTCGACGACGGGGAATGATTCAGGCATGTGAATCTATGAAAGACACTAATACTGGATAACTGCAGTTACAGGTAAGTAACGCATTTCATCTCCAGTATTAGGGTGTCTTCAAGATTCACATGCTTGAATCTTTCCCGGTCGTCGAAGTGGGAGCCCCATGGTACATAAAATAGCGTGTGTGTGTGTGTGTGTAAAACAATAGCATAGCTAAAAATTTCCATAGGAAGTATTGTAACATAGCAATCAATAGGAAAAACGTGTCACTTTATTAGTTCATCCAAGTCATTAGATATGGTTAAAACTCCAGCCAATCAGGCTACTGCACCCAGTAGATCCTTCTCCCCAGAGGCTCAGAACCTCAGATTTTCTACGGCATGTCGTGTGAAGGGAGTCTCCCAGAGCTCTGCTCAGTACTTCAGCTTTTCTCTTCTAGAAATTCTTCACTACAATGTCTGCCGTTAAGAGATCACTCATCTGACACTGAGTCTTGTGGAAAATTGCGTTTTCACTCTGAGGACCCGCACAAAGTGTATTTACTTCCTACATCCTGACCATTAGGTGAGACTGTAAAATATGCAGGACTTTTCCTCAAAAGACTTTGGGACAGAGGAGGACGACTACTTCTGTGGCTACAGAAGCTCAAGATGACCCTGTATCTGATGTGGAGAGTGATTCCTCTCAAGACTTTAGCCTCCAAGAAAAGGGCTAATGAGGGGGAGATGGCTTCTCCTAATGCTAAGATGCTGAAGAAATATCACTCTTCTAAGCGTGAAGACCAGCCTTCCTCCTCTAAAGGGACCCCAGCTCTCCCTAAGGTTCACTCTCCACCTTCTATGCCTCAAAATCCCAGTCTGAGAGACTTTTACCTCCAGAAAACTGGCTCCTCGTCGACTAGCTCGTCATCGATCCAGCCATCGACTAAGTACTCCGTCACAACTATGACGACTGCTACCTGCTCTTCTCCTAAACCTGCTATGCTGTTTTTGTCTGCGTCTTTTCTGTCGATGCTGGTCTCCGTGACTGTGAGACTTAAGTCCTCTACTGCTTCTCTCTGTCAGTGATGAAAAAGCTTTCATCGACTGGATCCTCTAAAGATCTATTGGCTCTGTCGACGCCTGTCCCTTCGGTCGCTCGTCAATGGTCACTCCGTCGACGACAGTGAAACCTTTGCAAATGGAGGAACAAGTGTGTTTTTCGTCGATGGCTGCAGCTTCGTCAGCCGAATCTCTGGTTTCACCTTCAGGTTTGATGCCTCTAGTGCTTTTGCAGCCTTCAGCAGCTCTGTTGCTGCCTTCTGAACCAAGGAAAGTCTCTTTGCTTCAACATAGACAGACTTCTATTGACCTTTTATTACTAATACAAGCTTCTCCTAATCTTCCAGTGCAATCGTTTGATTATGGGGCGGATGAAGAGGATTCAGAGGACGATGATAGGTTTCGAGCAGCTCGTAGTTCTTTAGAGCTCCTCATTAAGTGCCAGGACATAGATGATGAAGAAGACTATGACTATTACTCTGAGCCAAATATTCAATCGCAGTCTCAAAATCTAGCTGCACAAATGCCTTTGTCACTCATTTCAAATTTGTAACATATGCTGGATGACTAGTACCGCAGTTTTCCACCTTCAGAGCCAGCTTCTTCGATCCCTCAGACGCCTATTCCTCCACCTTCATCACTCATTAGGCCGCCCCTCCTGCTTCTCCGATGGCATAGACTGCTCAAAATATAGAGGAAATTACTACAACTGATTAGGCTAGCAAAGAAGGGGGTTAGATGATAGATCCCTACTTTCGAGTGGGCCAATTGCCAAATTCAGACCTTCGCCTATAGCTCCTACTCCTGTTGACTCTCCGACTGTGCATATAGGTGGATTTCATGTCCTTAACGACAGAGCGGCTACGAGATTTCATCTCCCTATGGTCTCAAAGGACAAGGATTGTTTTTTTATACGATTTCAAAAGTCAACCACAGAAACCGGTTCGGGCGATACCAATAATTGATTTCATCTAGCAGGAGGGGTTAAGTCCTGAAGACCCCTGCTTTCATTCCTGCAGTCCTGTCACGCCTGGTTAAAAAATACAAGGCACCAGAAAATTCACCTGTCTGTTTAATTGGTCAATAAAAGCCGGATTTTGTTATTTCACAGGCAGCTCAATGTCGTGCCAGGAATCCTTCCTCTCCTTTGTTGGCTCCTCCTGATCGAGAGGGCAGACACCTTGATGCCATTGGGGAAAAAAATTCTACCATGTGTGCAACTACTGTCCAGGTGGCTAATTCCCTTGCCATTTTAGGTTGTTATGATAGGCAAATGTGGTCTGACATTTCTCCTTTTATCTCCTTCAACTCCTCTCCGGTTCAGACTTTCTTGGGAGCCATGATAAATACTCAGACAGCAAAAACTTATGTATCAAACGAAAGGCAGCAACGAATTTCCAAACTGGCATGTCTTTGCGCAAGAAAGTGGGTTTCTGGTCGACAGTTCAAGTCGCTTCTTGTAATGCTATATTTCAGCATTCCCCTAATTCCCAATTGTCTCAAAATGAGGCCTTTACAGGAGGAAATCGACAAACAATGGCAACAGGTCTCAGGTTCTAATCGTCATCACATCACATCTCAGATGCGCAGAGCGTTGCTATGGTGGACTCACAGCAGGCTGCTCCTTAGTAGCGGACGATCCAAGTTTCATACTTAAAACAGACGCTTCCCTCGAGGGAAGGGGGTGCATTTACAGGGTCTCACTGTCAAGGGAAAATGGGATGCTCAGCAACGAACTTGGCACATAAACCTTTTGGAATTACTGGCGATATCCCTGGCGCTAAAATCTTTTCGCACCCTTTTTCAAGGTGCTTCAGTGTTGATCCGAACGGACAACACGACAAGCGTGCATTATGTGAACGAACAAGGAGGCACAAGATCCATTTTACTGTTACTACAAGCTCAGCAGATTTGGAACTGGGCTATTCAACATCAAATAACTTTAACAGTTCATGCTCCGGGAGTGCCCAACATTCTAGCGGAATACCTGGGCAGGTCAATCTCATCCAAACACGAGTGGGAACTTCATCAGCTAACGCTGAACAACATCTTTCAGCTTTGTGGACGGCCCAATCTGTATCTGTTTGCGACCAGTCGGAACCGCAAATGCCATTTGTTAATCAAGCTGGCTTGCCCACCCAGGGTTATACAGGAATGCCTTTTTGATGAACTGGTTAAAAATGTATGTTTACGCTTTTCCACCGATCCCTCTAGTCCCAAGGGTGCTTCGAAAGATGCGGAGGGAGCCATGTTGCATTCTTCTCATTGCCCCCAGCTGGCCTCGCCAGATTAGGTTTTCAGAGCTGTTCCTTCTGTTGGAGGGCGATCTGATTATGCTTCATCCAATTCCAGATCTTCTGACATTGAACCAAGGACAAGTCTACCATCCGGACCCAGCATCTCTGCAATTGGCGGCTTGGTCCCCCAAGTCCAGTGCCCAAAGACCCTCCTCGACGAACCAGCCAACGCCTGCAGACTCAGAACCAACTTGGTTTGGTTGGGCTCGGCGGGTGCAGAGTGGGCTGGTCCGGAGCTTCCTGGTTGGCACCAGGTGGGTTGTTGCAGCAGAGCCTCTGTTGATGGGAGTCCCAGTCTTCAAGAGTCAAGGCAGGCAGGTCCTCCGGATGTCCCACGGTTGCTGTCTGCAGGAGTCGCCGTGATTAGGCAGGAGCAGGTTCCAGGATCGACCGGCTGGTAGGGCTGGGGCCAAGTCAGTTGTTGTCGTCCTGTTAGCAGCTGCAGGGCGAGTCTTCTTCTTGATCTTCTTTATTCTTTTTGTATCAGGATCTGAGGAAGGAAGGTTCAGGGAGCCCCATAATACTGAATTTAGGGGTGTTACAGGTAGGGCAAGGACAGGGACCAATGGGTCCCTGCCCTGGGGTGAGTACACCCCCTAGCCTGCCCCCCTCCTGTGGGAGGGGGCAGGAGCCTAGCTGTGATTGGGCAGGGCTCCCCATCTTCAAGATGGCCAGAGCCTTGGCTGTGCTTCACCTAGTCTCCACCTGAGGGGTGAGGTTGGCACAGGCTGGCACACCCAGCTTCCTGACTTAGTTTTTCCTGCCAGTCTTCCTGTCAGAGTGGGTGGCAGGACTGGTGGGGGCTGATTGCTGGGCAAATGGTCTGGAGAAGCTCACAGAGGCGGCATTCTTTTGAAGCTTCCCCCTGCCCTTCCTGGGGGAGGAGACCTAGCACCTCGCGCAGGATGTGCATTGTTGCAGGCCCAGGAGAGCGGGGGCTCTCCTACCCAGGGTTCCAGCAACATGTCTGTTGTGTGTTGGCCTCTGCGGCCACTCAGCCAGACGTTGATTGTAAGTTAGGTTTTCAGGGGGCATCTGAGATGCCCTCTGGTGCATTTTACATTAAATCTCACACTGGCATCAGTGCGGGTTTAATGTGCTGAGAAGTTTGGTACCAAAATTGTCAGTCTTCAGTGTAGCCATTATGGTACCTTGGAGTTCGTAATGACAACCTCCCAGCACCATATACTCTTAATGTCATCACTGCACTTAGTGCCCAGGAATGGCCCTGGATACTGTAGGGGCACAGGGCTCATGCACCTGGGCCCACACCACTGGCATAGGGCACCCAGCTAAAGGGGGGACTGATGTATGCCAAGGCAGTGGGTTTGTGGGCATGGCATACAGGGATGTGTGCCATGTCGACTCTTTGTTTAGTTCTGTACCTAGCTCACACTCACTCTGCCAAAGGCAGTGTGTGGGTACCCAGGACCAGGGCCCCTAAGGGTGGCACAATAAATGCTGCAGCCCTTGGGGTACTCCTCTGGTCACCATGCCCTGGGTACCTAGGGTACCATTTACTAGGGGCTGATAGGTGGCCTGAGATGCCAATTGGGTTTTGTTTCAACACAGTTTTGGGGGAAGGAAGGAGCCCAGGGCACACTGTCGAAGCACATCTGCAATTCAGAAAATAGTGGGGGCATACCAAGGCAAGAAAGATGGCACTTTCTCATAGTAGTTCAGCGTACCAATCCAAAATTCTTACCCAAAGTCATTTCTCCCTTCCATCTCAATCTGTGGAACTGCCAGTTTTCTTCTCGCAACCACAGACACTACCAGAAAGAACTCTTCACACATTAGATGTCAAAAGAGCATTGCTATACTACATAGAGAGGACTTGACCCTTTCGTAAGACAAAACCACTTTTTGTGTCTTTCTCACCACCACACAAAGGTAATCCCATTTCAAAATCTGGGATAGCTAGATGGATTGTTAAATGCATACAGATTTGTTGCCATAAAGCTAAATGTATGTTATCTGTTCCTCCTAAAGCCCACTCTACAAGAAAAATAGGGGCTTCAATGGCATTTTTAGGTACCATATCCCTAATGACATCTGCAGAGCAACTACATAGTCTACACCGCACACATTCACAGAACACTATTGTGTAGATGTGCAAAGCAAGCAACAAGCTAATGTGGGCCAGGCTGTTCTCAAAACATTATTCTAAACCACTGCAACAGATCGGGGTGGTCGCCACTAGGGATGAATACTACTATACAATCTATGCACATTGTGCAATCTGCAGCTCATATGCCTCGAACGGAAAATGCTACTTACCAGTATGCATCTGTTCTTGGCATGTAGAGCTGCAGAGTTGAACACGCCCACCCGCCTCCCCGGCTACCCTTGTCTGTTCCAGTATTATCTTAATTAGATGCAAATTACATGGGCATCCTTCCTTTTCTTGCAAAGCTCCATCAGTTCCCTAATGGCAAAAAACAATTTGGGGATGGAGCCGATGCCCATGCGCAATGTAGTCCAAAGGAAGAGTCTCCTATCTTGTGACTTCCAAAGAACTTTTCAGGACAACAACAAACTGCAAACATCTGGGCCCAACACTAGGTGGCGATCTATGCACAGTGTGCAACTCTGCAGCTCTACATGCGAAGAACAGATGCATACTGGTAAGTAGCATTTTCCTTCCAGTAGTTGGCAGGGAGTTCGAGCTAGGCTAACTACTGGAGTTACTATAAGTGAGAAATATTTCCTTTGGTCTTGGTGCTTAAAATGCAATTTCCTTAAGCTTCAGGCCTTTAGCATCCAGATGAATTGCCCTTTGTGTTTGCTTTTCTACATTAGTTCAGGTATTTCCTCTTTATGCAGAACATAAGTCACTTCACATAAACAATGCAAAGTTGTGTAGGTTTTACCTTAATGCATAGTGCTGCATTCCAAAAGGTTTGGCCATAAAAAACATGTCTTTCTTGATCCTTTAGCACGTGTTGTATTTGAAGACACCAGTGCTACAGCCCGAAAAGAGTTTGCACGCTCAGACAGCGACAACTGGCGAATTCTTCGTGAGGAACAGCAACAGCAACAGCAACAACAACAGCAGCAGCAGCAGGAAGAGGATGATGAAAATGGTTGGAGACTGGCTGTGGCAAGACGAGATAGTGAAAGGTGGCGATCCACTAGCCCAGGTGAGTGAAATGCAGGAATGTGTTTGTAGTGCTTATACTCAACAGCACCATATACCACCCAACCAATGTATGTCATTGCCTACATATGGACACCCAGCAGCCATGTTGTTTATCATCTTTTCTCTGAATGGGAGACAGTAAAGGTTCAATTGTCATTAGTTAATTCCTTTAAAGGAAGATGGCCATTCTGAATCATGGTTATGAATTAATGAGGGGATGGGAACGAACCACAACAGTGTCAAGGTCTCAAGGATAATTTCTTTTGAGACCCTCAACCACGTGATCAGTCTGCTGTGTATGTATCCTCCGTTCTGATAGATACATCTGCCAGTCGATTCCTCACCTTGTGAATATACCCTTGTGTCAGCAACATTCGGAAATTCTTTCGTAGCTTCGCGCCGACGTGGGCGACTTCATAGAGGTATGGTATCGCGCGCGACTCCGCTGACGTCACCGACACCATATTAGGCCCACGCCGGCGTGATGACATCAGTTCCCTTTTTTCTGCGGCGTCGACGCTAACTGTTTTCTAGGGATCGTCCGTAGCAATTGCTGTAACTTTGTTACTTTGAGATAATTGTGCTTCATTGTCTTCTCTCTCGACATGTCTTTGAAGAAGACCGGGTATAAGGTTTGTGGGGAGTGTGGGAAGACTATGTCCATTACGGATCCACATGAATGCTGCATATGGTGTCTAAGCTCCGACCACGATGTCGAAGACTTCCAGTCTTGTAGAAAGATGTCATCCAAGGCCCTGCGGGAGAGAGAAACCAAGCTTCTCGTGGCTAAATGCAAAGCCAAGAAAGAGAAGAAAAGTTTGAGGTCGCGAACTCTGCGTTCGAGGTCGCGCTCTGACTCGTCCTCGCCCCGACTCGTCCTCGCCCCATGCATCACGATCTTCAAAGAAGAAACATAAGAGAACCCATAAGTCCCGGCATCATTTGAGGAAGGACTCTGGTTTAAAGCCGATTTCGCAGGTGAAGCTGGTTGAAAAGGTCGTGGTGTCTTCGGCTTCGGAAGAGCAGGACGCCGAGGGTGAAGTGTTGCCTGCAAATTCGCCAGGTTCACCGAGGCAGGTGGCGAATCCATCTCCGGATCAGTCTCATCCTTCAGGTCGGGAGGATGAAGGTGAGCAGGAAGTGGTTTGTGAGGGAGAGGCTCCGTTGCCAGATTGTCCGTCGACTCCGGTGCACCAGCCCGAAGAGGTAGACGTCTTATCGACTCCACGCCCTCAGGAGCAGCCCGGGCGTTTGTACCCAGCCTTCCCGGCTCCAGGTCAGGATCCGTCGCATTTCCTGAATGCAATGTTTGGTATATATTCCAGGGCTATGTAACCCACTGGGGCTCCTGCTGGTCCCACGGGTCCGATGGCGTTTGGTTTGGGTGTTCCCCAGACCTATGCTCCTACGCCCATTATGCCCTTTATGCCGGCTCCGGCGCCGCATTGGCATTTTTCGACGCCGGCGAGGCCTTCGACTACGAAGCCTTTGATGCCGAAGTAGTCAACGCCTAATCCATAGACGCCGATTCTATCAGCTCCGATGCCGAACCCGATCGACCTCGTATGAAAATGCCTCGTCCGACGTCTGTGTCGGTGCCAACTCCGTCTGGGTCGACAGTGGATCCGTCGGCCTTGTATTCGAAACAAAGGTCGAGGCGTGAAGCGCAGAGGCTTTTGGAGGAAGAAAGGTTTCGAGAAGGTAATTTGGAGGAGGGTGAGCGACAAGTCTGAGGACCCATTTGATGACCTAACTGTTGCTAGTGGGATTTAGTTTAAGTGCCGGATGCACCCTCTAAGGATGTGGCTCCTTACCATGCGGTGATAAGGAAGGCGGCAAGTTTGTTGAACATTACTCTGCCTACTGCTGAGTTTAAATCGAATCTTCTTACGGAGGTCCTTCACTCACCATCTTCAGTGGTTGAACCAATTCTGCCGTTTAATGATGCACTGGCAGAGCCAATTTTAGATGTTTGGAAGAAACCTTTGTCGGCTCCTGCAGTATCTAGGGCTGTTGCCAGGAGATACAGAGTTGCTCCTGCTGACTCGGAATTTTTGTCCGCTCACCCTCTGCCTGAGAGTTTGGTGGTGCAGGCTGCCTGTTCCAAGAGGTCAACGGGAGCTTTCCCACAGGTACCTGCAGAAAAGGAGTCGAGAAAACGGGATAAGGCTGCTAAAAAGGTTTTCTCCTCTGCCAGTATGGCGTTGAAGTCCACAAATGCGACCTGCCTGATGGGACGTTATATCCACGCCCTTATGGATACTGTGAAATAATTGATACCAAAGATACCGGAAGATGATAGAAAGGACTTCCAGGAGGTAATCTCGGACACTGAGGCTGCAGCAAGGCAGGTAATCCAGAGTGGTTTGGACACAGTCGAATCTGTGGCTAGGGTCATGGGCTCTTCAGTGGCTAAGAGGAGAGCTGCATGGCTAAAGTCTTCTGAGTTTTCCACGGATTTTCCAGTCTGCATTAATGGATCTACCATTCGACGGATCTGGTCTGTTTGGCAAAACGTTTTAAAGACAGCAGGGCGACAGCTAAGTCGTTGAGCCTTCAGACCAGGGGATCCTTTGGAAGACGCTTTAGAGGGTTTGACAGATCTTCTTTTCGTTGCT
This sequence comes from Lissotriton vulgaris, assembly GCF_964263255.1. Taxonomy (NCBI): domain Eukaryota; kingdom Metazoa; phylum Chordata; class Amphibia; order Caudata; family Salamandridae; genus Lissotriton; species Lissotriton vulgaris. The sequence continues at coordinate 772,484,625 of NC_141700.1, read as the reverse complement.
ACAAGTCAAATCAGCAGCAACCCCAGCAGCAGCAAAACTTCTGTATAAGGCGTACAGAGGCAGACCGAGAGCACGCCCCAGAGGTCGTCAAGTTACCTCCTCCTCTTCTTCCTCTTCTCCTTCCCAGCCCCCTGCCAACGCAGCAAAGCAGCCCTAGATCCGCCATTCCGGATCATGCGGGCCCAGTGGGGGGCCGGCTTACCCATTTCCTATGAGATTGGGAATTAATTACATTGGATCTTTTGGTTCTCAATCTAGTGGGAAATGGGTATGCTCTTCCCTTTCGGGAGTTTCCCCCAAATTACCCTCCTTGCCAGGGTTATTGTACGGAGGACCACCTGCTTCTCTTGCAGGAAGAAGTCCTGGCGCTGTTCAGAAAAGGTGCGATAGAGGTGGTTCCCGAGCAGGAAAGGGGTCAGGGGTGCTACTCCCGGTATTTTCTGATCCCCAAGAAGGATGGCAGGCTTCGGCCAATCCTGGATCTCAGGCTCTTGAACTTGTATCTGAAGCAGGAGAAGTTCAAGAAGCTCACCCGTGCTCTGGTTCTTCAGGCGCTGATGGAAGAAGACTGGATGGTGTCAATCGACTTACAAGATGCGTATTTTCATATTCCTATCTTGAAATCGCACAGAAAGTATCTGCCTTTCACGGTTGGGTCGCAACACTACCAGTTTGCGGGCCTTCCGTTTGGCCTTACTACTGCGCCACGAGTCTTCACCAAGGTGATGGCAGTGGTGGCAGCACATCTCAGGAGGTTGGGGATACCTGTATTCCTGTATCTGGACGACTGGCTGATCAAAGCAGAGTCGCCGGAGAAGGTGCTCCATCACCTACAGGAGACAACTCAGTTGCACAGGTTGGGTGTTTAGATAAATGTACCCAAATCTCACCTGGTGTCCTCCCAGCGCAACCTGTTCATAGGTGTGGTACTGGACACTACTGTATGTTGTGCATTCCCTCCACCTCAAAAAATTCCCGGCATACAGGAAATTATTCCTTTGTTTCACAATGGAGCGCTCGTTCCAATCCTGAAGGTCCTTCGCTTGCTCGGTTTGATGGCTTCTTGCATACTGCTGCTTAACCATGCGCGCTGGCACATGAGGGCACTCCAGTGGTGCCTCCGCAGGCAGTGGTATCAACACAACGGGGATCTCAGGGAGTCACTGAGGATCTCCAGAGAAACTCAGCGGATCTGACTTGGTGGAGTGTGGAAGGCAATCTGTCACAAGGAAAGCCTTTTCATCTCCGAAACTCCTCCGGTGTTACTCCATACATACACTTTTTCTGTGCATTGAAAAATATTGAATAGTCTAAGCTGCTTGTACTGACAATTTGTTTTCTAATAAAACTGCAGTTCCCAACTACAGTATTGGACCAAATGTAAGCGATATTATTTTCCAACTTCCGGAGACCCGTCTGTCACGCCCAGCACGTACCCCCATTGTTATTAACGTATTTCACGAGATCTTTGCTATATTTTTTGTAAGTTGTTGTAGGAGAGTAGGGTCTGCAATCCTATGATCACCCAGATTTTTTTGCTTTTGTTTCACTGGTTTACGACTTTCTCTGGCTGTGGGCCTGCCAATCAGACCCACAGCCTGGCTGTTCTCTTTCTAAATTACCTCATGTACCCTAGGTGCATCTACCAATTGGTACTGGGCCACCTTATCAGACCCTGTAACTCAGGGCATAGGTGTACCCAGGGCTGCCAGGGGCTGCAGCACGTATTGTGCCACCCCTGGCTGGCCTCCTAAATTTGACACAACTGGCTGCATGACAGCTGGGGCAAAGTCGTGTAATCACCCTTTGCTGTAGGTGTAGTATACCTATACCTAACCCTAAAATGGACACACAGATTCCTATCAGTCACTCCTATGGCAGGCCTTGACAATCCTGAAGGCAGAGTGCTTGGAATCGTGTGAGATGGTGCTCTGGCATGAGCTGAGCCTGTCTGCAGCTTGCGGAATCAAGTCCTAATAGCTGTTCCATGATATCGCATACCATATACTCTTAAGTGCATTATAATCCTCGCGGTTAAATGCTATCTTTGGTATTGCTTTATCAAAACATGTCGAGTAAGGTGTCATACGAATTGGAATACTAACCCCTCGCCAATTCTGGCGACGGGGTTAGCATTCCACCCTTCTAGAGGGACACGACATGTATGTAACTGTGAACCCCGGTTAAAGTTAACTGAAGCCTCAGCTCCACAAAATGGATGCTGCCACCACAGACACGAGTCTGACCCCCTGCTGCTGGGAGTCCTTCCAGCGAGGGGAGCCTGGACAAAGGGTTTCCTGTCAGGGGCGGTGCTAGCACCGTCCCAGACATGGTTTTGTGTATCCTGGGTAGGCAGGGCTTTACAGGAAGGTGACTGCTGAGTGGCACCCCGGTGCTCACTACGCATAGGCCGGTCTGAACCAGTTCCAGGGGCACACCAGCCCCTGGCCTGGGGAAGTCCGGCATGGCTGAGGGGTGTAACCACCCCCCACCTAGTCCCACCCATAGGCAGGACCTAGTCACCGGGTCAGCCCCCTTTTTTAGTATAAAGATGGGAGCGGGCCCCCTGTTAAAATTAGATCATCTTTGGAATCAAGATACCACTTTCTTCGAAAGGACTTCACGATTTCTTCTTCAAGATTCTCCCTTGTGGCTAAGGAGTAGTCACCCTGCATCCGCAGGCACCATCCTAAAGAACACTGCGGTCTGCTGCAAGTCCTTCATCACGAATCCGACGACCCAGCTCGACGAGACCCGGCTTCCCTGGCCCCTCTGACCTCTACTCACCTCTACAGCCCAGCTGAGAACCGTGAGTGCGACGAGACCTCAAGGGACCGACGATCGCCAAGACTGCACGACATCTTTACTGCAGGCCCACCGTGTCCTCCACTGGTGAGTGCTTTGGGGTCCGAGAAGCCCCGACCCTGCGCAGCTCCAGCACCCAAGATCAGCCCCCCTGCATCTCCACGATCTGCGTGGGGCCCTTCTGCTGTTTGCTGTGCACCGCGTTGTTTGGCTACTAGCCGGCTGGCTTGTGGCCCTCTGAACGACGCCCAACGACTTCACGACTGCTGGTCTGGTTGCTCCAGGCTGGCCTTTGCTTCCTTCTTCAAGAGAGGCACCCCGGACCCTCCTGGTCCACTCCAGACGCCATTTTAGGTCCACCGCGTGGGCTTGAATTTGCCAAGGCTTTGTTGCCCAATCCTGGGTCCAGCGACGCCGACAGCTTCTATCTTCGTGGGACAGCTCGATCCTCCATCCTGGTCGCCGACAACGCCTCCTGGTCCGTGAGATCTTCGAGTCAAGCGTCACCCACTCACCTAGTCGAGGTGGCTACCATCCGGTGCCCTCCTGGTGCCCACTGACTACTGGCTAGTAGTCTCGAACTTGGTCCCCTCTGCTTTCAGGTGTCATCTATCTTCAAGATCCAGGCTTGGATCCGACTGAACTTTCTTCACTGGTCACCGGCCAGCATCTTTTCTTCCGGCTCCTGGTCCGTCTACGAGGATTCCCGACGTCTTTTCAGACCTATGCAGCTGCAGCCCCTGGGCTAGGTAACTTCGGCATTTCGGTGCCCCAGCATAGCCTCACTATCCAAGGGTCAGAATCTACTTTCGTTTTCTCCCTACCAGGTCGGGTTCGCCCGAGAACACTAACTTTCTAATTCCTAGCTACCATAGACTTTTGTCCCGCATCTCGCGTGAGAGTGCACACACTGCACCCGAGTCCCCTAGGCCTCCTAGACATAATCTAACGATTCCCTAGTCAAGTCCTAGCGATTCCAAAAGCTATTAGTACTGTACTTACCTGCTAGGAATTTCGCATTCCACTTTCAGAGTATATGGTTTTCCGTGCCCCTCGGGCATTTGTATATACTGTGCTAACTTAAGTATTTTTGTAAGAGTTTTGGTTTGTGCTTAGTACCCTGTCCTCATAAAGAGTACAGGGCTGTTGTGATCTTTAAATAAATAACTGTTTATTTTCATAACACTTGTGTGGTGTCCTTTCACTTGGTATTCAAGGGGTATATGTGTGGTAAACAGCTGGCTTAACGCGCCCTCTCGAGTCTTTAGCCTTAGACTGCTCGTATCCACGCTACTAGGATAGCTGGTCTATAAGGTTGACTTACAACCAATCATCAATAAGGGTTGCTGGACTGATACATAGTGTTCACTAGAATAGTGAGCACTGCATATCAGGCCACCTTCTCACATTGGTGAGCAGCGGTTGGGATTTGAGCTTGCTGTTGTTTTACCACACGTATCCTAAGAATATCTTGTTGAAAGATCACATAAGTACTGTTAGGTACACATAACTAAAGCTTAGAATACTCTGAGTTCTACTGAACCAGCTGTTGTAGCTCCTCAAGGCTTAGCACACCTTGGCTGCAACTCTTAGCAAGGGATCAGTAGGTAAACACATAGTGTAGGTAGGTGCATCACTTACACCACACTAGAAACAGTATGTCGGACAAAGGAGGAAACACTGAGGTTCCCCTTGTGTCAGTTGACCCTCCACAGGTCATCCCTTCAAGATATACTGCGCTTAGCTTCCATGAGTTACGACAAGTGTGTACCTCTAGGAAGATTAAGCAGGGGTCTAACCCCACAACTGCCTTTCTGATTGGTCTCTTAGAGACTCATGATGCAAGGAGGGCTGGTAACCCAGACCCTTCTAATTCAGATGGCAACATGCCCTCCTTACAGGGTCCCTTTGATGCCCAGGACCATCCTCTTCAGGAAGCAGATGATGCTGATGATGAGGATGATGATTTGGTATCAGGGGATGAGGCAGAAAAGGAACAGGTAGAAGTCAGCAGACTAACCAGGTCCAACTTAAGCAGACATGAGATGGGCACTAGGGGACCCTTGGGGCCACTCTCAGGTCAGCTTAACATTGGGAATGGACGAGATAGATCTCTATCAAGAGGCTCTATCAGATCCCTTCATACCAATGGCTCTCAACGTTCCTCTCAAAGGGGAATGACATCTCCCCAGAGGAGAATGTATGAAGCTAAGGAAAAGGCAGCCAATCTGAGGATTGAAAGGGAAGAACTTGCCCTGGCCAAAGAGAGGCTTGCCTTTGCTAGAGAGCAACAATTGAGTGGGACAGTCCCCACTGGTGGCAGCATTGTACCTAGCAATAGGGAAAGGAGTTTTGATACAAAACACCTTGGTAAGATAGTGCCCCCCTTTAAACAAGGGGATGACATCCACAAATGGATTACTGCTTTGGAGAGGGCCTGCACTGTGCAAGGTGTTCCCCCAAGTCAGTGGGCAGCTATCTTGTGGCTCTCCTTTGAGGGTAAAGGAAGAGACAAGCTCCTCACCACAAGGGTGGAGGATGCTAATGATTACCAAGTCTTGAAAAATGCACTGGTTGATGGGTTTGGCCTAACCACTGAGCAGTACAGGGTGCTGTTCAGGGATACCCAGAAAACTCAGTCTCAAGATTGGGCTGACTTTGTAGATTGTGCCACTAAGGCTTTTGAGGGCTGGTTGCTGGGCAGTAAGGTTACTGATTATAAAGGATTGTACAATTTGATGATGAGAGAGCAAATTTTAAACAATTGTCAGAACCAGTTGTTGCATCAGCATCTTGTTGACTCAGATCTGACCTCTCCCCAAGAATTGGGAAAGAAGGCAGACAGATGGGTTAGAACAAGAGTTAAACAGAACCAGGGCCAGAATCAAGGTGGTCAGAAGAAAGCAGACCAGAAGGGTAAGGATTCGAAAGGGGAACAAAATGACCAGAAGTCTTCGACAGGTCCCCAACAACCCAAAGAGGGTGGGGGTCAGGCTCCCCAAAAGAAGAAAGAAGGCCAATCTAAAAGGTGGTGCCAATACTGCAAAAGTAAAACTCACTGGTTTAGTGAGTGCACCAAGAAAGGAGGAGGGCAGACTCCTGCCACTGCAGCCCCTAAGGCACCTGTGCCCCCTAGTACAGCCAGCAGTGGTAGTGCACCTCCCAAGGGTTTAGTAGGGTTAACCCTGGGTTCTGAGGGGAGTGACAACTTAGTTGGCACCCTCACTCAGGCTGTCCTTGTCAGTACAGGGGATATGGATATGTCCCCTGACATAAGTCCCAATACTTTGGGCAAATACAGACAGACACCTTTTATTAATGGAAAAATGGCTCAGGCCTATAGGGACACTTGTGCCAGTGTCACAATGGTGACACCTAGCTTTGTGGACCCTGGACAGATCATGCCAGGTACAGAATTCCTGGTGACCAATGCAAGCAATGTCACTACCAATCATAGTATGGCAATTGTAGCTTTCTCCTGGGGAGGGGTAACTGGCCAAAAGAAGGTTGTAGTTAGTTCAGACCTCCCAGTGGATTGTTTGTTGGGCAATGATTTGGAGTCATCACAATGGTCAGAAGTGGAGCAGAGGACTCATCTGGAAATGTTAGGTTTGCCAGCACATGTGTTTGCTGTGACTAGGTCACAGGCCAGAAGATGCCCCACTGAACAGGTGCTGGATCCTGGAACAATGGACCAGACACCTTCCAAGAAAAAGAGCAGTAGGGTTAAGGCTGTGCCTTCCCCCTTGCCCCAGGTTGTGGATCAAGTCTCAGAGGAGGCTGACCTGCAGGAATTGAGGGAAACTGAGCCTAGAGAGTTTGAACTTGATCAAGTTGAATTCTTGGGTTCAGGGGGACCCTCAAGGGAAGACCTGGGGAAGGACCAGTTAGGCTGCCCTTCTCTTGAACCCCTCAGACAGCAGGCTGCTGCTGAGGCTGCTGGGAACGCCACAGGTACCCACAAGGTATACTGGGAAGATGGACTCCTGTACACTGAGTCAAGAGACCCCAAGCCTGGCATGACCAGGAGGCTGGTTGTACCCTTGTCTCAGAGAGGTTTCCTACTTACCTTGGCCCATGAGATTCCCTTAGCAGGACACTTAGGCCAGACAAAGACTTGGGACAGGCTTGTCTCACACTTTCACTGGCCTCACATGAATGAGGATACCAAGGAGTTTTGTCGCTCCTGTGTCACTTGCCAAGCCAGTGGTAAGTCAGGTGGCACAACAAAGGCCCCCCTTATACCAATGCCTGTGGTGGGGGTGCCCTTTGAAAGAGTGGGGATTGACATTGTTGGTCCAATGGAACCCCAGACAGCATCAGGGCACAAGTTTATACTGGTGGTAGTGGATCATGCCACCAGGTATCCTGAAGCTATTCCACTTAGGACCACCACAGCCCCTGTGGTGGCAAGGGCCCTAGTTGGAGTGTTCTCCAGAGTGGGCTTCCCTAAGGAGGTTGTCTCTGACAGAGGTGCAAACTTCATGTCAAGCTATTTAACTGCTATGTGGAAGGAGTGTGGTGTCAATTACAAATTCACTACACCCTATCACCCACAATGCAATGGGCTTGTTGAAAGGTTCAACAGGACCCTAAAAGGGATGATTCATGGACTACCTGAAACACTCAGGCGTAGATGGGATGTCCTGATGCCCTGCCTTCTGTTTGCTTACAGAGAGGTCCCACAAAAGGGGGTTGGCTACAGCCCTTTTGAACTTTTGTATGGGCATCCTGTGAGAGGCCCCTTGTGTTTGGTGAAGGAAGGATGGGAGAGACCTCTCAAAAAGCCTGCAACCAACATAATGGACTATGTACTTGGTCTCCGCTCCAGGATGGCTGAGTATATGGAGAAGGCATCAGAAAACCTTAAGGCCAGTCAAGAACTTCAAAAAGCTTGGCATGACCAAAAGGCTGTCCTGACTGTTTATCAGCCTGGACAGAAGGTGTGGGTGCTGGAGCCAGTGGCCCCAGCAGCACTCAAAGACAAATGGTCTGGGCCCCACACAATCCTTGAGCAAAAGGGAGAGGTCACCTACCTGGTGGACCTTGGAACTCCCAGGAGTCCCCATAGGGTACTCCATGTCAACAGGCTCAAAGCATATGTCGACAGGAAGGACATGAGCTTGCTCATGGCCATAGATGAGGGACAGGAGGAAGAGAGTGACCCTCTCCCAGACCTGCTCACTCAGAATCCTGATGATGGGTCAGTAGATGGTGTTGTCTTTTGTGGCAGCCTCTCTGAACATCAGCAGAAAGACTGTAAACAGGTTCTTCAGTCTTTCAGACGTATGTTCTCTCTGACACCCAGTCAGACCAATTGGTGCACCCATGAGGTTGACACTGGTGACAGCCTGCCAGTCAAGAGTAAAATCTACAGGCAGCCTGATCATGTTAGAGACTGCATAAAAACTGAAGTGCAGAAAATGTTGGAATTGGGAGTCATTGAACCCTCAGATAGCCCTTGGGCTAGTCCAGTAGTTCTAGTGCCAAAGCCTCACACCCAAGATGGTAAGAGAGAGATGAGGTTTTGCGTAGACTACAGGGGTCTCAATGCAGTCACTAAGACTGATGCCCATCCAATACCAAGGGCAGATGAACTTATAGATAGATTGGCTTCTGCCAACTACTTAAGTACATTTGACTTAACAGCTGGGTATTGGCAAATCAGGTTAGCTGAGGATGCCAAGCCCAAAACAGCATTTTCAACCCCTGGTGGGCATTATCAATTTGTGGTAATGCCCTTTGGTCTGAAAAATGCACCTGCCACCTTCCAAAGGTTGGTGAATCAAGTCCTTACTGGGCTGGATGACTTCTGTGCAGCATATCTAGATGATATTGCTGTCTTTAGCTCCACCTGGGAGGATCACCTGGTCCACCTGAGGAAAGTGTTAGAGGCTCTGCAAGCAGCAGGCCTCACTATCAAGGCCACCAAGTGCCAGATAGGGCAGACACAGGTTGTATACCTGGGCCACCTTGTAGGTGGAGGCCAGGTTCAGCCACTGGAGAGCAAAATACAGTCAATCAGGGACTGGGCTCCTCCAACCACCCAGACTCAGGTTCGAGCTTTCTTGGGCCTGACTGGATACTACAGAAAATTTGTCAGGAACTATGGTTCCATTGTGACACCATTAAATGAACTGACAAGTAAAAAAATGCCAAAAAAGGTTCAGTGGACAGCAGGCTGTCAAAAAGCATTCGATGACCTAAAGCAGGCCATGTGCACAGCACCTATCCTTAAGAGTCCAGACTACTCCAAACCATTCATTGTCCAAACAGATGCTTCTGAGTTGGGTGTGGGAGCTGTTCTTTCTCAACTGAATTTTGATGGTCAGGATCAGCCCATTGCTTTTATAAGCAGAAGGCTGACCCCCAGAGAGAAGAATTGGTCAGCTATTGAGAGGGAGGCCTTTGCTGTGGTTTGGGCCCTGAAGAAGCTGAGGCCATACTTGTTTGGCACTCACTTCAAGATTCAGACCGACCATAAGCCCCTCTTGTGGCTAAATCAGATGAAGGGTGAAAACCCCAAACTGCTTAGGTGGTCCATTTCCCTACAGGGGATGGACTTTACAGTGGAACATAGACCTGGTACTGATCATGGCAATGCCGATGGGCTCTCCAGATATTTCCACTTAGAACAAGAAGACTCACCTGGTCAAGGTTAGCTTATTGTCCCAAAGTTTGGGGGGGGGTCATGTAGGAGAGTAGGGTCTGCAATCCTATGATCACCCAGATTTTTTTGCTTTTGTTTCACTGGTTTACGACTTTCTCTGGCTGTGGGCCTGCCAATCAGACCCACAGCCTGGCTGTTCTCTTTCTAAATTACCTCATGTACCCTAGGTGCATCTACCAATTGGTACTGGGCCACCTTATCAGACCCTGTAACTCAGGGCATAGGTGTACCCAGGGCTGCCAGGGGCTGCAGCACGTATTGTGCCACCCCTGGCTGGCCTCCTAAATTTGACACAACTGGCTGCATGACAGCTGGGGCAAAGTCGTGTAATCACCCTTTGCTGTAGGTGTAGTATACCTATACCTAACCCTAAAATGGACACACAGATTCCTATCAGTCACTCCTATGGCAGGCCTTGACAATCCTGAAGGCAGAGTGCTTGGAATCGTGTGAGATGGTGCTCTGGCATGAGCTGAGCCTGTCTGCAGCTTGCGGAATCAAGTCCTAATAGCTGTTCCATGATATCGCATACCATATACTCTTAAGTGCATTATAATCCTCGCGGTTAAATGCTATCTTTGGTATTGCTTTATCAAAACATGTCGAGTAAGGTGTCATACGAATTGGAATACTAACCCCTCGCCAATTCTGGCGACGGGGTTAGCATTCCACCCTTCTAGAGGGACACGACATGTATGTAACTGTGAACCCCGGTTAAAGTTAACTGAAGCCTCAGCTCCACAAAATGGATGCTGCCACCACAGACACGAGTCTGACCCCCTGCAGCTGGGAGTCCTTCCAGCGAGGGGAGCCTGGACAAAGGGTTTCCTGTCAGGGGCGGTGCTAGCACCGTCCCAGACATGGTTTTGTGTATCCTGGGTAGGCAGGGCTTTACAGGAAGGTGACTGCTGAGTGGCACCCCGGTGCTCACTACGCATAGGCCGGTCTGAACCAGTTCCAGGGGCACACCAGCCCCTGGCCTGGGGAAGTCCGGCATGGCTGAGGGGTGTAACCACCCCCCACCTAGTCCCACCCATAGGCAGGACCTAGTCACCGGGTCAGCCCCCTTTTTTAGTATAAAGATGGGAGCGGGCCCCCTGTTAAAATTAGATCATCTTTGGAATCAAGATACCACTTTCTTCGAAAGGACTTCACGATTTCTTCTTCAAGATTCTCCCTTGTGGCTAAGGAGTAGTCACCCTGCATCCGCAGGCACCATCCTAAAGAACACTGCGGTCTGCTGCAAGTCCTTCATCACGAATCCGACGACCCAGCTCGACGAGACCCGGCTTCCCTGGCCCCTCTGACCTCTACTCACCTCTACAGCCCAGCTGAGAACCGTGAGTGCGACGAGACCTCAAGGGACCGACGATCGCCAAGACTGCACGACATCTTTACTGCAGGCCCACCGTGTCCTCCACTGGTGAGTGCTTTGGGGTCCGAGAAGCCCCGACCCTGCGCAGCTCCAGCACCCAAGATCAGCCCCCCTGCATCTCCACGATCTGCGTGGGGCCCTTCTGCTGTTTGCTGTGCACCGCGTTGTTTGGCTACTAGCCGGCTGGCTTGTGGCCCTCTGAACGACGCCCAACGACTTCACGACTGCTGGTCTGGTTGCTCCAGGCTGGCCTTTGCTTCCTTCTTCAAGAGAGGCACCCCGGACCCTCCTGGTCCACTCCAGACGCCATTTTAGGTCCACCGCGTGGGCTTGAATTTGCCAAGGCTTTGTTGCCCAATCCTGGGTCCAGCGACGCCGACAGCTTCTATCTTCGTGGGACAGCTCGATCCTCCATCCTGGTCGCCGACAACGCCTCCTGGTCCGTGAGATCTTCGAGTCAAGCGTCACCCACTCACCTAGTCGAGGTGGCTACCATCCGGTGCCCTCCTGGTGCCCACTGACTACTGGCTAGTAGTCTCGAACTTGGTCCCCTCTGCTTTCAGGTGTCATCTATCTTCAAGATCCAGGCTTGGATCCGACTGAACTTTCTTCACTGGTCACCGGCCAGCATCTTTTCTTCCGGCTCCTGGTCCGTCTACGAGGATTCCCGACGTCTTTTCAGACCTATGCAGCTGCAGCCCCTGGGCTAGGTAACTTCGGCATTTCGGTGCCCCAGCATAGCCTCACTATCCAAGGGTCAGAATCTACTTTCGTTTTCTCCCTACCAGGTCGGGTTCGCCCGAGAACACTAACTTTCTAATTCCTAGCTACCATAGACTTTTGTCCCGCATCTCGCGTGAGAGTGCACACACTGCACCCGAGTCCCCTAGGCCTCCTAGACATAATCTAACGATTCCCTAGTCAAGTCCTAGCGATTCCAAAAGCTATTAGTACTGTACTTACCTGCTAGGAATTTCGCATTCCACTTTCAGAGTATATGGTTTTCCGTGCCCCTCGGGCATTTGTATATACTGTGCTAACTTAAGTATTTTTGTAAGAGTTTTGGTTTGTGCTTAGTACCCTGTCCTCATAAAGAGTACAGGGCTGTTGTGATCTTTAAATAAATAACTGTTTATTTTCATAACACTTGTGTGGTGTCCTTTCACTTGGTATTCAAGGGGTATATGTGTGGTAAACAGCTGGCTTAACGCGCCCTCTCGAGTCTTTAGCCTTAGACTGCTCGTATCCACGCTACTAGGATAGCTGGTCTATAAGGTTGACTTACAACCAATCATCAATAAGGGTTGCTGGACTGATACATAGTGTTCACTAGAATAGTGAGCACTGCATATCAGGCCACCTTCTCACAGTTGTCACACTATTCCACAGGTAGTTTATAGCTGAACAGCTTTGACGTTTTTTTTTCTTGTTATAGAACTAACTGTACTTATGTCTTCATTTAGTTTGGTTTGAAAACACATTTCCACAGGTATAAATTATATTTTAAATCCAACTCCCTGCTTTTGTTTCTTTAATTTATTGGCATAGCAATGCGTATCCAACTTTGTTAAGTGTTTTACTTGTAATAATAATTCAGTGTGCCCACAAGTTCTTAAACAGTTCCAGTAATTACTATTGTTGCTAGTGAGTGAAACTGACTTGTTCATTTATGCAAGCTCTGAAAACATTTATTAAATCGTGGAATGCTCCCGGCTGGTTTCATGTTGTGTGAAATGGTGTTATTGCACTCCAGAACAAAAAAATGTACACTTTAATGCATTTGAAAGATCTGGTGCTAGCGTTTGGATGTTGACCGAACCACCACCAAAGAAAACCATGGACAGTGACAAATATATACTTGTGAATTTGTATCTTATCTCGTCCAAGGCGCACAGGGCTTGTACTGTATAAGCTGCTGGGCAGTCTCCACACAGCTCGTATTAAGTTTACAAGTCTTCCCCAGTATTGGAACTTTCATAGATTCCCATGCTTTGTATCATTCCCCGTCGTCGGAATGGGAGTCTCTGTAACAAAAATACCATAGCTGTAGGTACAAAAGACAATGGAAAAAGGCCTAGGCCTCATTCCCTTTTGTAGCATATCACCCTCTTTGTGTAAAAGAGACCAAACTTTGGCCTCAGCCAATCAGAAGTGCCTCACCACTTAGAACCTTCCTGAAGGAACCTCAGAGCCTCAGATTTTCTACCGCACGTTGTGCTAGGGAGTCTCCTTTGAGCTCTGCTCAACTTCTACTCTTCTAAGGGATTTTTCTACAGGATTTTCTTCAGAATCTTTACTACCTTCCAGGATGTCGGAAATTGAGAAGAAAAAAGCACTTTTCAAGCCTTGTTCCTCCTGTGGCAAGAAAAGGCTTTTTGTGGAGGATAAGCATAAGGACTGCATTTATTGCCTCTATCCTGACCACCAGGCTGCTGACTGTTCAATCTGTCGCACTTTTTCTGCCAAGACCCTCCGGGACCGTGAGGGTAGGCTCCTGACATGGCTGCAAAAGCTTAAATCAAGGAAGGATACTGTCTCCAGTGAGGATGCTGGATCGATGGCTTCTACAAGAAGGTCAGTGAAAAGGGGTAGGGGTTCCCCTTCTACTTCTGTGGGAAGATCTTCTAAGGCCTCAAAAAAGACCCCCAGTGAGTCAGAGCCCAGGTCCCAGCAAATCTCCTCACGGAAGTGTAAAGGAGAGGGATGGACCTTCTACGCCTTCTACAGGTGAGAAGACTGCCACAGCCTTCAAAACACCTTCATGCCAGTCTTCTGAGAGGACTTCTAAGTCCTCGACGACGAAGACGTCGACAGCGGGAGGCCAGTCGACGAGCACATCGAAGACTCCGTCGACTGGAGGTTCGTCGACGTTGCGACCGTCGAAGGCGGAGTCCTCACCGTCGACGGAGAAACTGAAGACGCCGACGACTAGGGTACCAGCTTCAAAGGTGTCGACGAAGGCCCCGTCGACGACGAAAGCCCCGTCGACGACGATGACGACGGTGTCGACGGCAAGAGTCCCGTCGACGACTATGACGACTGTGTCGACTGCGGTCTCGTCGACGAGGGCGCCGACTACTACTAAAGTGACTGACAACGGCTGGCGTGTCGACCGTTTCGTCGTCGACGACGTCCACGACCCCTATCTCGACGGCGTATATACAACCGTCGACTACGGAACCCACGATATTGTCCACAGAAAAGCGAATTACCATTTCTGTGACGCGGATCACGCCAGAGATGACTTCTCCAAGGACGGTGTTCCCTCTGTTACCTACCATGCTCCTTCAAGAGGGAGAATCAGAGGAGGATGAACAAGATGCATATAGCTATGCCAATAGTCCTTCCCAACTATTTGTCAAATGCCAGGACACTGACTCAGAGGGCGAATACGGCCACGAGGAACTTGGTCATAGCAACAGCAGCAGCAGCAACCTGAACAGGAAATGGTTTCAGTGCCAACATCTTTCCTGCAGGATCTACATCAGATGCTACAGGACTATAAGTCTAAGGCCAGTAGACCTCTGCCAAATATATCAACGCCTGCTACACCTTCAAGGATTCAGGCGTCATTGGTGCCACCTACTTTCTCGGCTCCAACTTCTCCACAGCCTCAAGCGTCTGTCAAACAGGATTCCTCTGGATTGCCAGGGTCTCATGATGTTGATGAATCCTCGGATGAGGACCAGCAGTCGGATCATGTCTCTAATCCCGACACGGAATATGATGAATACGTTATTGACAATCCCGCATCGCCAAATCCGGACCCGGCGGACTCCCCGCCAGCGGATATTGGGGGCTTCCATCAGCTGATGGAGAGAGCGGCGGCAAGATTTAAATTGGAAATGCCTAAAGTTACCACAGATTGTTTCTTATATGATTTTAAGGAACCCTTTCGAAAGACTGCCAGGTCTATTCCTATCGTGGATCACCTATGGAAAGAGGGCTTAAAGACAATGACACACCCGGCGACGGTGGTCCCGGTGCTACCGCGTCTCGAAAAAAAGTACAAAGCGACCGATGATGCCCCTGCGGCCTTGATAGGTCATCCAAGACCAGACTCTGTGATCTTGCAGGCAGCGCAGAGGAAATCGCGCAGCCCTTTGGCACCACTGACCACTCCTCCGGACAAGGAAGGGCGGAGGTTGGATAACGTGGGAAAAAGATTCTCATCGATGGCAAGTTTGCTAGTGCGAGCGGCTAATGCCTTGGCGATCCTGGGTAGGTACGACCGTCCACTCTGGTGCGATGTCGCCCCGTACCTTGACCAGCTACCTCCTGAATCTATGTCGGAGGCAAAGAAGATTTTACAAGAGGGAGAGGGGACGTCGATGGTAATCATCGATTGTGCAATGGATATTGCAACTACTGCATTCCGTTCACTAGCTGGAGCAGCAGTACTCCGTCGCCAAGGGTGGCTTAAAGCTACTTGGTTCCGGCCCGAGGTCCAGAATAAAGTATTGGATCTCCCCTTTGATGGATAAGCGCTGTTCGGCAAACTCATTGACGACACCCTGCAAGATATTAAAAAGGACACAGAGACCGCTAGGTCTTTAGGAACACTTCAGTACAGAAAGTCTCCTTTCAAGGGATCCAGAGGCAGGGGTGGTACTTATAGAGGATCCTTCCAACAACAACGATATTCTAACACAGGATCCGGTTCCCAGCAACATCGTCAGCCTTACCAGCAGCGGCAAGGCCAGTCTTCCAACTTCTCCAGGCCTTACTGTAAAGGAAAGCAAGGGGCACGAGGACGAGATTCGTCCAAGCGCCAATAGCGGCCTCCTGGCTCTTCCTACTGGACCCTCCTCCAGGAAGTCATCAGTTGGAGGCAGGGTCAACAAATACCTTCACAACTGGTCCCTGATAACATCGGACCGTTGGGTGCTCAACATCATTCGGAAAGGGCATACCTTAGAGTTCACACAAGTTCCGCCACCCAAGCCCCCGGCAGCCACTCCTTCAAAACACCAGCGTCTCCTTCGGTTCAAAGTTCAACAAATGCTCAGAAAAGGGGCGATAGAGCCAGTTCCATCGAACCAAAGAGGCCAAGGATTTTATTCCAGGTTCTTCCTGGTGAAGAAGACGCTAGACAAGTGGCGCCCCATTTTAGACCTCAGGGGTCTAAACACCGATCTCATTTCTCTGTCCTTCCGGATGGTGTCCCTCCAGGACATCTTGAAGCTGATCAGCCCGGAAGATTACATGGCCACACTCGATCTCGAGGATGCCTATTTCCACGTTCCGATTCACCCAGCGCACAGAAGGTTTTTGCGATTCACCGTAGCCAAGAGCCATTACCAATTCAGGGTTTTACCCTTTGGACTCCGCTCAGCCCCAAGAATATTCACAAAGGTGCTGGCGCCAGTAGCAGCTTTCCTGCGAAGGCACAAGTTTCAGGTCTTCCCCTATCTGGACGACTGGTTACTGAAAGCTCCGTCCAGAGAAGCAGCGCTACAGGCGGTTCAAGCATGTACCAATTTATTTCAGAACCTGGGTCTCACTCTAAACGACGAGAAATCTTGCCAGATCCCGTCCAGAAGAGCTCGGTTTCTGGGAGCCATCTTGGACTCAAAGCTTTCACGAGCTTTTCCTACTCTGGAAAGGAGGCAGAAATTACAAACCATGGCCTAAGACTTACAAACAAGAAAGTCTCTTTCAGTACGCCGCTACAAGTCTCTGCTGGGAGTAATATCATCGTGTATTCCACTAATTCCCCATTGCAGACTGAGGATGCGTCCCTTGCAGGAACAACTGGACAATCAATGGCAACAAGTCCACGGTTCGTTCGACGACAGAGTGGCTATCACTCCGGAGATGAAGGACGCGGCCTTATGGTGGACAGACCAAAACAACTTGTCCCAAGGCCTATCCTTCGCAAGCGACCCGTCTCCACAGGTGATAACGACAGACGCGTCATTGGTGGGTTGGGGAGCAGAGCTGCAGGACCTACATGTCAGTGGTCATTGGTCACCCCAGGAAAAACGCCTCCACATCAACCTGTTAGAACTCAGGGCGATACGACTGGCTCTGCAAGCATTTCTTCCTCGCCTGGAAGGTTCACAAGTGCTTATCAGGACTGACAACACCACGGCCATGCACTATGTGAACAAGGAAGGAGGGACCAGATCGCGCCCATTGTCACGAGAAGCCCAGCAGGTTTGGGAATGGGCGTCCGACACAAGATGTCTCTGATGGCAGAACACTTGCCTGGCGTCCTAAACGAAAACGCCGACAGACTGAGCAGGTCATCCTCGGTCAGCCACGAATGGGAGTTGAATCAGGAAGTCTTGGAACAAGTCTTCAGCCAGTGGGGAAGGCCGGACATCGACCTTTTTGCCACTCCGACCAACAAGAAATGCCGGTCTTACGCAAGCAGGCTTCCCCATCAAGATTCACTGGGAAATGCCCTTTCGATAGCCTGGTCGAAGACATTTGTCTACGCTTTTCCTCCCATTCCTCTGATACCACGATTAATCAAGAAACTCAAGGTGGAACCGTGCAGGATGATCCTGATAGCCCCGGCTTGGCCGAGGCAGTTCTGGTTCACGGAGCTCCATCTGTTGTCGATAGCTCCCCCCTTGCCTCTACGGATTCTGCCGGATCTACTCACGATGTCCGAAGGACAGATTTTGCATCCAGACCCTCAGTCGTTACACCTGACTGCATGGCTCCTGAACAGCGAGAATTTATGAACCTGCCATTGTCAAAGGAGGTTAGGGAAGTTCTGTCCCAAGCAAGGGCTCCTTCAAATAACAAAACTTACCGCCTTAAGTGGAAAAGATTCTGTTGTTGGTGTCGAAAGCAACACATTGATCCATTCAATTCCAAACCTCATCAGATCCTCCCTTAACTGCTGTCTTTGGCCAAGTCTGGTCTAGCCCATTCATCAATTAAGGTCCATTTGGCTGCTTTGTCACGATTCAGAAGGACAGACTCGGGGCCTTCATTATGGTCTTCCAGAATAATCAAGCAATTTCTTAAGGGCCTGTTCAGGGTCTATCCACCGGTGAGACCGCCTCCTCCAACATGGCATTTGAATCTGGTCCTTTCTCAACTCATGAAGGGCCCATTTGAACCAGTCCATCGTTCTGACATCAAATATCTTTCGTGGAAATTGGCTCTTCTCCTTGCTCTCACGTCGGCTCGGCGTGTAGGGGAATTACAGGCTTTGACCATTCAAGAACCTTTCCTTCAATTCAAGAGGAACACTGTCATCATGAGGACTAACCCTAGGTTCATGCCAAAGGTTCCCTCGGATTTCCATTTGAATGAACCGGTCATTCTGAAAACATTCTTCCCTCAGCCTTCCACGCCAGCGGAAAAAGTGTTGCATTCGTTGGATGTGCAGTGATGCTTGAAATTTTATTTACAATGTACTAAAGATTTTCGAAAATCTTCTCAACTGTTTGTGGCCTTCGGGGGACCGAGTAAAGGCCTTCCACTATCCAAACAGGGTGTTTCAAGGTGGATCACACGCGCTATATTACATTGTCACAAGGCTGCTGGTAAACCTCTGACTGGAAAGATACGAGCGCATTCCACAAGATCTGTGGCTTCTTCCACAGCACTCTTCGCGGGGGTGCAAATTAAGGATATCTGCAGAGCTGCAACCTGGAGCAGCGTCCACACCTTTACCAAGCACTACTGCTTGGAATCTCTGCAACAGGATGATGCAGCAGTAGGACAGGCTGTCCTGAGGAACCTCTTCCACTAATGGTGAGCTTTCCTTTCTTCCCACCTTCCATTTTTTCACATTTTGTATCTGTCATGTTGCCTACTGCTATTATTTACAATGCAAAATGTGATTATCTTGCCAACTGCTTACTACTCTGATACAAAGCATGGGAATCTATGAAAGTTCCAATACTGGGGTAAGAAAACAAGTTACTTACCTGTAACTTTAGTTCCCCAGTATTGGTAACTTTCATAGATTCCCATGCGCCCACCCACCTCCCCGGGAAAGCTCAGCCTACAACAGATATGGTGTCTAAGTACACAACGGCTACGAAAATCTGAGGCTCCTTCAGGAAGGTTCTAAGTGGTGAGGCACTTCTGATTGGCTGAGGCCAAAGTTTGGTCTCTTTTACACAAAGAGGGTGATATGCTACAAAAGGGAATGAGGCCTAGTCCTTTTTCCATTGTCTTTTGTACCTACAGCTATGGTATTTTTGTTACCGAGACTCCCATTCCGACGACGGGGAATGATACAAAGCATGGGAATCTATGAAAGTTACCAATACTGGGGAACTAAAGTTACAGGTAAGTAACTTGTTTTCTTCTTTCGCATTCAGAGCATGTACAGTAGAGCAGACAGGGCAAGGTACCTTTGCACAACCGATGTACAGCAGAAATTGAAGCAACTCTCACACAGAGTAAAACTGCTGCATGTGAAGTTGTCATGCAGGACGGATAAAGAACAGTTGCCATCTGGGCAGTAACCATGCAAATTGCATCAGGTTACAGAAGTGATTACTCTGATTGTTCTACTATTTATTGCGTTGAATGATATTTAGATTTCTTTGCATTGCCTTACATTACACAATGTAATTACTGTGATCTGCATTAGACCTACAATGAGATGGCACTGGTCACCTTTTCCTTCGTAATATAAATTAAGATTTTCCTATTGTGTTTTATTACATGGATGATTACTTCATGTTTACACTTAACTACATTACTATGTTTTTTTTTTACTGAGCATTAGATTAAATATTGCACTAAGTACCTTCATCTTCAATAGATTGCATACACAGGTTATGTTGACATAACTGTATAGAGTATAGATTAAGATACTGCTTACTTGAGTTCAACCAAAGTAGTAAATTGGTATATGAATGATTCTTCTTGCAACAGGTGAAGTTGATCTGATTATGTAATTCTCTCCTGTATTACAGAATGATACTCTGTTCACAGTGAATTTGATTACTGACCATTATACTGGCTAATCCTAGGTTGTAGACAGTTGCTCAACTCATCTTTGGGGGCATAACTTTGGGTAGTTTTCTCTAATGGATCGCAGAAAGCTTTTCTTATGTTTGCTCTAAAAACATTAAATTATTGTTTATACTACATTAGATTACAAGAAAATACTGTTGTAGAAATACAAAAGGTTGGATTACAGAAGGACTCCTTTTGTTTTATCGTAAAGGTGATTGCAGGTAGACTCATTTTATTTAACTTTTTAAAGGATACTGCTTGGACTTAATTTGATTGCTATACCTTGCTTCACATTAAGAAATTCCTTCTTACTTAATCCAGTAACACATAGTTTATTCTTTTACTTTTTAATGGATACTGCTGTGACTTACTTAGATTGCTATAGCTTGCTTCACATTTAGACATTCCTTATATTCCTTATATTCCTTAATCCAGTAACATGTAGAAGTTTACTGTGATAACCTACACTGTGTTATGGAGTGACATGACTGTAAAGTAGGTGACTGTGCTCAAGGGCTGTTTAGGTGCATGATGTGATTTTAAAATGCTTTACCCTGTATTAGAATACAGAGTTAGTGTGTAGTGTTTATTCACCCTATATGTTATTACAGAAAGTATTGTCCCATTAGGCCTGCAATAAATTGCAGATTACTCTAATCTATCCTGAATCAGATTGTAAAACATTCAGAATACCCCTACCCTGCAGGCGAATACTCAGGAATACTTCTTACTTTACCATTTGCAAGATGACAGATGGAGATTGCTGTTATACCTTTACCCCACAGTAAATCGCATTGTGATTCTTCTGTGTTATTTACGTTGCATCAGTGTTTTTAAAAGGCTTACTCCAATAATAGTGCAATTTATCGGATTAAAGAAAGATATTACTTTAATTCTTGATTCAATGTTTGATTCAAAAGATTACTAGTTTGCTCAGACCTATATTATGTAAGGGGGGGTTACACTGATATAAGAAATCAGATTAAAGAACTTTATTATAATAATTTTTTCCTGCTTTTGATAACCGATATGACTTACTCCACTTACTTTACTCTCTATTGGACTACAAAAGGATTTTTACAAGGACCTGAGTCAGGTTCCACAAGATTATAGTAATGACCCTAGCCTGTTTTAGATGAAAGAAGATTTGACAAACTCCACACATGCAGCAGTAGTATGTTTCTCTTTTGACCTCTAGCTTACTGCTAACACTTTTGCGGAGAATGCATGAAGTTGGAGCTCTTTGAGGAGTATTTGGCAAATAATAATCTCTTATCCTCCTGTGTTTTCCAGGTTTCCTGCTCAGCACTTGATGTCCGTGTATTATTATGCAGGTCTCTTGTGGGGACTGGTACTTGGATCAGTGTAGAATGTCTGGTGGTGGGCACTGTTGGGGTGGCACTCCTGGAAGGACTTGCTAGGCTCTGTGTGTGTAATTAATGAAGAAGCTAAATGTTTTATACCTATTGAGCCCTTCTTGATACTTGCATACAGAGCACTAACATGTGTAGGACTGGAAAAACGTGATGCTTCACCTGTGCTTACACAGTAGATTTGTTCAATGCAAGACTACGCTCAATTGAAGGTAACTGGATTGATCTGCAGAAGGTAAACGCTTTGCTGACTGAGTGAAGAGACCGAGCGGCTCGCAGCCTTTCAACAGCAGCTTCGGGTCAGGCCTACAAGACTAGTAGGCGGTTAACACATTGCCACCCAAATATACAGACTCTTCTTTTGCGACTCCTGTGTGTTGATGAAACAGTAGGAGTTGTGCTTAGAGTGCCTCCTTTAAAAACAGAATTTAGGTGTTCGAGGCATGTGGGCTGCTGAATTCATATCTGTGCATAGACCGCCACCTAGTGTTGGGTCCGGATGATTGCACATTGTTGTCCTGGAAGAGTCTTCGAAGTATCACGAGATAGGTGGCTCCTCCCCTGGACTACAGTGCGCATGGGCATCGCCTCCATCCCCAGATTGTTTTTTTCCGCCATTGGGTTCGGATGTGTTTCGGTTCCCTCTGTCGGAACCGATAGTTGTTCAACTTCTACTCGAGACCAAAAGGTCTTTAGGCTGGGCGTCGGTATAGTTGCGTACGGGTTTCTTTCTGACTCTCAGCTCCTATCTCTTGCTGCCCTTCCACGTGCCTTCGGCGCGGACGGGCCTACACTACAACTTTCGCTATGGAGCGGACTCCATTTAAAAAGTGTCCGCTGTGTCACTCCAAATATTCACACCTCGACGTGCACCCTGTGTGCAATACCTGCTTGTCGCCGGATCACTGCGAAGACACCTGCATGGCGTGTTCGAAGTTCCGAAGCAAGAAGACTTTGAAGATTCGCCGGGCCAATCGGCTCCAGGCTCAATTGTCGGCTTCGGCGCCCCCACCAGATGACATTTTCCAGGAATCTGTCGAGGAAGAGGACGACGTGCGAGAGTCGGACTCTGGCCCCGCGTCCGAGGAGGAAAACTACGACACGGGTGAGGCGAACTTTGACGAAGTCTCCGACGAGGTAGGGGACGACGATCAGGCTTGTGCCACGATGGGAGATGACTCAGAGGAGGAGCATCCCCAATCGGACTCGGGGGCTATTCCCCTTCATACGGCCCAGGTCGAGGGATCGCCTTTGGGCCTTACCCAAGATCTAACTATAAGTCCTACGTCCCCGCCTACGGGCCCGGTCACGGACATTTGTGAACCACCACTTACGTTGAAGAAAACAAAAGTGAAACCAACTGGTCACGCACCCTCGGATGCGAAACCGAAACTTGCGTTGGTAAAGAAGGTTCTGGAGGCGTCAACTTCCAAGAAAACCAAAATGGCCGACTCCAAAAGCCACGCCAAGATGGCCGACCCGAAGCCCTCGGGGTCGACGCCAAAGGCGAAAGCCTCCGACGCGACCGCGCCGGCGCCGAAAGGGGTCGGGGACCCGAAGACGGTTTCGAAGAAGCGTCAGGGCGACGACGCGCCTAGGCAGGGGGCGTCGGCCCCGAAGAGGAAGCCTACAGGCGATCAGGCTCTCGAAGATGAGGGGTCGCTCGAGCAGGTTCAACCCTCGGCAACCCTTACAAAGAAAGTAGGGGAATCCTTACAGCGGATCCGAAAGGCCACGGTGGTTCCCAGTCAGGACACTGTAGGGCCTATGCACACGCCTAAGCCTACTAATGAGAAGACGCCTATTCGTTTCATCCTTCCACCCAAGTCGGCGCCGAAGGCCTTCGCGCCGAAACAGGGCGGACATTCAGGGGAGGTGTTACCGCCGAAAGCTGCCTTGGTGGTGTCGAAGCTTCGGCTCCAACCGCTTGCGGTAGAAGAGCGTCGTGAGGTCATTATCGACGCCAACACCGGGAAACTGTCGCTCCTCAAACGAAAGATCACGTCGGAGCCGGCGTTGGAACCTTTTAAGATCCCGCTCAAGAATAAAAGGTACTCTGCGGACTCTTCGGCTCTGGTGGAACCTGTGTCCCCACAGGCCTTTGAACACTCGCCTACGCATTCCCCCGCGGCCGATGCGGACGAGGAAGATGCCGAGTACAACTATCCTGCGTACTCGGATCCGGAGGAGGAGCATGTGCCTTGGGCCGCAGGAGGCGACACAGAAGACCCGCAGTCGGGTCAGGACACTCAACTTTTCACCGCCAAGACGTCCCCGACAGAGGACTCGGCGGCCTTCAATGCTTTGATAGAGAGAGCTGCGGCGAACCACGACGTCGAGCTGCACTTGGACCCCGTGGATGCGGACTTCTTATTCGACACCTTCTCGGTAGCCGAAAAGCAAGTCAAAACGCTGCCGATGCTTAAAGGGATGCTTAAACATGCACCGGAGGTTTTCAAAGAGCCCACCCGGGCGCGGGTGGTCAACCCTCGCATCGACAGGAAATATAAGGCGGCGCCCACGGATCCCACTTATATCAAGGGACACTTTCCATTGGACTCCTTGGTTGTTTCCAACGCTCGGAAAAGGGCGAATTCTCAAACTAATGGTGACGCTCCTCCCCAGACAAAGAGTCCAAGATCTTTGAGGCCTCGGGCAAACGCATTGCTGCACAGGCAGCTAACATCTGGAGAATATCTAACACCCAAGCCCTGCTTGCACGTTATGATAGGGCCCATTATGACACATTAGAGGCCATTCTGCAACACTTGCCTGACCAGTACAAGGAGGCAGGAGAGATGCTCATTCAGGAGGGTAAACTCATTACAAATGCATCCATCAAATGTGCTCTAGACGTGGCAGATACAGCCTCTAGAGCCATCAATACAAGTGTTACTTAGACGTCATGCCTGGCTTCGTATTTCGGGGTTCAAGCCCGACATCCAAACCACCATTTTAGGTCAAACAGTGAATCCTGACCATCTGTTTGGCCCTGAGGTGGATGTCTCACTAGAAAAAATGAAAAAGGATACCGAAACTGCAAAGTCAATGGGGGCTTTGCAGAGTCAGCAGTTTCGGGGTGGTTCCTTTAGCCGTTCAAATTCAAAAGGCACCTCCCGGGGACAGGCATCCCAGTCCGCACAATACTACAAAGGTAACACCCAGCCCTCGTATAACAACAAGGGTAGAGGTGGTTACAGAGGCAATAATACCAAAGGCAGGGGACGTGGAAACAATGGCTCCAGGTCCACCACCAACA
The DNA here is from genome assembly GCF_964263255.1 of Lissotriton vulgaris. NCBI lineage: Eukaryota > Metazoa > Chordata > Amphibia > Caudata > Salamandridae > Lissotriton > Lissotriton vulgaris. Next base: position 772,460,203 of record NC_141700.1, on the reverse strand, counting down.
ACAAGCAGTGACGTCTTGTCACTGCCCCCCGACCATGCAACACCGGTTGGGGGGAGACTTCAGCAGTTCCTGCCGGCGTGGAAGAACATCACCACGGACAGGTGGGTGAGGTCCCTTATCCAGTACGGGTACTGTCTAGAGCTTACTTCCATTCCACCAGACATACCCCCAAAAAGCCGTCCTATGTCAGGCGAGCATTTGACCTTGTTGCAGCAGGAAGTTCTAGTTATGCTGCAAAAAGGGGCAATAGAGCTCGTTCCATTGCGAGAGCGGGGAACAGGGGTTTACTCCCTCTATTTCCTAATTCCCAAGAAGGACGGATCCCTCAGACCTATCCTGGACCTCAGGCCCCTAAACTGGTACATACTCTCGGAGCACTTCCATATGCTCACGTTGCAGCAAGTGCTTCCCCTGCTCCAGCAGGGGGATTTTCTGGCTACACTGGATCTGAAAGATGCCTATTTTCATATCCCCCTGCATCCTTCCCACAGGAAGTATCTCAGATTCACGCTCTTAGACCAGCATTACCAGTTCAAGGTCCTGCCGTTCGGTGTCACCACGGCACCAAGGGTATTTACGAAGTGCCTAGCCACTGTGGCGGCGCATCTCCGTCGCCAAAACGTCCACGTCTTTCCTTACCTGGACGACTGGCTCATTCAGGCAAGGACAGAACAGCAGTGCGTAGACCATGTGTCACGCACCATTCATCTCCTGCACGATCTGGGTTTCTCACTGAACTACCCCAAGTCCCATCTCCAGCCCGCCCACGTGCGACAGTATCTGGGCGCGACAATCAACACTCTGGCGGCCACTGCGCAGCCAAATTCAGTGAGAATCGCCAGTATCCAGGCGCTGATCCAACGGTTCAGACCCCAACACTCGCTTCCAGCGAAGGTGTTCATGCAGTTGATAGGCATGATGGCCTCCTGCATCTCCATTGTCCCGCACGCGAGACTACATATGCGCCCGCTTCAGGAGTGCCTAGCACGTCAGTGGACTCAGGCTCATGGGCAACTGACAGACCTAGTGTTGGTGAGCGGTCGGGCATACAACTCTCTGCATTGGTGGAATCCACAGAACCTTTGCAAGGGCCGACCTTTCCAAGAGCCTGTCCCACAGATTATCCTGACGACGGACGCCTCTCTCCAGGGATGGGGAGCGCATGTACTCCAATACACGGTGCAGGGACTATGGACACTACAGCAAAGGAAGATGCACATCAATGTGTTGGAACTGATGGCAGTCTTCATGGCCTTAAAGGCGTTCAAAGTACATCTGTGCAACAAGGTCGTGTTGATCCGGACGGACAACATGACGGCCATGTACTACATCCAGAAACAGGGGGGCACACACTCTCCACAGCTGTCTCATCTGGCTCAGAGCATGTGGAAGTGGGCCATTCAGAGGAACATCTTCCTCATGGCAGAGCACCTCCCGGGCAAGGACAATCAGATGGCGGACCTCCTCAGCAGGCACAGCCATCAGATGCACGAGTGGGAGATACATCCATCGGTACTCCAACCGTACTTCCAAATGTGGGGTCATCCAGAGATAGACCTGTTCGCCACAAGGGAGAACGCAAAATGCCAAAGCTTCGCCGCCAGGTTCCCACACCCCCAATCACAGGGCAATGCGATGTGGATGAACTGGTCAGGCAGATTTGCTTACGCTTTTCCCCCAGCACCTCTGATACCGCTGGTGGCACGCAAGCTCAGGCAACACTCGATGACGCTCATCCTGGTTGCTCCAACGTGGGCTCGCCAACCATGGTACACCACGTTTCTGGAACTCTCCGTGGTACCGCATCAAAGGCTTCATCTCACTCCCAGCCTTCTGACGCAGAGCCATGGCGACATTCAGCACCCAGATCCGCAACAGCTCAACCTGGCGATCTGGCTCCTGAAGTCCTAGAGTTTGGCTACCTCAATCTTCCTCCCGATTGCATGGACATCATTCGGGAGGCAAGGAAGCCCACTACTAGAGCTTGTTATGCGGCTAAATGGAAGAGGTTTGTCATCTACTGTGTAAACCACGACATTGACCCGCTAGATGCTTCCATTCAAAACATCATCCGTTACCTTTTTCACCTGTATCGATGTAATCTAGCGTACTCTTCCATCCGCATTCACCTGTCTGCTATGGCAGCATACCTCCAAAATAGGCAGCACCTGTCACTCTTTAAGGTCCCTGCTATCAAGGCCTTTCTGGAAGGACTCAAAAGGGTCATTCCACCAAGGACTCCACCAGCTCCTGAATGGAACCTCAACGTGGTTCTTACAAGGCTGATGGGTCCTCCTTTTGAGCCACTGCACTCTTGTGAGCTTCAGTTTCTGACTTGGAAGGTGGCTTTCTTAGTAGCAATTACATCGCTACGGAGGGTTAGTGAGTTGCAGGCACTCACCATCCAAGAACCTTTTTTCCAAGTACATGCTAACAGGGTGGTGCTCCGCACTAACCCTAAATTCTTACCCAAAGTAGTCTCACAATTCCACATTAACCAAACAATTAAATTGCCGGTGTTTTTCCAAAACCCAGAGACGCTGGCGGAGCGCATGCTCCACACCCTTGATGTGAAAAGGGCCTTGATGTACTATGTGGACAGGACTAAAGATTTCCGCAAAACCAAACAACTTTTTGTTGCTTTTGCCACACAACACAAGGGAAACGCTATCTCCAAGGCGGGGATTGCTAGATGGATAGTGAAGTGCATTCAGATCTGCTACGCTAAAGCTAAGCGTACTCTCACTATCCCACCGAGGGCCCACTCCACTAGGAAGTTAGGGGCCTCTATGGCTTTCCTAGGTAACATTCCCTTAGAAGATATCTGTAGAGCAGCCACATGGTCTACCACACATACTTTCACTAAGCACTACTGTGTAGACGTGCATTCCAAACAGCAGGCAGCTGTTGGTCAGGCTGTTCTAAAAACGCTTTTTCAGACTGCTGCAGCTGGCACGGGCGGCCGCCGTTAATGGAGGGACTGCTATGTATTCTATGCACAGATATGAATTCAGCAGCCCACATGCCTCGAACTGCAAATGCTACTTACCAGTATGCATCTGTTCTTGGCATGTAGGGCTGCTGACATTCATATCGCCCGCCCTCCTCCCCGGCGCCTGTAGCAGCTGCAGTATTTATTCATACAAACACATATGCTCATAGCATGGTCATCACTCACTTTCTTCACTCCATCTCTGCCAATGGCTAAAAACAATCTGGGGATGGAGGCGATGCCCATGCGCACTGTAGTCCAGGGGAGGAGCCACCTATCTCGTGATACTTCGAAGACTCTTCCAGGACAACAATGTGCAATCATCCGGACCCAACACTAGGTGGCGGTCTATGCACAGATATGAATGTCAGCAGCCCTACATGCCAAGAACAGATGCATACTGGTAAGTAGCATTTGCATTTCTACCTTTGAGGGCTTGGGGTGAACTGCTGCAGTGGCATTTCAGTTAGTATGGACTAGATGCTATACAGATTGTTTGAAGCTAGAGTGCTCACACAGCTACAAGTTCAAGCACATATCGGCAGGTTTGCAGCCTCTTTGCAGGTAGAATGGCTGTTGTATTTAAGTAGTGTGGCTTGGCATAAACATTGTAGTCCAGAGCATTGGTTAGTCAATGAAGCCTGAGTTGCAGTTGGATGTTGTAACGGATGCTCATGTGGCATGTGCATTGTTTATCTCCGTTCTGACTCAAGCTCCTCCAGAGCCATGAGTGTGAGTGTGGGGTACATTCACAAGGTGTTGATTTTCAGTGTTTGTTAGAAATGGGGATCTCTAATTAATAGTGGTTTGCACCCTGTCCAAGTAGGGACCATTCCTCCTAGTCGGGGTAAGAGTTACACACCTAGATGACCCCTGCTCACCCCCTTGGTAGATTGGCACAAGAAGACTCTCACACTCAAAACCAGACCAAAACAATTCAACATACTCAACTTAAAATATAACTTTTAAAAGGTTAAAGCAACTTGGGCCATATGTGATTTTTCATAAAGTATCTGGAATGCCTCTCAATTCCACATGAAAAACAGCTGCAAGAGAGGATGCATGGGAAAACCTAAGTGAGGCCTTGATTCCTTAGTCCCAGAGGAGTGGAGGTGTCAGTACTTCCTTCGCACATGAGAAGTGTTGCATCAAATCCTTGTTGCGAGGGGAAGTGGTGCGTCGAATTTCAGACATACTGTCTTGCTACTTAGCTGTGGGGCTCCCTTGGCAAAGAAATGGTGCACAGGTGCGATGCATGAGAAAATTCAGGTACTGTGAGTCAGTGCGGGGACTAAACGGGCACTGCATTGACTTCCGCAGACAGGTGATGCGCCGTTTCCTTCAGCCACACACCAGGGCTAAGTTTGAGTTCGGAGCGGGAGTGTCAGCCATCAGCGACTCAGTGCTCTGGACTCTGGCTGCGATGGTTCTTCGGGGCGAAAACAGGCAATGCGTTGACCTCACCCTCCTCTCTCAGTAACTTGACCTCCCCTATGAATAAGGGATTTATTTACACCTCATTAACTTTCCACTAAAACTTTCACTCGCCCCCTCCCACCCACCCACCCACCTGCCAGCGGCCCCTCCCCTCTCTCTCCCTTTCACTGACCAGCTCCTTTTTTCTCCTACATTGTCCCCTACCCTCCTGCCCCCCCTCTGCCCTGCTTACCACCAATCACAAAGTCTCCCTTCTCCACCTGCTTGAGATCGGATAGGGTTCAGGGAGCTGCCGGCCGCTGCCCGCTACGCCTCCTCCCGCAGGGAAAAAATCCTTTCATTCAACTGAACTTGAGCAAAGTTTTGTAAGCAACTCGCAAAAAAACACAGCTCAACAAAAAAAATAGGAGGTTGTGGCATCACAACAGACAGTGGCAGGCCCCCCGGGCCTGGGGGCACTCTCTGGTCTTGGACGGAACATTAAAAGACCCAGAGACATCCCTCCCTCCGCACTTCTTTGGGACCTGTCGCCAGCATGTGCAAGGCTCCCTGTCGCCCTACAGCGCATTGAAGACCGAGGGACAAGAATTAGCGCTAGTTTTGGTGACTCATCTACTGTGCGCTCAAGGTAGGAATGCGCTTATGCTTATCTATGTATTATATAGAATTATGTATACATACATATTTGTATGTACTGGTTATCCTTTTAGGACGTGCACAAGTGTTTGACGTAGTAGTAAATCACTAGTCCACACCGCTCGTCTCGGTTGGTGTTTCGCAGATAGATGTTATTTTAAGATTATTTTTCTATGCAGTTATGCACGTGAGTCTCTGAGGAGCCGGAAAAGCCTGACATTCATCTTGAACAAGAGGCTTGCCAGTGCATCCCACGTCCACACGCGCCAGTGTGCATAGTGCCGAGCCGTGCGACACCTATTGTTTCACGCGCCTGGGGGTGGATAGGGGCAGGTTAAGAGATGATGGTGAACTGAGCCTATTTCGCCTTAATAATTATTGTAGAATGAATAATGTGTGTTATACGACGCTTGCTGTCAGTCAAATCGCTTTCTAGAGAGGTTAGCGGCAGGTGAATGTGTTCGTCAACACGAGTGGGGGAGGGGGTCATTTCTTCTTCCTCACAAAGACAGAAGGCTATGTGGGCCCCTTCGGTGATCGAGGTTGCTGACATTTCTGCTGCAGGAGCATTAACCCACTGAGCAGGTTACCTCATTCCCTGTATGACGCAGTATCATTTGTGCCGGAGAGCCTCTTATCTTTCTGGCCCTACCCATGACAAAGGCCATACATTAGACCAGGTTTTTTCCACTCTTCCGGTCGAGGTGACTGCACTGCTGCCGGTATTATGGTCCGACCATCGACTAGCCCATTTCTTAATACTGGGCATTGAGAAACCAGCAGCTACTGTTATGAGACAGCAGGGATGTGCCTTTAGGGCATACCATCGGGTGACTCCGGATCTGTTAGCCCAGGCCCTTTTGAACCATCCCGTGTCCTACACCGGTGACCTGGATGATCTTGAAATCCTGCAGACCTGGCTCTTAGATAGATTGAATGAGCTTGCCCCCGTGCTGCCTCCTCGAACTGCCATGAAACTGGTTTCGGCACCATAGTTCACTGAAGTGTTGGTTCACTCCCGTAGGCAATGTAAAGTTGCCGAACGGACGTGGAGGGCCCAGTATGATGCCGAGGCAAAGCTGACCTATAGATCTAGGATTAAATCTTACCATAGACAAGTACTTCAGGAAAAAAAATGCTATTTCGCTAGGAGAATCGAGGAAGCAGCAAACTCCTGTAAGGAGATTTTCTCGATTGTTAGGGAATTCACAACTTTGCGATCTAACTCAGTACAGGAAGCTCCATCTGAGACTTGGGCCGATACTATAGCTAATTTTTTTTACTACTAAAATCAGGCAGATACAGGATTCTTTCCCCTCTAGACCGACGGTCGATTTCTCGACCTTGCTGGAGGGGCCAGCCCATTCATTCACGATATCTTCATCATTATCACTCATGATGAATCTTAAATCTGGATCGCCACGTGACCCCTGCCCAGCCAAATTTTTTGCTAAAATGGCAGCCACTGTAAACCCTCTAGCCAACCCTATCCTGAATCTCTCTGAGTCAGGTGGCTATTCCGCAGTCATGGAAACAGGCTATGGTTATCCCTCTTCTTAAAAAGCAGAGCCTTGCCCCAGAAGTCCCTGCCAATTACAGGCCCATCTCGCTCCTTCCGGCACTCACTAAAAGCCTTGAGAAGCATGTTCACGGTGTGCTCTCCAATTTTTTGGAGTCCAATGAGCTACTGCACGCTTCTCAATCAGGCTTCCGCCCCAATTTAAGCACAGAAACAGCGCTTTTGGAGGTTTCGGAGGTCGTTAAGGAGACGCTGGATGTCTGAGGCAGGGTGATGCTAGTCATGTTAGACCTGTCGGCGGCCTTTGACACCGTCCCCCACGAGGATCTCCTTGTAAGACTTCATGACATCGGTCTGAGGGGTGACGGTGCTCAGTTGGTTTCGCTCCTTTCTAGCCAACCGCCGACAAACGGTCTGGGCCTCCCCTGGATCCGCTGAAATGTTGCCTTTGGGAGTATGAGTTCCTCAGGGCTCTGTATTGAGCCCAACTCTATTTAACATCTTTATGACCCCTTTGGCGACATTGGTGGAGTCCTTCGGGCCCAGATAGTTTCCTATGCCGATGACACCCAGCTTCTCTTTACCTGCCGGAAGGGTGAAGAATTTGATGGCGAAAGTATCCGGGAGTGCCTTGGGGCTGTATTTAATTGGTTCCAACTGAACAGCCTCAAGTGCAACTCAGACAAATCTGAGATACTTTTTTTTTTTTCGGATGTCCATCTGATCCGGATTGGCAGGGGTGGTGGCCCGCCGACATGTTCCCCCCAGCCCATTCATCCCAGTCAGCCAAGAACCTGGGAATTAAAATAGACAACGGGCTGACGCTCAAATCCCAGGTGCTGGCTCTTACAGGAACATGTTTCGGCATCCTCAGGATGCTCCGGAAGTTCTTTCCGTTACTTTCAGAGGAACATAGGAGAACAATTGTTCAGGCCCTCATTGGATCCAGATTGGATTATGCTAACATCTTATACCTTGGCCTCCCGGAATACCTCCTACAACGCCTGCAGGTGGCCCAGAATGCTGCCGCTCGAGCCATCTTTGGCCTGCATCGGCGAGCCAGTGCCTCGAGTCTACTGCAAGCTCTACATTGGCTCCCCATCCGGAAGCGGATAATATTCAAGGCTATGACGCTGGCCCACAAAGCTCTGCATGCCACGGGAGCTCAATACTTGCAAAGGAGGCTGGCTTTTTACCTTCCGGCACGATCCTTGAGATCGGAGTCCCTTGCGCTTGCAGTTGTCCCCCGAATAAAAAAAGCCCGCATCGGATGACGGTCATTTAGGCTGTTGGCCTCTGAGATGTGGAACTCTTTACCTCTGTCCTTGCGTTCCACGCCTAACTTACTTGCTTTCAGGAAGGGTTTAAAGACCTGGCTCTTTACCTGTTAGAGACTTTCTGCCCTGTCTTGGGTTTTGTGACGGTTTTTATTTTTTTCACTGTTATGTTTTGTCTATCTCTTTCCTAGGTCTGGAGCACAAAGCGCCGGGACACTCCTTTGGAGTAGCCGTGCGCTATAGAAGACCTATAATAACATAACATAACAAAAGTGCCTCAGTTAACAGCCTGGCTGGTTTCATGTCACACAAAATGTATAATTCGGTGTTTTAGTGAACGCCGACAAGTGACACAGGATAACTGTCATTTATGGAAAATTGTACCAACCTGTATTTGGAGGTTAATCTAATTTGGAATTGGAGGTATGCAATGACGGAGGATACATCTTGGGCATGCCAGGTTTGTTTGTTGTTTTGGTCGTCCTGGGCCTGGTTGGGCTTTGCTTCATCGAAAGACGCGTCCGTCGCGATATGAAGTTTTTGGTTAAGGCCTTTTTTTTTTGCTGTTGTGGATTGAGAACTTGTTTCCATTTTTTTTCCAGTTTTCCCATCACCAGGCAGTAACTTGCACGTTGGAGAATTTTCCAAGTTAAATGGTGCTTTCGATGGTTTTGCTCAATCATATTGGCTCAGATGGAATTGGGGGTGGGTTCGGGACTGTTTGATCCTGGCTGTGAGTACCACTTGCTGCCATTTTCTTCCCCTGAAGTATTTGTCATAGCAGTATGGTGAATAATGAATTCCTTTGCTCCATTCACACTTCTTTTTTGTCAATATAGCAATGGAACCCTTTTAAGTCAGTAACTGATTGGAGAAAGTTGTGTCCCAACAGTTGCTCCTCTTCAAACTATCGTTACCCTCCAGTCCTTTTTCCAAAGGATTGCAATGTATCATTCAGGTCTAATTGATTGCAGTAAACCAAGACTACAAATCCCAGAATGCACTGGTTATTTGACAGAAAGCCCATGACTCAAAGGGTCCATCCGGTGAGCCTACCTTAAGATCTGGGAGTTGGAAGTTTGGTTTAAGGAATCTTAATTATTTTCTGGATTCAGTCTGTTATTGAGTTAATGCTTGACTTGGTTTGGTTTTTGCATATTTTATTGTGACTGCCCTTCTAGTGTCAAGGTCGCTTTTAGATCTGATTTGTGTTCTAAGCATTTTTTCCCTTTGTGTTATCTCCTAGGTTAGGTAGACATTACTGCAATGGTGTTGTATCACTTCCAAAGTGCCAGTGGTTTGTGAGATTTCCTCTTTTTTGTTTTTCTGATCTAGACATTTAGACCTTTTTGTTGCAGAATGAGCGGAGATGCCCATATCCATACTGGTTGTCTACATATTTTATGCTTTACGTACGAAATTTTATCAGTGGCGTTGTACGACTCGCAAAACTTATGGTCCATGTCAGAGGTAGAAGGGGACATTTTGGTGCACAGGTAACATTTGATCCGAGATTCAACTCTTTAGGATTTAAAAAAACTATTTCCATGATCACCATTTCCCAAAATAAATAAATGGTATTCAGCTAGAATATAGAATGCAAAAGATAGTGGGACCAAAATGTTGAGGCCTGATTTTTGAGAAGCACAATTTTGTGAAGTTAAGTATGCATAGGGTAAAATAGATTTACTATAATTAATTCACAAACATATATATGTGTATGTGTGTGTGTGTATATATATATATATTTTTTTTTTCCACAAAGGCTCAGCTTTCAAAGGATCACTCGGCAGCAAGCCAGTTAACAAACTGTAATTTATTGCATTTCAGGAAGGAATCCAAACTCCGTCATTTCTTACATTCAGCCCAACGCGTTTCAGTGCACTTCGCACTTTCCTCAGGGGCAATTGGCAAAGCAGTTTTAAAGGCAGTTCAGGTTAACATTTAAGTGATGCAGCCTGGGTGCTTTGTAGCACGTGATCCCTAGACACTTACGGGAGTTGTAGTCATTGCTGCCACATGTAAAGCCCACAGTGGGTTCTGCTAGTCCAATTAATTGAAGAATTTCACAGCGCATTTAATGTTCACTCACTGTGTTTTAAAAGCACTTCAGTGTGCTCCGGTTTTCGGATTCCCCCTGCATTGGTAGCAGCTTGCTGTCGCCATTTACATCAGGGAAGGTTCCTGCAGACCGGCCCCTCTACCATCCTGAGGCGGTGCTCCTTTCACGACGCAGCTGTCGTGTTGATTTGTTTTTCCACAAAGGCTCAGCTTTCAAAGGATCACTCGGCAGCAAGCCAGTTAACAAACTGTAATTTATTGCATTTCAGGAAGGAATCCAAACTCCGTCATTTCTTACATTCAGCCCAACGCGTTTCAGTGCACTTCGCACTTTCCTCAGGGGCAATTGGCAAAGCAGTTTTAAAGGCAGTTCAGGTTAACATTTAAGTGATGCAGCCTGGGTGCTTTGTAGCACGTGATCCCTAGACACTTATGGGAGTTGTAGTCATTGCTGCCACATGTAAAGCCCACAGTGGGTTCTGCTAGTCCAATTAATTGAAGAATATATATATATATATATATATATATATATATAAAATATGCGCTTCAAAGCCTCGTCAGGGGTAGTAAGCGCCATATAAATGCAATACTATGTATGTGTGTATATGTATATGTGTATGTATATATATATATATATATATATATATATATATATATATATATATATATATATATGTATGTTCAAAGTACATAGGTATGGAGTTAAGAATAGTACATCTATACCTGCCTATTTATACTTATCTTCACAATATTTTGGTTTTCAATATTTCGTATGCAATGATTGGGCACTATGACCTATTTTGCTCAATATTCTGGCTTATAACCTATAGAAGTGGCCACAACTCGGGCTCATTTGCTGAATCAAGGTCCAGGTTTAGTGCTTTTTCCTGTTCACACACACTTAGGAAGAACGGGGGACATTGTACTCCGTGTGAGATCTTCCTGACAAGTGTACGCAGAAGATTTCCCCCTCTAGTTCATTCTCTTCTTGCATTAACAGCCAGAAGCCACAGATAATGCTTTAGGACGAATTGAGAGCCACGTCTGGAGGCTGCGATGCCGAATAACACCCTAACTGCAAAGCAGGATTTTTCCCCGCCTTGCCCCAGGCTATGGACCGGTTCTCAGGATCCATAAGAGCGTTCTCAGGCCTGCTTTATGATAAATCCTCATGCGCCTTTCCCGGCTTGTTCTACCCTGGGACTCTACTGGCTAGAAGCTTGGTACCAGTGATGCTGATACCCCCCACCCAGAATGCAGGTGGTAGTTGTAGTTATGACAGTGTTCTAGTCTCTCTGAACTGTTAAACATAAAGCAACTTCTACTCCTGTGGCTAGGCTCCGCTCAATAAATGACATAAATAATTGAATAAATAAGATGCATTGGCGACATGCAGCTATTTTTATGTGTTTGAAGCTAAGCCCCTTTACCCTTCTCTTTTCCTCCTGGATTTTGCAGTCTGTTACTATATTTTTAGAACGAAGGTGCCTGTCTAGAAAGAAAAGAGAATATTTGTCAAGAGACTGGAGTCTCTGAAAGAGGTATAGCTGGATGTCATCAAACCTCTCATGCTTCTGGCTCTTGCCTGGTCCTCCCAGAGGTGCAACCTCAGGATATATTTCCTGATTGCACTTTCTTTCAGCCAGTACCTGCTCTGACGTGGGATGTGAAGTTCTTCCATCAACGAGACAACGCCACATGGTTTGGCGTTGTGCCGTGTGCAGAGTGGTTGGTCTTTGGTTAAATCACCGCCCTGCCTGTCTGGGATTGGAGAGGAGATAGTCTTGTCCTCCATCTCTCTTGTTCTCTCTCCTTCCTGTCCTCTCCTCCTCTAGCCCTCCTTCTCCTTCCTGCCCTCCCTCTCCTACCTGCTGCCCTCTCCTTTCTGCTCACACACTCCTACCTTCCCTCCTGCCCTCCCACTCCTTCTTGCCCTCCCTCTCCTTTCTGCCTCTTTTCCTTCCCGCCCTCCCTCTCTCTCCTGCCCTCTCTTCCTTTTAATCTCTCTTCCATCTTCCTTCTTACTCCTGCTCTCTTTAACTTCTATATCCATCACTTCTTCTCTTGCACTCTCCACCTCTCTCCTTCTTGCCCTCTCTCTCATGTCTTCTCTCTCACTCCTGGCTTCACTAACATGCTAACATGCTTTATGAAATAACTTGTATTCTAATTCACTGTGCATCTGCAACTAATTGCATTATAAATGCAATCCATATTTCTGTGTAAAGTAAAACACATCAACGTTTTACACATAATTCAAAGAAGTTAGGAAAGACCATTTGTCAAAAGCAATACCAAAAGCTCAAACTTTAACAAAGGCGAAACCATTGCATTGCAAATGCTTGTTTCTGCTTAAGGTTGTCACTGCCTTTCACATCGGGCTACCATCACTTTGCCCGCCTTCTTTACTCCTCCGCATTCCTCAAAAGAGGAGAGGCTCTACCGTCTAGACCCAAAACGTGCGCTATCTTTCTATCTGGACCGCACACAACAGTTCTGGGCGGATGACCAGCTCTTTGTTGGCTACTTGGGTGCCAAGAAAGGTCGGGCTGTGCACAAGCGGACCATCTCTCGGTGGGTCGTTCTGTACATTAAGGCTTGCTACTGCTTGGCTAAAAAGGAGCCTCCGGTGGGACTACGCACCCATTCTATCAGGGCGACGGCAGCCACTACTGCCTGGGGACCTTGCATGACAACTGTCAGGCAGCTACGTGGGCCTCGCTGCACACGTTTACCAAGCAATATTACCTGAACAGTCAAGTCCGGAGAGACCGTTTTTTTTGGCCGTTCTGTTCTCCAGGACTTTCTGGTGTGATCTTGGTTCGCAGACACGCCACCTAGGTTGGTATTGCTGGCGTATCTATTCTAAGGTAAGGAATCTATCACTACGTGTTTCTTTCAGGTGCACAAGTTACTTACCCTCGGTAATGATATATCCGTAAAGCAGTAGTAGTGAGAGATTCCTTACTGCCCTACCCAACCTCCTTGTTTTGTGAACTGATTTCTAGGGTTACCGTCATCCCTTTCAGGTCCCTAGCTTCATGGCACCAGTGGTCAGTTTATTGCATGGCTCTGCGTTTCTGGCGCTGAAAGTAGTGTACAGAACTGACGTCAGGGCACATCTAAGTAGCTTCGACGTCATCCAGGCGCCAACGACTCACGCGGAACAGCACAGCGCCTCCTACCAACGCCCAGGGGTACCACTGACGTAAAAAAATTCTGGATCCAGTCTGGCGCCTGGGGGTAATTCTAAGGTAAGGAATCTATCACTTCTATAGTTTTACACATATATTGTGACCGAAGGTAAGTAACTTTTGCTTTTGTGTTCTGGATGGTCTGAGGTGCCCTAGCCTCTCCTTCATTCCTGCTCTCTTCAGGGTATAGGGTTCTGGTGGTTGGCTACGCTGTCACTTCGGTCTCCACTGTGTTTCGCCCTTTGGTTGACAACACTCTTTTGGTCATGTTGTTGAAGTCTGGGTTCTCTCTGGACCTTAGTGGGGTTCAGTCGCAGTCCTGCCTCCTCTAGGGGTATGACTTTGGTATCTATTCTAGGTTAAGGAATCTCCGTCTAGACGTCTCGATCAGATGAACAAGTTACTTAACTTCGGTAATGATGTATCTGGTAGAGACATTGTCTAGCCGCAGATTCCTTAACGCCCGCCCGTCCTCCCCGTCCTGCGACAACCTTTTCAGCTTGGGCTTCTTGCTTTCGCCTCACTTTAGGTGGCTTTGTTCCTCTGCGGGGTGACGTCTTATCTTCCCTCACTCACCAGGCTGCATTCTGTTTCGTGGCTCTGTTCTGTCCATTCTTGTGATTGGACGGTATGCTCATATGCCATGTGTCCTTTACAACCCCTACCCTGGATTGTTCGATGTGTCTGATTCTTCCCTTCTATCTTCTTTAACCGCTTGAGGTCTCTTGCCTCCCCTACACTCTAGTGGTTGTAGTCTCTGACAATGCTGCATTCGGCAGGTCTATTTGTATCTGACGTCTCCTTTTGCATGGCACTTTATGGTAGTTTGTCTTTACTCCTGGGTTCTGGACTGTTTGTCCTTAACTGTCCTATATTGTGGTTGCAGCCTTTCTGCCGGCTGCTGTGATGGTTTACCAAGGAGCTATGGCTCAATGGTGAGTTTTGTGCCTCTGGTGGCACAGGCTCACACAGGCCAAGGGTTCAATCCTGCCTATGCTCTGCATCTTCTGCATCCGGGGGAAGGTTTTGGACTTAACAATTGAGGGGGTCCCTCCCAGAGTGGTGCTTTGTTCTTTCCCTGCCTCAGTTTACAATATACGGTGCCAGGGACTGTCTTTCTATGGTGATGTTTTTTCACCATACCTTGCTTTTTCTTTTTCTGCACACTGTTCCCATATGTTCGAGGCATGTGGGCTTCTGAATTCATAACTGTGCATAGATCGCCGCCTAGTGTTGGGTCCGGATGATCGCACATTGTTGTCCTGGAAGAGTCTTCGAAGTATCACAATATAGGTGGCTCCTCCCCTGGACTACAGTGCGCATGGGCATAGACTCCATCCTCAGATTGTTTTTTTCCGCCATTGAAGAAGTGTGGCTCACTGGTTAGAGCAGGCAGACCCTGAAGCAGAGGTCAGACCCGGGACCAGGGTTCAATTCCCGACGCGGCAGGGTCTTGAGCTCAAATGTCCACGGACTCGATAATTCTCGCTTCGGTGCCTGACCTAATCATGGGTTCACACTCTGCAACTGGGCATTAAGCTTGCTTAATCTCCACAACGGCCCCCGCGGCGGGATGCCTGGCTTTCACCTTGGGGATGCCCTGTAAGGGCTATCTCACAGGGAAAAGCCAGGACGGGTTCCCAAGGCAAGCGCTTAGAGACCCCTGGGTGATAAGCGCTATATAAATCCAATATCCAATATACAATACAATACAATACAATAGGGTTCGGATGCATATTGGTTCACTCAAGTTCAGAATCGATATAAAACTTTCTTTTGGCCAAAAGACCTTTAGTTTTTCGTCGGTATTGTCTTGCGATCGGTGCCCAGTTCTGTTCCAGCTCAGTTCCCGAGCTGGATATCCAGAAGAGCCGCGTCCTTTTCGGCGCTGAAGGCCCGGTCGACGCCAGAGGCCTTATCGACGAACCATCATGGAACGGAGTCCGTTCAAGAGATGTCCCGTGTGCAACTCAAAATATCCCCACATCGACGTCCACCCGGTGTGCAACAAGTGCCTGTCGCCGGATCACGAAGCCAGCTGTATGGCTTGTTCCCGTTTCCGATCCAAGAAGACAATTCTGCATCGGCGCCAGGAAGCCCAGCAGACGGCACCTGAACCGGTGAACATCTTCGATGCCGGGGATGATGATGAAGGAGCAGAGCGGGGGGGTTCGAGAGAACCTGTCGGATCCCGCATCAGAGGTCGACTCCAGCTACGACGCTGATATTGAGATGCTCGATGCGGAAGACGTCGTCGACTAGGTAGGAGACGACGATGGGGCCTTTGGGGCCATGACAGGTAGCTCGAGCGAGGAGCTAGGCCCACAAACTGATACTGGGTGTGAGAAGTTGGCCTGATATATAATGTTCACTATTCTAGTGAGCACTCTGTATCAGTCCAAACAACCCTTATTGATGATTGGTTGTAAGTCAACCTTGTAGACCAGCTATCCTAGTAGCATGGACACGAGCAGTCTTCGGGCTAAACTCTAGAGGGCGTGTTAAGCCAGCTGTTATACCATCACATATACCCCTTGAACACCAAGTGAAAGGACACACAAGTGTTATGAAAATAAACAGTGTATTTATTTAGATCACAACAGCCCTGTACTCTTTATGAGGACAGGGTACTAAGCACACAACAAAACTCTTACGAAAATACTTTAAGTTGCACAATTTACACAAATGCCCGAGGGGCACGAAAAACCATATACTACAAAAGTGGAATGCGAAATTACTAGCAGGTAAGTACTGGACTAATAGGCTTTGGAATCGCTAGGACTGGACTACTGAACCTTCAGATTACTAGCAGGAGGCCTAGGGGACTCTGGTGCAGTGTGTGCACTCTCACGCGGGATGCGGGACAAAGTCTATGGATGCTAGAATTTACAAAGTTAGTGATATCGGACGAATCAGACTAGGTAGAGCTGAAACGAAAAAGGATCTGGACCCTTGGATAGTGAGGCTATGCTGGGGCACCGAAATGCCAAAGTTACCTAGCCCAGGGGCTGCGGCTGCATAGGTCTGGAAAGACGTCGGGAATCCTCGTTGCAGTCTATGGAGCCTGAAAGAAGAAGTTGCTGGCAGGCGACCAGTGAAGAGATTCGGATGGATCCAAGCCTGGATCGAAGATGGAAGACACCTGTAAGCAGAGGGGACCAAGTTCTGAATCACTAGCCAGTGATTAGATGGGCACCAGGATGGCACCGGCTGAAGTCACCTCGACCAGGTGAGTGGGCGACGCTGGGCTCTGCAGTCTCACGGACCAGGAGGCGTTGGCGACCAGGATGGAGGTGCGAGCTGTCCCACGATGGTATCTGCTGTCGACGTCGCTGGACCCAGGATTGGAGCAACAAGTCTTGGCAAATGCAAGCCCACGCGGTGGACTTAAAATGGCGTCTGGAGTGGACCAGGAGGGTCCGGGGTGCTCCTCTTTTGGAGGGGAGCAAGGGCCAGTCTGGAGCAACCAGACTAGCGGTGGTGATGTCGTCCTTCGTCGTCGGGAAGGCCACAAGCCAGCGGGCTGGTAGCCAGACAACGCGGTGAGCAGCAAAAAGCAGAAATCCCCACGCAGATCTGGTGGATGCTGGAGGGCTGAACTTCGGTGCTGGAGCTGCTCAGGGTTGGGGCTTCTCGGACCCCAAAGCACTCACTCGAGGATCCCTCGGCGGTCGTGCTGGGCAAGAGTCGTGCAGTCTTGAAGATGGCCGGTCCCTCGAGGTCTCGTCGCACCCACGGATCTCAGCTGAGCTGACGATGTGAGTAGAGGTCAGAGGTGCCAGGGAAGCCGGGTCTCGTCGTGCTGGTCAGTCGGATTCCGGAGGAAGGACGTGCAGCAAACCGCAGTGTTCTTGGATGATGCCTGCGGGTGCAGGGTGACTACTCCTTAGCCACAAGGGAGAAATCTTGAGAAGAAGTCGAGAGTTCCTTTCGTAGAAAGTAGTTTCAGGATTCAAAGATGATCTAATTTGGAAGGGGGCCCTCTCCTATCTTTATACTAGGAAAAGGGGCTGGCACGCGACTAGGTCCTGCCCATGGGTGGGACCAGGAAGGGGGGTGGTTACACCCCTCTCCCATGCTGGACTTTCCCCAGCTGAGGGGCTGGTGTGCCCCTGGAACTGGTTCTAGCCGGCAGATGGATAGTGAGCACCGGGGTGCCACTTGCAGTCACCTTCCTCTAAAGCCCTGCCTACCCAGGATACACAAAACCCTGTCTGGGATGGTGCTAGCACCGCCCCTGACAGGAAACCCTTTGTCCAAGCTCCCCTCGCTGGAAGGACTCCCAGCTGCAGGGGGTCAGACTTGTGTCTGTGGTGGCAGCATCCATTTTGTGATGCTGAGGCTTGAGTTAACTTTAACCGGGGTTCACAGTTACATACATGTTGTGTCCCTCTAGAAGGGTTGAATGCTAACCCCGTCGCCAGAATTGGCGAGGGGTTAGTATTCCAATTCGTATGACACCTTACTCGACATGTTTTGATAAAGCGATACCAAAGATAGCATATAACCGCGAGGATTATAATGCACTTAAGAGTATATGGTATGCGTTATCATGGAAAAGCTATTAGGACTTGGTTCCGCAAGCTGCAAACGGGCTCAGCTCATGCCAGAGCACCATCTCACACGATTCCAAGCACTCTGCCTTCAGGATTGTCAAGGCCTACCATAGGAGTGACTGATAGGAATCTGTGTGTCCATTTTAGGGTTAGATATAGGTATACTATATCTAAAGCAAAGGGTGATTACACAACCTCGCCCCAGCTGTCGTGCAGCCAGTTGTGTCAGATTTAGATGGCCTGCCAGGGGTGGCATAATACATGCTGCAGCCCCTGGTAGGCACTGGGTACACCTATGCCCTGAGTTACAGGGTCTGATAAGGTGGCCCAGTACCAATTAGATATGTACCTAAGGTACATGGAATCCATTTTACAGAGAGAGCAGTAGGCCTGGGGTCCTGATTGGCAGGATCCCAGGCCAACTAAGTCGGAAAACCAGCAAAACACCAGGCAAAAAGTTGGGGGTAACCATAGTCAGGTATCCACCTTGCTACACTGGGGCCAAAACACTTCATAAGGCTCAGGTCGAGGGATCGCCACAGGGTCTTACCCAAGATCTTCCAATAAGTTTCACAGCCCCGCCTTTGGGCTCGGCTTCGGACATGTCGAAGGAGCCGCAAGTTGCAAAACCGAAAGCTTCGGTGTCTACGCAACCTAAAGTGCTTGCGGTTAAATCGAAACCGAAAGTGCTTATTGCTGTGGTCGGCTCTAAGTCCTCGGAACTGTCGGCACCGACAAAGCATAAAAGTGTTATCGACCCGAAGAGGCCGCTAAAGGGTGTCGAGCCAAAGTCTGGCAAGGCAAAGGTCAAGGACGTCGACCCGACAAAATCGGCGCCGAAGACAGTCGACACTGACAAAGGACT
Source organism: Lissotriton vulgaris (assembly GCF_964263255.1). Taxonomy (NCBI): domain Eukaryota; kingdom Metazoa; phylum Chordata; class Amphibia; order Caudata; family Salamandridae; genus Lissotriton; species Lissotriton vulgaris. The sequence continues at coordinate 772,441,666 of NC_141700.1, read as the reverse complement.
CGGTGATCAGAAGGTTCTCGAACCTACGCGTCGACCGGACAAGGCTAAAAGCGGTACGACCCCCGAGTCCACGCCTGGCGGTGCCTCGAAGGATTCTGTAGAGTCGACGCAGTTGTCCGCCTCCTTCTCGAAGCAGGTGGCTGAATCCCTGAAGCGCATTAAGGACAAGGCTTCGGCTGTCTGACCAAAGGATCCTCCACCTTCGAAGCCTGCCGATAAGCCTCAAAAGACGTCGGCGCCCATCCACTTCATGCTGCCACCGAAAGTGGTGCTGAAGGCCTTCGTCCCTAAAATGGCTGTCGAAGTGCCCAAGAAGGTGTCTACGGGGCAGAAGCCCACAACTGTGGTACCGGCCACAAAGCATCGACAGCCCTCGCTTGAAGAGCAACAGGAACAGTTTATCGATGCCGATACAGGCAGACTTTCTATTTATATACGAAAGATCGCCCCGGAACAGCCAATGGAGTCGTATAGAATCCCACTAAAAAAGAAGGATTCTACTAAAACACCTATTCTTATGGAACCCATATCTCCACGTGGCCAAGATGTCTCGCCCACTTATTCAGATGTGGAAACTGGGGAAGGTGACAATGACTAATACAGCTATCCTGTGGACACTGATCCAGAAGATACTAATGAACCGTGGGCAGATGCTGCTGACCCTGTGGATCCACACACTGCCCCAGACACTCATGTGTATACTGTAAAAACATCGCCTACTGAGGATTCGGCGGCGTTTAATGCACTTATTGAAAGGGCAGCCAATAATCATGACGTCCAGCTCCATGCTGACCCAATTGAAGTAGACTTTGTTTGACACCTTTTCCACCTCAGAGAGGACTGTCAAGACTCTGCCTATGCTGAAGGGTGTCTTGAAACATGCTGGGTAAGTATTTAAGGAGCCTACAAGAGCCAGGGTGATAAACCCCAGGATTGAAAAGAAGTACAAACCGGCGCCTGGGGACCCTACCTACATTAAGGGACGGTTGCCGTTGGACTCTCTTGTTTCTAATGCCCGGAAAAGGGCTAATTCACAAACTGGTGATGCTCCTCCCCCAGATAAGGAATATAAGGTGTTTGAGGCATCAGGGAAAAGGGTGGCGGCTCAAGCGGCCAACATCTGGCGCATTTCAAACACTCAGGCACTCTTACCCAGGTATGACAGGTCCTTTATGACACACTGGAGACCCTGTTGCAGCACCTGCCAGATGAATATAAGGAGGCAGCTGAGATGCTCATACAGGAAGGAAAGCTCATATCAAATGCTTCTATCAAATGTGCACTGGACGCAGCAGACACCGCAGCCAGAGCCGTTAATACAAGTGTCATGTTGAGGCGACATGCCTATCTTAGAATCTCCGGGTTCAAGCCAGAGATACAGACCACCATTCTCAATCAGCCAGTAAACCCTGATCATTTATTTGGTCCAGAGGTGGACACCACCTTGGAGAAGATCAAGAAGGACACAGACTGCAAAGTCTATGGGGGCTCTCCAGTCCCAGCAGTTAAGGGGTGGTTCTTTTCGTCGCTCAATCAGTAGGGGTGTTTCCAGAGGCCAGCTGTCCCAGCAAACACAGTACAATAAAGGTGGCGCGCCAACCACCTATGCCAAACAGAGTAGAGGTGGCTATCGTGGAAACAGCGCCAAGGGCAGAGGTCGTGGAAACAACAGCTTCAGGTCCTCTGCCACCAACAAACAGTGACGCCTTGTCACTGCCCCCGACCATACCACTCCAGTCGGGGGGAGACTCCAACAGTTCCTGCCAGTCTGAAAGTCCATCACCACAGACAGGTGGGTCACAAAGCTTATCCAGTACGGTTATTGTCTGGAGTTAACATGCACTCCACCCAACATACCTCCAAGACACCGTCCTATGTCCACAGAGCATTTGCATTTATTGCTGCAGGAGGTGCTTGTCATGCTGCAAAAAGGAGCAATCGAGCTTGTGCCTGTGGAAGAAAGAGGCATAGGAGTTTACTCTCTGTACTTCTTGATCCCAATAAAGGACGGGTCCCTCAGACCCATACTGGACCTCAGACCCCTCAATCAGTACATTCTATCAGAACACTTTCACATGCTAACACTGCAGCAAGTCCTACCGTTGCTCAGTCAGGGAGATTTTCTTGCAACATTAGATCTGAAGGATGCGTATTTTCATATTCCGCTACACCTGTCACAGAGAAAATACCTCAGGTTCACCATCCAAAATCAACATTACCAATTCAAGGTTCTACCTTTCGGAGGGACCACGGCTCCCAGGGTTGTTTACAAAGTGCCTGGCGACTGTGGCGGCACACTTATGGAGACAGAACATTCACGTCTACCCTTATCTGGACGACTGGCTTATCCAGGCAAAGTCGGCCCAGCAGTGTGCCGCCCACATGTCCCACACCATTCACCTTCACGATCTGGGATTCTCGCTGAATTACCCAAAGTCCCACCTGCAACCCGCCCACATACGGCAGTATCTGGGTGCGACCATGGACACTCTGGCAGCCAAAGCACAGCCAAATTCAGTGAGGATCAGCAGCATTCAATCGCTTATACAAAAATTCAGACCTCAACACTCGCTTCAGGCCCGAGTGTTCATGCAGTTGATAGGCATGATGGCCTCCTGCATCTTCATAGTCCCGCACGCGAGACTACATATGCTTCCGCTTCAGGTGTGCTTAGCACGTCAGTGGAATCAAGCTCGCGGACAGTTGAAAGACCTAGTGTTGGTAACCGGTCGTGCATGCAACTCTCTGCATTGGTGGAATCCACAAAACCTTTGCAAGGGACGACCGTTCCAGGAGCCTGTGCCACTGATCATTCTGACGACTGACGCATCTCTCCAGGGTTGGGGAGCTCATGTTCTCCACCACAAGGTGCAGGGACTATGGACAACGCAGCAAAAGAAGATGCACATCAACGTTCTAGAACGGATGGCCTTCTTCATGGCGATGAAAGCATTCAAAGTACATCTGTGCAACAAGATCGTGTTGATCCGGGCGGACAACATGACGGCCATGTACTACATTCAGAAGCAGGGAGGTACACACTCTCCACAGTTGTCTCATCTGGCTCAGAGCATTTGGAAGTGGGCCATTCAAAGAAACATCTTCCTCACGGACCTGCTCAGCAGGTACAGCCACCAGATGCACGAGTGGGAGATACATCCATCAGTACTCCACTCGTACTTCCAACGGTGGGGTCATCCAGAGATAGACCTGTTCGCCACAAAGGAAAACGCCAAATGCCGAAGCTTTGCCGCCAGGTTTCCACACAGTCGCAGGGCAATGCAATATGGATGGACTGGTCAGGCATATTTGCGTACGCTTTTCCCCCAGCACCTCTAATACCGCTGGTGGCACGCAAGCTGAAGCAACACTCGATGACTCTCATCCTGGTTGCTCCAACGTGGGCACGCCAACCATGGTACACCACGTTTCTGGAACTATCCATGGTACCGCATCAAACGCTGCGCCTCACACCCAGACATTTGACGCAGAGCCATGGCGACATTCAGCATCTAGATCCGCAACAGCTCAACCTGGCGATCTGGCTCCTGAAGTCTTAGAGTTTGGCTACCTCAACTATCCCCCAGACTGTATGGACATCATCAGGGAGGCAAGGAAGCCCACCACCAGAGCATGCTATGCGGCAAAATGGAAGCGGTTTGTCATTTATTGTGCAGACCACATCAACCCGCTGGAGGTATCTACACAATACATCATTTGTTATCTGTTACATCTATACAAATGTAATCTGGCCTATGCTTCCATTCGTATACATTTATCCGCAATAGCTGCTTATCTCCAAAACAGGCAGCATCTCTCCCTTTTCAGAGTGCCTGCCATCAAAGCTTTTCTGGAAGGACTCAAACGAGTCATTCCTCCCCGGACCCCACCAGCTCCTGAATGGAACCTGAATGTGGTCCTCACAAGACTGATGGGTCCACCTTTTGAGCTACTGCATTCATGCGAGATTCAGTTCTTAACATGGAAAGTGGCTTTCCTGATAGTGATTACGTCGCTACGACGCGTTAGTGAACTCCAGGCACTAACTATCCAGGAGCCATTCATACAGATTCATTCCAACAGGGTGGTGCTTCGCACTAACCCTAAGTTCCTTCCTAAGGTGGTTTCACAGTTCCATATCAACCAGACTATAGAACTGCCTGTGTTCTTCCAAAATCCTGAGTCAGTTGCGGAGAGAATGCTCCACACGCTTGACGTCAAGAGAGCCTTGATGTACTACATTGATAGGACCAAAGATTTTCGGAAGACGAAACAACTATTTGTTGCCTTTTCGCCACAACACAAAGGCAATCCCATTTCCAAGGCTGGTATAACCAGGTGGATCGTTAAGTGTATTCAGATCTGCTATCAGAAAGCCAAGCGCACTCTCACGATCCCCCCCGCGGGTCCACTCCACCTGGAAGTTGGGGGCCTCCATGGCTTTCCTTGGAAATATTCCTTTAGAGGACTTATGTAGAGCAGCCACATGGTCTACCACACACACATTTACGAAACACTACTGTGTAGATGTGCACTCCAAACAGCAGGCAACTGTAGGGCAGGCTGTTCTAAAAACACTTTCCCAAACTGCTGCAGCTGGCACAGGCGGCCGCCGCTAATGGAGGGACTGCTATGTATTCTATGCACAGATATGAATTCAGCAGCCCACATGCCCCGAACCGAATATGCTACTTACCAGTATGCATCTGTTCTTGGCATGTAGGGCTGTTGACATTCATATCGCCCGCCCTCCTCCCCGGCGCCTGTAGCGGCTGCAGCACTCACAAATACTCTTAGCATGGTCATCACTCACAGAGTTACACTCCATCTTTGCCACAGTGGCTAAAAACAGTCTGAGGATGGAGTAGATGCCCATGCGCACTGTAGTCGAGGGGAGGAGCCATCTATCTCGTGATAGTTCGAAGACTCTTCCAGGACAACTATGTGTGATCATCCGGACCCAACACTAGGCGGCGATCTATGCACAGATATGAATGTCAGCAGCCCTACATGCCAAGAACAGATGCATACTGGTAAGTAGCATATTCGTTTTACAGTTTTGGTGGTTGCTTCGCGTTCTGACGCAGAAAAGTCTACTGACAAAGTGATGTCTGGGCATATATGGCTCCACTGATGTCACGTCCATGTACGACGTCAGGGCAAAGCCGTACGGCGCCGCCCCCGGCGTGCAGAGGTGCTGCCGCAAAAGATTATCCGGACCAGTCTGACGCCTGGGGATATTCCAAGTTTAGGAATCTGTGGCTAGGCTATGTCTCTACCAGATACATCATAACCGAAGGTAAGTAACTTGTTCTTCGGAGCCGAAAACCACTTCGGAGCCGAAAACCTTTTTGGAGCCGCTGGCAAAGTCGCAGCCAAGCCTCCAAAAAAGATGAAACTGGCCACTTCTAAAGAATCTGAAATACCCTTGAAGCGAAAGGAGATCAGTACTAACACCTCTCCACCTCCTTTTCCTGGAGCTGATCTAAATCTCTTAATTTCTCCACCACACTCCACACAACATACTTTTTCATCTCATACACTAGATTAAGATGATCCTACTGATGGGGGTGGGAATGTAGATCCAGATGTGGATGATGATGCACATACCATCCCACACAATGTAGACCCGTGGGATGACTATAACACAGACCCCGATCCAGATAATGACCCTGACCTTTATCCATCAAGGCCATCACCGCCAGATAACATTATTAAGTTTGCGCAACTAATTAATAAGGCTGCCCAATATGATGGAGTACAATTGCATTCTGATCCCTTAGAGGAAGATTTCTTGCTTGAAACTTTTGTAGCCTCGCAAAAATCCACACACACCCTGCCAATGTTAAAAGGCATGCTTAAACCTGCCCCAGAAACTTTTAAGGACCCTGTCAGAAGCAGGATTCTCGATACCAGGATAGACAAAGTATCAGGCAGCTCCCAATGACCCAGTTTACATTAAAGTTCAGGTCTCTTTGGATTCTCTTGTGGTGCCTAATGCATGCAAGAGGGCAAACTCCAGAGTACAGGTGACACCCCTCCTCCTGATAAAGAGTCCAAGTTAATAGACTCATTTGGTAAATGTATTGCGTCACAGGCCGCAAATCATTAGCGGATTGCCAATGCCCAAGATTTAGTGGCAAGGTACGATAGGGCTCATGACGAGCTTGAACAGCTTGTGCAACATCTTCCTGACCAGTACAAACAGATAGCCAACGACCTTGTACAAGAGGGGAAATAGATCACAAACACCTTAATTAAATGTGCAATCGACGCGGCTGATTCCACATCTTGTGTCATTAACACCAGCATTGCATTACGCAGGCACGCTTGACTCCAAATCTCCAGATTCAAGCAGGAGGTGCAATCTGCTATTCTTAATCAGCGCTTTGATCATGAGCATCTTTTCGGATCCTCAGTCTACACATCGGTAGGAAAGATTAAAAAAGATACGGACACTGCGAAGTCCATGGGGGCCTTACAATTGCCTTCCCCTAGAGGTTCTTTTCGCTGCTCCTTCTACAGGGCTGGCCAAAACCATTAGTGCAGAACATCCCGCTTCTTCCTATAAAAGCCCCACTCAAACGTCCCCAAAGGATACTTTCGCAGAGGCTACAGAGGCAACAATGGTAGGAGAAGAGGTCGCTGCAACAATCACCGCAACTCCCCTACCACCAAACAGTGACTTCCCTGCACTTCCCCCCGATCATCCCACTCCCTAATGTCCTGTCAACATCGGACTCCACAAACAAGAGGTTATCTCTCTATTACAAAAACATGCAATAGAACCAGTCCCCAGGCCTCATCAAGGCACAGGGCTTTACTCCCTCCATTTCCTAATACCAAAAAAGGACGTCTCTCTGGCCCATATTGGACCTCAGACCTCTAAACCTCTACATTCAATCGGATCACTTCCACATGGTCACTCTCCAACAGGTGCTCCCACTACTTCAACAAGACAACTTTCTCTCCACTCAAGATTTAAAGAACGCCTACCTTCACATTTCCATTCACAGGAAAAATCTCTGGTTCATGATAGACGGTCAGCACTACCAATTCAAGGTCCTCCCATTAGGGGTGACTACAGCACCCAGAGTCTTCACCAAGTGCCTCGTAGTAGCTGTGGTCCACTTACGAAGACAGCACATTCATGTCTTCCCTTATCTGGATGAATGGCTCATAAAAGCCAAGTCACACAGCAGTTGTGTGCAACACACAAAACAATCCAACTGCTTCATGACTTGGGATTCACGGTAAACCTCACCAAATCCCACTTTCACCGTCCAGCATACAACAATATCTAGGGGCTACGATAGATACTTCAAAAGCTATAGCATACCCCAACCTAGCCAGGATAAACACCATACAAGCTCTAATAACATTTCAGCCTCAACACTCACTCCCAGCTCGAGTGTTCATGCAGCCAATCGGGATGGCCTCCTGCATTCTCATCGTCCCTTATGCAAGACTCCAAATGCGTCCCTTACATGAGTGTTTTTTGCACGTCCGTGGAACCAGGCTCCAGTTCAGCTAACAGATCCGGTGTTGGTAGACGACCGCACCCATCGCTCTCTGCGGGGGTGGAACACACAAAACCTTTCCAAAGAGCGGCTGTTCCTAGACCCAGTTCCACAGATAGTGCTAACAGATGCATTGCTCACCAGCTAGGGAGCTCATCTTTAAACCCTTACCATTCAGGGCATGTGGACCCCTCAACAAAAACAATTCCTCATAAATTACCTGGAATTGGTGGCGATCTTCCTAGCATTAACCCCTTCACTGCGGCGGCTATTCCGCCGCAGTGCTAAGGGGGCGGGGCGGCCGCATGCTGGTGACGGAACTGCTCCGTCACCAGCGTCGGTGGCGCTGTGCTTATGACGGAGCGGTTCGGTCATGGCCCGCCCCGCTCAATGGAACGCTCAGAGCAGTCGCGGAATTCGCGCCGTGCAGGAGCGCCGAGCGGGCCATGACGGAACTGCTCCGTCATCAGCACAGCGCTACCGCAGCTGATGACGGAGCGGTTCAGTCATCAGCAGGCAAGGGGTTAAAATCTTTTCAACTCCACCTTGTAGGCAAAACTGTCCTGGTCCATACAGACATGACAGCAATGTATTACATACAAAAACAGGGGGGAGACACTCTGCAGCTTTCACACCTAGCTCAATGCATATGGGGATGGGCCATTCCTCAAAACCTATATCGCCTTACAGAAAACCTCCCAGGAGTGCACTATAAAATTGCGGATCTACTCAGTCACCATAAACAGCATAACAACGAATGTGAACTTAATCCTAAAGTTCTGCTTCCATTCTTTCAAATGTGGGGCCAACCAGAAAGATCTGTTCGCCACACACTAAAATGCAAAATGCCCAAGCTTCGCATCCAGGTATCCACACCCATTGTCCAAAGGCAATGCGCTATGGATGAACTGGTCACCCAAATTTGTGTACACATTTCCGCCTCTCCCAATCATTCCACTAGTGGTTTGGAAGCTCAAATATTGGAACTTTCATAGATTTCCATGCTTTTGTATCAAACCCCGTCGTCCTAATGGGAGTCTCGGTAACAAAATAACATAGTACTAGGTACAAAAGAGAAAAAGGCCTAGGCCTCTGGGAATGATACAAGAGCATGGGAATCTATGAAAGTTACCAATACTGGGGAACCACAGTTACAGGTAAGTAACTTGTTTTCTTCCCTCCCAATAATCCTCAATGCTCCAACACGGCCCCGACAGCCATGGTTCACAACCCTCTTGGAACTAATCAGTAGTTCCTCATCACGAGCTACGCCGCTCACCCAAGCTTCTCACTCAAAACCATGGAGCAATAAGGCATCCAGATACCAGTCAACTCAACCTCGCGATCTGGCATCTGAAATCTTAGTTTGCCTACCTCCAATCTCTCGCCAGACTGCATGAACATCATTAAAGAGGCTAGACGTCCTACCACTAGAGCTTGCTATGCCACAAAGGTGAAAAGATTTGTAATTTAATGTGCAAATAACATCAACCCACTAGATGCTTCTGTTCAAAATATCTGCTACCTTTTGCATCTACAACAAAGTAACCTAGCGTATACATCCATTAGACCACACCTTGCTGCAATAGCCTATCTCCTAAACAGACAACACTTGTCTTTGTTTAGGGTACCAGCTATCAAAGCATTTATGCAAGGACTTAAAAGAATAATTCCACCTAGAGCTCCACCTTTAATGCGGTCCTTACCAGACTCATGGGTCCCCCATTTGAACCTCTCCATAAATACAAATACAATTTCTCACCTGGAAAGTAGCTTTCCTGCTTGCGATCACCTCTCTCAGAAGATTCCACGAACTCTAGGCATTAACCATACAAAAACCATTTCTACAAATTCATCATAACAAAGTGGTCCTTAGGACTAACTAAAAATTTCTACCTAAAGTCATGTCTGCTTTCCACCTTAACCAGTCTGTAGAACTCCAGGTATTCTTCCCTGTACCAGACTCAGTAGCAGAACAAGCTCTTCATACGCTAGACTTAAAAAGAGCGTTACTTTACTACATTTACTACATTTAAAGAACAAAATACTTTATAAAGACAAAGCAACTTTTTGTGGCTTTCACCCCACCTCGTAAGGGCAATCCTATCTGAAAAGCAGGGGTTTTAAGGTGGCTTGTTAAATGCATCCAAGTATGCTTTGCTAAAGCCAAACGCACATTAACCTCATAGCTGCTATTACACATCTCTCCCCAGTGCTGCGCTGTCCATTAGAACTAGTGCTGAATGGACGTTCAATGGTCGTGCGCAGCACTGGGGAGGTAGTGCTGCCGTCGGCCAATGCACCGAGGCAGCACTTAAGGGGTTAACCATTCCCCTAGAGTTCACTGCACATGTAAATTAGGGGTATCTGTGGCATTCTTAGGGAACATTCCCCTAGATGACATCTGCAAAACAGCAACTTGGTCTACACGACACCTTCACAAAACACTATTGAGCTCTACTCTTTAAACACAGCTCCGGGTCCTACGTTAACCTACCACCCTGCATCACAGCCTAACAAAAATATGCCTATTCCCCCATTCCTGACTACAGTCACTTGTTTGTACCGCAATGCCCTGTCTCTATCCAAACATGTCCTAGAAGTATAGTCGTTACTTGATAATGAGAAGCCAGATTTATTTTTAGTCACCGAAACCAAGTCATGACATAAAGGAGGGTATCGCTGATCCAGTAATGCAGTGCAATACCCTCCTTTATGACATGACTGGATGCTTATGAATCTCTTTTCTTATTCAACTGGGGTATTGCTATGTAAACTGTCTTGATTTACCATCACATATGGTTCATGCTGGTGATACCGTCCTCCCAGATTTAAGAGGAATAAAGGGTTTTTAAACGTCCCCTGTACATGTAGGCTTGACTGCCTGGAAGAGGTCCTGAGGAAGGTGGCCTTGTGCCGCCGAAAAGTGCGTCGACCAAGTGCGGGTTCTCAGACTGAGCTTTGAGACCTACTAGTTGGCGGGGTGCTCCCTGCCAATTAAGACTCGGTTCCCTTTTCAGATGCTGAGGGTTTGAATGTAGTGAGAGTATGAATGTGTTAGCATGTTGTGATTGTGTGATATCAGGGGTACATGAATTTGTATAAATTGTTTTTTTTTGTATATAGTTATTGTCCTAATATATTTTTCATTGTATGAACCATGAAACTATTTATGAAATGTAATCTGTGACAAAATGTCTCTTATGAATTGAATTATTATGGAAAATACAAAAACTATAAATAAATAAACAGCTTCATATATTTTTTGAAGAAAATAAAGTTTGTTTTGAATCTGTCACCTATGTCATACTAAGAATGGGATGTATTCCTGTAATGAAAAACTGTGGCCATTGAGGGAACACTTTTCTCATTGTTTTGTTCTATTCTTCCCCGCTGTTCCTCGGCCGTATCTTTAACTCTGAGGGGATCCCATCATAATTGCTACTCGGAAACTGAAGTAGACATTGCTCTACACAAGATAAAGTCAGGCTCCCCAAATGACCCAGCGTCCTCTCAGATCTTACTAAAAATTGCTCCGGCTCAAAATTTTTGTTAACACAGAAATTTTCTGTGTTAACAAAAATTTTGAATCTCTCTGTCCCACGCTTCGGTACCTCTGCACTGGAAGGAGGCCATAATTAAATCGATCCTGAAAAAGCCCTCAGCTGATTCTAAACAACTTTCAAATTATCTGCCCATTTCTCTCTTGCCACTTTTTGGAAAGATAATAGAATCCTTGATAAACAAACAGTCTCTTATCTGGAGACGAATAAGCTCCTGGATTCTACCCAATCCGGTTTCAGGGCGTTTCACAGTACTGAGACTGCTTTGCTCGAAATAATAGACTAAACCAGGATGACTTTGATGCAGGGCAGTCTGCCATACTGGTCCTGCTTGATGTGTCGGCGGCCTTCGACACCATCTCGCATCACATCTTGACAGAACGTCTCGCAGAGATTGGTGTCGCGGGCCCTGCACTGCGTTGGCTTATAAGCTATCTGTCTGACAGGAGCTATAGGGTCCAAGTGGGAAAATATTCCTCGGACTATCAAGAAAATGATAAAGGTGTACCTCAAGGATCAATACTGAGCCCCACGCTTTTCAATTTATATGTGGCCCCTTTGGCCAAAGTTATGCGAGCCCATGGCTTCGGAACTGTTTCATACGCTGACGACACACAGCTACTGGTTACCATTGGTCCAGATCCTGCTGAGACTAAACTAAGATTCCAAAAATGCATGATTGCAATACACAATTGGATGTCTAGCAATTTTTTGATGCTAAATGCAAGTAAAACTGATTGTACTTTTTGGAAAGGCAGAAAGGATTTGGTCAGATGATTGGTGGCCAACTACCCTTGGTGTGTGCCCCTCTCCTAAGACGTCAGTCAGGAACTTGGGGATCAGTCGACAATAGGTTGACCATGGCTGAACATGTTAATAAATTTGCTGGCACCTGCTTTGGAATCATGAGAAGCCTAAAGAAAATTTTCAAATGGATCCCCCTCTCTTCACGCATGCCTTTAGTCCAAGGTCTCATCATAAGCCGGATCGACTACGGGAATGCCCTGTTAGCCTCTATTAATGGTAATCTCTTGGCAAAACTCAAGGTGGTACAAAATACCGCAGCCAGATTGGTGCTCAACCTCCCTTCTCGATCGCCTTCTCTGCCATGTCTTAAAACTCTACACTGGCTTCCGGTCAAAATACGTATTAAATTCAAATTATGCTGTCTAGTTCATAAAACTATCCATGGTCAAGGACCATTATACCTGGAAAACATACTTAAATTCCACAGCAGGCCAAAACTTAAATTCCACAGCAGAGCCCGAACTCTCAGATCCTCCAACCAGCTACTTCGGACGGTTCCCAAGGTTCGAACCGTCAGAAATGGAGACAGAGCCTTTAGTAAAACCGCTCCCGAGGCCTGGAATTCCCTTTCTCTCTGTCTCAGGACAGAAGCCAATCATATGAGGTTTTGTAAAAAACTGAAAACTTGGCTCTACTAACTCATACCTACCTTCTCTGCTCCGTGGACCTGCCAGCGCTCTGAGACCTTAGGGTGATTTATGCTCTATATAAACTGCAATTTACATTACATTTACGTGCAGGCAAAACATCAAGCTAGTGTCGGCCAGGCTGTACTAAGAACACTGTATCAAACCACTGCAACAGATACAGGGAGCCACCGCTAAAGAGGTAACTACTGTTTAGTCTATGCTGAAGTATACCATTTGCAGTTCGTATGCCTAGAACGGAAAATGCTACTAACCAATGTGCATTTGTACTTGGCATGTGAAGCTGTAGATTTGTATACGCCCACCCGCCTCCCTGGACACCTCTACCTGTCCCAGTATTCTCCTACTTAGATACATTACACATGGACATCCTTTTCTATTCTTACTAACTCCATTGTAACCCTCCATGGCAAAACAATCTGGAGATGGAGTCGATGCCCATGCGCACTATTATCCTAAGGTGTCACCTACCTCATTACCACAAAGACTTTTTCCAAGACAAAAACAAAGTTCAAACATCCGAGCCCTACACCAGATGGCGATCTATGCATAAGTATACAAATCTACAGCTCTACATGGCAAGAACAGATGCATACTGTAAAGTAGCATTTTCCTTTCCTCCATAAGGTAACATTGACACTTATTCCTGAAAAAGTTTCAAAGTGTGGAGTTTTGAAACCTAAAGAAATTCTCTAAAATTGTATGATGTAACAAAAACGCTTTTACTCACCTGTTTACAGGAAATGTCCCAGTGCTGCATCCAGGCATACAGCACTGAGTAAGAAAAGTAATCTAAAAGTAACTTACCTGCTATTTTACTGAAAATCCCATTCAAGTGTATGTATTGTATTTACAAATGATTGCATTTCTCTGAAACAATACTGTAGGTCAAATCCTAGTACATTTACAAATGCAAATTAACTGAATTACAATCACCATTTATTATTGTGAAGTATTTACTGCTTACCTGTGCCAGGCTTGCTTGGTTCTATATAATAAAATAACTAAAATATATTTTTATACAAAAACAATTAGTCTGAAGTTCAGTCCTTGAGTGTGTGAATTAATTTGCTGAGTGTGTATAACAAATGCTTAACACTGTCCTACGATACTGCCTTACTGCTCGGCCATACTACCACACATGGAGAGTAAGGTTCCATCTAATTTCATGTCTGCCTACCTCTGGTGTTCCACTGGACTCTGTGCACACTATACCTCACTTTAGAACAGTATATACAGAGACCACTTCCTAAAGCAGGGTGCTGGTTTGAAGTCGGATGCCCTGTTTGCAATGGGGAACCGCTGGTTTGCAAAGGCAGTGCAGGCTTTGGGATGAAGGTCTTCTGGGTGCGAACACCGCTTTGACAGGTTAGTGAAGAAGTTAGGGGTTGGTTGGGCACCATCACTTTGGCCACCCAAGTCTGTGGGGCGTCAGGTGCAGGGGTGCCTTTTGGGGTCGGATCTTCTTACAAGCCCCTGGTTGCGGTTGAAGGGACCTTCCAGATTTAGGCTGCAGGCGTTGGCTGAAGGTAGGTCAGGGGTTGCCGGGTCTCTGGTCAGGATCGCCGGGAAGACCTCCTTGTGGTGTTTGCCAGCTCTGGCCGTGGACAGTGGGTGCAGATTTGCGGTGTCCTGCTGGGGCCAGAGGTTGTAGATTAAGAAATCTGGTGTTCACAGGAGACAAAGTGTTTGTGGTTGAAGGAAGGCAGGACCTATGGGGCTTTCGAGATTGCTGGCTGCAGGACAAAGTGGAATTTCGGCGGAGTAGGTTCTAGGTGGATATAGGACGGTAGGCCTGGGGCCAAGTGGGCATCTTCCTCTTGTTAGCTTCGGCACGGCTGTTTGGTCCTTATTCTTTTCTTGTTGCAGGTTCTTGTTTGAGGAAGCAAGGTTCAGGGGTGCCCCTAAACACTAGATTTAGGGGTGTGAGAAAGTGCCCTCTTTCTTGGATGGTATGACCCCACTTTTTGCTGAATTGCTGAAGTGCTTTGACTGAGTGTGCCCTGGGCTCCTGCCAATCGGGTACTCTGGGCCTGTGTTCCTTCCCTAAAACTGCATTAAAGCCTTAACCTAATTGTCATCTCTGGCCACATGTCAGCCCCTGGTAAATGGTACCCAGGCATTGTGACCAGTGGAGGCCCAGGGCTGCAGCACTTATTGTGCTACCTTTAGAGGACACACACACACCACACATTCCTGTGTGCCAGGCCCACAAGAAAATGCCCTGGCATACATCAGTCACCCCTCTAGCTGGGTGCCCTATGACAGTGTTGAGGGTACAGGTGCATGAGCTCTGTACCCCTACAGTACCCGGGTCCATTCCTGGGCACTGTGTGCAGTGCTGCCATTAGGAGTATATGGTGCTGGGAGTTTGTCATTACGAAGTCCACAGCACCATAATGGCTACACTGAAGACTGAGAAGTTTGGTATCAAACTTTTCAGCACATTAAACCCACACTGATGCCATTGTGGGATTTAATGTAAAATGCAAGACAGAAGGCATCTTAGAGATGCCCCCTGAAAATAGACCAACTCCCAGTGACCTGACTGAGTGGCTGCTGAGGCTGCCACCCCCAGACATGTTTCTGGACCCCTGGGTCGAGAGCTTGCCACGCTCGGGGGCCTGAAACAATGTACATCCTGGGACGAGGGGCCAAGCCTCCTCCCCCAGGATGGGCAGGGATCACGCAGGAGAAGCTTCAAAAGCATACCGCCTTTGTGAGCCTCTCCAGACCACTTGCGGTACTCCGCAACTGGTCCACACTGGTTATACCCCCACTTTAGGCGGGAGACCTGGCGGGAAAAACAAAGTGAGGAATAGAGGTGTGCCCACCTCTGCTAACTCATTCCCTAGGGTGGGGGAGGCGAGGTGAAGCACAACCTAGAGTCCCCGCCATCTTGAGGATGGGGGGGACCCAGCCAACCAGGGACAGGTCCTGCCCCCCTTCCACTGGAGTGGCAGAATAGGGGGTGTGTCCACCCCAGGGAAGGGACCCATTGGTCCCTGACCTTTACCTACCTGTAACTCCCCTAAATGTAGTGTTCAAGGCATGTGGGCTGCTGAATTTATATCTGTGCATAGATCGCCGCCTAGTGTTGGATCCGGATGATTGCACATTGTTGTCCTGGAAGAGTCTTCGAAGTATCACGAGATAGGTGGCTACTCACTCGAACTACAGTACGCATGCACATCCTCTCCATTCCCAGATTGTTTTTTTTCCGCCATTGGGTTCGGATGCACTTTCCAGCACTCATAGTTCGGAATCAAAAGTAAGTTTTCAAAAGGCCTTCGGATTCGTCGGTATTGTTTTCGATCGGTACCGAAAAGCCTTTGCCACAATTTAGTTGCACTCCGGTCGTCGAATCGGGCCAGTTAGGCCTTCTCGACGCCACGTGGATCGACGGTCTATGGAACGAAGTCCATTCAAATATTGTCCGCAGTGCAACTCTAAGTTCACGCATACAGACCAGCATCCTGTGTGCAACAAATGTTGATCACCAGATCATAACGAAAGCAATTGCCTAGTTTGTGCCCAGTTCCAGTCCAAAAAGACGATCCGTAATCGACGGGCGGCGAGGCAAGAAATGCAGAGTTCGGCACCGGAGCCAGAGAATATCTTCGACAAAGAACTAGTTGACGCCAATGTCTCTGATCAAGAGGAAGATCTGTACTCCGAGCACGACTCTGAATATTATATCGACGAGGAAGAACAAATCGTCAACGTCGAAGACTACGACCAAGACATCGTAGCTGTCGAAGACGACTCCGACAACAGCGGGCGAACCGTGAGTACACCGCCCCACACAGACACTACACCAGTATCAGAGATTCAGGTCAAGGCATCGCCAACAGGCCTTAGCCAAGATCTACATACTGTTTCTATAGCCCTGCAATACCGCCCGGCTAAGAACATACCAAAAGAGACCTCAGACAGGTAATCAAAGGCCGGTTCAATCGAAACCGAAAGTCATCGACATGACAGTCTTCGGACCGAACGTCGTCGAACCGAAGGTGATAAACACAAAGGGCGCCGAGCCAAAAGCCAGCGTTCCATATAAACCTTCGAAGCCAAGGCCCATCGACTCAAACAAATTCAGTTTGACGCCCGAAAAGGGACAAAAGGCTGTCTACAAAAAGAAAAGGGCTACACCCAAGGAGGTTGTCGACTTAAAAGCGAATCCAAAAGGAGACCAACCGAAAGCGGTCGAACCGAAGCCAGCCGATCCGAAGGGCATCGAACCGAAGCCGCAGGCTCCGAAGACACCTCTACAGCCACACAAGTCAGGACACCCAACGAAGGTTATCGAATCAACAAAACCGGTCGGTCCAAAAAGTGGTGCGACCTGTGAAAGACGTCGGACCGACAAAACCAGTCGGACAGACGCTAAAGCCTCAGAAGCAAATACAGCCACCAAAAGCGGTCGACCCGAATAAAGGCATCGAACCGAAGACTGTTAAACCTAAATCAACGGTGCCAAGGCGAAAGACTGTGGAAGAGGAGATCATTCATCCAGACCCATCTACAGAAGATCAGTCCAAACTATATATTGACCCAAATACTGGGAAGGTGACTGTTTATTCAAGAAAGAAAAGACCAGTGCCTGCTGAAGACTTTTCTCAAATTCCACTCAAAAAGAAAAGAGATTGTGTTGCGAGAAGTTGGCCTGATATATGATGCTCACTAGTTCCAGTGATCACCTTGTATCAGTCCAAACAACCCTTATGGTGATTGGTTGTAAGTCAACCTATAGACCAGCTATCCTAATGGTAGCATGGACAAAGCAGTCTTAGGCTAAACTCTTTTGGCATGTGAAGCCAGCTGTTTTACCACATATAACCCCTTGAATACCAAATGAAAGGACACCACACAGGTAGTTATGAAAATAAACAAGATATTTATTAACTAACAAACACCTCTGAACTCTTTATGAGATCAGAGGGCTAAGCACATGACAAGACTTTAAAGAAAAATACGTTTAAAGTTGCACAATTACAATGTTGCCCTAGGGGCACAACAAACTCTATACTAAGTAAGTGGAATGTGAAAGTCGATAGAAGGAATGGAGCTGTCCAGAGGCTGTAGGATCGCTGGGACCATACTACCCTAACTCTAGGTAAGTAATAGGAGGCCCACGGAACGCGTGTGCAGAGTGTGAACTCACACGCGAGATGCGTAACAGTGTCTATGGACAGTACAGTTCAAGTAAAAGGTGAGTACGGACAATCCTGACTATGTAGGACTAAAACGACTGTGGAACTGGACACTAGGAGAGTCAATCTACCCTTGAGCACCGAAATGCTCTTGTTACCTCACCCACAGGCTGCGGGTGAATAGGTGCGAAGTCGTGTCGGGTTCCGGCGTTAAAGTCTATGGAGCCTGGAAGAAAAGATGCTGCAGGCGACCAGGAGGAAGATGTCCGGTGTGATCCAAGGGTGGATCAGTGAAGAGGAGAACCTGAAAGCAGAGGGGACAATGTTCAAAGTCACTTGCCAGTGACTGGAGTGGGACCAGGAGTGGAAGCAGATGTCGTCGTCGCAATCAGGTGAAGAGTGGACACTTGTCTCTGCAGCCACGTGGACCAGGTGGTGTCTTCGACCAGGATGGAGGCACGAGCTGTCCCATGCAGGCTCTCGCTGTCGGCGGTGTTGGATCCGGATTTGGAGTCAACAGGCCTTGGCAAAGGCAACCCACGCGGTGAGTGGAAACGGCGTCTGGAGTGGACCAGGAGGGTCCGGGGTGCTTCTCCTTCGCAGGGATTCAGGAGCCAGTCTGGAGCAACCAGACCAGCGGATTGGATTTCAAGGTTCGTCGTCTAGGTCACTAGCCAGCCGGCAAGTGACCAGACAACGCATCGAGCAGCAAACAGGCAGAAGGGCCCCACGCAGATTTTGTGGATGCTGGAGGGCTGGTCTTCGGTGCAGGAGCTGCTCAGGGTCGGGGCTTCTCAGTCCCCAAAGCACTTGGACGAGGTTACCTCAGAAGTCGTGCTGGAGCGAAGTGCTGCTTCTTTCAAGATGGCCGGTCCAACGTGTGTCGTCGCACCCACGGATCTCAGCTGTGCTGCAGATGTAGGTAGAGGTCGGAGAGGTCTGGGAATCCGGGTCTCGTCGGGCTCTAAAGTCTGAATCCTCGAGGGAAGACGACAAAGGGAAGCCGCTGGACGCTGATGGTGCCTGCTTGTGCAGGGTGGACACTCCTTGCCCACAAGGGAGATTTCTTCAGTCTTCTGTTCAGAAAGTCGAAGTCCAGAGTTTCTTGTAGAGTTTCAGTTCAGGATTAATCTAACTCTGAATGGGACCAGCTCCTACCTTTATCCTGCTAAAGGGGGCTGTACTATCACTGGGTCCTTCCTATGGGTGGGACCAGGAAGGGGGGTGGTTACACCCACTATCCTTTGTCCGGTCTTGCGCTGGGGCTGGAGAGCGACAGGAACTGGTTTAGACTGGTGTATGCACAGGGACACCTTGTGTGCCCCAGGCATGTCTCATTCCTTTCAGCCCTGTCCTACTCAATACACAGAATCCTGTCTGGGGTGGTGCTAGCACCTCCCAAGGCAGGAAACCCTTTGTCCAAGCCTCCCTCGCTGGAAGGACTCCCAGCAACAGGAGGTCAGACTTGTGTCTGTGGTGGCAGCATCCATTTTGTGATGCTGAGGCTCGGGATAACTTTAATCGGGGTTCACAGTTAGGTACATGTTGTGTCCCTCTAGAAGGGTGGAATGCTACCCCCGTCGCCAGAATTGGCGAGGGGGTAGTATTCGAATTCGTATGACACCTTACTCGACATGTTTTGATAATGCTATGCCAAAGTTAGCAATAACCGCTTAAGAGTATATGGTATAGCGTTATCATGGAAACAGCTAAAGGACTTGGTTCCGAAAGCTGTAGACAGGCTCAGCTCATGCCAGAGCACTATCTCACATAATTCCGAGCACTCTGCCTCCAGGATTGTTAAGGCCTGCCATAGGAGTGATTTATAGGAGTATGTGTCCATTTTAGGTTTAGATATAGGTATACTATATCTACAGCAAAGGGTGATTACACCACCTTGCCCCAGCTGATTGATCAGCCAGTTGTGTCAGATTTGGATGGCCAGCCAGGGGTGGCATAATACATGCTGCAGCCCCTGGTAGACCTTCGGTTCACTTATGCCCTGGGTACCTATGGTATACTGTACAAGGACTTACAATAGTGACCCAATACCAATTGGTAAATGCACCTAAGGTACGTGGATGTCAATTTAGAGAGAGAACAGCTAGGCTGTGGGTCTGATTAGCAGGCCCACAGCCAGGGAAAGTCGTAAACCAGTGAAGCAAAAAGCAAAAATCTGGGGGGACCATAGGATTGCAGACCCTACTCTCCTACATAACCCCCCCCCCCCCACCCCCCTAAACCTAGGGATATTAAACTAACCATGACCAGATGAGTCTTCCTGTTCCAAGTGGAAATACCCGGAGAGACCATCTATTGCCATGGTCAGTCCCTGGTCTGTGCTTCACTGTAAAGTCAATCCCCTGTAGGGAAGTGGACCACCTAAGAAGTTTGGGGTTTTCACCCTTCATCTGGTTTAGCCACAAGAGGGGCGGTTGGTCGGTTTGAATCTTGAAGTGAGTACCAAACAAGTATGGCCTCAACTTCTTCAGGGCCCAAACCACAGCAAACGCCTCCCTCTCAATAGCTGACCAACGTTTCTCTCTAGGGGTCAGCCTTCTACTTATAAAAGCAATGGGCTGGTCATGACCATCAATATTCAGTTGAGATAGAACAGCCCCCACACCCAACTCAGAAGAATCTGTTAGGACAATGAAAGGTTTGGAGTAGTCTGGACTCTTGAGAAAAGGTGCAGTGCACATGGCCTGCTTTAGGTCATCAAATGCCTTTTGACAGCTAACTGTCCACTGAACTTTCTTTGGCATTTTATTACTTGTCAGGTCATTAAGAGGGGTTACAATGGTCCCATAATTTCTGACAAATTTCCTGTAGTAACCAGACAGGCCCAAGAAAGCTCTGACCCATGTCTTGGTGGTTTGAGGAGCCCAGTCCTTTATGGCCTGTATCTTGCTCTCCAATGGTTGAACCTGGCCTCCACCTACAAGGTGGCCCAGGTACACAACCTGACTCTGCCCTATCTGGCACTTACTAGCCTTGATAGTGAGGCCTTTCTTTTGCTGGGCCTCCAAAACTTTCCTCAGGTGGATCAAGTGATCCTCCCAGGTGGCGCTAAAGACAGCAATATCATCTAGATATGCTGCACAGAAGTCATGCAGCCCAGTAAACTTGGTTCACCAACCTTTGAAAAGTGGCAGGTTCATTTTTCAAACCAAAGGGCATCACCACACATTCGTAATGACCTCCTGGGGTAGAAAATGCTGTTTTGGCCTTGGCATCCTCAGCTAACCTGATTTTCCAATAACCAGCTGTCAGGTCAAATATACTCAAGAATTTGGCAGAAGCTAATTTATCTGAGTTCATCTGCTCTTCGTATTGGATGGGCATCTGTCTTAGTGACAGCATTGAGACCCCTGTAGTCTACACAAAACCTCATCTCTCTTACCATCCTGGGTGTGAGGTTTTGGTACTAAAACTACAGGACTAGCCCAAGGGCTCTGAGGGTTCAATGACTCCCAATTCCAACATCTTTTGTACTTCTTGTTTTATGCAGTCCCTGATGTGGTCAGGTTGCCTGTAGATTTTACTCTTTATAGGCAGACTGTCGCCAGTGTCCACCTCATGGGTGCACCAGTTTGTCTGACTTGGTGTCAGAGAGAACATTTGTCTAAAGGACTGAAGAACTTGTTTGTAATCCTTTTGTTGATGTTCAGAGAGGCTGTCAGAGACGACTACACCATCTACTGACCCATCATCAGGGTTCTGAGTGAGCAGGTCTGGGAGAGGGTCACTCTCTTCCGACTGTCCCTCATCTGTGGCCATGAGCAAGCCCATGTCCTCCATGTCAACAAATGCCTTGAGCCTGTTCACATGAAGTACTCTGTGAGGGCTCCTGGGAGGTCCAAGGTCCAGAAGGTAGGTGACCTCTCCCTTTTGTTCAATAATGGTATGGGGTCCAGACCATCTGTCTGGGAGAGCTGCTGGGGCCACTGGCTCCAACACCCACACCTTCCGTCCAGGCTGGTAAACAGTAAGGACAGCCTTTTGGTCATGCCAAGCTCTCTGAAGTTCTTGGCTGGCCTCAAGGTTTTTAGATGCATTCTCCATGTACTCTGCCATCCTGGAGCGGAGACCAAGTACATAGTCCACTATGTCTTGTTTAGGCTTTTTGAGAGGTAACTCCCATCCTTCCTTCACAAGACACAGGGGTCCTCTTACAGGATGCCCAAATAGAAGTTCAAAAGGGCTGTAGCCAACCCCCTTCTGTGGGACCTCTCTGTAAGCAAACAGAAGGCAGGGTAAAAGGATGTCCCATCTTCGCCTAAGCTTTTCTGGTAACCCTTTTATCATCCCTTTTAGGGTCTTGTTGAATCTCTCCACAAGCCGTTTGCATTGTGGGTGATAGGGGGTGGTGAATTTGTAATTCACCCCATACTCCTTCCACATTGCAGTCAAGTATCCTGACATAAAGTTTGCACCTCTGTCAGACAATCTCCTTAGGAAACCCAACTCAATTGAAAACTGCAAGTAGGGCCCTGGCCACAACAGGAGCTGTAGTGGTCCTAAGGGGAATAGCTTCTGGGTACCTGGTGGCATGATCCACTATCACCAGTATAAATCTGTGCCCAGATGCAGTTGGGGGGTCAATTGGTCCAACAATGTCTATTCCCACTCTTTCAACTGGAACCCCCACCACAGGTAGTGGTATAAGGGGGGCCTTTGTGGTGCCACCTGATTTGCCACTGGCTTGGCAGGTGACACATGAGCGACAAAACTCTTTTCTGCCTTCAGACATATGAGGCCAGTGAAAGTGTGAGACAAGTCTTTCCCAAATCTTTTTCTGGCCTAAGTGACCTGCAAGGGGAATCTCATGGGCTAAGGTAAGAAGGAAACCTCTGAGACAATGGGATAACCAGCCTCCTGGTAGCACCAGGCTTGGGGTCTCTTGCCTCAGAGTATAGGAGTCCATCATCCCAGTACACCTTGTGGGTACCTGTAGCATTCCCTGCAGCCTCAGCAGCAGCCTGCTGTCGAGGGGTTCAAGAGAGAAACAGTCTAACTGTGCCTGCCTCAATTCTGCCCTGAAAGGTCCCCCTGCCCCAAGGAACTCAACCAGGTTCAATCTCCTCTAGGACAGTTCCTTCTGGGGTCTTTGGGTCAGCCTCCTCAGAGGGCTGATCCTCCACCTGAGGCAAGGGGGAAGGCATAGCCTTAACCCTACTGCTCTTTCTCTTGGGTAGTGTCTGGTCCATTGTTCCAGGATCCAGCACTAGTTCAGCTGGGCATTTTTTTGCCTGTGACATAGTCACAGCAAGGACATGTGCTAACAAACCTAACATTTCCACATGAGTCCTATACTCCACATCTGACCATAAGGAGGATTCCAAATCATTGCCCAACCGACAGTCCACTGGGAGGTCTGAACAAACCACAGCCCTTTTGAGGCCAGTTACCCCTCCCCAGGAGAAATTAACAACTGCCATACTGTGATTGGTAGGGACATTGCTAGCATTGGTCACTAGGTAGTCTGAACCTAGTATTACCTGTTCAGGGTCCACAAAGTTAGGTGTCACCATAGTGACACTGGCACAAGTGTCCTTGTAGGTCTGAGCCATGTTTCCATTAATTAACTTAGTTTGCCTGTACTTGCCCAGAGTACTGGGACTTACAGTAGGGGTCATATCCATGTCCCCAGTACAAACAAGAACAGCCTGAGTTGGTATTCTAACTAAGCCAGAACCCACCTCAGTTCCCAGGGTTAACCCAACCATAGCCTGGAGGGTGCACTACCACTACTACCTGTACTAGGGGGTGCAGGTGCCTTGGGTGCAGTAGTGGTAGGAGCTGTGCCTTTCCTGGTGCACTCACTAAACCAGTGAGTCTTACTTTTACCGTATTGGCACCGTGGTTTTCTTTGGCCATCATTCTTCTTCTTTTGGGAATTCTGGGACCCACCCTCCTTAGATTGTTGAGGCCCTGTTGAAGACTTCTGATCATTTTGCTTATTCTCTTGATTACCCTTTTGGTCTGCTTTCTTCTAGCCACCACCCTGGTTCTGGTTCTGCTGCTTGACCCTTGTCCTGACCCATCTCTCTGCCTTCTTACCCAATTCTTGGGGAGAGGTCAGATCTGAGTCAATTAAGTGCTGATGCAACAACTGGTTCTGACAATTATTTAAGATTTGCTCTCTCATAATTAGATTATACAATCCTGTGTAATCAGTACCTTTACTTCCCAGTAACTAGCCTTCAAAAGCCTTAGTGGCACAATCAACAAAGTCAGTCCAATCCTGAGCTTAAGTTTTCTGGGTGTCTCTGAACATTAACCTGTACTGTTCAGTTGTTAAGCCAAACCCATCAATCAAGGCACTTTTCAGGACTTGGTAATCATTAGCATCCTCATCTCTAACAGTGAGGAGCTTGTCTCTTCCTTTACCTTCAAAGGAGAGCCACAATATAGCTGCCCACTGACTCTGGGGTACCTGCTGTACTTTGCAGGCTCTCTCCAAATCAGTCATCCATTTGTGGATGTCATCCCCTACCTTAAAGGGGGGCACTATCTTACTCAGGTTTCTGTTATCAAAACTCCTGTCTTTATCTCTACGGATAATGCTGCCACCAGTGGATTCTACCCCACTCAATTTCTGCTCTCTGGCAATGGCAAGTTTCTCCTTGGCAAGGGCAAGTTCTTCCCTCTCAATCCTCAGATGCACGTCCCTCATCTTAGCTTCATGCTCTCTAATCTGAGGGGATGTCATCCCACTCTGAGAAGATGCCTGAGACATGGATGTGAATAGATCTGTTAGAGCCTCTGGACTGAGACCTAACTAGTCTATTCCCAAGGTTAGACCTGCTTGACGATGGGCCTGGGGCTCCCCCAGCTCCATTCTTATGTAGGCTTAAGTTGGCCCTGGTAAGTCTGCTGACTCTAGCCTGATTGTCTACCTCTCCATCAGATGAGTCTCCATTCTCCTCCTCCACTTCTTCAGTTTCAGGTTGATTAGAGTCATCTTCTACTGGGGGTATGCTTCCATCTGCTGTATTAGAGGGGCCTGTATTAGAAGCCCTTCTGGCCTCATATGTCTCTAAGAGACCTAACAGAAAAGGAAGGGTAGGGTTAGAACCCTGTTTCAGTTGCCTGGAGGTACACAATTGTCTCATCTCCTGGAAGCTGAGGGCTGCACATCTTGAAATGACCTGTGGAGGGTCAATAAGCCTGTGGTAGACATGCTCTCTAGTGTTACCTACACTATGGGTTTTCCTTCTGATCCCTTGCTAAGAGTTGTAGTCAGGGTGTGCTACTCCTTTTCTACTACAACAGCTGGTTCAGTAGAACTCAGAGTATTTCTAAGCTTGTTATATGTACCTATGGTACCTAATGTGATCTTTCAAATGATATCTCAAGATTAAATTTGGTAAAAACAGCAAGCTCAAATCCCACCGCTGCCAGCAATGTGAGAAGTTGGCCTGATATATGATGCTCACTAGTTCTAGTGTATTAGATAAACAGGAGTAAACCCATGAACCACGTTGGGATGGGTGAGTAATGCTCCTGCATCTATTGCGAGCCCACCACGCCAGGAGAGCACTCACCGCTTGCTCCAGCCCTGAAATAACACAGGCTTCCCTGCCGTTGACTCCTAGAAGCAACGATCAGCCCGCCCCTCCGCAGACCCAGACCGAAGGACTTACCTCACGCAATCTATGTACGCGTGCGCGGCACTGCCCTCATCGACAACCTTGTCCTGAAGACGATCCCGACTGACGGGGATCGAAACGCCGTCGACATTGCAGCATTATTTGTTGACGCATTTTACGTTTTGTGCTCCAAATAATTTATTGAATTTTGCTTCAAAGTAACTGCAACTTGAAACTGTGGAGCCATCACTGTATATAATTCTTGTCACTATGCGCCGTTCACGCTGCTCACTCTAGCACTTGCACTTTCACTTATTGTAAATATCACCATTCACCAAGTGCCTTTTCGGTTGTCACATGATTTGCTCGACACAGTGCTGTTAAACTGTATTTAGCCATGTGAAAGACCCCTAAAAACCTGCTAAATAATAAGCTTTTCCTAAAAAAACGTTTTTGAGACTCCTTGGTTCTGTCCTGTTCTTTGTAATGCTAATTGCATACTGCATTTAATTGACTTTCATTAAGACCAGTTGGGAATTGTTTCTTTTTGCACTAGTTCTAGTGATCACCATGTATCAGTCCAAACAACCCTTATGGTGATTGGTTGTAAGTCAACCTTATAGACCAGCTATCCTAATGGTAGCATGGACAAAGCAGTCTTAGGCTAAACTCTTTTGGCATGTGAAGCCAGCTGTTTTACCACATATAACCCCCTGAATACCAAATGAAAGGACACCACAAAGGTACTTATGAAAATAAACAAGATATTTATTAACTAACAAACACCTCTGAACTCTTTATAAGATCATAGGGCTAAGCACATAAGACTCTTAAGAAAAATACGTTAAGTTGCACAAGTTATAATGTTGCCCTAGGGGCGCAACAAACCATATACTAAGTAAATGGGATAAGGAAGTCGATTAAGGAAATGGAGCTGTCCAGAGGCTGTAGGATCGCTGGGACTACAATATCCTAACTTTAGGTAAGTAATAGGAGGCCCACGGAACTCGTGTGCAGAGTGTGAACTCACACCCGAGATGCGTAACAACGTCTATGGACAGTACAGTTTAAGAAAAAGGTGAGTACGGACAATCCTGACTAGATAGGACTAAAACGACTGTGAAACTAAACACTAGGAGAGTCAATCTACCCTTGAGCACCGAAATGCTCTTGTTACCTCACCCACGGCTGCGGGTGCATAGGTGCGAAGTCGTGTCTGGTTTCTGCGAATGAAGTCTATGGAGCCTGAAAGAAAACATGCTGGAGGCGACCAGGAGGAAGATGTCCGGTGCGACTCAAGGGTGGATCGGGGAAGAGGAGGATCTGAAAGCAGAGGGGACAATGTTCAGTCACTAGCCAGTGACTGGAACCAGGAAGGAACCAGAGGATGTCGTCGCGAAGAGTGGACACTTGACTCTGCAGCCACTTGGACCAGGTGGTGTCTTCGACCAGGATGGAGGCACGAGCTGTCCCATGCAGGCTCTCGCTGTTGGTGTTGTCGGATCCGGATTTGGAGTCAACAGGCCTTGGCAAAGGCAACCGACGCAGTGAGTGGAAAAGACGTGCCTCTTTTGGAAGGAAGCAAGGGCCAGTCTGGAGCAACCAGACCAGCAGTGATGATGTCGTGGATCGTCGTCTAGGAGGCCACTAGCAAGCCGGCAAGTGACCAGACAACGTGCCGAGCAGCAAACCAGCAGAAGGGCCCCACGCAGATCTTGTGGATGCTGGAGGGCTGGTCTTCGGTGCAGGAGCTGCTCGGGGTCGGGGCTTCTCAGTCCCCAAAGCACTTCGTCGAGGTTACCTCAGAAGTCGTGCTGGAAGCGAAGTGCAGTTTCTCCAAGATGGCTGGTCCCACGTGTCTCGCACCCACGGATCTCAGCTGTGCTGCAGATGTAGGTAGAGGTCGGAGAGGTCTGGGAATCCGGGTCTCGTTGGGCTCTGAAGTCTGGATCCTCGAGGGAAGACGACAAAGGGAAGTCGCTGGACGCTGATGGTGCCTGCTTGTGCAGGGTGGACACTCCTTGCCCACAATGGAGATTTCTTCAGTCTTCTGTGTAGAAAATAGACATCCAGAGTTTCTTCTTGTAGAGTTTCAGTTCAGGATTAATCTGATTTGGAATGGGACCAGCTTCTACCTTTATCCTGCTAAATTGGGCTGTACTATCACTAGGTCCCTCCTATGGGTGGGACCAGGAAGAGGGGTGGTTACACACCCTATCTTTTGTCCGGTGTCGCGCCAGAGCTGGGGCTGGAGTGCCCCAGCAACTGGTTTGAACCGGTGTATGCACAGGGCACCTTGTGTGCCCCAGGCATGTCTCATTCCTGTCCTACCTAATACACAAAATCCTGTCTGGGGGTGGTGCTAGCACCTCCCAAGGCAGGAAACCCTTTGTCCAAGCCTCCCTCGCTGGAAGGACTCCCAGCAGCAGGAGGTCAGACTTGTGTCTGCGGTGGCAGCATCTGTTTTGTGATGCTGAGGCTCGAGTTAACTTTAACTGGGGTTTAATCAATCAATCAATCAAAGACATTTATATTGTGCACTACTCACCCGGAGGGTCTCAAGGCGCTTGGGGAGGGGGGGTCCACTACTGCTCCAACAGCCAGGTCTTGAGCTGCTTCCTGAAGGCGAGGTGGTCTTGGGTCAGGCGGAGGTGGGTCGGGAGGGAGTTCCAGGTCTTGGCGGCAAGGTGGGAGAAGGACCTTACTCCTGTTGTGGCTCTTCGGATGCGGGGGGCGGCGGCATGGTCGTGGCTGGTCGAGCGGAGATGGCGTGTGGGAGCGTAGAAGTTGAGGCGGCTGTTGAGGTAACTCGGGCCTTAGTTGTGTAGGGCTTTGTGTGCGTGGGTGAGGAGCCGGAAGGTGATTCTCTTGTTGACCGGGTGCCAGTGCAGGTCTCAGGTGTCCGGAGATGTTGCTGTGTCTGGGGATGTCGAGGATGAGTCATGCTGAGGCGTTCTGGATACGCTGGAGTCTCTTCTGGAGCTTGGCGGTGGTTCCGGCGTAGAGGGCGTTGCCGTAGTCCAGACGGCTGGTGACGAGGGCCTGGGTGACAGTCTTCCTGGTCTCGGTGGGGATCCACCGGAAGATCTTACGTAGCATGCGCAGGATGTTGAAACAAGACGAGGAGATAGCGTTGACTTGTCTGGTCATGGAGAGGGAGGAGTCCAGGATGAAGCCCAGGTTGCGTGCGTGGTCTGTCGGTTTGGGTGCGGTGCCCAGGGCGGGGGGCCACCAGGAGTCGTCCCAGGCGGAGGGTGAGGAGCCCAGGATGAGGACTTCCGTCTTGTCTGAGTTCAGTTTCAGGCGGCTGGTCATCATCCACTCGGCAACCTCTCTCATCCCGTCGTGTAGGTTGGCTCTGGCGGTTGCGGGGTCGTTGGTAAGGGAGAGGATCAGCTGTGTGTCGTCGGCGTAGGAGATGATGTTGAGGTTGTGTTGGCGTGCGATGGCCGCAAGGGGGCTCATGTAGACATTGAAGAGGGTGGGGCTGAGCGAGGAGCCCTGAGGGACGCCGCAGATGACTTCGGTGGCTTCTGATCTGAATGGTGGTAGGCGGACTCTGTGTCCTTCCAGCGAGGAAGGAGATGATCCACTCCAGTGCCTTCTCCTGTATTCCGACGTTGCTGAGGCGCTGCACTAGGGTGCGGTGGCAGACAGTGTTGAATGCTGTGGAGAGGTCTAGGAGGATGAGGGCCGCTGTTTCTCAGTTGTCGAGCAGGGCTCGGATGTCATCGGTGGCAGCGAGGAGGGTGGTCTCGGTGCTGTGGTTGGCCCTGAAGCCCGACTGTGAGGGGTCGAGGGATCCATTCGTCTCGAGCAAGGCGGCCAGTTGCTTGTTGACGGTCTTCTCGATGACTTTGGCTGGAAACGGGAGGAGCGAGATGGGGCGGTAGTTTTTGAGTTCGGTGGGGTCCGCTGTTGGTTTCTTTAGTAGAGCGCTGAGTTCGGCGTGCTTCCTGCTCTCAGGGAAGGTGGCGGTGTCGAAGGATGTGTTGATGATGTCCCGCAGGTGGGGTGCGATGACAGCGTTGGCCTTGTTGAAGACGTGGTGAGGGCAGGGGTCAGTTGGAGATCCGGAGTGGATGGAGTTCATCGTGCGGATGGTGTCTTCGGTGCTGGTCGGGGTCCAGGCGCTGAGGGTGGTGGTGGGGGGCGTTGGTGCGGTCGTGGGGAGCGTTGTTTGTGTGCTGAAGCTGTTGTGTATGTCAGCGATCTTGTTGTGGAAGTAGGAGGCGAGGGAGTTGCGGAGGTCTTGCGATGGGGTGATGTTGTTGTTTCCGGCGTTGGGGTTGGAGAGCTCTTTCACGATGTTGAAGAGTTCCTTGCTGTTGTGTGCGTTGTTGTCCAGCCGCTCCTTGAATGCTGTTTTCTTTTTTTTTTTTGAAAATTTCTTTTTATTGTTGCATCTCGCGGATCATCAAAAAAGGCATTACGTCATCACGGGGGAGCGTCAACATTCCGCACCCCCCGTATTATGCGCAACTTTTGGAACACTTCAATACATGGCAGTTATCATGACATAATCAAGGTGTGTTTCGTTTTTTTTTAAAACCCCGAACCCCCCCCTCTAACCTCCATGTAAACACCCCCGGGCAACTGAGTGACCTCCGTTTGAGGCCCCCCTTCCCGCCCTCTGCCCCCCCCTCCAAGCAGCTCGTACTCCGTACCTCCACCCTACCACCCAATCCTCGTGCCCTCCTCACTCATCAAGGCGTGTGTCGTGAACATATGTCGTCTCACCACCTCATTCCTTCCAGGTTCAACAGGGTCAGATCAGTCACACATGAGACCACCCCAGTGATCAATTTCGCCCCCCGCATTTCCCCCCCCCCCTCCGGGTCACCCCCCTACTCGAGTCCATGATAATGCCGCCATTTGGCCCAGATTTTGCGGAATTTTCTCGGGCAACCCTGTGCTTTGTACGTAACCCTTTCAGCCGCCATGTACATGTCCAGGCCTCGCCTCCAGTCATCCAGATTGGGCCTCCCCGGCGCCCCCCACATTCTCGCTATATCTCTTTTGGCTACTACCAATGCCAGCAACAGAAAGATGAGTGAGTGCCGCGTGACATCCACCTCAGTTGACATGCCCAGGAGTGCCAGCCTGGGGTCTCTGGGAATGTCCACCTCCAATACCGCTGACAATTCCGTGAAGACTTCGTTCCAATAGTCCTGGACCTCGGAACAACCCCAAATAATGTGGAAAAAATCACCCAGTGGATGTTGGCATCTTAGGCAGGAGGCATTAGTAGCCCTCCCCATCCGGAAGAGTCTTGCCCTGTCAAAATAGGCCCGGTGTAGAACCTTGAACTGGATGAGGCGAAGCCTCGACTTTATGGCCACCTCTCGAGGGTGCATGAGGATGAGTTCCCAATCTAGATTTTCTAGTGTGCCCACATCACCCTCCCATCTCTCCCTCAGTGCCTGCAGGTCTCCCAACATATTGTTTGTCAGTGTTTTATATGTCATGGACACTGCCCCCCTGTGTATCCGTTCCTGGAGCAGGCGTCCCTCGAGTGGCGCATATTGGGGGATGTCAGTAAGGGAGATGTTTTGTGCCCCCCATGCGTGTCGTAATTGCAAGTATCTGAAATATTGGGTGTTATGGAGGCCAAAGTCCTGCTGCAGCGCCTGAAAGGTCTTTAGCTCCCCCCTCGCTATGATATCCCCAATCGTAGAGATGCCAATGTCATCCCACTGTTTGAATCCCCGTAGTTTGTGCAGCTCGGTCAGCCAGCTACACGACCACAGGGGGGTTTGACGGGTGGGTTTTTCCTGCCATCCCATTTTCACCGTGGCTCTACGCCAAGCTGTCAGGGTAATTCTAGTCGCCGGGAGAAGCGTACGCCCTCCCTTCCCTCCGTAGAGGAAGTGGAGCACCGTCTTAGCTCCCCATTTGGATTTTTCCAGCGCATAAGTAGGGTGGTCTGCAGGGGCATGTATCCACTCATTAATGGGGGCCAGGTGTTCAGCCCAGTAGTATGCCTCCAAGTTAGGCAGCGAGATTCCCCCGCTATACTGGTGGCGCTGCAGGGTCGTGAGTGCCACTCGGGGTTGTTTCCCCAGCCACAAGAAGGAGCGGAGGTCAGTATGGATTTTCGGTATAGTTGTAGTTGGCAGAGGGTAATATTCGTTTTGGAGGGCGTATAAAAACTTCGGCAAGAGGATCATTTTATACAGGGCGGCCCTGCCCAGGATGGTGAGTGGGAGCTGTCTCCACCTATCCATCTCCGTCTTCGCTGCCACCAGAACCCTGTCTATGTTATCTGTATATGATCGACGTGCATCCCGGGTGATAAAAACCCCCAGATACCGGAAGCCTTCTGTGGTGTGTAGGAGGCGGTCGGGCAGGCACTCCCCCCTGGGGGCCCCTTGCGGGTCATATATGATCGATTTGTGCCAGTTGATGGTATGTCCAGCTACCGCCCCGAAGTCCCCCAATTCCTTAAATAGCGCAGGGATAGTCCTAGCCGGGTCCGTGATATACAGTAGAACGTCGTCAGCGTAGAGGGAAATCTTCTCCTGTTCCGCGGCCGACTCCCCCCACTGGAACCCCGCCACATCTCGGTTACGCCGGATGCGGATCGCCAGGATCTCGATCGTGAGGGTGAAAAGGAGCGGGGAGAGCGGGCACCCCTGTCGTGTCCCCCGCTCTATCGCAAACTCCCTGGAGAGCCTTCCATTGACTCGCACCCACGCCCTGGGGTTCGAATATAACAGCTTCACCCAGCCCATAAACTTGGGTCCTATCCCAAATCGTTCAAGGGTGCCCATCAGGAAGGGCCAGTGCACCGCATCGAATGCTTTCTCTGCGTCCAAGGAGAGGAACCAGTGGGGTTCATCCCTGTCACAGACTTCCTGGAGCCAATTGTGGGTACGCCGTAGGTTGAGTTTGGTGGCCCTGTCGGGGAGAAACCCAGACTGGTCCGGGTGCACTAGATCTGTAATGACCCGTCGCAAGCGTCGCGCCAAAATGGTGGCCAATAGTTTGGTCTCGATATTAAGGAGAGAAATCGGACGATAGGAGGAGCACTCCTCCTTGGGTTTATCCTCCTTATAGATCGGGACTATGGTGGCTAGGGTCAAATCCGGCGGGAGACGCCCGGCGTCAAACGCCTCGACAAACAAACCCTTCAGGTGGCGAGAGAGAAGGTCCCCCGTCCGTTTGAAAAACTCCACCGGGAAACCGTTTGGGCCCGGCACCTTCCCGGGCTTCAATAGTGTTAACGCCTCCGTGATTTCGTCGAGGGATAGGTCGGCTTCCAGGGCTTCGCTATCTTCGGGGGTCAACTTGAATGCTGTTTTCTTGGTGGCGTGGATCAGTTGATGGTGCTTTCGGGTGGGGAGCTTGAGGGTGGTCATCTTGTCCGGTGTTGGGTCTCTTCTCCAGGCTCTCTCGAGGGCTCGGCAGTTCTTCTTGGAGCTCTTGAGTTAGTCGGTGAACCATGGGGCCTTCTTGCTGCCGGGTCTGCTGGGCGGGGTACTCAGTGGGGCGAGGTTGTCTGCGCAGTTGCTGATCTACTTTGTGAGGTTGTCGGCGGCCTGGCGGGGTTCGCTGAGCTGGCGGGAGGGTGCTGGCTCAGGGATGTGGCGAGTTGGTCGGCCTTGATCTTGTTACAGCTTCTTCGTGCAACCTGTTGCTGGTGGTGGTGGATCGTGGTCCTTCTGAAGCTGAAGTGGACGCAGCTGTGGTCCGTCCAGTGGAGTCCGGTGGCGTGGCTGAAGACGATGTCCTTGCTGGATGAGGAGAGACGGGGTCGAGTGTGTGTCCGGCGTAGTGGGTGGGGGTGGTCACCAGCTGCTTGGGTCCGAGGTTGTCAAGCAGGGTGGTGGTGTTGCGGTCGTTGTTCTCCAGGTGGAAGTTAAGGTCCCCGAGGAGGATTTAGTCAGCGGGGAGGGCGTGCGGGCTGATAAAGTCGGCAATGTCTTCGCTGAATTGTGTGCGTGGCCCCGGGGGTCGGTAGATCAGGGTGCCTCTGATGGTGGTCTTGGGGTTGGTGTGGATCTGGAAGTGCAGGTGTTTGGTGTTTGGCGGTTGTCAGGGTGTCGTCGGTGTTGGTTGTGATGTGGATGGTGTTCCTGTGGATGATGGCGATGCCTCCTCCCGTATGGTTGGCGCGGTCTCTCCGGGTGATCTTGTAGCCCTCCGGGATGGCGATGGCGGGCGCTGAGGAGGCGTTCATCCATGTTTCCGTGAGGAAGGCAACGTCTGGAGATGTGGCGTCGAGGAGGTTCCAGAGTTGGACGGCGTGTCTGTGGACGGAGCAGGTGTTGAGCAGGATGCACTTCAGGTGGTTGCTGCTGGTGTTCGGTTTGGTGGGTGCTGGTGCAGTGCAGGTCCGGGTGCAGGTGAACTTGCAGGAGTGGCAGCTGAAGGGTCCGTGGGTGCGTCTCGGGGTGGCTCGGTAGCATCCCGGGATTCGGCCGGTGTTGAGTGCGTTGAGGGTGGCGGTGTCGTAGGTCCGGCGGGTGGGCTGGGGTCTGCGGGGGCCAGGGGTCCTGGCACTGGGCGCGGAGCAGGCGCGGACGGGCGCAGACAGGCTTGCCTTTGGCGCGCCTACGGCGCGCTTCGGGCGCGCCCGCTGTGCGTCAATGCTGCGCGTCAATGCTGCGCGTTTGCCACTCTGCCATATGAGGAGTGGGGGGGGGGGGAGCAAGGGAGGGGCAGCTGGGAGGCGGGAGCGGGCGGCAAATGGGAAGGGTCCCAGGTGGAAGGGGGTGGGCCGCAGGGGAGCAGCGGCGGGGAGCGGGGAGGTGGCGGGAAACGCGGCGGGGGCACAGCAGGGAAAAAAACGGCGGGCAACGAAACTAAGACAAATAAGAGAAAAGGCTGGGCACAGAAGGGCAACAGGGGATACAGCAACAAACGCAGGGGAAACAATACCGCAATCACAGGAGACAACAGGGGAGAAAAACCAAGCAGGAAGCAGTGCTGCCCTACGGAGGCTGAGACCACATCAGGAGCACAGCTGCGGGCAGCGGCGGGATCGGGGCACACCCACGGGGAGTGTGCGCGGTGCATGGTGGTGTGACCGGCCCAGAGGTTCACAGTTAGGTACATGTTGTGTCTCTCTAGAAGGGTGGAATGCTACCCCAGTCGCCAGAATTGACAAGGGGGTAGTATTCCAATTCGTATGACACCTTACTCGACATGTTTTGATAATGCTATGCCAAAGTTAGCAATAACCGCGAGGATTATAATGCACTTAAGAGTATATGGTATAGCGTTATCATGGAAACAGCTAAAGGACTTGGTTCCGAAAGCTGTAGACAGGCTCAGCTCATGCCAGAGCACTATCTCACATAATTCCAAGCACTCTGCCTCCGGGATTGTTAAGGCCTGCCATAGGAGTGACTTATAGGAGTATATGTGTCCATTTTAGGTTTAGATATAGGTATACTATCTCTAAAGCAAAGGGTGATTACACCACCTTGCCCCAGTTGATTGATCAGCCAGTTGTGTCAGATTTGGATGGCCAGCCAGGGGTGGCATAATACATGCTGCAGCCCCTGGTAGGCCTTCGGTTCACTTATGCCCTAGGTACCTATGGTACACTGTACAAGGACTTACAATAGTGACCCAATACCAATTGGTAAATGCACCTAAGGTACGTGGATGTCAATTTAGAGAGAGAACAGCTAGGCTGTGGGTCTGATTAGCAGGCCCACAGCCAGGGAAAGTCGTAAACCAGTGAAGCAAAAAGCAAAAATCTGGGGTGACCATAGGATTGCAGACCCTACTCCTACAGAGGCCATCTCCAAGACTTACAAATTCAGGGACGATGGTCCCAAGAATACAGTCTGCAGAAATCAACAGATTGGAACTGCCCGCCATCATTCTCTGCAGGCATTTCTCCGGAGGATTGCGGGTTCCTCCGTGCTCGTCTGTACTGACAATACGACCAGTATGTATTACATCAACAAACAAGGGGAACACGGTTTCTCTTGCTGTCACAGGAGGCTCAGGAACTTTGGGAGTGAGTTACAGCACACAAGATAACCCTAAGAGCAGAACATGTCAAAGTACTTAAGAAAACCTTGGCCGACACCCTGAGCAGATCTCTCTCGGGTTGTCACAAGTGGGAAATGGAGCAGAAGCAAGTGGAGAAGATCTTTCACATTTGGGGCAAACCAAAGCTAGACCTGTTTACAACAAGAGAGAACAAGAAATGCCAATACTACGCCAGCAGGTTTCCTCAATAGGGATCAAGGGGGAATGCCCTGTCCATGCGATGCTCAGGGATTTGTGCATACGCTCTTCCACCCAAAACCATTGATTCCGAAAGTGCTATAAAACATGAAAAGGGATGGCTGCCGTCTCATCCTAATTGCTTCTCGCTGGCCAAGGCAATATTGGTTTCAGGAGCTGCTTCTGCTATCCCAGGAGGACCTTTTACGTCTAGTTCCAACACTCACAATGTTGACAAGGGAGAAGGGTCAAATACTTCATCCAGATCCACAGTCGCTGCGCTTGCACGCATGGCTCCTGATGTCTAGAATTCAAAGATCTGAACAATTCTCAGGACTGTCGTGAGATTCTAGCCAAATCTCGTGCCTAGAGTACAGTTAAAATTAATCGCTTAAAGTGGAAGCGATTCTGTCATTGGTGTGAGGTGAATGATGTCCACCCTCTCCAAGCTTCGGTGGAGGATATTCTTCCTTATTTATTATCTCTAGCCAAAACTGGGCTTGTGTTCTCCTCTATCAAGGTTCAGCTCGCTGCGATTTCCAGATTTTTGAAGAGTTCTAACAAACCTTCACTTTGTTCTTCTTCTCTTATCAAACAATTTATAAAAGGTCTCTTGAGTTTTTCCACCAATACGGGCACCATCTCCAGAGTGGGAGTTAAACACACTGTTGGATCAACTAGTGAGAAGACCTTTTGAACCCATGCACAAGGCTGAGCTCAAATTTTTAACATGGAAAGTGGCACTTTTATTTGCTCTTACATCGGCTCGAAGGGTTAGTGAAATTCAAGCTTTCACTATCTCAGATCTCAGAACCCTTTTTGCATTTCTCTAAGGATTACGTAACTCTACGAACAAATCCCAAATTCATCCCTAAAGTACCGTATCCATTTCATTTAAATCAGCCTGTAAAGCTTAACTTTCTTTCCGGATCCAGCTACGCCAGCTGAAAGAGCTTTACACTCACTTGACGTCAAGCGTTGTCTTAAATTCTACTTACAGAAAACTAAGGACATTAGGCGATCCAATCAATTATTAGTTGCCTATGGTCAAGCCACACTTGGGACTGCTGTAACTAAAGCAACTATAGCCAGGTGGCAATTCATTTCTGCCATGACCAAGCCAACAAACCTTTGTGAAGAAGGGACCAAGCGCATTCCAAAAGAACTGTAGCCGCTTCTACTGCACTATTTTCTGTAGTTTCATTGGTAAATATCTATCTGAAATAAACAAGTTCGTGTTAGATTCCCTACCTTAGAATATCCCCAGGCTTCAAACTGGATCCAGAAAGTTTTAGTCACCAGTACCCGTGCGCGTCGGTAGACGTCTGCAGCTCCATGTCAGTCATCGGCGTCGTTATTGCCGGGATGACGTAGTCGGAGTACTTAGACGCTGTTCTCGCGCACTGACATCAGTTCTTCTTTTTTCCGCGCCAGCAAGCGCAGATCCGGGAAGAGGTAATACCCGTAGTCACTTTTTGACTAACTTTTTTGGTCTATTTTGACTATCTTTTTCGAGTCGATTAGACTCCTGGTGCTGGTAAGGATGCCTGGATTTAAACCGTGCTACCCCTGTCACCGTCTGATGTCGGTGACCTACCCCAACCCCCGGTGACTCTACTGTCTCAGGCCGACCACGACGACATGTCGTGCCCAGACAGCCGGGCCTTAACCTCGAAAGCTAGCCGGGAGTGGTCCTGTAAGATTCTCGAGCTCCGGCAGGCAGCTCTGCGCCGCTCGAGATCCCGGTCGAGGAGGAAGTCTAGGGACAGGTCGTGGAGCCACAGCCATCAACGCTCTTCAAGCCAGCACCACTGGTCGGGCTCAATGTCCTCCGGTAAGCTGAGAAGAAGTCGTCAAAGAGGTGACCCCGCTCTGCTTACACCCCTTGCATGACTCTGCCGAGGGTTCGGGTGGCACCACCTGCGCACCTCTGCCGGAGTCACGTCCGGCCCCACACCCTCCGGTCCCTGGGCTTCTCGCGACTCAGTGAGATTCGAGATTTCCTCATGGCCATGAGAGTTCTTTCCGCCGTTGAGGCCCTCTAGTGCGCCTTCAGGCCCGTGGACCCGACTGGGGGCCCTAGCGTGCCGGCGGCTTCGGCCAGTCAGCGACTTCGGTCCTGACGCGGCAGGACCCCTTGGGATCCAGGTCGACCCCAGTCGACCTCACGACTCCCCCGCCTACGGTCCCTCTCCCGTTGCCGTCCTCTGACAACGCCGTCCCTGGTTTCAGCCCCTGGACGGGTCCGATGCAGTCTCCGGCGTCGATGGTTGAGGCCTTCACCTACGAACTGGGATCATCCTTTATTCTGTATGACTGTTTGTTTATCAGAACACGGATGAAGGGGAGGACTGGGAGGGGTCTGAGGACCCTCTGGCACAACAGTGCCAGTTAATTCAGGACTGGGCAGATGAGCTGGGGGAGACCAGTGGTCTTGACTCATCGCCTGGCACTGATTGTATCTCTCCTCCATCTGTGGCTACGGAGGATGTTGCTACATGTGGTGTTGCGTTGGGCAGCCAAGGCCTTGGCTCTTGAGCTCCCTGCTGTGGCCATAAGGACTAATCTCCTCACTGAGGCGCTTCAACCGCCAGTAAGCTCTTCGGAGCCTATGCTGCAGTTCAATGAGGCACTCTCTGATGTTCTGATGGGCACTTGGTCCAGGCCCTCCACAGTTTCCCCAGTGGATCGTAACGTGGCCAGACTCCGGGCCACCCCTGCTTTCTGTCCGTGCACCCCACTCCGAGAGCCTGGTAAATCAGGCCTCTATGTCCCAGACCACATTCCGGTCCCCTCCCCTGGATTGGGAATCCAAAAGGCTAGATCAGTTTGGGATGAAACTGTTCTCAGTCAGTTTGGGGTTGTGGTCAATTAATACTGCACGCCTTTTGTGCTGTTACACCCACTCTGTGGGATATGGTAGCAGAGGTGCTGCCTCAGTATCCGGAGGAGGCCTGAACACTGCTCGCCCAGGCTCTTGCTGAGGGGCGAGATTCGGCACGGTATAATATCAGATGTGGACTTGATACCATGGACTTTCTGGGCAGAGCGATTTCCGCGACGGTGGCGATCCGTTGCCACGCCTGGCTGAGGTCCGCCAATTTTTCGGGGGATGCCCAGAACACGCTGATGGACATGCCCTTTGCCTTTTTGGTGAAAAAGCAGACCGTGCGCTTGAGCGTTTCAAGGACTCCAGGGCTACAGCCAAGTCCTTTGACCTGTCTGGCCAGCACCAGCAGACGTCTGCTTTTCGCCCCTTTCGTGGCCAAGGGAGGGGCGCCCCCACACGTTCGTCCAGCCACAGACCGCAGAACCAACTTCAATGCCGACGTGGTTACTTCCGTGGAGGTGCAGGGGGACAGAGGCCTGGTCAGTCCATATCCAATCCCGCAGCTTCTGCCTCAAAGCAATCCTAGTCAGAGCTTTCAGGCCCATTCAACAGCAGTGGGTGGCAGGATTCGCCATCACCTACTCCACTGGCGTACAATCACTTCGGACAGGTGGGTGCTGCAAATCATCCGAAGGGGCTACTCCCTCCTCTTCGAGGCGATCCCTCCAGCCATGCCACCACAGTACCACTGCATGTCTGGGGATCACGTGCAGCTTCTGCAGGAGGAAGTTACGGCCCTCTTGGCCAAGGAGGCCATCGAGCGCGTTCCTGGGCCAGAAGTAGGACGTGGTTGCTACTCCCACTAATTTCTGGTACCCAAGAAGGGCAAAGGGGGCCTACGCCCTATCTTGGATCTATGGAACGTCAACGGCGTCCTCCGGAAGGAGAAGTTTAAAATGCTGACTCTGGCTCAGGTCTTAGCTGCCCTGGACTCAGGAGACTGGATGGTAGCGTTGGACTTGCAGGACGCTTATTTCATCATCCCTGTCCTGTCGGCCCACCGGCGCTACCTGCGGTTTATGGTAGGCCATGAGCACTTTCAGTTTACCGTTCTCCCCTTCGGCCTTACCAGCGCACCACGGGTGTTCACGAAAGTGATGGCGGTGTTCGCAGATCATCTGCGCAGGTTAGGGGTTTCAGTCTTCCCCTACCTCGGCGACTGGTTGTTGAAGGCGGGCTCACCCCAGACAGTAGCCAGCCACCATATATCACACTAACGTAGATTGGGGGTCAGAAGGGAAAGTTTATAGACCAGTGGTTGTGTGTTCTCTCATACAGACTTACAAATACCAAAAACACACCTATAGTCATATGCATTTTAATGGATGCCGATTATGCAAAATAGCCTTGATATCTCTCGAAACTACAAAGCTTGTGAGCTGAAAGGGGAAGACATCCCTTAAGGATAAGAACCCTCTCACCTCCGGGGGCGAGCTCCTGTACGAGCAGAGGTACCGACGGATAGCACGGGGCCTCCCTCCAGAGAAGCCTGCCTGGTACAGGTGAGGCAGGACTATCCTACAGTTGAGGATACCTGGGTATAATCCTGAAGAAAGAAATACAGGAATACCGGTGTTGTATAATCTTTATTTTCTTTATCACATAGTTGCAGCAGCAATAGCACATCTATACCTGGTCCTGAAGAAAGCCACTGATACACAGATTGATCAATAGGCTGAAACATGTCAAGTCAAGTCAAGTGATTTATATAGCGCGCTACATACCCAGAGGGTCTCAAGGCGCTTAAGGAGGGGTGGGGAGGTACTTGTCAAATATCCACGTTTTAATTTATTTATTTATTTTTGTAATTTATTGAGCGCGGCGAATACCCGTGGGCGTCTCGGCGCTAATTGATTCCATTAAATTCCCTCATCGCTCATAGCAGGCTGTGTTGGACTACTGGTCGAATAGCCAGGTTTTCAATAACTTTCGAAATTGCATAAGTGAAGGAGAGGTCTTGATGCAGAGTGGCAAGGAGTTCCAAAGCTTTGAAGCCGCCACTAGAAAGCGACGGTCTCCCCAAGATACTGTCTTGGATCGAGGAACCACTAGATGATTCAGAGTGGTGGATCGAAGCATTCTGGTTGCAACTCCAGTGCTTTTCCTTGGATTCCGATGTTTCTGAGGCGCTGTAGAAGGGTGCTATGGCAGACTGTGTCAAAGGCTGCGGAGAGGTCGAGGAGGATGAGGGCGACTGTGTCTCCATTGTCCAGTAGAGTTCGAATGTCGTCAGTTGCTGCGATGAGGGCGGTCTCAGTGCTGTGTTTTGCTCGGAAGCCGGACTGTGAGGAGTCGAGGGATTTGTTGGCTTCGAGGAAGGCGGCGAGCTGGTTGTTGACAGCTTTCTCGATGACTTTGGCCGGGAATGGGAGGAGCGAGATAGGGCGGTAATTTTTGAGTTCGGTGGAGTCCGCTGTGGGTTTTTTCAGAAGGGCGCAGAGTTCAGCGTGTTTCCAGCTTTCCGGGAAGGTGGCGGATTTGAAGGAGCAGTTGATGACGTCTCGGAGGTGCGGTGCTATGATGGAGTCTGCTTTGTTGAAGATGTGGTGAGGGCATGGGTCTGTGGGGGATCCTGAGTGGATGGAGTTCATCAGGCGGATGGTGTCCTCAGTGGAGATTGTGTTCCAGTCATTAAGGATGTTTGAGGGGGGTGAAGGTCCAGCAGATGGTTGGGTGGGTTGGTCTCCGGGTTGGTTGTCGAAGCTGTTGTGGATGTCTGCAATTTTGTTGTGGAAGAATGAGGCTAGGGAGTCGCAGAGGGCTTGAGAGGGGGTGATGTCGTTAGAGTTGGCCGAGGGATTGGTAAATTCCTTGACGATGTTGAAAAGTTCCTTGCTGTTGTGGGCGTTGTTATCTAGTCGTTCCTTGAAGGCGGTTTTCTTGGCCTTTCGGATCAGTTGATGGTGTATGCGGGTGGCGTTTTTGAAGGCGTCCTTGGTGCTGGTGGTTGGGTCTTTTTTCCAGGCCTTCTCAAGGGAGCGGCAGAGTTTCTTGGATTTCTTAAGATCAACGTTGAACCATGAGGCCTTCTTGCTGCTGAGTTTGCTTAGTCGTTTTTTCAGTGGTGCTAGGATGTCGGCGCTGTTGGATAGCCATAGGGTGAGGTTGGTGGCGGCTTGGTCGGGGTTTGAGGAGTGGGCTGGGGGGTTTAGAAGAAGCGATGAGGAGATCTGGTCGATGGTGATTTTGTTCCAGTTTCTTTGCAGAGTTGGTTGGGGGTGGATTTTGGGTTTGGGCTTGTTGTAGGTAAAGTGAACGCAGCTGTGGTCAGTCCAAAGGAGATTCGTGGTGTGGCTGAAGGAGACATGATTGCTGGAGGTGAAGATAAGGTCGAGGGTGTGGCCTGCGATGTGGGTGGGGGAAGTGACCAGTTGTTTAAGTCCGAGGTTGGCGAGGTTGTCCAGCAGGGTGGTGGAGTTGCGGTCGTTGTTCTTTTCAAGGTGAAAGTTGAGGTCTCCAAGAAGGATGTAATCTTTGGAGGGGAGCGCGTTGAGTGATGAAGTCCGTGATGTCCTCACTAAATTGTGCGCGGGGTCCTGGAGGCCTGTAGAGGATGGTGCCTCTGAGTGTGGTCTTGGGGTCGATGTGGATCTGGAAGTGAAGGTGTTCAGAGTTGGCGAGGTTGACGTCAGAGCTGGTTGAGATTAGGATGGATTTCTTATGGACGATAGCGATTCCTCCTCCTGTGTGGCCGGTACGGTCCTTGCGTATGATCTTATAATCTTCTGGGATGGCAATGGTGATGTCTGGGGCGGAGGAGGCGTTCATCCATGTTTCAGTAAGGAAGGCGACGTCCGGAGAGATGGTGTCTAGTAGATTCCATAGGTCAATGGCGTGCCTGTGGACCGATCGGATGTTGAGCAAGATGCATTGTAGGTGGTTGGTGTCGGGAATCTGAGGTGTGATCGTAGCGGAGTGGTTGACGGTGCAGAAGAATTTGCAGGAGTAGCATGAGAAAGGTCCATGGGTGTGTCCAGGAGCGGCTTGGACGCAGTTTGGGGAACAGCGGGGGTTAAGGGCTAGGAGGGTGGTGGCATCGTAGGTAATGCGGGAGGGCGGGGAATTGCGAGGGCCAGGGGGTATGGCACTGGGCGCGGTCCAGGCGCGGACGGGCGTAGACAGGCTTACCTTTGGCGCACCTTCGGCGCGACTGGGGCGCGAACGCTGCGCGCGGGAACTACTGTCATATATGGATAGTGGAGGGGGAGGGGCGAGGGCGGCTCAGCTGGGAGGCGGGGCGGGCTACAGACGACAACAACAAACAAAATGGAGGCGGAGGGGGGAGCACAGCAAACGCGCAAACAGAGTGAAATCGGCAGAAATAACAAACGTGCAAGTAAAGCTAAGCGGCGATCAGGCAGATAACAGGCAGAAATAATAACGCAGTAATGCATACAAAGCGGCACAACGCGCAAACAGGGTGAAATCAGCAATTTATACTATTTAAAGTGCAAGTAAAGCTAGGCGGCGATCAGGCAAACAGCAGGCAACAAATAATAATGCAGTTATTGGATGCAAAGCGCTACAACGATACCAAATGTCTCAGAGGGACACTGGGGAGCGACCACTCAGCTCGAGGGAGAGGAGCGAGGTCTATTCTCCACCGAAGAGAACGCACAATGTCATCAGTTCTGCGTGTTGGTATTTCCAAGGCGGCGCTCGCTCGGAGACGCTTTTCGTCGCGAGTGGAGTTGTGGTCTGTTGTATGCATTTCCGCCTATACCACTTCTGCCCAGAGTGCTGAAGAAAATCAAGCGTGACCGGGCACAAGTCATCCTTGTGGCTCTGGACTGGGCACGAAGGTACTGGTATCCCGAGCTACTCAGCATGTCAGTCGATCCCCCGGTTCATCTGCCTCTTCAGGAGGAACTAATGTTGCAGCAGCAGGGGTTGGTCTTCCACCCGAACCTGTCCAGTCTCACCTCCATGCTTGGAGATTGAGCGGCGACAGTTTAGGCCATTTGACGGACCATCTCACGGTGGATCATCTTGTGTATCCAGGCGTGTTACGCCTTTTTTTTATTTTTATATATTTTTATTTTTCAAATTAGTCACACTTAATACATTATACATTATTCATCATTAATTAAGTTTCCATTAATTCATGTCAACCAAAGATATACAGATATATATTATTCAATAGATTTCATTATTTTATACAAAATTATATAAATCAAAATAACCACTCATCCTAATCCCTAACATGTCCTTATGGGGTCCCATATTCTCAAACCCATCATTCTCCCTCTCTTCCCTTTTCGGGCATATATATTCTTCTCTATATTGTATGATGCTAATAAATTAGCCAGCCAACACTGCATTGTAGGTGGAATCTTATCCAACCAGGCCCTAGCTATTATTAGCCTGTATACTGACATTGCCACGAAAAAAAATTCCTGCTGCACACCATC
The DNA here is from genome assembly GCF_964263255.1 of Lissotriton vulgaris. NCBI lineage: Eukaryota > Metazoa > Chordata > Amphibia > Caudata > Salamandridae > Lissotriton > Lissotriton vulgaris. The sequence goes on along the minus strand of NC_141700.1, from coordinate 772,397,892 downwards.
ATTATCCCAGCCAACCCCTAATAAGATCCAAGACGGAGTGAGCTTAATTCGGATCCCTAGTGTACTACCCAGAAACCCCTCAATATCTCTGAGCAGCGTATGGAGTTGCGGGCAGGTGGCAAATGTGTGTATATCGTCAGCTTCGGCGGCATTGCATCTCGAACAGGTAGGTCCCGTAGTGCCTCCCCATTGTGCTATCCTATCTGGAATAAAATATAGCAAATATATAGCTTTATAATGCTGAGATTGAAGGGAAGATGCACACAGTATTGATCGACCTAAATCTAACATCGTCAAAGAATTTACCAACCCCTCAGCCAACTCCAACGACATCACCCCCTCTCAAGCCCTCTGCGACTCCCTAGCTTCGTTCTTCCACAACAAAATCGCAGACATCCACAACAGCTTCGACAACCAACCCGGAGACCAACCCACCCAACCTTCTGCCGTACCTTCACCCCCCTTGAACATCCATAACGACTGGAACCCAATCTCCACTGAGGACACCATCCGCCTGATGAACTCCATCCACTCAGGATCCCCCACAGACCCATGCCCTCACCACATTTTCAACAAAGCAGATTCCATCATAGCACCACACCTCCAAGACGTCATCAACTGCTCCCTCAACTCCGCCACCTTCCCGGAAAGCTGGAAACACGCTGAACTTGGCGCCCTTCTGAAAAAACCTACAGCTGACCCCACCGAACTCAAAAACCACCGCCCCATCTCGCTCCTTCCATTCCCAGCCAAAGTCATCGAGAAAGCGGTCAACAACCAGCTCGCCGCCTTCCTCGAAACCAACAAATCCCTCGACCCCTCACAGTCCGGCTTCCGAGCCAAACACAGCACGGAGACCGCCCTCATCGCAGCAACAGACGACATTCGAACTCTAATGGACAATGGAGACACAGTCGCCCTCATCCTCCTTGACCTCTCCGCAGCCTTCGACACAGTCTGCCATGGCACCCTTCTACAGCGCCTGAGAAACATCGGAATCCAAGGAAAAGCACTGGAATGGATCACCTCGTTCCTCACCGGAAGAATCCAGAGAGTCCGCCTCCCACCATTCAAGTCAGAGGCCACAGAAGTTATCTGCGGCGTACCACAACGATCCTCACTCAGCCCCACCCTCTTCAACGTATACATGAGCCCCCTCGCGACCATCGCACGCCAACACAACCTCAACATCATCTCCTATGCTGACGACACTAAACTGATCCTCTCACTCACCAAAGACCCTAACACCGCCAAAACCAACCTACATGAAGGAATGAAAGAAGTAGCCGAGTGGATGAAGCATAGCCGTCTGAAACTGAACTCAGACAAAACAGAAGTCCTTATCTTAGGTACCTCCCCCTCTGCCTGGGATGACTCTTGGTGGCCAGAGGCCCTTGGAAAAGCACCCATCCCGACGGACCACGCACGGAACCTGGGCGTCATCCTGGACTCCTCACTCTCGATGACCAGACAGGTCAGCGCCGTCTCATCATCTTGCTTCAACATTCTTCGCATGCTCAAAAAAACATTTCGCTGGATTCCCACCGAAACCAGAAAAACGGTCACCCATGCACTGGTTACAAGCCGCCTGGACTACGGAAACAACTTATACGCCGGTACCACCGCAAAACTCCAGAAAAAACTCCAACGCATCCAGAACGCATCAGCCAGACTCGTACTAGACATCCCGCGTAAAGACCACATCTCCAGTCACCTGAAAAACCTCCACTGGCTCCCCGTCAATAAGAGGATTACTTTCCTCCTCCTAACCCACGCACACAAAGCACTTTACGAACTTGGACCCGATTGCCTCAACACACGACTTTCCTTCTACACCCCCCCCCGCCAGCTACGATCCTCCAACCAAGCCCTTGCCACCGTACCTCGCATCAACAAAACCACCATGGGAGGTAAAACCTGGAACTCACTCCCCACTCACCTTCGTCTCACTCGGAACCACCTAGCATTCAGAAAGCAACTTAAAACTTGGATATTCGACAAGTAATTCCCCACCCTCCATCAAGCGCCTTGAGACCCTCTGGGTATGTAGCGCGCTATATAAATCTTTTGACTTTGACTGAAACCAGCCTATTTCTCCACTTATTTTCTCCGCCCATTTATTACTATATTTTTCTAAATCAGTTTTCTCTTTTGCCAGACTTAGAGCGTATCGAACGATCTCCTGCTATTCCTATTTTCTCCAAAATGTCATTCTTATGAAACCCCCGTGGTCCTCCTAGTTTATTAATTAGATAGCTCCTGATCTGGAGGTACTTAAAGAAATCTCTATTGCTCAGATCATATTTATTTCTAAGATCCATAAACTGTACCAGCCCCTCCGGTTTCAGTATATCTCCAATTTGTACAATCCCTCTTTCCGCCCAGTTCAGCATAATTTGGTCTCCGAATATTTCCAAAGGGAATGACTTATTTTTATAGTCTTACATACCGATTATATCTCCCCAATTTAAACTTTTTCAGAAACTCATTCCATATTTTAACAGCAGCCAGAATAGTCTTAAACCTCGTTCTTTCAAAGTATCCATAATCTATACAATTTATAAACCAATTTCCCGCATCCACCCCTACTACTGCTCTGTATATTTTCGTAGAAAAATTATTAACCCTTGGATCACAGTCATTTCCACCTATCAATCCCTGCATATATTGCAGGGCAGCTGCCATATAGTAAAGTCTGAAATCCGGAGCACCCCACCCACCCCTCTCTCTAGGTAGGGACATAAACCTATACGCTCTGCGCGTTTTGCCCTGTGCCCAAATAAACCTATTACAAATGGCCTCCAGAGTGTTAAACCAACTAACCACAAAGAATAAAGGGATTGATTTAAAAAAGTAAAGAAACTTGGGAAGGATTATCATCTTTATTACATTGGTACACTCCACCAGTGACAAATGTAAATTATTCATTCTCTACAGATCCCCTTTTACTTGTGACATTAACGGGGTCATATTATTACCCACAACCTGATCTAAATTTGCTGATATTGCCAGCCCCAAATAAATTGCTGAGTTAACAACTCTATCATCATTACAGTTCACCTAGCTATTCTCAACAATCTGTGTTTTACATCTATTCAGACTGTAACCAGAAACCTGTCCAAAATTCTGAGCCTCCTCTTCCGTCACCCTGATTGCATCTCTGGGATTGGGTGTCAATATAGCCACGTCATCCGCGTACGCCAGTGTTTTTACCCTACAGCCATTTATACTCATTGCCGGTATGCCTGGATTTCTCTTCAATCTGCGCAGATAGGGATCCAGATAGAACGCAAATAGTAGGGGAGATGAAGGACAACCCTGCCTTGTCCCTCTACTAATTCTAACAGCTTCCAAATGTCCTCTATTAACTCTGATCTTAGCCGTTGGATTTGTATAAAGAGTTTGTATAGCTCTTATGAAGCCTTCACCTATTCAGCTCCACCTCATTACCGACCATAAAAACCCCCAGGAGACCCTGTCAAACGCCTTTTCAGTGTCCAAAAATAGCGCTGCCATAGGGTCTCCTAGGGTATTTGCTGCATCAAACATTGTTATTACCTGTCTTATGTGCTGTGTTGTTCATTTTCCCGGGATGAAACCATGTTGGGAGGGACAGACCAGACTTTCTACAACCCTTGATAATATTTTAGCCAACATCTTGGAATAAATCTTTACGTCTGAGTTCATCAATGTAATTGGTCGGTATGAACCTAGGGTGGTCATTGGTTTCCCTTTCTTTGCAATTACTATGTCAGCTCCTCCCCAGGATTCCGGTATTGACTCTCCCTTCTGTGCCAATAGCATTATATTAAACATATCCCCCAATAGAATTGTTTGGAATGTTTTAAAAAAACTCCAGTGCTATCTGATCCGGACCGGCAGCCTTCCCTGAGGGTAGATTACCTACTGCTGCAACAAACTCCTCTAACTGGAATGCTGTTTCTAATTGAGCCTTATACTCTAGTAATAGCTTTGAAGGGAGTACTTCACCCAGATAGCTTTCTACAGCCTCCATACCCGCTGTATTATCTGCATCATAAAGATCTGAATAGTATTGCCTAAATACTTCCCTTATCTGATCTGGTTCTTGAACCATATTTCCTTGTGCATCTATGATCTCCCGAATATCTGCTGCCGCTCCTTTCTGTCTAGTCCGAACAGCTAAAATGTGACCCACACGTTCACTAAGCTCGTAAACACTCTCCTTCCTTGCCAGGTACTTTTCTATTGTTTTCTTAGCAATCCTTTCTGCTGCCTCGGCCCTGAGTGCTATACCTTTAAGCAGTATCTGATCTAGCGGGGAGTGTTGTCTAATAGCCCATCTTCAATTCTCGAGATGTTTCTATGCATCTTTTCTACCTTCAGCTTTTCCCTCCTTTGTTTCGAAACGACATAGCTCATTGTCTCCCCTCTCACCCCAGCCTTAAAGGTGTCCCAGACTACTCCTGGCGGTGCTGTATCTCTATTTATATCCCAAAAGCTCGTAATCCAATTTGTCAGTTTTTCTATATTCCTGATCCTGCAGCAAAGCCCTTTCAAACGTCCATTGTATCTCTTTCCTTTGAACTTGACCCAATTTAACTGTTAATACTAACGGGCTATGATCTGATATGATACATGGGTGTTTTCCTATTCCTGAACCTGTTACCAAACTATTTGAGATTAAAAAATAATCCAACCTAACTAAGACCTGATGCGGGGCTGAAAAGAAAGTAATACCGTCCAAATTCGGATGCCATTTCATCCATGGATCTATCAAAGCATTATTTAACACCATCTCCGTCAAAGCTCTATGGGTTTTTTCTTTCTACCTCGCATTCTCGCAGCCAAGGAATGGAATACCCTTCCTATGAACATCAGACAGGAAAAAAGTGAAACATTCTTTAGGAAACATCTAAAAACATATCTTTTCACCACTTAAACTGTCTGATGCTCTGCTCCATACAAGCAACACTCTTCTCCATAGCGCGGGGACACGTCGAGAGACGTCACCAGGCGCTCTATAAGCTCCTATAATAATAATAATAATACTGGGTTCCCGGTTGTACAAATGAACTAACTGAGTCATGCAAATTGAAGTCACCACCCCATATGATTGGTTCCGACCATTGTGCCAACTCCACCTCCAGATACTGAAAGATATCCGGATCATCCTCGGTGGACCCATAAACTGAAACCAACGTAATTGTCTCCCCTTTAAATACTAATTCCAACATTACCCACCTTCCCTATTGATCTTCTTTTTTCCTCTTTACCTCTGTGTCTTTCTTTCTACCCAACACTACCACCCCTCTAGTTTTTGTCCCTTGGTTAGTTTTTGCCAAGACCGCAAACCCCAATTGTTCCATAAGGTATGCCTTATTGCCTTCTATGTGCGTCTCTTGCAAACAGATCAGGTCTAATTTCAAAGTATTCAATAGCGCAGCGACTATGTCTTTTATTTATATCGTTCAAACCGCGTACATTCATTGAGGCTATTCTACATGACATTGGGGTTGATTCTGTAACCAATAAGTACCCCTACTAATCTGTTCGATAGCAGGTGTAGATATGGATGTTGTGTATATCTGTATATCTTGTACATATGTCATAATTTTTCCTTTCCCAGTGTGCTGCGCCAATTTTAAATCATCAAACCCTCGTGACCCTTTTCTACCCCCCTCGGCCATTCCCGCCCTCCCCCCACACCCCCCTACAGCCAAATAGGTTGTGCGACCTATGTGTGGCTGCGTCAAATTGTGCATGTCGCGTCCCTCTCCTGCTTCATTCCAACTAACATTGTGCTGTGTTGCTTCATTTTAGATTTACCCCCTACAATCCCAAAAATCAGTGCTGAAAAGATATCCATGAGCACTCAGCCCATTCAATTAGCCCATTCATCCCTTCCCCTGATCCGCTTTCTGATCCCTAATCTGTTCTAAAAAGTGCTGGGCTTTAATCTGAGGCGAACATCCAAGCTTTCCCTTTTACCACTACCTTGAGTCTTGAGGGATTGAGAAGGTATGCTTCTGCCCCTAGGGCCTGAAAGGGTGCTATCATTTGCCTCAATTTCCATCTACGCTCAACCGTGATGTGGCAGAAGTCAGGCCTCGTGAAAAATGTAATACCTTTAAATGATAGTCTACTGTCGGGTCTTGCTTTATCTATAATCTCTTGCCTTAACGAAAAATTTCCTATGTTGACAATTGCCCTAGGTAGCACACCCTGGCCTCCAGTAGCCTGCCCTTTATTATTATTATTATTATTATTATTATTGCATTTATTGAGCGCACAGCTACCCGGAGGTTTCCCGGCGCTTGCCCTGGGAACCGGTCCTGGCTTTTCCCTGTGAGATAGCCCCTACAGTGCATCTCCAAGGTGAAAGCCAGGCATCCCGCCGCAGGGGGGCCGTTGTGGAGATTAAGCAAGCTTAATGCCCAGAGTTGCAGAGTGAGAACCCATGATTTGAGCAGGCACCGAAGCGAGAATTATCGAGTCCGTGGACATTTGAGCTCAAGACCCTGCCGCGTTGGGAATTGAACCCTGGTCCTGGGTCTGACCTCAGCTTCCGGGTCTGCCTGCTCTACACCGTGAGCCACACTTCTCCACAAACACAAAAGGGAACTGATGTGCCCTCTGCACCTCCCTTTCCCATTGCCACTGGGATTTTGGAAAGGCCCCCTTTAATAGGTCCACAACAAACTGCCTTACATCCTGCCCTTCTGCCACACCCAGAATTCTGACATTGTTCCGTCTTTGTCTGTTCTCAAAATCTTCCATCTTCCAGCGTAGGTCTTCCGCCATCTTTTCATGTTCAGTTTTAAAAGATTGCCAGCTCCCAACATCATCCTCCAATTTTCCTGTACGTTCTTCTACCTCTGTTACTCTGTCCACTACTTCTTTATACAATTTGTTAACTTTTCTAAGGGATCTTTGAATTTTCTTAGTGTCTTGTCTTGCTCTGCGGCTGTCCGCCCTTGCTTCAGCTTGCATTTGTTTAAGTGTAGTGAATAGAATTCCAAAAGAGTCACTGGGAGCGGGACCTCCAGTTGCCCCAATATCTTGATATTCCTGTGAAGTAGCCGAATAATCCCATTCTAAGCGTCTTTCAGGGTGAGATGGAGATCCTGAAACCCCTCTCCTTGATCTAGGCATTTTTTTTCGTTGCGTGGATTCTTTTCCAGAGGTATCGGATCTTGAATCTGAACCCTCCTCCTCCTCCTCCACTGGGCTCTCTGAGGCTGTGGACTCCGATTCTGTGTCTTCATGTACAGAGAAAAAATATTCCCCCTTTATTGATGCACCTTCACCCCATTCTTTTATGTTTATGTTCTTATCCCGGGTTCTCTCAGGAACCTCCTTACCAGTCATTCTGTCTCTACTGCACCAAGCATTGTTTGTCTGTTTTGTATGTTTATCCGAATTCATCTCAGCTTCCATTAATAGTAAAGCCCCCAGCATATCAGCACTCTCCGGGACGGGTCGCCCCCAGAGACTTTTCAGGTTTGCCAGTGCTTGGATCAGCGCTCTGTGTGGCCGCGATGGCCGTTTTTTTCACCGTTGGTAGATCTTTAATTTCTTTTCTTTTATCCAGTTTAGCGCTCCGAAGGGGCATTTTGTAGATCGACTCTAGATTCTTTTTGTCGTCCACTCTTCCAGCCCAGCGTGGAAGCTTCTCACTCGGCCAGTCCCAATTTAGTCCATTCCTGGCAAGTTGTTTTACTAATCGTATGTACACATTTAGTCCTTGCTGCCACCAGCGTTCACCAGCCATTTAGCCATTAAATTCCACAGCGTTTAGGCTCCCTAGACCAGCACTCACAGGAGAGGAAAATAGTGCGACTTCTCAGCACAACTCCTCAGCGGCCATCTTGCCCCCTGATCAAGGCGTGTTACTCCTTGGCTAAGAAGGAACCCCCTGTTGGGCTGAGGGCTCATTCCACTCTGGCCACGGCAACTACTACTGCCCTGGGCCGGGTAGTGCCCCTACAGGACATTTGCCAGGCAGCTACGTGGGCCTCGCTGCACACGTTTGCAAGACACTATTGCCTGGACAGCCAAGTCCGGAGGGATGGCTTCTTTGGCCGTTCCGTCCTCCAGGACTTTCTGGTGTGATTATTGGTTCGAAGACCCACCACCGGGGTTGGTAATGCTGGGGTATCTATTCTAAGGTAAGGAATCTATCACTAACGTGTCTCTTTCAGATGCACAAGTTACTACTTGTGTCACGATATATCTGTAAGAGACATTAGTTAGTGATAGATTCCTTACCGACCCACCCATCCTCCCCGTTCTGCAAACCGATATCTAGGGTTAAGGTCATCTCCTTTCAGGGCCCTAGTTTCAAGGCACCAGTGTTGGTTTTTAGCATAGCTCTGCGTTTCTGGCGCAGAAAAGCTGTGTCTAAGAACTGACGTCCGCAAGCTGAGGCGGCGTCTAAGTACTCTGACGTCATCACGGGGCCCACGACGCCGGACACGGAGCCGCAGACTACGCCTACCGATGCGCAAGGGTACTGCTACGCAAAAGTTTCCGGATCCAGTCTGACGCCTGGGGATATTCTAAGGTAAGGAATCTATCACTAACTAGTGTCTCTTACAGATATATCGTTACACAAGTAGTAACTTGTGCATCTAGGAGCCATTCTTAACACTCACTTGGCTCTAGCATATCCCAATACAGCCAGGATTCAGTTTTCATAGATACTGTTACAACAGTTTCAAGTCAACCAGTATCTCTCAGCAAGAACATTCATGCAGTTACTATGGATGATGGCATCATGCATCAAAATAGTGCCTCATGCAAGACTAAACATGCGCCCTCTAAAAAGAATGCATTGCACGTCCGTGCAATCAAGCACAAGGTCAGCTAACATATCTTGTGTTGGTAGACAGCCGCACTCATCGCTCTCTGCAGTGGTGGAGCACACAAAATTTGTCAAAAGGGTAGCCTTTTATCGACCCTATTTCACAAGTTGTTCTGAAAGCAGTTTAAATAGTGTTGAAAGCCTTTCTACCTCACCCTGCAAAGAAAGTTGTCTTAATCCGGGTGGAGAATATGACAATGTACTATATACAAAAAAAGTGGACACACTCTCAGACTGTCCCACCTCTCTGACAATTTGGCGTTGGGCATTTCATCACTAAATCTATCTACTAGCAGAGCACTTTCCAGGCACAGACAACTTTTTTGTTAATCTCCTCGGCAGAAAGAAACAACAAATACGCAAATGGGAACTACACCCACAGGTTCTGCTTCTGTATTTTTAAAAATGGGGATTTCCACAAATAAACCTCTTTGCCACAGAACAGAACTCAATGCCCAGACTTCGCCTCCTGGTTCCCACACCCTCTATCCAAAGGCAATGCTCTATGCCCTATGGATGAATTGGTCTGAAATGTTTCTTTACACTTCTCCGCCTCTTCCTCTCCTTCCATTTCTAGTTCGGAAACTCAGGCAGACATCTCACACTGATTCTCGTAGATCGTAGGTGGGCTCAGCAACCATGGGTCACCACACTGTTGGAACGGTCAGTGGATCCACAAAAGAAGCTTCACTTAACTTCAAATTCTCTCACAGAACCATAGAAAAATCAGGCATTCAAATCATAAAGACCTCAACCTTGAGATTTGGCTCCTGAAGTTGGAGTTAGGTTACCTAAACCTACCACCAGAGTGTATTATAATTCTTAAAGAAGCAAGAAGACCTACCACTAGAGCGTTATACAGCAAAGTGGAAAAGATTTTTTGTATATTGTAATAACTCAATTGATCCGCTTGAGGCGTCTATACTAAACATTGTTATCTTTTGCATCTACAACAGCCTACACATCTATTCAAGACACCTTGCAGCAGTAGCAGCAGGTCTTCATAACAGGCAACATTCATCTTTATTTAAAGTACCTGTGATCAAATCTTTTATGGAAGCCTTAAAAGAATACCACCCAGAGTACCAGGTGCATATGCCTGAACCTTAACAATGTTCTTAAAAGATTTATGGACCCACCATTTGAACTGTTTCACAATTGTTCACTACAATTTCTTTCACTAAAAGTTGCCTTCTTAATAGCTATTACTTCACTAAGACAAGTTAGTGAGCTACAGGCATTAGCCTTAGAAGAACCCTTTCAACTGCATAAAGATAGGATAGTTCGAACATATCCAAATTTTCTTCCAAAGGTTGTCTCTGCTTTTCACATCAACCAATCAGCTGTTACCTGTATTCTTTCCTCAACCTGATTCTGTAGCATAGAGGGCTCTGAACACACTTGATGTCAAGAGCTTTATTGTAGTACATTGATAAGACAAAAGATTTTCGCAAAGCAAATTAACTTTTTGTTGCTTTTGCTCCACCTTATAAAGGAAAGCCAATCTCAATCTGGCATTTTGAGATGGATTGTCAAATGTATTCCAACTTGATACATTAAAGCGAAAAGAACTCTTAACAGTACCTCCTAGAGCACATTCTACTTGCAAAATCGGGGCATCTCTGGCCTTTATAGGTCCATTCCCGTAGCTGATAAATGTAAGGCAGCTACATAGTGTACGCCACACACATTTACAAAGCACTATTGTGTAGATGTGTTATCACGTCAACAGGCTAATGTCGTACAGGCAGCACTAAAAACACTTTCAAACAACTGCAACACCCACTGGTTATCCGCCGCTTTTGGAGGGTACTGCTATATAGTCTATGCAAAACATGTGTATCTACAGCACACATGCCGCTCGTGAACTTCAATAGAGTGTGGACTTTGTTTGTGGCCGTACCTGGGGCACTTTTGCACTGCGGAGCCCTTTGCGGAGCCTTTCCTGTGACCTGGGAGCACACCAGCTCGGTCACCATCGCTGTTCCGTTGCTGGGGGAGAGCCACAAACGTCACCTGCCTAGGGAGCGGGACTGCGAGGACCAGAAGTGCTTGCGCCGTACACCGCGCGCACCTGGTTCCTCTTCCCGCCCCCTCCTCCCTCCGACCTTCCTGCGGGCTTTAAGACTCCTCGCGGCCCCCGCTGGCGCGGTTGCCGCTCGTGAACTTCAATAGAGTGTGGACTTTGTTTGTGGCCGTACCTGGGGCACTTTTGCACTGCGGAGCCCTTTGCGGAGCCTTTCCTGTGACCAGGGAGCACACCAGCTCGGTCACCATCGCTGTTCCGTTGCTGGGGGAGAGCCACAAACGTCACCTGCCTAGGGAGCGGGACTGCGAGGACCAGAAGTGCTTGCGCCGTCCACCGCGCGCACCTGGTTCCTCTTCCCGCCCCCTCCTCTCCTCCTCCATTTTAACTCCGCCCGAACGCGAACGCGGGACGCGCGCGGGCGAAGACCGGGCCGTTTGAGGCCGTTTGAGGACAAAGAGGACTGGCCTGGCCCACCCCCCTTGGTTCGAGTTTACTGGCTTGCCTACTGTCATTATTAAGCACATTGTCGGTACTGTAATTCAGACTTACCATGAGCACACGGGGTAGTCGCAGTAAAACTGCAATGGGGCTGAGTAAGGCCAGCGGGACATGGGATGATTTTCTTGTGAAGACTAACTTGGCAATTGACGCTGAAATCACTAAAATGCAGAAGAGGGTGTCAGTTGAGCTTGATGCTGCACGTAGGCTTTCACAGACCTTTGCCCATTCTAAAAAATCTTCTCTGGGGAAAATTGCGTCTGCTGCATCACCACAACATGCTTCTTGCCCACCCTCACTGTTAATTAGTGCTGATGTTCACCATGTTCCCCTTTCTCTTTCCCTTCCATTAGAGCCTATACCCACTTTAACTGCCGTGCCCCCTAAAACTTCTGAGGGAACCGTGCCCATTGGACCTGGGACTGCCATTATTTTGCCTGACAGTCCTGACCCCCCTCCCCCTGCAGCGAAAAATAAAAATAAAGATGGGCCAACTCTAAAAAAGAAAAGCAATGCGAGGTCTGCCTACGCTCGCAAAAAAGCCAAAATTGCAAGGTTGCAGTTCTTTAACAATAGGTGAACACTACCCACCACGGGGAGACCATAGAAGTGCCAAACTTGGATAGCCACCTAATAGGGGCGGGCAAGGAACACAGCAACCTTAACGCGGTCCCTGATCCTATTTTAGGGCCTTTCACCACACACGGCGAGAAACTCCTAGAGGGAGGGCAAAGTGAGCCAGGGAGGGACAGAGACAAGGGGGGTGATGACGAAGATTTTCTTAAAACAGTTTGGGTCACATTAAAACAGTTACTGTCACCTTTGGAACTCAGACTTTCACGTATTGAGAATAATCTTTTAGAGATGGATAAGACCTTAGTCTCCCTGGCCACTCTTAGCCTAAAGCAACTGGAAGCAAATTTTCCTCGTATTGCTGAAGGTACTCCCCACGATGGTGATGATGGTATCCATCCGGCTCCAGTAACTGACGTTAGCTCCCCTGCCCCTGAAATGGTCCCCCCTGTCTTGCCTCCACCCCCACCTAAACCTACCCCAATACCCAAATCCCGGTCTAAGCCAAATGTTCCAGTACCCTCAATACCAGTGACAAAAGGCCCTGAGAACCTGACTTTACCCAAACCAGTCCCCAAGGTTGCCCACAAGCCCAATAAGATTAATATGCCTCCTACTGCGTGTATAGCCAATCAGTACCATGGTGGCCGAACTTTCGTGGGGGTTATATTGATCTCCCTCCTGACGCCGGACCCTATGTCGTTGTACTGGCTGGTGTACCAGCACTTGACCCACATTCCATGGAGACCCAGTGGTCCCTAAAGAATAAGGTGATTCACTGGCTTAATGTCAATGGGCAGCTTCCTAACACTCTTAGGAGCAGGGTTCTAATGGTTAGGAGAGTGCCATGGGTGGGTCGTACACATAAATCCATCCCTGGCGACTGCATAGTGGTTTCATTTGCAGACCCCCACACAGCCCAACATATCATTTCATGGGATTCAGGTGATATGACCAATCTATTGTCATCAGACCCCTTACTTTTTTCTATCCTCCAAAACAGACTGTTGAGCCACCTGGGGCTTGGTCAATAGTTCACAATCGCAGATGGAAAGGACACGGGGATGGTTGTCAACCCATTAACAACTGGTGGGAAGGAGCGTCTACTATGAATCGGTTTGAGTGTCTGGATCAGGTGGATTGACTGGGAATGAGTGTTGCTTCAATCCCTACCAATCCTCATAATCCCCCAATGGAGACTGACTCGAGAGAAAAATCAATGCCTAGATCCCAAGTTCCAAGTCACATTGGGCTAGACCTAAACTCCCCTGAACAGCACGCTCTTACTGCCCAGGTTACACGACAGGTAGAGCCTGCACACTCGCAAGATCTGAAAGGCATAAAGGGGAATGGAGGGCATCATCCACAGGAATATAGAAACCAATGCACTCTCTTCTTTCCTGGAATGTAGCAGGCCTTGGTAGTAAGATCACCCACAAACCGTGGCTGGAGATTGTGCAGAAGTATGGCATCCTGTGTCTTCAAGAAAACTGGCTTACAGAGGAAGCCCACATGTTGGGCTATCGAACCTTTCACTCTCCTGCCGTGCCATCAGCCCAGGGTCGCAACAAGGGGGGCCTGTGCACATACATCTCGAATGTAGGGGATGTAAAAGTTTGCAATTTCCAATCCAGTCAGTATTTTCAAATTATATCACTTAAATGGGGCACTTCGCAAAGGGTGATTCTTGTGAACTTCTATAATAATTTGCCAATTAGTGAAGTGGAATCAAATATGAACATTATGATGCATCATATCCACAAACTGAGAGAACAAGGTACAGGGGATCATATAGTGCTGTGGGTGGGTGACTTCAATTGTACCATCTGCCCGTCTTCTGAGCTAGGTTTGTGCGGCCTGTCAGATCTCGGGGAGGATGGTCCCTTGCACTTCTCCCATACCAACATGGGGTCTCTTCTTAACAACGTTATATTTACCTTTGACCTCACTTTTATCAACCAGGCATGCTCCCCCCCCCCTGTTCCCTTTGCCCCAACGTATAATGGAAGAGGTTGTAAAACCACAATTGATTTTGCGTTGATATCACCAACTCATCCTGATTTTATAACCTACTGTAAAATTGGGGATGACCCTATGAGCGATCATTATCCCATCACCTTTAGGGCAAAACTGACGGGGGACAAAGCAAAGGAACCTAGTAGGGTTTCATACCCATATGAGGTTACCTTAACCAAGACTAACGGGTATGTAATTAAATGGGAGAAAATGAACCCAACATCCTTCTTTCAAAACCTCCTATCCTCTTGTTCCACGGACATTCTTGCCTGCTTAGAGGAAGATACTGACCCAAAGAGCATTATGGCTGCATTTTCTAACATACAGCGTCACATAAAAAATGCACTGACTAGGAACTGCAAGGATAATGGGAGGCATACCCGTGGGTGGTTTGACTCTAGATGCACATCGACATTGAAAAATTTAAAGAAAGCTCTGTCCGCTGACCCAAAATATAGGGTTCAAATTCGTCAGGCGAGACAAGATTATAAGCTGGCTATCAAACAGCGGAGGGCGACACTGAAGAAGGAGGCCTGGGAAGCCTTGGGGGAAGCTGCTAGGAACAAGGATAGTAATGCCTTTTGGAAAGTTATAAGATCTGTCTATAATTTAAGTGATAGAGACAACTCCGTGGAAGTAGCCATAACGGGTGAGCTCTGGGTAGAACACTATGGTAATCTTTATTCTAACAATACCCAGGGGAATGCCCCGAACCCATGTAGGGTGATTTCATCTGCAGATAGTATAATACAGGATAATCAGCTAACTGTTTCCCCAGCACTCCCTTATCCGATTGAACTGGTATTTACTACCTTAGAAGTTGAAGATGCCCTTAGGGAAAGTGCCTCAGGCAAAGCCCCCGGCCCTGATTACACCCCAGTTGATGTCTATAAATCAGAGCCGGATTTTTGGGTTCCTTTGCTAACTAATGTATTGAATATGGGAAATAAATGTGGGTTCATTACCACCTGGTCGGACACGATTGTAGTCCCCATATTTAAAAAAGGGAACAGGGACGACCCTGCTTGTTACCGTCCAATATCGCTACTGGACGGACTTATGAAAGTCGCAGGAAGGATTCTTCTCAAGAAAATACAACACTGGGAAGAAGAGAAAAAGGTCATCTCGGAGTTCCAATATGGGTTCCGAAAGGGACTAGGGACACTTGAGCAATGTCTAAATTTGTCCCTATTAGTCTCTAAGTACACGCAGGCTAAAAAAGGGGACCTATTTATAACCTTTGTCGACCTCAGCTCCGCATTCGACTGCGTGGACCACGCGCTGCTCTGGTCGACGTTGGAGGACATTGGGGTGGACTCAATCATTCTCACATTCATTAAAGAATTATACAGAGACGCAGGGGCTAGAGTAAGGTTTGGGACTCAGGGGGAATGTTCACAAAAATTTGCCATAAACAGAGGGGTGAGGCAAGGCTACATACTTGCGCCCTTGCTTTTTACATTTTATATAAATTCTATCGCTGAGAGTTTATTAACTCTGTCAAGCGATTACCCGGCTGTCAATGGTAGGCCCGTACCCATTCTTTTATATGCCGATGACGCGGCAATCATGTCAAGGACAAAAGTAGGCTTTTCATCTTATATGGGTAAAAGAAACTTGAAGGTGAACATTTCTAAAACTTTCTCCATGTCCTGCTCCCAAAAGATCAATAGACCCCCATGCTCAATATATCTGGACCAGCAAAAGATTGCCATAACAGACACATTTTGCTACCTGGGCATCGTGTTTGACAGGCGGGGAAGGTGGAAACATGCAGTGTCAGTTAGGAAACTCGCCTTCAGTCGTGCCATAGGTGCTTTACGAACCTTTGCAGGCAAAATTGGGGGTAAACCAATTCAAGAAATGATACAGATCTACCGGGCAAAGTGTATAGCCACGGCTGCATATGGCGCAGGTCTCTGGGGCTTTGAGAATGTGTCCTCGTTACAAACTTGCGAGAACATTTTCATTTGTTACCTAGTGTGTCTCAAAAACAACGTCGACTTTTATGACTCACATTGAGACCGGCGTTAAATACCTTAGTGACATCATAAAAATATCACCCTGTTTGCTTTGGCATAAGATTTGGACTACAGAGGAGTGCAAATTGAACAGAAACCTCATTAAAGACTGCATGGTTCTGGATGGTGCAGCAAAAGTCAAATGGCTGCGATATGTACAAACTATGTTCTCTAACATTGGACACTCTGAATTTTACGATGATCCAGAGACTTTACAAAGCATGACTAGGCCGGCCCTTAAAAAACTACTAATTACACACCTAGAAAGTGCAAGATGGGTACATAGAGAAACTTAAAGGTACAATCCTAAGCTATCAGCAAATTACCCCTACTGAAGGCTTACAATCTTATCTTGGGCCTGAAATAGCACCCTATCCTCGCATGCTTCTGACTAGGCTGCGCCTAGGGATTTTCTTCCGCATGGTCACTCTACCGAAACAGAATGATTGGGCCTCGCTGAAATTAATATGTCCATGTGATGACCATTCAATACAAAGTAATATTCATATCATGTTCTTTTGTAATTTGTATACTAGCCCGAGGAAATGATTCCTTCTACCCTTACTTAAGCGCTGGGGGATAAGAACCTGTAAACCTGCATATTTGAAATTATTGCTCTTAGAAGATGTGGATGTTATCTTTGCTGTTTCTCGCTTTTTGAAGTCAGTGATGAAATTTAGAAACTCAATGTGTTAAGTAGTACACGTCAATATTGATTGATCAGTGGAATACGAGGCCCTTTGTCCAATGATTGTTGAAGATTTTAAATTTTATAGAAATGTTTTATCTATTTTGTAACCTTGCTCAGGTGAAATTTTTTTTAATTCCTCTGCATAAATTGTACTTGTACGCTTTTATGATTTTTTGATAAAATCGAATAAAGCGTATTTGATTTGATTACAGCACACATGCCTCAAACAGATTGTCACCCAGTAAGCATCTGTTCTTGGCATGCAGAGCTGTAGATTCACATGGCCCTCCCTCCTCCCCGGACACCCATGGTTGTTGCAGTTATTAGTATTCACATTATATATGCATGGACATCTCCATAGTACACTTACTCCATACTCACCCTTTTGCGGAAAAATAATCTAACGATGGAGTTCATGCCCTTGCACACTATCACCGAAAGGAGGAGACACCTTACCTTGTGATTGGAAAAGACCACTTTGAACAAAAACATCTTGCAAACATCCGGACCCAACACTAGATAGCAGGAGTATGCAATGCATGTGAATTTATAGCTCTACATGCCAAGAATCGATGTTTACAGGGAAAGTAACCTAATCCTTTTAATATTCTGTGGGTTCCTCAGTAATTATATGCAGGAGTGTTTGTTTTCCTCTTTTGCATTTCACAAGTAACCAGCTTTACTTTAGGGAGTACTATTAAAAATACATGGATTTGCTACTATGAGCATTTCATTTCTGCGTTAAATCTCCTGTCCCCTTTGTCCTTCAGATGCTCCTCGTTCTGCAGGCTGGAGAGAACATGGAGGTTCGCGGAAGAAGTTTGACTTTGAATTCCGGGATAAAGAGGATGAACGGGGTCAAAGGAGGAATCGAGCAAACAGTGACAGTTTTGAAGATGACAAGGATGGTTTGCCTGAATGGTGCATGGATGATGAAGATGATGAAATGGGGACCTTTGACTCATCAGGGGCTTTCATGTCCCTAAAGGTACTTGACGTATGCGTGTGTGGAATTGAGCATTTTTGGCATAGAAATGTTTATTTTGAGAGATGTGACAGTGTTTCCTAGCAGGTATAATTAATATTACCCCACACCACTTTGGGTAGGAAGTAGGCTTTGCAGTGCATCTCCAGGAAAAGACTACATGGGCGCACAACAGTGTGCTTGCCATATGTTAAGACTGGGACCTGTTCAAGAAATACTGTTCTGTATAGAGGTGAAAAAATACAGGGACTCTACAACAATGCAGTA
Organism: Lissotriton vulgaris; assembly: GCF_964263255.1. NCBI lineage: Eukaryota > Metazoa > Chordata > Amphibia > Caudata > Salamandridae > Lissotriton > Lissotriton vulgaris. Next base: position 772,379,967 of record NC_141700.1, on the reverse strand, counting down.
TGCCTTCTGAATTCTCATGCTGTGTAGTATTCATCAACAGATAGTAATTTTGTCCAGAATGGTTTCTTGTAGTCCCCCCCCCCCCCCCCCCCCTTCCCCACCGAGAAAAGACAATGTTGACCATTGGCTGGTATGTTCTTCCCTTGGACATCTGGTGTACTCCCTGGAAGCCCATGGGTGTGGTCGCTATCTTCAGGTTATTATTTTCCACTGTTTTAGAAGCTTGCAGAAGAGCTCCAGTAGGATCAAGAGGATCGATCCACCGACAAATGATTGACCAAAAGCAACAACATTCTGGAAAAGTCTCAACCTGGAGAGTAAAGTAATGGACTTCAGATCAGACACGCACTGAATACTACAACATGATAATGTCTGAAGGAACTCGACCACATGGTCGGAGAATGTAGAAACCCTCAACTGTTGAGGGAGATATATAGTACTCTTCCCAAAGTGGCACCAGAGGTTTGTGTAGAAGGACACCCGCAAGGTCTGTAACCTCTGCCTGCCAAACAACTACAGCTGCGAAGGCTGTATTATGTGCTGAGTTTCAGCCCAAGACCCTGAAGCAAGAGGAAAATCAAAGGTGGGCACACTATATAAAGATAGTTGTTGCAGAAACAGCTCTCTCTAATGGGCCTCTGTTTATCCAGCAAGTGCAGTAATGGTAGGACCTACCTCACAGGTCAAAACAGGACACTGTAGGAGCTAAACCCTCAAACGGGCTTCATGTCAAAAGATAATGGAGACTGACGGAGAGAGTTAGCAGCAGCTACACTGAAACGGGAAAATGCCACAGACGCTGTAAGCCAAAATGGTGGGTCTCTTGCAAAAGAAGAGGGACTTTAGGTGTCTCAGGAGGTTTTGCGTACAAACAAGATCCATGGAGGTAAAGACTCAGGAAGATGGAAATGCCAAACTGTCCCCCAAATCATAGACCCCCCCCCCCCCCCCCCCCCCCCCAACCACCACCACACCAAAGCCTCATAAGGAAGAGCAACAGGACTCCTATGCAGAAGGTTGTCCGGATGAAGACATTTTAAGATCTCAATGCTCATGACCTTCACTCAGTCTTGCCGGAAGATGGCAGTAGAATCCTGTAAGAAAGTGTCCTCTTTTTGCATGGTTGCCCCACTTTTTGCTGGACAGCTTATGTGCTTTGCCTGAGTGTGCCCTGGGCTCTTGCCAAATAGGTACCCAGGGGCCTATGTGTTCGAGGCATGTGGGCTGCTGAATTCATATTTGTGCATAGATCGCCGCCTAGTGTTGGGTCCGGATGATCGCACATTGTTGTCCTGGAAGAGTCTACGGCTTAACCTGATTGCAGCGCCCCTATGGCTGCCTTCAGCTAGTTATGGTAAGATCATCTTCCAGCTCTAGCGCCTCCTCTGGGGTTAGCTTGGGCATTGCAAGGTCTCGCACATATGACAGCGCCTCATCCAGGGACATCTCGAAGTCTGACTAATAGATTCCCCGAAAGTGGCACGCCAGCGCGCCCACTATCGTGTGTGGGTCAGTTGCTGCCTGTCCTTCCTCCATGCAAATCTGTGCAATCCACCTATCACTCTTTTCACGGCTATCTAGCCATGCCAGTAACTTCCCGGCCTTATCACCTATGTCATACACTTTATGGCGAGTGGCCTCTAGTTGCTGTTGTGTTAATTCTGTGAGGCGTCCCTTATGTTGTTGCTGTTTAAGGCGCAAGTTGTGGGATGTAATATGAGTTGGGTCATTAGCGTGGTGGGTCTTTGCTGTTTGTAGTCCTCAGTTCCTGTTGCCCTTCCAGTTTATGTGCTGTGATGGAAGCAATATTTACAACAAGGGGTGGTGAGGGACAGAGTCTCTGAATTAAACAGAATACTCTCACCCAGTCAAGAGATCAGGGCTAGATCCAACACCGTTTTTTAGCTCACTGCACCATCCCAGTTTCAGAACCTGGCTGTATGCAAATTAGTCTGTTCCTGTCCCAGTGCATGATTGGAACAGGGCAAACCAAACTACAAAAGCCAATTCTTACACTGGGAAGGAAACAAGCTACCGGGGACCGGTTTCTGGCATTTCAGCCTCTTCGGCCCGGCTTGCTTGAATCCTGATGGTGCAATGAGCAAGGGACTCACATCTGAGTATACCCTTCCACGCTTAGGGTGGACAAAAATATTTACAACAAGGGGTGGTGAGGGACAGAGTCTCTGAATTAAACAGAATACTCTCACCCAGTCAAGAGATCAGGGCTAGATCCAACACCGTTTTTTAGCTCACTGCACCATCCCAGTTTCAGAACCTGGCTGTATGCAAATTAGTCTGTTCCTGTCCCAGTGCATGATGGGAACAGGGCAAACCAAACTACAAAAGCCAATTCTTACACTGGGAAGGAAACAAGCTACCGGGGACCGGTTTCTGGCATTTCAGCCTCTTCGGCCCGGCTTGCTTGAATCCTGATGGTGCAATGAGCAAGGGACTCACATCTGAGTATACCCTTCCACGCTTAGGGTGGACAAAAATATTTACAACAAGGGGTGGTGAGGGACAGAGTCTCTGAATTAAACAGAATACTCTCACCCAGTCAAGAGATCAGGGCTAGATCCAACACCGTTTTTTAGCTCACTGCACCATCCCAGTTTCAGAACCTGGCTGTATGCAAATTAGTCTGTTCCTGTCCCAGTGCATGATGGGAACAGGGCAAACCAAACTAAAAAAGCCAATTCTTACACTGGGAAGGAAACAAGCTACCGGGGACCGGTTTCTGGCATTTCAGCCTCTTCGGCCCGGCTTGCTTGAATCCTGATGGTGCAATGAGCAAGGGACTCACATCTGAGTATACCCTTCCACGCTTAGGGTGGACAAAAATATTTACAACAAGGGGTGGTGAGGGACAGAGTCTCTGAATTAAACAGAATACTCTCACCCAGTCAAGAGATCAGGGCTAGATCCAACACCGTTTTTTAGCTCACTGCACCATCCCAGTTTCAGAACCTGGCTGTATGCAAATTAGTCTGTTCCTGTCCCAGTGCATGATGGGAACAGGGCAAACCAAACTACAAAAGCCAATTCTTACACTGGGAAGGAAACAAGCTACCGGGGACCGGTTTCTGGCATTTCAGCCTCTTCGGCCCGGCTTGCTTGAATCCTGATGGTGCAATGAGCAAGGGACTCACATCTGAGTATACCCTTCCACGCTTAGGGTGGACAAAAATATTTACAACAAGGGGTGGTGAGGGACAGAGTCTCTGAATTAAACAGAATACTCTCACCCAGTCAAGAGATCAGGGCTAGATCCAACACCGTTTTTTAGCTCACTGCACCATCCCAGTTTCAGAACCTGGCTGTATGCAAATTAGTCTGTTCCTGTCCCAGTGCATGATGGGAACAGGGCAAACCAAACTACAAAAGCCAAGTCTTACACTGGGAAGGAAACAAGCTACCGGGGACCGGTTTCTGGCATTTCAGCCTCTTCGGCCCGGCTTGCTTGAATCCTGATGGTGCAATGAGCAAGGGACTCACATCTGAGTATACCCTTCCACGCTTAGGGTGGACAAAAATATTTACAACAAGGGGTGGTGAGGGACAGAGTCTCTGAATTAAACAGAATACTCTCACCCAGTCAAGAGATCAGGGCTAGATCCAACACCGTTTTTTAGCTCACTGCACCATCCCAGTTTCAGAACCTGGCTGTATGCAAATTAGTCTGTTCCTGTCCCAGTGCAGTGTGGAATTGAGCATTTTTGGCATAGAAATGTTTATTTTGAGAGATGTGACAGTGTTTCCTAGCAGGTATAATTAATATTACCCCACACCACTTTGGGTAGGAAGTAGGCTTTGCAGTGCATCTCCAGGAAAAGACTACATGGGCGCACAACAGTGTGCTTGCCATATGTTAAGACTGGGACCTGTTCAAGAAATACTGTTCTGTATAGAGGTGAAAAAATACAGGGACTCTACAACAATGCAGTATGCCTTCTGAATTCTCATGCTGTGTAGTATTCATCAACAGATAGTAATTTTGTCCAGAATGGTTTCTTGTAGTCCCCCCCCCCCCCCCCCCCCCCCCTTCCCCACCGAGAAAAGACAATGTTGACCATTGGCTGGTATGTTCTTCCCTTGGACATCTGGTGTACTCCCTGGAAGCCCATGGGTGTGGTCGCTATCTTCAGGTTATTATTTTCCACTGTTTTAGAAGCTTGCAGAAGAGCTCCAGTAGGATCAAGAGGATCGATCCACCGACAAATGATTGACCAAAAGCAACAACATTCTGGAAAAGTCTCAACCTGGAGAGTAAAGTAATGGACTTCAGATCAGACACGCACTGAATACTACAACATGATAATGTCTGAAGGAACTCGACCACATGGTCAGAGAATGTAGAAACCCTCAACTGTTGAGGGAGATATATAGTACTCTTCCCAAAGTGGCACCAGAGGTTTGTGTAGAAGGACACCCGCAAGGTCTGTAACCTCTGCCTGCCAAACAACTACAGCTGCGAAGGCTGTATTATGTGCTGAGTTTCAGCCCAAGACCCTGAAGCAAGAGGAAAATCAAAGGTGGGCACACTATATAAAGATAGTTGTTGCAGAAACAGCTCTCTCTAATGGGCCTCTGTTTATCCAGCAAGTGCAGTAATGGTAGGACCTACCTCACAGGTCAAAACAGGACACTGTAGGAGCTAAACCCTCAAACGGGCTTCATGTCAAAAGATAATGGAGACTGACGGAGAGAGTTAGCAGCAGCTACACTGAAAAGGGAAAATGCCACAGACGCTGTAAGCCAAAATGGTGGGTCTCTTGCAAAAGAAGAGGGACTTTAGGTGTCTCAGGAGGTTTTGCGTACAAACAAGATCCATGGAGGTAAAGACTCAGGAAGATGGAAATGCCAAACTGTCCCCCAAATCATAGACCCCCCCCCCCCCCCAACCACCACCACACCAAAGCCTCATAAGGAAGAGCAACAGGACTCCTATGCAGAAGGTTGTCCGGATGAAGACATTTTAAGATCTCAATGCTCATGACCTTCACTCAGTCTTGCCGGAAGATGGCAGTAGAATCCTGTAAGAAAGTGTCCTCTTTTTGCATGGTTGCCCCACTTTTTGCTGGACAGCTTATGTGCTTTGCCTGAGTGTGCCCTGGGCTCTTGCCAAATAGGTACCCAGGGGCCTATGTGTTCGAGGCATGTGGGCTGCTGAATTCATATTTGTGCATAGATCGCCGCCTAGTGTTGGGTCCGGATGATCGCACATTGTTGTCCTGGAAGAGTCTACGGCTTAACCTGATTGCAGCGCCCCTATGGCTGCCTTCAGCTAGTTATGGTAAGATCATCTTCCAGCTCTAGCGCCTCCTCTGGGGTTAGCTTGGGCATTGCAAGGTCTCGCACATATGACAGCGCCTCATCCAGGGACATCTCGAAGTCTGACTAATAGATTCCCCGAAAGTGGCACGCCAGCGCGCCCACTATCGTGTGTGGGTCAGTTGCTGCCTGTCCTTCCTCCATGCAAATCTGTGCAATCCACCTATCACTCTTTTCACGGCTATCTAGCCATGCCAGTAACTTCCCGGCCTTATCACCTATGTCATACACTTTATGGCGAGTGGCCTCTAGTTGCTGTTGTGTTAATTCTGTGAGGCGTCCCTTATGTTGTTGCTGTTTAAGGCGCAAGTTGTGGGATGTAATATGAGTTGGGTCATTAGCGTGGTGGGTCTTTGCTGTTTGTAGTCCTCAGTTCCTGTTGCCCTTCCAGTTTATGTGCTGTGATGGAAGCAATGGCCTTTTCCCTAAGGACTGTTTTTAACGCCTCCCACAGTGGTTGCTGAGGCAACAGATCCTGCGTAGTCCTGAAAGTAATGGCTCGGTTCGAGGCATGTGGGCTGCTGAATTCATATCTGTGCATAGATCGCCGCCTAGTGTTGGGTCCGGATGATCGCACATTGTTGTCCTGGAAGAGTCTTCGAAGTATCACGAGATAGGTGGCTCCTCCCCTGGACTACAGTGCGCATGGGCATCGACTCCATCCTCAGATTGTTTTTTTTCACCATTGGGTTCGGATATATATTGGTTCACTCAAGTCAGAATCGATATAAAAGTTTCTTAAGGCCAAAAGGCCTTTCGTTTTTTTCGTTGGTATTGTCTTGCGATCAGTGCCCAGTTCTGGATATCCAGCTCGGGAACTGAGCTGGAACAGAAGAGCCGCGTGCTTTTCGACGCTGAAGGCCCGGTCGAAGCCAGAGCCCTTATTGACGACCCATCATGGAACGGAACCCGTTCAAGAGATGTCCCGTGTGCAACTCCAAATATCCCCACATCAACGTCCACCCGGTGTGCAACAAGTGTCTGTCGCCGGATCATGATGAAGCCAGTTGCATGGCTTGTTCCCTTTTTCGATCCAAGAAGACGCTTATGCATCGACTCGCTGCGAGCAAGGAAGCCCAGCAGACTGCACCGGAGCCAGTGGACATCTTCGATGCCGGGGATGATGAAGGAGCAGACCTGGAGGTTCGAGAGAACCTGTCGAATCCCACGTCGGAGGTCGACTCCAACTACAACGCTGATGTTGAGATGCTCGATGCGGAAGACGTCGTCGACTAGGTAGGAGACGACGATGGGGCCTTTGGGGACATGGAAGATAGCTCGAGCGAGGAGCTATGCCCACAAACTGACACTGGGGCAGAAACGCTTCATAAGGCTCAGTTCGAGGGATCGCCACAAGGCCTTACCAAAGATCTTCCATTAAGTTCTACAGCCCCGCCCTCGGGCTCTGCTTCGGACATTTCTAAGGAGCCGCAAACAGCGAATTCGAAACCGAAAGTGAAAGCACAGGTATTGACGCAACCAAAAGCACTTGTGCCTACATCGAAACCGAAAGTGCGTATTGCTTTGGTCGGCTCGAAGTCCTCAGACCTGTCGGCACTGACGAAGCAGAAGAGTGTTATCGCCCCAAAGAAACCGCTGAAGGGCGTCGAGACGAAGTCTAGCACGCTGAAGGCAAAGGTCAAGGCAGTCGACCCGAACAAATCGGCGCCGAAGACAGACTACACCGACAAAGGACTCGGTGATCCGTAGGTTCTCGAGCCTCCGCGTCGGCCGGACAAGGCCAAGAGCGGAACAGCCCCCGAGTCCACGCCTGGTGGTTCCTCGAAGGACTCCGTCGAGTCGACGCAGCCGTCCGCCTCCTTCTCGAAGCAGGTGGCAGACTCCCTAAAGCGCACCAAGGACAAGGCTTCGGGGTTCGGGCCTAAGGATCCTCCACCTTCTAAGCCTGCCGATAAACCTCAGAAGACGTCGGCGCCCATCCAATTCACGCTGCCACCGAAAGTGGTACCGAATGCTTTCGTCCCTAAAATGGCCGTCGACGTGCCCAGGAAGGTGTCCACGGTGCCGAAGCCGACAACTGTGGTCCCGGCCGCAAAGCATCAACAGTCATCGTTGGAAGAGCAACAGGAACAGTTTATCGATGCTGAGACAGGCAGACTTTCTCTTTATAAAAGAAAAATCGCCCCTGAAAAGCCAATGGAGTCCTATAAAATACCACCAAAAAGGAAGGATTCTACTTCAACACCTGTTCACTTGTAGAACCTGTATCTCCACGTGGCCATGATGCCTCACCCACTTATTCAGATGTGGACACTGGGGAAGGTGATAATGACGAATACAGCTATCCTGTGGACACTGATCCAGATGACACGAATGAACCCTGGGCAGATGCTGCTGACCCAGGTGATCCACACACTGCCCCAGACACACAGGTGTATGCTGTGAAAACGTTGCCTACTGAGGATTCGGCAGCGTTTAGTGCCCTCATTGAAAGGGCAGCTAAGAATCATGACGTCCAGCTCCATGCTGACCCCATTGATGTAGACTTTCTTTTCGACACCCTTCCACCTCAAAGAGGACTGTCAAGACTCTGCCTATGTTGAAGGGTGTCTTGAAGCATGCTGGGGATATATTTAAGGAGCCTACAAGGGCCAGGGTAATAAACCCCGGGATTGAAAAAAAGTACAAACCAGCGCCTGGCGACCCTACTTGCATTAAGGGACAGTTGCAGTTGGACTCTCTTGTTGTTTCTAATGCCCGGAAGAGGGCTAATTCACAAACAACGGGTGATGCTCCTCCCCCAGATAAGGAATCTAAGGTGTTCGAGGCATCAGGGAAAAGGGTAGCAGCTCAAGCGGCCAATATCTGGCGCATTTCAAACACTCAGGCACTCTTAGCCAGGTATGACAGGGCCCATTACGACACACTTGAGACCCTGTTACAGCACCTACCAGAGGAATATAAGGAGGCAGCTGAGATGCTCATCCAGGAAGGGAAGCTCATATCAAATGCTTCTATCAAATGTGCACTGGACGCAGCAGACACCGCGGCCAGAGCTGTTAACACTAGCGTCATGTTGAGACGACATACCTGGCTCAGGATCTCCGGGTTCAAGCCAGAGATCCAGACCACCATTCTAAATCACACAGTAAACCCTGATCATCTTTGGCCCAGAGGTGGACACCACCTTGGAGAAAATCAAGAAAGACACAGACTGCAAAGTCTATGGGGGCTCTACAGTTGCAGCAGTTCAGGGGTGGTTCTTTTCGTCGCTCAAGCAATAGGTGTTTCCAGAGGCCAGCTGTCCCAGAACACACAGTACTATAAAGGTGGCGCGCAAACCACATACACCAAACAAAGTAGAGGTGGATATCGTGGAAACAGCGCCAAGGGCAGAGGTCGTGGAAACAACAACTCCAGATCCTCCGCCACTAACAAACAGTGACGCCTTGTCACTGTCCCCCGACCATACAAAACCTGTCGGGGGAGACTTCAACAGTTCCTGCTTGTCTGGAAGTCCATCACCACAGATAGGTGGGTCACACAGCTTATCCAGTACGGTTATTGTCTGGAGTTAACATCCACTCCACCCAACATACCCCCAAGACACCGTCCTATGTCCACCGAGCATTTGTACTTACTGCAGAAGGAGGTACTCGTCATGCTGCAAAAAGACGCAATCGAGCTTGTGCCTGTGGAAGAAAGAGGCACAGGAGTTTACTCACTGTACTTCATGATACCAAAAAAGGGCGGGTCCCTCAGACCCATACTGGACCTCAGACCCCTCAATCAGTACATTCTGTCAGAGTACATGCTAACACTGCAGCAAGTCCTACAGTCAGGGAGATTTTCTTGCAACATTAGATCTGAAGGACGCGTATTTTCATATTCCACTGCACCAGTCACACAGAAAATACCTCAGGTTCACCATCCAAAATAAACATTACCAGTTCAGGGTCCTACCTTTCGGAGTCACTACGGCACCCAGGGTGTTTACAAAGTGCCTGGCGACAGTGGCGGCACACCTACGCCTCAAGCCACTAAATGAAAGAAGCTGAGGCTAAAATCTTCTTATAAAGCGGACAGTGGATCCAGTATCGATCTATTGAAGCTCTCTGAATTGATTCAAGAGGGGCTACCGTACCGCGTGCAGAAACATTCTGTTTTTATATAAATTATATTTTCTATGCTTAGCTTTTGGATAGACAATCTCCAAAACTACTGACTCCACATTGCTGTTTAGCAAGGGATATTTTTATATAGATACATTTTCTTCTACGGCTGATTCATCTACAGCGTAGGCCTTTTACTACAAGGATGATGACCTCTATATATGACTAATAAAGAATTAAGTCAATACCTCAAGCAATAGCTGATCACTCTTGTGTGGACGACAATCGCTATAGGAAGACTCACGAGTATTGTAATAAGAAATTAACTTTGGGATGACAGCCAATATACTCCTGATGAAGGCGGCTGTATTTTAATGTCCGTTGAAACGCGTTGAGCTAAGGGGAGAAGTGCAATATACAATGAACAAGGATTACTCTAACTGTTGTAGAATTTTTACCTTGATTTTGCACCTCCCTTATTACTTTTAGGAATTGCTTAGGTTTAGGTCTAGAATGTGTATTTGATTTGTTCCGTTCTTTACTGTCTGTTTTCCCAAATTCTAATTCTTTCAAAAGAATTTTTTTTTATATTTGTTTTTAACTTGGTTTTTATATGAATAAATTGTCACATTGAATCCATTTGTTTTTATAGAACTGTTTTTGTTGTGTTTTGCATTGCTCCAACTGAAAGGTCCTAAGGAGTGAATGATATTTGTTTAGTAGTCTGTAAGAATTGGTGTCTTCTTCTAAAAACAACCCAAAGGGAGTTTATTTTGACATATAGTAGTTTCTTTTTGACAAGAACCAATGCTCATGGGATTCCCAGTCGTTAGATGAGGCAGGCAGGTCCTCCTGTGTTTTCAAGGTTGCTTTCTGCAGGAGAGGCTGGGGTTTGTAGCAGGAGCAGGTTCAAGGATCAACAGGCCGGTAGGGCTGGGGCCAAGTCAGCTGTCCTCTTGTTAGCAGCTGCTTGTCAGGTCTTCTTGTTTCTTGTACTTCTTTCTTGTTTCAAATCGGGGTCTAAGGAAGGAAGGTTCAGGGTGCCCCTAAATACTAAATTTAGGGGCGTTACAGGTAGGGCAAGGGCAGGGACCAATTGGTCCCTGTCCTGGGGTGAGTACACACCTAATCCTGCTCCTCTCCTGTGGAAGGGGGGCAGGGGCCTGTCTCTGATTGGGCAGGGCTCCCCATGCTCAAGATGGCAGGAGCCTGGGGTTATGCTTCACCTCGCCTCTCCCACCTGAGGGGTGGGTTTGGCAGATACTGGCACACCCCCTCCCCTTCCTTTGTTTTTCCCCCGGTCTTCCCGCCAGAGTGGGGGTCAGAACCAGTGGGGGCCAGTTGCTGATTACAGCAAGTGGCTTGGAGAAGCTCACAAAGGCGGCATGCCTTTGAAGCTTCCCCTGCACATCCTGGGGGAGGAGGCCTAGCACCTCGCCCAGGGCGGGCATTGTTGCAGGCCCAGGAGAGCGGATGGCTCTCTACCCAGGGTTCCAGCAACATGTCTGCTGTGTGGGAGCCTAGGCACCCTCTCAGACAAGACGTGGATTGCAGGTTAGGTTTCAGGGTCCATCTCTAAGATACCCTCTGGTGCATTTTACATTAAATCCCACATTGGCCCCCGTGTGGGTTTTATTGTGCTGTGAAGTTTGATATCAAATTTTTCAGTCTTCAGTGTCGCCATTATGGTCATGTGGAGTTCGTAATGACAACCTCCCAGCACCATATACTCTTAATGGCATTACTGCACTTAGTTCCCAGGAATGGCCATGTGTACTGTAGAGTCACAGGGCTCATGCACCTGTGCCCACACCACTGTCATAGGGCACCCAGCTAGAGGGGTGACTGATGTATGCCAGATCAGTGGGTTTGTGGGCATGGCACACAGGGGTGTGTGCCATGTCGACTTTGTTTAGTTCTGCACCAGAACACTCAGCCTGCAAAGGCAGTGTGTGGGTGTCAGGGTGCAGGCCCCCTAAGGGTGGCACAATTGGTGCTGCAACCCTTAGGGGTCTTTTCTGATCACAATGCCCTGGGTACCTAGGTTACCATTTACCAGGGGCTGACAACTGGCCAGAGATACCAATTGGGTTTTAGTTTCAACACAGTTTTAGGGTAGGAACACAGGTCCTGGGCACCTGATTGGCAGGAGCCCAGGACATACTCAGTAGTCAAAGCACATCAGCAATTCAGAAAAAAGTAGGGGCCATGCAAAAATATGGCTTTCTCACAGTAATGAAGTCTGCAATTTGAATCAATACCAACCTGCAACTATTGCAAACTCCACAACAGCATTTCCTTGTGTAGTCCTGCATTTGAGGGTATATTTTACTTACCTGTGCCAATTCTTGCTTGGTTCTTAAAAGTAAACCTAAGTGTACCTTTTTTGTACGTGCTTAATTGGTCTTGAGTGAGTGAATACAATAAATGCTTAACACACAGTCTGCATAAGCCTAACTGCTCACCCACACTACCACAGAGCTGTTAGTACTTACCTAATTTAGCCTCGGCTATACCTCTGGGGACTCCCTGGACTCTGCACACTATACCTCACTTTGGTATAGTATGTACAGAGCTAGCTTCCTACACAACAGTATTGCACATAGTAGGTTTTTCAAGGCAATGCTTTTTGTCTGGAGTGGAGCTTTGGCCTCCTGCGCCTTTCCGCCTATACCACTTTTGCCCAGAGTGCTCAAGAAGATCAAGCACAATTGGGCTGACGTCATTCTTGTGTCTCCGTATTTGGCACGAAGAGTCTGATATTTCAATCCGAACCTTTCCAGCCTTTACCTTTTTGTGTGGAGATTGAGCACTGCAGTAGACAGCTTTTGACCTTCCACTCGGAATCTCTGGTGTGATCTTGTCAGCTTGTTGTCACTCCACTAAAATGGTATATGCCTGTGAATGGAACAAATTTATGGCATAGTCCACAGAAAAGGCTGTGGATCCTCCTTTATGCCCCTCTTTTGTAGGTTCGGTTGTATATACTTTTGCAGCGTGAATCTTTCTGGATTCACTATGCTGTGCATATTCCGCGGTCTTGTGGTTGGGTCCGGATTCGTAGTCTTCTTTTTTTTTTTTTTTTTTTTTGTAGCCCTTGTGGGCGTCGGCGTCACACCTCCTCGGGCGCATTTCCGGTGACGTCTGCATGCTTCCTGCGGAAGCTCCCACTCTTGGGCACCATCTTTAGATTCTTTTTTCCGCGGTCGGGTCTGGATCGTTCCCGTTGGGCTCCAGACATTTTTGGAGAAAGTACTGAAAAGAGTGGAAGTTGGAGGAGATATTGGAAGAAGACGACTAAAGAAGACTTCACAGAACATTGACGAAGAAGAAAGAAGGTGAAAACCTCGAACTTCGACGATCGTCGACGTCCACGTGCTCAGGGAGGCCTGAACGCACGAAGATGGAAAACACGCCGTTCAAGTTCTGCCCGAACTGCAGACACAAGTACGCACAGAAAGACCAGCACCCGGTTTGCAACCTCTGCCTACCGGTAGAACACAGAAGCGAGGACTGCAACGCCTGCGCCGTCTTCGCCCAGAAGACACTCCGTGTGAGGAAGAGACAGAGGGTAGCACACGCCGCCCTCGGAGGAAAATCCCCGACGCCATCGCTGTACGAGCTGGGGGGGTCCTCAGAGGAGGAGGACAACGCTGCCGCCGAAGACGACGGCTACACGGTCGTAGAGACCGATTACAAGAAGACACCTGATAAGGTAGGAGACTCGACGTCCCATAAGAACACAAGAGACCCTGAGTCTCGAAAGTACGAGGCCAAGAGCCCGAAGGCGCCGACGCAGCGACATCTGCCGTCCGCGACCACGAGCAGGCCCAGCGGATCCTCGGAGAAGGAGTCCCTGGCGCCGAAGGCTGTTGACCAGCAGAAAGCGTCGAAGATCGTCGCCGAAAGGGACCGATCGACGTCGAGAGAGAAAGACCCTAAAGCCTCGGCAACGCCCAAGGACCCGAAAGCCAGTTCGACGTCCAAGCCGTGGACGCCGAAAATCTCGATGCCGAACCAGGCGCCGAAGAGGGGAGCCGAACGTTCCGAAGCCGAAAACGCGGCCGAGGTGGAAAGGAAAAGACGTCGGCTGGAAGCCGAGATGGCAAGCCTCTTGCAGCGGAGAAAGGAGGTCGCCGCCGAGATGAGTGCTTTCACGATTCCACACAAGACCAAGCACGCCGTGCTAGATCTGGTCGAGGAGGAAGAGGAACATGTCGACGACCATGTGCCTAGCGACGAGATGGTCGACGACCGGGAAGCGGAAGAAAATCCCTACGAGGATTACAGCTACGAGGACGAAGAGGGCAGTAGAGTGGACGCTGAGTCGGTCACCTCTGACCCACGCGAGGAGGATTACCTAGACGTCGACACCGAGAGCCCGGAGGAGGCGGTCGACTCATACCCCTCGAGACCCTCGCCGCCGGACGACGTCGGGGCATACAACTCGGCGATACAATCTGCCGCGACTGCATTCAAGTTAAAGCTCGATGAAGAAAAACAGAAAGCAGACTTCCTGCTAGAGACATTGCTCCCAACACAGTCAAGAAGCCAGTTCCTCCCAATGCTCGAGAGCGTCTTGGCGCAGGGAAAGGAAGCGTTCAAAGAGCCCGCAACATGCAAGGCGGTAACTCCCAGAACAGAGAAAAAATACAAACACTCCTCGAAGGACCCGGCCTACATTCGAGGCAATGTCTCCGCTGACTCCATTATCACGGCCACAGCTAGGAAGAGGGCGAGCGTATCTACTACCTCGGGCCCACCGCCGGATAAGGAGAGCAAGAGGATGGATCTGGTGGGGAGAACGCCCTGTTAAACAGGCACATGTACCAGATCATGGAGGGGCTGGGGCAGTTGGTGAAGGACCTACCCCAGGATGCCAGGCAGAAGGCCGAAAAATTGATCGAAGAAGGGAAGAACGCGGCAAATTCTTGCCTTAAGACGGCCCTGGACGGAGCAGACACCGCCAGCAGGCTAATGATGATGGGTGTCACGGAAAGGAGGCACGCCTGGCTCAGGATCTCAGGGTTCAAACCCGAGGTACAACACAGTATCCTGAACACACCGTTCAACGGCGAAACACTTTTCGGAGCAACGGTTGACGACAAACTAAGCCAACTCAAAAAAGATAACGAGACTGCAAGATCCATGGGGGCATTGCAGTTCAGAGGCAACAGAAGAGGCACCCCGGCACGGAGGCCCGGCGGGAGAGGGGGAAACCAGCCCGGTACATCGCACCAGGCCTTCCAGCAGACGCACCAGGCAGACTCGCAGGCTCAGCAAGGTCACCAGAAGCAGTCCTGGCAATACCAACCAAGGGGTCAGTCCTTTCGAGGGAGAAATGGACGTGGCCAGAATAGAAGAGGGGGGCAGCAGCCCACCTCGAAGTGACTTCACACTCCCCCGGGTACCCGACCACAGAAAAGATCCCAGGGGGCACCACGTACGAAGGGGTCAGGACAATCTAATGACCTACGACCACATGACACCAGTGGGAGGAAGATTAAAGTTCTATCTCCAGGAATGGAGAGAAATAACATCAGACAAATGGATCCTAAACATCATTCAATTCGGATACTGCTTGGAGTTGGAGAGAAAACCAACAAACAGAAAACCAAGGGGGAAGCCACCAGCAAAAGAACAGCAGGCGAGGCTTCAGGAGGAAGTGCAAGAACTTATACAAAAAAAGGCCATAGAAAGAGTTCCCTTCAGGGAAAGGATCAAGGGAATATACTCCACGTACTTCCTAGTACCAAAGGTCGACGACAAAATGAGACCCATCCTAGACCCGAGGTTCCTCAACAAATTCATAAGAACACAAAAGTTCAAAATGACCTCCTTGCAGGAGGTGCTGCCGCAGTTGCAGGTCGGAGACTTCATGGTCACGATAGACCTCAAGGACGCCTACTTACACATACCGATGAACGAGAAGCACAAGCATATGCTCAGGTTCGCAATCGGAGGAGGCCACTACCAGTTCACAACGCTGGCCTTCGGACTGAAATCAGCACCGAGGGTATTCACGAAGTGCCTCGCGGCAGTCGCAGCGCACTTACGAAGACAGGGGATACACGTATACCCTTACCTCGACGACTGGCTGGTGAAAGCAAACTCGTACCTGAAGTGCAAGCAGCATGCACATACAGTGACGAGCACACTCATAAACTTGGGGTTCTCCGTCCATTGGAAGAAATCATCAATGGAGCCGGAGCAAGTGAAGATCTTCCTGGGGGCAGAGATCAACACCTTACAGGGCAAAGTGTTCCCCAGCGAGAAGAGAGCAAGGGCACTGGTCAAGGAAACTCGCCTATACCGGAAGGGGCAAGCTCGGACAGTGAGGACTGCGAGCAAGATCATGGGGATGATGGCATCATGCATCCACCTAGTGCCGAATGTGCGGCTCCACATGAGACCCATGCAAGAATGGCTGCAGGAACAATGGTCACAGGCTTCGGGCAGTTGGGAGGATCTTGTGGTGGTGACGCACGCAGTGCAGAAGGAGATGGCATGGTGGACCCTGGAGAACTTAACAAGGGGACAGCCTCTTACACTCCCAACTCCGACAGTGACCATCACCACGGACGCATCCCTGAAGGGATGGGGCGCTCGCATGGAGGAACTCAAGGTGAGGGGTCTTTGGACGCCAGCAGATGCGACAAAGCACATCAATTACCTAGAACTGAAGACAATCTTCCTTGCACTGAAAGCCTTCCAGACAAGACTGTACAGGCAGAGGGTGTTGCTACAGACAGACACCACGGCGATGTTCTACATCAACAAACAGGGTGGAACACAGTCGTCAACGCTTTCGACGCTGGTGCAGGAGATATGGAGGTGGGCCATCCCTCTCCAGATAGACCTGCTAGCCATACACCTACCAGGCAAGGAGAACATTCAGGCAGACTGGCTGAGCAGACAGACCTCGGCATCCCACGAGTGGGAGCTCAATGCTCAGGAGACAAGGAGGCTGTTCAACAGGTGGGGAACACCATCAGTGGACCTGATTGCAACACGCCAGAATGCGAAATGCCGAAACTTCGCTTTTTGACAACACAAAGAAGGGTCCCTTGGGAATGCCCTATGGATAGATTGATCCGGGAAATTTGCATAAGCTTTTCCCCCGATACCGCTGATACACAGAGTACTGAGCAAGTGCAGGGCGAGCACCATGACCCTGATACTGGTCGCGCCGCAGTGGGCGAGGCAGACTTGGTACTCGCAGATCATGGAGATGGCGCAGTGTGCGCCCCACAGATTCAGCAGGAGAAAGGACCTGCTCTCCATGCAGAACGGAGAGGTGCTGCACCCAGAACCAGAGAGCATGAGCCTAGTAGCATGGCTCCTGAGGACATCGAATTCGCACATTTGAAACTGCCAGAGAGCACCCTCCGGGTCCTTCGGGAGGCACGAAGGCCCAGCACAAGGAAGTGCTATGTCGCAAAGTGGAAAAGGTTCACGATGTGGTGCAGGAGGGAGAGACTTCACAATAAAATGAAGAAAGACTCCACGGTACTGAAGTACCTGACACACTTACTGGACAAAAAGCTCAGCTCGTCCTCCTTGAGAGTTCACCTGGCGGCTATAGTGGCATACACAAGGGGTGAGATGGGCAGAAGCTTCTTCACATCACAAGTTGTAAAGAGGTTTCTGGAAGGAGCAAAAAGGATTGCACCACCCAAGCGGGTTCCACCACCGGCATGGAACTTAAACGTGGTCCTGACGGAGCTCAGGAAGGAGCCCTTCGAGCCGCTTCACAAGGCCTCTTTGAAGATGCTAACTATGAAAACTGCTTTCCTGGTTGCAATTACGTCCTTACGCAGAGTGAGCGAGCTGCAAGCGCTAACGCTACAGGAGCCCTACTTACAAATACACAATGACAGGGTGGTGATGAGGACCGACCCACACTTCATGCCGAAGGTGATGTCCAGGTTCCACATGAACCAGTCCATACAGATACCGAGTTTTTTCCAAAAACCAACCACTAGCGCAGTGCGAGCTCTGCATACCCTGGACGCCAGAAGGGTGGTCATGCATTACATCGAAAGGACAAAAGGACACAGGAAAACGAAACAGTTCTTTGTGTCGTTCGCCAACAGTTACATGGGCAAAGCAGTCACTAAGACCACTATTGCACGATGGATCGCGCAAACAATCCAACTCTGCCACAAAAGGGCAGGAGAAGAACTGGCAGAGGGGGCACGCGCCCACTCCACTAGGAAAAAGGGGGCTACAATAGCCTTCTTGGCCAATACACCCATACAAGACATATGCCTGGCGGCAACATGGGCTTCGGTGCACACATTCACGAAGCACTATTGCGTGGATGTTCAGATGAACAAGGAAGCACAAGTCGGACAAAGGGTGCTCCAGCATATATTCAGAAACCAGAGCTCATCTTCCACCCAGCCACCACGGAAATGAGAAACCGCTACGAAATCTATGCACAGCATAGTGAATCCAGAAAGATTCACGCTGCAAAACGAATAGTTTCTTACCTGTCGGTGTAGTTTTGCAGCTTGAAGATCTTTCTGGATTCACTAGCGAACCCACCCACCTCCGCCAGAAAGATGAGGCTGGAGAGAGAAGAGGTGGTCAAAAAAAAAAAAAAAAAAAGAGATAGGAGGAGAAGAAGTAACAGAATATAAGGACAAGTGGTAAAGAAATTACCACCTGAATAGAACATTGCCATTGCTTCGGAAAAGAAGGAAAAAAGAATCCGAAGATGGCGCCCAAGAGTGGGAGCTTCCGCAGGAAGCATGCCGACGTCACCGGAAATGCGCCCGAGGAGGTGTGACGCCGACGCCCACAAGGGCTACAAAAAAAAAAAAAACCAAAGAAAAGACTACGAATCCGGACCCAACCACAAGACCGCGGAATATGCACAGCATAGTGAATCCAGAAAGATCTTCAAGCTGCAAAACTACACCGACAGGTAAGACTATTTGTTTCTTTTGCCCAGCAGGGCTCTGCTTTGGGCACCCTTAAGTTATCTTTCGGCTATCTCTGCCTTTCTGAGACTTCCAGATCAGCCCTCTGTTCAAATCTTACGTTGTCAATAGGTTTCTTAAGGGCCTTACCCAGTTGTCTCCTTCGTCACCGTTCATAATGCCCCAATGGGATTCAAATTTGTTCTTGACTTTTCCTATTTGTACTCCCTTCGAGCCTCTTTATAACTGCCCTCTCAGGCTTCTAACGCTTAAATCTGCTTTTCTAATTGCGATCACCTCTGCTCTCAGGATTAGAGAGCTCCAGCCTCAGTCTTCCAAGCCTCCCGATCTATCTGTCCATCTAGATAAAGTTATACTTCATAGTAAAGCTTCCTTCCTCCCTAAAGTGGTAACACCCTTTCATGTGGGACAGTAATTACCCTGCCCGCCTTTTACTCGCCCCCACTTCTCTCCAAGATAGAGACACCACCGTCTGGGCCCAAAACGTGTTTTCTTTCATTTTGATCATACCAAAGACTTCCGGGTGAATTATCAACTCTTCATTGGCTATGTGGGTGCCAAGAGAGGTTGGTCAGTGCAGAAAAGGCCCATCTCCTGATGAGTTGTCATCTGCAATAAACTCTGCTTTGCATTGGCAAAGAAGGGCCCTCCTGTGGTGGTATGTGCTCACTCTACTAGTACAACAGCGGCAACCACTCCATTAGCATGCGGAGCCCCAGTCTCGCATATGTCAGGTTGCAATGTGAAAGTCCCAGCACATGTTAATTAGACACTACTGCCTCAACAGCCAAGTACAGAGGGAAGGGTACTTTACCTTTTCGGTCTTCCAGGACTTCCTCATGTGATTTTGCAGACCCTCCTCTGTGGTTGGTGTTGCTGGGGTATCTATTCTAAGAATGGAATCTACTACTAGAAGTCTATCAGACGAGTAAGTTACTTACCTTTGGTAACGATGGTTCTGGTAGATGCATATTTTAGTTGTAGATTCCTTACCGCCACACCAATCCTTTTGACTCTGCGAACTGATCTCTAGGGATAGAGACTACCCTAAAGGGCCCTAGTTTTGAGGCACCAGTGGTCAGTGTCTTTCATGGCTGAGTGCTTCTGGTGTGGAAATTTGGGTCAAGAACTGACGTCCGCGCACATGGGCGGTGTCTATGTAGGCCCTGCTACTTCATTTCTGGCGCGCATGACAGACAACTGACGCAGAGCCGGCAGACGTCACCTAGCGACGCACAGGGTACTGCTAATGAAAAATCTCTGTATGCAGACGGACTCCTGGGGGAAATTCTAAGGTAAGGAATCTACAACTAGAATGTTTCAACCAAATAGATTGTTACTGAAGGTAGGTAACTGATTCCTTTAGTGCCAGGGATGACTAAGGCAGTGATCTATTTTTCTTATTTTTTTTAAACCGTTAAATATTTTTTTGCTTTTAGCCAATGTTTTTGTGTTATTTGTGAGGCGCCCACCAGCTCCCACAACAAAGTTTGTATAAAAACCATGTCAAAACAAACCATGCATCACTGAACTAAAACGCTGACAACCAGTGCCTGGCTATTGGCTTTGCCAGTGCTTGTTTATTTACGAGTTTCCCATAATCTTGTCAAAGCTGCTGTACACTGATTTTTCAATTAACTTTTTTTGATATAATAGCATGTATCAAAATTGTTTAACTAAGTGATGCTTCGAAATCGTGCCTAAAATTGCATAGTAGTTTAGTAATCCTTTTTTTTCTACTGGCTTTTTTGCTTATATTTTTAAAGCAAAGAATAAGCAATCTTGCTTTAAAGCTTTTGGAAATATTTGGTTTTAATCAGACCACATTCTGGGAGCTTTATAGGTAGCCTTGTGATAAACTTTCAAACACGTACACATTTTCGTACTGGAACCATTGAAGGTATTGTGTCAAACTCTCAGCTTTTCCTTAAATCACTCACTCTAATAAAGGCTTTAAATTAATAAACCATACATACAACTTTGAACAGCATTAACATGGATACATATCTTTAACTGCAGACAATGCACTTTCATTGGGGGCATTATGTGTAACTGTGAACTGGAATCCAAAGGGATTGTGCTGCAGTGCGTCGGCCCTACTTGTCCCAAGGACCCCCCTAACAATGTTCTGGACATTGGGCGATAGGAATTCCACATCCCTGTTTTACACGAAGTCCTAAGTGGGGGGGTCCCATCACTGGTATTTCACGGTCCTTTTGTCACTGGAGATGAGCACTCATCTTGCCCCCACCACAGTGGCATCCCTTTAGTACTGGACACGAATCACATCAAGAGTTTTCCTCCACCTCAAAGGATTGTGGATATTGGAGATCTGATTCCGATGTTCGATCACAGATTCCTGTTCTGGAATTCCTATACTTGCTTGGTCTTAGGTCCTCAAGGATCCTGTTGGTGCCAACTGCTAATTGATGGAGGAAAGCCCTTTAGTGGTCTTTGAGAAGTAGCGTCTTCATCAACCATTGAGTTCCTTGGGTGCAGCTTGTTAGTGAGTCTTCCCTTCAGTTCTCTTGTCCCTGATGCCTTCTAATTGGACCGGGGTATCAATGTAAGTAACATAATGGCTCTGAGTCTTTTGGTGAGCTGGAGCTGTGTGTACTCCACATAAACCTAAGGTCCTTCATCCCTTCCATGTTGGGAAATACTACTCATGTTCTGTTTGGCACCACCGTTTCCCACTAGATCAGCCACCCATGGCGATGTGAGCATATGGATCCTGTGTAGGGTGATGTGACCGGCAATCGGTTAGTGAGGTATGGGAAAAGGAACAGCAACTTATGCTAGAAAACTGGTTGGTACCTTAAATGCTTTGATATCCCGTCTAGAATGGCTGACTCCACATGGCGCTATCTGCTTTCTGAAGAGCTTTAGCCGGGGAAATGTTTCCATACCCATCCTGGTGCCAGGAGGATATTCATTAATGTAGGTATCACAGCTGTATCTAGCATGTTGTGACTTTTTGTCTCAGCATGCAATACTTGACTCAGTCTTGTTTGCTTTATTCTACTTTTTACCTATATATAGAGAATAAATCTTATAGTTAAATTCCTTAACAAATCTTTTTCTGCCATATGATAAGTAAAGGACTATCTGGAAGGTATTAAACCTTTTCTTTCATTCGGTCCATCTACCCCATGCAAGTTAAAGCCTTTTTTAGATTGATTGAACTTTCTTTTTGAACCAGTTCTTAATGTTGTGTATTTTTAAATCACATTACCAGTGAGGGTATCCTGGTGCTGAACAAATGTGTGTGTGCCTAGCCCTGCCAAGGGTCAATTGAAAAGCCAGGTCTTCAGCTAGTTGTGGAATTTAACTACAGGAGGCTCTGTTATGGAGTTGGAAATTGTGCATTCTTACAACACCTTTCATGTAATACTGGTTTCCTAGTGGCCATTACATTGTTCAGTCGAGTGAGTGAGATTGCATGCATGTTTTCGCATTAAACTTAAAGCATTTTATGATAACCTAGCTTTCCTTCTTTAACCATGTGTGTATGTTTCTCACTTTCAGCTTTATTTTAAATTCTGTCCTCCTCCTTTGAAAGGCCATTCCATGAATTAGATTTATGAAAAGTGTTTGAAAGTAAGTACATAGAAAGTCAATACATGACAAACACATTTCCTTTGTCAACAATAGATCGGTCAGCCTCGGCCTAGCTCTTTTGTACGGCCCACGTCATTACTGTGGGTCTCTTTGTATAACCAAAAAACCAATAGATCCATTCCTCGGAGATCAAAGTCTCACTCCAGTCTCACTCCATGGGACGGAAAGGATGACATTATAGCAATGTTAAATCTTATTATTTTAGTTCTTTGAATGTGTTCATTCAAAGCAGCTGCTGAAGATCTATTCACACTTTAATTCTAGATTGAGACTACATTGGTGATTCACTATTTGAGTAGTCTTCTTTGCACAAGTATTTACTGGTTCTACTCAGCCTGATTGATTGCTGTTAACACTGCCACAGTTAGTGCGGAATACCATGATAGTCTGTCTTTGACCATCACTGAGAATCCCATGATGGCTAGTAATAATTGTCATTCTTCAATGTAGTACTAAGCAATTTGCCCACTTAAGAACTGTTAAGGTAGTACCTTATTTGAGAGTATTGAGTATCCTGCTGACCCGTTGCAATGGACGTAATAACTTGCTAGTCATTACTATGTGGTAATCAGTGGTGCTGCTGCTCATAACGGGGCAGTGCTTCCTTTGCAACTTCACAAAGCTTTTGCCAGTCTTGCTTCATCATTTGTTTTGTGTGTTTTTCTTCAAAAAATAGGCAAGTGAAAACTGTTTAGAGTTTCTATTATTTGAGTAGCTTTTTAATATCAAATTTGCTCTTTTTATATGAAGAATCAAGTTTGTGGATATAGCATGCAGAAATGCTTCTAAATTTCCTTGGCTCGTCCATAAGCGTTTTTTTTACAAAAGTACATAATCCAGTGCCCCAGGGACCAGCACAAGGGTGGGAATTGGATTAGAACTCTAACTTTCTCAATTACTCATACACCTATCCTTTTTGATAGTGTTTGGTGTGCTGATAGGCACTTTAGTTGCTCAAATAGTTGGTAATACACTTTTTAAATAATGGCTCGTGTTGAATCTAGACTGGAGTCCAGTTGTCTACAGATGTAAAAAAAGGTTTATGTACTTGGCGGTTGCAGAAAATGTGTGCATGGCAATGACTGGCTATGATACGCTTCCTTTCTAGAAGAACCCAAGGGATGCCATACCAGAAGAGCAGGAGCTAGACTTCCAAGGATTGGAGGACGAGGATGAGAGGCTGGATGGAAAGGAAGACTGCGAGGAAGCCAATGAAGGAAATGCTAAGAATGGAGAAGTGGGTAAGTACTAGCATGGAAATGTGTATATATACATGTAATCCATTCTCTACGCACCTTGGGAGACCTGTTGGCCGAGATGATCAAAATTGGGACAGTGGCTGAAAAGTATACCACACCTTTCCTTAGAGTTGTTTTTTCATATTACGAATATTAGTACATGAGTTGTTCCCTTGAATTCTTATCCTAAATTTCTGAAATGAAGTGTCACTAATTCAAGCTTTGTAACCCCATTTGGGTGTCCTTATCGTAAAGGTCCGATACTAAAAACATATAACAATATAACAGTTTAACTGAATAACTTTAGAGCACTTGTAAAATTACTGAACATACTACTTAAATTGAAGGAGCAGGTGATGGCCGTCCATGGAGGGAAGGTGTAAGTCATGCCATGGGAATGCATCTGGGTGAGCTTAATTATTGCCTCCTTCCATGCTATGAGCAATCCTGCAATGCTGGCAGTGATTCCAATTCAGGAGTGCAGGCTTTTTTTAACCTGGACCCATGGTGGATAATCTAGATAAAAGCTGCAAATGCATTGGCAGTTCTTGGACTCTAACATGGGCTAAAGTTGTACGACATCTGACCCTGCTAGATTTGCTCCTGATTGAGGGAAGGGAAGAAGTTACAGCTATACCCAAGGAAGGATCCCAGTAACTTTGCTGCCAGGCATGTTTGCAGTACTGACTTTAACCAGCTGGCTG
This sequence comes from Lissotriton vulgaris, assembly GCF_964263255.1. NCBI lineage: Eukaryota > Metazoa > Chordata > Amphibia > Caudata > Salamandridae > Lissotriton > Lissotriton vulgaris. Next base: position 772,356,049 of record NC_141700.1, on the reverse strand, counting down.
GTGCCACCAGTCTCCATAGGTGCAAGTAAAGAACCTGGACATCCCCTTGGATGGATGTTACTTAGCAGTTGTATGATGCTCTAGTGAGCATAATGACACACTGATGCAGCTTGCTTTTTAGTTACTCCAAATTACAGATTATCTACTTCTACGCCCATTAGTGGTTTTCAGATTGCATCTGTCCTTCATATTGATTTTATGCTTTGAATGCCAAAGCCAGCAAACCTTTTACTCTAGATCTGATTGACACTTTGGTTGTTCCACAGGAAAGGCCAAAGCAGATTGCTCCTAATTTGCTTAGTGTCCTCTTGCGTCTTCTCCTATTTACGCCCACATGGGCTCTCTTGCTGCACCTCTTTATGGGCAAGACGATCACACACCACTGGGTGTACTCCAGATTCTGCAGTTCAACCACACCCACAATCCCTAAAAAAATTCCTTCCAATATATGAAATATGGTGTCTATTCCAGAGGGCTAGCTAACAGATACTAACCCTTCCAATAGGTTCTGCAGAAACAAATCTAGTCCATTTGAGGCTGCAGATATAGAACAGAAACCAATCTTTCAGTCCAGCAGGAACACCAATTCTCCAGTTCTTCCTCCATTGCTGCACTTTCTTCTAAGCTGCCTTAGGTGCTGTCTCAGGCACATGCCTGACCATTTGAAGGTAGAATATGGAATGTCCTCTCCGACTCGAGATCCATCGTCGCAGACAGATTTTCGAAATGGGCTGTGTTATGCTATTCATGCCCTGCCACCTTCCCACACACTGCAATTCTATTGTAGAAAATCAACCTTTTGGTGCCGAACTTGGAGAGGGGTGCAACTCGTGTTGCTTCCTTATTTTGAAGGAGGATGGAGATCTCAAGGCAATTTTGAACCTGTCCACTGAACACTTTTCTGATGAAGGAAAGGTTCAAAATGCTCCTTACTTTAGCTGAGATACTGTCAGCTCTGGACCTAGTTGATGGTATCCTTGGACTTGCAGGACGTGTGTAGGAAGCGGTCTCTTTATATACTATGCCAAAGTATGTTATAGTGTGCACAGTCCAGTGGATCCCCAGAGGTATAGCGGAGGCTAAATTAGATAATCAATAACAGATCTATGTGTGTTGGAACAGTTAGGCTGATCAGAGGGTGTGTTGAGCATTTTTTTATTCACTCAGACAAAAACTGATGACAGACACTCAGACTGAATCAAGACCAATTAGGGAAGTAGAACGTGGCACAGTTGGGTGAAATATACTTTCAAATGCAGGGCTGTACACAGAAATGCAATTATAGATTTAATTGGTATTGGTGCTAGGTTTTACTTTTCTTTAAAAACAATTGAGTACTTTGAAATTACTTTGAATTACAGGTACAGTGGTGCAGAGGCCCTTGTTAGCCAGAAGGGCTAGGGGGCCTTCGATCAGGGGCTTCTCACAAGCAGGCCTCTTGGTTGGGGGAGCAAAGCTCCTGGTGTTGAGATCAGCACTGTAGGGACCAACAATCAGCAAAGGAGCTGCACCACAAGTGGCACGGGGGTGGCCTGATGCAGGGTGCCAAGGAGGCGTCGGCGTCAGGAGCCCTGAATTTCAAATGGAGATCTCTAGTTCAGAAGAAATACTACAGTCTCGGTGGAGGTTTCCTGAGGGTGACACCAGCAAGTGAGGTAAGTAGGAGTGTTGAGGGATGCCTGGACACAGTCTGTTGGGCCACACAAGGCCGTGGGGCATCGGGGTTTCTTAACAGCTCTGGTCGCAGTCGGGCCCATCATGTTGAGACTGCAGGCGCTGGTTAGAAGATTGAGGTAGGCTGGGGATCACCGGTTCCCAAGTCTGGATCTTTGGGGACACCTCATGGTCTTGGGCCTCTTGAACTCAGGCCATGAGCGTTGGGTGTAGAGTAGGGCAGAACCACGGAGCAACCTAGGGTTGTGGCCAAAGCAGATGTTGTGCTCTTCCTCGTTCAGAGCAGCTCTTCGGTCCTTCTTTCTTCTCAAATCTGGGGAGGCAAGGTTCAGGGATGCCCATAAATACTATAGTTAGAGGTGTTACAGGGCTGTGCAGGTTGGGACTAATAGATCCGTCCCTTGGGGTGAGTGAACCCCCTTTTATGCCACCCTCCGGTGGTAGGGGGCATGATCCTCTCTCTGGCTGGGTCTGCTCATCTTCAAGATGGAGGGGACTGAAATGTGTGCTTCACCTTGCCTCCCCCACCTGAGGGGTGAAGTTGGCAAAGTTGGGCACACCTTTGCCTAGCTTTGTTTTCCCACTGATTCTCCCGCCCAAGGTGGGGGGTCCGAACCGGTAGGAGCCAGTTGCCGGGTGCAGCAAAAGGCAGGATCAGCTAACAAAGGTGGCAGGCCTTTGAGGCTTCCCCTTCGTGGACCCAGTCCATCCTGGGGGAGGAGGCATGACATCTCTACCCCAGATGGGCTTTGTTTATGGACCCAGAGAGTGGGTTTTGCCACCAGCAGAAACCGGTCTGGTGGTGACAAATGAGGGGTAGTCATTCTGGGACTACACCAGGACTGGTTTTTTCAGGGCGCATCTCTAAGATGCCATCTTCCTGCATTTTAATTAAATCCCACACTGGCATCAGTGTGGGTTTAATTTGCTGAGAAGTTTGTACCAAACTTCCCAGGGTCCTGTCCATCAAGGAGGTCTATAGAAGAGCCATAACTTGAGGTCCCCCATGAAGTTGAGGAGCAAAGTGGAGCGGGAGGGCATGCCAGAGTCTGGCAGCGAGGAAGGAGCGCCTCCCGATTTGGACTTCCTGGTGCGAGGGACCATGGTGTGTGAGAGCTGGGCTGATCGTAGGGTCCTTAGGGGTGTGTGGAATGTGTCGGCTATTCAGGTATGCTTGTCCGGTATTGTGGAGGGCTTTGTGTGCGTGGGTGAGAATCTTGAAGGTGATTCTTGCCTTGATGGGGAGCCGGTGTAGTTTGCGCAGGTGCTGGGTGATGTGGCAGTGTCGTGGCAGGTTAAGGATTAGTCTTGCGGCAGTGTTTTTGATGTTTTAAGGTTTGCAGGTGAGGTTTTTGTTGATTCTGGCGTAGTGCGTTGCAGTAGTCAAGTCTGCTGGGAGATCAAGGGCGTGTTTGACAGTCTTTCTGTGTTCGAGGGGGATCTGTGAGAGTGCAATCTTTCTTGCATTGGTATGCCCCCACTTTTTGCTGAAGTGCTTTGACTGAGTGTCCCCTGGGCTCCTGCCAACCAGGTACCCAGGACTCCTGCCAACCAGGTACCCAGGGCCTGTGTTCCTTCCCTAAAACTGTGTTGAACCTAAAACCCAATTGGCATCTCTGGCCACATGTCAGCCCCTAGTAAATGGTACCCTAGATACCCAGGGTATGGTGACCAGAGAAGAACCCTAAGGGCTGCAGCACTTATTGTGCCACCCTTAGGGGCCCGGTACCCTGACACCCACACAATGCCTTTGCAGGCTGAGAGTCTAAGTTCAGAACTAAACAAACAGCTGACATGGCACACATCCCTGTGTGCCATGCCCACAAGACCCACTGCCCTGGCATACATCAGTCACCCCTATAGCTAAGTGCCTTATGCCAGTGGTGTGGGCACAGGTGCATGAGTCCTGTGCCCCTACATTACCCAGGGCCTTTCCTGGGCACTGTAAGTGCAGTGCTGGGTATATGGTGCTGGGTGGTCGACATTACGAACTCCACAGCACCATGATGGCCCCACTGAAGACTGAAGTTTGGTATCAAACCTCTCAGCACTTTAGACCTGCACTGATGCCAGTGTGAGATTTAATATAAAATGCACCAGAGGGCATCTTAGAGATGCCCCCTGAAGCCTAACCTTCAATCCACGTCTAAACTGAGAGACTGCCTAGGCAGCCCCACAGCAGACATGTTGCTGGACCCCTGGGTGGAGATCCCCCAGGTCCCCTGGGCCTGCAACAATGCGCATCCTGGGCGAGGTGCTAGGCTTCCTCCCCAGGATGGGCAGGGGGGAAGCTTCAATGGCCTGCCGCCTCTGTGAGCTCCAGACCATTTGCTGTACCCGGCAACTGGCCCCCACCTGTTCTGACCCCCACTCTGGTTAGAAGACTGTCGGGAAACCCTATGTTCGAGGCATATGGGCTGCAGATGGTACATTATGAATAGATCGCCATCTGGTGTTGGGCTCGGATGATTGCACTTTGTTTTTCTCTTGGAGAGTCTTTTGTATCTTGGTGACTCCTCCTTTGGTTGGTAGTGCGCATGGGCATCGGCTCCATCCTTAGATTGCTTTTTTCCGCCATCGGGTTCGGATGAGGATTGAGACGCTCCAGATCGACTTCGAAAAGAAGTGACTTATCGGCGCGTATTCCCTTTCCAATTCGACGGTATTGTTATCGAACGCGTTTCATTTCCATTCCGGCGCGTTTCGACTTCAACATCGAGAAAAAACTTTGATCTACGTCGACGAACAGGAGGCCTTTCTCGACGCAGTCAAGCCCGGAGTCCATGGAAAGGACTCCATTCAAGAAATGTCCAACGTGTGGTGCTAAGTTCCCACACAAGGACCTGCACGAGGTGTGCAACCTCTGCCTATCGCCTGAACACAAATCCAGGGACTGCGAAGCCTGCGCAGCATTCTCCTCCAAGTCGACGATTAGAAATCGTCGAGCTCGAAGACACGAGGTTTCCAAAATGCAGTTGGAGGCGATCCCGGAGCTGTTCAGAGACTAGCAACTTGAGGAAGAAGAGGATCAGGAGGATTAGTCTGGGTCGGAAGGGAACGAGTCTGATGTCGAAGAACTCGACTTGCAACAAACCGTGAGTGACGACGTCCCCTTACCGAAAAACCGACCCCATGTGGTAACGACCCCGCCTTCGAGCCCGGTCAAACCGCAGAAAAAAGTTTCTGACGCCCCACCTTCGGGCCCGGCAACGAAACCGAAACTGAAACCGAAACACTCGGTCTCCCACCATGTCGGATCCGAGAAACGGTCGGCATCGACTTCGACACCGAAGCTTCATGCAAGGGAAAGCTCGGCATCGAAACATTCCATGTCGAAACAGAAACATGATTCGACGTCGAAGACTCACTCGACACCGAAGAAGTCGGAATCGAGTAAACACTCGGTGCCGAAAACACAGAACATTGACGATCGAAAACAAAAGCACCTTTCGGAACAAAGGCCTTCGGTACCGATACAGGAGCAGCAGACAGATCCCAAACAAAAGATTTTGTGTATCGATCCGCAAACTGGCAAAGTAGTGACGAAGAAGAGGAAGAATGAACAGATAGAAGACAAATCTCTTCCTTCAAAAAAGAGAACACTGGGGACAAATACAACTCCTCCTACTTCTCCTCGACCTAAAGTCACACCCTCTTCTCCTATTCCTCACACTATGCCAAATATTCCTGCACCTTCTACACCAAGACCATCTACACCTCAGTCTGATGTGGACAGTGATCCAGGGGAGGGAGAACCTCAAGGGGATGATGAAACTATCCCAGATGAGGATGACCCATGGGAAAATTATAACGCAGGGTCAGATGATGACAACGACCCAGAGTTATATCCCTCAAAGCCTTCACCACCTGATGATAACACAGGGTTTGTACAGCTCATTAATAGGGCAGCAAAATATCACAAGGTAGATATACATACAGAACCTCTAATAGAGGAATTCCTATTAGAGACGCTACCTAATGCACAAAGAACATCAGGTACTCTACCTATGCTGAAGGGTCTTCTCAGTCACACAGAAGAAATATTCAAAGACCCAGTGAGGGCTAGGGTGTTAAACCCAAGAATTGATAAAAAATATAAGGCGGATCCAATATTTATCAAAGGGCAGGTACCTCTGGACTCGCTTGTAGTTTCAAACGCTCGTAAAAGAGCGAACTCATTATCTACAGGAGAGGCTCCTCCACCTGATAGAGTCAAAATTAATAGATGCATCAGGCAAGAGTAGCATCACAAGCGGCAAATAGCTGGCGTATAGCCAATACACAGGCACTACTTGCACGTTATGACAGGGCACATTATGATGAATTAGAAAAACTCATCACACATCTCCCCAAAGAACATCAGAAAAGGGCAAATCAGTTAATACAGGAAAGAAAGATAATTAATACTTCCATTAAGTGCGCCCTAGACGCAGCAGACACTGCAGCAAGATCCGTCAACACCAGTGTCATGTTAAGGAGACATGCATGGCTTAGAATCTCAGGATTCAAACAGGAAGTACAAACGTCCTTATTGAACCAACCCTTTGATCAAAAACCACTTTTTGGCTCAAGCACAGATGAGACCTTAGAAAAAATGAAAAAAGATACAGAAACGGCTAAGTCAATGGGAGCATTGCAACAGCCAACACAAAGAGGTTCCTTTCGTAGATCCACCTATAGAGGAGGCTCAAAAAATACAGGAACAAATCAGCAACCCACCTCTTTCACACCTACATCACCCAAAGGTAATTCAAGAGGTAGTTACAGGGGTAACAACAAAGGTAGAGGCCGCGGAAATAATAACAACCGCAACGCCTCAACCCCAAAACAGTGACTTGATAGAACTTCCCCCAGACCACATAACACAGGTGGGGGGACGTCTATCACAGTTCCTACCTGTCTGGGAAAACATCACATCAGACAAGTGGGTGAGACAGATTATCCAACATGGTTATTGCCTAGAACTCACAGCTACCCCACCAAACATCCCCCCCAAACAGCGTCCAATGAGTCAAGATCATCTGACATTGTTAAAGGAAGAAGTACTAGCACTGCTACAAAAGCATGCAATAGAGAAGGTTCCAAAACATCAACAAGGGACAGGAGTATACTCTATACTTCCTAATCCCCAAAAAAGATGGGTCCCTAAGACCAATCTTAGACCTAAGACCTCTCAATGCATACATAAATTCGGAACATTTCCACATGGTCACGCTCCAACAGGTACTCCCTTTACTGAAGAAAGGGGAATTTCTTTCTACACTGGATCTAAAAGACGCTTACTTTCATATCCCAATTAACAAAGCCCACAGGAAATACCTAAGGTTTGTAGTGGAAGGACAACATTATCAATTCAAAGTCCTTCCGTTCGGGGTCACAACTGCACCAAGAGTGTTCACAAAATGCCTAGCTGTGGTGGCAGCACACCTGAGAAGACAACAAATACATGTCTTCCCATACTTGGACGATTGGTTAATAAAGGCCAAGTCACAAGAAGAATGTCTTCACAACACACAGAAGACAATTCAATTGCTGCACCACCTAGGGTTTACGGTGAACTACAAAAAATCACACCTGCAACCAAACAAGATTCAGCAATACCTGGGGGCTACTATAGACACAGAAAAAGCAATTGCATACCCCAATCCGATCAGGATACAAACAATGGTCGGGTTAATACAAAGATTTCAACCACAACACTCACTACCAGCACGAGTGTTTATGCAACTGTTATGCATGATGTCCTCCTGCATACTGCTAATACCACATGCCAGACTACAAATGCGTCCACTACAGGAGTGTCTAGCGACACAGTGGAATCAGGCTCAAGGTCAGATTACAGATCTGGTGTTGGTAGACGACCGTACGCATCGCTCTCTGAAGTGGTGGAACACAACAAACATTTCCAAAGGATGGTCGTTCCTAGAACCGATTCCACAAGTGATAATAACAGCGGACGCATCGCTCTCCGGATGGGGAGTGCATATGGACAAATACACAGTGCTGGGGAAGTGGAGTGTGCTGCAAAAGAAACTGCACATCAACTACTTGGAACTATTAGCGATATTTCTAGCACTAAAAGCTTTCCAAATGCAAATAACAAACAAGGCAGTCCTGATCAGAACAGACAACATGACTGCAATGTATTATATTCAAAAACAGGGGGGGACACACTCTCTCCAACTATCCAAACGAGCACAGGACATTTGGAGATGGGCCATTCCTCAAAAGATCTATCTGTTAGCAGAACACCTACCAGGAGTTAAAAATCAGATAGCAGACATCCTAAGCAGACAGTCAGAACAAGTACACGAATGGGAGCTGCACGACCAAATACTGCAGCCATTCTTCCAAAGATGGGGGCAACCACAGATAGATCTGTTTGCCAATCATCAGAACACAAAATGCCAAAACTTCGCATCCAGGTACCCACACCAAAGGTCCCAGGGCAATGCACTATGGATAAAATGGTCCAACATATTTGCTTACGCTTTCCCCCCTCTCCCACTAATTCAGTTAGTGGTTCGGAAACTGCAGCAACACTCAATGACAATGATACTAGTGGCACCCACGTAGGCAAGACAGCCGTGGTTCACCATGCTACTACAACTCTCACAGGTGCCACATCAAAAGCTAAGATTACCCATGCACCTTACACAGAACCATGGAGAAATAATGCACCCAGATCCCAAACAATTGAACCTAGCGATCTGGCTCCTGAGGTCATAGTTTGGATATTTCGATTTACCACCAGAATGTATGGAAATCATTAAACAAGCAAGACGTCCTACCACCAGAGCATGCTATGCAGCAAAGTGGAAGAGGTTTGCGATACACTGTAACAGTAAGCACATCAACCCTCTGGACGCATCCACTAAACAGATCATTTGCTATTTACTACACTTGCAGCAATGTAACTTAGCATACACCTCTATCAGAGTTCATCTCGCAGCTATAGCGGCGTACCTACAAAACAGGCAACATCTTTCCCTGTTTAAAGTACCAGCAATTAAAGCTTTCATGGAGGGACTCAAAAGAGTCATTCCACCAAGACGACCACCTTCCCCAGTCTGGAATCTCAACATAGTACTTACCTGACTAATGGGGCCACCATTTGAACCTATGCATAGGTGTGAAATAAAATTCCTCACATGGAAGGTGGCCTTCCTCCTAGCTATCACGTCACTTAGAAGAGTAAGTGAGTTGCAGGCTTTTACGATTCAAGAACCATTCATGCACTTACACCAAAATAAAGTGGTTCTTAGAACAAACCCAAAATTCCTACCAAAGGTAATTTCTGCATTCCACATCAATCAGTCAGTGGAATTACCGGTTTTCTTTCCAAAACCACAAACGGTAGCGGAAAGGGTCCTACATACATTGGATGTCAGAAGGGCAATATTGTACTATATAGAAAGAAGCTAAGTTACATTGCTGCATACACCTCTATCAGAGTTCATCTCGCAGCTATAGCGGCGTACCTACAAAACAGGCAACATCTTTCCCTGTTTAAAGTACCAGCAATTAAAGCTTTCATGGAGGGACTCAAAAGAGTCATTCCACCAAGACGACCACCTTCCCCAGTCTGGAATCTCAACATAGTACTTACCAGACTAATGGGGCCACCATTTGAACCTATGCATAGGTGTGAAATAAAATTCCTCACATGGAAGGTGGCCTTCCTCCTAGCTATCACGTCACTTAGAAGAGTAAGTGAGTTGCAGGCTTTTACGATTCAAGAACCATTCATGCACTTACACCAAAATAAAGTGGTTCTTAGAACAAACCCAAAATTCCTACCAAAGGTAATTTCTGCATTCCACATCAATCAGTCAGTGGAATTACCGGTTTTCTTTCCAAAACCACAAACGGTAGCGGAAAGGGTCCTACATACATTGGATGTCAGAAGGGCAATATTGTACTATATAGAAAGAACACAAACTTTCAGAAAGATAAAACAACTATTTGTTGCGTTTTCTCCTACACATAAGGGCAATCCCATCTCTAAAGCGGGCATTGCCAGATGGATTGTAAAATGTATTCAAATATGCTACTTAAAAGCAAAGAGAACATTAACTGTTCCACCTAGAGCTCACTCTACACGTAAACTAGGAGCATCTATGGCATTTTTGGGAAACATTCCGCTAGATGACATATGCAAAGCAGCTACCTGGGTTACACCGCACACCTTCACAAAGCACTATTGTGTAGATGTGCACACAACACAACAAGCTAAAGTGGGACAAGCTGTATTAAAGACTTTATTTCAGACAGTTGCAACAGACACGGGCGACCACCGCTAGGGAGAGAACTGCTGTATAGTCTATTCATAATGTACCATCTGCAGCCCATATGCCTCGAACGGAATATGCTACTTACCAGTATGCATCTGTTCTTGGCATAGAGGGCTGCAGAGTGGTACATGCCCTCCCAGCCTCCCCGGAAACCTGTCTGTTCCAACATTATCTTATTTAGATACACTTACATGGGCATTCCTATCTGTATTCTATCATACTACTCCATCTAACCCTACTATGGCAAAACAATCTAAGGATGGAGCCGATGCCCATGCGCACTACCAACCAAAGGAGGAGTCACCAAGATAGAAAAGACTCTCCAAGAGAAAAACAAAGTGCAATCATCCGAGCCCAACACCAGATGGCGATCTATTCATAATGTACCACTCTGCAGCCCTCTATGCCAAGAACAGATGCATACTGGTAAGTAGCATATTCCATCTGAAAGAGACACGTTGGTGATAGATTCCTTACCTCAGAATATCCCCAGGTGTCAGACTGGATCCGGAAATTTTTGCGTAGCAATACCCCTGCGCATCGGTAGGCGTCGTCTGCGGCTCCGCGTCCGGCGTCGTTCGCGCCGGAATGACGTCGTCGGAGTACTGACGCCGCCCATGCGCGGTGACGTCAGTTCTTCTTTTTTCCGCGCCAGCTAGCGCAGATCCGGAGAAGCTCTATGTAGGAGAGTGGGGTCTGCAATCCTATGGTCCCCCCCGATTTTTGCTTTTTGCTTCACTGGTTTACGACTTTTCCTGGCTGTGGGCCTGCTAATCAGACCCACAGCCTAGCTGTCTCTCTATAAATTGACAACCATGTACCTTAGGTGCATATCTAATTGGATATCGAGTCACCTTATCAGTCCCTGTACAGTGTACCCTAGGTACCCAGGGCATAGGTGCAATCATGGCCTACCAGGAGCTGCAGCATGTATTATGCCACCCCTGGCTGGCCATCCAAATCTGACACAACTGACACAACTGGCTGATCAATCAGATGGGGCAAGGTGGTGTAATCACCCTTTGCTTTAGATATAGTATCCCCATATCTAACCCTAAAATGGACACATATCCTCCTATCAGTCACTACTATGGCAGGCCTTATCAATCCTGAAGGCAGAGTGCTTGGAATTATGTGAGATGGTGCTCTAGCATGAGCTGAGCCTGTCTGCAGCTTTCGGAACCAAGTCCTTTAGCTGTTTACATGATAACGCTATACCATATACTCTTAAGTGCATTATAATCCTCGGGGTTATTGCCAACTTTGGTATAGCATTATCAAAACATGTCGAGTAAGGTGTCATACGAATTGGAATACTACCCCCTCGCCAATTCTGGCGACGGGGGTAGCATTCCACCCTTCTAGAGGGACACAATTGTGAACCCCGGTTAAAGTTAACTCGAGCCTCAGCATCAAAAAATGGATGCTGCCACCACAGACAAAAGTCTGACCTCCTGCTGCTGGGAGTCCTTCCAACGAGGGAGGCTTGGACAAAGGGTTTCCTCCCTTGGGAGGTGCTAGCACCACCCCAGACAGGAGTTTGTGTATTAGGTAGGACAGGGCTGAAAGGAATGAGACATGCCTGGGGCACACAAGGTGTCCCTGTGCATACACCTGTCTAAACCAGTTACTCCAGTATTGGATCTTTCATAGATTCACATGCCTGAATCATTCCCCGTCGTCGAGACGGGAGTCTCCGGTATATAAAAAAGCAGTGCTTAGTAGTATAGCAAACTGAAAAGAGGCCTAGGCCCATTTCCCTTTTGCAACCCATAGCCTTTGTTATGTAAAAAGGCCCAAACTTTTCCCTGAACCAATCAGAGCTCCTCACCCTCTAGAACACTCCTGAGAGAACCTTCTGCCCCTCAGATTTTTCTACCGCACGTTGTGCTAGGGAGTCTCCTTTGAGCTCTGCTCAAACTCGGTGTTTTTTAACTTCTTTAAAGAACTTTGTTCTTAGGAATTCTTCTGGATTCTGTTCTACTATGGATTATCTTCAAATATATTCTTTAAGGAATGTCTGGAAAGGAGAAGAAAGGATCATTTAGAGCCTGTACAACTTGTTCCAAGAGGTTGCACTACACTGATGAACCTCACACTGACTAAATTTACTGTCTATACCCGCAGGCCACAGACCGCAAGATATATCGCATTTTCTCAAGTAAGTTCTGGAAGGTCGTGGAGGGCGCCTTTTAATAGGGTTTAAAACGCTAAGGCCAGAAAGGAGGTTTTCCCCAGTGACAGTGATGAGGCGGCGTCCTCAACATGTAGGAGATCTCATAAGAGATAAAAATCTCCTCAAACTCATTCCTCAGGGGAACGTCCTGAGAAGGCCCTCAAAAAGACCACTCATGGGTCTTATGGGCGCAGTCCTTCAAAATCTCCTCACTCTGTGGAAAAGGAGAAGAAAGGACATGCTTTTGGGGTAAGATCATGTTAAAAAGACGACTTCTGAGCCGTCAATCACTTCCTCTGGTCAAAGAACCCTTCATGAAGCAGTCTTTTATACCTCTGAGGTAAAGACTAAGGCAGCCTCTCCGTCAACGGCGGCATCGTCTACGATGGCATCGTCTACGACGGTGGTCGTCTACGATAGTCGTCGACGACAGTGGTCGTCTACGATGGCTGTCTACGATGGCCGTCGTCGACGAGGGTCGTCGACGACAGTGGTCGTCTACGACGGTGTCATCTACAATGGCCGTCGACGAGGGTGTCGTCTACAATGGCCGTCGACGACGGTGGTCGTCTACGATGGCCGTCGACGACGGTGGTCGTCTACGATGGTCGTCGACGACGGTGGTCGTCTACGATGGTCGTCGACGACGATGGTCGTCGACGACGGTGGTCGTCTACGATGGTCGTCGACGACGGTGGTCGTCTACGATGGCCGTCGACGACGGTGGTCGTCTACGATGGTCGACGACGGTGGTCGTCTACAATGGCCGTCGACGACGGTGGCCGTCTACGATGGCCGTCGACGACGGTGGTCGTCTACGATGGCCGTCGACGGCGGTGGTCGTCTACGATGGCTGTCTACGATGGCTGTCTACGATGGCCGTCGACTGTGGTCGTCTACGATGGCCGTCGACGGTGGTCGTCTACGAGGGTCGTCGACGACGGTGGTCGTCTACGATGGCTGTCTACGACGGTGGTCGTCTACGATGGCTGTCTACGATGGCAGTCGACGACGGTGGTCGTCTACGAGATAGCAGCGACGACGACTGTCGAGGACGAGGTCACCAGCAACGGTGACTGTCGTCGACGACGGATAGCTCTTTATACCTGGTGTCGACGATGACAATCTCCTCAACGGGCTCGTCGAGGAAAATTCCAAGATTAGAAATCATCAGCAACTGCTTCAAGAGCAGGATTCATAGGAAAAGAACCTTTTGGGATACGCTATTAGTCCCTCACAATTACATGTGAAGTATGAGAAGAAGGACTGTGAGGAGTGATATGGGAGTACCACACCAACAGCACTATCGCCATGAGTGCCAGGAAGGAATGGTTGGAATGCCATGCTTCATGATGATAGATCTGCAGTTTATGCTGGCAGACTATGGAAAGAGGTTTCCGCCGGCACCAGCTGCTCAGGAAATCCCATCCCTACAACTCCAGTTAGAAACAGGGCGCCACAACAAGAAGGTAGGCTGGCAACTCCTCGAATAATACACCACCAGAATCCGGTCACCACAGATGAGGATGACCAGGAAGAGGGAGAAATAACAGATCCCAACAAAAAATGGGATGATTGCTTGAATCCATCTCCAGCATCTCCCTCACCAGGACGGGTGGATTCTCCGCAGATTCCATAATATAATGGAAACAGCTGCGAGGGATTCTAGCTTCCTATGTCGACAATACGAACGGATTGCTTCTTATACGATTTCATGTAGCCATTCAAAACCATCCAAAATCTCATTTCGTGTATTAGCAATAGCGCAACAGGAATCTAAGAATCCCTCTGCACCTATATCAACACCTCCGAACAGGGAGGGGAGATGCTTGGACAACGCAAGACAGAGATTCTCATCCATGTCTGTTCTCTTAGGCAAAGCAGATGATGCCCTTGCTATTCTGGGCTGTTAATACAAGCATATATGGTGCAATATGGCGCCTAACCTGGATCTCTTCCTAGAGAACATTAGACATGAGGCGAGCGACGGTGCTAACGAGTCAGACGTGGTTACGGTTGACTGCCTTAAGACCAGAAGTCCAAAATTAGGATCCTGAATCTCCTTTTCGATGGAGAAGATTTATTGGGAAACAAGTGGATGAGGCATTTCAAGGTATTAAAGGGAATACAAATACCCTGGGTACACTATGATACCGTTAGGTGCCTTTCCGAGGCGACTGGAAAGGAGGCCAATCATCCTACAAGGGTAGTTATCAACAAGGGAAGATTACCCCTGTTATTCCTCATCATCACAACCATATTGTCAACAATAGGAGTTACAACAAACAAGGAACTATACAAAGTCTGCTCCTAGAGGACTAGGAGTTCTTCAGGGGGAAAAATAAATAAATAAATAACATTGGTTAAAGACAATGACAACCTCCGGGATCTGGCTGCATGTTGCTTTTCCTCTCCACGAGTTCCATGGGTGGGAGAGTTGCTTCCCATCTATATTGTGGACTGAAGATAGCAGACAGATGGGCTTCAATATCCTAAAATTCACACACTCTTCAGTTTTCTTCAATTCCCTCCTTCCAACACTGCAGACAAGTCAAGAGACTAAAAACATCTAACTCAGATGCGTTTGGAGATTCGGACAATGCTCCGAAAGGGAGCAATAGAACCGGTGCCGATCTTCCAAAAACAAAAAGGTTTTTTACTCCTGTGTTTCTTCCCAGTTCGGAAGAATGCCCTGCAATAGCGCCCTATTCTAGGCCTGAGAGTTCTGAATACTTACCATAAGAAGCAATTTTTTCTAAATGCTGTCCCTAGACATTCGGCTACTCTTAAACCCAAGGGATCATATTACCACTCTAGACTTACAGGATGCTTATTTTTCACATCCCCTTCATCCTTCCTTTAAACTGTATCTTCGATTGGCAGTAGCCGGAGGACCATTAATTTTTATATAGTGTCTGACTCCAGCGACATTTCTGGGGGCAATATTGGACACGGAATGCAACAAAGCGTTACCCCAGTATTGGAACTTTCATAGATTCCCATGCTTTGTATCATTCCCCGTCGTCGGAATGGGAGTCTCGGTAACAAAAATACCATAGCTGTAGGTACAAAAGACAATGGAAAAAGGCCTAGGCCTCATTACCTTTTGTAGCATATCACTCTCTTTGTGTAAAAGAGACCAAACTTTTGGCCTCAGCCAATCAGAAGTGCCTCACCACTTAGAACCTTCCTGAAGGAACCTCAGAGCCTTAGATTTTCTACCGCACGTTGTGCTAGGGAGTCTCAATTGAGCTCTGCTCAACTTCTACAACTTCTACAGGATTTCATCAGGTTTTTTCTCAGTTTTTTCTTCAGGATCTTTTGGATTCTTCTCAGGATTGTTGCTGTTTGCCAGTATGTCGGAGATTGTGAAGAAAAAAGCGCTTTTCAAGCCTTGTTCCTCCTGTGGCAAGAAAAGGCTGTTTGTGGAGTGTGAGAAGGTGGCCTGATATGCAGTGCTCACTATTCTAGTGAACACTATGTATCAGTCCAGCAACCCTTATTGATGTTTGGTTGTAAGTCAACCTTATAGACCAGCTATCCTAGTAGCGTGGATACGAGCAGTCTAAGGCTAAAGACTCGAGAGGGCGCGTTAAGCCAGCTGTTTACCACACATATACCCCTTGAATACCAAGTGAAAGGACACCACACAAGTGTTATGAAAATAAACAGTTATTTATTTAAAGATCACAACAGCCCTGTACTCTTTATGAGGACAGGGTACTAAGCACAAACCAAAACTCTTACAAAAATACTTAAGTTAGCACAGTATATACAAATGCCCGAGGGGCACGGAAAACCATATACTCTGAAAGTGGAATGCGAAATTCCTAGCAGGTAAGTACAGTACTAATAGCTTTTGGAATCGCTAGGACTTGACTAGGGAATCGTTAGATTACTTCTAGGAGGCCTAGGGGACTCGGGTGCAGTGTGTGCACTCTCACGCGAGATGCGGGACAAAAGTCTATGGTAGCTAGGAATTAGAAAGTTAGTGTTCTCGGGCGAACCCGACCTGGTAGGGAGAAAACGAAAGTAGATTCTGACCCTTGGATAGTGAGGCTATGCTGGGGCACCGAAATGCCGAAGTTACCTAGCCCAGGGGCTGCAGCTGCATAGGTCTGAAAAGACGTCGGGAATCCTCGTAGACGGACCAGGAGCCGGAAGAAAAGATGCTGGCCGGTGACCAGTGAAGAAAGTTCAGTCGGATCCAAGCCTGGATCTTGAAGATAGATGACACCTGAAAGCAGAGGGGACCAAGTTCGAGACTACTAGCCAGTAGTCAGTGGGCACCAGGAGGGCACCGGATGGTAGCCACCTCGACTAGGTGAGTGGGTGACGCTTGACTCGAAGATCTCACGGACCAGGAGGCGTTGTCGGCGACCAGGATGGAGGATCGAGCTGTCCCACGAAGATGGAAGCTGTCGGCGTCGCTGGACCCAGGATTGGGCAACAAAGCCTTGGCAAATTCAAGCCCACGCGGTGGACCTAAAATGGCGTCTGGAGTGGACCAGGAGGGTCCGGGGTGCCTCTCTTGAACAAGGAAGCAAGGGCCAGCCTGGAGCAACCAGACCAGCAGAAGAGTTGTCGTCGGGCGTCGTTCAGAAGGCCACAAGCCAGCCGGCTAGTAGCCAAACAACGCGGTGCACAGCAAACAGCAGAAGGGCCCCACGCCGATCGTGGAGATGCAGGGAGGCTGATCTTGGGTGCTGGAGCTGCGCAGGGTTGGGGCTTCTCGGACCCCAAAGCACTCACCAGTGGAAGACTCGGTGGGCTTGCAATAAAGATGTCGTGCAGTCTTGGCGATCGTCGGTCCCTTGAGGTCTCGTCGCACTCACGGTTCTCAGCTTTGCTGTAGAGGTGAGTAGAGGTCAGAGGTGCCAGGGAAGCCGGGTCTCGTCGTGCTGGGTCGTCGGATTCGTGATGAAGGACTTGCAGCAGACCGCAGTGTTCTTTAGGATGGTGCCTGCGGATGCAGGGTGACTACTCCTTAGCCACAAGGGAGAATCTTGAAGAAGAAATCGTGAAGTCCTTTCGAAGAAAGTGGTATCTTGATTCCAAAGATGATCTAATTTTAACAGGGGGCCCGCTCCCATCTTTATACTAAAAAAGGGGGCTGACCCGGTGACTAGGTCCTGCCTATGGGTGGGACTAGGTGGGGGGTGGTTACACCCCCCAGCCATGCCGGACTTCCCCAGGCCAGGGGCTGGTGTGCCCCTGGAACTGGTTCAGACCGGCCTATGCGTAGTGAGCACCGGGGTGCCACTCAGCAGTCACCTTCCTGTAAAGCCCTGCCTACCCAGGATACACAAAACCATGTCTGGGACGGTGCTAGCACCGCCCCTGACAGGAAACCCTTTGTCCAGGCTCCCCTCGCTGGAAGGACTCCCAGCTGTAGGGGGTCAGACTCGTGTCTGTGGTGGCAGCATCCATTTTGTGGAGCTGAGGCTTCAGTTAACTTTAACCGGGGTTCACAGTTACATACATGTCGTGTCCCTCTAGAAGGGTGGAATGCTAACCCCGTCGCCAGAATTGGCGAGGGGTTAGTATTCCAATTCGTATGACACCTTACTCGACATGTTTTGATAAAGCAATACCAAAGATAGCATTTAACCGCGAGGATTATAATGCACTTAAGAGTATATGGTATGCGATATCATGGAACAGCTATTAGGACTTGATTCCGCAAGCTGCAGACAGGCTCAGCTCATGCCAGAGCACTATCTCACATGATTCCAAGCACTCTGCCTTCAGGATTGTCAAGGCCTGCCATAGGAGTGACTGATAGGAATCTGTGTGTCCATTTTAGGGTTAGGTATAGGGATACTACACCTACAGCAAAGGGTGATTACACGACTTTGCCCCAGCTGTCATGCAGCCAGTTGTGTCAAATTTAGGAGACCAGCCAGGGGTGGCATAATACATGCTGCAGCCCCTGGTAGCCCTGGGTACACCTATGCCCTGAGTTACAGGGTCTGATAAGGTGGCCCAGTACCAATTGGTAGATGCACCTAGGGTACATGAAGTAATTTAGAAAGAGAACAGCCAGGCTGTGGGTCTGATTGGCAGGCCCACAGCCAGAGAAAGTCGTAAACCAGTGAAACAAAAGCAAAAAATCTGGGTGATCATAGGATTGCAGACCCTACTCTCCTACATGACCCCCCCCCAAACTTTGGGACAATAAGCTAACCTTGACCAGGTGAGTCTTCTTGTTCTAAGTGGAAATATCTGGAGAGCCCATCGGCATTGCCATGATCAGTACCAGGTCTATGTTCCACTGTAAAGTCCATCCCCTGTAGGGAAATGGACCACCTAAGCAGTTTGGGGTTTTCACCCTTCATCTGATTTAGCCACAAGAGGGGCTTATGGTCGGTCTGAATCTTGAAGTGAGTGCCAAACAAGTATGGCCTCAGCTTCTTCAGGGCCCAAACCACAGCAAAGGCCTCCCTCTCAATAGCTGACCAATTCTTCTCTCTGGGGGTCAGCCTTCTGCTTATAAAAGCAATGGGCTGATCCTGACCATCAAAATTCAGTTGAGAAAGAACATCTCCCACACCCAACTCAGAAGCATCTGTTTGGACAATGAATGGTTTGGAGTAGTCTGGACTCTTAAGGATAGGTGCTGTGCACATGGCCTGCTTTAGGTCATCGAATGCTTTTTGACAGCCTGCTGTCCACTGAACCTTTTTTGGCATTTTCTTACTTGTCAGTTCATTTAATGGTGTCACAATGGAACCATAGTTCCTGACAAACTTTCTGTAGTATCCAGTCAGGCCCAAGAAAGCTCGAACCTGAGTCTGGGTGGTTGGAGGAGCCCAGTCCCTGATTGACTGTATTTTGCTCTCCAGTGGCTGAACCTGGCCTCCACCTACAAGGTGGCCCAGGTATACAACCTGTGTCTGCCCTATCTGGCACTTGGTGGCCTTGATAGTGAGGCCTGCTGCTTGCAGAGCCTCTAACACTTTCCTCAGGTGGACCAGGTGATCCTCCCAGGTGGAGCTAAAGACAGCAATATCATCTAGATATGCTGCACAGAAGTCATCCAGCCCAGTAAGGACTTGATTCACCAACCTTTGGAAGGTGGCAGGTGCATTTTTCAGACCAAAGGGCATTACCACAAATTGATAATGCCCACCAGGGGTTGAAAATGCTGTTTTGGGCTTGGCATCCTCAGCTAACCTGATTTGCCAATACCCAGCTGTTAAGTCAAATGTACTTAAGTAGTTGGCAGAAGCCAATCTATCTATAAGTTCATCTGCCCTTGGTATTGGATGGGCATCAGTCTTAGTGACTGCATTGAGACCCCTGTAGTCTACGCAAAACCTCATCTCTCTCTTACCATCTTGGGTGTGAGGCTTTGGCACTAGAACTACTGGACTAGCCCAAGGGCTATCTGAGGGTTCAATGACTCCCAATTCCAACATTTTCTGCACTTCAGTTTTTATGCAGTCTCTAACATGATCAGGCTGCCTGTAGATTTTACTCTTGACTGGCAGGCTGTCACCAGTGTCAACCTCATGGGTGCACCAATTGGTCTGACTGGGTGTCAGAGAGAACATATGTCTGAAAGACTGAAGAACCTGTTTACAGTCTTTCTGCTGATGTTCAGAGAGGCTGCCACAAAAGACAACACCATCTACTGACCCATCATCAGGATTCTGAGTGAGCAGGTCTGGGAGAGGGTCACTCTCTTCCTCCTGTCCCTCATCTATGGCCATGAGCAAGCTCATGTCCTTCCTGTCGACATATGCTTTGAGCCTGTTGACATGGAGTACCCTATGGGGACTCCTGGGAGTTCCAAGGTCCACCAGGTAGGTGACCTCTCCCTTTTGCTCAAGGATTGTGTGGGGCCCAGACCATTTGTCTTTGAGTGCTGCTGGGGCCACTGGCTCCAGCACCCACACCTTCTGTCCAGGCTGATAAACAGTCAGGACAGCCTTTTGGTCATGCCAAGCTTTTTGAAGTTCTTGACTGGCCTTAAGGTTTTCTGATGCCTTCTCCATATACTCAGCCATCCTGGAGCGGAGACCAAGTACATAGTCCATTATGTTGGTTGCAGGCTTTTTGAGAGGTCTCTCCCATCCTTCCTTCACCAAACACAAGGGGCCTCTCACAGGATGCCCATACAAAAGTTCAAAAGGGCTGTAGCCAACCCCCTTTTGTGGGACCTCTCTGTAAGCAAACAGAAGGCAGGGCATCAGGACATCCCATCTACGCCTGAGTGTTTCAGGTAGTCCATGAATCATCCCTTTTAGGGTCCTGTTGAACCTTTCAACAAGCCCATTGCATTGTGGGTGATAGGGTGTAGTGAATTTGTAATTGACACCACACTCCTTCCACATAGCAGTTAAATAGCTTGACATGAAGTTTGCACCTCTGTCAGAGACAACCTCCTTAGGGAAGCCCACTCTGGAGAACACTCCAACTAGGGCCCTTGCCACCACAGGGGCTGTGGTGGTCCTAAGTGGAATAGCTTCAGGATACCTGGTGGCATGATCCACTACCACCAGTATAAACTTGTGCCCTGATGCTGTCTGGGGTTCCATTGGACCAACAATGTCAATCCCCACTCTTTCAAAGGGCACCCCCACCACAGGCATTGGTATAAGGGGGGCCTTTGTTGTGCCACCTGACTTGCCACTGGCTTGGCAAGTGACACAGGAGCGACAAAACTCCTTGGTATCCTCATTCATGTGAGGCCAGTGAAAGTGTGAGACAAGCCTGTCCCAAGTCTTTGTCTGGCCTAAGTGACCTGCTAAGGGAATCTCATGGGCCAAGGTAAGTAGGAAACCTCTCTGAGACAAGGGTACAACCAGCCTCCTGGTCATGCCAGGCTTGGGGTCTCTTGACTCAGTGTACAGGAGTCCATCTTCCCAGTATACCTTGTGGGTACCTGTGGCGTTCCCAGCAGCCTCAGCAGCAGCCTGCTGTCTGAGGGGTTCAAGAGAAGGGCAGCCTAACTGGTCCTTCCCCAGGTCTTCCCTTGAGGGTCCCCCTGAACCCAAGAATTCAACTTGATCAAGTTCAAACTCTCTAGGCTCAGTTTCCCTCAATTCCTGCAGGTCAGCCTCCTCTGAGACTTGATCCACAACCTGGGGCAAGGGGGAAGGCACAGCCTTAACCCTACTGCTCTTTTTCTTGGAAGGTGTCTGGTCCATTGTTCCAGGATCCAGCACCTGTTCAGTGGGGCATTTTCTGGCCTGTGACCTAGTCACAGCAAACACATGTGCTGGCAAACCTAACATTTCCAGATGAGTCCTCTGCTCCACTTCTGACCATTGTGATGACTCCAAATCATTGCCCAACAAACAATCCACTGGGAGGTCTGAACTAACTACAACCTTCTTGTGGCCAGTTACCCCTCCCCAGGAGAAAGCTACAATTGCCATACTATGATTGGTAGTGACATTGCTTGCATTGGTCACCAGGAATTCTGTACCTGGCATGATCTGTCCAGGGTCCACAAAGCTAGGTGTCACCATTGTGACACTGGCACAAGTGTCCCTATAGGCCTGAGCCATTTTTCCATTAATAAAAGGTGTCTGTCTGTATTTGCCCAAAGTATTGGGACTTATGTCAGGGGACATATCCATATCCCCTGTACTGACAAGGACAGCCTGAGTGAGGGTGCCAACTAAGTTGTCACTCCCCTCAGAACCCAGGGTTAACCCTACTAAACCCTTGGGAGGTGCACTACCACTGCTGGCTGTACTAGGGGGCACAGGTGCCTTAGGGGCTGCAGTGGCAGGAGTCTGCCCTCCTCCTTTCTTGGTGCACTCACTAAACCAGTGAGTTTTACTTTTACAGTATTGGCACCACCTTTTAGATTGGCCTTCTTTCTTCTTTTGGGGAGCCTGACCCCCACCCTCTTTGGGTTGTTGGGGACCTGTCGAAGACTTCTGGTCATTTTGTTCCCCTTTTGAATCTTTACCCTTCTGGTCTGCTTTCTTCTGACCACCTTGATTCTGGCCCTGGTTCTGTTTAACTCTTGTTCTAACCCATCTGTCTGCCTTCTTTCCCAATTCTTGGGGAGAGGTCAGATCTGAGTCAACAAGATGCTGATGCAACAACTGGTTCTGACAATTGTTTAAAATTTGCTCTCTCATCATCAAATTGTACAATCCTTTATAATCAGTAACCTTACTGCCCAGCAACCAGCCCTCAAAAGCCTTAGTGGCACAATCTACAAAGTCAGCCCAATCTTGAGACTGAGTTTTCTGGGTATCCCTGAACAGCACCCTGTACTGCTCAGTGGTTAGGCCAAACCCATCAACCAGTGCATTTTTCAAGACTTGGTAATCATTAGCATCCTCCACCCTTGTGGTGAGGAGCTTGTCTCTTCCTTTACCCTCAAAGGAGAGCCACAAGATAGCTGCCCACTGACTTGGGGGAACACCTTGCACAGTGCAGGCCCTCTCCAAAGCAGTAATCCATTTGTGGATGTCATCCCCTTGTTTAAAGGGGGGCACTATCTTACCAAGGTGTTTTGTATCAAAACTCCTTTCCCTATTGCTAGGTACAATGCTGCCACCAGTGGGGACTGTCCCACTCAATTGTTGCTCTCTAGCAAAGGCAAGCCTCTCTTTGGCCAGGGCAAGTTCTTCCCTTTCAATCCTCAGATTGGCTGCCTTTTCCTTAGCTTCATACATTCTCCTCTGGGGAGATGTCATTCCCCTTTGAGAGGAACGTTGAGAGCCATTGGTATGAAGGGATCTGATAGAGCCTCTTGATAGAGATCTATCTCGTCCATTCCCAATGTTAAGCTGACCTGAGAGTGGCCCCAAGGGTCCCCTAGTGCCCATCTCATGTCTGCTTAAGTTGGACCTGGTTAGTCTGCTGACTTCTACCTGTTCCTTTTCTGCCTCATCCCCTGATACCAAATCATCATCCTCATCATCAGCATCATCTGCTGCCTGAAGAGGATGGTCCTGGGCATCAAAGGGACCCTGTAAGGAGGGCATGTTGCCATCTGAATTAGAAGGGTCTGGGTTACCAGCCCTCCTTGCATCATGAGTCTCTAAGAGACCAATCAGAAAGGCAGTTGTGGGGTTAGACCCCTGCTTAATCTTCCTAGAGGTACACACTTGTCGTAACTCATGGAAGCTAAGCGCAGTATATCTTGAAGAGATGACCTGTGGAGGGTCAACTGACACAAGGGGAACCTCAGTGTTTCCTCCTTTGTCCGACATACTGTTTCTAGTGTGGTGTAAGTGATGCACCTACCTACACTATGTGTTTACCTACTGATCCCTTGCTAAGAGTTGCAGCCAAGGTGTGCTAAGCCTTGAGGAGCTACAACAGCTGGTTCAGTAGAACTCAGAGTATTCTAAGCTTTAGTTATGTGTACCTAACAGTACTTATGTGATCTTTCAACAAGATATTCTTAGGATACGTGTGGTAAAACAACAGCAAGCTCAAATCCCAACCGCTGCTCACCAATGTGAGAAGGTGGCCTGATATGCAGTGCTCACTATTCTAGTGAACACTATGTATCAGTCCAGCAACCCTTATTGATGTTTGGTTGTAAGTCAACCTTATAGACCAGCTATCCTAGTAGCGTGGATACGAGCAGTCTAAGGCTAAAGACTCGAGAGGGCGCGTTAAGCCAGCTGTTTACCACACATATACCCCTTGAATACCAAGTGAAAGGACACCACACAAGTGTTATGAAAATAAACAGTTATTTATTTAAAGATCACAACAGCCCTGTACTCTTTATGAGGACAGGGTACTAAGCACAAACCAAAACTCT
The DNA here is from genome assembly GCF_964263255.1 of Lissotriton vulgaris. Taxonomy (NCBI): domain Eukaryota; kingdom Metazoa; phylum Chordata; class Amphibia; order Caudata; family Salamandridae; genus Lissotriton; species Lissotriton vulgaris. The sequence continues at coordinate 772,332,156 of NC_141700.1, read as the reverse complement.
TACAAAAATACTTAAGTTAGCACAGTATATACAAATGCCCGAGGGGCACGGAAAACCATATACTCTGAAAGTGGAATGCGAAATTCCTAGCAGGTAAGTACAGTACTAATAGCTTTTGGAATCGCTAGGACTTGACTAGGGAATCGTTAGATTACTTCTAGGAGGCCTAGGGGACTCGGGTGCAGTGTGTGCACTCTCACGCGAGATGCGGGACAAAAGTCTATGGTAGCTAGGAATTAGAAAGTTAGTGTTCTCGGGCGAACCCGACCTGGTAGGGAGAAAACGAAAGTAGATTCTGACCCTTGGATAGTGAGGCTATGCTGGGGCACCGAAATGCCGAAGTTACCTAGCCCAGGGGCTGCAGCTGCATAGGTCTGAAAAGACGTCGGGAATCCTCGTAGACGGACCAGGAGCCGGAAGAAAAGATGCTGGCCGGTGACCAGTGAAGAAAGTTCAGTCGGATCCAAGCCTGGATCTTGAAGATAGATGACACCTGAAAGCAGAGGGGACCAAGTTCGAGACTACTAGCCAGTAGTCAGTGGGCACCAGGAGGGCACCGGATGGTAGCCACCTCGACTAGGTGAGTGGGTGACGCTTGACTCGAAGATCTCACGGACCAGGAGGCGTTGTCGGCGACCAGGATGGAGGATCGAGCTGTCCCACGAAGATGGAAGCTGTCGGCGTCGCTGGACCCAGGATTGGGCAACAAAGCCTTGGCAAATTCAAGCCCACGCGGTGGACCTAAAATGGCGTCTGGAGTGGACCAGGAGGGTCCGGGGTGCCTCTCTTGAACAAGGAAGCAAGGGCCAGCCTGGAGCAACCAGACCAGCAGAAGAGTTGTCGTCGGGCGTCGTTCAGAAGGCCACAAGCCAGCCGGCTAGTAGCCAAACAACGCGGTGCACAGCAAACAGCAGAAGGGCCCCACGCCGATCGTGGAGATGCAGGGAGGCTGATCTTGGGTGCTGGAGCTGCGCAGGGTTGGGGCTTCTCGGACCCCAAAGCACTCACCAGTGGAAGACTCGGTGGGCTTGCAATAAAGATGTCGTGCAGTCTTGGCGATCGTCGGTCCCTTGAGGTCTCGTCGCACTCACGGTTCTCAGCTTTGCTGTAGAGGTGAGTAGAGGTCAGAGGTGCCAGGGAAGCCGGGTCTCGTCGTGCTGGGTCGTCGGATTCGTGATGAAGGACTTGCAGCAGACCGCAGTGTTCTTTAGGATGGTGCCTGCGGATGCAGGGTGACTACTCCTTAGCCACAAGGGAGAATCTTGAAGAAGAAATCGTGAAGTCCTTTCGAAGAAAGTGGTATCTTGATTCCAAAGATGATCTAATTTTAACAGGGGGCCCGCTCCCATCTTTATACTAAAAAAGGGGGCTGACCCGGTGACTAGGTCCTGCCTATGGGTGGGACTAGGTGGGGGGTGGTTACACCCCCCAGCCATGCCGGACTTCCCCAGGCCAGGGGCTGGTGTGCCCCTGGAACTGGTTCAGACCGGCCTATGCGTAGTGAGCACCGGGGTGCCACTCAGCAGTCACCTTCCTGTAAAGCCCTGCCTACCCAGGATACACAAAACCATGTCTGGGACGGTGCTAGCACCGCCCCTGACAGGAAACCCTTTGTCCAGGCTCCCCTCGCTGGAAGGACTCCCAGCTGTAGGGGGTCAGACTCGTGTCTGTGGTGGCAGCATCCATTTTGTGGAGCTGAGGCTTCAGTTAACTTTAACCGGGGTTCACAGTTACATACATGTCGTGTCCCTCTAGAAGGGTGGAATGCTAACCCCGTCGCCAGAATTGGCGAGGGGTTAGTATTCCAATTCGTATGACACCTTACTCGACATGTTTTGATAAAGCAATACCAAAGATAGCATTTAACCGCGAGGATTATAATGCACTTAAGAGTATATGGTATGCGATATCATGGAACAGCTATTAGGACTTGATTCCGCAAGCTGCAGACAGGCTCAGCTCATGCCAGAGCACTATCTCACATGATTCCAAGCACTCTGCCTTCAGGATTGTCAAGGCCTGCCATAGGAGTGACTGATAGGAATCTGTGTGTCCATTTTAGGGTTAGGTATAGGGATACTACACCTACAGCAAAGGGTGATTACACGACTTTGCCCCAGCTGTCATGCAGCCAGTTGTGTCAAATTTAGGAGACCAGCCAGGGGTGGCATAATACATGCTGCAGCCCCTGGTAGCCCTGGGTACACCTATGCCCTGAGTTACAGGGTCTGATAAGGTGGCCCAGTACCAATTGGTAGATGCACCTAGGGTACATGAAGTAATTTAGAAAGAGAACAGCCAGGCTGTGGGTCTGATTGGCAGGCCCACAGCCAGAGAAAGTCGTAAACCAGTGAAACAAAAGCAAAAAATCTGGGTGATCATAGGATTGCAGACCCTACTCTCCTACATGGAGGACAAGCATGAGGACTGCATCTATTGCCTCTATCCTGACCATCTAGTGGATAAATGTGCAATCTGTCGCTCTTTTTCTGCCAAAACCCTCCGGGACCGTGAGGGTAGGCTCCTGACATGGCTGCAAAAGCTTAAATCAAGGAAGGATTCTGTCTCCAGCGACAGTGAAGATGCTGGATCGATGACATCTACTAGAAGGTCAGTGAAAAGGGGTAGGGGTTCCCCTTCTTCTTCTGTCAGTCGATCTTCTAAGGCCTCAAAAAAGACCCCTAGTGAGTCTGAGAGCCAAGGTCCCAGCAAATCTCCTCACGGAAGTGTAAAGGAGAGGGATGGACCTTCTACGCAGTCTGCTGGCGCGAAGACTTCCACAGCCTTCAAAACGCCTCAAAGCCAGTCTTCTGAGAGGACTTCTAGGTCCTCGACGACGAAGACGTCGACAGCGGGAGACCCGTCGACTAAGTCATCTAAGGCGCCATCGACTGGAGGCCCGTCGGCGACGAGACCGTCGGCGACGAGACCGTCGTCGGCGGAGAAGGCGCCGTCGACGAAGGCACCGGCTACACAAGTGTCGACGAAGGAGCCGTCGACGAAGGAGCCGTCGACGAAGGAGCCGTCGACGAGAGGCCCGTCGACGCCCAAGATCCAGTCGACGACGAAGGCCCCGTCGACGAAGGCCCCGTCGACGAAGGCCCCGTCGACGAAGAACCCGTCGACGAAGAACCCGTCGACGATGGTACCAACGAAGGCGACGACGACAGTGTCGACGACGAGAATCCCGTCGACGACAATGACGACGATGTCGTCGACGATGGTCTCGTCGACGAGAGCGTCGACGACCACTACGATGACCATGACGACGGCTGGTGTGTCCACAGTCTCGTCGACGACAACGTCCACAACGCCTATCTCGACGGCGTATGTACAACCGTCGACGACGGAACCCACGATCTTGGCCACGGAAAAGCGTATCACCATTTCTGTGACGCGGATTACACCGGAGATGACTTCTCCAAGGGCAGTGTCCCCTCTGCTTCCAACAATGCTCTTGCAAGAGGGTCAGTCAGAGGAAGATGACCAAGATGCATACAGTTATGCCAATAGTCCTTCGCAACTATTTGTCAAATGTCAGGACACCGACTCAGAGGGCGAATACACCCACGAGGAGCATGATCATAGTCATGGTCACTATCAACAACGGCACTCGGACCAGGGAATGGTTTCAGTGCCAACATCTTTCCTACAGGATCTTCATAGAATGCTACAGGACTATAAGTCTAAGGCCAGTAGGCCTTTGCCAGCTACGTCAACACCTGCTACGCCTTCCACAACTCAGGCGTCAGTGGTGCCACCTACGCTCTCGGCTCCAGCCTCTCCGCAGCCTCAAACAACCGTCCCTCAGGATTCCTTTGGGGTACCAAGATCGCATGATGTTGATGACTCTTCGGATGAGGATCAACATTCGGATCACGTCTCTATTCCTGACACGGAATATGATGAGTACATTATTGACAATCCCGCATCGCCAAATCCAGAGCCAGCGGACTCCCCGCCGGCGGATATTGGAGGTTTCCATCAGCTAATGGAGAGGGCGGCGGCAAGATTTAAGTTGGCAATGCCTAAAGTCACCACGGATTGCTTCTTATATGACTTTAAGGAACCTTTCCAGAAAAATGCCAGATCTATTCCGATTGTGGATCATGTATGGAAAGAGGGCCTAAAGACCATGACACACCCGGCGACGGTGGTGCCGGTACTACCGCGTCTGGAAAAGAAATATAGAGCAACCGATGATGCCCCAGCGGCCTTGAAAGGTCATCCAAAACCGGACTCTGTAATCTCGCAGGCAGCGCAGAGGAAATCGCGCAACCCTTCGGCACCGCTGACAACTCCTCCGGACAAGGAAGGACGGAGGCTAGATAATGTTGGGAAAAGATTCTCAGCGATGGCGAGTTTGCTGGTGAGAGCGGCTAATGCCTTAGCCATCCTGGGAAGGTACGACCGTCAACTTTGGTGCGATGTCTCCCCGTACCTTGACCAGTTACCTCCTGAATCAATGTCGGAGGCAAAGAAAGTTCTGAAAGAGGGGGAAGCGACATCGATGGAAATAATCGATTGTGCAATGGATATTGCTACTACGGCATTTCGTTCACTAGCTGGAGCGGCAGTGCTCCGTCGCCAAGGGTGGCTTAAAGCTACTTGGTTCCGACCAGAGGTCCAGAACAAAGTGTTGGATCTTCCCTTTGATGGTGAGGCTCTATTCTGCAAACTTATTGACGACACCCTTCAAGATATTAAAAAAGACACAGAGACCGCTAGGTCTTTAGGAACACTTCAGTACAGGAAGTCCCCCTTCAAGGGAGCCAGAGGCAGGGGTGGTACGTATAGAGGATCCTTCCAACACCAACGGTATTCCAACACAGGATCCGGTTCCCAACAGCACCGCCAATCTTACCAACAGCGGCAAGGCCAGTCTACCAACTACTCCAGGCCTTACAGTAAAGGAAAGCAAGGTGCGCGAGGACGGGACTCGTCCAAGCGCCAATAGCGGCCTCCTGGCTCTTCCTACTGGACCCTCCTCCAGGAAATCAGCAGTTGGAGGCAGGGTCAACAAATTCCTTCACAACTGGTCCCTCATAACATCGGACCGTTGGGTGCTCAACATCATTCGGAAAGGGCATACCTTAGAGTTCACTCAAGTTCCGCCACCCAAGCCCCCGACAGCCACTCCTTCAAAACACCAGCGTCTCCTTCGGCTCGAGGTTCAACAAATGCTCCGAAAAGGGGCGATAGAGCCAGTTCCATCGAATCAGAGAAACCAGGGATTTTATTCCAGGTTCTTCCTGGTGAGGAAAACGCTAGACAAGTGGCGTCCCATTTTAGACCTCAGGGGGCTAAACACCTATCTCATCTCTCTATCCTTCAGGATGGTGTCCCTCCAGGACATCTTGAAACTAATCAACCCAGGAGATTACATGGCCACACTCGATCTCGAAGATGCCTATTTTCATGTTCCGATTCACCCAGCACACAGAAGGTTTCTGCGATTCACAGTAGCCAAGAGCCATTACCAATTCAGGGTTTTACCCTTTGGACTCCGTTCAGCCCCGAGGATATTCACGAAAGTGCTGGCTCCAGTAGCGGCTTTCCTACGGAGGCACAAGTTTCAAGTCTTTCCCTATCTGGACGACTGGCTGCTGAAGGCTCCGTCCAGAGAGGCAGCGCTACAGGCGGTTCAAGCGTGTACCAATTTATTCCGGAACCTGGGTCTCACTCTAAACGACGAGAAATCTTGCCAGATCCCGTCCAGAAGAGCCCGGTTTCTGGGAGCCATCTTGGACTCAAAGCTTTCACGAGCTTTTCCCACTCTGGAAAGGAGGCACAAGTTACAAACGATGGCCCAAGACTTGCAATCAAAAAAGTCTCTTTCAGTTCGCCGCTACAAGTCTCTGCTGGGAGTAATATCGTCGTGCATTCCACTGGTTCCCCATTGCAGACTAAGGATGCGTCCCTTGCAGGAACAACTGGACAATCAATGGCGGCAAGTCCACGGTTCCTTCGACGACACAGTGGCGATCACTCCGGAAATGAAGAATGCGGCCCTATGGTGGACAGACCTAGACAACTTGTCCCAAGGCCTATCCTTCGCAAGCGACCCGTCTCCACAAGTGATAACGACGGATGCGTCGTTGGAAGGCTGGGGAGCAGTGCTGCAGGCACTTCATGTCAGTGGGCATTGGTCGCCCCAGGAGAAAGGCCTTCACATCAACCTGTTAGAACTCAGGGCGATACGTCTGGCTCTGCAATCGTTTCTTCCTCTCCTGGAGGGTTCACAAGTGCTTATCAGGACGGACAACACCACGGCCATGCACTATGTGAACAAGGAAGGAGGGACCAGATCACGCCCATTGTCACAAGAAGCCCAGCAGATTTGGGATTGGGCTATTCAACACAACATGTCTCTGATGGCGGAACACTTGCCGGGCGTCCTCAACGAAAACGCCGACAAACTGAGCAGGTCATCCTCGGTCACCCACGAATGGGAGTTGAATCAAGACATTTTGGAACAAATCTTCAGCCGGTGGGGAAAACCGGACATCGACCTGTTTGCCACCCCGACCAACAGCAAATGCCGGTCTTACGCAAGCAGGCTTCCCCATCCAAATTCTCTGGGAAATGCCCCTTTGATACCCTGGTCGAAGACATTTGTCTACGCTTTTCCTCCCATTCCTCTAATACCACGACTAATCAAGAAATTCAAGATGGAACCGTGCAGGATGATCCTGGTAGCCCCGGCTTGGCCGAGGCAGTTCTGGTTCACGGAGCTCCATCTGCTGTCGATCGCTCCTCCTGTACCTCTCCAAATTCTGCCGGATCTTCTCACGATGTCCGAAGGACAGATTCTACATCCAGACCCTCAGTCGTTACACCTGACTGCATGGCTCCTGAGCAGCGAGAATTTATGAACCTGCCATTGTCTAAGGAAGTTAGGGAGGTTTTGTCCCAAGCAAGGGCCCCTTCCACTAACAAAACTTACCGCCTTAAGTGGAAAAGATTCTGTTGTTGGTGTCGACAGCAACACATTGATCCATTCAATTCCAAACCTCATCAGGTCCTCCCATACCTACTGTCCTTGGCCAAGTCTGGTCTGGCCCACTCATCGATTAAAGTTCATTTGGCTGCTTTGTCACGATTCAGGAGGACGGAATCTGGACCTTCATTATGGTCTTCAAGGATAATCAAACAGTTTCTTAAGGGTCTGTTCAGGGTCTATCCACCGGTGAGACCACCTCCACCAACGTGGCATTTAAATCTGGTCCTTTCTCAACTCATGAAGGGCCCATTTGAACCAGTCCATCGTTCTGACATCAAATACCTTTCGTGGAAATTGGCTCTTCTCCTCGCTCTCACGTCGGCTCGGCGTGTAGGGGAATTACAGGCCTTGACCATTCAGGAACCTTTCCTTCAATTCAAAAGGAACACTGTCATCATGAGGACTAACCCTAGGTTCATGCCAAAGGTCCCCTCGGACTTCCATTTGAATGAACCGGTCATTCTGAAGACGTTTTTTCCTCAGCCTTCCACACCGGCGGAAAAAGCCTTGCATTCACTGGATGTACAGCGATGCTTGAAGTTTTACTTACAGCGTACTAAGGATTTTCGGAAATCTACCCAACTGTTTGTGGCCTTCGGGGGACCAAGTAAAGGCCTTCCACTCTCCAAACAGGGTGTTTCAAGGTGGATCACAAGTGCTATATTACATTGTCACAGGGCTGCTGGTAAGCCTCTGACTGGAAAGATACGAGCGCATTCCACAAGATCTGTGGCTTCCTCCACAGCACTCTTCGCAGGGGTGCAAATTAAGGACATCTGCAGAGCTGCGACCTGGAGCAGCGTTCACACTTTTACCAAGCACTACTGCTTGGAATCTCTGCAACAGGAGGATGCAGCAGTTGGACAGGCTGTCCTGAGGAACCTCTTCCACTAATGGTGAGCTTTCCTGTCTTCCCACCTTCCATTTTTTCACATTTTGTATCTAATGTTATGTTGTCTACTGCTATTATTTATGATGCAAAATGTGATTATCTTGCTACTGCTTGCTACTCTGATACAAAGCATGGGAATCTATGAAAGTTCCAATACTGGGGTAAGAAAACAAGTTACTTACCTGTAACTTTAGTTCCCCAGTATTGGTAACTTTCATAGATTCCCATGCGCCCACCCGCCTCCCCGGGGAAAGCTCAGCCTACAGCACAGATGGTGTCTCAGTACACAACGGCTACGAAAATCTGAGGCTCTGAGGTTCCTTCAGGAAGGTTCTAAGTGGTGAGGCACTTCTGATTGGCTGAGGCCAAAAGTTTGGTCTCTTTTACACAAAGAGAGTGATATGCTACAAAAGGTAATGAGGCCTAGGCCTTTTTCCATTGTCTTTTGTACCTACAGCTATGGTATTTTTGTTACCGAGACTCCCATTCCGACGACGGGGAATGATACAAAGCATGGGAATCTATGAAAGTTACCAATACTGGGGAACTAAAGTTACAGGTAAGTAACTTGTTTTCTTTCCCTCCGAGGAAAGACAACTGAGGATTGTGTCCCTCTTCCAAGAGTTGGTAAAAAGAAAGTCTCTTTCAGTCTGCAGGTACAAATCCTTGCTGGGCACGATATCCTCTTGTATTCCCCTGGTACCTTGCTACAGGCTAAGGATGAGACCATGGCAGAAACAGATCGATCTTCAATGGCATCAGGCGGAGGGATCCTTCGACGATGCAATACGGGTGGCACCAGTGATGATACAGGCAGCAAAGTGGTAGACACAAAAAGCTAATGTGTCTCGGACTGACGTTTCTGGCAAGAGCGGCTCCGCTAGTGGTAACGACGGATGTGTCTTTGGAAGGATGGGGAGTTTTCCTTCAGGACCTTCAAGTCAGCGGTCGTTGGAAGGCACAGGAGCTGCAGTTACACATAAATCTGCTGGAGCTCAGAATGATCCGCTTGGCATTACTGGCTTTTCTGCCAAGGATAAGAGGTTCGCCGGTGTTGGTAAGAACAGACAACACTACGGCAATACATTATGTGAACAAGCAAGGGGGAACGAGATCTCTCTCCCGGTCTCAGGAAGCCCAGGAGATATGGGAATGGGCTCTTCAGCAAGGAATATCATTGGCAGCAGATCACCTCCCGGGGGATCAAAACGTCAAGGTGGATACTCTCAGCAGGCTAACATTGTCCTGCCACGAATGGGAGCTATACCAGGGGATCCTGGACAGCGTCTTTCGAAGATGGGGAACACCGATAGTAGACCTCTTCGCTACAAGGGAAAACAGAAAATGCCAGTACTTCGCAAGCTGGCTTACCCAGAAGGGATCTTGAGGGAATGCGTTTTCCATGGCATGGTCCGGCATCTTGGCCTATGTTTTTCCTCCAATTCCTCTTCCCACCCGCGTACTGGTGAAGATCAAGAAAGAGTCGTGCAGGCTGATCCTAGTAGCCCCGTGGTGGCCCGGACAACACTGGTTCACGGAACTGCTGCTGTCAGAGGACCGTCCAATTCGGTTGCGCCTTATTCCATCGCTTCTAACAAGGTCCAAGGGGCAAGTGCTCCATCCGGACCCGAAATCCTTGCGATTAGCAGCCTTTCTCCTGAACACTATGAGTTTAGCCATCTGAACATCTCACACGAATGTAGGGAGATCCTGTCCAAGGCCAGAGAGGAGAGTACGAACAAAACCTACAGGATGATATGGAAGAGGTTTTGTCAGTGGTGTAAGAGACATGATGTTCATAATCTTACTGCTGCACCTCATCAAATTATACCTTACATTCTGCTGTTAGCAAAGTCACGATTAGCACATGCCTCCATAAGGGGCATTTGGCTGCGTTATCCCGCTACAGGAGGTCATCATCAGGCCCATCTTTATGGTCCTCAAGGACTATCAAACAATTTATGAAGGGGATATTTAGAGTCTTTCCTTCAGTAAAGCCTCCCCACCACCATTATGGAATCTGAGTGTTATACTTTCTCAATTGATGAGACCACCGTTTGAACCGATACACAGGGCAGACCTGAAGTTCTTGTCCTGGAAAGTTGCTCTTATCAGTGCATGGACTTCAGCGAGAAGAGTAGGTGAACTACAAGCGCTCACGATTCAGGAGCCTTTCTTACAGTTTCAGGAGGATAGAATGATTCTCAGGACAAACCCGAAGTTCATTCCGAAGGTGCCAACTCATTTTCATTTGAACGAACCATTGGTGTTGAAACGTTTCTTTCCTCATCCATCGACAGTGGCAGAACGAGTATTGCACTCGCTGGACGTTTAGAGATGTATGAAATTTAACCTGAAAGAAACTAAGGCGTTCCGCAAGTCTTCCCAGTTATTCGTCGCCTTCAGCGCATCCATGAAAGGTTTCCCTCTGTCAAAGAGGGGAATTGCCAGATGGATTTCCAGTGAGATTGTCTACTGTCATCACGATGCTAGAAAGCCTTTAAATGCACAAGTCCGTGCCCATTCCACGAGGGCGGTGGCCACATCCTCTGCACTGTTTGGAGGAGTGCCAATCCAGGATATCTGCAGAGCAGCAACCTGGGCATCTACGCACACCTTCACCAGGCGCTACTGCTTGGAGGCAGCCGCAGAATCGGATGCGGCGGTGGGAGAGGTGGTACTGCGGAATACCATCCAGTAACGGTGAGCCTTTCTTACATCCCTCCATCCATAATCTCTTGTTTACAAAGTCACATTTTATATAAGTATGTATGTGTATATGAGATTATGCCTCATTTTCTAATGGTATTGCATGATTATGTAATGTATCAGGAAAATGTGCTTTGTTTTTTCACTGCTCGCTATTCTGATTCAGGCATGTGAATCTATGAAAGATCCAATACTGGAGTAAGAAAACAAGTTACTTACCTGTAACTTTAGTTCTCCAGTATTGGTATCTTTCATAGATTCACATGCACCCACCCTCCTCCCCTGAGAGGCTCACCTCGGATTTAGCACAAGATGTGTTATATGCACAAGTGCGCGAAAAATCTGAGGGGCAGAAGGTTCTCTCAGGAGTGTTCTAGAGGGTGAGGAGCTCTGATTGGTTCAGGGAAAAGTTTGGGCCTTTTTACATAACAAAGGCTATGGGTTGCAAAAGGGAAATGGGCCTAGGCCTCTTTTCAGTTTGCTATACTACTAAGCACTGCTTTTTTATATACCGGAGACTCCCGTCTCGACGACGGGGAATGATTCAGGCATGTGAATCTATGAAAGATACCAATACTGGAGAACTAAAGTTACAGGTAAGTAACTTGTTTTCTTCCTGGGGCACTCCAGCCCCAGCTCTGGCGCAAGACCGGACAAAGGATAGGGGGTGTAACCACCCCCCTTCCTGGTCCCACCCAGAGGAGGGACCTAGTCGTAGTACAGCCCCCTTTAGCTGGATAAAGGTAGGAGCTGGTCCCATTATAAATTAGATTATCCTGAACAACTTTACAAGAAGAAACTCTGGACTTCGACGTTCTTCTCCACAGAAGACTGAAGAAATCTCCCTTGTGGGCAAGGAGTGTCCACCCTGCACAAGCAGGCACCATCAGCGTCCAGTGGCTTCCCTTTGTCGTCTTCCCTCGAGGATCCAGACTTCAGAGCCAGACGAGACCCGGATTCCCAGACCTCTCCGGCCTCTAACTACATCTGCAGCACAGCTGAGATCCGTGGGTGTGACGAGACACGTGGGACCGGCCATCTTGAAAGAAGCAGCACTTCGCTCCAGCACGACTTCTGAGGTAACCTCGTCCAAGTGCTTTGGGGACTCAGAAGCCCCGACTAGCTCCTGCACCGAAAATCAGCCCTCCAGCATCCACAAGATCTGCGTGGGGCCCTTCTGCATGTTTGCTGCTCGACGTGTTGTCTGGTCACTTGCCGGCTGGCTAGTGACCTCCTAGACGACGAACTCCAAAATCTTCACTTGTTTGTCTGGTTGCTCCAGACTGGCCCTTGCTCCCTTCCAAAAGAGGAGCACCCCGGACCCTCCTGGTCCACTCCAGACGCCGATCCACTCACCGCATGGGTTGCCTTTGCCAAGGCCTGTTGACTCCGAATCCGAAGCCGACACCGCCGACAGCGAGAGCCTGCATGGGACAGCTCGTGCCTCCATCCTGGTCGTCGAAGACACCACCGGGTCCACGTGGCTGCAGAGACAAGCGTCCACCCTCACCTGATCGCCACGACGACATCTGGTTCCACTCCAGGCACTGGCTAGTGACTTTGAACATTGTGTCCCCTCTGCTTTCAGGTTCTTCTCTTCACTGATCCACCCTTGGAACACACCGGACATCTTCCTCCTGATCGCCTGCAGCATCTTTTCTTCCAGGCTCCATAGACTTCAACGCCGGAACCCGACACAACTTGGCACCTATGCACCCGCAGCCTGTGGGTGAGGTAACACGAGCATTTCGGTGCTCAAGGGTAACTTGACTCTCCTAGTGTCCAGTTCCACAGTCGTTTTTGTCTTACCTAGTCAGGATTGTCCGTACTCACCTTTTTCTTGAACTGTACTGTCCAGACACTGTTACGCATCTCGCGTGTGAGTTCACACTCTGCACACGCGTTCCGTGGGCCTCCTATTACCTACCTAGAGTTAGTATAGCGTGGTTCCAGTGATCCTACAGCCTCTGGACAGCTCCATTCCTTTTATCGACTTTCACATTCCACTTACTTATATGGTTTGTCGTGCCCCTAGGGCACCATTGTAATTTGTGCAACTTAAACGTATTTTCCCTAAGAGATTGTCATGTGCTTAGCCCTCTGACCTTATAAAGAGTTCAGAGGTGTATGTTAGTTAATAAATACTTGTTTATTTTCATAACAACCTGTGTGGTGTCCTTTCACTTGGTATTCAAGGGGTTATATGTGGTAAAACAGCTGGCTTCACATGCCAAAAGAGTTTAGCCTAAGACTGCTTTGTCCATGCTACCATTAGGATAGCTGGTCTATAAGGTTGACTTACAACCAATCACCATAAGGGTTGTTTGGACTGATACAAGGTGATCACTAGAACTAGTGAGCATCATATATCAGGCCAACTTCTCACACTCTACCCCATGTCATTTTTTGACTAAACTTTTTATCTTTTTGATCTTTCTTTTTCTTCGAGTCTTTGACTCTATCGGTGCCGGTAGGGTTGCCCGGGTTCAAACCCTGCTCGAAGTGCGACCGACTGATGTCGGTGACGGACCCCCATCGCCGGTGCCTGAAGTGCTTAGGCCTCGATCATGACGACCGCACCTGCTCCGACTGCCGGGCCCTGAAGTCGAAGGCTAGGCGGGAGCGGTCCCGCAAGCGGCTCGAGCTCCGGCAGTCCGCTCCGCGCCGGATCCAGGTCCCGGTCCCACGGGAGGTCGAGGGACTGGTCGCTGGGGCGGAGCCATTGCAGCTCCGGGAGTGGACACCGGTAGTCTGGATCCAAGTCCTCAGGTAAGAAGCATGAGCGGTCGGAGAGACGTAATCGTTCCTCCGACCCACCCAAACGCTCACACGATGCGGCCGGGGGCTCGGGCGACACCGCCCACGCGGCTCCGCGGGAGTCGCAAGCGCCGCCTGCCCCACACCTTCGGGTCCCTGGGCACGGCGCGACGCCGGAGATCGAGCGGTACCTCATGGCCATGAGGTCCTTCCCTCAGTCGGGTTCCGTGGCGCCTCCGGGCCCAACGCTCCCGACTGGAGGTCCTAGCGGGTTGGGTGCTTTGACGCCATCGGCTGCTTCGGCCCCGGTGCCGCCTGCGACTTCGGTCCTGGCGCCGCAGGACCTCACTGGATCCGGGTCGTTGCCGGTCGACCTCACTACCTCACCGGCGCCGGCCCCACGGGTGTCGTCCCCGGCGCCCACTGTGGACGCAGTCCCCAATGTTTCATGCCGTCCCACTCTGGCGCCGTTTCAGTCGGCCTTTGGGGATTTTTATCTCCCTGAGGAGGCCCTGTCTACTAATCCTGTTTTACAGGACACAGGTGACAAGGAAGATTGGGAGGGGTCCGAGGACCCTCTGGCACGGGAGTGCCAGTCTCAACAGGACTGGACATACGAGCCTGGGGAGGCCAGTGGTATTGACACATTGCCAGACACTGGATTTGTCTCCCCTCTGACTGTGGCTTCGGAGGAGGGGTCTAGATATAGCGTAGTGTTGACGAAGGCAGCCAAGGCCTTAAATCTTGAGCTCCCCGTCGCGGCCGTGAGGACTAACCTCCTCACCGAGGTCCTAAAACCGCAGTCAAGCTCCAGCGAGCCTCTGCTGCCGTTCAATGAGGCCTTGTGTGACGTTCTTGTGGGCACTTGGTCCAAGCCCGCCGCAGGTCCGCCTGTGGATAGCGAAGTGGCCAGACGCTACCGCCCGGCCCAGGGCTACCCATGCTTTTTGACCACCCACCCCACCCCCGAGAGCCTGGTCATCCAGGCCTCAAATTCCCAGACCGCATTCCCGTCGGCCCCGCCCGACAGGGAATCCAAGAGATACGAACAGTTTGGGAAGTAGGTGTTCTCGTCTGTGAGCTTAGGGCTGCGGTCTGTTAATACCGACTGTCTCTTGGGCCGCTACACCCACACTCTGTGGGATGCGGTCGCGGACGTGCTGCCACAATGTCCTCAGGAGGTCTGGGCTAAATTTGCCCAAACCCTTGCGGAGGAGCGAGATGTGGGCTGGATACAACGGAATCACTGGGCAGGGCGATGGCAGCGACGGTGGCGGTTCGCCGCCACGCCTGGTTGAAGTCCGCCAACTTCTCAGCCGATGTCCAGGCTACACTCCTGGACGTGCCGTTCGATGGCCGTCGCCTCTTCGGCGACAAGGCAGACCATGCGCTGGAACGTTTTAAGGACTCCAGGGCTACGGCCAAGTGCATGGGCCTCTGGGCCCCACGCCAGCAATTGGGTGCCTTTCGCTCCTTTCGTGGCCACGAAAGGGGTGCCCCTACACGCGCTGCCAGCCACGCGCCGCAGAATGTTCAACAGCGCGGTGGCGGCCGTGGAAACCGCCGTGGCGGCGGTCGGGGACAACGACGAGGCTAGTCCACACCTCCCTCCACTGCACCCGCCTCAAAACCTTCCTAGTCCGAGTTTTCAGGCCCATGTGACTCCTGCGGGAGGCAGGGTTCGCCATCAACTCTCCCACTGGCGCACTATCACATCGGACAGGTGGGTGCTGCAGATCGTCCGAAGGGGCTACTCTCTCCCCTTCGAGGCGACCCCTCCATCCATGCCACCGCAATGCCACCGCGTGTCGGGGGATCACTTGCAACTTCTGCAAGAGGAAGTCACGGCCCTCTTGGCCAAGGGGGCCATCGAGCGCATTCCTGGGCCAGAAGTAGGGTTTGGATGTTACTCCCACTACTTTCTGGTACCCAAGAAGGGCAAAGGGGGCCTACGCTCTATCTTGGACCTGCGGAACGTCAACAGCTTTCTCCGGAAGGAGAAGTTCAAGATGCTGACTTTGGCTCAGTTCCTAGCTGCCCTGGACCCAGGAGACTGGCTGGTAGCGTTGGACTTGCAGGACGCTTAATTCCACATCCCCGTCCTGCCGGTACACCGGCGTTACCTGCGGTTCAGGGTAGGCCAATAGCACTTTCAGTTTACCGTGCTCCCCTTCGGCCTTACCAGCGCCCCACGGGTGTTCACGAAGGTGATGGCGGTGGTCGCAGCTCATCTGCGCAGGTTAGGGGTATCAGTCTTCCCCCTACCTAGACGACTGGTTGTTAAAGGCGGGCTCGCCCCAGACAGTAGTCGGCCACCTCCAGACTACAGCCGACCTCCTGCGTTTGCTGGGGTTCTCCATAAATGTGCCGAAGTCGCACCCGTGTCCCTCTCAGAAGCTCCTCTTCATCGTAGTAGTTCTCGACTCGGCACAGTTCCGGGTTTACCCACCCGAACAGCGGGTTCGGGATATACATTCTCTGATTCCCATCTTTCAGCCTTTATCCAGAGTCTCGGTCAGGTTGACACTGCGGCTTCTGGGGCTGATGGCCTCCTGCATCCTTCTGGTGCATCACGCCCGGTGGCGGATGAGGGCTCTGCAGTGGGACCTGAAGTTTCAGTGGGCCCAGCATCAGGGCAACCTGTCCGACCATGTCTTGATCTCGGAGGGCACTGCGAGACAACTGCAGTGGTGGCTCACGGACCGCGATTGGGTCAATGGCAGATCCCTCTCCCTACCCCATGCGGAGCACGTGGTTGTGACGGACGCGTCCCTCCAGGGCTGGGGAGGCCACATGGGAGAGGCGGAGATCAGAGGCCTCTGGTCTCCGGCAGAGTCCCGGCTTCACATCAACCTTTTGGAGCTGCGGGCGATTATTCTAGCACTGAAGGCATTCCTCCCCTCTGTCCGGGGGATTGTAGTGCAGGTGTACACGGACAACACCACCGCCATGTGGTACTGCAGCAAACAGGGCGGGGTGCGGTCGTGGACCCTTTGCCAGGAGGGTCTGCGCCTCTGGCAGTGGCTGGAACATCAGGGCGTGACCCTGGTGGTTCAACACCTGGCAGGCTCTCTGAATGCCAGGGCGGACGAACTCAGCCGTCGGTGCATGATGGATCACGAATGGCGTCTGAACTCGGATGTGGCGCAAGGCCTCTTTCAGCAGTGGGGAGAGCCTTGGTTAGATCTATTCGCCACAGAAGAGAACGCGCAATGTCATCTGTTCTGCGCGTTGGAATTTCCAAGGCGGCACTCGCTCGGAGACGCTTTTCGTCACGAGTGGAGTTGCGGTCTATTGTACGCCTTTCCGCCTACACCACTTCCGCCCAGAGTGCTGAAGATCAGGCGCGACCGGGCCCAGGTTATCCTTGTGGCTCCGGACTGGGCACGAAGATACTGGTATCCCGAGCTACTCAGCATGTCAGTCGATCCCCCGATTAGTCTGCCTCTTCGGGAGGACCTTCTGTCGCAGCAGCAGGGAACGGTCCTACACCCGAACCTGTCCAGTCTCCACCTACAAGCTTGGAGATTGAGCGGCGGCAGTTGAGGCCATTTGACTTGCCTCCCGCAGTCTGTGATATCATTCTGGCAGCCAGGCGTCCCTCCACGAAGTCGGTATACGCCTGTAGGTGGAACAGATTTGTGGCATGGTGCACAGCAAAAGCTGTGGACCCTCTCCGCACCACTTTCTGAAGTTCTACTCTTCCTTCTTTCCCTTGCCCAGCAGGGCTCTGCTCTGGGCACTCTTAAGGGGTACCTTTCTGCTTTTTCTGCCTTCTTACGGCTTCCTGATCAGCCTTCCTTATTCAAGTCCCCCATTGTAAATAGATTTCTGAAGGGCATCACACACATGTTCCCTCCTGTTCCCTTCGTGATGCCCCAGTGGGACTTCAATCTTGTACTCACTTATCTAATGTGTGCTCCCTTTGAGCCGCTCCATAACTGTCCTCTCTGTCTTCTCACCCTAATGATGCTTTCCTGGTTGCCATCACCTCTGCCAGGAGAGTGAGTGAGCTCCAGACTCTTTCTTCTACTCCACCTTTCCTCTCTGTTCATCCGTACAAGGTGGTGTTGCGTACACGACCTTCCTTTCTGCCCAAGGTTGTCACGGCCTTCCACATCAGGCAGTCCATCACTTTGCCCACCTTCTTTCCGCCTCCGCATCCCTCGAAAGAGGGAGAGGCTCCACCGTCTGGACCCAAAACGTGCGCTCTCTTATTACCTGGATCGCACACGCCATCTCTTTGTTGGTTACGTGGGCGCGAAGAAGGGAAAGGCTGTACACAAGAGGACCATTTCGCAGTGGATTATCTTGTGTATTCAGGCATGTTACTCCATGGCCAAAAAGGAGCCCCCTGCTGGATTACGGGCTCAGTCGACTCGAGCCATGGCAACTACAACTGCCTTGGACAGAGGAGTCCCCTTAAAGGACATTTGCCAGGCAGCTATGTGGGCCTCGCTGCACACGTTCGCGAGACACTACTGCCTGGGCAGTCAAGTCCGGAGAGATGGCTTCTTTGGCCGTTCCGTCCTTCAGGACTTTCTGGTGTGATATTGGTTCGCAGACCCACCACCGGGGTTGGTATTGCTGGGGTATCTATTCTAAGGTAAGGAATCCATCACGAACGTGTCTCTTTCAGATGCACAAGTTACTACTAGTGTAACTATATATCTGTAAGAGACATTAGTTAGTGATGGATTCCTTACCGACCCACCCATCCTCCCTGTTCTGCAAACGGATATCTAGGGTTATGGTCATCCCCTTTCAGGGCCCTAGTTTCATGGCACCAGTGTTGGTTCTACCATGGCTCTGCGTATCTGGCGCGGAAAAGCTGTGTTTCAGAACTGACGTCAGCGTGCATAGGCGGCGTCTAAGTACTCCGACGTCATTCCGGCGCTAACGACGCAACGACTGACGCGGAGCAGCAGACGACGCCTACCGACACGCAGGGGTATTGCTACGCAAAATTTTCCGGATCCAGTCTTGACGCCTGGGGATATTCTAAGGTAAGGAATCTATCACTAACTAATGTCTCTTACAGATATATTGTTATACAAGTAGTAACTTGTGCGTCAGGAAGGGTGGTGTGCCAGCCTGTGCCAACCCCACCTCTCAGGTAGGAGAGGCGAGGTGAAGCACGAACCTGTGTTCCGGCCATCTTCAAGATGGGGAGCTCTGCCCAATCACAGCTAGGCTCCTGCCCCCCTCCCACAGGAGAGGAGCAGACTAGGGAGTGTACCCACCCCAGGACAGGGACCTATTGGTCCCTGCCCTTGCTCTACCTGTAAGGCCTCTACATTCAGTTTTTAGGGGCTCCCTGAACCTTCCTTGCTCAGATCCTGATAAGAAAAGAAGAAGATCAAGAAGACCTGCTGTGCAGTTGCTAACTGGAGAACCCCAACTGACTTGTACCTAGCCCTACCGGCCATTCGATCCTGGAACCTACTCCTGCTTAATCCCAGCTACTTCTGCGGACAGCAACCTTAGGACCTGCCTCCCTTGAACCTCTTAAAGACTGGGACTCCTGTAAGCAGAGGCTCTGCTTCAACAACCATACCCCTGGTGCCAGCCAGGAAGCACAGGACCAACCTACTCTGCACCCGCCGATCCCGGCCCGTGCCTGAGAGATCTAAGACCACGAGGACGTCCCCCTGGCGACTGGGAACAGAAGTCTAGTGCCCAAAGATCCTCCTCGATGGACCAGACGATGCCTGCAGCCTCAACCTCGGACCCCACCAACCGCGACCAGCCGAGGGTAAGATTCCTGACACCCAAAGACAACCCTGCACCTGGTGCCCTGCAGCCCCCTGTGCCCTCCTTTGGGGTACCTACCTCTTCTCCAAGATCCCAACTTACCTCACAAAGTGGTGGTGGTGGCACCTGAAGGATCTCCGTCCCAGAGTCTGCAGCCTTTGTTCCCTTTTTACCTTATCCATTGAATAACATTGGGCGCCCGACGGCTCAAAAGCACTCTGCACACTGCACCCAGCCTCTTGAGTGCTGCTGGAAGTGCAGCTACTACCCTACTCTACTTCCCCTGAGTAAGTGACCAGGAGCTCAGCTCCCACAGCCGCGTAGCCTGCTTGCTTGCAGCCACCAACCGAAGGCCTCCTCCCCTCCATTGGATAACATTGGGCCTAACTACCTCTGCACCCGGCTGCCCCTGTGCCGCTGAGGGTGTACCAACTGTACCTACCTGACCCTGGGGGGGGGGGAACCCCTGAGTCTATGCCCAGAACCTTAGCTTCACTGGTCGAATCCTCACCTGGAAGCCGATAACCCGCTTTCCTGCCATAGGAGAACATTGACTGGTTTGTCTCGAAAAATCTTTAGTGTGAAGTTTTGAAACTCTAAAATATTCCTATAAAATCAACCGAATACCGAATTCCGAAGTACTCACCTGTGATCAGGAGACAAGCCAGTACTGTACCTTGTAGCCCACTACTGAACCGCAAAAGTAATCCTAACTGGGTTTACTAGTAACCTGAATTTTCTCCATAGGAATCCATTGTCTGCTTTTCTATGAAATTTCTTCTGTCTACTTTTGAAAACTTGAAATATTTCTTAAAAATTGTACCTACTACTAAAACGTAATTACTTACCTGTCTTAAGTAGAGATCCCAGATCTGGACCTAGGAGCCCAGTACTGGATTACAAAAGTAACAAGAACGTACTTTACCTGTAACCTGAATTTTCTCCAATTGGATAACATTGATAGATTTTCACTGAAAAGTTTGTGTGAACTTCTGAAATACCTTTATATTCCTTAAAAATCATTGCAATAACCAAAACGTTTTTACTAAACTGTTTTCAGCTTAGACCCCAGGACTAAATCTAGGATCCAGTCCTGGAATTACAAAAGTAATTTACAAAGTAATCAACTGCCTTTTTATTTTGTAGAAAAACCCATTGGGCTCAATGTTAGATTGTGTGTAGAATTGTTGCCCACTGCAACCCCTGCACCTGTTGTGTTTACAAAGTAATTTCCTTTCTGCAAAGTAATTGCCTGAGATTACTCATAATTGAGAAAAGTATATTTTGATACCTGTTGGTTCTAAAAATAAAACTATATCTTTTGATATAAAAACAATTGGCCTGGAGTACAGTCTTTGAGTGTGTGAAACCCTCTTGCTGACTGAGGGTGTACAATAAATGCTTTACACTGTCCTCTGGTACTGCCTTACTGCTCGACCAAGCTACAGCTTTTGAGAGTAAGGTCAGCCCTGACTTTAACCTCTGTTATACCTCTGGGGTTGGTGGCCTCTATACATACTGTATCTTACATTGGTCCAGTATATATAGAGCCACTCTCTCACAGGATCCATTTAAAGGTCTTGCGTAGGATGTGGAAGTAGGAGGAAGCTACGGAGTTTACCTGGCAGTCCATTTTGAGTTCGGAGTCAAGGATGAATCTGAGGTTGCGTGCCTGGTCTGTGGGGGTCGGCGGACTTCCGATGGCCAACAGTTGTCATGCCAGGCGTTGGGGTATGGGCCCATGATTAGTACTTCTGTTTTGTCCGTGTTGACTGCTTCCATGCCTTCTTGAAAGTTTACATTTTTTTTTCTTTTCTTTTATTGATTTTCATTGCAACAAAACAAAAAGCCATTCTCATACAAAATAAAGCAGCATAGCACATCACAGTATCACCATAGTTGCCAATTATCTAAAGACATCAATTAGTCTTTCCTCAATAGCTGAAACCTGGCCCCATCCATCCACCCACCCCTAAATCAACACCTTTCATCCGAGTCTGAGTCATCATCTTCTCTGTACGGAGGTGGTTCGCAAATATTACCTCTATTTATTCAATGCCCCCCAACTTTTACTCCACTTTTTAGGACAACCTCTATTACTGAACACCTCCCTCTCGGCAAACATGGCTGCATCCATATCTTTACCCCATGCTGCCAGAGACTGGATTACCGCCCCTCCCCACTTTTGTGCTATGTTCCTTTTGGTAACCATAATTCCCAGTGTCACCCATCTCTGTCCTGATTGCGTGAGGTCATTCGGCTCCCATATATTTAGTAAACAGCGTTTTGGTTCCGGCATAAGCGATACTCCCTCCGATGGGGATATGGTTCTCATTACCTGCGCCCTGTATTCCATTATTTTAGGACAATCCCATATGGTATGAAGGAAAGTTCCCTCATCCCTGCAACCACGCATACAGTAGGGGTGTTCTGCCCTGCCCATCCTGTGTAAAGTGTGTCTAGTGTAGTACGACCTATGTAAGATGCGGAGCTGCACCAGTGTGAGTCGCGAGGATATGCCCACCTCTCTTGGGGACGCCTATGATTCCTGCCACTCTGAATCGTCCATATCACCTATATCTTTAGACCATTTTTCCCCTCACAGGTCTCTTCGGTCTGGCATACTATTCACTAATTTACGGTATGTAAGAGATGTGGCCCTCTTTGGCATGTAATCAGTCAATAACCTATCCTCCATAGGGGATGCATCCGGGACTTCTGTGCCGTGTGGCAGTATTGACATGAGGGCGTGTCGTATCTGTGTGTATCGGAACATTTACGTAGGGGCCAACTCGTATTGCTGTTAAAGGCGCTCAAAAGTGACTATCTCTTCTCCCTGCCACATATCCCCCACTGTGGATATCCCTATATCATCCCATCAATCAAATCCCTTACTATTCCTAAGTTTTCCTAACCGTTTTGTGTCCCATAGTGGAGTGAGCTGGGTCAGTACCCCTCTTCATCCCAGTTTTGCCAGTGCTGTATGCCATAGCCCCAGCGTGTGGCACACTGGACCGAACAATGTCAAGGTTGCTTTTTTGTCGTATAAGGGTGTAAGCATTTCTCTCATGCCCAGTTGCGCCCTGTCTGCCTTAAATGCCGGATCTGCCTGCGAGATATGCACCCATTGATTAATTACTTTCAGTTGCGCCACCCAGTAATAAAGTTGCACATTGGGGAGCGCTATTCCCCCATCGTACCAATTATGCACTAGCTTAGCTTGCGCAATACGTTCAGGCTTATTACTCCATAAAAGATTAGAGACCTGTGTCGAAATCGCCCTGAAGTAAGATGGCGGCATTGGGTATGGTGTATTCTCTAAAACATATCAAAAACGGGGGAGGACCATAATTTTAAAAAGCACTTCCTTCTCCAACAAGGTCAGTGGCAGCGACCCCCAGTGACGCACGTCCTGATTGAGATGTTCCAGTGGTGGTTGCAAATTTCGACGAAAAAATTCCTCTGAATCAGCAGTGACATAAATACCCAAATATTTAAACGCACTGTTCGCAATCTGCAGCGGGAAACTTTCAGGGAGATGTGGCGATGGGCCATGTAACACATACAGTAGTGATTTCGACCAATTTATGGTATAACCGGATGCCTTGCCATAGGCCGCACAGATATCTAGGAGGGCCAATATAGAGCGCCTCGGCGAGACGAGATATAACAAGATGTCGGCGTATAGGGACACTCTATCTTCCCAGCTATCTGTCCATTTAAGGCCCCATACCATTGGGTCCCATCGTATCCATGCAGCCAATGGCTCCAATACCAGAGCAAAAAGTAACACGACAGTGGGCAGCCTGGCGCGTTACTCTCTAAGGGGAAGTCTTCGGAAATGTGACCATTGGCAGTAACATGGGCCATTTGTTTGGTATACAAAAGCTTAACCGAAGAACAGAGTTTTGGTCCAAACCCCAAATGCTGCAATACTCCGTAGAGAAAGGGCCTTTTGGACATGTCCAACGCCATATGGGCGTCTAGTGATAGCACCACTGCCGGTTCCTGCACGTAGTTTGCGCGCACTAAAACACCTTGTAATCTCCTCAGGTTAAGAGCCGTGTTCTTGCCTGGCATAAAGCCTGATTGATCTGGGTGTAGAAGTTTCGATAAATGCGGCGTGAGATTATCTGCCAGCAGTTTTGCAAGGATTTTAGCCTCTGCATTTAGCAAGGAGATGGGTCGATAGGAGGTACATCTATCCGCAGGTTTCCCTGGTTTCAGAATCTGCACTATGGTGGCCGATCGTTGGTCCGGCGGTAGGTCGTCCACTCTCAAACTATCAGTGTACATATTTATTAAATAGGGCACTATGGAGTCCCCCGTCCTCTTATAAAGTTCGACCGGTATACCATTCGGCCCTACGGCTTAACCTGATTGCAGCGCCCCTATGGCTGCCCTCAGCTAGTTATGGTAAGATCATCTTCCAGCTCTAGCGCCTCCTCTGGGGTTAGCTTGGGCATTGCAAGGTCTCGCACATATGACAGCGCCTCATCCAGGGACATCTCGAAGTCTGACTAATAGATTCCCCGAAAGTGGCACGCCAGCGCGCCCACTATCGTGTGTGGGTCAGTTGCTGCCTGTCCTTCCTCCATGCAAATCTGTGCAATCCACCTATCACTCTTTTCACGCCTATCTAGCCATGCCAGTAACTTCCCGGCCTTATCACCTATGTCATACACTTTATGGCGAGTGGCCTCTAGTTGCTGTTGTGTTAATTCTGTGAGGCGTCCCTTATGTTGTTGCTGTTTAAGGCGCAAGTTGTGGGATGTTATGAGTTGGGTCATTAGCGTGGTGGGTCTTTGCTGTTTGTAGTCCTCAGTTCCTGTTGCCCTTCCAGTTTGTGCTGTGATGGAAGCAATGGCCTGTCCCCTAAGGACTGTTTTGAACGCCTCCCACAGTGGTTGCTGAGGCAACAGATCCTGCGTTGTCCTGAAAGTAATGGCTCGGTTCGAGGCATGTGGCCTGCTGAATTCATATCTGTGCATAGATCGCCGCCTAGTGTTTGGTCCGGATGATTGCACATTGTTGTCCTGGAAGAGTCTTCGAAGTATCACGAGATAGGTGGCTCCTCCCCTGGACTACAGTGCGCATGGGCATCCTCTCCATCCTCAGATTGTTTTTTCCGCCATTGGGTTCGGATGTTACTATCTTAGCCCAAGTTAGGAAAACTTTCCATAAAGCCAAAAGGCTTTCGATAGCGTCGGTATCGTTTCGTTCGGTATCAGTGCCTTTGCTTAGAGGACATCGAGGACTCAACAGGTTTTTTCTTTCCACACTCTACCCGATCTTAGATCTGAAATGGAAAGGAGTCCATTCAAGCGGGGCCCCCTTTGCAATGCAAAATACCCGCACATCGATGTCCACCCGGTGTGCAACAAGTGCCTGTCCCCAGACCATAACGAAGACAAGTGTATGGCCTTTGCCCGGTTCAGGTCGAAAAAAACCCTCAAGATTCGACGCGCGACTCGACTGGAGTCGAAGAAGTCAGCGCCTGTTCCCGTGAACATCTTCGGGACCGAAGACGAGGAGGTTGTTGATCTGGAGGATCAGGAACACTGCTCCGATCCGGCTTCGGACCATGACTCAGAGTATGACCCCGAAGACGAGGAGGTAAAAGACGAAGATGAGAACGTCGTCGATAAGGTAGGAGACGACGTGGAGGCCTTTGGGGCCGTAGAAGATAGCTCAGGCGAAGAACTAGGCCAACCCGGCCGCACAGAGGCCGAAGATGACGCACTCAGTAAGGCTCAGGTCGAGGGATCGCCACTAGGCCTTACCCAAGATCCACAATCTCGTTCTACAGCCCCGCATAAAAGCGCGGCTTCGAACATTGCTAAAGAGCCTGCGGTTTCGAAACCGCCATCGGTCGATACAAAGAAATCGAAACCGACAGCGTCTTTGTAGAAACCGAAACTGAAAGTGCTTGTGCCTCTCGTCGGCTCCAAGGCCTCAAACCCCTCGGAGCCGAAGAAAACTAACATGGCCGTTGATGCCGGAAAACTCAAGAAGGTCGTCGAGCCACTGTTAGGGGCGCCGAAGACCATGGTCAAGGCCGTTGAGCCATCGAAGCAGACACCGAAGGGTTTCGTTTCGCACAAAAGACCCGCGCCTAAAGACTGGATCGATCCTAGGTCGAGGCCTACGGACAAGTCGAAGACTGGCTCCAAGGACCCTGTCGAGTCGACAAAACCCACTCCGTTCATAGCCAAAGAAGTGTTGGAGGCTCTCCAACGCATCAAGGAGAAGGGTACATCGGTCGGACCGAAGAAGGCCCCGACGCCGAAGCTTGTCAGACAAGTTCAGACTGCGTCGACACCTATCAAGTTTGGATTACCATCCTCGGTGCGCCCGAAGATGTTCGAGACGAAAAAAATCTATTGGCGCCGCTACACATGTGCCGATGGAAATGGAGGCTACGGAAGAGCCTGAAGACCAGGAGCCGAGACAATTCTCGACTCGGACACTGGGAGACTGTCAATATACAAACGAAAGTTAATGCCAGAGACTCCCATGGAATCATATAAGATTCCCTTGAAGAAAAAGAGACTTTCTACAACTTCTCTAGCTCTTGTGGAACCCCTCCATCACTATGGACAGGAACCTCAAAAATTTTCCCCAACATACTCAGATGTTGAGACAGGGGATAATGACAATGAAGATGACCTCTCATGTGGACACTGATCCTGATGATCAAGACCAACAATGGACAGACCCTGCTGACTCAAGGGATCCACAGACTGGCCCAGACACTCAGGTGTACTGTGTGAAAACGTCTCCTACTGAGGACACCACTGCTTTTAACGCCCTTATTGAGAGGGCAGCCAGTAATCATGACGTCGAGCTACATGCTGACCCTGTGGACGAGGACTCTCTGGTCGACACTTTTTCAACTTCGGAACGGGCAGTCAAAACCCTACCCATGCTCAAAGGGGTCCTCAAGCATGCTGCAGACATTTTTAAAGATACCACTAGGGCCAGGGTGTTAAACCCAAGGATTGAGAAGAAATATCGGCCGGCCCCTGTGGACCCTCCTTATATAAAGGGACAGTTGCCATTGGATTCATTGGTTGTTTCTAATGCACGGAAGAGAGCGAACTCCCAGACTACAGGTGATGCTCCTCCTCCGGACAAAGAGTCGAAGGTTATGGAAACTTCAGGGAAAAGAGTAGCTGCGCAGGCGGCTAACATCTGGCGCATTGCTAACACTCAGGCACTCTTGGCCAGATGTGACAGGTCACATTATGATACCCTTGAGACACTATTACAACACCTACCTGATCAGTACAAGGAGGGGGCAGAGCTACTCATCCAGGAGTGGAAACTCATAACCAATGCTTCTATCAAGTCGATGCCCATGCCCACTGTAGTCCAGGGGAGGAGCCACCTATCTCGTGATACTTCGAAGACTCTTCCAGGACAACAATGTGCGATCATCCGTACCCAACACTAGGCGGCGATCTATGCACAGATATGAATGTCTGCAGCCTACATGCCAAGAACAGATGCATACTGGTAAGTAGCATATTAGTTTTGCACTCGGATGGGCGGTGCCACACTGGCCGTTTGAAGAATGGCATCCCTGTCACGAAAATTGAAGATAACCCGGACCGGTTGTTTGGGGGGCTCATGGCTTCGGTCTGCCACCTGGCACCCTATGTGCGTGTTCCACTGAAAAGAAGGCCGAGAGCCCTTAAGGCTGTAAATGCGAATTAATGAGTTCTTCAATGTAGAGGTCCATAGCGGATCCCCTTCCGACTCCAGAAGCCCCGTAATTCGAACATTATTACGGCGCGAGCGCCCTTTCTGGCCATCCAGCTTTGCCGCCAGACGCTTGTTATCTGTCTCCAACTGCGTCACCTTCTTGATCAGGAGCGTGGAGTCTTTGGAGAGCACCGTCGTCACTTGTTACACCTCTGCAACTCTAACAGATATTTTCTGAAAGTCCGCTCGTAGGAACGTAACATTTGTTGAGATGGAACCCACCGTGGTTTGCACTTTATGGCGGGCGGCCATGATATCTTTTAGCGTCACCTTGGGGCCACCATCTTCTTCCATGTCTTTATCTACCCTTTACGTTCTGGTAATTGGGGGATGTCTTTAGTGTAGGCAAATTTATCTAGCTTGCCTTGCTGGTTCGTGCGGGACCCCTTGCCGCTCATTGTCCGTTACGCTATTACGCCCGTCCTCCTGCTCAGGGTATGCGACAATTGCGCTGGGGGCCTTCAATTGTACTACTTAGGAGATCTCACATCCGACACAGGGTGTCGCTATTGTATATTGCACTGTCCGTTGTCACACCAGCGCTGCCACTGGGGTGGGGGGAGGGGCTGGGGGGAGGGGATAGCAGGATATCTGTAGTAGTGATCTGGCGCTGAATTTACCTCCCCCAGTTGGATCTACGCCTCTGGAATGCCAAGCTGGGCTGCATCTCAGTCACCCTGTGTCCACGTGGCCTCCTAACACTGGTCACTCCGCTTGGGGGCTAGCTTGATGTGCTTTTAATTACACCGCCAATCGCAGTTTTGCTTCGCGCTGTGCCCCTTACTGCACCCGGTTAGTGCCCGCCAGCTCTCCAACAATGTTCTTCAATAAGAGGGCCCTCTGCCCAGCCCAGGCCAAATAGGTCAGCGTTGTACGGCATCTGATCAGTTGCTCTACGTGTGTGCCTGCACTTGCGATGCTATCAGTGTTCTGGCCCCCGCCGTGTCCTATCGGCTGTGTTGTGGCAGCTTCGATTTTGTTTTAGGCCGCCCGGCCTTCTTACCTGACACGGGCCCTAGTCCCTGATGATCCAGGGGTGGGACTCCGATCTCAGTCGGATCAGGCCCGGAGGCGACGGGTAAGGTCTCCGGCACAGTAGCCTGCCGATATTCTGCCCGCAGGAACTCACCGCCACCACTCCGGTCCTCGCAGGCTATTTCGCGGGCCAGCCACCAAAATTCAGTCCCCAGCTGCTGCTCAACAGGTAGGCTGCAGTCCGCCTCCCCCCTACACCCCCCCCCCCCCCCACGTAGATCGCGCTAGCGCTATTAGATATTCACCGAAGCTGGATCGCTACGTTCTGCTCTGTCTCGGCCACCCTACTGTAGGTTCTTGGTACAATTTCGATGACTGATTAATTAGCGGATTGCTGGGGAGACGATCTCACCCTCGGAGCCTCTTTAGGCTGCGGCCATTTTGCTGGACTGCTCAACACGCCCCCTTCTTGAAAGTTTTTTGACTGTTGGGTTCGTTGAATAGGGAGAGGATGAGTTGGGTGTCTGCGTATGAAACAATTTTGAGTCTGTGGGTTCGGACAATGGGGCAAGCAGAGCCATGTTGATGTTGAACATTATTGGGCTGAGGGAGGATCCTTTGGGGACTCCGCTGGTGGTCAGTGTGGGGTCCGAGAGGAAGGGAGGGAGTCTGACACGCTGTGTTCTACTGGAGAGGAATGAGCAGATCCAGTCTAGGGCCTAGTCCCAGATCCCTACGTCATGAAGTATGCGTGTTAGGGTGTGGTGAGAGACTTTGTCCAAGGCTTCTGAAAGATCGAGGAGAATGAGGGTTACTGAATTAGCATTTTTATACCGCGCAAACTTAGCCCCAGGGGGCATCAAGGTGCAATACAAACAAACATGAAAGTCCAAACTACCAGATAACTAGACCAAGACGCCCCAGGGAGAGCAGACCCTATTATACTTGAGAGAAAAGCCAGGTCTTCAGAAGTTTTTTTAAGATTGTAAAGGAAGATTGACTGGTGAGCTCCAGGGGGAGGGAGTTCCAACGTTTGGGAGCCAAGGTGGAGAAGGCTCTACCTCCCCATCTTACCTTTGCAAACCTAGGGACCACACGCCTATTCTTTGATGCCTTCAAACTCCTCTGTTTGAAACCTGGAAGCCGAAGCCCCCTAGAAAAGAAGGTACAGAGAAGACAGGTGTCAAAATACACAGGCAAGCACAGAGTACAAACCCTGTGTGCTTCAGCTTTGGCCTTCAGTTCAGCTGCAGACAAAGCACTTGTCAGACTAGAAATAGTCTAAAGACAAGAAGACTGCAGAAATTCTGCCAAAAAAACACAGCAGAATGCAGATAAAGGCCAAAGACGTCGAGTGAAGCTACAAAAATCCAAAAATATCCCAAAAAAACTGTATAGAAAAAACTCAAAAAAGAAGAGCTAATGCTCCAGGGTCCTGCTAGCAGGAGCCGGAAAAAAGAACTGAAGGTGAAAGGGACCTGCACTGCATTCTGGGATACTGTGAGGCTTCTGGAAAGTTCTCTTAAAGGCACAGTATCCTGTTTTGAGCCACATAATGGCAGCCTGTGGGGCTTGTCTGTCCACTCCTTCCTCTCTATCATTCCAGAGTGTTTTGCTGTTAAAGGCAAGATTTTCTCTGTGGAAAACCCTGGACAGGCTGTGCTGTTGTGGTTTTTGGTGGAATTTCTAGTTGAAGTATTGGACAGTGTAGCCTGTGGATATAGGCTGCATTATCTGTCTTTAAATTCTCTCTTAAGTGTCTATGCAGGTCTGCATGTTTTGACAGCTTAAGAGATTATTTTTGATTGCTCCGGGGTCCGCGCACATGGGCGGGACTATTCACTAGATTATGACTATACACAGAGATCCCCTACTACAGAACTGGAGTTACAGGACAGAAACTACTCCTTCTAGTGGGGGTGTATGCACACAAAAGAGATCTAATACCTTCTGATCCTGAGTCATGGATAGCACCATGGGCCAGACAAAGAATTTTGAAGGAGATCCTAGATGGAATCGGAAGCCAGTGAAGGTCCCTTCTGGCCTTTGTTGCAGACGCTCTCCTAGGAAGGCTTAAAACCAACCTGGCTGCCGCATTCTGCACCTTTTGGAGGCTGTAGATAGAGCCTTTATTGATGCCGCCATAAAGGGAATTACTATAACCTAGCCTCGATAGTACTAAGCCAGCTGTCGTAGTTTTCCGGGCTACCAAGGACAGGTAGGGGGCAATTTTCTTTAAGATTCTAATAATGCCACAACAAGTTGACACTGTCCTATTTACCTGTGAATCGAAAGATAGGGCAGGATCAATTTGTACGCCAAGGTTCAGGGACGGTGGCCACCAGTCACTCTGCTCCTCTGCCCAGGAGGGAGCGTATGTCGTGTGTTGCAGCCAGGAGGGTGGTTTCCGTGCTGTGGTTCTTTCTGAAGCCGGATTTGGAGGAGTCAAAGATGTTGTGCTCTTTGATAAAGGTGGCGAGTTGGTTGTTGATAACTTTCTCAATGACTTTCGCTGGGAACTGGAGCAGGGAGATGGGTTTTTAATTCTAGAGGTCGGTGGGATCCACGGATGGTTTCTACAGGAGGGGGTTGATCTCTCCGTGCTTCCAGTCGTAGGGGAAGGAGGCATTTCTCGAGGGAGCAATTGACTGTGTGGCGAAGCATTGGGGTGATGGTGTCGCAGCTCTGTGGAAGATGTGGGGGCAGGGGTACATGGGGCCCCGGATTGGATTGACTTTATCATCTTTAATGTGTCTTCGGTGGTGATGGCTTTTCAGCTATCAATCGTTGGCTTCAAGGTGACGGGAGTGGTTGGTGAGGGTTCGGTGTGTTGGCTGTCTTCTTCGAAATTGTAAATATTTTTCATTTTGTGGTGGAAGAAGGTGCTGAGTTTGTTGCAGAGGTCTTGTGAGGGAAGGATGTCTGAAGACTCGATTGGTTGGGCAAACTCCTTGATGATACTGAAGAGTTCTTTGCTTTTGTGAGTGGTGTGGAGATCCTGTCTTGGATAGTGTTCTTTCTTGTATTTCTGATGAGTTGGTGGTGAGCGTTTGTGGGAGCTGTGTAGTTGTTGTGGGCTTCTGTAGATTTGGAGTTCCTCCAGGCTTTTTCAAGGTGGCGGCATATGTGTCTGGACTCTAGAAGTTCGGTGGTGAACCAGCTGGCTTTCCTGGCGTGTGTCTCTTCTTGAGGGGGGCTATGGGTTTGGCGCAGTCTGAGATCCATCTATGCAAGGTTCGGGCTGTGGTGTTGGGGTCGTCGTCCGTGATGGTTGGGGTGGAGTTGCTTAGTGAGGTGGTGAGCTGGTCGTTTGTGATTTTAGTCAAATTTTTGTGTGGGAGCAGGTGCTGGGTTCTGTCAATGGTGGGTGTTCTCAAGGTGAAATTGATGCAGCAATGGGCTGTCCAAGGGAGTTCTGTTGTGTGGCCGAAAGTGATGGAGTTTCCCATGGTGCAGATGGGATCGAGGGTGTGTCCTGCTCAGTGCGTGGACTCACGACCTATCTGAGTCCTATGTTGTGGAGGTCGTCAAAGAGGGATATGGTGTTGGGTTCTTGTTGGTTGTTGAGGTCTCCCAGCAAGGTGTAGTTGGTGGACACGATGTCCTGCAGGGATGATGCTGTCCATGATGGAGTGGGTGAAGGGTCCTCGGTGTTCGGGGGTTCCCCGGAGGGTGGTGGGTAGGGATGGCCTGTATCTTAAAGTGTAGGTGTTCCATAAGGTCTGTGGGCTCGCCTGAAAGTGTGCTCAGTCGGAGGGTGGATTTGTGGACGATGGCGATTCCCCCACTTCCTCCTGACAGGGTGGGTGGGGTGGTACTTCCGAGAGATCTTGTATTCTCTGGGAGTGGCGATGTCAGGTCCTGTGATGGCGTTAGTCCAGGTTTCAGTGAGGAATGCAACATCAGGGGTGGTGCTGTCAAGGAGGTCACAGATTTTGGTGACGTGTTTGTGGAGGGATTGGACATTGAGGAGAATGCATTGCAGGGTCTTTGGTGTGTTGCGTTGTTGCGGGCAGTTTGTGCTGGATCCGTGGTCTTGGCGGTGCTGCAGAAGTGGCAGCAGCGGTCACAGCTGAAGGGTGGATGGCTGTCGGCTGGTGATGCTAGCTTGGAGTTGTTGCGACCTGGATTGAGCGCGTTGAGTGCCGCCTGGTTGTAGCGTTGGCGTGTTGAAGGTCCAGGCTTCCTGGCGCTGGTCACTGGCGGGTGCAGACAAGCTTGCCTTTGGTGCACCAGCGGCGCGCAACAGCTGCCATTAAGTAGGGGTTGGGGAGGGCTGGACAGAATGGAGGCGAGACTGGGAGGGGAAACTGGCTTGGGCTGGTCGCGCTGGGAGGGATGGGCCGCAGGGGAAGCAGCGGCAGGGAAAAGCAGGAGAGGTGCACAGAATAAGAGTTGAGTGAAAATAGAGTAAAAGTGAAAAGGAGGATGGAAAGTGAAAAGGAGGATGGAAAGTGAGAGTGAAAGTAAAAGGGTGAAAAATTAAGGTGAAAGGAAAGAGGTGAAAGGAAAAGACCTCTACCTTCTCCTTGAAGATCACGTTCCAGATCTAATCCTCTTTCAAGACATTCAAAACATTGCCATAGTGTATGAAGCTGGCTCTGTATATACTAATACAAACTGAGGTAAAGTGTGCACAATGTCCAGTGGAACCCCAAAGGTAGGCAGAGGTAAAGTTAGATAGCACCTCGCTCTCTATTTGTGGTAGTGTGGTCGAGCAGTAAAGCAGTATCAGAGGACAGTGTTAAGCATTTGTTGTACACACTCAGTCTGCAAATGAGTTCACACTCAGACTGAACTTCAGAACAATTGCTTTTGTATAAATATATTCTTTGTTTTATTTTCTAGAACCAAGCAAGCCTGGCACAGGTAAGCAATAAATACTTTACAGTGGTAATGCAGTTTGTAAACAGTTTGAATTGTAATTGCGCATGCTCTTTGTTGTGACTTACGGTATGGTTGCAGAGAAATGCAATACTTTGTAAATACAATACATAGACCTGAATGGGCTTTTCAGTAAAATACCAAGTAAGTTACTTTTTGGATTACTTTTCTTACACAGAGTAGTATACCTAGATACTGCTCTGTGATATTTCCTGTAAATCGGTAAGTAAAATCGTTTTTGTTAACCCCTTAAGCGCTGCCGTCGGCCAACGGTCGTCACAAGCGCTACCTCCCCAGTGCTGCGCACGACCGTTGGCCGACGGGCCAGCGCTAGTTATTCGAACGTTCAGCACTCGGTGCTGAACGATCGAAGCAGCTAAGGTGTTAAACAGTACAATTTTATAGAATTTCTTTAGGTTTTCAGACTCCACACATGGAAACTTTTTCAAGAATAACAGTCCTATAGAGGAAAATAGTGTCATTGGTTTTAGGGTAATTGTGAGAAAGTGGCTCTATATATACTGGACCAGAATAAGGTACAGTGTGTATAGAGTCCACAAACCCCAGAGGTATAACAGAGGTTAAAGCCAGGTGTGACCTTACTCTCTAAGTGGTAGCTTGGTCGAGCAGTAAGGCAGTACCAGAAGACCGTGTAAAGCATTTGTTGTACACACTCAGTCAGTCAAACTCAAAGACTGAACTCCAGGCCAATTGTTTTTATATTAAAGATATAGTTGTTTTATTTCTAGAACCAACAGGTATCAAAATATACGGCTCTCAATATGAGAGGTCTCATGAGTACTTTGCAGAAAGGCAATAAAATTTGTAAACACATTAGGTACAGGGGTTGCAGTAGGCAACACAATTCTACACACAATTGAGCTCAATGGATTTTCTTATATAAACACAGTTGATTACTTTGCAGATTACTTTGCTGCTTCCAGGACTGGCTTCTAGGTTCAGTCCTAGGGTCTGAGCTGAGAACACTTTAGTAAAAACGTTTTGTGTATTGCAGTGATTTTTCAGGAATATAAAGCTATTTTAAAAGTTCACACTTGGAAACTTTTCATCAGAAATCTGGCAATGTTATCCAATGGGAAAAAATTCAGGTTGCAGGTAAGGTACGATCTCGTTACTTTTTCTTAATCCAGTAATGGTCTCCTGGGTCCAGCACTGGGGTCTCAACTTAAAACTGGTAAGCAATTTCATTTCAGTATTTCGTATGATTTTTAAAGAATATTTCAAGTTTTCAAAAGTAGACACTAAGAAGAAATTTCACAGAAAAGCAGACAATTGATTCCTATGGAGAAAATTCAGATTACTAGTAAACCCGATAGGGATTACTTTGCGGTTCAGTTATGGGCACAAGGTACAGCACTGGCTTCTCTCCTGATCACAGGTGAGTACTTTGGAGTTCGGATGACTTTATATGAATCTTTTCAGTTTTCAAAATTGGACACTGCGAAGTTTTTTCGAATCACACCAGTCAATGTTATTCAATGGCAGGTAAGTGAGTTACCGGTTTCCAGGTGAGTACTCGACTGGTAAAGTTGGGGTTCTGGGCATAGATTCAGGTGTCCCACACATGAGTGCAATCTTTTTTGCATTATGCCCCCACTTTTTTCTGAACTGCTGATGTGCTTTGACGGAGTGTGCTCTAGGTTCCTGCCAACCAGGTACCCAGGGCCTGTGTTCCTTCCCTAAAACGGTGTTGAAACTAAAACCCAATTGGCATCTCTGGCCACCTGTCAGCCCCTGATAAATGGTACCCAGGGCATGGTGACCAGAGAAGACCCCTAAGGACTGCAGCACTTACTGTGCCACCCTCAGGGGCCCTGTACCCTGACACCCATACACTGCCTTTGCAGGCTGAGTGTCTAGGTGCAGGACTAAAAGTCGACATGGCACACATCCCTGTGTGCCATGCCAACAGAACCCACTGCCCTGGCATACTTCCGTAACCCCTCTAGCTGGGTGCCCTATGCCAGAGTTGTGGGCACAGGTGCATGAGACCTGTGTCCCTACAGTACCCAGGTCCATTCCTGGGCACTGTAAGTGCAGTGATGCCATTATGAGTATATGGTGCTGGGAGGTTGTCATTACGAACTCCACAGCACCATAATGGCTACATTGGAGACTGACAAGTTTGGTATCAAACTTCTCAGCACATTAAATCCACACTGATGCCAGTGTGGGATTTAATGTAAAATGCACCAGAGGGCATCTTAGAGATGCCCTCTGAAAACCTAACCTACTATCCACGTCTGGGCTTAGTGGCTGCAGAGGCTGCCACACAGCAGATATGTAGCTGGACCCCTGGGTGGAGAGCCCCCGCTCTCCTGGGCCTGCAACAATGCACATCCTGGGTGAGGTGCAAGGTCTCCTCCCCCAGGATGGGCAGGGGGAAGCTTCAAAGGTATGCAGCCTTTGTGAGCTTCTCCAGACAATTTAAATTTGCTGTACCCAGCAACTGGCCCCACCAGTCTTGACCCCCATTCTGGCAGGAAGACTGGCGGGAAAATCTATGTCAGGAAGGGGGGTGTGCCAGCCTGTGCCAACCCCACCCCTCAGGTGGGGGAGAAGAGGTGAAGGACTACCCCGGGCTCCGGCCATCTTGAAGATGGGGAGCCCTGCTCTCACAGCTAGGCTCCTGCCCCCCTCCCACAGGAGAGGAGCAGGCTAGAGGGGTTTACCCACTCCAGGACAGGGACCTATTGGTCCCTGCTCTTGCCCTACCTGTAATGCCCCTAAATTCAGTATTTAGGGACTCCCTGAACCTTCCTTCCTCAAATCCCTATAAGTAAAGAAGAAAGAAGACAACGAGGAAGAAGACGCATACGCAGCTGCTAACCACAGGACGACAACTGACTTGGACCCAGCCCTACCGGCCTGTCGATCCTGGAACCTGCTCCTGCCTAAATACCGGCGACACCTGCCTGCCTCGACCCTCTTAAAGACGTGGATTGTGGTTAGGTTTCAGGAGGCATCTCTAAGATGCCCTCTGTGGTGCATTTCTCATTAAATCCCACACTGGCATCAGTGTGGTTTTAATGTGCTGAGAAGTTTGATACCAAACTGGTCAGTCTTCAGTTTAGCCATTATGGTGTTGTGGAGGTCGTAATGTCGACCTCCCAGCACCATATACTCTCAATGGCATCACTGCACTTAGTGCTCAGGAATGGCCCTGGGTACTGTAGGGGTACAGGGCTCAAGCACCGGTGCCCACACCACCAACCTTGCCCTAGGGAGTCTTCATTGTCTAAGTGGAAGGACCTGGAAAGTCCATCTGCATTGGCATGGGCAGTCCCTGGTCGATGTTCCACTTCAAAGTCCATACCCTGTAGGGAAATGGACCATCTCAATAGCTTTGGATTTTCCTCTCCCATCTGTATTAGCCATCTAAGAGGTCTGCGGTCAGTTTGAACCAGGAAGTGAGTTCAAACAAAGTAGGGCCTCAACTTCTTCAGCAACCAAACCACAGCAAAGGCCTCCCTCTGAATGGCACTCCAACGCTGCTCTCTGGGGAGTAGCCTCCTGCTTATAAAACCAACAGGTTGGTCTTGGCCTTCCTCATTGATCTAGGAGAGGACTGCTCCTATCCCCAGCTCTGAGGCATCAGTTTGCACTATGAACTGCTTGGAGTCGTCTGGTGCTTTTAGAATGGGTGCTGAGCACATAGCTGCCAAAAGGCTTTTGACATGCTGAAAGAAGCAAACAGTCCAGTGTTCGAGGCTTCTTGGGCACTTTATTGGATGTGAATTCTGTGAGGGGAGTCACAAAGGACCCATATCCCTTCACACACTTCCTGTAGTATCCAGTCAAGCCAAGGAATGCCCTGACTTGGGTGTGGGTGGTTGGAACTGCTCAGTCCATGATAATCTGGCTCTTGGGCTGTAAGGGTTGGACCTGGCCTCCACCAACAAGGTGGCCCAAGTACACTACAGTGCCCTGCCCTATCTGGCATTTGGATGCCTTGATAGTAAGTCCTGCAGATTGCAGGGCTTGTAGAACCTTCCCAAGGTGGATCAGGTGATCCTGCCAGGTGGAGCTAAAGACCGCAATATCAAGATAAGCTGCACTAAAGGACTCCAATCCAGTGAGGACTTGGTTCACCAACCTCTGGAAGGTGGCAGGGGCAAACCCAAAAGGCATTACAGTAAACTGATAGTGCCCATCAGCGGTCGATAATGCTGTCTTTTGTTTGGCTCCTGGGGCCATGCCAATCTGCCAGTACCCAGCAGTTTAGTCAAAGGTACTGAGGAATTTGGCTGCCCCTAGCTTGTCTATCAACTCATCTGCTCTAGGAATGGGGTGAGCATCTGTCTTGGTGACAGAGTTGAGCCCTCTAAAGTCCACACAGAACCTCAACTCTTTCCACCCCGTTGATGAGTTTTGGGGTCAGAACCACTGGGCTAGCCCAGGGGCTCTCAGAGGGTTCAATCACCCCTAGCTCCAGCATCTTGCTGACTTCAGCTTTGATGCTTTCCTTGACTTTCTCTGATTGTTGATAGATTTTGTTTTTGACAGGGTTACTGTCCCCAGTGTCCACATCATGGGTATACCAGCTGGTCAGGCCAGGGGTCAAGGAAAAGATGCTAGCAAACTGTTGCAAGACTTGCCTGCAGTCAATCTGGTGTTGGGGAGAGAGGGTGTCTGAAAAGACCACTCCATCCACCGACCCATCTTTTGGGCTGGAATAGACTAGATCAGGGAGTGGTTCACTCTCTGCTTCCTGTTCCTCATCAGTCACCATCAGCATGGTGAGGTCAGCCCTGTCATTGTAGAGTTTCAGGCGGTTCACATGGATAACCCTTTTGGGTGTCCTGCTGGTGCCTAGGTCCACTAAGTAAGTGACCTCATTCTTTTTCTCCAGGATAGGGTAAGGGCCACCCCATCTGTCTTGGAGAGCCCTTGGTGCCACTGGCTCCAAAAGCCAAGCCTGTTGTCCAGGTTGAAATTCAACCATGGCAGCTTTTTGGTCATACCAGTGCTTCTGCAGCTCTTGGCTGGCCTCAAGATTCTTGGATGCCTTTTTCATGTACTCAGCCATTCTGGACCTTAGGCCAAGCACATAGTCCACAATGTCTTGCTTGGGTCCTTTCTGTGGCACTTCCCTATAAGCGAAAATCAGGCATGGCAACAGAACATCCCATCTCCTTTTGAGTTTTTCAGGGAGTCCCATGATCATACCTTTCAATGTCTTGTTGAATCTCTCAACAAGGCCATTGGTCTGTGGTTGGTATGGGGTAGTAAACTTTTTTCCCCTGCTTTTACCTAAGGCCATCCGCAGACTTGCACGGCTGTCACGCTTACCCCCACTCTAATTGTGAGAACACCGCGTTATCGCGGGTCCCTTGCCCTCCGTCGTTTGTGGTGGCCATTTTGGAAGGGGGTACACTGCCGGCGGCGCGGTCAGCGCTCTAGTTTATTGACGCTGGGCGAGCATAAAGACAGGCTCTTCCCAGGTGAGCGCCCTTAACATCTTGATTCATAGCGCTCTAGGAAGGACTTTGTGCTCACAGCATATTACTGCAACTCTGCTCTGTTTAATTCTTTTTTAATCGTCCCGTTTTTGCCTATTTTGTTTTGGTTCTTAGTTTACCTTTTTCCCCTGCTTTTACCTGAGGCCATCCGCAGGCTTGCACGGCTGTCACGCTTACTCCCACTCTAATTGTGAGAACACCGCGTTATCGCGGGTCCCTTGCCCACTGTCGTTTGTGGTGGCCATTTTGGGAGGGGGTACACTGCCGGCGGCGCGGTCAGCGCTCTAGTTTATTGACGCTGGGCGAACATAAAGCCAGCCATGCTGACGCGCAGCGTCATCACGCAGCGTCATCGCCAAAACGTCGCCGGAGTCTCGTCAGAGTTAAGCCCGTCTGTGCCCGTCCGGGCCCAGACGGGCATAGGGCGCATTACTCTGCCCAGCTCGACCGGACTCACGGATCCTACTCGCAGGTACTCCAGTAACACTTTACTTTCGCTACGCGTTCCTAGAGACCCTAGTTGCGGCTACCAATGGGCAGAAGGTGTCCCCTTTAAGAACTGCTCCTTATGTTGCTCCGGTAGTTCGTCAAAAGATCGCATTCAAATTTCTATGGCTCTGCCTAATTGCAGGTCATTGCCCTGTCACGCCACGGAAATTAATTCGTTGATTCTGGACCACAGCTTAGACGCCTTGCTTCTTACTGAAACTTGGCTGACCCCATGCTCAGGACCAGCAGGTGGCAGCAGAGACTCAGAGAGAGAGAGGAGCATCAGCAGTCACAGCCGAAGCGAGCTGAGCGAGCTGTGCTGAAGCGAGCACGAACGCTGAAAACGCCGAAAACGGCGAAACGCTACCACCATCGCCGAATCCAGGAGCTTGCAAGCTGCAGAAGTGGAATCAGCGAGTCGTGCGTTACTGGCAACGGAGCAGGGCTGAGCCGGGACTGCAGTGGCGAGGCAAGGCAAGGCAACTCGGCAAGGTGAGGAGAGGCGCTGCGAGCTGAGGCGCAGCACCGGCATCCAGAGTGGAGAGGCGAGGTGAGCAAGAGGCGAAGGCGGGGGCAGGAGAGAGGCGGGAGTGAGGAGAGAGTGCGGTCCCACAGCCCCCCAGCCCCCACGGCCCCTCACCTCGCACCACATTGCCTACACTGCCACACTGAATCCGCTTTGATGCTCACTGAAGGAGGCAGTGTGAGCTGAGCAGGTAGCGAGGCAGGAGGCAGCCAAAGACAGCAGGAGCCCCAACCCCAGCCCCAACCCCCAAACG
Organism: Lissotriton vulgaris; assembly: GCF_964263255.1. Lineage (NCBI taxonomy): Eukaryota > Metazoa > Chordata > Amphibia > Caudata > Salamandridae > Lissotriton > Lissotriton vulgaris. The sequence goes on along the minus strand of NC_141700.1, from coordinate 772,292,664 downwards.
AGACAGAAACGCTGAAATCTCACAACACAATACAACAGGCAACAACAGACAACAGCCAACAGCCAAAACAACAAAGCGGCTGATGTAAAGTGAACACAGCTTGAACTTTAAGACAGTTTCTGTAGTTTCAGCAGTTCCTGCATGAACAAAAGCCTGAACAAAACGATGCCTGTTAAGCGGTGAAAAAGCCTGTGCACTGTGGGACTTGCAGTGTAGGAGTGCTCGGGGCTTGCAGTACTGGGGCCCCGACGAACGCAGCACTGAATAAGATCCAGTAACCACCGTGCAACCAGTGTGCAATCAGTTAGCATTGTCCCATGAGCAGAAGGGGACACAAGGAGACACAAGGAGACAAGGAGAACTGCTGGCAAGGAGGGGCCGAAACCGGCGCATTCAGCGCGTAGCCCCGACCAGGCGGAGGCGGAAGGCGGGAACTGGCAGCCTCAGCTCAGAAATTAGCACCCAGCACCCAGTGCCCAGCATTGAGCACTGAGCCTCAAGTGAAGTGAGGCAAACAACAAGTGCGGGCGAACGGGGAGAGACCCAAACGCACAGGAGACGCCCTAAACTGCCTCTGGAAAGCCCAGCTGATCAAGAGACCGCGAGCGCGGCCGCCGTTAGAGGCAGCTGCGAAGTAAGAGCCCGAGGGTGGTGGCCTAGGCTGGTCTGACTAGGTCCGACTTCGCTGGTGGCTCCCCCCTGTGTGCCCCGCTCGCTCTAACTAGCCCATCAGCGGCCTTCAACAGAAGGGCACAGACGCAGACGCCGGGGAAAACACCCAAATTGACGGACATCGAATCTCCGCTGCGTCTACCTTCCAATAAGGAAAAAGTGATAGCCAAAACAGGGCAAAACAATGAGGACCAGAAACTCTTCCTTACTGCAGGCACAGGAAAAACCTCGACCACATAGAACAGCCAGGAGACGGAAGGCAAAACTTTTCTACCCTCCAGGGACGGGTGGCCTCTACTCCGGACCTGGGCTGTCGGAGGGGGGAACCCCGGGAACACCTGGTGCCACTGGGGCAACGCCAACGTCACCAGGATTATCAACTATATATCCAGCACTGACATCGTCGCAAGCAGGGCAAGATGGGAGGCGGTATAAACCGGCACACCTATTTCCCAGTCCCGGGGCAAACATCTCTCTAGGAAACAGTGACATAAGAAGCTTCTTTTATCCCCCGGTCACAAATCCAGCGGCACCAATCAGACCGTTAAGCGGCACCCCGACCAACAAAGCCTTTGAGGACAGCCTACACCCCAGTCCTACTGCCTCACGGGATCCAGGAAGGCCCCCATCATCAACAACAACTACGCCACAGGGTGGCATACCCCTTAAGCCAGAGGCCCGGGGAAGCCTAACAACTCCCATATATCACTCACTCGAAGACCCTCACTCGAACTCAAGCCTAAATGGGGCCCTGGCGGCTGACATATTGATTAGCACATGTAGCGCAACCCCGGCAACAGGGGAGCACATGCTTGATGCAACCAGCCTAATACATGAAAGTTGTGAAAGAGGGGGCATCACAGAAATACAGGCTCGGCACCCCCCACCTTCGATCTTGATGCACCAGAGCCACTGTGAACAAGATAAAATGATCTTGTCACCAACTTCATTGAGTAGAAGCTCGGATAGGGGGGAGAGTTCCCCAGTGATCATACTGTCAAACTCGATGCTCCAGAGAACCTGTGAACAAGATAAAACAACCCCGCCACCAACTTTAATGAGCAGAAGCTCGGACAGGGGGGAGAGCTCCCCAGTGATCACAGATCACCTAGCTCTGATCAACGAGACACTTATCTCTATGACAGGTGCGGCAATAATGCACGCTGACAAGCTCGATGCCCAGATAAACAAACTGTCGCAAATCTAATATCTGGAATCAACTGTAAACTGGACCATCTGAACTCCCTGATTCGCAGAGCACAGGACAGCACACACCTCAACCCGGAGTCATGTAGCTGCAGCCCCATTTTGAACAATTTAGGAAAACTTCCGGCCATCATGACCACATTGGTGGAGGACCTCAAGAGCGAAGTTGGCAAGATCAAGGCCCCGATCTCTCAGGAACCAACCCCGCAGCCCCCAAAAACAGAAGACTCAAGAAACCCAACAAACCACTCGATACAGATCAATAAAGAAGACAAAACCGCCTGGGAGGCACCATTACCGACACTCAACATGAGCAGGCCAGAAGCCACTATGATCAAAACACAAAACCACGAGCCCCCGCACATTACCACACTAACCAGCCCAGGTTCCCACATCCTATCTAGAAAAAACAAGAAAAAATTAAAAAAACTCAATAAGGCAAATAGAAATAAATCTCTCGCTCCCAGAACCATCCGGGAATGGCTACGGCCTGAGAATAAGACGCCCGCTCACAACGTGAATCAGGAAATGACCAAACTGGGAGCAACCGTAAAAATACTGGAAACAATCGAGATAAAAGTCGAAGACACTCAGCCCTCCAACTTAGCAACAACCTCATTCGTAAACCCCCAGCCAGTTTCCACAGCACCACGCTTAAAACAAGCAACGGACCAAAGTTCAGCTGAAGCAACCCAGGCACTCTCAAAAAGACATGACCCCCAGGCCGCAGCTCCATCAACGATCACGCAGGGCTGCGTATCGCATGCGCCTCTGACTGTTACAGACCTCAAGGAAATTGAACAGCTGTCACTACCCACAAATGTGCCCAGCGTGTCACAGACAGTCTTTTCGGCAGCAATTGGGGCCAGTTGGGTCAAACAGGCACGCAAATGACACTCAAGTGGACACAGCACAAATTCCACAAACAGGAGGCCAAGGGGCGGATACAGCCTGCCGAATAACCCACTCCCAGGACCGCAAGATAATGCTGTATCCTGACTATGTCTCCCAGGGGTCGTGGGACATCCTCAACCGTAGCAATTTATTAAAACTTTTTGCAAACATCCCAGGGTTGGAGGGAACCAATACTACAGACATTGAAACCATCTCCTTCATCCCGCCAGACGCGGAGGAGACAAACGAACCCACGGAGCTAACCTTCGTGAGCCCGCACATGGCCGAGGCCCTGAAAAGTCAGCACAAGCTAAAGGAAAGTTGGGGCATAAAAATAAAACCTATGCGCACCAAAAAATACCCACTCGTTTTAAAAACTCAATTTACACGCTCCCAGATGGGAAACATAGATCAGCGATCTGGAGGGAACCTAAGCCCGCACACCCATCCCAACGACACGCGCCAAATGGCGCCCAGCCTCCAGGGGTCCAAAGGCGCCACAAACACTGGACTGACCATTAGTACCCCAATCAAAATAACAACTCACCCAAATCAGGGTACACGCATATGCGCAACCTTGGGACGCGCATGTAATGACTGGTCCTGGCTGCCACGAGCATTAAACTCAAGATCCTAACATAGCCACGATGCCCCGAGACACCCCTCGGCAAAGCGCCAATCGTCCGAAAAAATCCTCCAGACAGGTACAACCGCCGGATTGCCTGAAAATCATGTCTTGGAACGTCGCAGGACTCAGAAGGCTGCTTCTTAACAAAAATGCAGTGACATTCATGGAAGAGGCAGATATTATCTGCATACAAGAATCCTGGCAGCTCCACCCGCTCTCATTAAGAGGATACGCAGAATATGGAAAACCTGCAAAAAAGCCTAACATATTCGGAAGACCGTCAGGGGGGATATGTGTCTACATAAAGCACTCACTCAGCCTGGAATTCGTGGCAATTCCCAATCTTCCAGACAATCTTCAGGCAGGCATCCTGAAAGGCTGCCGCCTGATAAATGGTCACTGCTCGCTTTTATTAATCAATCTCTACTACAACTCACACGGGCCCATACCCAATTTGGCCACGTTGACAACCCTCCTAGAGTCCTTAATGCTCCAACATCCGGCCCTGGAATGCATCATTCTCGGCGATTTCAACCCACATAATATAGGGACATCAACCACACGACGTCTTCAGCCTGGGGCCACCATCGCCCTGAATGACCTATTAAAAACTTACAAGCTGGCGACAGCGCACTCGGTCCTCCTAAATCTCAGTCCTGGGTCCTTTGTTGGTCCTACATATAACAATCAAACAACGATCGATTACATCATCCTCAGTGAAAAATTACAACATCTCATGTCAAATTACACAGTACATCCGCGAAGTGATAGCGATCACGCTGCGCTAATCATCACACTGAATTTCACAGCGGACACTCGCCATAGGCTCGAATACATTGGTGCATCTAACGATGAAGATCTGATAAAACTGCCCGGAAGAATTAAATGGGCACAGACCTCAATTACATCTTTTAACAATTGGGCAAACCAGTGGCCAGGTTGGCCACTGAATGAACAGAAAACGGGCGCAATAGCCACCTGGAACGCCACCACTGGGACCCTGGCAGCAACCCTTCGTGGAACACCAAGCAATACAGCTAACAGGCACCCCCCACTCAACTACGGACACAAGGTGGAACTTATAATCAGCGCTAAACAACTGAGCAAGAAACGCAAACTCTTCTACAAACATGGCTCAGGCACAACGAAGAAACAACTCCAAGAGGCCAGCAAAAGTCACTCCAAGTAGGTCTGGGAGGCAAAACGAGATTACTGTGAAGCACAATGGCTGAAAATCTACGACTTGCTGAGCCCAGGAAAATCGCAGGAGTTTTGGCACCACCTAAACACCCTTGGACGGTGCACAAACCATAGAGAAAACTCTCTCGACGCTCCCACTTGGATCGCACATGTAAAATCCCTTTACATTGAAACCGGGACTGATTCCAAGCAAAACGAAACAATTGACGAGGGAGCCGACTCAGACCCTATCACCGAGATGACTGCCCCGCCGGGAAGATTGGTGGTGACCAATATTCTAAAAAACATCAGACAAAATGGTGCCCCGGGGCCCAACGGCCTTCCCGGACACTTATTCAAGGCAAACATCGACTTCTGGTCAAAGACCTTGTCCCACCTGTACAATGAATGCTGGCTCCTGGGTGACGTCCCCGATTCATGGAGAGGCTCGCTCCTACAGCCAATCCACAAAAAGGGCCCCAAATCTGAACCTTCAAATTATCGCCTGATTGCCCTTCTGGACATCGAGGGAAAAGCATACGCCAGCGCAATCTTGAGGGACCTTACAGACTGGACGAATGCTGAAGGCCTACTCCCACTATGCCAAACAGGATTTAGACCAGGGTCCTCCACAGTCGATAACATCACTGCACTCTCTTATCTGGTCCACCACGCTCGGGCACCCAAAAGCCCCCCCTTATTCGCCGGCTTTATTGACTACTCGGCGGCGTTTGACGGGGTAGATCGTGCTATACTGTGGAGCAAGCTGGCCCAATGGAACATCAATCCAGCTTTGTTGAGGGCGATCCAATCCCTGTACCACAAAACATGGGTAAGAATCAAACTCTCGAGGGATCACGCATCCATAAAGATCAACACGGATCGTGGCCTAAAACAAGGGTGTGTGCTAGCTCCAATGCTATTCAATTTATATACTGCAGATATGGAGAGGGCCTTGTGCGGAGCGGCTCTGCTCGTGCCAAAGATCGGCGGGACAAAAATCCACATTATGCAATATGCCGACGACTTGGTGCTTTTGGACCATACAAGAATTGGGCTACAAAAGGCGCTGACTGCACTGGCCGCATACAATGACAAAAACAAGCTTGTAGCTAACCCATCCAAGTCTAAAATTATTATTTTTGGAAAGTACCCAAAGAAAAAAACAGTAAAATGGAGGCTTGGCCACCTTCTGCTGAAAAGCATTCAGCGGTACACTTACTTGGGAATTTGCTTTCAGGAGTCGGGGCTCTCAAGCGCGCACCTAAAGACTATCCAAGGCAAAGGCAATACTATAACTTACGCTATCTGCAAGCTGCACGCCTCCTTATACAGCCCGTCCACACTAGCTATCCAACGAGTACTCAGAGCAAAATTAATGCCGGCCCTAAATTATGCTCTCCAAGCATTTCCAGGCAAACTGCATAAAGAACTAGAAAAAATCCATTGCAGAGCCTACAAGAGATTATTCCATCTTCCGAGGTGTACCAGAAACACTCTCGTTCGCCTGGAGTTCTCACTCAATCAGCAATACCTGGAAGAGATGGCCGCCCTAAGCAAATACTACTTCTTAACAACGACGGCAAAGGAGAACACGCTTAAGGCAACGCTGAATTGCATCTTCAGGGAACCAGGGAATCCCTGGTCGGCCACCCTCAAGGCGGCGAAGGTCCACCTCAATCTCGCCACTGAGTCTTGGAACCCAGAATATGTTAGCTACACTGCCATCAAACATTCCATCAAAAAGCAAGTGCGGGTGCGGTCAAGAGAATTGGATCTGGAGTCATTGGTAAAAAAAGACCTACACGAGTCCTTGTCCTCACCACAAATCCTGCATAATCCCAAATACCATCTTAAGCAGGCCGTGGGCCGCGCAGCCCTTCACAAGATCTTAGCGTCTAGACTACATCCGCTGCCTCTCAAAGAACTTTATGGCTTTGGTACTGCCGGCCCAGGTGCCCGGGAATGCAGGCTCTGCAGGTACAAACGTGAGTCACTGGCCCACCTACTATTCTGCTGCCCGGTCCTGCGCACGGCCCGCAGTCTCTACCTCAGGCCAATTCTAAGACAATCAGGAACACACACTGCAAAGGAGGCGACCATCTTCCTCTACACCTTGACAACGGTAAAGCATATGGCCTCCTTTGGAAAGTTCATTTACCAGGCACAAACTCTACTGATGGCCCCGGAGGGCTTCCACTCATAGAGTCTTTGTTGATCTAAGTCGCAACATGACCCTCACCCTCCGCAAGCCCGCCCCTTGGGCAGTACAAACTCTGTCGGTTTTAACTTTTGTAATTTTATAACCTCGTATAATGATTTTAATGTAATGGTTTTGAGTAACCAAACAATAAAGAATTCATTCATTCATTCATTCATTCATTCATTCATTCATTCATTCATTCATTCATTCATTCATTCATTCCATGCTCAGGACCTGATATTGTCCAAGCCCTTCCTCCTGGACATCTTATGTTTCATTCAGATAGGCCGGTCGGGAGAGGGGGAGGAGTGGCCATTTTGTACAGAGATAAATTCACGTGTAAAGCCTTAGATATGGGTATTGATAACTGTGAATGCTGTCAATTCTCGCTACTTATCTCTCCCACCATTTCTATTGCGGGCCTTCTCGTCTATCGGCCTCCTGCAGCGATAGGGAATTTCACTGATTCTTTTCTTGAGTCGGTTATACAATTAGCCGCCGCATCTTCCAACTTTATAGTCCTTGGGGACCTCAACCTGCATTTTGAAGTGGCGAGAGACCTACGAGGCATGTTGGGAGCACTTGATCTGCAGCTCGTTAACATCGGAGCTACCCACAACAAGGGTCACCAGTTGGATGCAGCTTTCTCTAATTCAGAGAACCTACAGGCCCTGCCGCCCCTGGCGCTTCCTTGGACAGACCATTGCCTAGTCCCCCTTAGGTGGCAGTTGGAGAAGGGGAGAGATCCTGTACCCAGACGGTATACAGTTGAGCGGCTATGGTCTAGGCTGCCAGTGGACAGCTGGTCGGTTGAGTTGTCGAGAACCTGTCCCCCCCCTGTCTCTGACCCAATTACAGCTGACCAGCACGTGGAAAATTGGCTGACTAGTTCCCTTGATCTAATAATACCGAAAAAGAAAAGGCCAACCAGGGAAAGAAGAACTGGTTCCGCTCCCTGGTACACTCCTGAACTTAGGTGTCTGAGAACAATCTGTAAAAGATAGGAACGGGCATGGAGGAGAGAGTGGAATGAAGAGAGCCGGCAAGACTATAAGGTAGCCATGAGGAAATACAAAGTCGCTTTGAAGGACGCTAAAATTAGCTACTTCAGTGACAGGATTGATAGGGCGAGTAACTCCTCAGGGGAATCCTTTAAAATCTTTAAGGATCTTCTGAAGGCTCTGGTCCCTCCAGTCGTGCATGGTAACCCTCAGGAAAAATGTGAGGAGTTGGCAGACTTCTTTCACCCTAAAATAGAGAAGATCTTGTCCTCTTTGCCGGTGACGTCACAGAATTTGGAGGTGGGTTTTGGCCCAGTAACATGCCCTTTTGAGCTGTCCTCCTTTGGCCCTTTTACGGAGGAAGAGGTTGTAAAAGTCCTGAAAGTAATGAAGAGTGGGTCGCCTAGTGACCCGGTGCCTATGAAATGGCTCAAACAAGTGGCCAACATTCTTTCCACCTCGCTTACGGACCTTATCAATCTTTCCCTTTCTCAGGGTACGGTGCCCCAGAGTTGGAAAAAAGCAGTTGTTAAAGCACTGCTGAAAAAAACGGGCTTGGACCCTTCCAATTTGGCCAATTTTAGGCCCATTTCACTTTTGCCCGGGTTTTCTAAAATTGCAGAAAAATAGGTTAATCGCCAGCTCTCACACCATCTTGAATTCCATTGTTTGTTGGGAGACTCCCAGACTGGCTTTCGCCCTGGTCAGGGGACGGACACGGCCTTATTGGCAGTGGTGGAGGAAGCAAGGAGCATTCTTGATTCAGGGGGGTCAGTGGCAGTGATCCTCCTGGACTTGAGTGCTGCCTTCGACACCATTAGTCAGCAGGTGCTCCTCCAACGTCTGTCAGAGGTGGGCATTACGGGAATGGCCCTGAAGTGGCTTGAGTCCTTCCTCTCAGACATTTTTGATCAAGTCTGGGAAGGGGCAGAGCAGTCGACCTCGTTCCCTCTTCAATGTGGAGTCCCCCAGGGCTCATCTTTGAGCCCTACTTTATTTAATGTTTATATGACTCCACTTGAAAGAGTGGTCTCCCCTTTAGGTGTGAAGATAATCAGCTACGCTGATGATACTCAGCTGGTAGTAGGTCTGACCCAGCTGGCGGAACGACCTGAGGTTCTCCACGACTGTCTTGCCAATGTACATCGGTGGATGTCCCACTCTGCTTTGAAGCTCAATGGAGAAAAAACTAAGCTGATGTTGCTTGGCAAATCCAGGCCTTCACTCATAGCTAGTTGTTGGCCCCGGTCCTTGGGCGTTCCACCATCTCCTAAGAAGGAGATCAAGAGCTTAGGAGTATGGTTGGAAGAAGATCTGTCCTTCAGGACACCCGCCAGGAAGACAGCGGGGATTTGTTTTGGCCTGCTGCGGTCAGCTCGCAAGGTGTTACCGTTGCTCCCTGATTATTCAAGGAAACTTCTGATCCGTGGTCTTATTTTGTCTAGACTCGATTATGGGAACGCGTTGTTCCTCGGTGCCCCGGAGTCAACTTTTAAGACCCTCCAATAGGTTCAGAATGCACCCTATAGACTGCTGATGATGGTCCCTAGGAGACAATCAGCTGCTCCGGCCCTGAAAACTCTTCACTGGCTCCCTGTTAAGGAGCGGGTGAAATTCAAATCCTTATGCACTGCACACAAAATCCTGCATGGGAGGGGCCCCTCCATTTTGATTAATATGGCACGTCCATATAAGTCCACACGGGTTCTTCGCTCTGACCAAAAACACCTGCTTCAGTCAGCCAGAGTTAAAAGAGCTCGTTCGGGTGGCCGGCGTTTCTCGGTGCAAGTGGCGGCACTGTGGAACTCCCTGCCCCTTAAGATACGCTCAGAGCCTAACATTCTGCACTTTAGGAAACTCCTCAACACCCATTTGTTTCCGGTGTAGTGGCTGAGTTTGAGTCTTTTTCCTTCGCTGTGTCTAGCGCCGGGATGCCCCTGGGTAACTGAGCGCGTTATAAATTTCACAATAATAATAACTTGTACTGCACCCCACACTTTTTCCACATGTGTTTCAGGTAAGCAGACCTGAAGTTGGTACCTCTGTCTGAAACCACCTCCTTAGGAAACCCTACCCTGGTCAAGAGACCAAGGAGGGCCTTGGCTACTGCAGGAGCTGTAGTAACCCTAAGGGGAATTGCTTGATCCATCACCGTTTCTTAGCTCACTGCACCATCCCAGCTCAGAACCTGGCTACATGCAAATTAGTCTGTCCCTGGCCCAGTGCATCATGGGAACAGGGCAGACCAAACTACCAAGCCAATTCTTATACCGGGAAGGAAACAAGAATTGGCTTGGTAGTTTGGTCTGCCCTGTTCCCATGATGCACTGGGCCAGGGACAGACTAATTTGCATGTAGCCAGGTTCTGAGCTAGGATGGTGCATTGAGCTAAAAAACGGTGATGGATCAAGACCTGATCTTTGGACTGGGTAAGAGTGGTCTGCTTAATTCAGACACTCTGTTCATCACCACCCCCTTTTCTGAATCATTTTGTCCACCATAAGTGTGGAAGGGTATACTCAGACATGAGTCCCTTGCTCACTGCACCATCCGGATTCAAGCAAGCCGGGCCGAAGACGGCTGAAATGCCAGAAACCGGTCCCCGGAAGCTTGTTGCCTTTCCGGTATAAGAATTGGCTTGGTAGTTTGGTCTGTCCTGTTCCCATGATGCACTGGGCCAGGACAGACTCATTTGCATGTAGCCAGGTTCTGAGCTGGGATGGTGCCGTGAGCTAAAAAACGGTGATGGATCAAGCCCTGATCTTTGGACTGGGTAAGACTGGTCTGCTTATTTCAGACACTGTTCATCACCACCCCCTTTTCTGAATCATCCGGATCACGATGAAGCCAGATGTATGGCTTGTTCGCGGTTTCGATCCAAGAAAACACTTCGCCTTCGACGCGCTGCGCGGAAGGAAGCCCATCAGACGGCACCTGACCCGGTGAACATCTTCGATGCTGAGGAAGATGAGGGAGTCACGCAGGAGGTTCAAGGGAACCTGTTGGATCCTGCATCAGAGATCGACTCCAGTTATGACGTAGAGGATGACGAGATGGTCAAAAATGAAGACGTCGTTGACGAGGTAGGAGACGACGATGAGGCCTTTGGGGCCGTAGAAGATAGCTTGAGCAAGGAGCTAGGCCCAACCGTTGGTATGGGGGCCGAGACTAAAACACTGTACAAGGCTCAGGTCGAGGGATCGCCACAAGGCCTTACCCAAGATCAAACGCATAGTTCTACAGCCTCGCTTCAAGGCCCGTCTACGGACAATTCAAAAGAGCCATCGGCTGATCGATCGAAATCGAAACAAAAAACATTGGTGACTACAAAACCGAAACCACCGGAAACAAAACCGAAAGTACAACTTGCTATGGTCGGATCGAAGGCTTCTGAACAATCGGCTCTGACGCAACAAAAGAGTGCTATCGACCCGGAGAGGTCGCTAAAGGGTGTCGAGGCGAAGGCCGGGGCACCGAAGAAGGTGGTCAAGGATATCGACCCAAAGAAGTCGTCGCCGAAGACCGTAAACACAAACAAAGGGCTCAAAACACAGAACGTTCTCGATCCTAAACGTTGACTCGGCAAAGCAAAGGTCAGCAAAGACGTCGAGCCCAAAACAAGCAGTGGCTCTAAGGACCCCGTCGAGTCAACACAACCATCCGTCTCTTATTCAAAGCAGGTGTCTGACTCGCTGCAGCGCATTAAGGAGAAAGCTATAGCTGTCGGACCGAAGGCCACTCCACCCCCAAAGACAGTCAGCAAAACTCAAAAAGCGTCGGCACCGATTAAGTTTATACTGCCGCCGCCGGTGACACCTAAGGCATTCGCCCCTAAGACAGGCATTGGGGTGGCCAAAAAAGTGTCCATGGGGCAAAAGCCTACAACTACTGAAGGGACCACAAAGCATAGACAGCCTCTGCAGGAAGATCAGTCGAGTCAATTCTTCGACGCCGAGACTGGTAGTCTTTCCATTTACAAGCGAAAGATCGCCCCAGAACAGCCTATGGAGTTGTATAAAATTCCATTAAAGAAAAAAAGGGATTCTGCAACATCACCTCTTCTTTTTGAACCTCTACAACAATATGGACAAGAACCGGCTCCTTTTTCACCCACCCATTCAGATGTGGATGTAGGGGACGGTGACAATGAGGATTACAGTTATCCTGTAGACACTGTTCCAGAAGACCACACTGAACCCTGGAGACACTGTTGACCCAGGGGAGCCACAAAATGCCCCTGACAGTCATATCTATGCTGTTAAAACCTCACCTACAGAAGACACGGCTGCGTTTAACGAGCTTATTGAGAGGGCAGCAAAAAATCACGATGTCTAGCTCCATGCTGACCCTATTGAAGAGGACTTTTTATTTGACACCTTCTCAATCTCAGAGAGAACTGTCAAGACTCTACCCATGCTAAAAGGTGTCCTGAAACACGCTGGAGACCTCTTTAAGGAGACCACAAGGGCAAGAGTGGTAAACCCCAGGATTGAAAAAAAATACAAACCAGCACCTGTGGACCCTACATATATCGGGGGACAGTTGCCATTGGACTCTCTGGTTGTTTCAAATGCTCGTAAAAGAGCAAACTTGCAGACAACGGGTGATGCTCCTCCCCCTGACAAGGAATCTAAAGTGCTAGAAGCCGCAGGGAAAAGCGTGGCAGCTCAAGCGGCCAATGTCTGGCGCATTTCCAACACGCAGGCACTCTTAGCCAGATACGACAGGGCTCATTATGATACACTTGAGACCCTGTTACAACACTTGCCAGATGAGTATAAGGAGGCAGCAGTAATGCTAATACAAGAAGGGAAACTTATATCCAACACTTCTATTAAGTGTGCGCTAGACGCAGCAGACACTGCAGCCAGGGCTATTAATACAAACGTTATGTTACGAAGACGTGCCTGGCTGAGAATCTCCGGCTTCAAGCCTGAGATGCAAACCACCATACTCAATCAGCCAGTTAACCCCGATTACTTATTTTGCCCAGAAGTGGACACACCTTAGAAAAAATTAAAAAGGACACAGAGACTGCAAAGTCTATGGGGGCTCTACTGTCGCAGCAGTTCAGGGGTGGTTCTTTTCGTCGCTCCAACAATAGAGGAGCTTCCAGAGGCCAGGTGTCCCAGCAGACACAGTACAGTAAAGGAGGCACGCAGACCACCTATAACAAGAACAATAGGGGTGGCTATCGTGGAAACAGCACCAAGGGCAGAGGTCCTGGAAACAACAACTCCCGATACTCCGCCACTAACAAACAGTGACGTCTTGTCACTACCCCTGACCATATAACACCGGTCGGGGGGAGACTAGAACAGTTCCTGCCGGTCTGGAAATCCATCACTACAGACAGGTGGGTGAGGCAGCTTATCTAGTATGGTTATTGTCTGGAGTTAACATCCGCTCCACCCAACATACCCCCAAGACATCGTCCTATGTCCGCAGAGCATATACAGTTATTGCAGCAAGAGGTAGTCAGCATGTTGCAAAAAGGAGCCATAGAGCTCGTGCCTGTAGAACAAAAAGGTACAGGGGTGTACTCTGTGTACTTCTTGATCCCAAAAAAGGATGGGTCCCTCAGACCCATACTGGACCTCAGGCCCCTAAACCAATACATCATGTCAGAACATTTTCACATGCTCACATTACAGCAGGTTCTACTGTTACTCAGTCAGGGAGATTTCCTCGCAACACTAGATCTAAAGGATGCATATTTCCATATACCGGTACACCTGTCACACAGAAAATCTCAGATTTACCATTCAGGATCAGCATTATCAGTTCAAAGTCCTCCCTTTCGGAGTAACAGCACCCAGGGTGTTTACCAAGTGCCTAGCAACAATGGCTGCACACGGGGAGGAGCCAAGCTCGCGACTATGATGGCCGCACTGTAGCTCGGCTCCGTCAACCTTCCTGCCTGAAATGCAAATCCTGTACTTCATCCTGCCCGAGGAGACACATTCGACAAAATATGGGAAGATGAAAGGCTGCTTGCACTCACCGTTTGTCCCGGGAGCTCCTGGGTGCTGCGGATCTTGAGCTGTGCTCTTGTTTGCTTCGGAGCCTCCGTGGCGTGCAGGCCGGGGACTTGCCTGCGACTTGCCTGTGATGGTCGGCCGGAGCGGGGTGTCGACGCCGGCCCCCGGTGGAGGAGAGGGGTCGGCTGAAGAGGCCATTGTGCGGTTGAACCGGTGGCGACTGACCGGGCCCGGTCTGGTGGCCCGGGGGCTCATCTGCGGGGCGCGGCCTGCCTCGGACGGGGGTTGACCGTACAGGAGGCTTGTCCCCCCTTTGTTGTCCTGTCCGGCCATCTTCAAGCCCTTCGCCCGGAATCGGCGGGTGGCGCCCATGAGACGGTGGCGCCAGCTACCCCTTGTTTCTTGGCGGCCCATCCTTCTGCACCAAGATTGCCATTAGCAGGACCCGACGAGACTCCGCTGGGCCTTGTTCGACGGCCCGGCCCGGGGTTGAGGAACGGAGCGTCCTTGTTGCATTGACAAAATGGCGGCCGGCGCCCTGGGTCTCGGACCTGTTGAGGGCGGCGAATCTGGTCTGTCGAAATGCACGATGGCTGAAGATTGTGGGAGTGAGCCCACGATTGGCTATGTCTTCGCTGCCCTGTGTTCCTTGCGCACGACCATGGCCTTTGACGCAGCTGTGCAAGATAGCGGTTCTGCCGCCGGGCCTGTTGGGCCATCCCCCATGAATGCGGTCTGACTACGGGAGTGTGCTGACTTGCCTCTCCCGGCTGCTGCAGGGAGTGCTGCCTCCGTTCAGCTGGGAGATTATATGTCTGCTGCCTCGAGTCTCCAGGAGGTTTTGATTGTGGCGGACGTGGGTGAGGGCCCCACGCCGGGGTCCGTCCAGGTCAGTCTGGCTGGGGTGCTCGGCGGCTGTTTGACTCGAACGGCTTTGGTGGGGTCCCACGGCTGTTCCGTGGGGGACACCTCACCCCTTTGGTCGGCGGGACTACACCCACGCTGTTTGCTGCTCCTGACGCTGCTCTTTGGCAGTTTGATCCGCTGGCGCCATTGTTTGCATTGCTGCTCGAGACTGGGATCCCCTGTTTTGCACCCTTGGCCTGCCTTGTTCCGATCCTATGTACACTCCATGCCTAACTGCTTTCTGTATTCTTCTTTATTGTGTCCTAAAGTAATGATCAGGAGAGGACAGGGGTGAGACAGACTTGCCTCGGTGGACTGCTAATTATTGTATGGAGGTGAGGACTGCTCGCATCTGTAATAATATGACCGATTCCTCTTCATGTTCCTGAGGTTTGAGTTTGTGTCGATCTCGTTTCGATGTGGGTTTTAATTGTGTTAAGGCGGGGGGTGGGAGCTGAATGTTAGATTGCATATCTCCTCTCCCACTTGTTATTTCTTCCCCCCTTCCCTTCCTCTTTTTGTCTGAAGTGTTCTTTTCTTACTTTCTGATTCTTCTGTATTTCGGGTTCTACTTAGGGCGACAGGCACACTGCCGGGGGGGTAGGCCGGAGCCTTCTGCAGGGGTGCAGGGTGGTGTGGGTGGGATGGGGTCTGTATATTATTCGTTATTTCTTAGTTCTATGGCTCTTTTGTATTCCTTTATCGGGACGCTGTGTCGGCGTGCGTACTCCATGGGGTGTTAGCTGGCAGTGTAGGATATGACTTCCTCGCGTCAATGATGATAGCACATTTACACGTCTTACTTGCCTCGACGCCAAATGTGGGTCTCTAGTATTGTGTGCTTTATTCTCCATGGGGCGCGTACTGCGGCGCTGCGTTCGTTCTTTGTTTTTAATATTCCTTTTTCTACCCCTCTCTTTTTTCCCTTTATTTGGGTTAGTATAGTGGATGGCTATCTTTGCGTTGCTGTTCTGACTCCTTTGATTTGTACCAGCACATATTCAGGTGGTGACGGGTGGACGGTGGGCAGCGGTGGGAACTAATTTGAAACGGGGTGACTATGCGTTGACTTTGCCAATTGTTGCTATTATTCCCGATTCTCACTGCTCCTTTGTACTGATGCTTTACCAACTGCCCGCCATAGGAATTCAGATGTCAACATTTGCAACTGATCCTGCTATACTTCCTATTATATTATAAAATTAACCTTCTCTTATCCTGCTCCTAGCGGTTATACCGGGCCTTTTAATGTTGACTGATTGTTTATATACTGTTGAGAAACTGCTGGAGAATTTCAATGCTGTTTTCGTGCGCCCATAATGTGTCGTGGCTGGCCTGATTGGTTGTAGGCCCGTATTTGTACGCTTCTGCCTGCACAATAAAGGTTTTCACAAAAAAAAAAACAATGGCTGCACACCTACGGAGACAGAACGTTCACGTCTACCCTTATCTGGACGACTGGCTTATCCAAGCAAAGTCGGCCCAGCAATGTGCCACCCACATGTCCCACACCATTCACCACCTTCACAATCTGGGGTTTTCACTGAATTATCCAAAGTCCCACCTTCAGCCCGCCCACATACGGCAGTACTTGGGCGCGACAATGGACACTCTGGCAGCCAAAGCACAGCCAAATTCAGTGAGGATCAACAGCATGCAATTGCTGATACGGAAATTCAAACCACAACACTCGCTTCCAGCACGAGTGTTAATGCAGTTGATAGGCATGGTGGCCTCCTGCATCTTCATAGTCCCGCACGCGAGACTACACATGCGTCCTTTTCAGGAGTGTTTAGCACGTCAGCGGAATCCGGCTCACGGACAATTGAAAGACCTAGTGTTGGTGACCGGTCGTGCATACAGCTCTCTGCATTGGTGGAACCCACAAAACCTTTGCAGGGACTGACCATTCCAGGAGCCTGTGCCACAGATAATACGGACGACGGACGCATCTCTCCAGGGATGAGGAGCTCATGTTCTCCACTACACAGTGCAGGGACTATGGACAACACAGCAGAAAAAGATGCACATCAACCTTCTGGAACTGATGGCAATCTTCATGGCAATGAAAGCATTCAAAGTACATTTGTCCAACAAAGTAGTGTTGATCCGGACGGACAACATGACTGCCATGTACTACATACAGAAGCAGGGAGGTACATACTCTCCACAGTTGTCTCATCTGGCTCAGAGCATGTGGAAGTGGGCCATTCAGAGAAACATCTTCCTCATGGCAGAACACCTCCCAGGCAAGGACAATCAGATGGTGGACGTGCTCAGCAGGCACAGCCACCAGATGCACGAGTGGGAGATACATCCATCAGTACTCCAACCGTACTTCCAGCAGTGGGGTCATCTAGAGATAGACCTATTCGCCACAAGGGAAAACGCATAATGCCAAAGCTTTGCCGCCAGGTTCCCACACCCACAGTCGCAGGGAAATGCGATATGGATGAACTGGTCGGGCATATTTGCGTACGCTTTTCCCCCAGCACCGCTACTACCGCTAGTGGCAATCAAACTGAGGCAACACTCGATGACTCTCTCATCCTGGTTGCTCCAACGTGGGCATGCCAACCATGGTACACCACGTTTCTAGAACTCTCCGTGGTACCGCATCAAAGGCTACAACTCACACCCAGACTTTTGACGCAGAGCCATGGAGACATTCAGCATCCATATCCGCAACTGCTTAACCTGGCGATCTGGCTCCTGAGGTCTTAGAATTTGGCTACCTGAACCTGCCTCCTGACTGTATGGATATCATAAGGGAGGCAAGAAGGCCCACAACTAGAGCATGTTATGCGGCGAAATGGAAGCGATTTGTCATTTATTGTGCCAACAACGACATTCCGCTAGATGAATAAACTCACATCATCTTTTATCTATTACATCTATACAAATGCAATCTCGCCTATGCTTCCATACGTATACATTTATCCGCAATAGCAGCTTATCTCCAAAACAGGCAGCATCTCTCACTTTTCAGAGTGCCTGCCATCAAAGCTTTTGTGGAGGGACTCAAACGAGTTATTCCTCCCAGACACCCACCGGCACCTGTTTGGAACCTGAATGTGGTCCTTACCAGACTGATGGGTCCACCTTTTGAGCCTCTACACTCATGCGAGTTACAATTCTTAACGTGGAAAGTGGCTTTCCTAATACCAATCACATCGCTACGAGTTAGTGAACTTCAAGCACTAACTATCCAGGAGCCATTCATACAGATTTACTCCAACAGGGTGGTACTACGCACTAACCCTAAGTTTCTGCTTAAAGTAGTTTCACAGTTCCATATCAATCAAACTATAGAACTGCCAGTGTTCTTCCAGAATCCAGACTGTGGCAGAGAGAATGCTCCACACACTAGACTTCAAAAGAGCTCTAATGTACTACATAGATAGGACAAAAGATTTCAGGAAGACAAAACAACTGTTTGTTGCCTTTTCACCACAACACAAAGGCAACCCCATTTCAAAAGCAGGTATAGCCAGGTGGATCGTTAAGTGCATACAGATTTGCTATCAAAAGGCTAAGCGCACATTAACGATTCCCCCAAGAGCCCACTCAACACGAAAGCTAGGGCCATCCATGGCTTTCCTTGGAAACATTCCTTTAGAGGAAATCTGTAGAGCAGTCACATGGTCTACCATAAACACATTTACCAAACACTACTGCGTAGATGTGTTACTCCAAACAGCAGGCAGCTGTAGGACAGGCTGTTCTAAAAACACCTTTTCAGACTGCTGCAGCTGGCACGGGCAGCCGCCGCTAATAGAGGGACTGCTATATATTCTATGCACAGATATGAATTCAGCAGCCCACATGCCTCGAACCGAATATGCTATTTACCAGTATGCATCTGTTCTTGGCATGTAGGGCTGCTGACATTCATATCGCCCGCCCTCCTCCCCGGCGCCTGTAGCAGCTGCAGTATTTATTCATACAAACACATATGCTCATAGCATGGTCATCACTCACATTCTTCACTCCATCTCTGCCAATGGCTAAAAACAATCTGGGGATGGAGGCGATGCCCATGCGCACTGTAGTCCAGGGGAGGAGCCACCTATCTCGTGATACTTCGAAGACTCTTCCAGGACAACAATGGGCAATCATCCGGACCCAACACTAGGCGGCGATCTATGCACAGATATTAATGTCAGCAGCCCTACATGCCAAGAACAGATGCATACTGGTAAGTAGCATATTCGTTTGTGGGACTCGGCTGAGTCAGTGGGATCCGCGGCTTCACAAGAGACTATTTAGGTGGACTTGCGGCATTATTTGTTGGATGGCCGGAAGCTAGTAGCGTTTATTCTCCGCTCTGGACATCTCGGAGGTGCTGGGCCGGGCCATGGCTTGCTCAGTCGCCCCCCGCCGCCATGCTTGGCTTCGGGACGGCGTGTTCCCTGAAAATGTTTGGGAGCGGCTGATTGATCTTCCATTCGATGGCACCCTGTTATTCCATGCCCCAGCTGACTCCGCCATCCAAAGGTTCTTGGCAGGTTTCCATTCTCCTCCAGCTTATCCTCCTCCCCCTCAGTGACTGCTGAGTTGAGTTTGAGCTGGTTCTGGACCTTCTTTTGGGCCGGTTGCCCTTGCTGTGGGGTGTGTTTTATGACAATTAGGGTCCTCCTTGCTGGGACTGTGGCGTTGTTGACTCTGTTTTTGCTTGTTATCTGCGTAGATTAGCCCTCAGATTAGGCCTTCAATTTTCTCTTGGGCTGCTTGACAAGCCTTCTGCTGGGGTTTTGTCCCCGTTGCTCCTTCGTTTTTTCTCTGCTGCGGAAGTTTCTTCCAAAGAGGGTTCCCATGTCCTGGGACTTAACGTACCCTATGTGGCGTAGTGGTAGCTGTTATATAGCTGCGCTTTTCTAGGGGGTTATGGTCTCCTTTGGGCCTCTGCTCTCCGTGGTGTTTATTTATGTTGCAGATGCAACTCTCTTGCTGGATTGGATCGTCTTTGTGGTGCCCTGGGGTGTGCTTCGGGGTTGCAGTGTGGTTCGCCAGTTCTGGCCTACTGCCTGTGGCCTGGCGTCGTGGTTCTGGTTCTGCTTCTTTGAGTAGTGTATTCGGCCCCTCGTCGAGGTGTGTCCGGGCTCATCTTCACCTTCATGTTCTCTGTCCTGGGACTGAGATGGGGTTGTGCTGCCTGGGGGGGGGGGACAGGGCTCTTCTCCATGTCCATGGGACTAGTCCCCTGTGGGCCTCTGTTATGTCCAGGCTGGTGGGGTCCTTCCGCAGACCTTCCTTCCCAGTGGGTATGGCTAGGGTATCTATTCTACTTTAAGGAATCTGCGACTAGTAGTCTCTATCAGATGTACAAGTTACTTACCTTCGGTAACAATGTATCTGGTAGAGACTATTCTAGCCACAGATTACTTCATGGCCCACCCTGCTTCCCTGTTCTGCGAGGACCCTTTGGCTTGCCCTTCTGCACTCGCCTCCCGGTGGATGGCTATGATGAGTGCATGCATTCTTTCGCTCTTTTGACAAGATGGTGCCTTGATTTTTGTTCCTTCCTATTCATGGCACTGTAGAGGCTGGCTCTAGAGGTTATCCTGTGCTCCTCTGCTCTGGTTGCTCCAGGATTGAGGCTGGCCTTCATTCGTCCCTCCGTTCCCTCCCTCTTGTTTCTGAAGGGGGGGGGGGGGGGGGGGGGTTGTCGCACTCTGCTGGGGTTGCCTTAGAGGTCTGTCTTCCCCCGTTTGTCTTGGAACTGGCTCCCCTTCATGGGTCTTGGTTGGGGTTGTAGTCCTGCTACATGTTGTCATGACATTTTGCATATGTTCCTGGTCTTAAGGGGGGGGGGGGGGTACTGTTGTCATGACTGGCAGGGTGGCTGTTCAGGGCTGTGCTCTTTCATCTTTCCCTGCTTTTGGGTACTGCAGTGTTGGCACTGCTCCTTATGGTGTTCTTCGTCACCATTCCCTTTTCTTTTTTCTGCTGTTTTGCACACTACGAAAAGTTTTCCGGAGAAAACTGACGTAGGCGCGCTGGGGTGGGACTTGTGCGACCTCGCTGACGTCACGTACGCGGATGCCTGGGCAGAGTCACGTGATGCCCCCACCCCAATGTACTGTATTTGCTAAGCCTTGCAGGTCGCTGCATCTCCTGTAAATCAAACAAAGTACAATTTCTATTGCATTTTCAAACTGTTCTATGTCCAGTAACTTATTACTGAAAAGTATTTAATGCTTACCTGTGCCAGGCTTGATTGTATAACAATATATACTCTTTTACTTTTAGAACCAAACACAATTAGCCTAGAGTTCGGTTATTGAGTGTGTCAATTAATTTGCTGACTGAGTGTGTACATCAAATGCTTAACACTGTCCTCTGATACTGCCTTACTGCTTGACCACTCTACCACAAATAGAAAGTAAGGTTCTATCTATCCCACCTCTTGAGCCACTTGGTCTCTATACACACTATACCTAATTTTGGTGTAGTGTTTGTAGAGCCACTTTCCTATAGTGGGGGAGCACACAAACATTCTCAAGGTAAGGGGATTGTGGTCACAACAGGATGAGATAAAGCACATCAACTACCTAGAGCTAAAGACAGTGTTCCTAGCCTTAAAAGCCTTTCAGAAACAACTGTACGACACAGGGTACTAATCCAAATGGACAACACAACCACCATGTTCTACATCAAGAAGCAAGATGGGACACAATCAGTGACACTATCGGTGCTGGCTCAGGAAATATGGAGATGGGCAATTACAAGTAAAATAGACTAGCTAGCAATACATCTACCATGTAAGGACAATGTGGAAGCAGACAGACTCAGCAGACAGACGTTAGCATCCCACGAATGGGAAACTCCGCAAATAGACCTATTTGCAACACACCAAAATTTCGCATCTCGGCAACCGTGCAAACTGTCCCTAGGGAGTACGCTATGGATAAGCTGGTCAGGAACGTTTGCCTACGCTTTTCCACCTATTCCACTGCTACACAGCGTACTAAACAAATGCAGATTCAGCAACATGATGCTAATACTGATAGCACCTCAGTGGGCCAGACCAACCTGGGTCTCACATATCCTGGAGCTGGCACAAGAGCCCGCACAGAGGGTCCCCACAAGAAAGGACCTGTTAATGATTTAAAACTGAAGGGTATTACACCAAGAGCCGGAAAACCTCTGCCTGGCAGCATGGCTCCAGAAGACCTGGAGTTTGCACACCTCAAACTACCAGCAAGCACAATGGCGGTTTTTAGAGAGTCAAGGAGATCTACCACTAGAAAGTGCTACGTAGCAAAGTGGAAAAGATTCTCCGAATGGTGCATTAGGGAGAAACTACAAAGAATTACCAAGGAATCAACAGTACTAAAATACTTAACTCCTCTACTACAAAATAAACTAAGCTACACATCTCTAAGGTAGCTTTCCTCATTGCTATCACTTCTGAGGAGAGTGGATGAGCTTCAGCACTAACCATAAAAGAACCATTTTTACAAATACACCAAAACTAAGTGGTTCCTCGGACCAACCCTAAATTTCTACCAAAGGTCATTTCTGCCTTTCATATCAACCAATCTGTTGAGTTGCCTGTGTTCTTCTATCAATCAGATTCTATGGCAGAACGTGCGTTACACACTTTAGATGTGAAAAGAGCAATTCTTTACTATCTAGAAAGGACAAAACCTTTCTGTAAAACAAAACGATTTGTCGCTTTTGCTCCGCCACACATAGGCAATCCTATATCAAAAGCAGGCATTGCGAGGTGGATAGTCAAATGCTTTCAAATATGCTATGGAAAAGCGAAAAGAACATTAACAGTTCCCCCTAGAGCTCTCTCCACATGCAAACTAGGGACTTCTATGGCTTTCTTAGTAAATGTACCCATAGATATCTGCTGCTGTGTAGATGTTTTAGCAAGACAGCAAGCTTGTTTGGCCGAGCAGTTTTACATACACTATTTCAGACAGCTGCGACAGCTACAGGTTAGCACCGCTTTGGGAGAATACTGCTATACAATCTATGCACAGCATGTGTATTTAAAGCACACATGCCTCGAACGGATTATGTTACTTACCCTGTAAGCATCTGTTCTTGGCATGGAGCGCTGTAGATTTACACGCACTATCCCTCCTCCCTGGACATCAATGGTTGTTGCAGTTTTTTTTTTTAATCAAATTTTTATTGAAATTTCTTTCATACTCACGGAAACCTCTGTACTACATTTATTTACTCCATTCTCACCTTCTTGTGGGAAAACAATCGAACAGTGGTGTTGATGCCCAGGCACACTGTGGCCGAAAGGAGTCGACGCCTTATCTGGCAGCTGAGAAACACTTCTAAGAAAAACGACTTGCAGGCATATGTGAATCTACAGCTCTACATGCCAAATTCAGATGCTTACAGGGTTAGTAACATAATCCTTCCTTGTTGTATTTTATTTTTAGAACCAAGCAAGACTTTGTACAGCTAAGTGGAATTGTCAGATTGATCAACAAGCAAGCTGAACGAATTACTTTTCTTACAGGCTTGTAATAGTCCAATACAGTTGAAATTACTTTTGGATTGCTTGTGATTACTTTTTGGAGTACTTTTTTGTGATCGGTCTAGATGCCACATTGGTAGATTTCCTAGACTAGATAAAAGGTAAGTAAAACAGTTTGTATCAAAACAGTTTCTTATTTTTCCATACAAAAACCCACAGCAATTAAAAGTTTTTCAGAGGAAAACAATCACTGCTATCATATGGAGAAATATGAGGTTATCGGTTTGCAGGTAAGTAAACTGTCTTTAGAGTTGAGTTTCCGAGGTTGAAATATTCACCAAAAAGCACCCTCAGCCACAGTCGGACAGGCGGGTGCCGAGTGCGAAGGCCCAATTGTAGCCTTTGGGGCCAGGAAGGCTGCTGGTTTTTGGCTGCTCTTGGGCAGACTACAAGGTGGAGGTAGCAAAGCTCCTGGGGTTAAGCTCAAGTTAGCACACAAGGCGCACCCACAGCAGCAAAGGGGTCCAGAAACAGGTCTGTTGGTGTCAGCTGGCGAGCAGATACTCAGCCAGGACACTAAAGTCTGGTGCAAGAAACTGGCTCTATATTCACTGCACCAAAGTGAGGTACAGTGTGTATATAGTCTAAGGGTCTCCAGAGTTTTGGCAGAGGTTAAAGTTAGATCCTTACTCTCTAAAGTGGCAGCTTGGTCGAGCAATAAGGCCGTATCAGAGGACAGTGTAAAGCATTTGATGTACACACTCAGTCATTAAATGAATTCACACACTCAAGAACTGAACTCTAGGCTAATGGTTTTGTATAATAAAAGAATATTATTTCTAGAACCAAGCAAGCCGGGTACAGGTAAGCATATAAATAGTTTTCCGTTACTAGATGCTGTTGAATGCTTTCAAAAGGTAGTAGGACTTTGTACCAATTAGAGTTTACAGGGGTTGCAATGCAATGCACAAACTTAGTAGACTCGGTACATAGGAAGCAATAGGCTTTTTCAGTAATAATGCAATTAATTACTTTTCGTATTACTTTTACTAACACAGTGCTGGATCCTAGATTCAGCACTGGGGCATTTCCTGAAAACAGTTGAGTAAATGCGTTTTAGTTAGTTATACGATTTTTAAAGAATATGATTGCATTTCAAAAGTGACACTTCGAAACTTTTTCACATAGAATCACCAATGTTATCCTATGGGAGCAAATTCACTTTGCAGGTAAGTTACTTTAACAATACTTCTCTTACTCATTGCTGGATACCTAGATTCAGCACTGGTACGTTTCCTGAAAATAGTTGAGAAAATGCGTTTTAGTTATTCGTTTGATTTTTAAGAATATTCTTAGTTTTCAACAGTCGACACTTAGAAACTTTTTTGGAGAAAAGGTGTTATTGTTGTTCAATGAGCAAAAAGAGGTTATCAGATTCCAGGTAGGTAATCGGTCTTTGGAGTTAGGGTTCTGGTGTTGGACTCAGGGGTCTGCCAGGGTCAGTGATGCACTGTTGTTGCACCCTCAGCGACACTCGGGCGGCCGGGTGCAGAGTGTTAAGGCCCAGTGTTATCCTATGGAGGATAGAGGGACTCCGGTTGGTGGCTGCTGGCAAGCAGGCCACGGGGTTGTGGGAGCAAAGCTCCTAGGGTTATGCTCAGGGCAAGTTGGGGAGAGTTAGCACAAAAGCGGCACCCTCAGCGCCACAAGGGCGGCCAGGTGCAGGTTGCTGTTTTAAGGTAGGATGCCCTGTTGAATTCAATCGAGATTCTCCGGGACAAGAAACACTGCAGGCTTGGGGACGAGGATCTTCTAGGAGTGGCCATAACTTCGAGGGGTAAGTTGGGATGTAGAGGGATGGTTAGGCACTGCTGGGTTGGGCACACAAGGCCGGGGGTCGTCTGATGCAGGGGTTCCTTGGGACGTCGGATTTTCTTACCAGGTCTGGTCGCGGTGGGTCCTCTGGATTGAAGATGCAGGCGTCTTCTGGAGGCTTGAGGCAGGCCCGTGGTCGCTGGATCTATGGTCTGGATCGCCAGGGGGGGGGGGGATCTCCTCGTGGTGTTTTTCCACTCAAACTGGGGCCGGGCTCGGCAGGTGCAGAGTGGGCTGGATATGTGGTTTCTGGCTGGCACCAGAGGCTGAAGTTCAAACACGTCTTGGGTTTACGGGAGAAACCGTCCTTAAAGTGAAGGAGGTTTTTGAGGGTTCGATGCATGTAGGCTGCTGAATTCATATCTGTGCACAGATCGCCGCCTAGTGTTGGGTCCGGATGATTGCACATTGTTGTCCTGGAAGAGTCTTCGAAGTATCACAAGATAGGTGGCTCCTCTCCTGGACTACAGTGCGCATGGGCATCCTCTCCGTCTTCAGATTGTTTTTTTCCACCATTGGGTTCGGATGTTAACTATCTTAGCTCAAGTTAGGAAAACTTTCTACAACGCCAAAAGGCTTTCGATAGCGTTGGTATCGTTTCGTTCGGTATAGGTGCCTTTCTTCTGGAGGACATCAAGGACTCAACAGGTTTTTCTTTCCACACCCGAGCGGATCTTCGATCTCAAATGGAAAGAAGTCCATTCAAGAGGTGTCCCCTTTGCAATCCAAAATACCCGCACATCGATGTCCACCCGGTGTGCAACAAGTGCCTGTCCCCAGACCACAACGAAGCCAACTGTATGGCCTGTGCCCGGTTCAGGTCGAAGAAAACCCTCAAGATTCGATGCGCGACTCGATTGGAGTCAAATAAGTCTGCGCCTGTTCCCGTGAACATCTTTGGAACCGAGGACGAAGAGGTCGTTGATCTGGAGGATCAGGAACACTGCTCCAATCTGGCTTCGGGCCATGACTCAGAGTATGACGCCGAAGACGAGGAGATGCAGGACAAAGAGGAAAACGTTGTCGAAGAGGTAGGAGACGACGTGGAGGCCCTTGGGGCCGTAGAAGATAGCTCCGGCGAAGAGCTAGGCCAAACCAGCTATACGGGGGCCGAAGATGACTCACTCAATAAGGCTCAGGTCGAGGGATCGCCACTAGGCCCTACCCAAGATCTACAATCTCGTTCTACAGCCCCGCATAAAGGCCCGGCTTCGAACATTACTAAAGAGCCGTCGGTTTCGAAACCGCCATCAGTCGATACAAAGAAATCGAAACCGACAGCATCTTTACCGAAAGTGCAAGTGACTCTGGTCGGCTCCAAGGCCTCAAAACCCTCGGAGCCGAAGAGAAAGAAAATGGCCGTTGATGCCGGAAAGCTCAAGAAGGTCGTTGAGCCGATGGTTGGGGCACTGAAGACCAAGGCCAAGGCCGTCGAACCACCAAGGCAGACGCTGAAGGGAGTCGATTCGCTCAAAAGGCTCAAACCGAAAGACTGGATCGATCCTCGGTCGAGGCCTACAGACAAGTCGAAGACTGGCTCCAAGGACCCTGTCGAGTCGACGCGCCCCAGTCCGTTTATAGCCAAAGAAGTGTCAGTCGCTCCAACGCATCAAGGAAAAGGCTACATCGGTCGGACCGAAGAAGGCCCCGACGCCAAAGCTGGTCTGACAAGTTCAGACCGCGTCTACACCTATCAATTCGGGTTACCACCCTTGGTGCGTCCGAAGATGTTCGAGCAGAAACAATCTATCGGCGCCACTAAACATGTGTCGACGGAAATGGAGGCTGCAGAAGAGCCTGAAACCAGGAGCCGAGACAATTCATCGACTCAGACACTGGTAGACTGTCCATATACAAAATGAAATTAATGCTAGAAACTCCCATGGAATCATATAAGATTCCCTTGAAGAAGAAGAGGGTTTCTACAACTTCTCCAGCTCGTCGAACCCCTCCATCACTATGGACAAGAACCTCAAAATTTGTCCCCAACATACACAGATGTGGAGGCAGGGGATGATGAACATGAGGATGACCTCTATCATGTGGACACTGATCCTGATGATCAAGACTAACAATGGACGGACCCTGCTGACTCAAGGGATCCGCATACTGGCCCGGACACTCGCGTGTACAGTGTGAAAACGTCTCCTTCTGAGGACACAACTGCCTTTAACGCCCTTATTGAAAGGGCAGCCAGTAATCATGACGTCGAGCTACATGCTGACCCTGTGGTTGAAGACTTTCTGGTAGACACTTTTTCCACTTCAGAAAGGGCAGTAAAAACCCTACCCATGCTCAAAGGGGGCCTCAAGCATGCTAGTGACATTTTTAAAGACACCACTAGAGCCAGGGTGTTCAACCCAAGGATTGAGAAGAAATATAGGCCGGCCCCTGTGGAGCCTACTTATATAAGGGGACAGTTGCCATTGGACTCATTGGTTGTTTCTAACGCACGTAAGAGAGCAAACTCCCAGACTACAGGTGATGCTCCTCCTCCGGACAAAGAGTCAAAAGTTATGGAAACTTCAGGAAAAAGAGTAGCTGCGCAGGCAGCTAACATCTGGCGCATTGCCAACACTCAGGCACTCTTGGCCAGATGTGACAGGTCACATTATGATACCCTTGAGACACTGTTGCAACACCTACCTGATCAGTACAAGGAGGGGGCAGAACTACTCATCCAGGAGGGGAAACTGATAACCAATGCTTCCATCAAATGCGCTCTAGACGCAGCTGACACTGCAGCCAGGGCCATCAACACTAGCGTTATGTTAAGGAGACACGCCTGGTTGAGAATTTCAGGATTCAAACCTGAAATTCAAACTTCTATCCTCAATCAGCCAGTTAACCCAGACTTCTTATTCGGACCTGAGGTTGACACCACCCTTGAAAAACTTAGACACAGAGACTGCAAAGTCTATGGGGGCTCTGCAGTCACAGCAGTTTCGGGGTGGCTCCTTTCGTCGCTCCAATACTAGGGCCCCTCAAGAGGCCAGTCAACACAACAGACACAATATAATAAGGGAGGTACACAATCCACCTACAATAAGAACAACCGTGGTGGAAATCGTGGAAACAACATCAAGGGCAGAGGCAGAGGATACAGTTCCAGATCCTCTGCCAATACCAAACAGTGACGCCCTGTCACTGCCCCCTGACCATTTAACACCTGTCGGGGGGAGACTGCAACAGTTCCTGCCGGTCTGGAAATCCATCACCACAGACAGGTGGGTGAGAGACATTGTACAGTAAAGGTATTGTCTGGAATTAACGTCCACTCCACCCAACATCCCACCAAGACACCGCCCTATCTCCGCAGAGCACTTACACTTATTGCAGCAGGAGGTCGTCAGCATGCTGCAATAAGGGGCCATAGAGCTCGTGCCTGTAGAAGACCAAGGGTCAGGGATGTACTCTCTGTACTTTTTAATACCCAAAAAGGACGGGTCTCTCAGACCTATACTGGACCTCAGACCTCTAAACAGTTACATTCTGTCAGAGCATTTTCATATGCTCACCTTACAGCAGGTTCTGCCGCTACTCAGTCAGGGAGACTTCTCGCAACACTGGATCTAAAAGATGCGTATTTCCATGTTCGAGGCATGTGGGCTGCTGAATTCATATCTGTGCATAGACCGCCACCTAGTGTTGGGTCCGGATGATTGCACATTGTTGTCCTGGAAGAGTCTTCGAAGTATCACGAGATAGGTGGCTCCTCCCCTGGACTACAGTGCGCATGGGCATCGCCTCCATCCCCAGATTGTTTTTTTCCGCCATTGGGTTCGGATGTGTTTCGGTTCCCTCTGTCGGAACCGATAGTTGTTCAACTTCTACTCGAGACCAAAAGGTCTTTAGGCTGGGCGTCGGTATAGTTGCGTACGGGTTTCTTTCTGACTCTCAGCTCCTATCTCTTGCTGCCCTTCCACGTGCCTTCGGCGCGGACGGGCCTACACTACACCCTTTGCTATGGAGCGGACTCCATTCAAAAAGTGTCCGCTGTGTCACTCCAAATATTCACACCTCGACGTGCACCCTGTGTGCAATACCTGCTTGTCGCCGGATCACCGCGAAGACACCTGCATGGCGTGTTCGAAGTTCCGAAGCAAGAAGACTTTAAAGATTCGCCGGGCCAATCGGCTCCAGGCTCAATTGTCGGCTTCGGCGCCCCCACCAGATGACATTTTCCAGGAATCTGTCGAGGGAGAAGACGACGTGCGAGAGTCTGACTCTGGCCCGCGTCCGAGGAGGAAAACTACGACGCGGGTGAGGCGGACTTTGACGAAGTCTCCGACGAGGTAGGGGACGACGATCAGGCTTGTGCCACGATGGGAGATAGCTCAGAGGAGGAGCATCCCCAATCAGACTCAGGGGTTATTCCCCTTCATACGGCCCAGGTCGAGGGATCGCCTTCGGGCCTTACCCAAGATCTACCTATCAGTCCTACGTCCCCGCCTCCGGGCCCGGTCACGGACATTTCTAAGCCATCACTTCTGTTGAAGAAAACAAAAGTGAAACCAACTGGTCACGCACCCTCGGATGCGAAACCGAAACTGAAAGTTGCGTTGGTAAAGAAGGTTCTGGAGGCGTCAACTTCCAAGAAAACCAAAATGGCCGACTTGAAGAGCCACGCCAAGATGGCCGACCCGAAGCCCTCTGGGTCGACGCCAAAGGCGAAGGCCTCCGACGCGACCGCGTCGGCGCCGAAAGGGGTCGGGGACCCGAAGACGGTTTCGAAGAAGCGTCAGGGCGACGACGCGCCTAGGCATGGGGCGTCGGCCCCGAAGAAGAAGCCTACCGGCGATCAGGCTCTCGAAGATGAGGGGTCGCTCGAGCAGGTGCAACCCTCGGCGACCTTTACAAAGAAAGTGGAGGAATCCTTACAGCGGATCCGAAAGACCACGGTGGTTCCCAATCAGGACACTGTAGTGCCTACGCTCACGCCTAAGCCTACTAAAGAGAAAACGCCTGTTCGTTACACCCTTCCACCCAAGTCGGCGCCGAAGGCCTTCGCGCCGAAACAGGGCGGACATTCAGGGGAGGTGTTAACGCCGAAAGCTGCCTTGGTGGTGTCGAAGCTTCGGCTCCAACCGCTTGCGGTAGAAGAACGTCGTGAGGTCATCATCGACGCCAATACCGGGAAACTGTCGCTCCTCAAACGAAAGATCACGTCGGAGCCGGCGTTGGAACCTTTTAAGATCCCGCTCAAGAACAAGAAGTACTCTGCGGACTCTTCGGCTCTGGTGGAACCTGTGTCCCCACAGGCCTTGGAACACTCGCCGACGCATTCCCCCGCGGCCGATGCGGACGAGGAAGATGCCGAGTACAACTATCCTGCGTACTCGGATCCGGAGGAGGAGCATGTACCTTGGGCCGCAGGAGGCGACACAGGAGACCCGCAGTCGGGTCAGGACACTCAACTTTTCGCCGCCAAGACGTCCCCGACAGAGGACTCGGCGGCCTTCAATGCTTTGATAGAGAGAGCTGCGGCGAACCACGATGTCGAGCTGCACTCGGACCCCGTGGATGCGGACTTCTTATTCGACACCTTCTCGGTAGCCGAAAAGCAAGTCAAATCGCTACCGATGCTTAAAGGGGTGCTTAAACATGCACCGGAGGTTTTCAAAGAGCCCACCCGGGCGCGGGTGGTCAACCCTCGCATCGACAGGAAATATAAGGCAGCACCCACGGATCCCACTTATATCAAGGGACACTTTCCATTGGACTCCTTGGTTGTTTCCAACGCTCGGAAAAGGGCGAATTCTCAGACCACTGGTTACGCTCCTCCCCCAGACAAAGAGTCCAAGATCTTTGAGGCCTCGGGCAAACGCATTGCTGCGCAGGCAGCTAACATCTGGAGAATATCTAACACCCAAGCCCTGCTTGTACGTCATGATAGGGCCCATTATGACACATTAGAGGCCATTCTGCAACACTTGCCTGACCAATACAAGGAGGCAGGAGAGATGCTCATTCAGGAGGGTAAACTCATTACAAATGCTTCCATCAAATGTGCTCTAGACGTGGCAGATACAGCCTCCAGAGCCATCAATACAAGTGTGTTACTTAGACGTCATGCCTGGCTTCGAATTTCGGGGTTCAAGCCCGACATCCAAACCACCATTTTAAGTCAAACAGTGAATCCTGACCATCTGTTTGGCCCTGAGGTGGATGCCTCCCTAGAAAAAATGAAAAAGGATACCGAAACTGCAAAGTCAATGGGGGCTTTACAAAGTCAGCAGTTTTGGGGTGGTTCCTTTCGCCGTTCAAATTCAAAAGGCACCTCCCGGGGACAGGCATCCCAGTCCACACAATACTACAAGGGTAACACCCAGCCCTCGTATAACAACAAGGGTAGAGGTGGTTACAGAGGCAATAATACCAAAGGCAGGGGACGTGGAAACAATGGCTCCAGGTCCACCACCACCAACAAGCAGTGACGTCTTGTCACTGCCCCCCGACCATGCAACACCGGTTGGGGGGAGACTTCAGCAGTTCCTGCCAGCGTGGAAGAACATCACCACGGACAGGTGGGTGAGGTCCCTTATCCAGTACGGGTACTGTCTAGAGCTTACTTCCATTCCACCAGACATACCCCCAAGAAGCCGTCCAATGTCAGGCGAGCATTTGACCTTGTTGCAGCAGGAAGTTCTAGTTATGCTGCAAAAAGGGGCAATAGAGCTCGTCCCATTGCGAGAGCGGGAAACAGGGGTTTACTCCCTCTATTTCCTGATTCCCAAGAAGGACGGATCCCTCAGGCCTATCCTGGACCTCAGGCCCCTAAACTGGTACATACTCTCGGAGCACTTCCATATGCTCACGTTGCAGCAAGTGCTTCCCCTGCTTCAGCAGGGGGATTTTCTGGCTACACTGGATCTGAAAGATGCCTATTTTCATATCCCCCTACATCCTTCCCACAGGAGGTATCTCAGATTCACGATCTTAGACCAGCATTACCAGTTCAAGGTCCTGCCGTTCGGGGTCACTACGGCACCAAGGGTATTTACGAAGTGCCTAGCGACTGTGGCGGCGCATCTCCGTCGCCAAAACGTCCACGTCTATCCTTACCTGGACGACTGGCTCATTCAGGCAAGGACGGAACAACAGTGCGCAGACCATGTGTCACGCACCATTCATCTCCTGCACGATCTGGGTTTCTCACTGAACTACCCCAAGTCCCATCTCCAGCCCGCCCACGTGCGACAGTATCTGGGCGCGACAATCAACACTCTGGCGGCCACTGCGCAGCCAAATTCAGTGAGAATCGCCAGTATCCAGGCGCTGATCCAACGGTTCAGACCCCAACACTCGCTTCCAGCGAAGGTGTTCATGCAGTTGATAGGCATGATGGCCTCCTGCATCTCCATTGTCCCGCACGCGAGACTACATATGCGTCCGCTTCAGGAGTGCCTAGCACGTCAGTGGACTCAGGCTCATGGGCAACTGACAGACCTAGTGTTGGTGAGCGGTCGGGCATACAACTCTCTGCATTGGTGGAATCCACAAAACCTTTGCAAAGGCCGACCATTCCAAGAGCCTGTCCCACAGATTATCCTGACGACGGACGCCTCTCTCCAGGGATGGGGAGCGCATGTACTCCATTACACTGTGCAGGGACTATGGACACTACAGCAGAGGAAGATGCACATCAATGTGTTGGAACTGATGGCAATCTTCATGGCCTTAAAGGCGTTCAAAGTACATCTGTGCAACAAGGTCTTGTTGATCCGGACGGACAACATGACGGCCATGTACTACATCCAGAAGCAGGGGGCACACACTCTCCACAGCTGTCTCATCTGGCTCAGAGCATGTGGAAGTGGGCCATTCAGAGGAACATCTTCCTCATGGCAGAGCACCTCCCGGGCAAGGACAATCAGATGGCAGACCTCCTCAGCAGGCACAGCCATCAGATGCACGAGTGGGAGGTACATCCATCGGTACTCCAACCGTACTTCCAAATGTGGGGTCATCCAGAGATAGACCTGTTCGCCACAAAGGAGAACGCAAAATGCCAAAGCTTCGCCGCCAGGTTCCCACACCCCCAATCACAGGGCAATGCGATGTGGATGAACTGGTCAGGCAGATTTGCGTACGCTTTTCCCCCAGCACCTCCGATACCGCTGGTGGCACGCAAGCTCAGGCAACACTCGATGACGCTCATCCTGGTTGCTCCAACGTGGGCTCGCCAACCATGGTACACCACGTTTCTGGAACTCTCCGTGGTACCGCATCAAAGGCTTCATCTCACTCCCAGCCTTCTGACGCAGAGCCATGGCGACATTCAGCACCCAGATCCGCAACAGCTCAACCTGGCGATCTGGCTCCTGAAGTCCTAGAGTTTGGCTACCTCAATCTTCCTCCCGATTGCATGGACATCATTCGGGAGGCAAGGAAGCCCACTACTAGAGCTTGTTATGCGGCTAAATGGAAGAGGTTTGTCATCTACTGTGGGAACAACGACATTGACCCGCTAGATGCTTCCATTCCAAACATCATCTGTTACCTTTTTCACCTGTATCGATGTAATCTAGCGTACTCTTCCATCCGCATTCACCTGTCTGCTATGGCAGCATACCTCCAGAATAGGCAGCACCTGTCACTCTTTAAGGTCCCTGCTATCAAGGCCTTTCTGGAAGGACTCAAAAGGGTCATTCCACCAAGGACTCCACCAGCTCCGGAATGGAACCTCAACGTGGTTCTTACAAGGCTGATGGGTCCCCCTTTTGAGCCACTGCACTCTTGTGAGCTTCAGTTTCTTACTTGGAAGGTGGCTTTCTTAGTAGCAATTACATCGCTACGGAGGGTTAGTGAGTTGCAGGCACTCACCATTCAAGAACCATTTTTCCAAGTACATGCTAACAGGGTGGTGCTCCGCACTAACCCTAAATTCTTACCCAAAGTGGTCTCACAATTCCACATTAACCAAACAATTGAATTGCCGGTGTTTTTCCAAAACCCAGAGACGCTGGCGGAGCGCATGCTCCACACCCTTGATGTGAAAAGGGCCTTAATGTACTATGTGGACAGGACTAAAGATTTCCGCAAAACCAAACAGCTTTTTGTTGCTTTTGCCACACAACACAAGGGAAACGCTATCTCCAAAGCGGGGATTGCTAGATGGATAGTAAAGTGCATTCAGATCTGCTACGCTAAAGCTAAGCGCACTCTCACTATCCCACCAAGGGCCCACTCCACTAGGAAGTTAGGGGCCTCTATGGCTTTCCTAGGTAACATTCCCGTAGAAGATATCTGTAGAGCAGCCACATGGTCTACCACACATACTTTCACTAAGCACTACTGTGTAGACGTGCATTCCAAACAGCAGGCAGCTGTTGGTCAGGCTGTTCTAAAAACGCTTTTTCAGACTGCTGCAGCTGGCACGGGCGGCCGCCGTTAATGGGGGGACTGCTATGTATTCTATGCACAGATATGAATTCAGCAGCCCACATGCCTCGAACTGCAAATGCTACTTACCAGTATGCATCTGTTCTTGGCATGTAGGGCTGCTGACATTCATATCGCCCGCCCTCCTCCCCGGCGCCTGTAGCAGCTGCAGTATTTATTCATACAAACACATATGCTCATAGCATGGTCATCACTCACATTCTTCACTCCATCTCTGCCAATGGCTAAAAACAATCTGGGGATGGAGGCGATGCCCATGCGCACTGTAGTCCAGGGGAGGAGCCACCTATCTCGTGATACTTCGAAGACTCTTCCAGGACAACAATGTGCAATCATCCGGACCCAACACTAGGTGGCGGTCTATGCACAGATATGAATGTCAGCAGCCCTACATGCCAAGAACAGATGCATACTGGTAAGTAGCATTTGCAATACCCATACACCCATCACACAGACAGTATCTCAGGTTCACTATTCAACATCAACATTACCAGTTCAAAGTCCTCCCTTTCGGAGTAACGACGGCGCCCAGGGTGTTCACAAAGTGCCTGGCGACAGTAGCAGCACACTTCAGGAGACAGCACATACATGTCTACCCTTATCTGGACGACTGGCTTATTCAAGCAAAGACGGCCCAGCAGTGTGCCAGCCACATGTCCCACACCATTTATCTTCTTCACAGTCTGGGATTCTCACTGAATTATCCAAAGTCACATCTTCAGCCCGCCCACGTGCGACAGTACCTGGGTGTGACAATACACACTCTGGCAGCCAAAGCTCAGCCAAATTCGGCGAGAATAAACAGCATGCAATTGTTGATACAAAAATTCAGGCCTCAACACTCGCTTCCAGCGAAAGTGTTCATGTAGTTGATAGGCATGATGGCCTCCTGCATTTTCATAGTCCAGCACGCGAGACTACACATGTGTCCGCTTCAGGAGTGCTTACCACGTCAGTGGAATCAGGCTCAAGGACAGTTAAAAGACCTAGTGTTGGTGAGCGGTCGGGCATTCAACTCTCTGCATTGGTGGAACCCACGAAACCTTTGCAAGGGCCGACCGTTCCAAGAGCCTGTGCCACAAATTGTACTGACGGCGGACGCGTCTCTCCAGGGATGGGGAGCTCATGTACTCCACTACACAGTGCAGGGACTATGGACAGCACAGCAAAAGAAGATGCACATCAACCTCCTAGAACTGATGGCAATCTTCATGGCGATGAAAGCTTTCAAGTTACACTTGTGCAAAAAGGTCGTGTTGATTCGGACGGACAACATGACTGCCATGTACTACATACAGAAGCAGGGAGGAACACACTCTCCACAGTTGCCTCATCTGGCTCAGAGCATGTGGAAGTGGGCCATTCAGAGGAACATCTTCCTCATGGCGGAACACCTCCCGGGCAAGGACAACCCTATGGTGGATCTGCTCAGCAGACACAGCCACCAGATGCACGAGTGGGAGATACATCCATCAGTGTTCCAACCATACTTCCAGCAGTGGGGTCATCCACAGATAGACCTGTTCGCCACAAGGGAAAACGCAAAATGCCGAAGCTTCGGAAGCAGGTTCCCACATCCACAGTCGCAGGGCAATGAGATATGGATGAACTGGTCAGGCAAATTTGCGTACGCTTTTCCCCCAGCACCTTTGATACCGCTGGTGGCGCGCAAACTACGGCAACACTCGATGACCCTCATCCTGGTTGCTCCAATGTGGGCACGCCAACCATGGTACACCACGTTTCTGGAACTATCCGTGGTACCACATCAAAGGCTACGCCTCTCACCCAGGCTTTTGACGCAGAGCAATGGCGACATTCAGCATCCAGATCCACAACAGCTCAACCTGGCGATCTGGCTCCTGAAGTCCTAGAATTTGGCTACCTCAACTTGCCGCCAGAATGTATGAATATCATCAAGGAGGCAAGACGACCCACAACCAGAGCATGTTATGCTGCTAAATGGAAAAGGTTTGTCATATATCGTACCAACAATGACATTAACCCACTGGATGCATCTATTCAAAACATCTGTTATTTTTTGCATTTATACAGATGTAATCTAGCGTACAGTTCCATTCGTATACATTTATCTGCCATAGCAGCCCATCTTCAGAGCAGGCAGCACCTCTCATTATTCAGAGTGCCTACCATTAAAGCTTTTCTGGAAGGGCTTAAAGGAGTGATCCCTCCCAGACACCCACCATCACCAGTCTGGAATCTGAATGTGGTCCTCACCAGATTGATGGGAACAACTTTTGAACCTCTATACTCTTGTGAGATTCAATTTCTGACCTGGAAAGTTGCTTTCCTAGTAGCCATTACCTCACTAAGAAGAGTTAGTGAACTCCAGGCACTAACCATTCAAGAGCCATTCATAGAGGTCCACGCAAATATGGTTGTATTACGCACCAACCCTACCTTTATGCCTAAGGTGATTTCGCAGTTTCACATGAACCAGACCATAGAACTGCCAGTTTTCTTTCCTAATCTAGAAAATGTCGCGGAGAGATGCCTACACACGTTAGATGTCAAAAGGGCTCTAATGTACTATATAGACAGAACAAAGGATTTCAGAAAAACAAAACCGCTTATTGTTGCCTTTTCTCCACAACACAAAGGAAACTCCATTTCCAAAGCAGGAATAGCCCGGTGGATCGTTAAGTGTATACAGATTTGCTATGCTACGGCTAAACCCACACTGACCATTCCACCACGAGCACACTCCACACGTAAGTTAGGAGCGTCCGTGGCTTTCCTGGGGAATATTCCTTTAGAAGAGATAGGTAAGGCAGCCACTTGGTCCACCACACATACATTTACGAAACACTACTGCGTAGATGTGAATTCCAAACAGCAGGCAGATGTAGGACAGGCTGTTCTCAAAACTCTTTTTCAGACTGCTGCAGCTGGCACGGGCAGCCGCCGCTAACAGGAGGGACTGCTATGTAATCTATGCACAGATATGAATTCAGCAGCCTACATGCCTCGAACCGAATATGCTACTTACCAGTATGCATCTGTTCTTGGCATGCAGGGCTGCTGACATTCATATCGCCCACCCTCCTCCCCCTGCGCCTGTAGCAGCTGTAGCATTCAGAATTACTATGTAGCATGGACATCACTCACTGTATTAAACTCCATCTCTGCCACAATGGGGAAAAACAATCTGAAGATGGAGAGGATGCCCATGCGCACTGGAGTCCAGGGGAGGAGCCACCTATCTCGTGATACTTCGAAGACTCTTCCAGGACAACAATGTGCAATCATCCGGACCCAGCACTAGGCGGCGATCTATGCACAGATATGAATCTCAGCAGCCCTACATGCCAAGAACAGATGCATACTGGTAAGTAGCATATTCGTTCCTGGCCGCTGGACATGCCAGGATTTTGCAGGAGCAGGTCCGAGGGGACGACAGGCCAGTAGGGCTGGGGCCAAGTCCAGGGACGTCGTCCTCTTGTTAACTCTGCACGGCTTCTTGTCCTTCTCTTCTTTTCTTGTGGTTGCTGGATCTGAGTAAGGAAGGGACAGGGTGCCCCTAAATACTTCATTTAGGAACGTTACAGGTAGGTAAAGGGCAGGGACCGATGGGTCCCTTCCCTGGGCTTGGGACACCCGCTATTCTTCCACTCTCCAGTGGGGGGAGGGGGGAGGCAGGAGCCTGTTCCTGGTTGGCTGGGTCCCCCATCCTCAAGATGGTGGGGACTCGAGGTTGTGCTTCACCTTACCTCCCCCACCTTAGGGGTGGAGTTGGCAGAGGTGGGCACACCTCTCTTCCCGCCGGTTCTCCCGCCCAAAGTGGCGGGTAGAACAAGCAGGGACCAGTTGCTGAAAGCAGGAAGTGGTCTATAGAGGCTCCCAAAGGCGGTGAACCCTGCCCATCCTGGGGGAGGATGCTTGGCACCTTGCCCCAGGAGGTGCATTGTTTCAGGCCCCCGAGAGCGGCAAGCTCGCGACCCATAGTCCAGAAACATGTTTGGTGGTGGCAGCCTAGGCAGCCACTCAGTCAGGTCACAGGAGGTTTGTCGAGTTTCAGGGGGCATCTCTAGGATGACCTCTGTGGTGCATTTACCCTTAAATCCCACACTTGCATTAGTGTGGGTTTAATGTGCTGAGAAGTTTGATACCAAACTTCCCAGTTTTCAGTGTGGCAATTATGTGCTGTGGCGTTCGTGGTAACAAACTCCCAGCACCATTTACTCTTAATGTCAGCACTGCACTTAGTGCAAAGGAATGGACCTGGGTACTGTAGGGGTACAGGGCACATGCACCTGTACCCTCCTCACTGGCCTAGGTCACCCAGCTAGAGGGGTGACTGATGTATGCCTGGGCAGTGGTTTGTGGGCATGGCACAAAGGGATGAGTGACATGTCGACTTCATTTTGTTCTGTTCCAAGACACGCTGCCTGCAAAGCCAGTGTTTGAGTGTCTGCGTACAGAGGCCTTCTCTGGTCACAGTGCCCTGGGTACCTGTGGTACAATTTACCAGGGGCTGACATGTGGCCAGAGATGCCAATTGGGTTTAGGCTTCAATGCAGTTTTAGGGAAGGAACACAGGCCCTGGGTACCTGATTGGCTGGAGCTCAGGGCACTCAGTCTAAGCACATCAGTAATTCAGCAAAAAGTGGGTGCATACCACGCAAGAAAAAGGGCACGTTCGAGGCATGTGGGCTGCTGAATTCATCTTCGCATAGATCGCCGCCTAGTGTTGGGTCGGGATGTTTGCACCTTGTCTTGGAAGAGTTCGAAGTATCACGAGATAGGTGACTCCTCCCCTGGACTACAGTGCGCATGGGCATCTTCTCCATCTTCAGATTGTTTTTCTCCCCCATTGCGTTCGGATGCACTTCGACAACTCTAGCTTCGGGATCAAAGTTTTCCTAATTTCTAAGGCCAAAAACTTCATAATTTCGACTGTATTGTTTCCGCTCGGTATCCCTCGACTAGGCAACTCTTTCCATCCATCTCTGGTAGTCAATGCGGGCAGTTGGGCCTTTTCAACGCCACGTGGGCCTCCCGCTGATGGAAAGAACCCCGATCAAAAGATGCCCACAATGTCGATCAAAGTTTCCACATAGCGATAAGCATACAGTATGCAACAAGTTCCTGTCTCCGGAGCACAACGAGGAAGACTGTCCAGCTTGTGCTCAGTTCCGGTTGAAGAAAACTATCCGGAGCCGAAGAGCTGCCCGACAAGAGATGCAGCGACGGTCACTCGAACCGGAAAACATTTTCGGCGACGAACATGAACTTCCAGAGGCAGCGGACTCTGACCTAGAGCTAGTCACAGTAGAAGACCAGTCTGACTCCGATGACGACATCCCACCGGGGCAAACCGCGAGTACTAAAGCCTCTACCCTGCCTCCACCTCCAGACACTGCTCCAGTAAAAGCATCGCCAAGAGGCCTTAGCCGCGACCGACACACCGCTTCAGAAGCCCCGCCTTCCGGCTCGGCTCCCAATACCATTACCAAGCCTTCCGATACCCCGGGACCGAGCAAGACTCTTCCAAAAAGGGTGTAGACTAAAACGGGCCCCAACACTAAAAAAGTTGTCGATACGAAAAACACCGGCCAACCAAAAAAGGTTGTTGATCCGGAAAAGACTGTTGACCAGATAAAGGGCGTTGATCCAAAGAAATATATCGACCCGAAGAAGAGCGCCGATCCAAAAAAGACCGTTGACCCAAAAAAGGTATTTGACCCGAAAAAAGGAATCGACCCAAACCAAGTTGTCGATCCGAACACTGCCTCCGACCCGAAAAAGGCAGTCGGACCGAAGAAAGCCGTCAACCCGGAAAAACACATTGAGCCGAAAAAGGCTGTCGACCCAAATAAGACAGTCTAACATAAGGAGGTCGTCTAGTTGAACAAGGCCGTCGAGCCGAAAACAGCCTTCGAGCCGAAAAAAAACCCAAGACAAAAAAAAACCAAGCAAGCGACCGATCCAAAAACATCGGCGCCGAAGCCACGGAGAGTGGAAGAACTTTTTCATCCTGATCCACTGAGCACAGACCAAAATAGACTGTATATAGAACCTGATACAGGACATATAACAGTTTACAATAAGAACAAGATAAGACTGGACACTGAGGATCCTTCTCCTGTTCCTCCTAAGAAAAAGGACTTTGGGATATCCCCTTCTAGGCCTTTTACACCTCCTTCTTTCACTCCTGACATGCCTTATGTTCCATATTCTCCTACACCTCCACATTATGATGAGGAAGAGGACATGGGTGAAGACTTTCATCAGGATTTAATAGACCCTGATGATCCGGGAAACCAAGATCACACATGGGACAATCAGAATGACACTAATGACCCATATGATACACAACCCATACCAGATCCCTCCACATATCTCTCAAAACCATCCCCTACTGAAGACACGGTCCATTTTAACCACTAGTTGACATAGAAGCTCAGTATCATGGTGTAAGCATGCACACTGACCCTGTAGAGGAGGATTTCCTATTTAATACCCTCCCAACACGTGAGTAGAGTATACGTACACTCCCTATGCTAACGGGAGTACTTAAGCACGCACCAGACATCTTTACAGACCCAGCCAGACCGCGTGTCCTCAATCCAAAGATTGGAAAGAAATATAAACCAGCCCCTACAGACCCCCCCTTACATCAAGTCTGTTACCACTAGACTCTCTAGTTTCTAATGCCAGAAAGAAGGCAAATTCTCTAACAGGTGATGCGCGCCCCCCCCCCCCTAACAGAGTCAAAAATCTTAGAAGCCTCAGGAAAGAGAGTGGCCTCTCAGGCATCAAATACCTGGAGAATTGCCAATACACAAGCTCTAGCACGCAATGACAGAGCACACTATGATGAACTGGAGGGATTATTACAACACCTACCAGAACCCTATAAATCAAAAGCTAATGACCTAATTCAAGAAGGGAAATTAATCACCAACGCTTCTATAAAATGCGCCCTTGATGCAGCCGATACAGCCACTAGGTCTGTCAACACTAGTGAGTTGCTACGCCGGCATGCCTGGCTATGCATCTCCGGTTTTAAAAATGAATTACAGTTTACCATACTTAAGAAATCCTGGTTAATGGGTTGATTGTTTGTCCCAGCAGTTGATACCATCTTAGAAAAGATGAAAAAAGATACTGACGCCGCAAAGTCCATGGGTTCACTTTAATTTCAACAGTCTATGGGCTCCTTTCGCCGCTCCTCCTTTCGAGGCTCAGGCAGAGGCAACACTTCACAAACATCATCATTTAAAATGAATACCCAAGGCACCTTTAATAAAGGCTCCAACAGAGGAGGTTATAGAGGAAATAATAACAAAGGCAGAGGACGTGGTGGTATAACACCAGAGCCTCCAGCGCCACCAAACAGTGACTTGTTCACACTCCCTCCAGACCACTTAACACCACTCGGAGGCAGAATAACACAATTCCTACCAGTCTGGAATGCCATTACCACAGACAGGTGGGTGAGACAAATTATCCAGTATGGTTACTGGCTGGAACTCACTTCTACTCCACCCAACATACCACCCAAACACATAGGACTGTTACATCAAGAGGTGCTATCCATGCTAGAAAAAGGGAGCCATAGAGCCAGTCCCTTTTCAACACCAGGGCACAGGAGTATACTCTCTATACTTCCTTATTCCCAAAAAAGACTGGTCCCTCAGACCAATATTGGACCTCAGACCTCTGAACCAATATATACTTTCAGAGCATTTCCGTATGATCACTCTACAACAAGTATTCCCGCTACTCCAGCAAGGCTATTTCCTCGCTACATTAGATCTCAAGGATGCATCCTTTCACATACCTATACATCCAGCTCACAGGAAATACCTCAGGTTCACAATAGAGGGTCGCCACTATCAATTCAAAGTTCTTCCCTTTGGGGTAACTACAGCACCAAGGGTTTTTACAAAATGTCTAGCTGTGGTAGCAGCACACCTCAGAAGGCAACACATCCATGTGTTCCCCTACCTGGATGATTGGCTCATAAAAGCCAACTCATACGTACAGTGTGCAAACCATACTTCTCAGACAATCCAGCTACTGCACAGTCTGGGATTTTCCATAAATTGCCCAAAATCACATCTGCAGCCCATCCACAAACAACAATATCTGGGAGCAACAATAGATACCTCAGTGGCGAAG
This sequence comes from Lissotriton vulgaris, assembly GCF_964263255.1. Lineage (NCBI taxonomy): Eukaryota > Metazoa > Chordata > Amphibia > Caudata > Salamandridae > Lissotriton > Lissotriton vulgaris. The sequence goes on along the minus strand of NC_141700.1, from coordinate 772,250,114 downwards.
GCATATCCAAATCCAGGCAGAATATCCAACATACAGTCTCTCATTCAAAGATTTCATCCACAACACTCTGCCAGCTCGAGTGTTCATGCAGCTTATAGGCATGATGGCCTCCTGCATATTCATTGTCCCTCATACCCAACTTCAAATGCGTTCATTGCAGGAATGCCTAGCACGGCAGGGGCACCAAGCTCAAGGACAACTAAAAGACCTAGTGTTGGTAGACAGTCACACTTGCAAAACTCTGCAGTGGTGGAACCCACAAAACCTTTCCAAGGGGCGACTGTTCCAAGAGCCAGTTCCACAAGGAGTATTAACAGCAGACTCATCACTGACAGGTTGGAGAGCCCACCTCCTTCAATACACAGTCCAGGGTCTATGGACAGTCAAACAAAAGACACTGCATTTAAACTACAGAGTTACTAGCAGTATTTCTAGCAATGAAGCCTTCCAGAAATACTTGTGGAACAAGGCTGTGTTAATCCGAACGGACAACATGACAGCCATGTACTACATACAAAAACAGGGAGGGACACACTCTCCGCAGCTCTCACCTAGTACAGAGCATATGGAGGTGGGCAATTCCAAAAAACATCTTTTTCCTGGCAGAACACCTCCCAGAAATAGACAATCAGATTGCAGATCTACTAAGCCGACACAGCCAACAAATACTCGAATGGGAGATACACCCTCAAGTTCTCCAACCATTCCTCAAAAAATGGGGACATCCAGAGATAGATAAGTTTGCCACAAAAGAAAAATCAAAATGCCAGTCCTTTGCCGCCAGGTTCCCACACCCGTTGTCACAAGGCAATGAGATATGGATGAACTGGTCAGGCAGATTTGCATACGCTTTTCCGCCAACACCACTGATCCCATTAGTGGCACGCAAACTAAGGCAACAGTCACGCACAATGATCCTGGTTGCTCCCACATGGGCAAGACAGCCATGGTACACAACGTTCCTAGAACTCTCAGTAGTTACGCACCAAAGACTACGCCTGTCGCCACAACTGCTAACACAGAACCATGGCGAAATCAGGCACCAAGATCCCAATCAGATGAACCTAGCGATCTGGCTCCTGAGGTCTTAGAGTTTGGATACCTTAACTTGCCCCCAGACTGCATGAACATTATCAAGGAAGCAAAGCGCCCCACTACTAGAGCATGCTACGCAGCTAAATGGAAAAGATTTGTCATCTATTGTAATAACCAAATCAATCCGTTAGATGTCTCCATCCAAAACATAATCTGTTACTTGCTACATCTTCAAAGATGTAATCTGGCATACTCACCCATAAGGCTACACCTTGCTGCTATAGCAGCATATCTTCAAAACAGGCAACGTGTCCCTGTTCAGAATACCACTGATCAAAGCTTTTATGGAAGGACTTAAAAGAATTATCCCTCCAAAACATCCACCTGCGCCAGTCTGGAACCTGAACATAGTACTTACCAGACTCATGGGACCTCCCTTCGAACCACTTCATTTATGTGAACTACAATTCTTAACATGGAAGGTGGCATTTTTTATTGCCATTACCTCCCTCAGGCGAGTGAGTGAGCTACAGGCACTAACCATTCAGGAACCCTTCATGCAAATACACCACAATAAGGTAGTGCTTCGTACTAATCCTAAATGTATGCCAAAAGTGATTTCCACATCAATCAGTCCATAGAATTGCCAGTTTTCTATCAAAACCCGCAGTCGGTGGCTGAAAGAGCCCTACACACACACTAGATGTCAAAAGAGCTCTACTATATTACGTTGACAGAACTAAATCATTCAGAAAAACAAAGCAACTTTTTATTGCCTTTTCTCCACAACACAAGGGTAAACCCATTTCAAAAACAGGAATAGCCAAATGGATAGTTAAATGCATACAAATATGCTATCAAAAGGCAAAGCACACTTAAACAGTTCCCCCAAAAGCCCACTCAACGCGCAAAATGGGAGCATCTATGGCTTTCCTAGGAAATATTCCCCTAGAAGACCTATGTAGGGCGGCTACATGGTCTACCATACACACCTTCACTAAACACTACTGTGTAGACGTGCAAGCTAAGCAACACGCTGTTGTAAGCCAGGCTGTCCTTAAAACTCTTTTTCAAACCACTGCAGCTGGTACAGGTGTCAACCGCTAGAGGAGAAACTGCTATACAGTCTATGCTAAGATATGAATTCAGCAGCCCATATGCCTCAAACGGAAAATGCTAGTTACCAGTATTTATCTGTTCTTGGCATGTAGGGCTGCTGACATTCATATCGCCCACCCTTCTCCCCGGTGCCTGTCGCATCTGCAGAGTTATCCTTTACATACATTTACATGGTCATCTCTTACTTTCCTATACTCCATCTTTGCCACAATGGCAAAAAACAATCTGAAGATGGAGATTGGCACTGTAGGGGCACAGGGCTCATGCACCTGTACCCTCACTAGTGGAATAGTGCACCCAACTAAAAAGGTGGCTTATCTTTGTCATGTAGGTATGGGACACAGGGATGTCACGTCGACTCTTCACTTTGCTCTGCACCAAAACACCCAGTCTGTGGGGGGGGGGGGGGAGCAGGGGATCTGTGTGTGTGTGTACAAGGCCTCTAAGGGTTGCACAATAAGTGCAGCAGTCCTTAGAGTTCTTCCTTTGTCATAGTACCCTTAGTAACTATGATTCAACTTACATATGGCCAGAGAGTTGCCAGTTGGGTTTTGCAACAGTACAGTTTAATGGAAAGAAGGTAGGCCCTGGTTGGCAGGAACCTATGGCACACTTAGTCAGAGACCATCAGCATTAGGCAGAAAGAGGAGGGAAAGATGGGGGGGGGGGGGGCAAAAGAGCACTTTTCTGCAGGAACCACACCAGGGATGGGCATTCTTTAAGGGGGCATCTGTAAGATGCCCTCTGATGGCATTTTACATTAAATCCCACACTGGCATCATGTGCTGAGAAGTTTGGTAGCAACTTCCTAATTTTCAGTTGAGCCATTCTGGGGCTGTTTAGTTCGTAATGACAAAGTCCAAGCCCCTATACTCCAAGTGGCTTCTCTGCACGAACATTGCCTGTAAATGGCACAGACTTTGTAGGGGCATAGTGCTCATGCAGCTATGCCATCACCGGTAATATTGTGCACACTGCCTTTTGGGCTGTAAGGCCTGCCAGAGTGGTGACTTGCCAATGCCACAGTCAGTCTTGGAAGGCACTGCACCCAGGAATGGGTGCCATGTCGATTCTTTAGTTTAGTCTGCACCAGAACAGGCAGCCTGCAACGGCAGTGTGTGGGTGTGAGAAAGTGCCATCTTTCTTGCCTTGGTATGCCCCCACTTTTCTGAACTGCTGATGTGCTTTGACTGAGTGGCAGGGACCCAGGGCACAATCAGGTACCCAGTGCCTGTGTTCCTTCCCTAAAAGGAAAAGCTATGCTGAAACAAAATACCCAATTGGCATCTCTGGCCACCTGTCAGCCACTAGTAAATGGTACCCTAGGTACCCAGGGCATGGCGACCAGAGAAGATCCCTGGGGGTTCCGGCACTTACTGTGCCACCCTCAGGGGCCCTGTACCCTGGACCCCACAAACTGCCTTTGCAGGCTGAGTGCCTAAGTGCAGAACTAAACCAAGAGTCGACATGGCCCACATCCCTGTGTGCCATGCCCACAGACCCCACTGCCCTGGCATACTTCAGTCACCCCTCTAACTGGGTGCCCTATGCCAGAGGTGAGGGCACAGGTGCATTAGCCCTGTGCCCCTACAGTACCCAGGGCCATTCCTTGGCACTGTACTTGCAGTGATGCCATTTAAGAGTATATGGTGCTGGGAGGTTGTCATTACGAACTCCACAGCACCATAATGGCTACACTAAAGACTGACAAGTTTGGTACCAAACTTCTCAGCACATTAAACCCGCACTGATGCCAGTATGGGATTTAATGTAAGATGCCCGATAGGGCATCTTAGAGATGCCCTCCAAAACCCGAACCTACAATCCACGTCTGGGCTGAGTGGCTGCAGAGGCTGCCACACAGCAGACATGTTGCTGGACCCCTGAGTGGAGAGCCCCCGCTCTCCTGGGCCTGCAACAATGCACATCCTGGACGAGGTGCTATGTCTCCTCCCCCTGGATGCAACACTAGAAAATTCCAGGATGGACAGGGGGAACTTCAAAGGCATACCACCTCTGAGAGCCTCTTCAGACAATTTGCTGTACCCAGCAACTGGCCCCCCACCCGTTCTACCCCCACTCTGGCAGGAAGACTGGCGGGAAGAACTACGTCAGGAAGGAGGGTGTTCCAATCAATTCCAACTCCATCCCTCAGGTGGAGGAGGCGAAGTGTAGCACGACCCCAAGCTCCACCATCTTGTAGATGGGGAGCCCTGCCCAATCACAGCTAGGCTCCTCCCCCCCCCTTCCACAGGAGAGGAGCAGGCTAGGGGGTGTCCTCACCTCAGGACAGAGACCTATTGGTCCCTGCCCTTGCCCTACCTGTAACCCCTAAATTTATTATTTAGGGGCTCCCTGAACCTTCCTCGGATCCTGATATCAAAAAAGAAGAAAGAAGGTCAAGAAGAAGACCCGCCGCGCAGCTGCTAACAGGACAGCTACAACTGACTTACCAGCCTGTTGATCCTGGAACCTGCTCCTGCCTAATCCCGGCGACCTTCGCGGACAGCAACCTTGGGACACCCAGAGGGCCTGCCTGCCTTAACCCTCTCGAAGACTGGGACTCCCATAAGCAGAGGCTCTGCTGCAACAACCCACCTGGTGCCCACTAGGAAGCTCCGGACAAGCCCACTCTGCACCAGACGAGCCCGGGGCGGGCCAACCCGAACCATGACCATGAGGATGTCCCCCCCGGCGACTGGGACCAGAAGTCCAGTGCCCAAAGACCCTCCTCGACGAACCAGCCGACGCCTGCAGACTCAGAACCAGGGGCCCCCCCAACTGCGGCCAGCTGAGGGTAAGCTTTTCCGACACCCAAAGACACCCCTGCACCCGGCGCCCTACAGCCCCCGTGCCTCCCTTTGGGTACCTACCTGTGCTCCAAGATCCCAACTTTCCTCTCGAAGTGCTTTTTCGCCCCTGGAGAGTCTCCGTCCCCGAGCGTGCAGCCTTTGTTCCCTTTTCAAGATACTCATTGGATAACATTGAGCGACCGACTGCTTTAAAGCACCCTGCACCCAGCCGCCCGATTGCCGCTGGCTGTGACCTCTTTGTCTTATCCTACTTCCCCCCCTTGCCCTGAGCAAGTGACCAGGAGCCCAGCTCCCAGAGCCACGTGGCCTGCTAGCCAGCAGCCACCAACCGAAGGCCCTCTTTCACTCATTGGATATCATTGGGCCTATCTATCTCTGCACCCGGCCGCCCCTGTGCCGCTGGTACCGATCTAACTGTACTTACTGGTCCCTGGGGGACCCCTGAGTTTATGCCCAGAACCTTGACTTCAACAACCAAGTACTCACCTGGAAACCGGAAATTCACTTACCTGCCGTTGGATAACATTGACTCAATTTGATTCGAAAATGTTCTAAGTGTGAAGTTTGGAAAACTAAAAATATACCTATAAAATCAGCCAAATTCCGAAGTACTCACCTGGGATCAGGGGAGAAGCCAGTACTGTACCTTTCAGCCCAGTACTGAACTGCAAAAATAATCCCTAGCGGGGTTTTTAGGACCTCCATGCTGTGGGAGCTGAATATATTAAAAAACGTCTTGTTTTCTTCAAACCAACTAGATCCTTAAGATTGGAATCTCTCGGCATTGCTGTTGTTTCTGCTGTCAAGAAAGCAAGGGGGGGGGGTGGGGCGTTCCTTCAAACGATTGGCGCCCCAGCTATGGAATACCCTTCCTTTGTCACTCCCCTGTACTTCGAACCTGTTAACCTTCAGAAAGGTTCTGAAGACGTGGCTTTATGGACAATAATTTGCTTGACCTCTCTCCTCGTATGCCTGCCTTCTGTAGTCTGTTGTGGGTCTGAAAGCGTCGGGACACTCAGCCGAGCGCTATATAAGACACCCATAACATTAACATTGTCTGCTTTTCCATGAAATTTATTGTAAGTGGCTACTTTTGAAAACTGCAAATATTCTTTAAAAATCTTACGAAATTCTGAAACGCAATTACCTACCTGTTTTGAGTTAAGCCCCTAGAGCTGGCCCTAGGAGACCAGTGCTGGGTTACAAAAGTAACGCGATCGAACTTTACCTGCAACCTGAATTTCCTCCCATTGAATAACATTGTGACATTTCACTGGAAATGTTTTTAAGTGTGAACTTTTTAAACACCTTTATATTCATGAAAATTCACTACAGTAACTAAAACGTTTTTGCTAATCTGGTTTCAGCTTAGACACCAGGACTGAATCTAAGAACTAGTCCTGGAACCTCCAAAGTAATCCATAAAGTAATCTACTGTAGTTATATGCAGAAAACCCATTGAGCTCAATGCTATGGTGTGTTAGGATTGTGTTGCTTACTACCTATACTGTATTCACTGTGTGCACAAACTTACTTGTTCCTTTGCAAAGTATTACCTGAGCGTACTCGTCACCTGAAATGTATATTTTTATAACTGTTGGTTCAAAAAATAATACCGCAATATCTGAGGATATAACAATTGGCCTGGAGTTCAGGTCTTGAATGTGTGAAACCTTTTGCTGACTGAGTGTGTACAACAAATGTTTTACACTGTCCTCTGGTACTCCCTTACTGCTCGACCAAGCTACCACTTTGGAGAGTAAGGTCAGTTCTGACTTTAACTTCTGTTATACCTCTGGGGTTGGCGGACTCTATACACACTGTACTTCATTATAGTCCAGTGTATATATAGAGCCACTTTCTCACAGTGGGTGTTCACGTGAGGGGTCTCGGAGGGTGGCATAATAGGTGGTGCTGCCCTCCGAAGCCCTCTATGTACAACTTGGCCTTGGTGCAAGGGTTAACTTTCCCATGGTAGTTACAGGTGGCCCAGAGGTGTACCAATTGTGGAGCGAAAGGTACAGTTTTGAGAGAGAACACAGGCCCTGGGAACCTGATTGTCAGGGACCCAGGGCACACCCAAGCCAGGTTGCCATCAGGCAACTGGCAAAAAGTTAAGGGGCAACCGTGCAAAAAGGGGCACTTTCCTCCAGTAGTAAACTGTACTGCTTCATTTTTATACCGTATGACTTCCACTTTGACGACGGTTAATGTTTTCAAGTATGTTAATCTATTAAATATGCCAATAGTGGAAACAACATTTACAGCTGAGTAGCTTATTGTCTTGCTCCTTGTTCACATTGAATGTAACTTCTACATTTCCCCTATGTAAACCTCAGGCAAGCTGTGATTTATTCATGAAATCTGAGTGACTGTTGGGGGTAGCATTCAGCTTGGTAATACTGCAAAAACTGTTATTCATCCTTACTTTTTCTAGATGATAAAGAAAACGTCCAGAATGCTGAGGAAAAGCCAGCAGAAACCTCTTCTTCACCGTCTGCGCCTCCTGACCTCACCTGGGTCTGTGGACACCCCTTTGCTGCTCCCACCACTAGTGAATGCGAAAGTGCCCTGACTAGTTTGTCCGAGTCTGAAGTCCTTACCCCTTTGATCAATAATGAGAAAGTGCTGAAGTCAGCTGCTGAAGGTAAAACAAATTGCATTTTGAAGTGAAGGAACTAATACTTGATGATTAATCTACACAGTGTTGTTGATTGAATGCAACGCATGATGACTGTCTTAAGTAATTTGTTTCGAGTTTGATATTTATTTGTTGGCTCGGATTTTAATTTCTTCTATTAGTTGTCTTAATTAGGACCATGTAAGTTTTTTCCCCTTTGTTTTAACATTCAGTATTTTCCTTTGGTCTCTTAAGTTGCCACTTAGGTTTCATTGAAATCTGTGCTTTTTTCCATTGTGATGAATTGACCTCCTGGAACCACAGTGATGTTTTATGCTGCTAGCTCAACAAGAGCATTGTGGTAGATCAAACACTTAAAATCATGTGGCTATTGGAAAGTATAGCAATAAGTCTTAAGGAATACTGGTGTCTGGAATAAACTGTTAGATCATTTTTTTAAATTCAGGCTTGTGCTTTGAAAGTGTTTTATTTTACAATTCTTTTTAGCTGTGTTGGGGGTCCTAGGTGAGTCAGTTGTAAGTTGGCATGGACTAAGAATTACTTTAGGAGTTATGGGACACAATACTTGTGAATTTAACGTAAATGCCCAATTTTTTTTTATAGAAAGGGCAATCAATTAGTCTTACCACAGGTGATGGTGATGATGGTGGAGGTTGTGGTGGTGCAGGGTTAGAAACTCAGAATGCTGGATAACATTTGTAGGAAAGTGCACTTGTTGACATGGTCCACTTCTCTTCTCCCCCTCCCCACACACACACTTTTTACCCTAGTACGGATGCTTTTTTGAAAAAGTACAGTGGCTCCCTGATAACCAGGCCCCCAGTACCAGTGTGTTTTCCCTTAAAGGTAAATGTTTAATTTTAACCGAATTGGCAAGAACTTTAGCACCCCGGTAAGTCCCCATTAAATGGTACTCCGAGTACCTAGGACAGAGGTACTAAAGAGGGGGTACCTAAGGGCTGCAGCATGTATTATGCCACAATAAAGTGCCCCCACACAAACTGCATGCAGATTGTCATTGCAGGCTGCGTGAAATGGTGCAAAACATTCAGAAAACACTCAGCAGGCCTTAGAACCCGATTATACTATGTGAAAACACCACTGCCTGCGCAGATATGCCCCTGTGATGTCTAGTTCCATGGCTAGTTCTTGCAAGTGATCAGGCAGCCATCGTAAGAACGTGTACTGTGCACTGGTTATTACAAGTTACCCAGTACATGATGGCTGCACTGAGAATCTTAATACAACTGTACTGATGCCAGTATTAGCTTTATTATGACATGCAACCAGTGGTCAACTTAGAAGTGACTCCCTGAAAACCTACTAGTGTATTGGCCGACTGGTATCGTCCAGCCTGCCTTCAGACTAGTTTCTGAACCCCCCCCTCCCCCCCCCCCCCCTCCCTTTGTAGGTGGAGAGCCCGCTCTCTGAGGCCAGAAATCATGCCTGCTGGAGGGAAGGTGGTAACCCCTCCTCCACCAAGATGGCTAGTGATTTACCATATCTAGGCCAGAGGCTTCACAGCCTCTGCCGCATTTGATATGCGACAACAGCTTCTCCGATGCCCTCTGGCCCGTTTGACACCAGAGCAGGCTAGAAATTAGATAATCGGTAGCTGCGTTGCATTTTGAGGTAGGCACACCCCTAATGTGGGCCACCTGAAGTGGACTATAAAGAAAGGGTTTCACCATTTTGAATTTGGTGCTAAGAGCTCTGGGTCAGGATTATGCCCTCTCCACAGGAAGTGGTCATATAATGGATGTTCTCTCCCCAGGGGTATGTAGCCCATTGGCTACTACCCTACATGACCCTAAATGCCCCTAACATCAGTATTTAGGGTTACCACGACACCAGGAATGCATTGTCTATCTGGGACCAGAATGACAAAGAGTCGAAGATGTGATAATAGAGTATCTTTAGACACAGCCACACGTCTTTTCACCGTGGTTTTAGGATGTCAGCCTGATCTCTCCTGTGAGTTTCAAGATGCTAGACCCTCCAATGGCCTCTTAGCACCCATTCCCTGGATACTGGAGCATTTGCCCCAACCAAGGCATGTTGAGTGTCCAGCCTTTACATTACTGATGCCAAAGCCCACTTGGTGGCGAGGGACTTTAGGATTGACTAGGCCTACAGTGATAGTGATCCCGCGGATCAGTTTTCTTTTGCTCTCCAGGTCACCCAAGTACACACCTCTGCACCCGAGTGTAGGAGAGTAGGGTCTGCAATCCTATAGTCACCCCAGAATTTTGCTTTTTGCTTTTTGCTTCACTGGTTTACGACTTTCCCTGGCTGTGGGCCTGCTAATCAGACCCACAGCCTAGCTGTTCTCTCTCTAAATTGACATCCATGTACCTTAGGTGCATTTACCAATTGGTATTGGGTCACTATTGTAAGTCCTTGTACAGTGTACCATAGGTACCCAGGGCATAAGTGAACCCAAGGCCTACCAGGGGCTGCAGCATGTATTATGCCACCCCTGGCTGGCCATCCAAATCTGACACAACTGGCTGATCACTCAGCTGGGGCAAGGTGGTGTAATCACCCTTTGCTTTAGATATAGTATACCTATATCTAAACCTAAATGGACACATATACTCCTATAAGTCACTCCTATGGCAGGCCTTAACGATCCTGGAGGCAGAGTGCTTAGAATTATGTGAGATAGTGCTCTGGTATGAGCTGAGCCTGTCTACAGCTTTCGGAACCAAGTCCTTCAGCTGTTTCCATGATAACGTTATATCATACACTCTTAAGTCCACCAGATAGAGACGGCAGACAATTAGATTCCATCAGGAAAAAAAGTCTCCACTATGGCGGCAACAACTGTACGTGCTGTGAACTCCCTAGCGATATTAGGGAGATAAGACAGGCAAATGTGGTCTGACATTTCCCCCTGCGTATTAATGGTACAGGAACCTGCAAAATCTGAGGCAAGGCAGATTTAGCGAGATGGTGAAGTTACTTCGGCAGAAATTAACGCAGCAGTAGATGTGGCGTCTACAGCATTCAGGCAGCTAGCGGGAGCAGCTGTGCTGAGAAGGCAGGGATGGCTGAAATCCACATCTTTTTGCCCAGAGGTCCAAACAAACATAATAGACATGCCATTAGATGGCGAGTTTCTTTTTGGCCAGCATGTTGACTAGGTCCTCCACGCTATCCAGAAGGACACTGAGATGGCGAGATCTTTGGGTAGCCTTTAGTTTCGCAAGTCGTCCTTTTGAGGTGCTAAAGGGCGTGGATCTTTTTCCAACAGAGGAAACTGCAATCAGCAGAGTTCATACCAAACCTCTCAAACTAATCTGAGGTACCAGCCCTACAAACAGTCTTACGGACAATGAGGTAACTCCTACGCGTAGTCACGAAGAAAGCCCAAAGCCCTCGTACGTGGAAGAGTTTCTACTAAGAAGCAATGAGACACGCCACCTGCCACCATCTCTACCCCCCCCCCCCCGACCCCCCCCCCCGTCAAAGGTTGGAGGGAAAAATATCCTGATTCTACTCTAACTGGTCAGCAATTACTACAGTCAAGTGGGTCATGGATATAGTGGCCAGAGGCCACAATTTGGAATTCATCAAGATCCCTCCAAATTCTCCTCTCAAGGGTCAAGCTCATATCAAGGAGTTGTTTACCCAAATAAATTTGATGATACGGAAGAGAGCGATCGAAAGGGTCCCTTGTTTGCAAAAAGGAACAGGTTTTTACTCAAGATTTTTCCTCATACTGAAGAAATCGGGAGAATGGAGCCCCATCCTCGACCTTCACGCCCTCAGCAAATACCTGAAAAAGTTGTCCTTCTGGATGTTAAGACTTCAAGAAATTCTCCAGCTTCTTTAGGTAGGGGATCACATGGCCGCCCTCTACCTTAAAGATGCTTATTTTCATGTGCCGATCCTCCCCAGACACAGAAAATCCTTACGATTCAGAGTGGCTGGCAGGGATTTTTGTTCAAAGTACTTCCCTTTGGACTTGCACCCCTTGTTGTCACAAATGTTCTAGCTCCGGTGGCAGCACATCTTCGCTTAGAGGGCATTCCAATCTTCCCTTACTTGTATGATTGCCTTATCAAGGCGAGTTCTTTGGCAAAGGGAAGCGCACACGTTCAAAGATGCCCATCACTATTCCAGCCTCTCCATCAACTTCGATAAATCTAATTTCATTCCGCATTCGCAAAGGAATTCCTTCTTGTGAGCTATGCTGGACACCCAACTCACTCAGGACTCAGGCTTTCGTCTCATTAGAAAGACAACAAAAGATCTGCAAGTTAGCTCGCCTATTGCACGAAAGAGTACGTTTCAGTTTGACTGTTCAAATTTTTCCTAGGGATGATTTAACCCTGCATCCCTCTGATACCCAACTGTCGTCACAGAATTAGATTTTTACAAGAGGAACTCTACCTCCAATGGTTGCAGGTTTCAGGGTAGTTCGACGTCATTCACATAACTCCTCAGATGCTAGAAGCCTTTCTCTGCTGGACTCGGAAGAAGAATTTACAGGAAGGATGTGCATTCCTGGCAGAAGTACCAAATTTCACCATCACCACGGATGCTTCTCTCGAGGGATGGGGAGCACATCTTCAGGGAATGACTGTAAACGAAAGTGGAATGTGCAACAAAAGAAGTGGCACATCAACCTCCTGGAGCTGCGAGCCGTTTTCTTGGCCTTGAAGTCCTTTCGAACAGTCATCCAAGGAGCTTCGGTACTAATTTGGACAGACAACCCAACAAGTATGCATTACTTAAACAGGGCTGTACAAAGTCTGCTCTGCTCTCTCAACAAGCCCAGGAAATCTGTGACTGGGCATTGAGTCAAAAGATCAGCATTTCAGCTGTACATGTTCCGGGGATCTCCAATGTTCTAGCGTATTCCCTTATCAGATCTTCAATATCCAATCACTAATGGAAGGTCCATCAACCAACGTTGGACCGAGTCTTTCGGTAGTGGGGCCACCCCCATCTGGACCTGTTTCCAACAAGCCAGAACTGCAAATGCCCACACTTCGCAGGCTGGCTCCTGCACAAGGACTCGTGCGGAAATGCGCTTCAATGAACTGGTCTCAGATATATGCCTATGCCTTTCCTCCGATTCCGTTGGTTCCCAGAGTCATCTGCAAGATGAAGAAAGAGCCTGGTCGCCTCGTTCTTTGGCTCCCAGATGGCCTTGCCAATACTGGTTTACCGAACTTCTCCTCCTTTTGGAGTGCGATCCCATTCAGTTTTCACCAATACTGATCCTTCTGTCCCTTCAGGAGGGTCAGATCTGTCACCCGGACCCAGCCTCCTTGAGATTAGCAGCTTGGCTCCTCAACACCTTGAGTTTGCACACTTTGATATCCCTGCGGACTGTCAAGAAGTTTTAGCCAATGCTAGAGCACCTGCCACGATTAAGACATACAAAATCAAATGGAAAAGATTTTGCTCCTGGTGTCAAACTGCCAATTTGCATCCAATTCATGCCAGACCAGAACAGACCTTACTGTTCTTTCTTCAATTCACAAAATCAGGTTTATCTCATTACACGTAGAAAGTGTTCTTGGCAGCTATCTCAAGGTTCCGTCAGGAGGGTTCTCTCTCTACTTTACTAGTTATTCAGCAATTTTTTAAAGGACTATTTAGAATGTTTCCTCCTATTCAGTGTCTGCCTCCATCCTGGCATTTGAATGTGGTGCACGCTCAACTCATGCGTCACCCCTTTGAACCTATTCATAAAGTGGATCTTAAGTTCCTTTCTTGGAAGGTATCTCTGCTTTTGGCGCGGACATCAGCTAGAAGGGTCAGCGACATTCAAGAATTCACAGTTAAGTCACCTTTCTACAGTTCACTTCCAATTCAGTGGTGCTTTGTACCAATCCCAGCTTCATGCCTAAGGTACCTACGGATTTTCACCTTCATGAACCGATAATATTGAAGGCTTTCTTTCCAAATCCTCAAACAGCGCTCGAAAGAACCTTGCATTCCCTTGATGTCAGGAGGTGTCAAGTTCTATCTTCAACGCACTGCTACAATTCGGAAATCAGATCAGCTAGTTATAGCATATGGAAGATTACGTCAAGGTTACTCTGTATCCAAGCAGACCATAGCTTGCTGGATGTCTGCGGCTATTAGTCTGTGTCATCAGCAGGCGGGAAGGCCTTTACAGACAACCCAGAGAGTGCATTCTACGAGAGCAATCTCCTCATCTACCGCGTTCTTTGCTGGTGTTCCTCTTCATCAGATCTGCAGAGCGGCAACCTGGTCCAACACACACCTTTACCAAACATTACTGTATCAACGCTTCAAGTGATGCAGATACGTCAGTGGGACGAGCTGTTATCCGCAATCTTTTTAAATAAGGTGAGCCTCTGTTCTCCCTCCTCCACTTTGCTCTTTTTAGACGCTTATTTACATGCTGTTATATAGCCTAATCTAGTATGCATGTGTAAGCACTAATGTATTTTTATGTTTGATATTATTTATGCTTCTTTATTATATGTATTTTGTGATACAAGGAGCGTCTAACGAGCATAGTTATGTACTGCTATCTACTCTAATTCAGGCATGTGAATTTATGAAAGACACCCCAATACTGCACAAGAACAATAGGTTTGAGGCATGTGGGCTCCTGAATTCATATCTGTGAATAGATCGCCGCCTAGTGTTGGGTCCAGATGATTGCACATTGTTGTCCTGGAAGAGTCTTCGAAGTATCACGAGATAGGTGGCTCCTAAAACACTACTACGCTACCCACACTTCTCCCACCCCTACACTAAACCCTAATATGCTACAATAAACACACTAAAACACTACACTACCCTAAAACCTAAATCACTACACTACCCTCCCCAATACACTAAACAAACATGACAACACCACAACACACACTAAAACATTTTTAAAAAACACACACACAACACAAACATTACCACACTACTTTTAAACTACCCTAAACCCTACAAAAGTAACCCCCACCCCATGCACAAACCCCCTTACCTCTCTCCTATCCAGCGTCGCCGTCGGATCCTGCTTCCTCCTTCCTGCTTGCTTCACGTCGTTGTGAGAAAACAGCCTAAGTTTCCTCACAAAGACGTGAATAGCCGCCCCCACCATTACACATTACATTGCATGCGTTGTAAAAACGCATGCGATGTAATGGTATGTGTGGTTTTACCACGCGTTGTAAGATCGCATGCGTTGTAACGCATGCGATGTAAAAGCAACGCGTGGTAAAACCCGCGTTGTAAAGGCTGTTCCCTTTTTCTGGTTATTAGGTGCATATTATTGCTCTTTTATGTACCGTGGGAATCCCACTCCTGCGACTGGGAATGATTCAGGCATGTTAATCTATGAAGGACATCAATACTGGAGAACCACAGATTACAGGTAAGTAACTATTGTTGTTTTCAGTTGTTATGGAAAAAAGGCAGAATTGCTCCCAGCACACGGAGAGCCAAATGTGTGTGCCCTGTGTGGGAGACTCCACATCACTGCTGCTTGCCTTTGCAGACGATGGACCCTGTAACTCCTCATTGATCAGATCAGTAGTGCAAAGGTGACCTTCTCCGGCTCCCATAGCCGATGCGGGAGAAGCATTTGAAACAGCTGAAGCCTGTGTGCCTGTCGTAGAACCTGTGTCCAACCCAACAGAGGAGCTGAAGCATCCTGTGGTCGCTCTAGGGATGCTGGCATCAACATGGGAATATGCTCCGGACACTGCAATACGTGGTCCAGCAGTACATCCACGTCCGGAGGTGCAACTGATAAAAGCGTTAAAGGTCAAACGTGCATTCTTGAGCGAATATTTGATAAGCCCCCGAAGCAGAGGTGTGCCCAGATGGAGTACCTTGCGTTCACTGCAACGTTTCTCCAAGAGCGCTTTTTCCATTAGGTAGCAGGAAAATTCGAATTAGCATACCCTCTATGACTAGCAGCATTAGTGGAAGCCCTTCAAAACCGCTTTCTAATATGGAGTGTATAAAAGCTGGAATCACACCAGACTGTCTGAAAGGTGCTAAAAAGTCCAGAGCCTATAGTCTTAAATAGGTCTCAATTTCCTTCATATCAGACATGTTAAAAATGCGAAGTACAACTTCTCCGAAATGGAGAGGGCAGTTAGTTTGTACTAGTGCCTGTATCTCTGCTGACCACCTTGCAACGTGAGGATCAAAAGTCTCTTGGGTTGAAGTTAAGGGCACATCCTTCTGTAAAAGCATGGCTTTGTCATCTCAGAGAATCAAACCGTAAAAAGGAAACAATCTGAAAGAAACACGTAGTGATAGATTCCTTACCTTGGAATTACCCCCAGGCGTCAGACTGGATCCGGAAAGTTTTTAGTCAACAGTACCCCTGCGTGTCGGTAGGCATCGTAGTGCAGGTCTGCGTGCGTCATTGGCGCCAGGATGACATCTCTGGAGCTACTTAGACACGCCCACAAGCGTTGACGTCCGTTCTTGTTTTTCCGCGCAGAGTGCAGATCCGGGAAGAGCAAGTACCCCCAGTCACTTTTTGACTGTTTTTTGAGGCCTTTTACCGAATTTCTTTGAGTCAATAGACTCCTGGTGTCGTAGGGATGACAGGCTTCAAGAACTGTGGGGACTGTCACTGCATGATGTTGGTGACGGACCCACACCACATGTGTCTCTACTGCCGGAGGGGGTGACCACGACTCCAAGTCGTGCACCGACTGCCGGGCCATGGTGCCAAAATCTTTGCGGGAGTGGTCCCGAAAGCTACTGGAAGTCTGGCAGTCGGCTCCGCGTTGCTCAAGGTCTCTGTCCCGCGGGAGTTTGAGAGACATGTCGCGGAGCCATCACCATGGATCTTCAGGATCTAAGTCTTCGCACTAGAGTCAGGTAAGTTGAAGCATTCAAAGAAGTCGTCGAAGAAGCGTAGTCGCTCTTGGGCTTCCCCTCGCCCGTCGCGGCTGTGGGTGCGGGTGGTGCCACCCCTGAGACTCCGGCGGAGCCTGCGACGTCGCCCCCGGCCTACCCGCCCTTTCCGGGTTCGTTGACAATACCTGCACAGGTGCAAGAATTTCTTGCTGCCATGGCACGACTCTTTGGGCCATCTGGCCCCGCCGGCGCGCCTTCGGGCCTTGACTGGGAGTCCTGCCCTTCTGACGCCGATGGTTCGTACCCTGGCACAGCGGGTGTTCCAGCCCCGGCGTTGCAGGACCTCCCTGGATCCGGGCTCTGATCCCCGGCACCACCTCCAACATCGTCTGGTACCACCAGCGACATCATCCCCAGTTTCAGCCCTGAACTGGGCGCGGCGCCAGAACGGCGTCGATCAACACCGATTCCGACGTCGATAGGGCCTTTTTACCCCTACGTTCGTCCTGCTTCTTTTTGAGCCTGTTTCACAGACTTCAGAGGAAGGAGAGGACTGGGAGTGGTCTGAGGACCCTCTTGCACAACAGTGCAGTGTGAACCTGGACTGGGCAGAGGATTTGGCGGATAAGAGTGTCTAGACACCTCACCTGACCTTGGCATGCTGTCTCCTCCTCCACAATAAATGCTTTACACTGTCCTCTGATACTGCCTTACTGCTCGACCAAGCTACCGCTTTAGAGTGTAAGGTTATATATAACTTTATTCAGAATCACCAAAGGAGGGAGTGGGAAGGTGAGGTCCATTCAGCTTCCTGGCTTAGTATTAATAATCAAGATTGGGGGAGAATGGACCACTTGTAACTACGTTTCCAGGGGGTTTATTCTATTAATAAAAAACCCTCATACACCCATGTAGTTTGTAGGCGGTATATCTGGGTTCTCTGCCAATTACGCTGCGTTGGTGCATCATCAGGTCTTTTTTTGTTTTATGCTCACCTCCATCCGGAGGTAACCACTGAATACGTAATAGTGTCCAGATCTAGTGTCTTTAAGTGCTCAAAAAAGGATGTGAAATAAAAATCTGTGGGTCAACTCAAGTCAATCGTTTTATTACAAAAAGGTAGATGATTTAGGATAAATAAAAATGTGGTGTGTAGATATGGATCAAGTTACTAGATCCTCTTCACTGTTGGTTAAAATCAGGCCGACATGTTTCTGATGGATACATCTGCCAGTGGATTCCTCACCTTGTGAATATCCTCTGCGTCGGCAACATTCGGAATTTTTTTTCGTAGCTCCTCATGCCGACGTGGACGTCACAGAAGCACGGCCTCGCGCGCGGCTCTGCTGACGTCACTAATTTCATAATAGGACCCCGTCGGCGTGATATCGGTTCCCCTTTTTCCATGTCGTCTACGCTAACGGTTTTTCTTGGGATCCTCAGTAGCTTGTTTGGTTAGTTTGTTACTGTAACTTGTTTCGTGTTAAATCTTGTTTCCAGTCGACTCCTTTGGATGCTCCCTCTGGTCCGGTTGGCCTGACTCCGATTGTACCTCAACAGGAGCAGTGTCTAGGGCCATACCCACACTTTCCAGACCCGGGTCAAGACCCAACGCATTATTTAAATGCGATGTATGGGGTCTTCATGAGCCATGTACCCCTCTGGAGCACCATCCGGTCCCATGGGTCCAATGGCTTACAATCTGGGTGTACCGCAGACTTATGCACAAGCACCTTTTATGGCGGCGGAGGCCTGGCATTTCCCGGCTCCGAGGTCATGGACACGATACCATTTTCAACGGATCCGATTCCGATTCTACCTCGTTCGTTCCAGACTGTATCTCCGGATCCGGCGCCTGCTCTGAGTCGGTTGTAGCTCCATCTACGCTGATCCCGAGGATGAGATCTAGGCGGGAGGCTCAAAGGCTTTTGGAGGAGCAAAGGTATCGAGCGGAGGTGGAAGAAGGAGAACTGCTGGAGTCTGAGGACTCTTTTGAAGAACTTAGAGGCAAGTGGCCTGGAGTTATCTCCGGAGTGGGAATTTTCTTCGGCTCCTGATGTTCCATTAAAGGATGTCACACCATATCACATGGTCATTAAGAAGGCAGCTGAGCTCATGGATTTGAGTTTGCCTTCTACAGAGTTTAAACCTAATTTATTAATGGAGGTACTTCATTCTCCTTCTTTGGTTGTGGAGCCAATGCTGCCATTTAATGAGGCTATTACTGAGCCGGTGTTTGAGGTGTGATGTAAGCCCTTATCGTCTCCTGCAGTTTCGAAGGCTGTAGCAAGAAGGTATAGGGTTGCTCCTGGAGATCCGGACTTTTTGTCATCACATCCGTCTCCGGAGAGTCTGGTAGTTCAGGCAGCCTGCTCAAGAAGTTCACCGGAGCCTTCCCTCAAGTGCCAAGTGATAGTCAAAGAAATTCGACCAATCGGCAAAAAAGGTTTTCTCATCGGCCAGCATGGCTTTAAAATCAACAAATGCGACATGCCTTTTGGGGCGTTCTATTCACGCACTCGTGGACTCCGGGAAGCAGTTGGTACCGAAGATACCTGAAGAGGACAGGCAGAACTTCGGTGAGGCTGCCGCTCGTCAGGTAATTCAGAGCAGTGCGGCTGACTCTGTGGCAAGGGTCATGGGATCTTCTGTTGCCACCAGGAGGGCGCTTGGCTGAAGACTTCTGAGTTTTTTCTCCTTATGTGCAGGCAACTTTGATATATCTTCCTTTCGATGGCTCGGGTCTGGTTAGTAAGAAGGCAGACGCGGGTTTGGAAAATTTCAAGGACAGTAAGGCGACGGCTAGGTCTTTGGGTCTGCAAACCAGAGGTTCTTTGAATAAGAGATTCAGAGGATTCGGAAGGACTTCCTTTTGCTCATACAAAGAGCCACAGCAGCAACAGCTGAATTCCCTGTACAAATCGTACAGAGGCAGAAACTGGGGCCGAGCTCGAGGTTGTCAAGTCTCCTCGTCCTCCTCTTCCTCTTCCCACGCCCCTCCTGCAACAGCACAGCAGCCCTTGATCCCCCATTCCGGATCATGTTGGTCCTGTAGGGGGTCTGATTACTCATTTTCTGCAAGATTGGTAATCTGTCTCATCAGACCTTTATGTTCTCAATCTTGTAGAAAATGGGCATGCTCTTCCCTTTTGGGAATTTCCCCCAAATTACCCTCCTTGTCAAGGATTTTGTATGAAGGACCACCTACTTATCCTGCAGGAGGAAGTCCTGGCGTTACTGAGAAAAGGTGCGATAGAGGTGGTTCCAGATCAGGAAAGGGGTCAGGGTTGCTACTCCCGGTATTTCTTGGTACTCTAGAAGGATGGCAGGCTTCGTCTGATCCTGGACCTCAGGATCTTGAACCTCTTTTCTAAGCAAGAGAAGTTCAAGATGCTCACCCTTGCACAGGTTCTTCAAGCGCTGCAGCAAGAGAACTGGATGGTGTCGATTGACTTGCAGGATGCGTATTTCCACATTCCAATCCTGAAGTCGCACAGGAAGTAGCTCTGTTTTAGGGTAGGATCACATTACCAGTTTGCTGTTCTTCCGTTTGGTCTTATTACTCCACCTCGAGTCTTCACCAAAGTGATGGCGGTGGTGGCAGGCCATCTCAGAAGGTCGGGGATACCAGTATTCCCTTATGTGGACGACTGGCTGATCAAAGCATAGTCTCCAGAGAAGGTGCTCCATCATCTGCAGATTACAACTCGGTTGTTGTACAGGTTGGGTTTTTCCAGTGTTATGGGTGTCTTTCATAGATTCACATGCCTGAATCATTCCCCGTCGTCGAGACGGGAGTCTCCGGTACATAGAAAAGTAATGTCCTATAGACATCCATAGAGAAAGGTAGGCCTAAGGGCCTTGCCTTAGTAGCCTATCAATGTCCTTTTGTAAAAAGGACCAAATTCCAGACAGTAGCCAATCAGCTGCCACCTCCCTCTAGAACCTTCCTGTCAGGAGCCTCAGTCTCTCAGATTTTCTACTGCACGTTGTGCTAGGGAGTCTCCACCTGAGTTCTCCTCAGGTTTCCTAGTTTAATCTCTTTTCTTCTCAGAAATTGAATAGTTCCTTCATAAATACACCATGGCTGATCAACAGAAGAAGGGTCTCTTCAGAGCTTGCTATTGTGGTAAGAAGAGGCTCCACGTCGATGATAAGCATGAAACCTGCTTATACTGTCTTTATCCAGACCATTCTCCTAAAGCATGTAGAATTTGTAGAACATTCTCTACAAAAACACTAAAAGACAGAGAAGGCCGGCTGCTCCTCTGGTTGAACAGGCTGAAAACCAGAGACGACCTGGAATCTTCAGAGGACGGTGAGATGGCTTCAGTTTCATCTAAATTATCCTTGAAGAGGCCAAGGGTTGCTTCCCCTAGCCCTACAGACGTTCCTCCTAAAAAGACTGTCAAAAAGTCTTCTGAGGCAAGATCTACAATGTCTGACAAGGAGCTACCTGCCTTCAGAAAGCCTGCGCCGTCGTCGACGACTATTTCGTCGACGTTTACCTCAGCGCTGAAGAAGACGGTGTCGACGACGATGGCATCGTCCGTATTCTCATCGACGACGACATCGTCGACGGCGGGTAAGCCTCTGTCGTCGATTATCCTCATTGAAAAGCCCTCGGCTAAGATCCAGTCTACGACGTTGACTACATCCGCGTCGACGACGAAGCCAAAACCTTCGACGTAGACACCCTCGTCGACCGGCGTACCGTCGTCGAAGACACCGACGGTGAAGACATCGTCGACGAGCGCACCATCAACGACTATGCCGTCGACGAAGGTACCGTCGACTAGGATACCGTCGGCGAAAAACCCATCGACTCCTAAGACCTCGTCGACAAGCGCACCATCAACGACGGAACCGTCGACGAAGGTACCGTCTATGAAAACATCGATGATTGAAACTCAGTCGACGACGACACCGTCGACGACGCCATCGTCGAGCTATGGAAACAATCTGACTTGATTTCTCCGTTGTCAGCTGCCAGTCAGCCTCCTACGAAAAAGAGCACGAAACAACCAATAACCCCTGACTTAACGTCTCCAAGTAGGGTGCAAACGTTACCCCCGTCACGTCTATTGCAGGATGAGGAATCAGACGAAGACAAGTACGGACAGGCCACCAGTCCTTCAGATCTCATAGTAAAGTGCCAAAGCACCGATGAAGAGGGCGATGAGTTTTTTTTTTACAGAAGACGGAACATTCGCATGTCCAGACGGAGGTGACACCTATGGTATGCCTTCCGGTGTCTATAGTTTCAGACTTAGGGTTCTTGATCCAAGACTACAAGCAGCACTTTCCTGAACCAACCACTGCCCAATCGGTGGAAGCAAATCCAGTTACATCTGGACCGACACAATCCTTACGACCTAGACCATCACCTTTGGTGATCCGTCAGGAAAGAGAACCAGTGCACAATGTCCCGTCTTCTGACGAAGTCGAAGAACCAGAAGAGGGAGAGGTTCGGGACGACCAGTCCGACCATAGGGACGATGAGGACTACATTGCTCCATCTCCGGCCACACCTGAACCCAATACCTCGGACTCACCGCCAGTGGACATTGGCGGATTTCACAATTTAGTGGAGAGAGCGGCCACGAGATTCCATAGGACTATGGAATCCCATGAAACAGACTGCTTCCTATATGATTTTAAAGACCCGGTTAGGAAAACAACCAGATCAATTCCTATCATTGAGCACATATGGGCACAGGGAAAACAGCTGATGCAGACACCAGCCTCTGTCTCCGCAGTGGTTCCACTCTTGGACAAGAAGTATTAGGCACCAACAACAGCACCAGCCTGCCTTACTGGACATCCCAAGCCAGATTCTGTGGTTACTCAGGCAGCACAAAAGAACTCTTGGAATCCGGCATCTCCATTGTCAGCTCCACCGGACAAAGAGGGAAGGAAGCTTGACAGTATTGGCAAACGCTTTTCCACCACGTCGGCCATGACTGTGAAAGTGGCTAATTCCATTGCGCTACTAGGCCGCTACAATAGGCAATTGTGGGAGGATATTGCCCCGTATCTGGCGGAACTACCAGATACTTTCAAAGAGGAAGTTCAATCCCTCCTTAAGGAGGGCCAAACATCGGCATCAGAACTGATCGATTGTGCTGTAAATGTTGCAATGACCGGCTTCAGACAACTAGCAGGGGCGCGGTCTTGCAAAGGCAGGGGTGGCTTAAAGCTACATCCTTTCGCCAAGAGGTCCAAACTAAGGTACTGGACATGCCCTACGATGGCCAGCACCTTTTTGGGGAGAAAATCGATGAGACCCTACAAACGATCAAAAAAGATACGGACACGGCACGTGCGCTCGGCACATTGCAGTTTAAGAACCTGTCCTTTTGAGGGAGCAGGGGCAGAGGTCAATCCTCTTAGAGGTTCTTATCAGAGCAAATCCTCATACTCCTACAACCATACTTCACCAACAGCGACAGCAGCAACAAGGTCGCCAGACCTTGTACGGAAGGTCCAACTACAGGGGAAAAAACCAAAGGAAAACCACTGGCGGACGCCAATGACCTTTTACAACAGCCAGTCCGTCCACAATCTAATTTTTTCAAACTGACACACTTCCTCAACAATTGGCGATCAATTACATCGGATCGGTGGGTGCTCCAATTGATCCAATTCGGGCATTCGTTGGAATTCAATTCAATTCCCCCGACAACTCCTCCTCGCAAGCTTTATCACAGGCGTTTACGATTACTCCTTCAAGAGGTCGCTTCAATGTTAAAGAAAGGAGCGATAGAGCGAGTACCAACAGCTCACAGAGGAAAGGGATTCTATTCCTGCTTCTTTCTAATACAAAAGAAAGGAAAGAAATGGAGGCCCATCCTAGACCTCGGGGCACTCAACACATTCTTGAAGAGTCAATCGTTCCGTATGGTGACTATCCAGGAGATCTTGGGATCACTAGAGGAAGGAGACTTTATGACGTCTTTAGACCTGCAAGACGCGTATTACCACATCCCAATTCACAAAGGCCACAGGAAATTCCTCAGATTCGCAGTGGCAGGTCAGCACTATCAATTCTGTGTCCTCCCATTCGGCCTCAAGTCGGCATTCCGGATTTTCACTAATTGCCTCTCCCCAGTGGCAGCCTTCCTACGACAGCAGGGACACCAAGTCTTCCCATACCTGGACGACTGGCTGGTAAAAGCACCATCTATAACAGGCGCAGTCAAGTCCTCCAGCGCCTGTCTCAATCTTTTCCAGCAACTGGGTCTGACGCTCAATCACGAGAAGTCACCCTTAAAGCCCTCCCGAGTTCTTACCTTTCTCGGGGCAAAATTGCATACGGAATGTTCAAAAGCATTCCCATCTCAGGAAAGGAAGCACAAGCTTATCACTCTGGCCACCGCAGTGGCCTAGAGAAAAACTTTGCTGGTCCGTACTTTCAAGTCCCTCCTGGGGATGATGTCCCCGTGTATCCTGCTTATTCCACACTGTAGGTTCAGAATGCGCCCTCTGCAGGAGGCCTTGACCAGGCAATGGACTCAAAGCACAGGCTCTTTCGAGGATCGCATTGTGATAACTCAGCAAATGACCATGGCCATGCTCTGGTGGAGGTCGCCCAAAAACCTCTCGCAAGGGCTACCATTCCTGCTGCCTGCAGCTCCACACGTGATAACTACGGATGCCTCCCTAGAAGGTTGGGGGAGCGGTCCTTCAAGAGTTGCAGATCAGCAGCAAGCGGACGGACCTGGAAAAGCAGCTCCATTTCAACCTCCTAGAGCTGAGGGCAGTTTTTCTATCTTTGCAGGCTTTCCTAACGCGCATTAAGAACTCCCCAGTGCTAGTCAGGACAGACAACACTACGACAATGCACTATTTGAACAAACCGGGAGGAACGCGTTCGCTCACACTATCTCGCGAATCGCAGAAAATCTGGAACTGGCTTGTGCTCCACAGTATCACGCTGTCAGCGGAGTATGTCCCAGGCAAGGACAACGTCATAGCAGATGCTCCAAGCAGACAGAGATCGCTGTCCCACGAATGGGAGCTAGTACAAAAAGTGCTGAATCACATCTTTTCGGAATGGGGAAGACCGCAGATCGACCTTTTTGCCACCTGGGAGAACGCCAAATGCCGCAACTTCGCAAGCTGGCATCCCCAATTGCGGTCCCTCAAATGCATTTTCCATCGCATGGCGCAACGTGTTTGCGTACGCATTTCCGCCATTTCCCCTGATACCAAGAGTCCTCCGAAAAATGAACAGAGCACTGAGCCCTGATTCTGATTGCTCCATTCTGGCTGAGGCAGCATTGGTTCACGGACCTCCATCGCCTCTGTCCACCCACCAATCCATCTGGGCCAACATCCGCTCCTGCTCACGATGTCCAACGGCCAAGTACAGCACCCAAATCTGAAATCTCTCAGATTATCGGCTTGGCTCCTGAGTACCGAGAGTTCTGCCAAGTAGACATTCCGCAGGAGTGCAAAGATGTCTTCGCGAAAGCAAGAGCAGAGAGCACAAACAAGACCTATCGTTAAAATGGAAACACTTTTGCATTTGGTGTAAGGACAAAGATCTACATCCCTTTCAGGCTTCTCCGGAGCAGTTACTACCATATCTGCTACACCTGGCACAGGCGGGACTTGCGCATGCCTCTATCAGAGTACATTTGGCAGCAATTTCTCGCTTTACACGAACTTCAAAAGGACCCTCTCTCTGGTCACACAGGTTAAAAAAACAATTCCTGAAGGGGCTTTACAGATCCTTTCCTCGCCCACGGAGAGCTCAACCAACATGGCATCTCAATGTGGTCCTCAACCAATTGATGAAACACCCTTTCGAGCCCATTCATAGGGCAGATGTCAAATACATCTCCTGGAAAACGGCCCTTCTATTGGCCCTGACCTCAGCAAGAAGGGTCAGCGAACTACAGGCTCTTTCCATACAAAATCCTTTCATGCAGTTCAAGGAAGACAGAGTGGTTTTAAGAACGAATCCTCGATTTATTACTAAGGGCCCGTCGGACTTCCATTTAAATGAACCTCTAGTCCTCTGACCATTCTTCCCAAATCCCAGCACTGTAGCTGAAAATCCCTGCACTCTTTGGACCTGAAGAGGTGTCTTAAATTTTACCTCAAAGACAAAACATTTTAGGAAAACGAACCAGCTTTTCATTGCTTTTAGTAGACCAAGAAAACGCATGCCGCTTTCCAATCAAAGTATATCACAATGGATATCGTCAGCAATTGCCTTTTGCCACGACAAAGCCGGACGTCCGTTGCACTCCAAAGTAAGAGCTCATTCTACAAGAGCTGTGTCCACATCGGCAGCGCTCTTTGCTGGGGTGCCAATATTGGACATTTGCAGGGCAGCGACCTGGAAGTCACCGCATACCTTCACCAGGCACTACTGCCTGGATACGGAACTGATGCAGGATGCAGCAGTGGGCCAGGCTGTGCTTCGCCATCTATTCCAGTGAGGTGAGCCTTCCTCCTTCGCTGGTATGCACATTTATTTACTTATTCCTTGTTACTTGTTGATTGCTCTTATTTGCATATGTATTATCTCAGAATGCTGTATGATGTTCCATCAGAAATGTGCATAATGTATTGCTTGCTACTCTGATTCAGGCTTGTGAATCTATGAAAGACACCCATAATACTGGATAAGAAATGCATTACTTACCTGTGACTGCAGTTATCCAGTATTGGTGTCTTTCATAGATTCACATGCAACCCTCCTGCCTCCCCTGGAAGGACTCACTTCTTTCTCTAACAAGTATTACGCCTACCTAGTTTGGTGTGTACGAAAATCTGAGGGACTGAAGCTCCTGACAGGAAGGTTCTAAAGGGAGGTGGTAGCTGATTGGCTACTTTCTGGAGTTTGGTCCTTTTTACAAAATGACATAGGCTACTAAGGCGAGGCCCTTGGGCCTACTTTTCTCTATGTATGTCTATAGGACATTACTTGTCTATGTACCGGAGACTCCCGTCTCGACGACGGGGAATGATTCAGGCATGTGAATCTATGAAAGACACCAATACTGGATAACTGCAGTTACAGGTAAGTAACACATTTCTTCTCGATAAACTTGCCCAAGTCTCACCTGGTGCCCTCTCATCGCAACCTGTTCATAGCTGCGGTACTGGATACCACTGTGTGTCGGGCATTCCCTCCTCCACAAAGGATTCTCCACATACAGGAAATTATTCCTTTGTTTTACAATGTGGCGGTCGTTCCAGTCCTGAAGGTCCTTCGCCTGCTCGGTCTATTTGCTTCCTGCATTCTGTTGCTCAACCATGCACGCTGGCATATGAGGGCACTCCAGTGGTGTCTCCGCAGGCAGTGGTATCCGCACAATGGAGATCTCAGGGAGTCTGTGAGGATCTCCAGAGAAGCTGCAGCAGATCTATGTTTGTGGAGTGTGGAAGGCAATCTGTCTCAAGGAAAGCCCTTTCATCTGCCTCAATCGGTGGCCACAGTGATAACGGTGTATCCACCCTAGGGTGAGGTGCTCATCTGGGGGATCTGGAGATCAAGGGTATTTGGTCTCCAGAGTAAAGGTTGCTTCACATCAACCTGTTGCAGGCTTTACGTTTAGCGGGCAGTCGGTTCAAGTCCTAACGGACAACACTACCGCGATGTGGTATATCAACAAACCAGGAGGAGTGGGATCGCATTGCCTTTGCAGAGAGGCTCTGCGTCTCTGGTCCTGGGTTCAGTACCGTCAGATTTGTCTGATGGCAAATCATCTGGCCGGAGTTCTGAACGTACATGCAGACAGTCTCAGTCAGCAGTTCTCAGCCGACCACGAGTGGAGGCTTCATCCAGTGCCCACACCTCTGGCTTAGGGCACCCAGCTAGAGGGGTGACTGAATTATGCCAGGGCAGTGGGTTCTGTGGGCATGGCACACTAGGTTGTGTGCCTTGTCCACTCTTGGTTTAGCTCTGTACCTAGACACTCAGCCTGCAAAGGCGGTGTGTGGGTATCAGGGTACCGGGCCGCTGAGGGTGGCACAATAAGTGCTGCAGTCCTCAGGGGTCTTTTCTGGTCACCATGCCCTGGGTACATAGGGTAACATTTACTAGGGGCTGACAGGTGGCCAGAGATGCCAATTGGGTTTTTGTTTCAACACCGCTTTTAGGGAAGGAACACAGGTCCTGGGTACCTGGTTGGCTGGGACCCAGGGCACACTCAGTCAAAGCACATCAGCAGTTAAGAAAAAAGTGGGGGCATACCAGTGCAAGCAAGATGGTACTTTCTCACACACGAGACATTGGTTGTTTTTTAATTCTTTAATTGTGATATTGCGGTAAGGGTTACATATTCACTTTCCAGTGGTTATGACTTGTTTAGCATTTCGGAAAGCAAATGGCGGTCTCTTAAAAAGCTATGACGAAAGCTGTTAAGATATTAATGGTTAGTACGGTCTCGCTTTTACCTCTCATTCATATCTTTCTCAGTTTCCTCGGGCAGCTTGAGACAATTTCTCTGTATATGGGAAGCGAAAAAACGTTTAACATTCACGCTTACTTCATTCTCGTAAACATTCATGTCTTTGCGATCTCCTTACCGGCTTAAAGGGATTTCCTTTCTTGTGCTGACTCTGCCCTCGGAAGTCAAGGGCAGAGAGTTCCCTCATTCTTTTTCGATCGCCCATAACAATGCAGGTAGAGACGCAGCGCAGAGTGTTTTGGGCGGGTGGGGGCCAGAGGCAAAGACTACAAGCCCCAGGAGCCATTGGGGGCAGCCAGCGACCAGCACAACCCTCCCTTTCCGCCTGTAGTACTACATAAGCAACACGTCATTTCCGTCGCGCACGCCGGGCTAAGCCCGGGCAAAGGGCGGGCTGTCTGTGGCCGTCGGGGGCCAGAAGAGGCCGGGCTGGGCCACCCCTCTTCAAGCTGAATCTTCAGAATGGGTAAGCGGAAACTCCACTCATCACAAGATCAGGGGGGTGTAAACGCTAAAGTCCTGAGAAAATCTGCATCTATAATTTCCTATCTAACATCAGCAGTGGGCGTTTTGACAACAAATTGCCATGGCAGAAAGGGAACTTGGGCTGGACGCTACTGACGCACAATTAGTTGGTTCCTCGCCCTAGGCTATGAAAAATCCAGTCAACCTGGAGCCCATTTTACACGTTAACAAACCACGCCGAGCCCTGGAATTGCCCTGTGTCGCTCCTGAGTAGAGGGCTACGGTGTCCCCAAGTAAAACTCTCAATAAACTGCCCAGCCAGGACCCAGTTAATAATGGGCAACCGAATAAATAGAGCAATGTGTCAGAGAGCTATAAAGAGACTGAATAAGCGGGACAAAGCAAATAAATGTGCTTCTTTGGAACATGGTCCTGTTACCACTAATATTATAGAGTGTACGGTACGGGACATGGTGGATGATATCTTCACTAGTCTGTTGGAGAAGGCCCTAACCAGCGTCGCAAAGGACATTATTGATACGCTGAATGTGTGTTGCCAGTCTGCTTGAGAAATGTGACCGTATTAAATCTATTTTATCTATGCCCAACTGCGTACCCAGCTCTGCCCGAATATCTGCATCCCCCAGGCATAATCTGCAAACAGGCACTGGGACAATTAGGGGCGAAGGAGAAGTGTCTAGGATTTTTTTTTTCTTATTTTATTTTTTTGTCCTCATAACCACCATGTGGACAAAGTACCAAAAGGAATTTACGTAGAGCAGCTGTCTCAGTTTATCTAGAAAACTGGAAGGGACACAAATCTTATGGGGGCCATTTATCCCTCAGCTGTCAACTGCATTCCAGGAAGGCACAGAGTCCGTGATTTACCAATCTGCGGCAAACCTTGGGGTAGTTTAGCAGCCAAGTGGGGCCGGGCATGAACCGTCTAACTGCTGTTCCACCGGTACCAGATATAGAAGCACCGTAGGAGATCAATCATTGGACCCGGGGAAAAAAAATAACCTGGATAAATCAATGAGGCCAAGAAAGTAGATACCAAAACGCCCTTTTACTGTGATTACCAGATCTAGCCAGATCCGTACATGAGGTCTGCAAGACTGAAGATTGCCAATCCCTAAATGTAGGAGGTGAAGTCTTTCCACTTTCTGCAGATCTCCCTTCTTGCAAGCAGGATAGCATAAAAGACTAGACACCTGGCTGGATTTTGTACGCCTTCTAAAACCCCAAATACTACTAGGGGCAGATCTTTGATGACCAGTCTTCCCAGTGATTCTGTGAGGGAATTACTAATATCCTCCCAAAACGTGGTTAACAGTGGGCATTCGAAAAACATATGTGTATCTGATGCAGAGATCAACCCGCATTTAGCACAAGACACTGACTCTCCTGCAAATTTAGATAACCGAAGAGGGGAATAGTATGCCCTATGTATGGGTAAAGATGATTTCTGCAAAGCTAGGACGGCTGAACAATGTTCCAGAAAAGTTCAAAAGAATTCATCCAAAGATCTTGTAAATTCTGGTCCATCAAAACAGAACCCCATAATGACTCCGGCAGAACAAAGTCTCCATCCGACTCCTCCAGAATGAAGTTGTACCATTTAGATATTTATTTTTTAACTGGACCACAGGTTACTAAATCAGAGACAAATTGGCTATGCCCTCCAAGTTTGAATTTATTCCTGTTAGCGGGAGAGGTTTTATAGGCTACAGTCCAACTGTGAATCTGTAAGTATTTAAATCGTGAAAGATTGGGGCCAACTTTAACTTGCAGATGTTCCCACGAGAGTAGATCCCTCTCGTAAAAGAGGTCACCCCAAACTTCCAGGCCTGCCTCTCTCAAAGGGATAGCTAGTGTGTCTTCGAGCCAGGCAGGATTTTCAGGCAACCCCCACAGCGGAGTTTTTTCGCAAAAGTAATTTAATTTTATGGATTTCATGACTTGAGCCCAAGTTCTGGCAAGACGTTGTAGAGTCTTCTATTTAAATTTTTTTTTTAACTTAGGATTATCAAACTTAAAAAGAAAACCTGAACGATTAATTCTTTCCCCATCCAACATAGCTGCATACATAGGACCCACCCCTGAAACTAAGGGACCCTTCAACAACATTCGTGAATGGGATAATTGAAAGGCCCAAGCATAGAGAAGTGTCTAGGATTGCGAGTCCGCCTAAGGTTGAGATCCCTGTGCTTGGTTCTATTATAACAACCAATGGTGATAGGGAACCTGAGAGGACCTCAATTAGGAAGCCCAAGCCACCTAGTATCCCAGCTCCACCTAGGCCCACTGGTAAAATTGTGGCTCCGCAGCCCAGGAGTAATACAGTCACCCAACCCTACATTATTCTCCCTCCTGAAGCAGGGTGGCGGTTCTCGTTAGTCCCACCACTGGTGTTGGCAGAAGCTCTGACAGTAACTAGAAATTGGTGTGATCTTAACTGTTCTGGTGACTCTGAAATTTCTCCTAATATTATAATGGCCAGGCGGGTTGGCTGGATAGGAGGTACTCAGAAGGGAGTAAAAGGGGATTGGGTGGTCGTCAACTTTAATAAACCCCACGTAGCTGCCCGTTTGTTTTGGGATGCTTCAGATTTAAAGGGGGAGGAAGGTAACATCAGGGCTTTATCATCTGTTTTTTTGTACCCCCCCACCCCCAAGAAGCTTAAAATTAGCAAGGAGTTGCCGCCCAGAACAGTTACATGGGACCCCAGACTGGACCCCACACATTGCCCCTAGTAGGGAGGATTTGACTAGCTGGAGCACCCTATAGTCACATCTCAGTCCAATTTAAAAGGTAGTCAGGCAAATAAGAAGATAATAGCTTTATCAAATAGGTTTTTTCCTCTGTCCTGGTTAGTTGAAAATAACTGATTAGATCCAACAGTTACCCCAGTATTGGAACTTTCATAGATTCCCATGCTTTGTATCATTCCCCGTCGTCGGAATGGGAGTCTCGGTAACAAAAATACCATAGCTGTAGGTACAAAAGACAATGGAAAAAGGCCTAGGCCTCATTACCTTTTGTAGCATATCACTCTCTTTGTGTAAAAGAGACCAAACTTTTGGCCTTAGCCAATCAGAAGTGCCTCACCACTTAGAACCTTCCTGAAGGAACCTCAGAGCCTCAGATTTTCTACCGCACGTTGTGCTAGGGAGTCTCCATTGAGCTCTGCTCAACTTCTACAACTTCTACAGGATTTCATCAGGTTTTTTCTCAGTTTTTTCTTCAGGATCTTTTGGATTCTTCTCAGGATTGTTGCTGTTTGCCAGTATGTCGGAGATTGTGAAGAAAAAAGCGCTTTTCAAGCCTTGTTCCTCCTGTGGCAAGAAAAGGCTGTTTGTGGAGGACAAGCATGAGGACTGCATCTATTGCCTCTATCCTGACCATCTAGTGGATAAATGTGCAATCTGTCGCTCTTTTTCTGCCAAAACCCTCCGGGACCGTGAGGGTAGGCTCCTGACATGGCTGCAAAAGCTTAAATCAAGGAAGGATTCTGTCTCCAGCGACAGTGAAGATGCTGGATCGATGACATCTACTAGAAGGTCAGTGAAAAGGGGTAGGGGTTCCCCTTCTTCTTCTGTCAGTCGATCTTCTAAGGCCTCAAAAAAGACCCCTAGTGAGTCTGAGAGCCAAGGTCCCAGCAAATCTCCTCACGGAAGTGTAAAGGAGAGGGATGGACCTTCTACGCAGTCTGCTGGCGCGAAGACTTCCACAGCCTTCAAAACGCCTCAAAGCCAGTCTTCTGAGAGGACTTCTAGGTCCTCGACGACGAAGACGTCGACAGCGGGAGACCCGTCGACTAAGTCATCTAAGGCGCCATCGACTGGAGGCCCGTCGGCGACGAGACCGTCGTCGGCGGAGAAGGCGCCGTCGACGAAGGCACCGGCTACACAAGTGTCGACGAAGGAGCCGTCGACGAAGGAGCCGTCGACGAAGGAGCCGTCGACGAGAGGCCCGTCGACGCCCAAGATCCAGTCGACGCCCAAGATCCAGTCGACGACGAAGGCCCCGTCGACGAAGGCCCCGTCGACGAAGGCCCCGTCGACGAAGGCCCCGTCGACGAAGGCCCCGTCGACGAAGGCCCCGTCGACGAAGAACCCGTCGACGAAGAACCCGTCGACGATGGTACCAACGAAGGCGACGACGACAGTGTCGACGACGAGAGTCCCGTCGACGACAATGACGACGATGTCGTCGACGATGGTCTCGTCGACGAGAGCGTCGACGACCACTACGATGACCATGACGACGGCTGGTGTGTCCACAGTCTCGTCGACGACAACGTCCACGACGCCTATCTCGACGGCGTATGTACAACCGTCGACGACGGAACCCACGATCTTGGCCACGGAAAAGCGTATCACCATTTCTGTGACGCGGATTACACCGGAGATGACTTCTCCAAGGGCAGTGTCCCCTCTGCTTCCAACAATGCTCTTGCAAGAGGGTCAGTCAGAGGAAGATGACCAAGATGCATACAGTTATGCCAATAGTCCTTCGCAACTATTTGTCAAATGTCAGGACACCGACTCAGAGGGCGAATACACCCACGAGGAGCATGATCATAGTCATGGTCACTATCAACAACGGCACTCGGACCAGGGAATGGTTTCAGTGCCAACATCTTTCCTACAGGATCTTCATAGAATGCTACAGGACTATAAGTCTAAGGCCAGTAGGCCTTTGCCAGCTACGTCAACACCTGCTACGCCTTCCACGACTCAGGCGTCAGTGGTGCCACCTACGCTCTCGGCTCCAGCCTCTCCGCAGCCTCAAACAACCGTCCCTCAGGATTCCTTTGGGGTACCAAGATCGCATGATGTTGATGACTCTTCGGATGAGGATCAACATTCGGATCACGTCTCTATTCCTGACACGGAATATGATGAGTACATTATTGACAATCCCGCATCGCCAAATCCAGAGCCAGCGGACTCCCCGCCGGCGGATATTGGAGGTTTCCATCAGCTAATGGAGAGGGCGGCGGCAAGATTTAAGTTGGCAATGCCTAAAGTCACCACGGATTGCTTCTTATATGACTTTAAGGAACCTTTCCAGAAAAATGCCAGATCTATTCCGATTGTGGATCATGTATGGAAAGAGGGCCTAAAGACCATGACACACCCGGCGACGGTGATGCCGGTACTACCGCGTCTGGAAAAGAAATATAGAGCAACCGATGATGCCCCAGCGGCCTTGAAAGGTCATCCAAAACCGGACTCTGTAATCTCGCAGGCAGCGCAGAGGAAATCGCGCAACCCTTCGGCACCGCTGACAACTCCTCCGGACAAGGAAGGACGGAGGCTAGATAATGTTGGGAAAAGATTCTCAGCGATGGCGAGTTCGCTGGTGAGAGCGGCTAATGCCTTAGCCATCCTGGGAAGGTACGACCGTCAACTTTGGTGCGATGTCTCCCCGTACCTTGACCAGTTACCTCCTGAATCAATGTCGGAGGCAAAGAAAGTTCTGAAAGAGGGGGAAGCGACATCGATGGAAATAATCGATTGTGCAATGGATATTGCTACTACGGCATTTCGTTCACTAGCTGGAGCGGCAGTGCTCCGTCGCCAAGGGTGGCTTAAAGCTACTTGGTTCCGACCAGAGGTCCAGAACAAAGTGTTGGATCTTCCCTTTGATGGTGAGGCTCTATTCGGCAAGCTTATTGACGACACCCTTCAAGATATTAAAAAAGACACAGAGACCGCTAGGTCTTTAGGAACACTTCAGTACAGGAAGTCCCCCTTCAAGGGAGCCAGAGGCAGGGGTGGTACGTATAGAGGATCCTTCCAACACCAACGGTATTCCAACACAGGATCCGGTTCCCAACAGCACCGCCAATCTTACCAACAGCGGCAAGGCCAGTCTACCAACTACTCCAGGCCTTACAGTAAAGGAAAGCAAGGTGCGCGAGGACGGGACTCGTCCAAGCGCCAATAGCGGCCTCCTGGCTCTTCCTACTGGACCCTCCTCCAGGAAATCAGCAGTTGGAGGCAGGGTCAACAAATTCCTTCACAACTGGTCCCTCATAACATCGGACCGTTGGGTGCTCAACATCATTCGGAAAGGGCATACCTTAGAGTTCACTCAAGTTCCGCCACCCAAGCCCCCGACAGCCACTCCTTCAAAACACCAGCGTCTCCTTCGGCTCGAGGTTCAACAAATGCTCCGAAAAGGGGCGATAGAGCCAGTTCCATCGAATCAGAGAAACCAGGGATTTTATTCCAGGTTCTTCCTGGTGAGGAAAACGCTCGACAAGTGGCGTCCCATTTTAGACCTCAGGGGGCTAAACACCTATCTCATCTCTCTATCCTTCAGGATGGTGTCCCTCCAGGACATCTTGAAACTAATCAACCCAGGAGATTACATGGCCACACTCGATCTCGAAGATGCCTATTTTCATGTTCCGATTCACCCAGCACACAGAAGGTTTCTGCGATTCACAGTAGCCAAGAGCCATTACCAATTCAGGGTTTTACCCTTTGGACTCCGTTCAGCCCCGAGGATATTCACGAAAGTGCTGGCTCCAGTAGCGGCTTTCCTACGGAGGCACAAGTTTCAAGTCTTCCCCTATCTGGACGACTGGCTGCTGAAGGCTCCGTCCAGAGAGGCAGCGCTACAGGCGGTTCAAGCGTGTACCAATTTATTCCGAAACCTGGGTCTCACTCTAAACGACGAGAAATCTTGCCAGATCCCGTCCAGAAGAGCCCGGTTTCTGGGAGCCATCTTGGACTCAAAGCTTTCACGAGCTTTTCCCACTCTGGAAAGGAGGCACAAGTTACAAACGATGGCCCAAGACTTGCAATCAAAAAAGTCTCTTTCAGTTCGCCGCTACAAGTCTCTGCTGGGAATAATATCGTCGTGCATTCCACTGGTTCCCCATTGCAGACTAAGGATGCGTCCCTTGCAGGAACAACTGGACAATCAATGGCGGCAAGTCCACGGTTCCTTCGACGACACAGTGGCGATCACTCCGGAAATGAAGAATGCGGCCCTATGGTGGACAGACCTAGACAACTTGTCCCAAGGCCTATCCTTCGCAAGCGACCCGTCTCCACAAGTGATAACGACGGATGCGTCGTTGGAAGGCTGGGGAGCAGTGCTGCAGGCACTTCATGTCAGTGGGCATTGGTCGCCCCAGGAGAAAGGCCTTCACATCAACCTGTTAGAACTCAGGGCGATACGTCTGGCTCTGCAATCGTTTCTTCCTCTCCTGGAGGGTTCACAAGTGCTTATCAGGACGGACAACACCACGGCCATGCACTATGTGAACAAGGAAGGAGGGACCAGATCACACCCATTGTCACAAGAAGCCCAGCAGATTTGGGATTGGGCTATTCAACACAACATGTCTCTGATGGCGGAACACTTGCCGGGCGTCCTCAACGAAAACGCCGACAAACTGAGCAGGTCATCCTCGGTCACCCACGAATGGGAGTTGAATCAAGACATTTTGGAACAAATCTTCAGCCGGTGGGGAAAACCGGACATCGACCTGTTTGCCACCCCGACCAACAGCAAATGCCGGTCTTACGCAAGCAGGCTTCCCCATCCAAATTCTCTGGGAAATGCCCTTTTGATACCCTGGTCGAAGACATTTGTCTACGCTTTTCCTCCCATTCCTCTAATACCACGACTAATCAAGAAATTCAAGATGGAACCGTGCAGGATGATCCTGGTAGCCCCGGCTTGGCCGAGGCAGTTCTGGTTCACGGAGCACCATCTGCTGTCGATCGCTCCTCCTGTACCTCTCCAAATTCTGCCGGATCTTCTCACGATGTCCGAAGGACAGATTCTACATCCAGACCCTCAGTCGTTACACCTGACTGCATGGCTCCTGAGCAGCGAGAATTTATGAACCTGCCATTGTCTAAGGAAGTTAGGGAGGTTTTGTCCCAAGCAAGGGCCCCTTCCACTAACAAAACTTACCGCCTTAAGTGGAAAAGATTCTGTTGTTGGTGTCGACAGCAACACATTGATCCATTCAATTCCAAACCTCATCAGGTCCTCCCATACCTACTGTCCTTGGCCAAGTCTGGTCTGGCCCACTCATCGATTAAAGTTCATTTGGCTGCTTTGTCACGATTCAGGAGGACGGAATCTGGACCTTCATTATGGTCTTCAAGGATAATCAAACAGTTTCTTAAGGGTCTGTTCAGGGTCTATCCACCGGTGAGACCACCTCCACCAACGTGGCATTTAAATCTGGTCCTTTCTCAACTCATGAAGGGCCCATTTGAACCAGTCCATCGTTCTGACATCAAATACCTTTCGTGGAAATTGGCTCTTCTCCTCGCTCTCACGTCGGCTCGGCGTGTAGGGGAATTACAGGCCTTGACCATTCAGGAACCTTTCCTTCAATTCAAAAGGAACACTGTCATCATGAGGACTAACCCTAGGTTCATGCCAAAGGTCCCCTCGGACTTCCATTTGAATGAACCGGTCATTCTGAAGACGTTTTTTCCTCAGCCTTCCACACCGGCGGAAAAAGCCTTGCATTCACTGGATGTACAGCGATGCTTGAAGTTTTACTTACAGCGTACTAAGGATTTTCGGAAATCTACCCAACTGTTTGTGGCCTTCGGGGGACCAAGTAAAGGCCTTCCACTCTCCAAACAGGGTGTTTCAAGGTGGATCACAAGTGCTATATTACATTGTCACAGGGCTGCTGGTAAGCCTCTGACTGGAAAGATACGAGCGCATTCCACAAGATCTGTGGCTTCCTCCACAGCACTCTTCGCAGGGGTGCAAATTAAGGACATCTGCAGAGCTGCGACCTGGAGCAGCGTTCACACTTTTACCAAGCACTACTGCTTGGAATCTCTGCAGCAGGAGGATGCAGCAGTTGGAAAGGCTGTCCTGAGGAACCTCTTCCACTAATGGTGAGCTTTCCTGTCTTCCCACCTTCCATTTTTTCACATTTTGTATCTAATGTTATGTTGTCTACTGCTATTATTTATGATGCAAAATGTGATTATCTTGCTACTGCTTGCTACTCTGATACAAAGCATGGGAATCTATGAAAGTTCCAATACTGGGGTAAGAAAACAAGTTACTTACCTGTAACTTTAGTTCCCCAGTATTGGTAACTTTCATAGATTCCCATGCGCCCACCCGCCTCCCCGGGGAAAGCTCAGCCTACAGCACAGATGGTGTCTCAGTACACAACGGCTACGAAAATCTGAGGCTCTGAGGTTCCTTCAGGAAGGTTCTAAGTGGTGAGGCACTTCTGATTGGCTGAGGCCAAAAGTTTGGTCTCTTTTACACAAAGAGAGTGATATGCTACAAAAGGTAATGAGGCCTAGGCCTTTTTCCATTGTCTTTTGTACCTACAGCTATGGTATTTTTGTTACCGAGACTCCCATTCCGACGACGGGGAATGATACAAAGCATGGGAATCTATGAAAGTTACCAATACTGGGGAACTAAAGTTACAGGTAAGTAACTTGTTTTCTTAGCATCCCTCGAATCCCTGCAAATGAGCCCGGCATTCCTGCAGAGGTGGGGGTTACAGTCGGGATAATGAGTTGGAATATAGCAGGGTTACGCTCTAAAAGGTATGATCAAAACTGGCTAAAGTTTGTTTGTGAGTATGATATTATAGCTCTAGAAGAGACTTGGGACAAGGACAATAATCTGTGGGTTGATGGTTTTAATCTTATTTTCAGCCAGCACGACCAACAGTAGCGGGTAGATGTTCCTTTTTTCTGTAAACCTTAAGGCCTCTGTTACAATGTTCGATTCAGCTTCTCCCAATTGCCTAATAGCTGAGCTCACTACCATGAATTACCCGAAAACGTTGATAATACATTTTTATAATTCTGGGGAAAGTGAGTTTTTGAATGAGCGCCTTTGCTATTTGACACGGTTGTTAGAATTATATAAAGCGCAGCAAACCACTTTTGTTTACATTATTCTTATGGGTGACTTTAATTTTCATTTGTGTAATTTTAACTGTCGAATTGATGAATTCCATGGTCCCCCCCCATTCTGACCCACCCCATTTTGAACATACTCCGAAAGGTGGAGGCCCTTAAACTCCTTTCACATGCCGACCTTTATGAGCCAGATTTTTTTGATAAGAGCGAGAGGTTGTAACATTTGAAGCCAGTGATAGTGAAACAATTATCGATTATATATTTATATCCCCCGCACTCCTAGGGAACGTACGTAAGTATAATGCTATATGTTCCCCTTTTAGTGATCACAACCCAGTGATTCTAGAGCTGGACAAGGGCTTTTGTTCTAAGGATACTACGCTTACTTTGAATGGGCCTATTACTATGGCTCCTAAAGACCAAGGGAGGAGATTAAAATGGGCTAAAGTAGTACGTGCTGATTTTCATGATAGTTTAAGTTTTAAAGTTAACGATGAGATTGGGAAATGTGCAGGTCGCTCTACCCCAGAAGGGGCAATTATTTTAGCCTTTGAAGCCATCTGTAGACAGGTCGCCACAGACCTAACCATTACCTCAAGGCCTAAAGTAATACAGGTAAAAAGATGGTTCGATTCCAAATGTTCCAGGGCCCATCAAAATTGATTATTATTAAAGTCCCTGAAAACTGTCCCTCAGGACAAGGCCCTTATAGCTAGCCTTAGAAAAGAATATAAACTAACTATTCAGACCCGAAAAAATGAAATTAAAACTGAGGCATGGGAAGCTTTAATGTCTGAAGAGGTCCTTAAGGATAGTTTAAAGTTTTGGGCTATTGTTAATAGCCCATTGCTCTTGGGGGAGGAGAATGGCCTACTTGATATTAATATCCCAGAGGATGAGTGGTTAACTCACTTCGAAGGTATTTATGTAAGTAATGAGGTGTTCGAACACTTTAGGGCCCCTGCCAGTAACCCTCCCCTACCTGTACTAGTGTTTAATGAAAAGGATGTTGAGAGGGCAATAAAAGAATCTGCTAGTAATAAGGCTCCCGGACCAGATGGTGTCCCTGCAGATTTTTATAAGGGTAACATTAAACTCTGGACCAATATTTTAACTAACGTTTTGAATGCTAGTGCGGTTCAGGAGTTCCCGGTCTCATGGTCCCAATCGATCATTATTCCTGTTTTTAATCAGGGGCAGATTGGTGACCCGAGGTGTTACAGGCCTATTTCTCTAATAGATTCTTCCGTTAAAATTCTAGACAAAGTAATCCTGAATAAGGTCTCAGACTGGGTGACAGAAAAAGGGATCCTGTCGGACCTTCAATATGGATTCAGATCAGGCTGAAGCACAATGGATCAGTGCCTAAATCTGTATCTACTAATAAATAAGTATACCATAGTTTCCAAGGGATCCATGTATTTGGGCTTTATGGATTTATCCACGGCTTTCGATCTGGTGAACAGATCGAGGCTGTCGACAATTTTGCTTGACCTGGGGTTTGACCCCGGCTTGGTATATTTTTTAGCGTATCTGCATCGGGATTTGTTTGTGGCAGTGAGGGTGACCCATGAGGGCAAATGCACATGACACTTTAAATCGGGCAGAGGGGTACGACAAGGGTGTATCTTGGCCCCTATACTTTTTACACTTTATATTAATAGTATAGATAAAACCCTAGGCAAAGCTAGTTTGGACGTTCCGCGTGTAGGGAACAGTTCCATCCCGGTTCTCCTATACGCGGACGATGCCGTCCTACTAGCCCGTACCCCACTAGGCCTACAGAGACTATTAAACTCTTTTGGGTAGTTCATGAGTTCCCTGGAAGTAAACATTACTAAATCGCATGTCCGGACTATGGGACCTCGTAAAAATAAGGTTAGAACCTTTTATTGCAAAGGGGCGGAGGTCACGAGTTAAGAATTTTACTTACCTTGGGGTCCTGTTCGATGACAGATGCTCGTGGGTTCCCCAGTTTTTAGCAAAAAGAAATAGTGTAAGAAGATCCTCATCTGCCTTATTAAGTTTTGCCAGTCGATTGGGAAGTAAGCCATGTGAGGCTGTTCTCGCTATCTATAAGGCGAAATGCTTAGCAATAGCGACATGGTGCTGCAATATGGGGTACAAGCAAGTGGAGGGGGTACAGAAGGTTGAAAATACATTTTTTCGTTCACTTCTCTCTCCCCCAATCTACTCCAACATTCGCAATACATCAGGAGCTGGGGATTGGGTATGTATCCGACCTGATGAGCATGGCTCCCCTAATCTATTGGATAAAAACATGGCTGAACCCCGAACTTACTCTGAATCGTCAGATTTTAAAAGATAGTGTTAGTTTAGATAGAGCGACGGATATACCTTGGCTCTCCTATATTAAGGCCATGTTCTCAAAACTCGGGCGCCCAGAAATTTATGATACAACGGAAGGAGGCACCAAAGGTGATAGTAGTTGGGTCAAAGCACATTTCCAGAGTTTAAGGGCACAGGAACG
The DNA here is from genome assembly GCF_964263255.1 of Lissotriton vulgaris. Classification (NCBI taxonomy): domain Eukaryota; kingdom Metazoa; phylum Chordata; class Amphibia; order Caudata; family Salamandridae; genus Lissotriton; species Lissotriton vulgaris. Next base: position 772,209,417 of record NC_141700.1, on the reverse strand, counting down.
TGAGAGCGAGGAACTAAAAAAATCTTTGGTAAGGGTTCATTTTTTACTAATTAAATCTCCATCTATTGAGCCTTACCTAAAGTTAGTAACTAAGCCTTTCCATCGCTGGCTATTGACAAGATTTTGTTAACGTAATCCATTTTATATTGGGGAATTTTCATGGCTGGAGCAAGCCAGAGGATACTGCACTCTGTGACTGTGACCACAGATCAATTCAAGACACTGTGCACTTTATATTATTTTATGATTTGTACTCTGATATTAGAAACACGTTTATTTTTCCACTCTTACGAGGGAAGGGGGTTCTACAGGTCAAACCTGCTCTAATGTACCTGCAATTATTAGATAACCCATGGAATATTTTTAATATTGCAAATTTTTTGGTAGCTTCTGCCCGGTTGAGAAAAATAAGAAGTCCAGCAATGATTGTAATATGAATCTTATTGTATTAGGGTATAACAAAACAAAATATGGAATTGTTTTATATGAGATTGTTTTTAAATTGTTGTCACCCACTTGTATTTTAATAAAATGTGAATTTTTCTCTTGTGAACTTTTATGATTTTAACTAATCGAATAAAGTGTTTTTTGACTTTGAACAATTCAGGTAGAAAAAAGACTATTGTGCCTCGTGTGTAATGGTGTTCTTTATCTCCATTAAATCTATACCTATGTCACAAAGGGCTAAAATATCAAAAATAAAAAAATTGGCGACATATATTCATTCCAAACTCAGAATTATTTGTGAATATATATGAGATGTTAAAGTGCATAATTCAGTTTATAATGGGCTAGGTATCCCATTTATGTATCATGTCAGGATTTTTCATATCAATTCACATTTTTTTCTGTGGTCGCTTATTTTTGAGGGGTCAATGGCCCTAAAGGTAGCTGTATGATTTCTTCAATACAGTTGGTGCCATGGTACATCATCATTAAGTCCTTGGACATTTGTTTGTAGACGGTCCACCCATCTCTGTTTCTTAGATAAAATCCGCTCTGCATTGTTTTAAATCTGTAGCATTTCTAGGACTGTCCACTTATTTTCTTCAGCTGTATGTTTTTGCTCAATGAAGTGTCTGCTCATCTTGGTGGTCTTTTTCTTAGTCTTAATATTGCTCTTGTGTTCACCAATCCTCACTTTTACTTTCCGGCATGTCATGCTGATGTATTTCTTGTCACATGGACACTGGATCATGTATATTAAGTGAGTTGAGTTGCAATTGGTGTGTTGTCGTTGGGTCTAGATTAAGCTTGCAAACAGGTGGAGTCTTTGTTGCTGATGTCTATTTACATACCGTGCACGATCCACAGGGAAAATGTCCTGTGACTGGGTACATATTCCAATTCATTGTGTTTTCTGTCCTTGATTTTAGCTGTGGTCGAGTGTGGACCAACATGTCTTTTAAGTTTCTTGTTCTACTATTCGCGAATCTGGGCTTTGGCCAGTTTAATCTCCCTGATGTGATAATTCTCCAATTTTTTAAATCTTTTTTATTGCGTTTGTTGCTGTATTATAAGTGGTCACGCATGTCATCAGGCCCTCAGTTGGTTCTTTTAGGTTTGTTTCAAGGAGACACTCTTGCGGTTGATGTCTAGCTCTCTTCTGACATTTCCGTATTGTCTTCATTGGATAATCTATTTTCTTCAGTTTTTAGGTAGAGCCTAATCCATCCTGTAGGGGTGGTGGGCGAGCTTATAGTAAGGCTTTCGAAAAGTCTCCACAAACTGCGGATCGCGTACATTTCATGTGACCACAACCATGCGCTCTGCCGCCACTTTAGCTCACCAGGCTGCACACCCACCTCACTCTCCATATGCTCGCTCTCGCATCTTTCCTTTCATCTCCCCCGCACCGCATCAGAATTACAAGGAAGGCGCTCCCCCGCCACAGCAATGCCGAGAGCTTGTTTTAACTTTGAGGCAAGCTTGTTTCAGTTTCGCATGAGGTAATTCTTCCTGTCACTCCCCCCTCCCGCAGTCCGATACCTTCTAATTCGCCCTCCCTCCCCGTTTGTGCCTTCAAATGTTTGTTTTCTTCAGAGCCATGACGTCGCGGCTCGCCCCCCCACCCCCACAGAGGCCATTTACAAACTTCTCCTCGTTGTTCAACCCCTTTGTGCGCCTAACTCCATCCTACCGCTTCAGAGCAGAGACATGCCTGACATGGCCTTTGGAAACAATTACCAGAGAGAGAGTAATCATGCAACTCTTAACTACATCGTCGTCATTCTGATAGATTCATCTGCCAGTGCATTCTCACCTTTTGAATATCTCCCTTGCATCAGCTACATTCGGAAATTCTTTCGTAGCTTTGCGCCGACGTGGTCGACGTCGTAGAGGCACGGCATTGCGCGTGACTCCGCTGACGTCACCGACACCATATTAGGCCCACGTCGGCGTGATGACATCAGTTCCCTTTTTTCCGCGTTGTCGACGCTAACGGTTTTCTAGGAAACGTCCGTAGCAATTGCTGTAACTTTGTTACATTGTGATAATTGTGCTTCTTGTCTAGTCACTCGACATGTCTTCGAAGAAGACAGAGTTTAAGGCTTGTGGCGAGTGTGGGTAGACTATGTCTATTACGGATCCACACGAATGCTGTATATGGTGTTTAAGCTCCGACCACGATGTCGAGGACTGCCAGTCTTGTAGGAAAATGACTTCCAAGGCCCCCCGAGAGAGAGAAACCTAACTTCTCGTGGCGAAACTTAAAGGCAGAAAAGAGAAGAAAAGTTCGAGGTCGCGAACTCGGCGGTCGAGGTCTCGATCGAGGTTGCGCTCGGACTAGACTTAGGCCCATGCATCACATTCTTCAAAGAAGAAACACAAGAAGAGAACCCATGAGTCCAGGCATCATTTGAGGAAGGACTCTGGTTAAAAGCTAAAGTCGCTGGTGAAGCTGGTTGAAAAGGTCGTGGTGTCTTCGGCTTCGGAAGAGCAGGACGCCGAGGGTGAAGTGTCGCCTGCGAATTCGCCAGGTTCACCTGGGCAGGTAGCGAATCCATCTCCGGCACCATCCCATCCTTCAGGTCGGGAGGATGAAGGTGAGGAGGTGGTTGGTGAGGGAGAGACTCTGTTGCCAGCGGGTCCGTCGACTCCGGTGCACGAGCCCGAAGAGGTCGACGTCGAATCGACTCCACGCCCTCATGAGCAGCCCGGGGGTATGTACCCTGCCTTCCCGGCTCCAGGTCAGGATCCGTCGCAGTTGGTGAACGCGATGTTTGGGATATATAACAGGGCTATGTATCCTACTGGGGCTCCTGCTGGTCCCACGGGTCTGTTGGCGTATGGTTTTGGTGTTCCCCAGACCTATGCTCCTGCGCCCTTTATGCCCTTCATGCCGGCTCCACCGCCGCATTGGCCTTTTCCGATGCCGGTGAGGCCTTCGACTCCCGAAGCCATTGGCGCCGAAGCCGTCGACTCCTATTCCATCAACGCCGAATCCATCAACTCCAATGCCGAACCCTGATCGACCTCGTAGGAAAATCGCTCGTCCGACGTCTATGCCTTTGCCGTCGGAGTTGACAGTTGATCAGTCGGCCTCGTATTTGAAGCACAGGTCGAGGCCTGAAGCCCAGAGGTTTTTGGAGGATGAAAGGTTTCGAGAAGGTAATTTGGAGGAGGGTGAGCTACAGGAGTCTGAGGACCTATTTGATGATCTATCAGTGGCTTGACGCCTTGAACTGTCTCCTGAGTGGGATTTAGTTTCAGTGCCCGATGTGGCTCTTTACCATATGGTGATAAGGAAGGCGGCAAGTTTGTTGAACATTACTCTACCAACTGCTGAGTTTAAATCGAACCTTCTTACGGAGGTCCTTCACTCTCCATCCTCAGTGGTTGAACCAATTCTGCCGTTTAATGATGCACTGGCAGAGCCAATTTTGGATGTTTGGAAGAAACCTTTGTCGGCTCCTGCAGTATCTAGGGCTGTTGCCAGGGATAGAGTTGCTCCAGATGAACCTGAATTTTTTTTCACTCACCCTCTGCCTGAGTTTACTGGTGCAGGCTGCCTGTTCCAGGAAGTCAACTGGAGCATTCCCACAGGTACCTGCAGAAAAGGAGTCGAGAAAACAGGATCAGGCTGCTAAAAAGATTTTCTCCTCTGCCAGCATGGCGTTAAAGTCCACAAATGCGACCTGTCTGATGGGACGTTCTATCCACGCCCTTATGGACACTGTGAAACAACTGGTGCCAAAGTTACTGGAAGATGATAGAAAGGACTTCCAGGAGGTAATTTCGGACACTCAGGCTGCAGCAAGGCAGGTAATCCAGAGTGGCTTAGACACAGCGGATTCTGTGGCTAGGGTCATGGGCTCTTCGGTGGCTACGAGGAGAGCTGCATGGCTAAAGTCTTCTGAATTTTCCACGGATGTCCAGTCTGCGTTATTGGATCTGCCATTTGACGGATCTGGTCTGTTTTGCAAAAAGGCAGATGCTGCCTTAGAACGTTTTAAAGACAGCAGGGTAACAGCTAAGTCGTTGGGCCTTCAGACCAGGAGATCCTTTGGAAAACGCTTTAGAGGTTTTGGCGGAACTTCTTTTCGTTCCTTCAAGTCCAGTCAGCAGAAGCCTCAGCAGCAGCAAAACACTCTGTATAAGGCGTACAGAGGCAGACAGAGAGCAAGCCCCAGAGGTTGTCAAGTCGCCTCCTCCACTTCTTCCTCTTCTCCTTCCCAGCCCCCTGCCAACGGAGCAAAGCAGCCCTAGATCTGCCATTCAGGATCATGCGGGCCCAGTGGGGGGCCGGCTTACCTATTTCCTACGAGATTGGGAATTGATTACATCGGATCTTTGGGTTCTCAATCTCGTGGGGAATGGGTATGCTCTTCCTTTTCGGGAGTTTCCCTCAAATTACCCTCCTTGGCAGGGTTATTGTACGGAGGACCACCTGCTTCGCTTGCAGGAAGAAGTCCTGGCGCTGTTCCGAAAGGGTGCGATAGAGGTGGTTCCAGAGCAGGAAAGGGGTCAGGGGTGCTACTCCCGCTATTTTCTGATCCCCAAGAAGGATGGCAGGCTTCGGCCAATCCTGGATCTCCGGATCTGAACTTGTTTCTGAAGCAGGAGAAGTTCAAGATGCTCACCCTTGCTCGGGTTCTTCAGGCGCTGATGGAAGAAGACTGGATGGTGTCAATCGACTTACAAGATGCGTATTTTCATATTCCCATCTTGAAGTCGCACAGAAAGTATCTCCGTTTTACGGATGGGTCGCAACACTACCAGTTTGCCGTCCTTCCGTTTGGCCTTACTACTGCGCCACGAGTCTTCACCAAGGTGGTGGTGGCACATCTCAGGAGGTCGGGGATTCCTGTATTCCTGTATCTGGACGACTGGATGATCAAGGCAGAGTCGCCGAGAAGGTGTTCCATCACCTGCAGGAGACAACTCAGTTGTTGCAAAGGTTGGGTATTTCGATAAATGTACCCAAATCTCACCTGGTGCCCTCCCAGCGCAACCTGTTCATAGGTGCGGTACTGGACACTACTGTATGTCGTGCATTCCCTCCTCCTCAAAGGATTCGCGACATTCAGGAAATGATTCCTTTGTTTCACAATGGAGCGATCGTTCAGGTCCTTCGCTTGCTCTGTCTGATGGCTTCTTGCATTCTGCTGGTCAACCATGCACGCTGGCACATGAGGGCACTCCAGTGGTGCCTCCGCAGGCAGTAGTATCAACACAACTGAGATCTTAGGGAGTCAGTGAGGATCTCCAGAGAAACTGCAGCGGATCTGACTTGGTGGAGTGTGGAAGGCAATCTGTCACAAGGAAAGCCTTTTCATCTAGCTCCATCGGTGGCCACGGTGATAACTGATTCATCCACTCTAGGGTGGGGTGCTCATCTGGGGGATCTGGAGGTCAAGGGTCTTTGGTCTCCAGAGGAAAGGTTGCTTCACATCAACCTTCTAGAGTTGCGGGCAATACGTTTGGCACTCAAGACCTTCCTCCCTTCCCTTCGCGGTCCGTCTGTTCAAGTTCTGACGGACAACACGACCGCGATGTGGTATGTCAACAAGCAGGGAGGAGTGGGGTCGCAGTGTCTCTGCAGAGAGGCTCTGCGTCTCTGGTCCTGGGTTCAGGACCATCAGATTTGTCTTATGGCAAGTCATCTGGCCGGAGAACTGAACGTACGTACAGACACTCTGTCGGCAGTTCTCGGCCGACCACGAGTGGAGGCTCCATCCAGAGGTAGTTCGTTGGGTCTTTCGGACTTGGGGAACTCCTCTGGTGGATCTATTTGTCACTCATGAGAATGCTCACTGCCAGTCATTCTGCAGCCTCCAGTTTCCGATGCAGGGAGCCTTGAGGGACGCGTTTCAGTTGAGTTGGGACTCACTGCTCCTTTATGAGTTTCCCCCCCATACCCTTGATCCCTCGGGTTCTGAGGAAAGTTCGCCAAGACCGGGCCCAAGTTTTATTTATTATTTATTTATGTAGTTTATAGAGCGCGCAGCTACCCCCAAGGGGGTGTCCCGGCGCTAGAACCTGAGCCTCAGAGGGAGAAGAAGGGGAGGAAATCAGCAATGTGAGTATTACAGTCCAGAAAATAGCCAGGTTTTGAGTCTCGCCCGAAAGATGGATTCAGATGGGCAGAATCTAAGATCGATTGGCAGAGTGTTCCACAATTTGGCAACGATAACACTGAACCCTCTACCGCCCATTCTAGTGAGTCTGAAACGGGGAGAAATTAGAAGGCGGAGGTCGTTGGATCTCAAGGATCTAATAGAGTGGGATATTGATACTCGTTTTTTCAGGTAGTTGGGTCCCAGGTCATTGACCGCTCGGTAAGCGAAGGTGAGGATCTTAAACTGGATGCGGCTGGCAACAGGAAGCCAGTGAAGCTCTTTACGGTAGGCGGTGACTGACTGGCGGTAGGGAATGTTTCCAGTCTGGCAGCCGCGTTCTGGACAATCTGAAGCCGATCTATCGGGTATTGAGGGGCACCAGCATAGAGGCTGTTAGCATAGTCCAGGTGGGACGTAGTAAGAGCATGGGTAACTGTTCGGCGGGAGTCCAAGGGGAGATAGGGGAGTATCTTTTTGATCATGCGCAACTTCAGGAAGCAGGCAGAGGTAACTTTATTGACCTGAGTTTTGCATGAGAGAGAGTCGTCGAACTGAAAACCCAGGTTACGAGTAGAGTGAACGGGAGAGGGAGCGGGATCAAGTGCCGTGGGCCACCACCGTGAGGAGGGGATGGGATTTTTCTGATTAAAAAAACAGCACCTCTGTCTTATCTGCTTATATTATATTGATCGCCCCGGATTGGCCAAGAAGGGTGTGGTACACAGATCTTCTCCACCTCTCCTCGTGCTCGCTGCTCCGTCTCCCTCACAGGGCAGATCTTCTCTCCCAGATGGAGGGTCAGGTTCTACACCCCCACCTCCAGACCTTACACCTTCATGCCTGGAGATTGAACGGGGCAACATGAGTTCCTTTTCTCTCCCACACGATGTGGTGGATGTCATTTTGTCAGCCAGGCGTGACTCCACTAAGTCCATTTATTCCTATAGATGGGGTAAGTTCGTCGTTTGGTGTGGGGAGAACTCCATTGACCCTTTAAGGGCTCGTTTGTCCAATATTCTTCAATTTGCTCTCCTTGGCCCAGCAGTGTTTTGCGGTGGCAACTATTAAGGGTTATTTGTCGGCCTTATCGGCATTCCTTTGTTTGCCAAACCAGCCTTCTTTGTTTAAGTCACCTATTGTTTTACGGTTCATCAAGGGCCTAGCCAATAAATTTCCTTCAAATCCTTTTATTGTACCTCAGTGGGACTTAAACCTTGTACTAACTTTTCTAATGGGTTCGCTTTTCGAACCATTACACAAGTGTCCCTTGAGGCTTTTGTCCTTTAAAACTGTTTTTCTGATAGCAATTACCTCGGCAAGGAGGGTAAGTGAGCTTCATGCTCTAAGTTCAAAGCCCCCGTTTTTATCCATTCATGCTGATCGGATGGTTCTCAGGACCAGGGCTGCTTGTCTGCCAAAGGTGGTAACTCCTTTCCACCTTGGGCAGTCCATTACCCTTCCTACCTTTTATCCTCACCCCTCTAAGGAGGAGGAGAGACTTCACTGTCTGGACCCTAAAAGGGCGGTGAGCTTTTACCTGGATAGAACGAGTGAGTTCAGGTCAGATGACCAGCTGTTTGTCGGATTTGCTGGCTGCAGGAAGGGGAAGGCAGTGTACAAGTGCACGCTATCAAAATGGATAATTTTATGCATCAAGATCTGCTACTCCCTGGTGGGTAAGGAACCTCCAGCTAGTATAAGGGGTCATTCCACTAGAGCAAAGTATGCAACATCTGCTTTGACTAGAGGTGTGCCTGTAGAGGACATTTGCAGAGCTGCGACTTGGGCCTCCCTCCACACTTTCACAAAGCATTACTGCTTAGATTCCGAAGTGAGGGGGGACGGCCGCTTCGCACGCTCTGTCCCCCAGGATTTCTTTGTGTAGAAGAGTGGACACCCTCCTCCGGTAGTGGGGACTGCTGTGGGAATCTATTCACAAGGTGAGGAATCCACTGGCAGATGTATCTATCAGAAGAACAAGTTACTTACCTATGGTAACGCTTTTTTCTGGTAGATAAAATATCTGCCTGTGGATTCCTCACTGACCCACCCGCCTCTCCGTTGTCCACTCTTCTATACCAGAGTTACTGTAATATATTTAGTTTATTGTCAAGGAATTGATTATTTAAAATGTTTTATTGCATTTGTTTCACACTGCGTGTTACCTTGATGTTTGTGTACTGTGTATACTATGTATATTTCTACTGTCATTGGTCCGTCCGTGTGCCTCGAAGGCAATGATAAAAGGGTGGAACTGATGTCATCACGCCGGCGTGGGCCTAATATGGTGTCTGTGACGTCAGCGGATTCGCGCGCGATGCCGTGCCTCTATGACGTCGACCACGTCGGCGCAAAGCTACGAAAGCATTTCCGAATGTTGCTGACACAAGGGGGATATTCACAAGGTGAGGAGTCCACAGGCAGATATTGTATCTACCAGAAAAAGCGTTACCGAAGGTAAGTAACTTGTTCTTCAGTTCCTCTCTTTCCTCTTCTGGAAATGCAGCCTTCAGAAATACAATCTGAACAGTATAATCAAACCTCAAACTAAAGTTAATCTATCATCCGGCTAAAAGGAGATAAATCATTCAATGTTTAAAACAAAACAATTTGAAACACACAAACGCAATATCGCCTTTTAAAAAGCAAATGCTTTCTTTGGAAATAAAAGGAGTTTTTAAAACCTTTATTATGTAAAGCGCCGTAATAGTTTTTTTTATCAAGCGCAACTTGTTTTTTGATTCACCCTTGCCTGTCTCATTAAACTTGTGCTTCAACCCACAAACCTCAATTCAGTGACAAGTACACCGAGGGCTTTAGTAATATAAATCAGATACTTAAGCGGTTGTCTTTCAGGCCCTGTATTCATGTCCTTAACTTTTCATTCAAAAACACTCTAATTGTGAACGATGGGTGTAAAAACGTTAAGGTGATCTATGTTGTTGCTGCTTATATTTCACCATCTTTGCTAAACCTTGCATTCCCTACGAGTGTTTGTTTTTCCCGGCTGTTGTATTACTTTTTTATTTCAGGCAGCACATTACTCTTGCCTAGTGCATAATTTGAACTCCGTCACAGCCAGGTGATCATAACTGGCACACATGAGCTGTGGAAGTCAGTGCCTTTCGGTCAAAAAAGTGTTCAGAATACGTAGCCTTTTAATCCTTGGGGACTCCGCAAATAGCAGTGATCATTTGTGCTAGATGCAGTTGGGATTCTGTGCAAATACGTGTGCAGCGTAGTGTTCTATTTTAGTGTATATGTTTAAGCCATGCTCCATTCAGGGACTCTCTACGTTTCAGCCCACTTAAAGCCTTGTGTACACCATATTACACAACCTGAGATGCGCGTAAAGTGCATGTCAATCTCGCAGGTACCGTAACAATCGTTAATGAGCCTATCACAACAGGGTGAAAAAAAAACATCCACCCATCTATTAACCTGTTCAGCCACCAGTCCACCCACCCACCCATTCAACAGTCAATTCAGCCATCTATTATGTGTCTGCTTATCCATCCATTCATTATTTCATCCATCCTTACATCTATAGGTTTATTTATGTAGCCACCATTTACTATTGTCCTCACTTTTTCCAGCCAGCCTACTACTCTGCAGTGCAATCCTACAAAGCGTAATATTTGTTTATGGTAATGTCGCGCTTAGGAGTTTCAATAATATATAGTTTTTTGTCCGCTACACTAGCTATTTAAAGAATGCAAATATTTGCATACGTTTTCTCCTGTTTTAAACCTATCATTATAAAACGTGCAAAAAGCCCTGCAAATATGACGTAATACAAGCAAACATAACGTGAATGCTTGAGAAGTATCGTCTGTGTGAAGCTTAGCATCCCTACATTTTGACCACTTCACTCACTCGCTGACAAAAGAACATTCACAGATACTGGTCACAACAAAGATACCATTCTGTAGGCCTATATAAATTATCTTTTTGTTCGAAAATAGCAAGATCCTAGATTAACACATTTACAGACTAAATCTATCAATATTTAAAAAAATATTCAGAAACATAAACGCAACGTTGCCGTTTACCAAGCAAATACTTTATTTGGAAATGAAAGAAATTTAAATCGCTTCATTATGTTGTACGTCGGAATACTGTTTTCTCACCTTCAACTTGTTTTTAGTCACTCTTGCTTGTTTTTAGCCAAAAATATGACTTTTTTGGCTTATTTGTCTTGAAGTTTTGTTACCTCCTTCACTAGGCTTTGAAGTCAGCAAGTGAAGTAAACCCACTTCCCTCAGTGCAACACGTAGTTTTAACACATAGTTCAGTGAAGTCCATGTAAAAAAAAAAGAGGCGCTCTTAAAATGAAATGAAAGTGTCTGTATTCCCCCCAAAAAGTACCTCCAAACAGGTAATCCCCTTTACACAGGAGGGAACATAGTGATACTTGTTCTATTTTGGTTTTACTCTATTTACTTCGTCCATCTTTTATCGCTTTGTTTCCTTTCTTCTTTCTCTGTAATCGTTAATTTCCATCACCTCCTTCCCCTACAGCGTCCTCATGCTCCCCTTTTCTGCCTCCCCCTTTCTCCATGTTTGGATAAATACATGTTTGTATAAAACCTCCGGTTTCATTGCCGGGCCGCTCTATTTGAAACTAAAGCTGTCGGCTAGTTCGAGAAGAAATACACTGTTTGCCAACTGCTGAGAGCATCCACCCCTATCCCTTGCAAACTCAGCATGGTGAACCCGAAAGAGCTTTCCTATTGTCACATCAGAAGAATACTTTACTAGAATCTTTTGCACCGTTTCTAAACTTGTGTTCAGTCATTGAAAAATGTAGTTGAAAGAAATTTTTTTTGTTACACAGGCTTTTTTTAAGGAATATTTGTAAGTTTTGAAAATCGACACTTAAAAGAAATTCTGGCAAAAACCAGGCAATGTGTTCCTATGAAGGAAAATTGAGTTAACAGTAAATCATGGTGTGTTTGGGGTGGTGGCAGCTCTCTATTACCTCCGCTTAGCTTGTGGCCATAAACATAAGAGCAGTGGTGATTTTAATACTGATGGTTCGATTTTTAATTACGGAAAGATCGCATTTTTATTTTATGTGCACTTTCTTTGCCTTACCCTTTTGTTGTCCAGGAACATCGCGGGGGTGCTCTGACTCACCCGATATCCTTTACAAGCCTCTTCTGGCTCCTTTCACTGCGGCTGGTGCTCCGGTCGTGGCGAGGGTGGGATGCCATCTTGTGAGTAGTCCTTCTCCCCAGCAGAACTGATGGCAGCGTTCTAGCTGGGGGAGAGAGGACACAGCATAAATTCAGCTGAGGCTGTTAGTCTTTGCGGTGTGTTTGGGGTGGTGGCAGCTCCCTATTACCTCAGCTTAGCTTGTGGCCATAAAAATAAGAGCAGTGGTGATTTTAACACTGATTGTTCGATTTTTAATTACGGAAAGATCACATTTTTATTTTACGTGCACTTTACTTTGCCTAACCCTTTTGTTGTCCAGGAACATCGCGGGGGTGCTCTGGCTCACCCGATATCCTTTACAAGCCTCTTCTGGCCCCTTTCACTGCGGCTGGTGCTCCGGTCGTGGCGAGGGTGGGATGCCATCTTGTGAGTAGTCCTTCTCCCCAGCAGAACTGATGGCAGCGTTCTAGCTGGGGGAGAGAGGACACGGCATAAAATTAGCATGCCTTCATCAGTGCGCAGCGGTCGTGCCTTAGGCGCGCCGAAGGTCAGCCTGTCTGCGCCCGTCCGCACCTCAGACGTGGAGGACACAGGACAGGCAACCTTACAGATATGGAGCCCGATTAATACTGCGATTAGGTACTCTCGAACGAGTTTGATGGCACTCCGCCCGTCGCTTGAGACAGGATCAACCTGTGTAAAGATAGATCCAGTTAGTCTTAACTCCTGCTCTGCTTGCGGTTTTTCATGCTGTACTAATGAGACTATTCCATCAGATTCCACCTTAGGTTTAGCCTCTATTTCTGCGGCTTTAATCAATGCGCGCTCAATGTGTAAACATACAGCAGAAATGTTTTATTTATTAGAAGATGGTACATTGGACCTGTTGTTTATTACCGAAACATGGTTGAATAGCTCATGTGCTCCCAACATTGATCTGGCCATTCCCAGAGGGTTTAAGATACGGAGGAAAGACAGAGCCAGCGGTAGGGGTGGCGGTTTCGCCATTATTTTTAGCGATTCTTGGGCCCTCAATATTGAAAGTACTGATGATATAGCGGAGGGTGAGATTGTGAATTTCTCTTTGATTTTGTCCCCTCATTTTACACTGGGCGGCTCCCTTATTTATCGACCTCCAGGCCCTCTTCTTAAAGCTCTTCTAGAGACTCTGGTTCCCCGAGCAGTGAGGTTTTCGCGTTTTTTACTGCTTGGTGACCTGAATATCCATGTTGATCGTCTTGAACTTCAGGAAAGTAAGCTTCTACATGATTCTTTTGACCTGGCTTCTCTAACCCAATGGGTTTCCTCCCCTACACATATAGGTGGGCACACTCTAGATGTCATATGTTCAAACTTTCCTGTGAAAGTTGATGCCCCTCAAATTCTAACTTGGACTGATCATCGGCTGATTAGATTTACTTGGTCGGCCATGAAGGATACACCCAAGGCTTGCAGGAATACGTCCCCCCCGAAGATTAATTAGGTAACTTTATTGCCTGGCTCGATCAAAACAGACCGATCTTGGGAGGGGAATTGGATCCTGTACTCCAAGTTTTTGATGGTTGGCTGAGAGCAGGGATCTCTGCCTCATCGAAAGGGTTGAAATCAGGTAGAGATAGGACGACCTCCTCGCAACCCTGGTCTTCGCCCCAATTACGCATTCTTAAGATTGCTTGTAAGAAATTGGAGCGAGTGTGGCGGGCGGCCTATTGCCTACAAGCCAAGGTAGCTTACCGTTCGGCACAGCGGGAGTACTATGCCAGTATTAAACTGGCCAAATCTGAATACTTTGCCAGAAGAATTGAGAAAGCTAATAAGTCGTGAAATTTTTTCCATTGTCAAGAGCTTTCTCTCCCCCTGTGCTGAACAAATATCGGTGAAACCCTCTACTGAATGGTGTGAGAACCTTTCTTCTTTCTTTCTAACAAAAATTGCTACAATACAGCAGAGTCTTAGAGCGGTCAGTGGTGGGAGCAGGACTGCTGATAATTTTAGATCTATAGTACCGCCTACCTACACTATGGAGAGATTTACCCCCCTTTCAGTGGAAGACACCTTATTTGCAATTAAGTTTTCTGAGATCCGGTGCCCCAGGTGATACATGCCTGGCCCGGGTGTTGGCTGAAGTGGCAGAATCAGTGGCATTAGAGGTTTCACAAATAATGGGTCTATCCTTTAAAACATCTAAGGTTCCCGAGGAATGGAAACAGGCAAAGCTTCTTCCCTTGTTGAAGAAAACTGGTGCTGATCCTGCTGTGCCGGGCAACTATAGACCCATTTCCCTGCTTCCAGCCATGGCGAAAATTGGAGAGAAACTTGCCTTTTGTCAGCTGAATGCCTTTGTGGAATCATCTGAGGCTCTCCACCCTGCCCAGTCTGGCTTTCGTGCAGCACACAGCACGGAGTCCGCCTTGGTGGAGATCACAGAGGCGATTAGGGAGTGTTTGGACAGTGGCGGCAGAGCGGCTCTAATTTTATTGGACCTCTCTGCCGCGCTCGACACTGTACCGCACTCTCTCCTCCTGACTCGTTTGGCTGAGATCGGTGTGCTGGGCTCAGCACTAGAATGGGTGAAATCTTTTTTGTCCGATAGGTCCCAGCACGTTTGGATCCCACCTTTTTCTTCCTCGGCTAAGGCTCTTACTACAGGGGTACCCCAGGGGTCTACATTAAGCACCTTGCTTTTTAATGTGTACCTTACCCCACTCATAGTGCTGTCCGAACAAATGGGGGCTAAAATTATAGCGTATGCAGATGATAAGCAACTTTTATTTACATGGCCTGGTGCTGCACTCAACACTGAGGTCATTTGTTCTTGTCTTTCTGCAGTTTTTAATTGGTTAGCAATGGCTCAGCTAAAATGCAACTAAGACAAAACAGAAATTTTGCTGTATGGCCAATTTCCGCCCAATTTTAGAGAACTCTTGTGGCCTTCTGATTTTCCCCAGCCAAGTTCAGTTACCATCCCTGCAAAGAACTTGGGGAGTATGGTTTGGGGAGGATCTGAGATTTGAGGCACACATAAAAAAACTTACAGGGGTGTGCTTCGGATCTCTCAAGGCTATGAGAAAGTTCTTTCCATATCTTCCATCTTCAGCAAGAGAGTCGGTTGCGAGGGCTTTAATATTAGCACGGCTCGATTATGCCAACTCTTCTTAGCGGAACTCCAGCCTTCCTAGTCGCCAGACTACAGATCATCCAAAATGCGACGGCAAGACTTCTGTGCAATGTGCCCAGTAGAGAGAGCGTGCGTATCCATTTGAAGGAACTACATTGGCTGCCGGTGGCTCAAAGGATTACTTTTAAAATCCTAACACTAGCATTTAAAGCAGTCAATGATCTTGGGCCTTCCTATCTGAGGAAAAGATTCAGCCGCTACACCCCCACTCGTTCTTTACGCTCGGCTGATTGCAATTTTCTGAGGGTACCCCGCTTTCGGCGAGTGCGCCTTGGAAGCCAGTCAATTGCCGTTCTTGCGGCTTCGACCTGGAACACTCTGCCTTTATCCTTGAGATTGATCCAGAATTTTGTTCCTTTTAAGAAGGCACTGAAGACGCATCTTTTCAGAATTGCTTATTAGACTTTTTAAATTTTTCTTCTGTTTCCTTTTGGCCACCTGCTTGTTTTTCCTTTTCGCGCCAGGATACTCTGGTAGTAACAGAGCGCGTTATAAAACAGCTAAAATAAA
Organism: Lissotriton vulgaris; assembly: GCF_964263255.1. Taxonomy (NCBI): domain Eukaryota; kingdom Metazoa; phylum Chordata; class Amphibia; order Caudata; family Salamandridae; genus Lissotriton; species Lissotriton vulgaris. The sequence continues at coordinate 772,194,006 of NC_141700.1, read as the reverse complement.
TAAATAAAATAATTTCTTTTCAGGTTCAGTGCTGGGCTCAGATACAGCACTGTGATCTCTCCTGATAGCAGGTGAGTAATTTTTTTGTTGATCGGCTGATTTTTAGTGAATTGTTTAAAGTTGCAAAACTCGACACTTAGAAGAAATTCTGAGTGAAACCCAGCCAATGTTACCCTATGGAGAAAATCAAGTAATCGGTCTTTGGGTAAGTACTCGGCTGGCCGAGTTAAAGTTCTGGGGGTCTCCCAGGGTCAGGTAGATACAGTTGTTACACCCTCAGCGGCACAGGGGCTTCGGTTGGTGGCTGCAAGCAAGCAGGCCACGCGGCTGTGGGAGCTGAGCTCCTGGTCTCTTACACAGGGCAAGTGGGGAAGTAGGATAGGATAGATGCTGCACTCCCAGTGGCACTCGGGCTTCTGGGTGCAGGGTTCTTTTGGGCCGTCGGGCACCCAATGTAATTAAATGGTAAAGCTGCATGTTGAACAAAGGCTGCAGACTGTTACAGAGATTCTTTAGGTGCGACCACCACTTCGAGAGGTAAGTTAGAAAACTGTAGGTAAGGTAGCCACCCAGGAGTTGGGCACGTGGGGGACATGGGGCGCTGGGTGCAGGGGTGTCTTTGGGTGTCGGGAAATCTTACCCTTAGCTGGTCGTGGTTGGAGCGGTCCCTTGTGAGGCTGCAGGCGTCATCAGGAGCGTCTAGGATTGTCCTTGGGCACTTGATTCGTGGTCCCATTCGCCGGGGAAACATCCTCGTGGTCTTTGTTCACTAAGGCACAAGCCGGGCTCTGCGGGTGCACTGTGTGCTGGATTCGCAGTTCCTGGCTGGCACCAGGGGTTGTTGCTGTTTGAGCAGAACCACTGCTCGTGGCAGTCCCAGTCTTTAGATGAGCATGGTAGTCCGGTCCTCCAGGGTTTTCGAGGTTTCTGACCACTTGAGACGTTGGGGTTTAGCAGGAACATGTTCAAGGATCAACAGGCCTGTAGGGCTGGGGCCAAGTCAGTTGGTGTCCTCTTGTTAGCAGCTGCAAGGCAGGTCTTCTTGTTTCTTGTTCTTCTTTCTTCTTTCTTGTTTCAAATCGGGATCTGAGGAAGGAAGGTTCAAGGTGCCCCTAAATACTAAATTTAGGGATCTTACAGATAGGGCAAAGGCAGGAACTAATGGGTCCCTGTTTTGGGGTGAGTACACTCCCTAGCCTTCCACTCTCCAGTGGGAGGGGAGCAGGAGCCTCGCTCTGATTGGGTAGGGCTACCCATTCTCAAAATGGTGAGACCCCCCAGGGGTTGTGCTTTACCTCATCTCTCCCACTAGAGTGGTGGGATTGGCAGAGGATGGCGCACCCCCTTTCCTTCCTTTGTTTTTCCCACCTGTCTTCCCGCCAGAGTGGGGGTCAGAACCGGTCGGGCCAGTTGCGGAGTACAGCAAGTGGCCTGGGGAATCTCTCAATGCAAAATGCCATTGAAGCTTCCCCTGCCCATCCTGGGGGAGAAGACCTAGCACCTCGTCCCAGGATGTGCATTGTTGCAGCCCCAAAAGAGCGGAGGGCTCTCTATCCAGGGGTCCAGCAACAGGTCTGCTGGGTGGCCGCCTAGGCAGCCTCTGTCAGGACACTGGTTGTAGGTAATGTTTAGGGGGCAACTCTCAGTTGCCCACTGGCATGCATTTTACATTAAATCCCACACTGGCATCAGTGTGGGTTTAATGTGCTGAGAAGTTTCATACCAGAATTCTCAGTCTTCAGTGTAGCCATTATGGTGCTGTGGAGTTTGTGTTGACGACCTCCCAGCACCATATTATTAATGGCAGCACTGCACTTGCAGTGCCCAGGAATGGACCTGGGTATTGTAGGGGTACAGGGCTCATACCCTTGTATCCACACTACTGGCATAGGCCACCCAGCTAGAGGGATGACAGAGGTATGCCAGGGCAGTGTTGTGGGCATGGCACACAGGGATGTGTGCCATGTTGACTCTGTGGTTTGATCTGCACCAAGACACTCAACCTGCAAGGGCAGCGTGTGTCAGGGTACAGGGCTCCTGAGGGTGGCACAATAAGTGCTGCAGCCCTTAGGGGTCTTCTCTGGTTACAGTGCCCTGGGTACCTATGGTACCATTTACCAGGGCCTGACCTGTGGCCAGAGATGCCAATTGGGTTTGTTTTTGTGGAAGGAACACAGGCCTTGGGCACCTGATTGGCAGGGACCCAGGGCACATCAAGGAAACGTGCATCAGATATCAGGCAAAAAGTGAGGGTCGTTACTGCAACAGAAACCCACTTCCCTGCAGAACTCCATCATTGGGATAAAGGCCTTCAACAAACTAATCAATTGCACAATAAAGCTTCTGTCCCATTCAACAGACAAGAATTCTTTATTTATAAAGCGCAGCACTCATCCCAAGGAATATCAAGGCGCTGTAAGCGAAAAATACAGGGCCAGGCTGCTGAAAGGGGATGCCAGTTATTTTTTAATATTTATGGAATAGGTGGATTTTTCGTTCCCCCCCCCCCCCCGGAAAATCAGGTAGCTGGGATTGAGCCGTTGGTCCAAGGGAAGCTCGTTCTATTTCCTGGCTGCCAAATATGAGAGGGAGCGCCCTCCAGTTCTCACCTTCTTGATACGCTTCGTTCTGGCTAATGCTTATTGTAAAGAGCGGAGGCTACTTGTTTGGACGTGAAACAATTTTCTCCTGGAGGATCTTTGGGCCGCTTAAATACAGTGCTCTGTGTGCATGACAGAGCAGTTTAAATACTGCTCTTTGACTGATAGGTAGCCTATGGAGACTTTTCATGCACATTTATGCAGAGCTTTGTCCGTTTTCGTTGCAGACCAGTTTGGCTGCGGCATTTTGAAGTACTTGCAGCCGTGTGAAAAGGTGCTCATTCGTGCCCACGAATAGGGCGTTTCCGTAAACGAGCTGGCTTATGAGCAGGGCCTGTGTGACTGTTCTTCTGCAGTCCAGCGGAACCCAAAAAGGGCCCGCACGTGGTCCTTCATGGAGAGCGTCCTCAATCATAATACCCAAGTTTCTTACACGTTGTTTAGGAACAGGAGCAGCTCTGAGTGTTTGTGGCCACCAGGTGGCATCCCAAATTCGTTTAGCCCCTCCGAAGAGCAAAATATCAGATTTCCCTGTGTTTAGCTTCAAGCAGTGCTCGAGCATCCACTGGGCCATCTCCGAGAGGCAGTTGTGGAGTTTTATTTTTGAAACTTCTGGTCTTTTCCCCAGGGCTACCATCAGCTGTGTGTTGTCCGCAAAGTAGCAGATTGCGAACCCCACTTCCTGCAGGTTTTGGCCAAGGATGATATATAGGCATTAAATAAGGTGGGGCTCAGCGATGCTCCTTGCGGGACACCACAGCTGATGTCTCTTGGTCTGGATTAGAACTGACCTAGTTTGCCTATTTGTGTTCGGTTACTGAGGAATGAGAGCTGAACCATTTCAGGGCTTTTGAGTGAATTCCTTTTTCATAAAGGATTTCCAGAAGCTTTTTGTGAGAGACTGTCGAACCCTGCCGACTGGTCTAAAAATATCGGAGCTACGGCTCCTCCCTGGTCTGGACATGCTCTGATATTATCCAGCACTGCAAGCAGCGTACCCTCTGTACTATTGTTGGCCCTAAAGCCAGTTTGAGATGGATCCCGTATATCATTCATTTCTAGGTAATTAGAAAGTTGTATATTTACCATTTTCTCCATGACCTTGGAGAGGTATGGCAGTTGTGAAATTGGGCGGTAGTTTTCTGGATTAAGGATGTCTGAGCCTTCTTTTTTTTTAGCAAAGGAGTTACTATTGCCTGTTTCCATGTATCGGGGAAGGTGGCAGTCATGAGGGAGTGATTAAGAAGCTGAGTGATGTCTGGGGAGAGGGTTGGTGCAATCTGGGTTTAGATGAAATGGGGACACGGTGTGAGAAGGTGGCCTGATATATGATGCTCACTAGTTCTAGTGATCACCTTGTATCAGTCCAAACAACCCTTATGGTGATTGGTTGTAAGTCAACCTTATAGACCAGCTATCCTAATGGTAGCATGGACAAAGCAGTCTTAGGCTAAACTCTTTTGGCATGTGAAGCCAGCTGTTTTACCACATATAACCCCTTGAAAACCAAGTGAAAGGACACCACAGAGGTTGTTATGAAAATAAACAAGATATTTATTAAATAACATACACCTCTGAACTCTATGAGGTCAGAGGGCTAAGCACATGACAATCTCTTAGGAAAAATACGTTTAAGTTGCACAAATTACAATGGTGCCCTAGGGGCACGACAAACCATACTACTAAGTAAGTGGAATGTGAAAGTCGATAAAAGGAATGGAGCTGTCCAGAGGCTGTAGGATCGCTGGCACCACGCTATACTAACTCTAGGTAGGTAAAAAGAGGCCCACGGAACGCGTGTGCAGAGTGTGAACTCACACGCGAGATGCGTAACAGTGTCTATGGACAGTACAGTTCAAGAAAAAGTTGAGTACGGACAATCCTGACTAGGTAGAACTAAAACGGCTGTGGAACTGGACACTAGGAGAGTCAGGCTACCCTTGAGCACCGAAATGCTCGTGTTACCTCACCCACAGGCTGCGGGTGCATAGGTGCCAGGTCGTGTCGGGTTCCGGCGTTGAAGTCTATGGAGCCTGGAAGAAAAGATGCTCGAGGCGATCAGGAGGAAGATGTCCGGTATGATCCAAGGGTGGATCAGTGAAGAGAAGAACCTGAAAGCAGAGGGGACAATGTTCAAAGTCACTAGCCAGTGACTGGATTGGAACCAGGAGTGGAACCAGATGTCGTCGTCGCGATCAGGTGAGGGTGGACGCTTGTCTCTGCAGCCACGTGGACCAGGTGGTGTCTTCGACGACCAGGAAGGAGGCACGAGCTGTCCCACGCAGGCTCGCGGTGTCGGCTTCGGAGTCAACAGGCCTTGGCAAAGGCAACCCACGCGGTGAGTGGAAATGGCATCTGGAGTGGACCAGGAGGGTCGGGGGTGCTCCTCTTTTGGAAGGGAACAAGGGCCAGTCTGGAGCAATCGGACCAGCAGTGAAGATTTCGGAGTTCGTCGTCTAGGTCACTAGCCAGCCGGCAAGTGATCAGACAACGCGTCTAGCAGCAAACAGGCAGAAGGGCCCCACGCAGATCTCGTGGATGCTGGAGGGCTGGTCTTCGGTGCAGGAGCTGCTCGGGGTCAGGGCTTCAGTCCCCAAAGCACTTGGACGAGGTTACCTCAGAAGTCGTGCTGGAGCGAAGTGCTGCTTCTTTCAAGATGGCCGGTCCCACGTGTCTTGTCGCACCCATGGATTTCAGCTGTGCTGCAGATGTAGGTAGAGATCGGAGAGGTCTGGGAATCCGGGTCTCGTTGGGCTCTGAAGTCTGGATCCTCGAGGAAGGACGACAAAGGGAAGCCGCTGGACGCTGATGGTACCTGCTTGTGCAGGGTGGACACTCCTTGCCCACAAGGGAGATTTCTTCAGTCTTCTGAGGAGCAGAACGTCGAAGTCCAGAGTTTCTTCTTGTAAAGTTGTTCAGGATAATCTAATCTGGAATGGTACCAGCTCCTACCTTTATCCGGCTAAAGGAGGCTGTACTACGACTAGGTCCCTCCTCTGGGTGGGACCAGGAAGGGGGGTGGTTACACCCCCTATCCTTTCTCCGGTCTTGCGCCAGAGCTGGGGCTGGAGTGCCCCAGGAACTGGTTCAGACCGGTGTATGCACAGGGACACCTTGTGTGCCCCAGGCATGTCTCATTCCTTTCAGCCCTGACCTACCTAATACACAAAATCCTGTCTGGGGTGGTGCTAGCACCTCCCAAGGCAGGAAACCCTTTGTCCAAGCCTCCCTCGCTGGAAGGACTCCCAGCAGCAGGAGGTCAGACTTGTCTGTGCTGGCAGCATCCATTTTGTGATGCTGAGGCTCGAGTTAACTTTAACCGGGGTTCACAGTTACATACATGTCGTGTCCCTGTAGAAGGGTGGAATGTTACCCCCGTCGCCAGAATTGGCGAGGGGGTAGTATTCCAATTCGTATGACACCTTACTCGACATGTTTTGATAATGCTATACCAAAGTTGGCAATAACCGCGAGGATTATAATGCACTAAAGAGTATATGGTATAGCGTTATCATGGAAACCGCTAAAGGACTTGGTTCCGAAAGCTGCAGACAGGCTCAGCTCATGCTCGAGCACCATCTCACATAATTCCAAGCACTCTGCCTCCAGGATTGATAAGGCCTGCCATAGGAGTGACTGATAGGAGGATATGTGTCCATTTTAGGGTTAGCTATAGGGATACTATATCTAAAGCAAAGGGTGATTACACCACCTTGCCCCAGCTGATCGATCAGCCAGTTGTGTCAGATTTCAATGGCCAGCCAGGGGTGGCATAATACATGCTGCAGCCCCTGGTAGGCTCTGAGTGCACCTATGCACTGGGTACCTAGGGTACACTGTACAGGGACTGATAAGGTGACTCAGTATCCAATTAGATATGCACCTAAGGTACATGGTTGTCAATTGAGAGAGAACAGCTAGGCTGTGGGTCTGATTAGCAGGCCCACAGCCAGGGAAAGTCGTGAACCAGTGAAGCAAAAAGCAAAAATCGGGGGTGACCATAGGATTGCAGACCCCACTCTCCTACACAAGGGTCAAGGGGAGATCCTGACTTTACTTCACCCATTGTTTTTAAGACCTCTGCCTCTGTGAAGGGCGTGAAATCACTTCAAGCTGGTAATACTTCTGAGAATGAGGTTTGGAATTTCTGACCAGTTGTATCCTCTTTTATAGTCGGGCTAAAAGTACAATAGATTTTACTAATCTTGTCCGAGAAGAAGTTGCTGATTTTCTCGCAAGCTTCTGCTGAGGGGGGTAAAGTTTGGAACATGCTAGCTGGTTTGCTTAGTTCTTTCACTATATTGTATAGCTCCTTCGCTGAATTGCGGTTATCATTAATACTTTGTGCATAATAAGACTTCTTTGCACTCCTAATGGCGTGGTAATACGCTCTGAGTTCTGACTTATATTGTAGCTTGTCATTATCCAGTTTAGACAGCCTCCATTGATCGATATTCTTACATTTCTTTTTTAATACCTTGAGTTGGGGTGTATACCACTTCTCCGTGGGGGATCTGAGCGGTCGCTTAGGTTTTTGCCTGGGGGCCATTAGATCCAGAGTCAACCCGATTTCTGTTTCAATATAGGCTGCCCCGATGTTAGCAGAAGTGCCAGTCTCAAACTGGGGGGTGCCAGTGAGTTTGAAACGACATCTCTGCGACTTGTTTCCAGGCTCTAATAGTTGTTGGTTGGGGCTTACAGAATTTGGTTAGTTCGGCTGGTAGTCCCAATGAGAATACTATAAGCGAGTGCTCTGTCCATAGTAATGGTCGCACCTCTTGAGTGAGTGTGGCCTCAATATTAGAGAATAGTAGGTCAAGGGTGTGTCCTGCTGTGAGTGGGCCCCTCAATCCATTGCCTGAGATTAAGAATCTTCATGTCGCTCTGTAGTTGAGAAGCGGCTGGATTGTCTGGTTTCTCATAGTGAATGTTAAAATCCCCAACAATTATGTAGTTCTTGTGCTTCAGGCAAACGGGGAGGAGCTGGGTGAGTAGTTTGCTCCAAGCTCAGCTTGGCAGCCTGGGGGATTATAGATTACTGCTCCGGCTAGTATAATAATGCAGGCGTCCAGTATTTGAAACTGAAGAATATCATGTTCTCCTTGTTGTACCACTTGCACCGGTTGGCATGTCAGGAGGTCTTTGAATATTATCGCAATGCCCCCTCCCTTCCGACCCTGCCTATCTTGTTTGATGATTTTATATGTGGCTGGTAGGGCGTTTGCAATGTCTGGGGCATTGTTTCCATCCAACCATGTTTCCCGGATGAAGACAAGATCAGGGTTCTTATCATTAATGACGTCCCAGATATCAAGGGAATGTTTCGGTATTGATCTTGCATTAAGGTACAAGCATGACAAATTATGTAGGTCAGATACAGTTTGCCTGTTTGTCTGGGTTTGCTCCAAACTGCACCATTTACAGGACAAGCAGGAGAAAGGGCCATATGTTTGGCCTGGATGGGCTCTTGTGCATTGCGTGTGCACCTTGTCTAGGTTACCGGGGAGAACGAGTAGTTCATCTCTTATATTTACGGATGGTCCCTGAGATTGTGGTGACTTGGGCAGGGGCTATGGTCCCTGTCCCCGGCCGGCCGCAGACGGGCTTGCCTTTGGCGTGCCTTCGGTACTACAAAGACGTTGCGCCTGGACGGTGATCAGCTCATATGGCACAAGGAAGCCTCAAGAATGTTTATCAGCTCATTTTTCATTGACTTTAAAACATCAATTCATGAGACTGCGTTTTGGTATGTGGGAAACAAAGGATCTCATCCCTTCATTTAAAGAATACATTAAAAACCTAGACCGCAGACTGTGTGGCTATGAACATGAATCATTTCAACATATTTTCTGCGCATGCCCAAAGCTATTAAAAGAAAGGAAGATTTTATTAAAATAAATATTTAACAACATGAACATTCGAACGAGTAGAAAAGCAGTAATCACCTGGCTGGGTGGATTCTCAATCCCTCTAGTCTGCAGGGGGGTAAAACTTTTACATCTGCATTTACAGGAAATTGGCCAAAATCCTGTGGAGACCCAAACAGATTCTTAGAAATACTGGAATACCACAAGAAATTTGTCAAGAAAATAAGCTGTTTTACATATGGTTTTCTACTATGTAATTGTCCTATAGAAGTAGAACAAAGCCTAACTTACAAAATTCTATTAATGATTTTTTTATTAGTGCAGCTAAAAATGTTGCCTGATGTAATGATTTTTTTCAAAGACCGAACACTTAAAATTGAAACATTCATTGCCTGAAGCTCAATTTTTGTTTGTAAATGGAGTCTATCGTGTGGTTTAAATGGTTTGAAGATATGCCAGGAATTTGGGATACCTGAATTATTGCCCTGGTTACTTAATAATGACAACCTGTATAAAGACCAATTTCCTTCAACTGAGGCATATGGACATACCATCCAGGGAATTATGTTAACCATTTGTCTGATGGGTGCTTAGTTTTTTGTTTTTGTTTATAACTGACGTTTTTATTGAAAAGAATGTCTGTGTTGCTCATTGTATAATATTAATTGATGGTACAAAGAGAACTTCGTTCAATACAGCTATTATCATACCATAACTATAAATCTCCCCACACCCTCAAAAAGAAAAGTAAGAAAAGAAAAAAGTCAACCCTGCTTAGTTTGTATCCTCATCAGAACGCCAACTCACCCCACCTGGATGAACAAGACTGGCAGTGACTAGTCTATAAAACTTACTGCACCAGTACAAGGGACAAACTCGCACAACATTAAAGTTACATTGGAAGGCTACACTGGGGAAGGATTGATCTAGCACTTGATGGGTATGGTGCCTGGGTTCTGTGAATCATATCTATATCAACTCATGACTAAAATATGTATAATTCAACTATTTGCACCACTCCTTTCTGCCCCCCAATCTGGTGCAGCTATACGCACCCCTGTCAGGATTGCTTTGTAGGTATTCCACATGCATGCTAAACTAGCGTCTGAGGGTGGATTATCTTAAGGGTCTTACAAGGTCTTATGCAATCAGTGTGCATTTATTATATATTCTGAGGGAGAAGTTAGCAATCACTCTTGTCATTTAGTGTAGTTACTGCAATTCATTTTTCTTTCCTGGCACTGACTTGCCAACAATAAGCAAATTAAAAGTTTTGACTACAGTATAGTGATCTTGCTTGATACTGTAATATTTGGTTTCTCAGTAGAAGTGTTTTTCCTAGCCAAGGGCTCATTTACTTATCTGTTCGCTTTTGTGTTTCTCTTCTCTAAGAGCTTGGATCCTTCAGCCAGCCATCTCAGCTAAGCCCTGGTGCTCTTGCCAACGTGTCCTCCTCTCCTTCCTCCACCACAACAGCTGCTGCTACTGAATTTTCTGTTGGGGATCCTGAGGATGATGATGGCATGAAGCATCTTCAGCAAGTAAGGAAGAATTGACTGTATTGAATTTCTAATCTAAATAATTTAATTGAAAGTCCTTTGCTTTAAAAGGAACATAAGCTTAAAATGGAAGAGCACCATTTATGAAAATTGCCTCTGGTTAGATATTAATAGTGGTTGATCATAATCAGATCTTAATCAGTCGTTGTAAATAGAAAGTAGCTCTGGATCACTGACTTTTTTGTAAAAGAGAGAAATCAAACCTCTTCTGAGGCATTTTATCGGGATTCTGGGACATTTGGGTGTTTACGGGGCTGAACATTGAGTAGGGTGCCTGATGTCCCATGGCCACATTATTGGTGCACTCTAAATTGAATGACTAACTGTACTCTTTTTTTAGCACTTTGGAGTCACAGAATAGCCAAGCCTTACTACAGGAGGATGAGTGCTTTGGAAACTCAGAATTCTGTATACAGAAGGAGATAACAGTAGGGTGAATTTCTAGTCCGTATGTACTTATCTATATTCCAGCATTGGATCTTTCATAGATTAACATGCTTGAACCATTCCCCTTTGTTGAGCTGGAAGAGCCATGCTAACATAACACTAAGGTCAAATTTCCATAGAAATCAGGGTTGTGGAATTTATTAAAATATGTACTTGTCCAAGGCGCAGGTTGTTTCATAAATCTACTTGTCCTGTAAACAAATCCACTTGTCAATTTGGTACCATGTAGTACAGCGTCAAATTATGGCAGCAATCTCATTACAGAAAAGCTCTGATCTAGCCTCTCTGATTATGCCAGGGGTCATACTATAGTAGTGTTTGAATACTAGCAATCCCCTATTTTGCCTCAATTCCGCAGATGTACATACTGGGGATGAAGGTAGTGGTAAGCTATAATTATAGGGTTAGAATACCCTTTTGAGTTTGTGCAAACCTACTAACTTGCATGTTTTAAGGGTTTTCAACAACTCTTCACTAATCTTTTCTCAAACTGAGAAATGTTGGAAACTTACTTCTGATGGCAGGTGTAAACCTGCTTCTAGAGTTGGGAAAAAAGTGGTTAGAAGGAAAGTTAACTCAGATTTTTGCATGAGCAAATCTACACGTGCATATTTGCTTGAGCTAAAATGCAGTTCACAAATATTTTCTGGGAGTACTATTTCTTGTCCTACTTCTGTACATTCTTGAAAATTCATGAAAGCCGTATAGCTGCACTTGGTGCAAGGACATATACCTTGGGTGTACTTTTGAGTCCTTCTTTAATAATTGGGCCCCTAATTTGGTCTGGTGTTGACCTCGACGTTTTGTGATTATTAAAATTCTGTCTCTCTCTCTCTATCGGCTGGCTTCACTGATAGTTCTCTCACAAGGAGCATATCGGCACACAAAGTAGTTTTGTTCAGTGCCAGTAACTATTGTGGCAGTGTGTGCTTTTTGAGACCAAAAACAATTTTTGCTTTTGCCAATGTTTGTTATATTGGTGAGGGCTCGGCAGCTCTCACACCAATAAGGTTTTACAAAAACCATGCCAAAACAAGTCACACATCAACAAAACTAAAAAGCTGACCATCAATTTGAGACCTATTGGCTTTGCCAGTGTTTGTTTATTTGTGTTTACCATAATCTTATTGAAACTGGTTACACTGATATTCCATTATTAATATTTTGGGAAAATACTAGCATGCATCAACACGTTAAAAAATAGCGCTGGTACCTGAAATTATACGGCAGTTGATCAAAATGATGTTTTTCCTGCTTTCATTTTATTATGAACATTTTATTTTGAAAGCAAAGAATCCTCAATCTTGCTTTCAAGCTTTTACAAATATTTGCATCAAACCAGAGCATTCTGGGAGCATTATACATAGCCTCATATTGCTAAACTTTGAAAAAGTTTGAACACATTTTTATACTGGAACCACAGTCAGTAGTGCAGTCAGAGCTTACAACATTTACTTAAAACACTCACCCTAATAAAGGCTTCCACTAAATGAACCATGAATACAAGTTTGAACAGCATTAACATATGGACAAAAATATTAGCCTAACTGCAGACAGTTCCCTTCCCTGCTCCATAATGTGGTACTGCAAACTGGCAGCCAAAGGGTTTGTGGTGCAGGTTGTTGAGCCTACTTGTCCCAAGGACAAAATACACATGCAAACTTGTTGCCCTTGACTCAAACAATATGTCCTGAGTGTCTGGCTATAGGAATTCAACATACCTGGAAATACATTGAAAAATATATGCATTAATACTGCTTTTACATCATTAGAAGTGACCTACAGTTCATTAATTGAGAAGAAGGTGACCACCACTCCTCTTATTCAGCCACACTCCCTGGAAGGGAATCCCCTTCAGACCTCTGTTAACCCCTTCGGCGCTGGTGACTGAACCGCTCCGTCACCAGCCTCGGTTGCGCTGTGCTGTTGACGGAGCGGTTCCCTCACGGCCCGCTCGGTGCGCCTGCGCGGCGCTGATTTCACGCCTGCGCGGCGGGTTCCAGCTCAGCTCGTCATGATGCACAGTTGTGCTGATGACGAGCTGAGCTCGTCATGAATAAAGGAGATTTAGTGATTTACAGCACAGGAGGGGGAAAACGCCTAGCAGCCAAGGTGTTAAATTAAAACTAGTCTGATGCCATGCACAGAGATTGGTAGTAGTCTATCTACAGAGACTAAACTCAGCCCAGACCAATGAATATTGGCAGCAGTTGATAGCTTGAGTTGTGATCTGCTCACATTCAAATGCCACATATGATCCTGCATGGTAACAGCAGTGAGGAAACCAATTTGCTTTCTCCTACCAATAAAGATATGGCTCAATACTTGGGCCTTAAAACTCTAGTGACTTCTACACCTCTCCAGAAGTAGAGATTGAATGCCCCTTAGGACGAAACCTGTAGATATCCAAATGTGAGGAATCTGCAGGTAGAATATTGGCCGAAAGAATAGTCTCTGTGAGAAACTGGCTCTATATATACTGGACCAAAGTAAGGTACAGCGTGTATAGAGGCCACCAACCCCAGAGGTATAACAGAGGTTAAAGTCAGGTTGACCTTACTCTTAAAATTGGTAGCATGGTCGAGCAGTAAGGCAGTACCAGAGGACAGTGTAAAGCATTTGTTGTACACACTGTCAGTAAAAGGTTTCACACACTCCAAGACTGAACTCCAGGCCAATTGTTTTTATATCAAAAGATAGTTTTATTTTTAGAACGAACAGGTATCAAAATATACTTTTCTCAATTATGAGTGATCTCAGGTAATTACTTTGCAGAAAGGAAATGACTTTGTAAACGGAGGCACTTGATTACTTTGTAAATTACTTTTGTAATTCCAGGGCTGGATCCTAGATTCAGTCCTGGGATCTAAGCTAAGAACAGTTTAGTAAAAACGTTTTGTTTATTGCAACGATTTTTAAGGAATATAAAGATATTTCAGAAGTTCACACTCGCAATGTTATCCAATTGGAGAAAATTCAGGTTACAGGTAAAGTATGTTCTCGTTACTTTTGTAATCCAGTACTGGGCTCTTAGGTTCAGCACTGGGATCTCTACTTAAGACATTCCAGTGCAGGGACACAAACCGACACAGCTAATGCCGGCCTGGGCCTAAATTTAGAAAGGAGCCGGTGATGCGTCAGTGCCTGTAAGGGAAGCCACGGGGAGAGCCTGGAGATCGGAGGCCGCTTACACGGATCCCTTCACAGGCTGTTGTCGAGGAGTACACAGCTCGCAGTCGGGGTACCTTTGGAGGCGCTGGGGCACAGAGCATCGAGTCAGAAGAGGTGCTAGTGCAACGGTGCACAGAGCTACCTAGCGGCAGGTGAATCCGGGCTAGAGCCGAGACAAAGAATCTGAGCCCGAGCCCCGAGAGAGAATCAGAGTGGGATCTAGCTCCCAGGGCACGGCACCTGGCTCGTGGCTCACGGCACCTGGTGCACCTGGAGTCCGATGGCTCCGGTGCCTGCGAGGAGCCGCTAGAGGAGCAAGGGTGAGGCCCGCAGCCCCGCCTTCCCCCCACTTCACTGCTCCTCGAGCTACGAGCCAGGTCAAGCTGCAACTGGTGAGCTGGTAAACCGGTGAGAGTGCATCTTTCTGCTTTTGCGCTCTTTGTTGTCCCTTGCTGCCAGAAACTGTCACTAAAGGGTACATCAATATAAAATCTAAACCTAACCAGCCTAAATAGCCTAACCAAAACAGGTTAATCTAAAGCTGCAAAACAATCAGCTTCTTGCTCTCCCCCTGCACCGCCCACCCTCACTCCTCTGCCCATGAAGTGATACAGGAGCTAGAGGCTCGCAACTTGAGTGAGGGGCTGAAAAAACCTAGAGAGCGAGGCTGAGGGGGGTTGCACAAAAGGGAATAAACGGCCGCGGTGGAGGCAGGCAGTTCGTGTTACAGCTGCAGCAGGGAGATACAAACTCCCATTAACTCCTGTTAAAATCCTATCCCGAACTCCTATTAACCCAAAGCAACGAAGAGAAAGGAGATACAAGGATACGAAAAAGGACAAAGAGAAAAAATAGCGGAATGAGGCCCGGGAAGCCAAAGAACAACGCAGCACCTACGAACCCCCCGAAAAGACTTAAGGAAAGCAAAGAAGAATCTCAAAAGGTATTTAATGGACGTTTGTAACGAAGGAAATGGGAAGGATAAGGGAAAGAAAGAAGGCGAGGAAGGAGAACCCTCCCTGATTTCCCCCCCTGCTCACCAGTCTTGGAGACTCTAAAGCGTGTGAACACTTAATCTGAAAGAGACACGTTAGTGATAGATTCCTTACCTTAGAATATCCCCAGGCGTCAGACTGGATCTAGAAACTTTTGCGTAGCACTACCCCTGCGCGTCGGTAGGCGTCGTCTGCGGCTCTGTGTCAGTCGTCGGCATTGTGGGCGCCGTGATGTCGTCGGAGTACTTAGACGCCGCCTCCGCGTGCTGACGTCAGTTCTTTTTTCCACGCCAGCAAGCTCCGATCTGGACAAAGCAGTACTTCTAGTCACTTTTTGACTAACTATTTTGATCATCGTTTCGAAGTCGTTCGACTCCGTTCAATGTCATAGGGATGCCTGGATTCAAGCATTGCGACTGCACAATGTCGGTCACGGATCCTCACCACCTGTGTCTAAGTTGTCTAGGCGTCGACCACGACGACAAGGCCTGCTCCCATTTATTTATTTATTTATTTATGCAATTTTATATAGCGCGGACTTTACCCGAAGGTGTCAGAGCGCTTCACAATAGGAACAGAAAAGATACAAACTGAGAACATTACACGAGCAACAGATTGCAGAGGCATACGTTACGTTACATACGGTAAAGTGATAATTGTGAGCAAACAAGAATACATGAGGTAGTAAAAATTGTGAGAAACCAAAAATACATGAGGTAGACAAGGTAATTGTGACACTTGTGAGCAAACAAAATACATGAGGTAGTAAAAATGTGGGCTACCAAAAATACATGAGGTAGTAAAAAGTGCACAGGAGGAAAAAGTGACAAGTGTGCAGGCTACAAGAGAAAATAGAGTATAATTTGCGGTATAATACTGCAATATATGTTAGACACTCAAGCACAAGAACAAACGATTACGTAGGCAAAAGTGGCACTTGTGCAAGTATCAAAGGTAAAAAACATGTGAGAGGAAGCAAACCGTGTGTTACAGGGGCAAAGTGGTGAGTGCAAGTTGCAAGAGGGTACCAAACACAAGTACATGGATAATACTGCAATAAAAGGCAAACACTCTAACCGCAAGAACACACTGGGAAGGCACTTCCATGGACATGAGAAGTAGAAATTATCAGTAGTGGGAGATCTTCCTTCAGATAAGAGTTACTTTTGGAGGTGTCTCTGGAGGAGGAGAGCTTTGAGGTCCCTTTTAAAGGCCTGGGAGGAGGCGGTGGTCCGGAGCTGAGGCGGGAATGAGTTCCAGATTCTCACTGCGTTGCCTGAAAAGGATTGGGCCATCGTTCTTTCCTTCTTGAAAGTGGGAGGTTCAAGCAGTAGATTCTCCGCATTGCGTGAAGGTCTAGAACCTCCAGAGAGTTTCAGTTTATTCGCCAGGTAGAGAGGAGAAGAGGAGTGCAGGGCTTTGTGGGTGATACAAGCGGTCTTGTAGATAGCTCTAGCCTCAAAGGGAAGCCAGCGGAGGGTAGATAACATCGGTGTGATGTGATCGCTTCTTTTGGCCCCATAAATGAAACGAGTTGCTGAGTGGAAAACAGACTTAAGTGGGGACAAGTGGGACTTGGGGAGGCCAGTAAGAAGAGAACTGCAGTAGTCGAGTCTGGAGAGGACCAGTGCTTGCACCAGGGTTATAAGGTCCCGCTCCGCGAAGAAGCGACGGATTCCCCAAAGAAGGCGCAGTTGGTATCGAGCTGATTTCGCAATGGAATTGATGTGGGGAATTAGATTAAGTTTTTTGTCTAGTATGACACCAAGGGATTTGGCGCTGTCGACAATGATGGGTTTATTGTTTAGTAGATTCATCTGATCCATCCATGATTGAACCGGGGGAGGAGAGAGTGAGGAGGAGAAGAGGAGGAATTCAGTTTTGGAGGGATTCAGAATCAGTTGATGAGTTGACATCCAGTTTTGAATGGAGTCGAGAGTGGAGCTTAGGATGGAGAGATCGTGAGTAGAGGCAATCTTGAGGTAGAGTTGAGTGTCGTCAGCATAAAGTTGATAGTGAATCCCGGATTTACTTAGGAGATTTCCCAGTGGTTCTAAATAGAGATTGAACAGTGTGGGAGCAAGTATCGAGCCTTGGGGAACACCCTGACCTACCGCCACAGGAGGTGAAAGAC
Organism: Lissotriton vulgaris; assembly: GCF_964263255.1. NCBI lineage: Eukaryota > Metazoa > Chordata > Amphibia > Caudata > Salamandridae > Lissotriton > Lissotriton vulgaris. The sequence goes on along the minus strand of NC_141700.1, from coordinate 772,177,233 downwards.
TGTTCGCTATTTTGATCATTTGGGATCTGCCAGAAAGGAAGGATGCAAACCATTTAAGCAGAGTGCCCTCCATGCCCATTCTCTGTTGAAGAATATTGAGGAGGGTGTTGTGATTGACAGTGTCAAAGGCTGCGGAAAGGTCAAGGAGAATTAGCAGACAGGACCCCCCTGAATCGAGTATCCTCAACGCGTCATCAACCACTTGCAGTAGGGCTGTTTCAGTGCTGCAGTTTTGGATGAAGCCAGACTGACAGTGGTCTAGAAGATCATTGTCCTTGATATGACAGGAGAGTTGTTTTGCTACACATCTTTCTGTGATCTTCGCCAGAAAGGGAAGGTTAGTGATGGGGCGGAAGTTGTTGAGGTCATTCGCATCAGCAGTGGGTTTTTTCAGAAGAGGGGTGACCTGCCCAGTTTTGAAGGAGGCAGGAAGGGAGCCTTGCCAGAGGGAGAGGTTGATCAGAGTGGTCCAATAGGAGAGGGAATGGGTATAGAAGGCAATGGCACTGGGGATAGGGTCAAGAGAATGGTTGGATGGCTTCGTTTCTCGTATGCACTTGAGAAGGGCATCTTCAGATATGGGGTCAAAGCTCTGCCAAATGGCTAAGGATTTGCGCTCCTCTGGAGGGGTAGGATGAGCGACCTGATCCACAAGTGATTTCACTTTTTCATCAAAGAAAATAGCAAAATCCGCTGCTCTCTTTGTAGAATCATCCACCTTGGAGGTTGGGGGAGAGCAGTTAGGCATTTTGATGAGATCGAATAGTTTTTTGGGTCTATTTTTGGCGGAGTCAAGGAGGGTTTTGAAGTGTGTCGCTTTTCCACTGCTGGGCCCTCTCTTAAAAAGCTAGGCGGGAGCTGTAGGAAGGTGGATACCTGACTATGGTTACCCCCGACTTTTTGCCTGGTGTTTTGCTGGTTTTCCGACCATGGAGGCGGTCGGGGACAACGGCGAGGCCAGTCAACACCCGCCCCCACAGCATCCACCTCTAAACCCTCCTAGTCCGTGCTTTTTGGCCCATATGACGCCAGTGGGGGGCAGGGTTCGCCATCACCACTCTCACTTGCGCACTGTCACTTCGGACAGGTGGGTGATGCAGATCGTCTGAAGGGGCTACTGCCTCCCCTTCGAGACGAGTCCTCAAGCCATGCCACCGCAAAACCACCGCGTATCTGGGGATCATTTGCGGCTTCTCCAGGAGAAAGTTTAGGCCCTCTTGGCCAAGGGGGCCATCAAGTGCGTTCCTGGGCCGGAAGTAGGACGTGGTTTCTACTCCCACTACTTTCTGGTACCCAAGAAGGGCAAAGGGGGCCTACGCCCTATCTTGGACCTACGGAACGTCCATGGCTTCCTCCGGAAGGAGAAGTTCAAAATGCTGACTCTGGCTCAGGTTTTAGCTGCCCTGGACCCAGGAGACTGGATGGTAGCATTGGACTTGCAGGACGCCTATTTCCACATCCCTGTCCTGCTGGTCCACCGGCGCTACCTGCGGTTCATGGTCGGCCATGAGCACTTTCAGTTTACCGTGCTCCCCTTCGGCCTTACCAGCGCCCCACGGGTGTTCACGAAGGTGATGGCGGTGGTCGCAGCTCATCTGCGCAGGTTAGGGGTTTCAGTCTTCCTCTACCTCGACGATTGGTTGTTGAAATCGGGCTCGCCCCAGGCGGTCGTCAGCCCCCTCCAGACGACGGCAGACCTCTTGCACCAGCTGGGGTTCTCCATCAATGTGCCGAAGTCACACCTGTGCCCCTCTCAGAAGCTCCTTTTCATCGGAGCGGTTCTCGACTCGGCGCAGTATCGGGTTTACCCAACCGAACAGCGGGTTCAGGATATACAGGCTCTGATTCAATATTTCAGCCTTTATCCCGAGTTTCGGTCAGGTTGACGCTGCGGCTTCTGGGGCTGATGGCTTCCTGCATCCTTCTGTTGCAATCTTTGTGATTGAAACTTATGAGCGGGTCTATCACTGTGCTGCTTGTGGCGAGTGCAAACTACAATTAATTGGCACAGCTTAAAATAATATTTTTTAAAACCTGTTTTCATGCCAGTTCGTTTTAAAAAACTAGCAGTTTCATTTAAAATGCACTAACAGTAGAATGTTTGGAAGTCCTTTACTGTAGCTTTGTTTCAAATTAAAAAAAAAACAGCGGTAGGAGCTTTGGCTGGAGCGAATTCAGAAGCGAGCAGGGCAGCGCTACACTAAAGTCCGGTGAGTATGTTTGTTTCCACATCAGCGCGCGGCAGGGAGGGGTTTCTTCGCCTGAGTGACTCTGCAGGGATTAGTGACAGACTGAGTCTTTTGCAAGTGAAAGAAACCACGAAGGCCAGTCTCCTTACATCACAAAAGTGTGTCTGCTATTCAGAAGAAAGTGGCAGAGAGAGTTCGGGAAGGAGCAGGCCAGGAGCCTCTGCGTTATAGCTGTCACGGTTTCAGATTGCTATGTGTGACAATCTAATAATTTCACTGTAAATATGAGTGACTCTCCCTCGCAAGCAAAATCCAGCAATGAAGAGGAGGAAACCCTATAATTATAAGAAATTACACCCATTTGAGAACAAGAAACTTTAAGACGGTCTTAAAAATCTTGAAAGTAAGTGCTCAGGGCTAGGCGAAACATGAATGCATATACTTAAAAAACGGAACGGTGGGTTTCCTTTCAGAGTTTCAAAACATATTTTAATGATTTCATTATGTAGCAGATATTCTTGGAAGTAGTTATTTGGGCTAGGCAAAAACATGAATACATATACTTTAAGACTACTGCCCTTTCAGAAGCTCACCTCTACCAGGGCATGAAAACGCATGATGGATTCGTGGATATTGATCTAAATAGACGAGACCCCGGCATGCAAGGAGAGCCAATACACACGTAAAAAAAATTTGACTGCATTATGCGCCACAGAAAGAGTTAGATGAGCAACGCTTTTAACACAATCACCACTTTACATATCGGGTGTTCCCGCCCAGCCCAAAATAAATGTAGTTATTCCTGTCCTATATTACACATACCTGCGTGGAATCAGAACTCCCGTGACCAGACCTCCGTTTGGAACTCCAGTGAGCACATGGTTGGCAGTTCATACGGGCGTCTCCTTAGCTCTCAGTGACACCCTGTTTGAATAAATTACAGTGCCCCGAACTCCCCGGGGTCTCGCGCCTAGGAGTCTGGGAGCAGACCTCCTCTATCTGCCGTTTCTGCTCTTGGTCAAATTAGGAAGCCGGCTGCAGCGCGGGTCTGCCTTAATGCTGTGATTAGGTTTGAAGATACTCTCTCCACAAAAACAAAAGCACAAATGCACAAGTGCGAGTATCACCTCATCATGCCTCCCTGCAGTGTGTGGTGAGAGCGGCGACTGCGAGGTTGGAGCCGGAGCTTCGCAGAAAGAAGTGCGGGCCGCAGGAAGTCAATTAACTTCACCAGTGGGCACAGCATTGAAGTCATTTTAATTTCGGCGCCACATACCTGCCCTCTGCAACTTGGATACATACATTGTAGCAGTTCTTGCAGAGCTGCAAGCAAATCTAGCCAGCCCGGGCAGGAAGCGGAGAGTCGGGCGGAACGCAGAGAGTGGGGGAAGGTGCCTGTTCTGGAAGGCTCAGTCTGTCTTGGAGACAACGCAGCTTTTGAAGCGGGAGGAACTAAATTAAAACCGGGGAAAACGATGTTCCATCAGCAGCCTTAGGCAGGAGCATGGGCAGGTACTGCTTGCTCCGTGTGTGCTCTCGGAGTCGGATGGTCCTTCTCCAGAGAGGCGGAATGTGCCTCATTAGTCATCCATTTTAAAATATTTTACAGCATTCACCAGAAAGACCCATGCGGAGGGTAGACCCGGCCCTTTGAAATAAGTGCTGGTGCTAAGCACCGGAAAGCACCAGCACAAATTAAGCACTGCCCGGCTCCATATCAACCTTTTGGAGCTGCAGGCGATTAGTCTAGTACTGAAGGCATTCCTTCCCTCTGTGCGGGGGAGTGTAGTGCAGGTGTTAACGTACAACACCACCGCCATGTGGTACTGCAACAAACAGGGCGGGGTGGGGTCGTGGACCCTCTGCCAGGAGGCTCTGCGCCTATGGTAATGGCTGGAACATCAGGGCGTGACCCTGGTGGTTCAACACCTGGCAGGTTCTCTGAACGCCAGGGCGGACGAACTCAGCCGCCGCTGCATGATGGATAACGAATGGCGTCTGAACTCTGACGTGGCGCAAGGTCTCTTTCTGCAGTGGGGAGAGCCTTGGTTAAATCTATTCGCCACCAAAGAGAACGCGCAATGTCATCAGTTCTGCGCGTTGTAATTTCCAAGGCGGCACTCGCTCGGAGACGCTTTTCGTCGCGAGTGGAGTTGCGGTCTATTGTACGCCTTTCCGCCTACACCACTTCCGCCCAGAGTGCTGAAGATCAGGCGCGACTGGGCACAAGTCATCCTTGTGGCTCCGGACTGGGCACGAAGGTACTGGTATCCCGAGCTACTCAGTATGTCAGTCGATCCCCTGGTTCGTCTGCCTCTTCAGGAGGACCTTCTGTCGCAGCAGCAGGGGACGGTCCTCCACCCGAACCTGTCCAGTCTCCACCTCCATGCTTGGAGATTGAGCAGCGGCAGTTGAGGCCATTTGACTTGCCTCCTGAAGTCTGTTACATCATTCTGGCAGCCAGGCGTCCCTCCACAAAGTTGGTATACGCCTGCAGGTGGAACAGATTTGTGGCATGGTGCACAGCAAAGGCTGTGGATCCTCTTTCTGCCCCTGTTTCTGAGGTTCTTCTCTTCCTTCTTTCTCTTGCCCAGCAGGGCTCTGCTCTGGGCACTGTCAAGGGCTACCTTTCTGCTCTTTCAGCCTTCTTGAGGCTGCCTGATCAACCTTCTTTGTTCAAGTCCCCTATTGTTAATCGATTCTTGAAAGGCATCACACATACGTTCCCTCCTGTTTCCTTTGTGATGCCTCAGTGGAACTTGAACCGGGTTCTTACTTTTCTGATGTGCGCTCCCTTTGAGCCACTTCACAACTGTCCTCTCCGCCTCCTTATGTTGAAGACCGCCTTCCTGGTAGCCATCACCTCTGCCAGGAGAGTGAGATGAGCTCCAGGCTCTATCCTGTAAACCTCCTTTCCTTTCGGTCCATCCGGACAAGGTTGTGTTGAGGACCAGGCCCTCTTTCCTGCCCAAGGCCCTCTTTCCTGCCCAAGGTAGTCACATCCTTCCACATTGGGCAATCCATCACCCTACCCACCTTCTTTCCGCCTCCGCATCCCTCGAGAGCGGAAGAGAGGCTCCACCATCTGGCCCCAAAACGTGCGCTCTCATTCTATCTGGATCGCACACGCCAGTTCCGGGTGGATGACCAACTTTGTTGGTTACGTGGGCTCTAAGAAGGGGAAAGCGGTGCACAAGCGAACCATCTAGCGGTGGATCATCTTGTGTATCCAGGCGTGTTACTCCTTGGCTAAGAAGGAACCCCCTGTTGGGCTGAGGGCTCATTCCACTCGGGCCACAGCGACTACAACTGCCTTGGGCCGAGGAGTGCCCTTGCAGGACATTTGCCAGGCAGCTACTTGGGCCTCGCTGCACATGTTTGCAAGACACTATTGCCTCGACAGCCAAGTCCGGAGGGATGGCTTCTTTGGCCGTTCCGTCCTCCAGGACTTTCTGGTGTGATTATTGGTTTGCAGACCCACCACCTGGGCTGGTATTGCTGGGGTATCTATTCTAAGGTAAGGAATCTATCCCTAACGTGTCTCTTTCAGATGCACAAGTTACTATTTGTGTAACGATATATCTGTAAGAGACATTAGTTAGTGATAGATTCCTTACTGACTCACCCATCCTCCCCATTCTGCGAACCGATATCTAGGGTTAAGGTCATCCCCTTTCAGGGCCCTAGTTTCAAGGCACCAGTGTTTGTTTTTAGCATAGCTCTGCGTTTCTGGCGCGGAAAAGCTGTGTCTAAGAACTGACGTTGGCACGCGGAGGCGGCGTCTAAGTACTCCATCATCACAGCGCCCAGGACCCCGACGACCGACCCGGAGCCGCAGACGACGCCTACCGACGCGCAGGGGTACTGCTACGCAAAAGTTTCCGGATCCAGTCTGACGCCTGGGGATATTCTAAGGTAAGGAATCTATCACTAATGTAGGAGAGTAGGGTCTGCAATCCTATGATCACCCAGATTTTTTTGCTTTTGTTTCACTGGTTTACGACTTTCTCTGGCTGTGGGCCTGCCAATCAGACCCACAGCCTGGCTGTTCTCTTTCTAAATTACCTCATGTACCCTAGGTGCATCTACCAATTGGTACTGGGCCACCTTATCAGACCCTGTAACTCAGGGCATAGGTGTACCCAGGGCTGCCAGGGGCTGCAGCACGTATTGTGCCACCCCTGGCTGGCCTCCTAAATTTGACACAACTGGCTGCATGACAGCTGGGGCAAAGTCGTGTAATCACCCTTTGCTGTAGGTGTAGTATACCTATACCTAACCCTAAAATGGACACACAGATTCCTATCAGTCACTCCTATGGCAGGCCTTGACAATCCTGAAGGCAGAGTGCTTGGAATCGTGTGAGATGGTGCTCTGGCATGAGCTGAGCCTGTCTGCAGCTTGCGGAATCAAGTCCTAATAGCTGTTCCATGATATCGCATACCATATACTCTTAAGTGCATTATAATCCTCGCGGTTAAATGCTATCTTTGGTATTGCTTTATCAAAACATGTCGAGTAAGGTGTCATACGAATTGGAATACTAACCCCTCGCCAATTCTGGCGACGGGGTTAGCATTCCACCCTTCTAGAGGGACACGACATGTATGTAACTGTGAACCCCGGTTAAAGTTAACTGAAGCCTCAGCTCCACAAAATGGATGCTGCCACCACAGACACGAGTCTGACCCCCTGCAGCTGGGAGTCCTTCCAGCGAGGGGAGCCTGGACAAAGGGTTTCCTGTCAGGGGCGGTGCTAGCACCGTCCCAGACATGGTTTTGTGTATCCTGGGTAGGCAGGGCTTTACAGGAAGGTGACTGCTGAGTGGCACCCCGGTGCTCACTACGCATAGGCCGGTCTGAACCAGTTCCAGGGGCACACCAGCCCCTGGCCTGGGGAAGTCCGGCATGGCTGAGGGGTGTAACCACCCCCCACCTAGTCCCACCCATAGGCAGGACCTAGTCACCGGGTCAGCCCCCTTTTTTAGTATAAAGATGGGAGCGGGCCCCCTGTTAAAATTAGATCATCTTTGGAATCAAGATACCACTTTCTTCGAAAGGACTTCACGATTTCTTCTTCAAGATTCTCCCTTGTGGCTAAGGAGTAGTCACCCTGCATCCGCAGGCACCATCCTAAAGAACACTGCGGTCTGCTGCAAGTCCTTCATCACGAATCCGACGACCCAGCTCGACGAGACCCGGCTTCCCTGGCACCTCTGACCTCTACTCACCTCTACAGCCCAGCTGAGAACCGTGAGTGCGACGAGACCTCAAGGGACCGACGATCGCCAAGACTGCACGACATCTTTACTGCAAGCCCACCGTGTCCTCCACTGGTGAGTGCTTTGGGGTCCGAGAAGCCCCGACCCTGCGCAGCTCCAGCACCCAAGATCAGCCCCCCTGCATCTCCACGATCTGCGTGGGGCCCTTCTGCTGTTTGCTGTGCACCGCGTTGTTTGGCTACTAGCCGGCTGGCTTGTGGCCCTCTGAACGACGCCCAACGACTTCACGACTGCTGGTCTGGTTGCTCCAGGCTGGCCTTTGCTTCCTTCTTCAAGAGAGGCACCCCGGACCCTCCTGGTCCACTCCAGACGCCATTTTAGGTCCACCGCGTGGGCTTGAATTTGCCAAGGCTTTGTTGCCCAATCCTGGGTCCAGCGACGCCGACAGCTTCTATCTTCGTGGGACAGCTCGATCCTCCATCCTGGTCGCCGACAACGCCTCCTGGTCCGTGAGATCTTCGAGTCAAGCGTCACCCACTCACCTAGTCGAGGTGGCTACCATCCGGTGCCCTCCTGGTGCCCACTGACTACTGGCTAGTAGTCTCGAACTTGGTCCCCTCTGCTTTCAGGTGTCATCTATCTTCAAGATCCAGGCTTGGATCCGACTGAACTTTCTTCACTGGTCACCGGCCAGCATCTTTTCTTCCGGCTCCTGGTCCGTCTACGAGGATTCCCGACGTCTTTTCAGACCTATGCAGCTGCAGCCCCTGGGCTAGGTAACTTCGGCATTTCGGTGCCCCAGCATAGCCTCACTATCCAAGGGTCAGAATCTACTTTCGTTTTCTCCCTACCAGGTCGGGTTCGCCCGAGAACACTAACTTTCTAATTCCTAGCGATTCCAAAAGCTATTAGTACTGTACTTACCTGCTAGGAATTTCGCATTCCACTTTCAGAGTATATGGTTTTCCGTGCCCCTCGGGCATTTGTATATACTGTGCTAACTTAAGTATTTTTGTAAGAGTTTTGGTTTGTGCTTAGTACCCTGTCCTCATAAAGAGTACAGGGCTGTTGTGATCTTTAAATAAATAACTGTTTATTTTCATAACACTTGTGTGGTGTCCTTTCACTTGGTATTCAAGGGGTATATGTGTGGTAAACAGCTGGCTTAACGCGCCCTCTCGAGTCTTTAGCCTTAGACTGCTCGTATCCACGCTACTAGGATAGCTGGTCTATAAGGTTGACTTACAACCAATCATCAATAAGGGTTGCTGGACTGATACATAGTGTTCACTAGAATAGTGAGCACTGCATATCAGGCCACCTTCTCACATTGGTGAGCAGCGGTTGGGATTTGAGCTTGCTGTTGTTTTACCACACGTATCCTAAGAATATCTTGTTGAAAGATCACATAAGTACTGTTAGGTACACATAACTAAAGCTTAGAATACTCTGAGTTCTACTGAACCAGCTGTTGTAGCTCCTCAAGGCTTAGCACACCTTGGCTGCAACTCTTAGCAAGGGATCAGTAGGTAAACACATAGTGTAGGTAGGTGCATCACTTACACCACACTAGAAACAGTATGTCGGACAAAGGAGGAAACACTGAGGTTCCCCTTGTGTCAGTTGACCCTCCACAGGTCATCCCTTCAAGATATACTGCGCTTAGCTTCCATGAGTTACGACAAGTGTGTACCTCTAGGAAGATTAAGCAGGGGTCTAACCCCACAACTGCCTTTCTGATTGGTCTCTTAGAGACTCATGATGCAAGGAGGGCTGGTAACCCAGACCCTTCTAATTCAGATGGCAACATGCCCTCCTTACAGGGTCCCTTTGATGCCCAGGACCATCCTCTTCAGGAAGCAGATGATGCTGATGATGAGGATGATGATTTGGTATCAGGGGATGAGGCAGAAAAGGAACAGGTAGAAGTCAGCAGACTAACCAGGTCCAACTTAAGCAGACATGAGATGGGCACTAGGGGACCCTTGGGGCCACTCTCAGGTCAGCTTAACATTGGGAATGGACGAGATAGATCTCTATCAAGAGGCTCTATCAGATCCCTTCATACCAATGGCTCTCAACGTTCCTCTCAAAGGGGAATGACATCTCCCCAGAGGAGAATGTATGAAGCTAAGGAAAAGGCAGCCAATCTGAGGATTGAAAGGGAAGAACTTGCCCTGGCCAAAGAGAGGCTTGCCTTTGCTAGAGAGCAACAATTGAGTGGGACAGTCCCCACTGGTGGCAGCATTGTACCTAGCAATAGGGAAAGGAGTTTTGATACAAAACACCTTGGTAAGATAGTGCCCCCCTTTAAACAAGGGGATGACATCCACAAATGGATTACTGCTTTGGAGAGGGCCTGCACTGTGCAAGGTGTTCCCCCAAGTCAGTGGGCAGCTATCTTGTGGCTCTCCTTTGAGGGTAAAGGAAGAGACAAGCTCCTCACCACAAGGGTGGAGGATGCTAATGATTACCAAGTCTTGAAAAATGCACTGGTTGATGGGTTTGGCCTAACCACTGAGCAGTACAGGGTGCTGTTCAGGGATACCCAGAAAACTCAGTCTCAAGATTGGGCTGACTTTGTAGATTGTGCCACTAAGGCTTTTGAGGGCTGGTTGCTGGGCAGTAAGGTTACTGATTATAAAGGATTGTACAATTTGATGATGAGAGAGCAAATTTTAAACAATTGTCAGAACCAGTTGTTGCATCAGCATCTTGTTGACTCAGATCTGACCTCTCCCCAAGAATTGGGAAAGAAGGCAGACAGATGGGTTAGAACAAGAGTTAAACAGAACCAGGGCCAGAATCAAGGTGGTCAGAAGAAAGCAGACCAGAAGGGTAAGGATTCGAAAGGGGAACAAAATGACCAGAAGTCTTCGACAGGTCCCCAACAACCCAAAGAGGGTGGGGGTCAGGCTCCCCAAAAGAAGAAAGAAGGCCAATCTAAAAGGTGGTGCCAATACTGCAAAAGTAAAACTCACTGGTTTAGTGAGTGCACCAAGAAAGGAGGAGGGCAGACTCCTGCCACTGCAGCCCCTAAGGCACCTGTGCCCCCTAGTACAGCCAGCAGTGGTAGTGCACCTCCCAAGGGTTTAGTAGGGTTAACCCTGGGTTCTGAGGGGAGTGACAACTTAGTTGGCACCCTCACTCAGGCTGTCCTTGTCAGTACAGGGGATATGGATATGTCCCCTGACATAAGTCCCAATACTTTGGGCAAATACAGACAGACACCTTTTATTAATGGAAAAATGGCTCAGGCCTATAGGGACACTTGTGCCAGTGTCACAATGGTGACACCTAGCTTTGTGGACCCTGGACAGATCATGCCAGGTACAGAATTCCTGGTGACCAATGCAAGCAATGTCACTACCAATCATAGTATGGCAATTGTAGCTTTCTCCTGGGGAGGGGTAACTGGCCAAAAGAAGGTTGTAGTTAGTTCAGACCTCCCAGTGGATTGTTTGTTGGGCAATGATTTGGAGTCATCACAATGGTCAGAAGTGGAGCAGAGGACTCATCTGGAAATGTTAGGTTTGCCAGCACATGTGTTTGCTGTGACTAGGTCACAGGCCAGAAGATGCCCCACTGAACAGGTGCTGGATCCTGGAACAATGGACCAGACACCTTCCAAGAAAAAGAGCAGTAGGGTTAAGGCTGTGCCTTCCCCCTTGCCCCAGGTTGTGGATCAAGTCTCAGAGGAGGCTGACCTGCAGGAATTGAGGGAAACTGAGCCTAGAGAGTTTGAACTTGATCAAGTTGAATTCTTGGGTTCAGGGGGACCCTCAAGGGAAGACCTGGGGAAGGACCAGTTAGGCTGCCCTTCTCTTGAACCCCTCAGACAGCAGGCTGCTGCTGAGGCTGCTGGGAACGCCACAGGTACCCACAAGGTATACTGGGAAGATGGACTCCTGTACACTGAGTCAAGAGACCCCAAGCCTGGCATGACCAGGAGGCTGGTTGTACCCTTGTCTCAGAGAGGTTTCCTACTTACCTTGGCCCATGAGATTCCCTTAGCAGGACACTTAGGCCAGACAAAGACTTGGGACAGGCTTGTCTCACACTTTCACTGGCCTCACATGAATGAGGATACCAAGGAGTTTTGTCGCTCCTGTGTCACTTGCCAAGCCAGTGGTAAGTCAGGTGGCACAACAAAGGCCCCCCTTATACCAATGCCTGTGGTGGGGGTGCCCTTTGAAAGAGTGGGGATTGACATTGTTGGTCCAATGGAACCCCAGACAGCATCAGGGCACAAGTTTATACTGGTGGTAGTGGATCATGCCACCAGGTATCCTGAAGCTATTCCACTTAGGACCACCACAGCCCCTGTGGTGGCAAGGGCCCTAGTTGGAGTGTTCTCCAGAGTGGGCTTCCCTAAGGAGGTTGTCTCTGACAGAGGTGCAAACTTCATGTCAAGCTATTTAACTGCTATGTGGAAGGAGTGTGGTGTCAATTACAAATTCACTACACCCTATCACCCACAATGCAATGGGCTTGTTGAAAGGTTCAACAGGACCCTAAAAGGGATGATTCATGGACTACCTGAAACACTCAGGCGTAGATGGGATGTCCTGATGCCCTGCCTTCTGTTTGCTTACAGAGAGGTCCCACAAAAGGGGGTTGGCTACAGCCCTTTTGAACTTTTGTATGGGCATCCTGTGAGAGGCCCCTTGTGTTTGGTGAAGGAAGGATGGGAGAGACCTCTCAAAAAGCCTGCAACCAACATAATGGACTATGTACTTGGTCTCCGCTCCAGGATGGCTGAGTATATGGAGAAGGCATCAGAAAACCTTAAGGCCAGTCAAGAACTTCAAAAAGCTTGGCATGACCAAAAGGCTGTCCTGACTGTTTATCAGCCTGGACAGAAGGTGTGGGTGCTGGAGCCAGTGGCCCCAGCAGCACTCAAAGACAAATGGTCTGGGCCCCACACAATCCTTGAGCAAAAGGGAGAGGTCACCTACCTGGTGGACCTTGGAACTCCCAGGAGTCCCCATAGGGTACTCCATGTCAACAGGCTCAAAGCATATGTCGACAGGAAGGACATGAGCTTGCTCATGGCCATAGATGAGGGACAGGAGGAAGAGAGTGACCCTCTCCCAGACCTGCTCACTCAGAATCCTGATGATGGGTCAGTAGATGGTGTTGTCTTTTGTGGCAGCCTCTCTGAACATCAGCAGAAAGACTGTAAACAGGTTCTTCAGTCTTTCAGACGTATGTTCTCTCTGACACCCAGTCAGACCAATTGGTGCACCCATGAGGTTGACACTGGTGACAGCCTGCCAGTCAAGAGTAAAATCTACAGGCAGCCTGATCATGTTAGAGACTGCATAAAAACTGAAGTGCAGAAAATGTTGGAATTGGGAGTCATTGAACCCTCAGATAGCCCTTGGGCTAGTCCAGTAGTTCTAGTGCCAAAGCCTCACACCCAAGATGGTAAGAGAGAGATGAGGTTTTGCGTAGACTACAGGGGTCTCAATGCAGTCACTAAGACTGATGCCCATCCAATACCAAGGGCAGATGAACTTATAGATAGATTGGCTTCTGCCAACTACTTAAGTACATTTGACTTAACAGCTGGGTATTGGCAAATCAGGTTAGCTGAGGATGCCAAGCCCAAAACAGCATTTTCAACCCCTGGTGGGCATTATCAATTTGTGGTAATGCCCTTTGGTCTGAAAAATGCACCTGCCACCTTCCAAAGGTTGGTGAATCAAGTCCTTACTGGGCTGGATGACTTCTGTGCAGCATATCTAGATGATATTGCTGTCTTTAGCTCCACCTGGGAGGATCACCTGGTCCACCTGAGGAAAGTGTTAGAGGCTCTGCAAGCAGCAGGCCTCACTATCAAGGCCACCAAGTGCCAGATAGGGCAGACACAGGTTGTATACCTGGGCCACCTTGTAGGTGGAGGCCAGGTTCAGCCACTGGAGAGCAAAATACAGTCAATCAGGGACTGGGCTCCTCCAACCACCCAGACTCAGGTTCGAGCTTTCTTGGGCCTGACTGGATACTACAGAAAATTTGTCAGGAACTATGGTTCCATTGTGACACCATTAAATGAACTGACAAGTAAAAAAATGCCAAAAAAGGTTCAGTGGACAGCAGGCTGTCAAAAAGCATTCGATGACCTAAAGCAGGCCATGTGCACAGCACCTATCCTTAAGAGTCCAGACTACTCCAAACCATTCATTGTCCAAACAGATGCTTCTGAGTTGGGTGTGGGAGCTGTTCTTTCTCAACTGAATTTTGATGGTCAGGATCAGCCCATTGCTTTTATAAGCAGAAGGCTGACCCCCAGAGAGAAGAATTGGTCAGCTATTGAGAGGGAGGCCTTTGCTGTGGTTTGGGCCCTGAAGAAGCTGAGGCCATACTTGTTTGGCACTCACTTCAAGATTCAGACCGACCATAAGCCCCTCTTGTGGCTAAATCAGATGAAGGGTGAAAACCCCAAACTGCTTAGGTGGTCCATTTCCCTACAGGGGATGGACTTTACAGTGGAACATAGACCTGGTACTGATCATGGCAATGCCGATGGGCTCTCCAGATATTTCCACTTAGAACAAGAAGACTCACCTGGTCAAGGTTAGCTTATTGTCCCAAAGTTTGGGGGGGGGTCATGTAGGAGAGTAGGGTCTGCAATCCTATGATCACCCAGATTTTTTTGCTTTTGTTTCACTGGTTTACGACTTTCTCTGGCTGTGGGCCTGCCAATCAGACCCACAGCCTGGCTGTTCTCTTTCTAAATTACCTCATGTACCCTAGGTGCATCTACCAATTGGTACTGGGCCACCTTATCAGACCCTGTAACTCAGGGCATAGGTGTACCCAGGGCTGCCAGGGGCTGCAGCACGTATTGTGCCACCCCTGGCTGGCCTCCTAAATTTGACACAACTGGCTGCATGACAGCTGGGGCAAAGTCGTGTAATCACCCTTTGCTGTAGGTGTAGTATACCTATACCTAACCCTAAAATGGACACACAGATTCCTATCAGTCACTCCTATGGCAGGCCTTGACAATCCTGAAGGCAGAGTGCTTGGAATCGTGTGAGATGGTGCTCTGGCATGAGCTGAGCCTGTCTGCAGCTTGCGGAATCAAGTCCTAATAGCTGTTCCATGATATCGCATACCATATACTCTTAAGTGCATTATAATCCTCGCGGTTAAATGCTATCTTTGGTATTGCTTTATCAAAACATGTCGAGTAAGGTGTCATACGAATTGGAATACTAACCCCTCGCCAATTCTGGCGACGGGGTTAGCATTCCACCCTTCTAGAGGGACACGACATGTATGTAACTGTGAACCCCGGTTAAAGTTAACTGAAGCCTCAGCTCCACAAAATGGATGCTGCCACCACAGACACGAGTCTGACCCCCTGCAGCTGGGAGTCCTTCCAGCGAGGGGAGCCTGGACAAAGGGTTTCCTGTCAGGGGCGGTGCTAGCACCGTCCCAGACATGGTTTTGTGTATCCTGGGTAGGCAGGGCTTTACAGGAAGGTGACTGCTGAGTGGCACCCCGGTGCTCACTACGCATAGGCCGGTCTGAACCAGTTCCAGGGGCACACCAGCCCCTGGCCTGGGGAAGTCCGGCATGGCTGAGGGGTGTAACCACCCCCCACCTAGTCCCACCCATAGGCAGGACCTAGTCACCGGGTCAGCCCCCTTTTTTAGTATAAAGATGGGAGCGGGCCCCCTGTTAAAATTAGATCATCTTTGGAATCAAGATACCACTTTCTTCGAAAGGACTTCACGATTTCTTCTTCAAGATTCTCCCTTGTGGCTAAGGAGTAGTCACCCTGCATCCGCAGGCACCATCCTAAAGAACACTGCGGTCTGCTGCAAGTCCTTCATCACGAATCCGACGACCCAGCTCGACGAGACCCGGCTTCCCTGGCACCTCTGACCTCTACTCACCTCTACAGCCCAGCTGAGAACCGTGAGTGCGACGAGACCTCAAGGGACCGACGATCGCCAAGACTGCACGACATCTTTACTGCAAGCCCACCGTGTCCTCCACTGGTGAGTGCTTTGGGGTCCGAGAAGCCCCGACCCTGCGCAGCTCCAGCACCCAAGATCAGCCCCCCTGCATCTCCACGATCTGCGTGGGGCCCTTCTGCTGTTTGCTGTGCACCGCGTTGTTTGGCTACTAGCCGGCTGGCTTGTGGCCCTCTGAACGACGCCCAACGACTTCACGACTGCTGGTCTGGTTGCTCCAGGCTGGCCTTTGCTTCCTTCTTCAAGAGAGGCACCCCGGACCCTCCTGGTCCACTCCAGACGCCATTTTAGGTCCACCGCGTGGGCTTGAATTTGCCAAGGCTTTGTTGCCCAATCCTGGGTCCAGCGACGCCGACAGCTTCTATCTTCGTGGGACAGCTCGATCCTCCATCCTGGTCGCCGACAACGCCTCCTGGTCCGTGAGATCTTCGAGTCAAGCGTCACCCACTCACCTAGTCGAGGTGGCTACCATCCGGTGCCCTCCTGGTGCCCACTGACTACTGGCTAGTAGTCTCGAACTTGGTCCCCTCTGCTTTCAGGTGTCATCTATCTTCAAGATCCAGGCTTGGATCCGACTGAACTTTCTTCACTGGTCACCGGCCAGCATCTTTTCTTCCGGCTCCTGGTCCGTCTACGAGGATTCCCGACGTCTTTTCAGACCTATGCAGCTGCAGCCCCTGGGCTAGGTAACTTCGGCATTTCGGTGCCCCAGCATAGCCTCACTATCCAAGGGTCAGAATCTACTTTCGTTTTCTCCCTACCAGGTCGGGTTCGCCCGAGAACACTAACTTTCTAATTCCTAGCGATTCCAAAAGCTATTAGTACTGTACTTACCTGCTAGGAATTTCGCATTCCACTTTCAGAGTATATGGTTTTCCGTGCCCCTCGGGCATTTGTATATACTGTGCTAACTTAAGTATTTTTGTAAGAGTTTTGGTTTGTGCTTAGTACCCTGTCCTCATAAAGAGTACAGGGCTGTTGTGATCTTTAAATAAATAACTGTTTATTTTCATAACACTTGTGTGGTGTCCTTTCACTTGGTATTCAAGGGGTATATGTGTGGTAAACAGCTGGCTTAACGCGCCCTCTCGAGTCTTTAGCCTTAGACTGCTCGTATCCACGCTACTAGGATAGCTGGTCTATAAGGTTGACTTACAACCAATCATCAATAAGGGTTGCTGGACTGATACATAGTGTTCACTAGAATAGTGAGCACTGCATATCAGGCCACCTTCTCACAACTAACTAATGTCTCTTACAGATATATCGTTACACAAGTAGTAACTTGTGCTACAGCCCCTCTGAGAATAAATCTGGCTTTTAACCAAAAATTTACACAAAATTTGCATTCATCAAAGATCCCAATACGGTCCTCTACTTAAATAACGCCAGCACAAGCTATCTACCAACACCACTCCAACCAACCAAAGCAAACAGGACAACTCCCTTAGAGCAGGAACTAGAACGAGTGGCGAAGGAGGAAATGAACCAAGCCGATCCCAAAAAGAGGGAACATATCTCAGAGGTGGGAGCATCTGCAACCAGCGGAGAAGCTAACAATGGGTCCCCGGGGGACCAACCAGCACAGGCCCACGGACAAAGACAAGAGTGGGCTGACCCAAACGCAGAAACAACCGCAAAAGGCAATGCGCAAGACCACACGAAGGAATTCATAACAGCGGACCAAAGGGGGAATCCAACCCCCAACCTCCCACCAAAAGCCAGTAGGGAAAGGTGTTCCATAACTCCCACAAGCTTAAAGAGACACAACGATAAACACAATTGCACCGAGGAAGAATACCACGAATCCCCAGTACCCAAGAAGTGAAGGCAAGGTTCACTGGGAACCTCCACGGGTCGCAGCAGACCAGACAGGGCAGCAAACCGGGGGCCCCAGGATCTGCCCTTGCAGGACGACACGCAGATGAGCGAACTGACGCAGAATACAGATCTAACAACACAAAAAGAAATAACCTGCAAACATAGTTAAAACGCCAGCGGACAGGTGAGCAACGCTTGAACCCAGGGATATGAGCGAACCAACATCGGCAGATTCCGACGCAGCTGGGCAACCAATCACCATAACACAGGAAACAAGACACCAGGGTCAGCGTTCACTTCAATTCAATGACCAACTACATGAGAAACTCAATAAACCAGAGTTGCAAAAGGACGGCGCTGAGCAATGCCGTGCCCCAATATCAACCAAAATAAATCTCCTGAGCCAATTAACTGCTTCTAATATACAATCTAGTACATGACTTGCAATACCCAGGATTAACGACTTTGAAACCTCGTACCTCACTCCGGAAGAGTGGGAAGAACTGGTAGTATCCTACCCCGCGGAATCTAAGCTGGAACTGCCAGGAGAGAGTATCTGCGAAAACCCGTGGAATGAAAGACCAAATGCCAAGGAAGACATCTGGGCATCCCTTCTGCACACAATGCAATTATCAGTAAATGCCGTTCAATACCAGTCTGACGAGATGGATTTACAACTCTGTCCTCAACTCCCTGGCAATATTTGCTGCCAATATTGACGGCAAGGTAGCTGAGCTGAATGGCATGATAAAAAGGGCGCAAGCAGAGACTCAATTAATAGAATCTAACTGCTCTTGCATTACAATAGTGTACAAATTGGTAACACTGCCAACAGCATTGGATAATCTCCTCCCTGACATTAGGGTCGCAGTCAAAAACAACCATCCTAGCAACCACGCCGAGAGCAGACATGAAATTGCATCGTCTTCGCAAGTCTGATCAGCCTCCACCAGGAGAATCCAAAGACAACCTCAAACCCACTCCCGCTCAGGGAAATAATAAACGATAAGAACGCACCGGCCAACAATAAACAACAACTTGAAGGACCCCAAACTCCCCCTACAGAGAGTACAGCGCATCCCGAAAAAACTTGCCAAAAAGACGGTGCGCTGACCCATCTCCAACAAGGAAAAGTGGGAAGAAAACAGAAAAGGAAGGGAAGAAACCAAAGGAAAACAGGGGTAATAGCATGGTGCAAGGGCTTCACCAGTGAGAAATCCACAGCAAACCCACTACAAGACAGGCTGACCGAGATGAGATGCATCAGACTGTGAGTGCATCAACTCTGAAAATAAAAAAACAAACAGGGAAAAAACTTGAATTAAACCAGTCACTAGAGAGAAGGCCTAACAGCCCCCCCACCAAAAGCGAGAAAGCAACATCACACTCGCCACAAGCAATGCAGAAGACCGGCAAAGACGATACTGAAAAGGGGCACAACCCACAAGAAGCTATGGATCCAATTGACAGGGAAAACTTCGAAACAATTCGACTGTGCGTTCAAGGCCACACCAAAAATCACCCCCTGACAAAGGATGATAAATAACCTCGAGCAAGCCCCCAACGGGCCGCAACAACCACGGCAAACACCCCTAGACAAGAACTGAAGAAAAGCAGTAAAATGATCGATAAATGTAACTCAGTAGGAATCAAGTAACCTCATGGTCGAGGGGAAGCCCCAATCAATAACACTGACAATAGTCGTACACATGATAGGAGGCAAGCCGGTACGACCACAGTAATGTTCCTCCCAGAGTATCAGTCAAGGGGCCCAATGGACAATCTAAACAGAGGAAACGGATTACGGCGAATGAAAACCATAGATGGCCTCAAAACCATATCATCTACAGACTTGGAATCAGTAGAATTTATAGAACCCTTGGGGCACCCCGGAGCAGAATCAACAAAAACAGTATGGGTCACAGCAGAATTCCCGTAGAGACTATTAAAAGAAAAAGCAAAGTTCGACTCCTGGAGAATACAACTACAGCCTTTCAACCAAGATACCCAGATCCTTTACTGTATGAAAGTCAACAAAGGAAAAAAACAAAAGAACCATCACTTAAAAAAACTGTCCTAAGAGGGGCTCGAAGTAAAACCCCAGAGAACTTAGTCCACAGAGAACAGCCCGACAATAGAACATCGGTTAACGACAGTCTGCCCTCGCCTAACTGGAGCTGGCTCTCAAGGACCCTAAACGTGAAAGAGACTAATCAGTGACAAAACATAAAATCAACCAAGACAATCGGCACCCTCAGAAAAGAACGAGAAAATTACACAATGACAGGACGAGAAGCCTTGCAGAGCTAACAAGAGAACGACGCCCACTGACTTGTCCCCAGCCCTACAGGCCTGTCTCCCCTCGAACCTGCTCCTGCGAAACCCCAGCAACCTCAAAAACCCCGGAGGAACTGCCTGCATTTACTTTCCAAGCTGTTTCTCCTGTGAACACCGGACGTGTTTAAACGGCAGATTCTGGTGCCAGCCAGAAACCGCAAGTCCAGCAGACTCTGCACCTGCCGAACCCGGCCTGTCTTTGAGTGAAGAAACACCACGAGGAGGTCCCCCGTCGATCCTGACCAGAGATCCGACGACACCTAACCTGCCTCAAGCCTCCAGACGACGCCTGCAGCCTCAATCCAGAGGACCCCCCCCCTTACCGCGACCAGTGCGGATAAGAAAATCCGACGTCCAAATGCCCCCCTGCACCCAACGCCCCAAGGCCTTGAGCGCCCAACCCAGTGGTGCCTAACCATCCCTCTAAATCCCAACTTACCCCTCGAAGTGGTGGTCACTCCAGGAAGATCCTCGTCCCCGAGCCTGCAGTGTTTACTTGTCCTGGAGAATCTCTATTGAAATCAACAGGGCACTCAACCCCAAAATAGCATCCGGCTGCCCTAGCGCCGCTGAGGGTGCTCTTTTGGTGCTTACTTGGTCCCTAACGTGCCCTGAGCTTAACCCTAGGAGCTTTGCTCCCACAACCTTGTGGCCTGCTTGCCAGCTGTCACAAACCGGAGCCCCCCTATTCACCATAGGATAACATTGGGTCTCAACACTCTGCACCTGGCCGCTCGAGTGCCGCTGAGGGTGCAACAACAGTGCATCACTGACTCTAGGAGACCCCTGAGTCTAACCCCAGAACCCGAACTCGAAAGACCGATTACTTAACTCGACACCAATACCTCATTTTTCCTCATAGGGCAACATTGACACTTTTTCTCCAAAAAAGTTTCTAAGTGTCGACTTTTGAAAACTGCAAATATTACATAAAAATCAGCCGAATAACCAAAACGCATTTTCTCAACTGTTTTTAGGAAATGTCCTAGTGCTGAATCCAGGATCCAGCACTGAGTAATAAAAAGTAACGATAACCTAACTTACCTCCTAAGTGAATTTCCTCCCATAGGATAACATTGGTGATTCTATGTGAAAGTGTCAACTTTTGAAATGCAATAATATTCCTTACAAATCGTACCTTTAACCAAAACACATTTACTCTCCTGTTTTCAGGAAGTGTCCCAGGTATGAATCTAGGTACCAGTCCTGTGTTAAGAAAAGTAATTGAAAAGGAATTAACTGCATTTTACTTAACCCCTTCCAGGCTCATGACGGGCTCGTCATGGTGTAGCCTCCTCGCACACTGATGACGAGCCCAGCTCGTCATGAAAGCATTGAATTTAGTAAATCCCAGCATAGAAGGAGAATTCCACTAGCGCGGATGTGGTTAAAAAGCCCATTCAATTGAAGGTACTATACCTTCTATGTGTTGCAAACTGCTATCTTAAAACTAACCAAAACCAGTACAAGTTGCACTGCTATTTTGAACTGTGTTCATACAAGTAATTTACTACTGAAAAGTATTTTTATGCTTACCTGTACCAGGCTTGCTTGGTTCTAGAAATAAAACAGTATCTTTTTTCAATACAAAACAATTGGCCTAGACTTCAACTCTTGAATGTGAGACCATTTGCTGACTGAGTTTGTACATCAAATGCTTTACACTGTCCTTATATTCGGCCTTACTGCTCGACCATACTACCACTTTCGAGAGTGAGACTCTATCTAACTTTAGCCTATGCCAAACCTCTGGAGACCCTTGGACTCTATACACACTGTACCTCACTTTGTTGCAGTATATCTGAAAGAAACACGTTAGTGTTAGATTCCTTACCTTAGAATATCCCCAGGCGTCAGTCTGGATCCGGAAACTTTTGCGTAGCAGTACCCCTGCGCGTCGGTAGGCGTCGTCTGCAGGCGTCCCCTGCGGCTCCGCGTCCGTCGTCGGCGTCGTGCGCCGTGATGACGTCGCTGGAGTACATAGACGCCGCCTCCGCGCGCTGACGTCAGTTCTTCTTTTTTCCGCGCCAGTGGACGCAGATCTGAAGAGCAGTACTCCGGTCTTTGACCAAGTTTTTCAATTGTTTTTTCCTCTACGGTGCCTGATAGGATGCCTGGGTTTAAGAATTGCGATGACTGTGAGCGCACGATGTCGGTCACAGACCATCACCGCCTCTGCCTCCGGTGTCTGGGCCCTGACCACGACGTGGACTCCTGCGTCGACTGCCGGGCCCTTACCAACAAGGCTAGGCGGGAGCGGTCCCGCAAGCTGCTGGAGCTCCGGGTGTCGGCCCCACGTCGGGACCGGGAGCGGTCCCGGTCCGGCCGGAGGTCGAGAGAGCGTTCGAGGGAGCGGTCGCGGAGCCGCGCCGGGCGCTCCGGAAGTCGACACCACTCGTCATCCTCCTCAGGTAAGAAGCACAAGAAGTCGGGGCGTCGTCATCGTACCCCCGACTCCCCCCGACGCTCGCGCGATGCGGCCGGGGGCTCGGGTGACCCCAACCCCGCGGCTCCGCGAGAGTCGCCGGCGCGGCCTGCCTCATACCCTCCGGTCCCTGGGCATGGCGCGACGCCTGAGGAGATCGAGGCGTTCCTCATGGCCATGAGGGCGCTCGCTTCTCCGACGGGGCCTACGGCGCCTTCGGGCCCAGTGCTACCGTCTGGGGGCCCTAGCGGTTCGGGTGTCCCTGCCTCGGCGCCGTCGGGTGCTCCGGCCCCGGCGCCGCCGACGGCTCCGACCCCGGCGCCGCAGGGGCCTTCGGGATCGGCGCCGGCTGGTCTTCCGGCCTCCCCGGCGCCGTTGCCATCGGGGTTACCCCCGACGCCGCCCCCGCGCGGCGCCGGTTCTCCACTGCCGGTTCCGGCCGGCGGTGGGGTTCCGACGCCGGCTCCGGGCGGCGCCGTCCCCTTACCTTCTCCGACGCCGGACGCGGCGCCGGACGGGCGTCGCACGACGCCGGTCCCGGCGCCGATGGGGCCCATGAACCCCGAGGAGCCGGTCTTCATCATTGACTCCGAATACGGAGAGGATGAGGAGTACGGTGAAGGTTGGGAGGGGTCCGAGGACCCTCTGGCTCGCGAGTGCCAGTATGACCCGGACTGGACAGGTGACTTGGGGGATGCCAGTGGTTTGGACGACTCTCCTAACCCTGGTTTGATCTCTCCTCCAACCGTGGCATCGGTGGAGGGAGCTGCCTATTCTGTGGTGCTGATGAGGGCTGCCAAGGCCTTACACCTTGAGCTCCCCGTCGCGGCCGTGAGGCCTAACATCCTCACCGAGGTCTTCAAACCGCAGTCATGCCCACTGGAGCCACTGCTGCCGTTTAATGAAGCCTTGTCTGACGTTCTGTTGGGCACGTGGTCCAGGCCCGCTTCAGGTGCGCCTGTTGATCGGAACGTGGCCAGGCGCCACCGTCCTTGTCCGGACGACCCCAAGTACCTGTCTACCCACCCCACTCCTGAGAGTCTGGTGATCCAGGCCTCGACCTCCCAGTCCGCATTCCCGTCGGCCCCGCCCGACCGGGAATCCAAGAGGTATGACCAGTTTGGCAAAAAGGTCTTCTCGTCCATTAGTTTGGGCCTGCGGTCTTGCAACACCGCCTGCCTCTTGGGCCGCTACACCCACTCTGTGTGGGATACGGTCGCGGAGCTGCTGCCAGAATGCCCCATGGAGGTGCGGGCAAAGCTCGGTCAAGCTGTGGCTGAAGGCCGAGATGCAGCGAAATATTCAATTCGGTGTGGTCTTGATACGACCGACTCGCTGGGCAGAGCTATGTCTACGACGGTGGCGATTCGTCGCCACGCCTGGCTGAGATCCGCCAATTTTTCGGCTGATGTCCAGAATACCCTGATGGACATGCCGTTTGATGGCTGTCACCTGTTCGGTGACAAAGCGGACCACGCGCTGGAACGCTTCAAGGACTCCAGGGTCACGGCCAAGTCCTTGGGTCTCTCGACCCAGCGTCAGCAACCGGGTTCGTTTCGTCCCTTTCGTGGCCAAGGAAGGGGCGCCCCCACACGTGCTGCCAGCCACGCGCCGCAACAATCTTTCCAACGCGGTGGCGGCCGTGGAAACCGCCGTGGTGGCGGTCGGGGACAACGGCGGGGTCAGACCACACCCTCCCCCGCAGCATCTACCCCAAAATCCTCCTAGTCCGTGCTTTCGGCCCCATGTGACGCCAGTGGGTGGCAGGGTTCGCCATCACCACGCTCACTGGCGCACGATCACTTCGGACAGGTGGGTGCTGCAAATCGTCCGAAGGGGCTACTCCCTCCCCTTCGAGACCTCTCCTCCAGCCATGCCACCGCAGAACCACCGTGTGTCGGGGGACCACTTGACACTTCTGCAGGAGGAAGTTACGGCCCTCTTGGCCAAGGGGGCCATCGAGCGCGTTCCTGGGCCAGAAGTAGGGCGTGGTTGTTATTCCCACTACTTTCTGGTGCCCAAGAAGGACAAGGGGGGCCTACGTCCTATCTTGGATCTAAGGAACGTCAACGGCTTCCTCCGGAAGGAGAAGTTCAAGATGTTGACGTTAGCTCAGGTCTTGGCTGCTCTAGACCCACAAGACTGGATGGTAGCGTTGGACTTGCAGGACGCCTATTTTCACATCCCCGTCCTGCCGGCCCACCGGCGTTACCTGCGGTTCACGGTAGGCCAGGAGCATTTTCAGTTTATCGTGCTCCCCTTCGGCCTTACCAGCGCCCCACGGGTGTTCACAAAGGTGATGGCGGTGGTCGCAGCCCATCTGCGCAGGTTGGGGGTTTCAGTCTTCCCCTACCTAGACGACTGGTTGTTGAAGGCGGGCTCGCCCCAGACAGTCGTCCACCACCTTCAGATGACGGCAGACCTCTTGCACGACCTGGGGTTCTCCATCAATGTGCCGAAATCACACCTGTGTCCCTCTCAAAAGCTCCTTTTCATCGGAGCGGTTCTGGACTCGGCGCAGTTTCGGGTTTATCCTCCGGAACGGCGGGTTCGGGATATTCAGGCTTTGATTCCCATCTTTCAGCCGCTATCCCGGGTTTCGGTCAGGTTGACGCTGCGGCTGCTGGGACTGATGGCTTCCTGCATCCTTCTGGTGCATCACGCTCGGTGGCGGATGCGGGCTCTGCAGTGGGACCTGAAGTTTCAGTGGGCCCAGCATCAGGGCAACTTGTCCGACCACGTCTTGATCTCGGAGGGCACTGCGAGACAACTGCAGTGGTGGCTTACGGACCGCGACTGGGTCAGGGGCAAGTCCCTCTCCCTTCCCCAACCGGAGCACGTTGTCGTGACGGACGCGTCCCTCCAGGGCTGGGGTGGCCACTTGGGAGAGGCAGAGATCAGAGGCATCTGGTCTCCGGCGGAGTCCCGGCTCCATATCAACCTATTGGAGCTGCGGGCGATTCGTCTGGCACTGAAGGCATTCCTCCCCTTTGTCAACGGGAGTGTGGTGCAGGTGTTCACCGACAACACCACCGCCATGTGGTACTGCAACAAACAGGGCGGTGTGGGGTCGTGGACCCTTTGCCAGGAGGCTCTGCGCCTCTGGCAATGGCTGGAACGTCAGGGCGTGACTCTGACGGTTCAACACCTGGCAGGTTCTCTGAACGCCAGGGCGGACGAACTCAGCCGTCGGTGCTCGATGGATCACGAATGGCGTCTGAACTCGGACGTGGCGCAAGGCATCTTTCTGCAATGGGGAGAGCCTTGGTTAGATCTATTCGCCACCGAAGAGAACGCGCAATGTCATCAGTTCTGCGCGTTGGAGTTTCCAAGACGGCACTCGCACGGCGACGCCTTTCGGCGCGAGTGGAGTTGCGGTCTGTTATACGCCTTTCCGCCTATACCACTTCTGCCCAGAGTGCTGAAGAAGATCAGGCGCGACCGGGCCCAAGTTATCCTTGTGGCTCCGGACTGGGCTCGAAGATACTGGTATCCCGAGCTACTCAGCATGTCAGTCGGTCCCCCGATCCGCCTGCCCCTTCAGGAGGACCTTCTGTCGCAGCAGCAGGGGACGGTCTTCCACCCGAACCTGTCCAGTCTCCACCTCCATGCTTGGAGATTGAGCGGCGGCAGTTGAGGCCATTTGACTTGCCTCCTGAAGTCTGTGATGTTATTCTGGCAGCCAGGCGTCCCTCCACTAAGTCGGTATACGCCTGTCGGTGGAACAGATTTGTGGCATGGTGCACAGCAAAGGCTGTGGATCCTCTTTCTGCCCCTCTTTCGGAGGTTCTTCTGTTTCTTCTTTCTCTTGCCCAGCAGGGCTCTGCTCTGGGCACTATCAAGGGCTACCTTTCTGCCCTTTCAGCCTTTTTGAGGCTTCCTGATCAGCCTTCTTTGTTCAAATCCCCGATTGTAACTCGATTCTTGAAAGGCATCACTCACATGTTTCCACCTGTTCCGTTTGTGATGCCTCAGTGGGATTTGAACCTGGTTCTAACCTTTCTAATGTGTGCTCCCTTTGAGCCCCTTCGTTCTTGTCCTCTCCGTCTCCTGACTTTAAAGACGGCTTTCCTGGTTGCCATCACCTCTGCCAGGAGAGTGAGTGAGCTCCAGGCTCTTTCTGTCCAACCTCCTTTCCTGTCCATTCATCCTGATAAGGTGGTTCTGAGGACTAGACCTTCTTTCCTGCCCAAGGTTGTTTCGGCCTTTCACATCGGGCAGTCCATCACCCTCCCTTCCTTCTTCCCGCCTCCGCATCCTTCAAAGGATGAAGAGCGGCTCCATCGTCTGGACCCAAAACGTGCGCTTTCATTTTACATGGATCGCACACGCCAGTTCCGGGTGGATGACCAACTGTTTGTTGGCTACGTGGGTGCGAAGAAGGGACGGGCGGTCTGTAAACGAACCATCTCTCGATGGGTCGTCCTCTGCATCAAAGCGTGCTACTCTTTGGCTCGGAAGGAGCCTCCTGTTGGGCTGAGGGCCCATTCCACTCGGGCCACGGCGGCTACCACTGCCCTGGGCCGGGGAGTCCCCTTGCAGGACATTTGCCAAGCGGCTACGTGGGCCTCGCTGCACACCTTTGCGAGGCACTACTGCCTGGACAGCCAAGTCCGGAGGGATGGCTTCTTTGGCCGTTCTGTCCTCCAGGACTTTCTGGTGTAGTTTGTATTGGTTCGCAGACCCACCACCGGGGTTGGTATTGCTGGGGTATGTATTCTAAGGTAAGGAATCTAACACTAACGTGTTTCTTTCAGATGAACAAGTTACTTACCTTCGGTAACGATATATCTGTAAGAAACATTAGTTAGTGTTAGATTCCTTACCGAACCCACCCATCCTCCCCGTTCTGCGAACTGATACCTAGGGTTAAGGTCATCCCTTTCAGGGCCCTAGTTTTTACATGGCACCAGTGTTGGTTCTCTCATGGCTCTGCGTCTCCTGGCGCGGAAATGCTGTGTGCAAAGAACTGACGTCAGCGCGCGGAGGCGGCGTCTATGTACTCCAGCGACGTCATCACGGCGCACGACGCCGACGACGGACGCGGAGCCGCAGGGGACGCCTGCAGACGACGCCTACCGACGCGCAGGGGTACTGCTACGCAAAAGTTTCCGGATCCAGACTGACGCCTGGGGATATTCTAAGGTAAGGAATCTAACACTAACTAATGTTTCTTACAGATATATCGTTACCGAAGGTAAGTAACTTGTTCATATAGAGCCAGTGTCTTACACACCCTGGTTAGTTAGGAAGCGGCCTCCTGAGGGCTTCAGGCGCATTCTACCTGGGTAAAAGCTGTGACCACGGCTAGGAGTTTCCCAGTACTGGAGATCTGCCAGGCAGCAACGTGGGCATCTCTCCACACGTTTGCCAAGCATTACTGCCTAGACTGTCAGGTACGCAGGGACAGGCATGTTGCCCGGTCAGTTCTGCAGGACTTATCTGAAAGAAACAGGTTCGTGTTAGATTCCTTACCTTAAAATATCCCCAGGCATCAGGCTGGATCCGGAAAGTTTTCATCAGCAGTACCCTTGCGCACCAGTAGGCTTCGCCTGCGGCTCTGCGTCAGTCATCGGCGTTGTGATCGCCGGGATGATGTCATCGGAGTACTTAGACGCCGCCCTTGTGTGCTGACACCTGTTCTTCTTTTTTCCGCGCCAGCTAGTGCAGATCCAGGAAGAGCAGTACTCTTAGTCATGTTTCGACTAACTTTTTGGTCTATTTTTTCATCTCTTTTTCGAATCTACTTAGACTCCTGGTGCCGTAGGGATGCCTGGCTTTTAGCTGTGCGACGCCTGTCACCGCTTGATGTCTGTGGCCAACCCCCACCATCGGTGTCTCTACTGCCTCGGGCCGACCAGGACGACAAGTCGTGCCCTGACTGCCGGGCCTTGACCTCGAAAGCTAGGCGGGAGCGGTCCCGCAAGCTACTCAAGATCCGGCAGTTGGCTCCCGGCCGCTCGAGGTCCCGGTTAAGGAGGAAGTCGAGGGACCGGTCGCGGAGATGCAGTAGTCGCTCGTCTAGTCATCGCCAGCACTCGTCTGGCTCCAAGTCCTCAGGTAAGTCGACTCACTCCAAGAAGTCGAAGAAGCAACATCGTTCTTCAGACTCCCCTCGTGCGACTCAGCTGAGGGTTCGGGCAACACCGCTCGTGCGGCTCAGTCGGAGCTGTCTGAGCTGCAGGCGCTGCCTCCAGGCCCATACCCTCCGGTCCCTGGCCTGTGAGCGACGTCTGAGTTGATTCGTGATTTCCTCATTGCCATGAGGACTCACTTCCCTCCGGTGAGGCCTGCCGGCGCGCCTTCGGGACGGCGGCCCCGGCACAGTCTGGTGCTTCGGCGGCGACTTTGGTTGCGGCCCCAGTGGCATCCGTGCCTGGATCCTGGTCAACGCCAGTTGACCTTACAACTCCCCCATTGGTGTCGCTCCCGGTGCCATCCTCTGACGATGTTGGTGTAGGAAGGTGGATACCAGACTATGGTTGCCCCCAACTTTTTGCCTGGTGTTTTGCTGGTTTTCCGACTTAGTTGGCCTGGGACCCTGCCAATCAGGACCCCAGGCCTACTGCTCTCTGTGTAAACTGGATTCCATGTACCTTAGGTACATATCCAATTGGTACTGGGCCACCTTATCAGACCCTGTAACTCAGGGCATAGGTGTACCCAGGGCCTACCAGGGGCTGCAGCATGTATTATGCCACCCCTGGCTGGCCATCTAAATCTGACACAACTGGCTGCACGACAGCTGGGGCAAGGTGGTGTAATCACCCTTTGCTTTAGATATAGTATACCTATATCTAACCCTAAAATGGACACACAGATTCCTATCAGTCACTCCTATGGCAGACCTTGACAATCCTGAAGGCAGAGTGCTTGGAATCGAGTGAGATGGTGGTCTGGCATGAGCTGAGCCCGTTTGCAGCTTGCGGAACCAAGTCCTAATAGCTGTTCCATGATAACGCGTACCATATTTTCTTAAGTGCATTATAATCCTCGCGGTTATATGCTATCTTTGGTATCGCTTTATCAAAACATGTCGAGTAAGGTGTCATACGAATTGGAATACTAACCCCTCGCCAATTCTGGCGACGGGGTTAGCATTCCACCCTTCTAGAGGGACACGACATGTATGTAACTGTGAACCCCGGTTAAAGTTAACTCAAGCCTCAGCATCACAAAATGGATGCTGCCACCACAGATACAAGTCTGACCCCCTGCAGCTGGGAGTCCTTCCAGCGAGGGGAGCTTGGACAAAGGGTTTCCTGTCAGGGGCGGTGCTAGCACCATCCCAGACAGGGTTTTGTGTATCCTGGGTAGGCAGGGCTTTAGAGGAAGGTGACTGCAAGTGGCACCCCGGTGCTCACTATGCATCTGCCGGCTAGAACCAGTTCCAGGGGCACACCAGCCCCTGAGCTGGGGAAAGTCCGGCATGGGAGAGGGGTGTAGCCACCCCCCTTCCTGGTCCCACCCATGGGCAGGACCTAGTCGCGTGCCAGCCCCTTTTCCTAGTATAAAGATAGGAGCGGGCCCCCTTCCAAATTAGATCATCTTTGAATCCTGAAACTACTTTCTACGAAAGGAACTCTCGACTTCTTCTCAAGATTTCTCCCTTGTGACTAAGGAGTAGTCACCCTGCACCAGCAGGCTCCATCTAAGAACACTGCGGTTTGCTGCACGTCCTTCCTCCGGAATCTGACCGACCAGCACGACGAGACCCGGCTTCCCTGGCACCTCTGACCTCTACCTACCTCTACAGCTAAGCTGAGAACCGTAGGTGCGACGAGACCTCGAGGGACTGGCCATCATCAGAACTGCACAACTTCTATCCAGCACGACCGCCGAGGGATCCTCGTGTGAGTGCTTTGGGGTCCGAGAAGCCCCAACCCTGAGCAGCTCCAGCACCGAAGACCAGCCCTCCAGCATCCACCAGATCTGCGTGGGGCCCTTCTGCTTTTTGCTGCTCACTGCGTTGTCAGGCTACTAGCCCGCTGGCTTGTGGCCTTCCCGACGGCGAACGACGACATCACCACTGCTGGTCTGGTTGCTCCAGACTGGCCCTTGCTCCCTTCCAAAAGAGGAGCTCCCCGGACCCTCCTGGTCCACTCCAGATGCCATTTTGAGTCCACCGCGTGGACTTGCATTTGCCAAGACTTGTTGCCCCAATTCTGGATCCAGCGACGTCGACAGCAGATACCATCGTGGGACAGCTCGCACCTCCATCCTGGTCGCCGACAACGCCTCCTGGTCCGTGAGACTGCAGAGCCCAGCGTCGCCCACTCACCTGGTCGAGGTGACTCCATCCGGTGCCATCCTGGTGCCCATATCATCACTGGCTAGTGATTCAGAACTTGGTCCCCTCTGCTTACAGGTGTCTTCCATCTTCGATCCAGGCTTGGATCCACCGAACAATCTTCACTGGTCGCCTGCCAGCAACTTCTTCTTTCAGGCTCCATAGACTGCAACGAGGATTCCCGACGTCTTTCCAGACCTATGCAGCCGCAGCCCCTGGGCTAGGTAACTTCGGCATTTCGGTGCCCCAGCATAGCCTCACTATCCAAGGGTCCAGATCCTTTTTCGTTTTCAGCCTAACTAGTCGGGTTCGCCCGAGAACACAAACTTTGTAAATTCGAGCATCCATAGACTTTGTCCCGCATCCCGCGTGAGAGTGCACACTCTGCACCCGAGTCCCCTAGGCCTCCTGCTAGTAATCTGAAGGTTCAGTAGGCCAGTCCTAGCGATTCCAAACCCTATGAGATTAGTACTTACCTGCTAGTAATTTCGCATTCCACTTTTGTAGTGTATGGTTTTCCGTGCCCCTCGGGCATTTGTGTAAATTGTGCAACTTAAAGTATTTTCGTAAGAGTTTTGTTGTGTGCTTAGTACCCTGTCCTCATAAAGAGTACAGGGCTGTTGTGATCTAAATAAATACACTGTTTATTTTCATAACACTTGTGTGGTGTCCTTTCACTTGGTGTTCAAGGGGTATATGTGATGGTATAACAGCTGGCTTAACACGCCCTCTAGAGTTTAGCCCGAAGACTGCTCGTATCCATGCTACTAGGATAGCTGGTCTATAAGGTTTACTTACAACCAATCATCAATAAGGGTTGTTTGGACTGATACAAAGTGCTCACTAGAATAGTGAACATTATATATCAGGCCAACTTCTCACAGTCGGCCCCAGTTTCAGCCCTGGTCTGGGGTCGGACCGGCGCTGTCTCTGGCGTCGATGGGTGAGGCCATCACCTATGACCCAGCTCAGACATTCCATCCTGTTTACCAGGATACAGATTAAGGGGAGGACTGGGATGGGTCTGAGGACCCTCTGGCACAGCATTGCCAGTTAAGCCAGGACTTGGCAGATGAGCTAGGGGAGGCCGGTTGTTTGGACACATCGCCCGACAATGGATTCATCTCTCCACCCTCCGTGGCTATGGAGGAGGGTGCTACGTATGGTGTACTGTTGCGCAGGGCAGCCAAAGCCGTGGCTCTTGAACTTCCCGCTGCTGCTGTGAGGACTTACCTCCTCACTGAGGTGCTTCAGCCGCCAGTAAGCTCCTCGGAGCCTCAACCGCCTTTCAATGGGACCCTCACGGACGTTCTGAATGCACCTCATCCAAGCCCTCCGCAGTGCCCCCTGTGGATCGGAACGTGGCCCGACTCCGGGCGACCCTAGCGTTCTGTCCGTGCACCCCACCCTGAGAGCCTGGTGATCCAGGCTTGTACGTCCCAGACCGCATTCCCGACCGCTCCCCCGGATTGGAAATCCAAAAGGTTTGATCAGTTTGGGAAGAAACTGTTCATTCAGTTTGGAGTTGCGGTCTATCAACACTGCTTGCCTTTTGGGCCGTTATACCCCCTTTTGTGGGACACGGTTGCGGACGTGCTGCCCCCGGTGCCCGGAGGAGGCCCGGGCCCGGCTCGCCCAGGCCCTTGTGGAGGGACGTGATGCTGCGCGTTATTACATCAGGTGTGGACTGGATAGCACAGACTCGCTGGGAAGGGCGATTTCCATGACGGTGGCGGTTCGCCGCCACACCTGGCTGAGGTCCGCCAATTTCTCGGGTGATGTCCAGACAACGCTCATGGACATGCCCTTCGATGGCCATTGCCTCTTTGGCGACAAAGCAGACAGTGCGCTTGAGCTTTTCAAGGGCTACGGCAAAGTCCTTGGGCCTGTCTGGCCAGCGCCAACAAACTTCTGCTTTTCGCCCCTTTGGTGGCCAAGGAAGGGGCACCCCCACACGTCCTGCGAGAACCATCCCCAACGTGGCTGCGGACCTGGTAACCTCTGTGGAGATGCTGGGGGACAACGGCAAGGTCAGTCCACATCCGTTCCCACAGCATCTGCCTCAAAGCCTTCCTAGTCGGAGCTTTCAGGCCCAATCAACACCAGTGGGGGGGCAGGGACCGCCATCACCTCCACTGGCACTGCATCACGTCGGACAGGTGGGTGCTGCAAATCGTCCAAAGGGGCTACTCCCTCCCCTTCGAGGCGACCCCTCCAGCCATGCCACCGCATGTCGGGGGATCACTTGCAACTTTTGCAGGAGGAAGTTATGGCCCTCTTGGCCAAGGGGGCCATTGAGCACGTTCCTTGGCCAGAAGTATGACGTGGTTGCTACTCCCACTACTTTCTGGTACCCAAGAAGTGCAAATGGGGCCTGCGCCCTATTTTGGACCTCCAGAGGGTCAGCGGCTTCCTCCGGAAGTAGAAGTTCAAGATGCTGACTTTAGCTCAGTCCTAGCTGCTCTAGACCCTGGAGACTGGATGGTAGCGTTGGACTTGCAGGACGCATATTTCCACATCCCCGCATTGCCGGTGCTACCTGCGGTTCACGGTAGGCCACGAGAACTTTCAGTTTACCGTGCTCCCCTTCGGCCTTACCAGCGCCCCTAGGGTGTTCACGAACGTGATGACGGTGGTCACAGCTAATCTGAGCAGATCAGGGGTTCCATTCTTCCCCTATCTCGACGACTGGTTGTTAAAGGCGGCTCGCCCCAAACAGTTGTCTCCCACCTCCAGACTACGGCCGACCTCCTGCACTCGCTGGGGTGCTCCATCAACGTGCAGAAGTAGCACCTGTGCCCCTCTCAGAAGCTCCTTTTCATCTGAGCAGTTCTGGATTCTGTGCAGTTTTGGGTTTATCCTCCCGAGCAGCGGGTTCGGGATAGCCTGGCTCTGATTCTGATCTTTCAGCCTTTATCCCCGGTTTCGGTCTGGTTGACGCTGTCTCTTCTGGGGCTGATGGCCTCCTGCATCCTTCTGGTGCATCACGCCAGGTGGCTGATGCAGGCTCTGCAGTGGGACCTGAAGTTTCAGTGGGCACAGTATCATGGCGCGACCATGTCCTGATCTGGAGGGCACTGCAAGTCAGTTGAAGTGGTGGCTCACGAACCGCGATTGGGTCAGCGTCGTTCCTGGGATGGGAGGGCCACATGGGAGAGGTGGAGATCAGAGGCCTCTGGTCTCTGGCTGAGTCCCGGCTCCATATCAACCTTCTGGCGCTGCGGGAGATGCATCTTGCACTGAAGGCATTCCTTCCCTCTGTCCAGGGAAGTGTAGTGTAGGTGTTCACGGACAACACCGCTGCCATGTGGTACTGCAACAAACGTGGCTCTGCGCCTCTGGGCATGGCTGGAACACCAGGGCTTCACCCTGGTGGTTCAACACCTGGCAGGTTGCCTGAACGCCAGGGTGGACGAACTCAGCCGCCGGTGCAGGATGGATCACGAATGGCGTCTGAATTCGGACGTGGCGCAAGGTCTTTCGGCAGTGGGGAGAGCCTTGGTTAGATCTATTCGCCAAAGAAGAGAAGGCGCAATGTCATCAGTTCTGTGCGTTGGATTTTCCAAGGCGGCACTCTCTTTGAGACGCTTTTCGTCATGAGTGGAGCTGCGTTCCTTTGTATGCCTTTCCGCCTATACCTCTTCTGCCCAGAGTGCTGAAGAAGTTCAGGCGAGACTGGGCCTAAGTCATCCTTGTGGCTCCGGACTGGGCACGAAGGTACTGGTATCCCGAGCTACTCAGTATGTCAGTCGATCCCCGGTTCGTCTGCCTCTTCAGAAGGACCTTCTGTTGCAGCAGCAGGGGACGGCCCTCCACCAGAACCTGTCAAGTCTCCACCTCCATGCTTGGAGATTTAGCGGCGACAGTTGAGGCCATTTGACTTGCCTCCTGAGTTTTGTAACCTCATTCTGGCAGCCAGGCGTCCCTCCACAAAGTCGGTATACGCCTGTAGGTGGAACAGATTTGTGGCATGGTGCACAGCAAAGGCTGTGAATCCCCTCAATGCCCCTCTTTCAGAGGTTCTTCTCTTTCTTCTCTCTTTCCCAGCAGGGCTCTGCTCTGGGCACTATCAAGGGCTACCTTTCTGCTCTTTCAGCCTTTTTGAGGCTGCCTGATCAACCTTCTTTGTTCAAGTCCCCTATCGTTAATGGATTCCTGAAAGGCATCACGCATACGTACCCTCCTGTGCCCTTTGTGATGCCTCAGTGGGACTTGAACTTGGTTCTTACATTTCTGATGTGCGCTCCCTTTGAGCCACTCCACAACTGTCCTCTTCGCCTTCTAACTTTGAAAACTGCCTTTCTGGTAGCCATCACCTCTGCCAGGAGAGTGAGTGAGCTCCAGGCTCTATCCTGTAAACCTCCTTTCCTTTCGGTCCATCCGGACAAGGTTGCGTTACGGACAAGGCCCTCCTTCCTACCCAAGGTAGTCACGGCCTTCCACATTGGGCAATCTATCACCTTCCCCACCTTCTTTACGCCTCCGCATCCCTCGAGAGAGGAAGAGAGGCTCCACCGTCTGGACCCAAAACGTGCGCTCTCATTTTATTTGGATCGCACATACCAGTTCTGGGTGGATGACCAACTCTTTGTTGGTTACGTGGGCGCCAAGAAAGGGAAAGCGGTGCACAAGCGGACCATCTCGCGGTGGATCATCTTGTGTAGCCGGGCGTTTTACTCCTTGGCTCAGAAGGAACCCCCTGTGGGGCTGAGGGCTCATTCCACTCGAGCCACAGCGACTACAACTGCCTTGCGCCGAGGTGTGCCCTTGCAGGACATTTGCCAGGCGGCTACGTGGGCCTCACTGCACACGTTTGCACAACATTATTGCCTGGACAATCAAGTCCGGAGGGATGGCTTCTTTGGCCGTTCCGTCCTCCAGGACTTTCTGGTGTGATTATTGGTTCGCAGACCCACCACCACTGGGTTGGTATTGCTGGGGTATCTATTCTAAGGTAAGGAATCTATCATTAACGTGTCTCTTTCAGATGCACAAGTTACTACTTGTGTAACGATATATCTGTAAGAGACATTAGTTAGTGATAGATTCCTTACCGACCCACCCATCCTCCCCGTTCTGCGAACCGATATCTAGGGTTAAGGTCCTCCCCTTTCAGGGCCCTAGTTTCATGGCACCAGTGTTGGTTTTTGGCATAGCTCTGCGTTTCTAGCGCGGAAAAGCTGTGTCTAAGAACTGACTTCAGCACGCGGAGGCGGCGTCTAAGTACTCCGACATCATCACAGCGCCCAGGACCCCGACGACTGACGCGGAGCCGCAGACGACGCCTACCCACGTGCAAGGGTACTGCTACGCAAAAGTTTCCGGATCCAGTCTGACGCCTGGGGATATTCTAAGGTAAGGAATCTATCACTAACTAATGTCTCTTACAGATATATTGTTACACAAGTAGTAACTTGTGCATTAGCGCTATTACAAATTTTCAGGAAACACTGACACCTGGAGCAGATTGATGTGAGGAATCTGTAAGACACTGTCTCTATGTATATTGCACCGTGAGGTACAGTGTGTGTGTGTGTATAGAGTCCAAGAGTCCCCAGAGGTTTGGCAGAGGTTAAAGTTTAGGTGGAACCTTACTCTCTAAAGTGGTAGCTTGGTCGAGCAGTAAGGCCGTATCAGAGGACAGTGTTAAGCATTTGATGTACCCATTAACTCAGCAAATGAATTCACACACTCAAGAACTGAACTCTAGGCCAATTGTTTTTGTATAAAAAAGTGTACTGTTTTATTTCTAGAACCAAGCAAGCATGGTACAGGTAAGCATAAAAATACTTTGCAGTAATAAATTACATATGTGAAATTGCAGTATAACTTGTACTGGTTACGGTTACAGTTTAAGGAAGGAGATTGCAACACTTAGCAGGTATAATTCATTAAAATGAATGGGCTTTTTCAATTATTGCAAGTAACTTTTACAATACTTTTTCTAACTCTGTGCCATCTTCCTAGAATCAGCACTGGGACATTTCCTGAAATCAGTTGAGAAAATTTGTTTAGGTTATTGTTACGATTTTGAAGGAATATTTCGAGTTTTCAAAACTCCACACCTAATCGTTTTTCTGAGAAATTGTCAATGTTACTCTATGGAGAAAAATGGGTTATCAGTTTGCAGGTAAGTCAACGACTGTGGGAGTTAAGGTTCTGTAGTTAGAGTCCGGGGTCTTCCCAGGTCAGTGATGCACTGAGATTGCATCCTCAGTGGCACTAGGGCCGCCGGGTGCAGAGTGTTGAGGCCCAATGTTATCCTATGGAGGCTAGGGGGGGGCTCCGGTTGGTGGGTGCTAGCAAGCAGCCACAAGGGTGTGGAAGCAAAGCTCCTAGGGTTTAGCTCAGGGCAAGTTGGGAACCAAAGTAGCACCCTCAGCAGCACTAGGGCGGCCTGGTGCTGGGTTTGAGGTTGGGTGTCAGGTTTCCAAAGAAACACTGCAGGCTCTGGGAAGAGGATCTTCCTGGAGTGACCACCACTTCGAGGGGTAAGTTGGGATTTAGAGGGATTCTTAGGCACCGCTGGGTTGGGCACACAAGGCCGTGGGGCGTCTGTTGCAGGGGTGCCTTTGAACGTCTGATTTTTTTTTTACCCGCTGTGGTCACGGTGGGGGGGTCCTTTGGATTGAGGCTGCAAGCGTCTGGAGGCTTGATGCAGGTCAGGGGTTGCCGGATCTCAGGTCAGGATCGCCAGGGGGTCCTCCTTGTGGTGTTTTTCCGCTCTTGCCGGGTTCGGCAGGTGCAGAGTGCTGGATTTGCGTTTTCTGGCTGGCACCAGAAGCTGCAGTTCAAACACGTCCGGTGTTCACAGGAGTAGCAGTCTTGTAAATGAAGGCAGGTAGGTCCTCCAAGGTTTGTGAGGTTGCTGGCTGCTGGACACGCCGGAGTTTTGCAGGAGCAGGTTCGAGGGGAGACAAGCTTGTAGGGCTGGGGCCAAGTCAGTGGGCGTCGTCCTCTTGTTGGTTCTGCACGGCTTCTCGTCCTCCTTGTCTGGTGGTGGCAGCCACTCAGGTCATTAGAGGTTGACCGAGTTTCAGGGGGCAACTCTAAGATGCCCTCTGTTGTGCAGTTCACATTAAATCCCACACTGGTATCAGAGACACAGACATGTGTTTTTATATTATGGGTTATGTTGACAGCTCTGATTGGCTCTGCAGGTACTTTTTATGTTAGTAGTTTAACTTTTATGTTGACAATCTGATATCCTATACTGGCTGTGGCAGGAGGTGGTCCTCTCTATAATTATGTGTGTAGGAAACTGGCTCTTTATCTGATATATCAAAATGAGGTATATCTTGTGAAGAGTCTAGGATTTCCCATATGAGAGGACAGGGGCTTGCTGTGGCAATCCCACAGTGCTATTTTAGGGGGTCATCGAGGCCTTAGGATTATCACAGAGGAGTACAAGATATCTGAAAATCCACACAATGGTCACTAAATAAATGACACTTCTCAAGAAGGAGATCAACACCAATTTTTAAAAATAGCAGCTATCTTCATATATGATTAAGCATCAGAGACAAATCGTTCAGGTTAATACGTTTTTAAATACCTTCCCAAACACTCCCTGGCTCCACTAAAAGCATCACTGAATACAGCGGCTAGACTGGTTACAGGCACTAAGCGAAACGAGCACATTTCCCCAGTCCTGAAATCTCTAAAAATGGTTGCCTTATGAAGCACGTATTCAGTTAAAGATTGTCGTTCTGTCGCACACACCCCTTCACTTCAATACTACCATGTACCTCGCGCAAAAACTGGAGCTCTCTTGTTGTGGTGTAAGATCCTCAAGACTTTACTCTAGAAACCACTCATCTTTAGGAAAAAGAGAACTTGTCACAGAGCCTTTTTTCCGGCTCTGCCCCAAAGCTATGGAACTCTCTTCTGTAGGAAGGTACATCCTGACTATGGTTGCCCCCAACTTTTTGCCCTGTGTTTTAGCTGGTTTTGGACATAGTCGACCTGGGACCCTGCCAATCAGGACCCCAGGCCTACTGCTCTCTCTTTAAAATGGATTCCATGTACCCTAGGTGCATCTACCAATTGGTACTGGGCCACCTTATCAGACCCTGTAACTCAGGGCATAGGTGTACCCAGGGCTGCCAGGGGCTGCAGCACGTATTGTGCCACCCCTGGCTGGCCTCCTAAATTTGACACAACTGGCTGCATGACAGCTGGGGCAAAGTCGTGTAATCACCCTTTGCTGTAGGTGTAGTATACCTATACCTAACCCTAAAATGGACACACAGATTCCTATCAGTCACTCCTATGGCAGGCCTTGACAATCCTGAAGGCAGAGTGCTTGGAACCGTGTGAGATGGTGCTCTGGCATGAGCTGAGCCTGTCTGCAGCTTGCGGAATCAAGTCCTAATAGCTGTTCCATGATATCGCATACCATATACTCTTAAGTGCATTATAATCCTCGCGGTTAAATGCTATCTTTGGTATTGCTTTATCAAAACATGTCGAGTAAGGTGTCATACGAATTGGAATACTAACCCCTCGCCAATTCTGGCGACGGGGTTAGCATTCCACCCTTCTAGAGGGACACGACATGTATGTAACTGTGAACCCCGGTTAAAGTTAACTGAAGCCTCAGCTCCACAAAATGGATGCTGCCACCACAGACACGAGTCTGACCCCCTGCAGCTGGGAGTCCTTCCAGCGAGGGGAGCCTGGACAAAGGGTTTCCTGTCAGGGGCGGTGCTAGCACCGTCCCAGACATGGTTTTGTGTATCCTGGGTAGGCAGGGCTTTACAGGAAGGTGACTGCTGAGTGGCACCCCGGTGCTCACTACGCATAGGCCGGTCTGAACCAGTTCCAGGGGCACACCAGCCCCTGGCCTGGGGAAGTCCGGCATGGCTGAGGGGTGTAACCACCCCCCACCTAGTCCCACCCATAGGCAGGACCTAGTCACCGGGTCAGCCCCCTTTTTTAGTATAAAGATGGGAGCGGGCCCCCTGTTAAAATTAGATCATCTTTGGAATCAAGATACCACTTTCTTCGAAAGGACTTCACGATTTCTTCTTCAAGATTCTCCCTTGTGGCTAAGGAGTAGTCACCCTGCATCCGCAGGCACCATCCTAAAGAACACTGCGGTCTGCTGCAAGTCCTTCATCACGAATCCGACGACCCAGCACGACGAGACCCGGCTTCCCTGGCACCTCTGACCTCTACTCACCTCTACAGCAAAGCTGAGAACCGTGAGTGCGACGAGACCTCAAGGGACCGACGATCGCCAAGACTGCACGACATCTTTATTGCAAGCCCACCGAGTCTTCCACTGGTGAGTGCTTTGGGGTCCGAGAAGCCCCAACCCTGCGCAGCTCCAGCACCCAAGATCAGCCTCCCTGCATCTCCACGATCGGCGTGGGGCCCTTCTGCTGTTTGCTGTGCACCGCGTTGTTTGGCTACTAGCCGGCTGGCTTGTGGCCTTCTGAACGACGCCCGACGACAACTCTTCTGCTGGTCTGGTTGCTCCAGGCTGGCCCTTGCTTCCTTGTCCAAGAGAGGCACCCCGGACCCT
Source organism: Lissotriton vulgaris (assembly GCF_964263255.1). Classification (NCBI taxonomy): domain Eukaryota; kingdom Metazoa; phylum Chordata; class Amphibia; order Caudata; family Salamandridae; genus Lissotriton; species Lissotriton vulgaris. The sequence goes on along the minus strand of NC_141700.1, from coordinate 772,137,430 downwards.
CCTGGTCCACTCCAGACGCCATTTTAGGTCCACCGCGTGGGCTTGAATTTGCCAAGGCTTTGTTGCCCAATCCTGGGTCCAGCGACGCCGACAGCTTCTATCTTCGTGGGACAGCTCGATCCCCCATCCTGGTCGCCGACAACGCCTCCTGGTCCGTGAGATCTTCGAGTCAAGCGTCACCCACTCACCTTGTCGAGGTGGCTACCATCCGGTGCCCTCCTGGTACCCACTGACTACTGGCTAGTAGTCTCGAACTTGGTCCCCTCTGCTTTCAGGTGTCATCTATCTTCAAGATCCAGGCTTGGATCCGACTGAACTTTCTTCACTGGTCACCGGCCAGCATCTTTTCTTCCGGCTCCTGGTCCGTCTACGAGGATTCCCGACGTCTTTTCAGACCTATGCAGCTGCAGCCCCTGGGCTAGGTAACTTCGGCATTTCGGTGCCCCAGCATAGCCTCACTATCCAAGGGTCAGAATCTACTTTCGTTTTCTCCCTACCAGGTCGGGTTCGCCCGAGAACACTAACTTTCTCTTTCCTAGCTACCATAGACTTTTGTCCCGCATCTCGCGTGAGAGTGCACACACTGCACCCGAGTCCCCTAGGCCTCCTAGAAGTAATCTACCGATTCCCTAGTCAAGTCCTAGCGATTCCAAAAGCTATTAGTACTGTACTTACCTGCTAGGAATTTCGCATTCCACTTTCAGAGTATATGGTTTTCCGTGCCCCTCGGGCATTTGTATATACTGTGCTAACTTAAGTATTTTTGTAAGAGTTTTGGTTTGTGCTTAGTACCCTGTCCTCATAAAGAGTACAGGGCTGTTGTGATCTTTAAATAAATAACTGTTTATTTTCATAACACTTGTGTGGTGTCCTTTCACTTGGTATTCAAGGGGTATATGTGTGGTAAACAGCTGGCTTAACGCGCCCTCTCGAGTCTTTAGCCTTAGACTGCTCGTATCCACGCTACTAGGATAGCTGGTCTATAAGGTTGACTTACAACCAATCATCAATAAGGGTTGCTGGACTGATACATAGTGTTCACTAGAATAGTGAGCACTGCATATCAGGCCACCTTCTCACATTGGTGAGCAGCGGTTGGGATTTGAGCTTGCTGTTGTTTTACCACACGTATCCTAAGAATATCTTGTTGAAAGATCACATAAGTACTGTTAGGTACACATAACTAAAGCTTAGAATACTCTGAGTTCTACTGAACCAGCTGTTGTAGCTCCTCAAGGCTTAGCACACCTTGGCTGCAACTCTTAGCAAGGGATCAGTAGGTAAACACATAGTGTAGGTAGGTGCATCACTTACACCACACTAGAAACAGTATGTCGGACAAAGGAGGAAACACTGAGGTTCCCCTTGTGTCAGTTGACCCTCCACAGGTCATCCCTTCAAGATATACTGCGCTTAGCTTCCATGAGTTACGACAAGTGTGTACCTCTAGGAAGATTAAGCAGGGGTCTAACCCCACAACTGCCTTTCTGATTGGTCTCTTAGAGACTCATGATGCAAGGAGGGCTGGTAACCCAGACCCTTCTAATTCAGATGGCAACATGCCCTCCTTACAGGGTCCCTTTGATGCCCAGGACCATCCTCTTCAGGAAGCAGATGATGCTGATGATGAGGATGATGATTTGGTATCAGGGGATGAGGCAGAAAAGGAACAGGTAGAAGTCAACAGACTAACCAGGTCCAACTTAAGCAGACATGAGATGGGCACTAGGGGACCCTTGGGGCCACTCTCAGGTCAGCTTAACATTGGGAATGGACGAGTTAGGTCTCTATCAAGAGGCTCTAGCAGATCCTTTCGAACCAATGGCTCTCTCAACTCTTCTCACAGAGGAATGTCTTCCCCTAAGAGGAGAGTGTATGAAGCTGAAGAAAGGGCAGTCAAACTGAGGATTGAAAGGGAAGAACTTGCCCTGGCCAAAGAGAGACTTGCCCTTGCTAGAGAGCAAGAATTATGTGGGCTAGTTCCCACTGGTGGCAGCAATAAACCTAGCAATAGGGAAAGGAGTTTTGATACAAAGCACCTGAATAAGATAGTGCCCCCCTTTAAAGAAGGGGATGACATCCACAAATGGATTACTGCTTTGGAGAGAGCCTGCACTGTGCAGGGTGTTCCCCAAAGTAAGTGGGCAGCTATCTTGTGGCTCTCCTTTGATGGTAAAGGTAGAGATAAGCTCCTCACCACAAGGGTGGAGGATGCTAACAATTACCAAGTCTTGAAAAATGTACTGGTTGATGGGTTTGGTTTAACCACTGAACAATACAGGATGCTGTTCAGAGACACCCAGAAAACTCAGTCTCAAGATTGGACTGACTTTGTTGATTGTGCCACTAAGGCTTTTGAAGGCTGGCTACTGGGTAGTAAGGTTACTGATTTTAAAGGATTGTATAATCTAATTATGAGGGAGCAAATCTTAAATAATTGTCAGAACCAGCTATTACATCAGCACCTGGTAGACTCTGAGTTGACCTCTCCACAGGAATTGGGTAAGAGGGCAGACAAATGGGTCAGAACCAGGGTTAGGCCTAAAAACCAGGGTGGTGACCAGAAAAAGGAATCAACCAAGCCTCAAGAGAAGGGTGGGGATAAATCCACAGAGAAGACTTCCCAAGGGCCCCAAAATTCCAACAAGGGTGGTGGGTCCCAGAACACTCCTTCAGAACAAAAGAAACCTTATTGCCATACCTGTAAACAGGTGGGTCATTACAAAAGTGATGTCAGTTGCCCTAAAAATGGTAATAAGGGAAACATACCCCCAGGTAATACTCCTAAACCTCCTGTTACCACTAGTGGTAATCCCCCAGGTGGTGGGAGTGCCCCCAAGAATGTGGTGGGCATTACTTTGGGCCAGCAGGAGGACTATGGCTTAGCCAGGTTCCCTGACCACACTCTTGTCTGTGAGACTGGCATGGGGTTTGCCAACTTCACTACTGGACCCCACATTTTGGGCAAGTATAGACAAGAAGTTTTAGTGAATGGTCAGAAAGTTGAGGCATTCAGAGACACAGGGGCCAGCCTCACCATGGTGAGTGACCATCTGGTCCCCTCTGCTCAACTGACCCCTGGTTTTACTTATCAGGTGACAGACATTCATGGAATGAAGAGAAGGCATCCCATGGCAGTAGTCAAGCTCAGCTGGGGTAATGTCACAGGGCCCATGAGAGTGGCAGTGACAGATAACCTACCTGTAGATTGCTTACTGGGGAATGACCTAGAACTCTCAGCATGGGCTGAGGTGGAACAAGAAACTCATTCCAGAATGATAGGCCTATCCAGACAGGTTAGTGGGGCAGTAATAGCTACAGCCCCAGTCCAAGCACCATTCCTCCCTGAAAAGGTTGGAAGGGCAGTGGTAGCCACTGCCCAGGCTCAGACAGACTTTCCAGAGCAGGATAGGAGGGCTGTGACAGTCACCGCCCAAACACAGACTGAGTGCCCTCCTGAAAAGGTTGGCAAGGTTGAAATGGTCTCAGCCTCTACTCAGACAGATAGTGAGGTTGTGAAGCCTGAAACAATGGATCACTCCACTCAAACAGAGAGCATTGAGGAGGAAGAAGAGTCTTCCCCCTCCCAGACACTAGGTGAGAGCCAGCCTCCTCAGGGAACTGACTCTACCCCTGTTGAAGGAACTGCCCCAGAGGTAGTCAGGCCTAGCCTGGCAGAACCCCTGATGGCAGTGGACCCTTCCCAGGTGGGACCCAGTCTGGAGCAGGTAACCTGCACCTCTCTACCCTGCCTCAGTCAGCCCAGGGCTGAAGAGACCAGGGAGGCCAGTGGTGGACCCCAAAGGGCCCCCTGTCCAAAAGAACCCCCTAATCAGCAGATTAGGATCACTGAAGCTGGTAAACCTAGCCAAGTGAAAATAGAACAGACTCCTGAGGGATCCCCCTTAAAAGTAGTTAGGGAACTCCCACAGCTGGACACTGTTGGGCACAGCCAAACATGGGGCCTAAAAACCCCAGACCTGACCTGTCCCTCCAGTAAGCCAAACAGAGGGACTCAGCCTCCCGCTTTAGGTAGCCAGAGGCTGACCCTGAGAGCTCAGTGCATCTCAGCTAAAGAAAGAAAGGCACACATGATGAATGGTGATTGGAGGAAGTTGAGCCCAAAGGTAGAGGAGCCTCACTTCAGCACTCCATCCCAGCATCAGCCTTCTTCTTTCCCAAGACACACCAGAGACAGAGATTCCCTATGGTGGAGACCCTCAGATACCCTTAGGGTGAGGGGTTGCCTAGTGGACCATGACACAGGGGGAAACCAAGCCAGAGCTGGTACTTCCTTATATGGCCACTTAGGTAATAGAGGCTTACCTGGACAAGGATAGCCTTATCTCCTTTCGTTTGGGGGGGGGTTGTGTAGGAAGGTACATCCTGACTATGGTTGCCCCCAACTTTTTGCCCTGTGTTTTAGCTGGTTTTGGACATAGTCGACCTGGGACCCTGCCAATCAGGACCCCAGGCCTACTGCTCTCTCTTTAAAATGGATTCCATGTACCCTAGGTGCATCTACCAATTGGTACTGGGCCACCTTATCAGACCCTGTAACTCAGGGCATAGGTGTACCCAGGGCTGCCAGGGGCTGCAGCACGTATTGTGCCACCCCTGGCTGGCCTCCTAAATTTGACACAACTGGCTGCATGACAGCTGGGGCAAAGTCGTGTAATCACCCTTTGCTGTAGGTGTAGTATACCTATACCTAACCCTAAAATGGACACACAGATTCCTATCAGTCACTCCTATGGCAGGCCTTGACAATCCTGAAGGCAGAGTGCTTGGAACCGTGTGAGATGGTGCTCTGGCATGAGCTGAGCCTGTCTGCAGCTTGCGGAATCAAGTCCTAATAGCTGTTCCATGATATCGCATACCATATACTCTTAAGTGCATTATAATCCTCGCGGTTAAATGCTATCTTTGGTATTGCTTTATCAAAACATGTCGAGTAAGGTGTCATACGAATTGGAATACTAACCCCTCGCCAATTCTGGCGACGGGGTTAGCATTCCACCCTTCTAGAGGGACACGACATGTATGTAACTGTGAACCCCGGTTAAAGTTAACTGAAGCCTCAGCTCCACAAAATGGATGCTGCCACCACAGACACGAGTCTGACCCCCTGCAGCTGGGAGTCCTTCCAGCGAGGGGAGCCTGGACAAAGGGTTTCCTGTCAGGGGCGGTGCTAGCACCGTCCCAGACATGGTTTTGTGTATCCTGGGTAGGCAGGGCTTTACAGGAAGGTGACTGCTGAGTGGCACCCCGGTGCTCACTACGCATAGGCCGGTCTGAACCAGTTCCAGGGGCACACCAGCCCCTGGCCTGGGGAAGTCCGGCATGGCTGAGGGGTGTAACCACCCCCCACCTAGTCCCACCCATAGGCAGGACCTAGTCACCGGGTCAGCCCCCTTTTTTAGTATAAAGATGGGAGCGGGCCCCCTGTTAAAATTAGATCATCTTTGGAATCAAGATACCACTTTCTTCGAAAGGACTTCACGATTTCTTCTTCAAGATTCTCCCTTGTGGCTAAGGAGTAGTCACCCTGCATCCGCAGGCACCATCCTAAAGAACACTGCGGTCTGCTGCAAGTCCTTCATCACGAATCCGACGACCCAGCACGACGAGACCCGGCTTCCCTGGCACCTCTGACCTCTACTCACCTCTACAGCAAAGCTGAGAACCGTGAGTGCGACGAGACCTCAAGGGACCGACGATCGCCAAGACTGCACGACATCTTTATTGCAAGCCCACCGAGTCTTCCACTGGTGAGTGCTTTGGGGTCCGAGAAGCCCCAACCCTGCGCAGCTCCAGCACCCAAGATCAGCCTCCCTGCATCTCCACGATCGGCGTGGGGCCCTTCTGCTGTTTGCTGTGCACCGCGTTGTTTGGCTACTAGCCGGCTGGCTTGTGGCCTTCTGAACGACGCCCGACGACAACTCTTCTGCTGGTCTGGTTGCTCCAGGCTGGCCCTTGCTTCCTTGTCCAAGAGAGGCACCCCGGACCCTCCTGGTCCACTCCAGACGCCATTTTAGGTCCACCGCGTGGGCTTGAATTTGCCAAGGCTTTGTTGCCCAATCCTGGGTCCAGCGACGCCGACAGCTTCTATCTTCGTGGGACAGCTCGATCCCCCATCCTGGTCGCCGACAACGCCTCCTGGTCCGTGAGATCTTCGAGTCAAGCGTCACCCACTCACCTTGTCGAGGTGGCTACCATCCGGTGCCCTCCTGGTACCCACTGACTACTGGCTAGTAGTCTCGAACTTGGTCCCCTCTGCTTTCAGGTGTCATCTATCTTCAAGATCCAGGCTTGGATCCGACTGAACTTTCTTCACTGGTCACCGGCCAGCATCTTTTCTTCCGGCTCCTGGTCCGTCTACGAGGATTCCCGACGTCTTTTCAGACCTATGCAGCTGCAGCCCCTGGGCTAGGTAACTTCGGCATTTCGGTGCCCCAGCATAGCCTCACTATCCAAGGGTCAGAATCTACTTTCGTTTTCTCCCTACCAGGTCGGGTTCGCCCGAGAACACTAACTTTCTCTTTCCTAGCTACCATAGACTTTTGTCCCGCATCTCGCGTGAGAGTGCACACACTGCACCCGAGTCCCCTAGGCCTCCTAGAAGTAATCTACCGATTCCCTAGTCAAGTCCTAGCGATTCCAAAAGCTATTAGTACTGTACTTACCTGCTAGGAATTTCGCATTCCACTTTCAGAGTATATGGTTTTCCGTGCCCCTCGGGCATTTGTATATACTGTGCTAACTTAAGTATTTTTGTAAGAGTTTTGGTTTGTGCTTAGTACCCTGTCCTCATAAAGAGTACAGGGCTGTTGTGATCTTTAAATAAATAACTGTTTATTTTCATAACACTTGTGTGGTGTCCTTTCACTTGGTATTCAAGGGGTATATGTGTGGTAAACAGCTGGCTTAACGCGCCCTCTCGAGTCTTTAGCCTTAGACTGCTCGTATCCACGCTACTAGGATAGCTGGTCTATAAGGTTGACTTACAACCAATCATCAATAAGGGTTGCTGGACTGATACATAGTGTTCACTAGAATAGTGAGCACTGCATATCAGGCCACCTTCTCACATCTTCCACCTGAAGTACGCCGAATCTCTTAAACGACGGCATTCAAATTGGAAGCCAAAAACTTCTATATGAATAAATTCTTACCCTAATTTGGCTAGGTGCACCTGCTCGCAGACATCGCTCTTACTTCCATTGGACTATCATTGGTTATGGTTTTTTTTGTGCAACTGTCCCTGAATTTGCAATCATTCCTGTGTTTTTACTACTACTTGATGTCGATTTTGCTTCTATGTCCTTACTCCCATCCTATTGTAAAGCGCTCTGGTATCCCTCGGGATCTTGTCCGCGCTATATAAATAAATAAATGTGCTGAGAAGTTTGATACCTAACTTCCCAGTCTTCAGTGTAGCCATTATGGTGCTGTGGAGTTCGTAATAACAATTTCCAAGCACCATATACTCTTAATGGCAGCACTGCACAGTGCCCAGGAATGGATCTGGGTACTGTAGGGGTACAGGGCTCATGCACCTGTACCCGCACCACTGGCATAGGGCACCCAGCTAGAGTGGTTTGTGGGCATGGCACACAGGGATTTGTGCCATGTCGACTCTTCACTTTGTTCTCATCAAGACACGCAGACTGCAAAGGCAGTGTGTGAGTTTCAGGGGAACAGGGCCTCTAAGGGTGGCACAATAACTGCTGCAGACCTTAGAGGCCTTCTCTGGTCACAGTACCCTGGGTACCTTTGGTACCATTTACCAGGGGCTGATATGTGGCCAGAGATGCCAATTGGGTTTAGGTTTCAATGCAGTTTTAGGGAAGGTACATAGGCCCTGGGTACCTGATTAGCAGGAGCACAGGGCACACTTGTCAAATTACTTCAGCAATTCAGCAAAAAGTGGGGGTACACCATGCAAGAAAGAGGGCACTTACTCACAGAATCTACAGCTAGTATGCTGGAAGGTTAGTACTTTTGTGAGTTTCAATGATGGCGACTATTGGTTAGCTGCTTGCCTGTTAAATTGTTAATTGTCTTTCTAAAGAACTCTTTTTCTTTCAGGAGGCTGAGAAGTTGGTGGCTTCTTTGCAGGACAGTTCTTTGGAGGAAGAAAGGTTTACACAGACTATGCAGGAGCAGCGAAACACTGCGGCCGCCCTGCCACTCTCCCATGAAGCGGCTATGAAATGGTTTTACAAGGATCCCCAGGGGGAGATCCAAGGTATGGAATAACATTGGTTTCCCTCGGAATGTGTTTTCGTGTTTCTTATACCAGTTGTTCAGGGACAGAGCTTAATCAGACTGTATATGGTACCTCAGCTGTTTATTTTTAACTACTTAAATGACTATTGAAAACTGTCTTGCAGGTACTTTACTAACCCAGTAATAGAATAGAGGATGCTGTAGTTAAGGATTGAGGTGCCTTGATAGTTTTTTTTTCTCAGTACAAACATGTAAAAATGTGCTGCAGGGATGGACTGAGAAGGGCCAAACCTCCATTTAAGTAGGATGAAAGTAGATTTTTTGAGCTGTTTGGATGCTTATGTTTTTCAGTGGGGAACTCTTTTCTTCAGTTGAGGGGCACTGGAAAAGTGTTTGTATCTTATTCATTTTTTCGCTTGAAGTTATTCTTTTTTTGGATGTTCTCCTTAATTTAGTGCTATGTAAACATCTGATAGACTTCTAGTCGAAAAGGCCCACAAATTAATTAGTTCTATAATTAAGGAGAGTCTGTTGGACATTGTTTTTATTTTAGAAAATAGATTTGACCTTGTAAATATTTTATTACTTTTTAAAGAAATTAATATTGCTATTGATGCAAAGTTCACCGGACGTAACAGCGGGCAACGTAGTAATGTACCGGGCTGGTTTGACCACCATTGTACTGCTGCATTAACCGACCTTAAGGAGGCATTAGCAGTAAAGCCTCGGGACAAAAATCTAATAATTTTAGAACGGAATACAAATGTGTGCTCAAACAGATGAAGCGCAAACTGCAGCCACAGGATTGGGATTCCCTTAACCAAGCAGCGGAGTTATCAAATTGCAACTTATTTTGGGTCAAGGTTAACTCTCGCTTTCTTAAGGATGAACAAAATACCCGAGCTAACCTCAAATGTCCCGAGTGATGGGTGGATAGCCCATTTTTCTAATATTTTTGACTCTAATAAAGTTATGGATGCCTGTTCTAAGAGGTGGCCTGTTCTGCCGCTGGATATTTCTGTTAGTGAGGTTGAGTGCGGCATACGCGCTAGTAAAGGAGGGAAAGCCCAGGGCCCGGATGGGGTCCCTATAGATGTTTACAAAGCTGCACCAGACTACCGTATTTAATGCAGCTGTGAGTACTGAGGCCCCTTCAACTTGGAGCGAATCGATTATAGTACCAATTTATAAAAAGGGAAGCAGGTCTGATGCAAAAAAGTATCGCCCGATCTCTCTCCTTGACTCATCAGTCAAGGTAATGAGTAGGGTTATGCTTGTGAGATTAGAGGAATGGGTGGAGCAGGATGGCATACTGGCTGACAGCCAGTTTAGATTTAGGAAGGGTCGCGGTACGCTCGATCAGTGCATCAATCTTGATCTACTGATCGGGAAATACACCGAAGCGAAACCTGGCTCCTTGTAACTCTGCTTTGCAGACCTGAGCAGTGCATTCGATATGGTAGATCATTCTCTTTTGTGGCCAGCCTTGTTGAAGTTAGGAGCACCAGAAGGCATAATCTTTTTCCTTGCAAGGTTGTACGAGAAATTGAAAACTAGTGTGCGCTTTGGGACTAGAGGTCAATGTACTCCAAAATGTAGTGTTAGTGTTAAAAGAGGCATTAGGCAGGGCTGTGTTTTGCCCCCCGTCCTATTTATTTTATTTATTGATGGAGTTGATGCTATTCTAAAAAAAGTTAATGCAGATGCCCCCCAGATCAAAGGTGTTCCGGTACCGGTGCTATTATACGCTGATGACTCTGTTTTACTCTCTAGAACCCCCGTGGGTCTACAGCGGTTAATGGATAGTTTTTCTTCCTTTATTAAAGATAGAAAATTAGTAATTAATAAAGGGAAAACACATACAAGGACCTGTGGGGCTAAAGCTAAATTTTTAAGCACTTTTTTATTGATAGAGAAAAGGTGCAACAGGTGGACACATTTGTTATCTAGGTATTACCTTCTCTAATGACAGTAAATGGACCAATGAATTCAACAATATCCAGAATAAAATGGCAAAGAATGCCCATGGTATTTACAGGTTTGCTGCAAAAGTAGGGGACCGTCGCACCAGGGATATGCTCAAGATTTTCCAGGCTATATGTGTTACAATAGCACTGTATGGGGCCACAGCTGTGTTCATAAGTTACAGTTGGAGGAAAACTTCTTTGTAAAGAAACTCCGGATTTTGCCCACCTCAGCTTCAACCGAATTAAGTTACCGTGAACTAGCCATTTATTATTTAACTGGCCTGTTATCCCTTAGGCCAATGATGATCTGGCGGTCTATTTGGCTTAAGGATGAGAAGTCCTTTAATAGATCTATTATTGAGGACTGTTTACGGTTGGATAAATATCGAGAGATACCCTGGGATAAATATGTTGTTACTTGTTTTTCAGACATTTTTAACTTGAACATTTTAAATGACCCCAGCGCAGCAGCAATGATTCCTAAATCGGAAATGAAAAGTATATTCCTGTCATATGCGGGGAGGAAGCGGGCAATTGCAACCGGATCAATGTCCACTGTAATTGTTTATAATAAGTATAATATAATGGAAGGTTTTCCTTCTTACTTAACTATGGTGACTAGGCACTCACATAAATTTGTGCTAACCAGACTTAGATTTGGGATGGCACATTACTTAGTAGCCCACCCAAATATTAAGAAACATCCGACTGTGCCATGTAGGTGTGATGAGGTATCAACCCAGAGCACTGTGCACTTTCTAATGTTTTGCAAACTGTACACTAATTTTCGTATTGCCTTTTTGGTTTAAAGCATTTTTATTAAGACAAAAGAAACATGGGGAAGGGAATAGGAGGTTAAGGTTACATACAATGCAGTGAGAGATAAATTGAGGCGTATTTGAGAAGCGATGGTCAAGAGGGAGGTCGGTGGTCCAGAAGGGGAAGACATCAAATGTAAGGCAATAAGGCAATTCACATAACCCTCTCATTTACCCCAACCCCCCACCCAAAGCTGAGCGCGAGTAGCCAACAGCAATCCAACAAAGCATAACCCAGTCCCTCCGAGTCCCTCACCCCTAAGAAAGAAGAGAAAAAGAAGGAAAGAAACAATACCCCAACTTCCCCGTCCAATGGCCCGTATTAGAATAACCCGCCCCAAACAGCCCACATCCCATCCCCTAAGATCGTACCCCCCATTCGTTCTAATCCCCCGGGGTCGCCGGTGGTGTCAGCCTAAGAAGACGAAGATACCTCGGGCACATGAGTTCCCGAAATTCCGTGGACAGTAGTGCCAGGAAAGGTTGCCATAGCTCCTCGAACTGATCTACATTCCCAGCTACCGTAAGCGACATCTTCTCCATGCCCAATACCTGCCAGAGTCTATGTAGCCAACCAGTAAGGGAGGGGACAGTGGCGGTGCGCCAGTGGATAAGAATATTCTGGACCGCTGAGCCTAGCGCGATAGCAATCTGCCTACCCCTGCGAGACTTCAACGGGTACATTAGGTCATTGGGAAGGCCTAACAAAACATACGCGGGGAAGCAATTCCAAAGTGCTTATCTACCTCGTCCAAAACCTCCTTCCAATAAGCAGTAAGCACCGGGCAAGCCCAAAGAATGTGCGAAAGGGTACCCTCTTGTCCGCAACCCCGCCAACACCCTTTGTCGGTATGTTTATGCATTTCATACAGCCTCTCCGGGGTGTAATACCAATAGGTAGACACCTTAGTAAAGGTCTCCGTAAGCCCAGTGTGGTATGCCGAGTGCCTCGCCCGATATGCGATCTTGTCCCATTCCTTGTGGCTTAGTGTCCTGCCCAGTTCTCTGTGCCAGCGCTCCCTCCCCGGGTTATGGTAGTGGAACGCCGGAGGTTGAAGGAATTTATACAAATCAGTAATGAGCTTGGCGTCCGAGGCCCGGGTCACCAGCCACCGCTCATATGGCGTGATTTGGCGGGATGCGACGTCGCGTACCTGGGGTTGGAGAGCCCAGTGTCGAACCTGCATATAGCGCAGTCTGTCCATCTCCGTCAGGCCGAATTCCTGTCGGAGCTGTTGGAAAGGAATCACGCCCTCCGGCCCGTAAATCTGGAAAAGGGCCCTGCAGCCTGCGCTCACCCAATGGGAAAAGGCTCCTGGCTCCAAGCCTGGGGCAAAGTCCGTGTTACCCACTATGGGCGTGAACGGGGAAGGGAAGGTAGTCAGCTCACGGACCTCGCAAACCGCCTCCCATACCCGCAGGGGGATTCGCGTAACAAAGGAGGCGTAAAGATTAGCCGGGCGATGCGCGCGGCGCAGGAACGGAACCTCCTGGAGGGTACGGCCCGCCACCGCCTGGTCTCGGAAAAGCCAGTGTTTGTCGGATTCCCACCTGCTCCACTCCACCAAGTATCGCAGTTGCGCCTCTTGAAAGTACTTCCGGAGGTCCGGGATACCAAGACCCCCCGCCTCCGGAGCGAGCGTGGAGAGGACCCTCTTCATCCGAGGCCTGCGGCCTTGCCAAACGAAGCGGGAGATGTCAGCCTGCGTTTGCTGTATCCAACCCACAGGGGGCTGGAGTGGTAGAGCGCGAAAGAGATACAGAATCTGGGGCAGCACCGTCATCTTCACCGCCGCGATACGGCCCAGCCACGAAAGCAGGCCTTTGCTCCATCGGCCGAGTTCCTCCTTGATCTTCCTGCTGAGGGAAGAGTAGTTGGCCGTCACCATCTCAGGCAGCGAGGGCGCCAGCAGGATCCCTAGGTATGGCACCGTAGACGAGGACCACTGCATGGGGAAAAGACGCTGAAGGTCTCTCCTGGTGTCCGTGGCTAGTGACACGTCCAATGCCGCCGACTTGGCCATATTCATTTTAAAGCCGGCCACACGTGCAAAGGCGTCCAATTCTTGGACGCAAGCAGGGAGTGACCTCCTGGGGTCGTCCAGGGTCAGCAGGACATCGTCCGCGTAAAGGCTAACAGTATGGGCATATTGGCCCATCTTAACCCCAATAGCGTCAGGATTATTGCGGACCCTCTGGGCAAACTGCTCCATGTAAAGGGCGAACAAAAGCGGCGAGAGGGGGCAACCTTGTCTCGTACCGCGTTCGATGGCAAAGCTACCGGAGCTACACCCATTGACCCGCACCGACGCCGATGGTCTTCTATAACAATTAAAGACCATGGTGCGAAACTTCTCGCCGATTCCCAGTTTCCTGAGAACCAGCTCAAGGTACGGCCAATGAACTCTGTCAAAGGCCTTCTCCGCATCAACTGATAGCAACATCCGCTCCCCCGGGATACGTGAGGCCTTTTCTAGTACGTGCGTCACTCTCTTGGTGTTGTCCACCGTCTGTCTACCGGGTACAAAGCCAGCCTGGTCCGCCTCCACCAGTCCTGGTAGGTGCAGGCCAAGCCTGGACGCTAGGATCCCCGTATATAACTTGAGGTCAACATTTAAGAGTGAAATGGGCCTGTACGAACCACACAAGGTCCGATCCTTCCCGGGTTTCGGGATGACCGTCACCGTCGCGTTAAGAAGGTCCGGTGGGACAGCGCCAGGCTCGGAGAAGGAGTTGAACAGTCGAGCCAGGATTGGTGCTACCGTGGAGCAGAAGGTCTTATAAAACAAGGCCGTATAGCCATCCGGGCCCGGGGCCTTACCGTGCTTCAGTCGGGCTATAGCGGAGATGACTTCCTCCACATGGATGTCCCTCTCTAGATGGTCCGCCTGGGCGGGCTCTAGCACCGGGAGGGCCACTGACTCCAGATAGTCCTCGGCGGCCTGCGGCGAGGAGGGCTCCGCAGCATACAATGTTATCCAGTATTTGGGTGTCTTTCATAGATTCACATGCCTGAATCATTCCCCGTCGTCGAGACGGGAGCCTCCGGTACATAAAAAAGTAATGTCCTAAGACATACATAAAGAGAATAGGTCTAAGGGTCTAACCTTAGTAACCTATCTAGGTCCTTATGCAGGAAGGACCAAATAGAGTAGGCTCCAGGGTCCCACCTTGGTAGCCTATCTGCGTCCTTTTGTAAAAAAGGACCAAAACAAAAGGAACAACCAATCAGCTACTACCTCCCTCTAGAACCTTCCTGTGAGGAGCCTCAGTCTCTCAGATTTTCTACCGCACGTTGTGCTAGGGAGTCTCCACCTGAGTTCTCCTCAGGAATATCGTATTTTCTCCAAACTTCACAGTTTTTTCGACTTTCTACTATGGCTGACGTCAAGAAAAGAGCACTTTTCCGTCCCTGTGCCTCCTGTGGTAAACTAAGGCTCCACGTGGACGACGAACATGAGGAATGCCTGTATTGCCTCTACCCTCACCACAAGACCATCGACTGCAAGATTTGCCGTAAGTTCTCCGTCAAAACCCAGAAAGACCGGGAAGGGAGACTTCTTATCTGGCTGAACAGGCTCAAAAACAAACCGACCGACCTCATTTCCGAGGGTGAGAGCATGTCGGTCGCCTCACAACTTTCCCTGAAGAGGCCTAGGGCTTCCTCGCCTGGCCACTCAGCGACCCCTCCTAAGAGGTCTAAAAAGGCTTCAGAGGGCAAGCCTGCCGTATCTAGCAAGGACCTTCCTGTCTCTAGGAAGCAACCACTGCTTACGGTGACGACGGCGCAATCGGCGACCACCTCATCGCCTAAAACCGTCTCAACATCGACGACGACGGTATCGACGACGATGGCATCGTCGGCGTCCTCCTCATCGACGACTCTAACCTACTCGTCGTCAGCAGGACGACCGATTTCATCCTCCGCACCGTCGACGACAAGACCGTCGACGAGGACATCGACGACGGCACCGTCGACGAGGGCGTCGACGACAGCACCGTCGACGAAGACGTCGACGACGACACCGTCGACGAAAGTCACACCGTCGACGAAGCCGTCGACGAGGGACACTCCGTCGACGAAGGGCGCTCCGTCGACGGCGGCGCCGACGACGAAGCAGTCGACGAAGGAAACGCTGCTTAAAGCTCCGTCGACGAGAGGGTCGTCGACGGATGCACCGTCGACGAAGACTATACCGACGGCTACTGGTACCTGGAAAGAATCCGAGCTCTTGTCACACGCAATGGACGCTCAGACTTCCCATGTCTCCATTAGGATCACCAAAAGGCAGATCACTCCGGAGATGACCTCACCTAGTAAGGTCCAACAGCTGACACCATCCTGCTTCTTACAGGACCAGGAGCCGGAGGAGGAGGAGGAGTTTACCCAAGCCACTAGTCCTTCCGACCTAATTGTCAAGTGCCAGAGTACGGACGAAGAGCAGGAGGTTGAGGAATCGACCCCTCCAGTAGTGCCTACCCAAGTCCACACCCAGGTGACCCCAATGGTGTGCTTGCCGGCCTCATTGGTTGCAGACTTGAGCTTTCTCGTCCAAGACTACAAACTGCGGTTTCCGCAGAAAGCCACCCCTACTGTCCCACCAACCCCGCAGCCATCTGTGCCCGTTCCTGCACAAGGGACAAGACCTAGGCCCCCTCCACTGATCCTTCCTAGGACACAGGACCCTGCTCAAGATCCTATCTCGTCCGAGGAAGAGGACAGGGAACATGAAGAAGGGGAAGTCCGAGATGATGATACGGACGTGGATGCGGACCAGGACTATGTTACTCACTCTCCAGCCTCTCCGGAGCCACAATCTTCTGAGTCTCCACCTGCTGATATTGGAGGTTTCCATAACCTCATGGAAAGGGCTGCCAAAAGGTTCCATATGTCAATGGAATCTCAGGAAACTGAATGTTTCCTCTATGACTTTAAAGAACCAACTAAGAAAACTACTAGATCGATTCCGATCATTGATTATCTACTCAAACAGGGCAAGCAGCTCATGCAATCTCCAGCTTCCCTACAGGTAATCGTACCCAAACTGGATAAAAAGTACAGAGCTACGTCTTCAGCTCCAGCATGCCTCACGGGTCACCCCAAGGCGGACTCTGTGGTCACCCAGGCGGCGCAGAAGAACTCGCGTAACCCTGCATCACCTTTATCGACACCACCAGATAAAGAAGGCAGGAAGTTAGATGCAGTTGGGAAACGCTTTTCCACTACCTCTGCGACAACGGTGAAAATTGCCAATTCCATCGCCCTTCTTGGGCGTTACAACCGCCAACTCTGGGCGGACATCGCGCCCTACATTGCCGACCTGCCGGAAGATGCTAAAGCGGAGGCACACTCGCTCCTCCTTGAGGGCCAAACATCGGCCTCAGAACTGATAGACTGCGCCATTGACGTGGCCATGACTGGATTCAGACAGCTGGCGGGAGCCGCTGTCCTGCGACGCCAAGGCTGGCTTAAAGCCACCTCTTTCAGACAGGAGGTCCAGACCAAGATCTTAGATATGCCCTATGATGGCGATCACCTATTCGGCGAGAAGATTGACGAAGCCCTCACTGCAATTAAAAAGGACACTGACACAGCCAGAGCCCTGGGCACTCTGCAATCTCGCACTCAGTCCTTTCGTGCCAACAGGGGGAGGGGACAATCCTCCTATAGAGGATCTTATCAAAACAAGTCCTCTTACTCTTACTCTCAGGGTAAAACGCAATTTCAACAGCGCCAAAACCAGTCGGGACGTCAGTCCTCCTTCAATAAATCGTCCTACAGAGGGAAAGGACAGAAGAGACCAGCAGGCAATCGACAATGACTTTTCCAATTGGCCAGCCCCTCCACCATCGCTTCCCTTGCGACTTGGAGGGAAGCTTTCCTTTTACCTTCAAAACTGGCGGCAAATAACGACAGACCGGTGGGTTCTGCAACTCCTTCAATTCGGCCACTCTCTAGAATTCCTCTCAAACCCTCCTCAGACACCACCTGTCAAGCGTCCTCACAGACACCTGCGGCTGCTTCGGCAAGAACTAACATCCATGCTCCAGAAAGGCGCGATAGAAAAAGTTCCACACGCCCAGATGGGGGAGGGCTTCTATTCCCACTTCTTCCTCATCCACAAGAAGGGGAAGAAATGGCGTCCAATTCTCGACTTAAGAGCCCTCAACGTGTTTCTCAAGAAGCAATCGTTTCGAATGGTCACGCTACAGGAGATCCTGGGACTCCTGGAAAAAGGCGATTACATGACATCACTCGACCTACAGGACGCCTATTACCACATCCCTATCCTCAAGGGTCACAGAAAGTTCCTAAGGTTTGCAGTCGCAGGGATACACTACCAATTCCGCGTACTCCCCTTCGGCCTCAAATCTGCTCCAAGGATCTTTACGAAATGCCTTTCTCCGGTCGCAGCCTATCTCCGCCAGCAGGGACACCAGGTCTTCCCTTACCTGGACGACTGGCTGGTAAAAGCTCCGTCGAGAGCAGCCGCAGCTGCATCTTCCAGCGCCTGTCTGCATCTTTTCCGCCGCCTTGGACTGACCCTCAACAGGGAAAAGTCATCCCTGACACCAGCTCGAGTCATCACCTTCCTAGGAGCTACCCTGGACACGGATTGCACGAAGGCCTTTCCATCACAGGAGAGAAAGTCGAAACTCATCTCCTTGGCCAAGTCAGTGGCATCCAAACAGTCTCTGACCGTCCGCCTCTTCAAATCGCTCCTTGGCATGATGTCGTCATGTATCCTTCTCATCCCTCACTGCCGCCTAAAAATGCGCCCCCTTCAGGAAGAACTGTCAAAACAATGGACACAAGCGAAGGGATCCTTCGAGGACCGCTTACGAGTCACTCAACATCTAATCAACAGTCTACAATGGTGGACTTCAGACAAACACCTGTCGCAAGGACTACCGTTCCTGCTTCCGGCGCAACCACATATCATCACCACGGATGCATCCTTGGAGGGCTGGGGTGCAGTCCTACAAGAACTGCAGACCAACGGAAAATGGTCGCCACAGGAGTCCAAGCTCCACATCAACATTCTAGAGCTACGGGCGGTCTTCCTGGCGCTCCAATCGTTCCTCCCGCGCATCAGAAACTCCCCAGTGCTAGTCAGGACGGACAACACCACGACTATGCACTACCTGAACAAACAGGGTGGGACGCGCTCGCTATCTCTCTCTCGAGAATCTCAGAGAGTTTGGAACTGGCTTCTACAACATGGCATCACCCTCAAAGCCGAATACGTTCCAGGCAAGGACAATGTCCTGGCGGACGCCCTCAGCAGAGAACAGTCCCTATCCCACGAATGGGAGTTAGACGAGAGTGCATTGAACCACATCTTCACGAAGTGGGGGACACCACAGATAGACCTCTTCGCCACCAGGGAGAACGCCAGATGCCCAAGCTTCGCAAGCAGGCTTCCCCAACCAGGAACTCTAGGGAATGCATTTTCAATAGCTTGGCAGAACGTGTTTGCTTACGCCTTTCCGCCATTCCCACTGATACCCAGAGTAATCAGGAAAATGAAATCGGAGCCCTGCACTCTAATCCTCATCGCCCCATCCTGGCCGAGGCAGCACTGGTACACGGAGCTCCACCGTCTATCCGTCCACCCACCTCTTCGTCTTCACAGTCACCCAACCCTGCTCACGATGTCTCACGGGCAGGTTCTCCACCCGAACCTGGGCCCTCTGAAATTGTCAGCCTGGCTCCTGACTACCGTGAGTTCAGCCATCTAAACATCCCACAAGAGTGCAAAGATGTCCTGTCCAACGCCAGAGCTAACAGCACAAAAAAGACCTATACTCTCAAGTGGAAACGCTTCTGCATCTGGTGTGAAAAGGAGGGTCTACACCCCTTCCGGGTCACTCCCCAACAACTCCTGCCATACCTTCTACACCTGGCGCACTCAGGCCTGGCCCATGCGTCCATCAAGGTCCACTTGGCAGCGATTTCTAGGTTCACTCGAACTTCTAGGGGCCCCTCTCTGTGGGCGGACAGACTCATTAAGCAATTTCTGAAAGGCCTCTTTAGGTCCTTCCCTAGACCAAAACCTGTCCCTCCAACGTGGCAGCTCAACATAGTTCTTCACCAGCTGATGAAACATCCCTTCGAACCTATCCACAAGTCTGACATAAAATTCCTGTCGTGGAAGACAGCCCTCCTACTTGCTCTGACCTCGGCCAGAAGAGTAGGCGAGCTACAGGCCCTTTCCGTCCAGGACCCATTCCTTCAATTCAAGGAGGACAGAGTCATCCTGCGTACCAACCCACGTTTCATACCCAAAGTCCCTTCGGACTTCCATCTTAATGAGCCGGTGGTTCTTAAATCATTCTTTCCGAACCCATCTACCCCGGCTGAGAGATCACTGCACTCTTTAGACCTTCAAAGATGCCTAAAATTCTATCTTGACAGAACAAGACAATTCAGGAAGTCATCCCAACTCTTTGTCGCATTCAGCAGGCCTAGGAAAGGCATGCCCTTAACTAAACAGAGCATATCACGATGGATCTCCTCAGCCATAACTCTCTGCCACGAGAAGGTAGGAAGACCTCTGGACTCACGGGCCAAAGCCCACTCCACCAGAGCCATGTCTACGTCTGCGGCACTATTTGCTGGAGTGCCACTCCTAGACATATGTAGAGCGGCGACCTGGAAGTCCCCGCATACCTTCACCAGGCACTACTGCTTGGACGCTGAGCTGACGAAAGACGCAGCAGTGGGCAGAGCAGTGCTTCGCCATCTATTCCAGTGAGGTGAGCCCTCCTACTTCCCACCATCCTTGACTGGTATGCACATTTCTTTGTTACTAGATTCTGCATGACATTGTATGCTGTTGTTTTTTTCCTACAGTCACAAATGTTCATTTCTTGCAGTAATATACTGTCTGTATCTTCACAGAATGTGCATATTGTATTGCTTGCTACTCTGATTCAGGCATGTGAATCTATGAAAGACACCCAAATACTGGATAAGAAATGCGTTACTTACCTGTAACTGCAGTTATCCAGTATTAGTGTCTTTCATAGATTCACATGCACCCTCCCGCCTCCCCTGGAAGGACTCACCTCTCTCTACAGGTTTACACCTATCCAACTTGGTGCGTACGAAAATCTGAGAGACTGAGGCTCCTCACAGGAAGGTTCTAGAGGGAGGTAGTAGCTGATTGGTTGTTCCTTTTGTTTTGGTCCTTTTTTACAAAAGGACGCAGATAGGCTACCAAGGTGGGACCCTGGAGCCTACTCTATTTGGTCCTTCCTGCATAAGGACCTAGATAGGTTACTAAGGTTAGACCCTTAGACCTATTCTCTTTATGTATGTCTTAGGACATTACTTTTTTATGTACCGGAGGCTCCCGTCTCGACGACGGGGAATGATTCAGGCATGTGAATCTATGAAAGACACTAATACTGGATAACTGCAGTTACAGGTAAGTAACGCATTTCTTTCGTAGAAGCTACGAAAGGATTCCGCCACCTCCGCGTCACCTGAAACAGTAACCCCGTCCGCTCCTACCAGTTCCTTCACCACATTACGCTGCTGTGCAACCCTGAGCCGATGGGCCAGGAGCTTACCACACCTGTCCCCCCCTGAGTAAAAGGCATGCTTCAGGCGCAAAGCGGCATACTCTGCCCTATCCAGATCCAGTGCCGACAGGAGCTTCCTCGCCGCCTTCAGTTGTCTCCAAACGCGAGGGGCCCCTGTATGGCGGTGAACCTGCTCAAGCTCCCTGACCTGCGCAGTCAGTTCGTCCCTCTTACGCTGTCGTTCCCTATTCTCGGCTGAGGAGATGGAAATAAATTCCCCACGGAGGACCGCCTTCAAGGCAGCCCACTGCGTTGCTTGAGACGTGTCGGAGTTGCCATTGTGAACCAAATAGTCCTGAATGACTTCCCCTACGCGCTTCACAACAGACTTCTTATGTAAAAGAGTATCACGAAGCCGCCACGTCCCTCGTGAGGGAGAGGCCGCTGGCCATTTGAAAACGCCAGAAACTGGCGCATGGTCGGACAGGGACAGGACTCCGATGTCCGCCGCCGTGGCTGCAGTGCGCAGCGGGCCACTCACCAGGAGGTAGTCCAGCCGCGAGTAAGTGCGGTGCGCATGGGAAAAATAGGAATAATCCCTATCGGTGGGGTGCATAGCGCGCCAGAGGTCGTGCAAATCCATCTCCACAATCCGGTCCTTTACCGCGCGGGAAAGCTCCCCCGTCTGCGGGGAGCGTTGCGCCGACCTATCCATAGCTGAGTCGAAGACGATGTTAAGATCTCCCCCCAGGACAACATGGCGATCAGGCGAGGCAGTGACATCCACCAACACTGAATCCAGGAAGCGATCCTGGTGATCATTCGGTCTATAAACGGAGCCAACCGTAAAAGCTATTCCCCCAAGTCGCATGCGATATGCAAGAAGCCTTCCCTTTTGTTCAGCATATTTATACAGAACCTCGCCTCTAAAGGAACTAGCTAGTAGAATGGCTACGCCCGCAGTCTTGTTCGCAGCTGAGGAGAAGAACTGAGTGGGGAACTTGGCAGAGCGCAGCCTATGGCAATCTTTGGGCAGTAAGTGGGTCTCCTGCAGAAGGCATATATCCGCTTGCGTCCCCTCCAACAGGGATAGAATCGCTCTACGTTTCACAGGGTTATTCAGACCCTTAACATTAAGGGTCACTACCTTTAAGGACGGCATTCCACCCGGGGAGCAGAAGCGCTATGCAGCAAGCAAGGGATCAGCGGGCGGGGCGCATGGGGCAGGCGCGCGGGGAAGGCCAGGACAGGCCGGGCAAGAGCATGAGCAACATTGGACGGGACCCCCCCAACAACAAAACAACCCTTACACCCTCCTAATACGTACTCCTGGCAACTGGCCAGAAACACCAACAAAAGCAAATGGAAACACCCCATTGTCTCAGTCAAGCCCGGTCGGGCAAGTCTGTAGAATCCAGCAATGTGGACGTTCAGCCACTCACCTCCAACCTCCCCCTCCCAACCCCCGGCCCCAACTCAGCATCGTAGAGGCTAAGAATCTCTCCCCCCGGAGTGAAATCAGGCCGTCATGGCCACGCCATTGGAGTCGGGCAAGTTTCTGGCTGCTGTTCTCAGAGCATCCGCCATATCCGCCCTGATGGTGGGAGAATCAGGGCGACTCGTGCTCGCCGGTGACTGCCTCCTCGTCGATCTCCGTCTGCTCCGTCTCTCTGGGCGCCTCCATGTCGGCGTAGCTCCGTCCTCCTCCGTGGCCGTGAGTCCCAGCACTCCGCAGATGTCCTGAAGGGAGCGCAGTTGGTGTAGCGCCCCGTTCCATCTAAAGATCAGACGGAAAGGGTGTCCCCAGGAGTAGGGCGTCCCGTGCTCGCGCAGAAAGTCAGTGGCAATCCTGAAGGACCTGCGCTTCTGCAGCGTGATGGCGGACAGATCTTGATAGAGTGCGACAGGCCGCTCCCTGAAAGTTAAAGGCTGCTTCTTTCGGGCCTCCGCCATGATGCGTTCCTTCAAAGGAAAGTCTGGCAAGAACGCCAGAATGTCCGGGGGGAGCGCCGATGACTGGCGCTGTCGGCTAACTCTATGCGCTCTGTCGATGCGGACCGGGAAGTCTGCATCTTCCCCCAAGATCTCACGGAACAAGTCCTGCAGATCCCCTCGTCGGCGGACGGTACACCCCGCACCCGGATGTTGTTCCGTCTGGACCTGTTCTCGAGGTCCTCGAAGTGGGCCTGGAGCTCGACACATTGCTCCCGGAGGCGGAGAACGTCCTGCTGAAGATGGACTATTTCTTCGTCTCGGCGCTGGCCCGCCGTCTCCACAGTTTCAACTCGCTCGCCAAGGCCTTCCACCTCTCTGCGCACCTCGCGGACTTCGCTGGCCACTTCCTTCTTCAATGTCTGGAAGTCTTCCTTGAGGGAACTAAATAATTCCTCCATAAAGGACCTCGTGACCGGTGGTTCGCCCCCAGCCACATCTGCCGAGGCCCGGGAGGATCCCGGCGACGGTTGTGTTCTGTCCCGCAACTGCTGGGCCCTGCCAAGCATGTCCGGCAGGGTGCGGTCCCCCTTCCTCGAGCCGCCTCTTCCAGACATCGCGGTCGCTGTAGTAGTCAAGGCCCAAGTCCGGCCGCTTCAGAGGTGTCCAGTCGCCCGTGGGCGCCAGATGTGGAGACCGCACTGATAGCAGGAGTGCTGCGTCACAAGCGACAAAATGGCGGCCCGTCCCGGGTACAGCCAGCCGCGACACCCGGCCAGGGTGGCGACTGGGGGCCAAAGCAGGAGTCTCTCCGCAGCGCTCCCCTCGGGAAGTTAGACCAGGAGTATAGGCGAGAGCAAGCACCCGCCAGCCAGAGGCGCGGACGGAGGTCACCAACGCCAGCTCTTCAGGGGCAAGATGGTGGTAGGGCGGGGCCAGGAAGAGGCCCGGGCTGGCAAGACCACTGGCGACCCCCGGGATACAGCGATCGAGGAAAGTCCGCAGCCAATGTCCCACAGCCTCACCGAAGGGCCCATATGGGCTGGCCCCCGTGGTGAGGCCACCGGCCGTCGCCTCCGGGCCGGGATCCGCACCGCGCCGTGTGTCGTTGTCACTAGCGGAGGGCCAAAGCGCGAACACAAATCCAAAGTCGACTGTGCCACCAAAGCACCGGCCACCAAGACGCCGGCCGGAGGATTCTGTTATTCCCCGGAGCGCGGTGGGTCCGATCCCCTCCGGATCGTCTGCTTTCAGCACCAGGCCCAGCCGAGGCGTCCGGACAGCACCGCAGTTCGCTCCGCCTCTCAGGATCTCCTCCGTGCTTCAATCTTTGAACAGACTTTCGAAGTGCTTCCTCCGAGGCGATGAGAGCCAAAGTGGTATCAATGCGTGCACCAGGAACTCCGGCACATTTCTCTCACCCGCTGAGCAGCAGCGGGGGGAGAGAAACGCAGAAAACGGGGCTCGAGCTGAGCCGCGCCGGAGGAGCTACGGGAGGAAGCGTCCCTCACCCCGCCATCTTGGCCACGCCCCCGTATTGCCTTTTTGAAACCCATGTTTGTTAAATATGGCATACGTACAGTTAAACAAGTTATGATTCTAATTTTTAACTTTCAATCGGAAGATATCTGTTTTTATACTGCAACATTTTTAAATCAGTGCATCAATTCTAGGAAAAGTAGTGTTTTAATGAACTTTGACTATTAACACTAGATGTTTTATACCATATGTAATTCTTATATGCATTCTCTTGCGAACTATGATTATCACAAATTGTAAACATTAGATGGAACATTTTAATAGGTATTGTTATATTTTGTTTGTGCTTTTATGGTCCTCTATATGCACTTAATAAAGCTTCATGAATTGAATTGACTTCTAGCTGCAGATTCCTTACCTTCGAATTTCCCAGGCGTCTGGCTGTATCTGAAACTTTTGCTCGAGCAGTACCCCTTGCGTGTGGCTGGTGGGTAGCTGCATTCAGCTCCGCGTGACAGTCTGGAGTGTCTGTTACGACGATGCGGTCACGTACATAGGCGCCACCCAGGTGGTGGGATGTCATCTTTTTTCTTTCCGTGCCAGTTAAGTGCCGATCCAGGAAGAGCTACCCCTCTGTTGCTTTTTGGCAGGCCTTTTTTCGACACCGAAAACATTTTCAACTTTGTGTGTGAAGATGTTTTTGAGGAAGACATTCAAGTCATGCAGTGCTTGTCACCGCATGTCTGTTACTGACACCCACCTAGTCTATCTCTGGTGTCTCGAGCACGACCACGATTCGAACTTGTGCTCGGGCTGTTTGGCTATGGCTCAGAAGGCCTTGGAGGAGCTGGCTATGAAGCTCCTTGTGTCCCAGCTGTCAACATCATCCAGGGAGACTCTGCGGAGGTTCCTATCGAGGAAGTTGGTCGCGGGACCGCTCCTGCAGCCCAAATTCCTCTTAGTCCTACTAGAGATATTCAGGACACTCTAGGAAGAGGCATAAGAAGTTGCCGTCCAAGCAGACTTGATCTTGGCTTTAACTGTCGTCTGTATACGCAAGAGGTAAGGCGCATTAAGGCTCTAGCCACGGTACTGCTGAGCCAGAGCCAGGGTCAACTTTGCACCTCCCTCCCTTTCCAGGATATGGCGCAACCCCCATCCCTCCTCAAATTTAAGAATGTTACGAGGTTATCTGCCGTGTATTTGAGCAAGCTGACCCCTGTGGCGAGCCCTTGGGCTCCGCGGGGACAGAAGGGGCCCCATTGAATTTGATGCAGTCTGCTCTGGCCACGACACTGGTGATGCCTCAGGGATCCGATCCCAGATCGGAGTCAACGCTGGATCGTACTATTGTGACCTCCCCCAATGTCTGACCTTAAGTCCGTGTCAGCCTCATGCTTATCCCTGACAATACGGCGCTTGAACGTCTTCGCTCAATGCCCATCCCGACGCCGATTGAACCCAGGGGTTCAATATTGTTGCCTGAACACTTTGAACATGTTTTTGGCTTGGGAGAGGAATGGGAGGGGTCTATGGACCCTTTGGAGCACCAGGATGACTCCGCAGAGCAGAAGGACTGCTATGGGGAACTTTATGGAAGCCAGTGGACTGGACACTGGCTGTGGAGGAGACATCTTTTTCCATGGTGATTAAGCGGCCAGCTGAGGTCCTCAGACTAGAGCTACCCTCTGTTTAGGTCAAGGCTAATCTCCAGACCAAAGTGCTACAGCCTGGGACTTCCACCTCTGAACCCCTCCTTCTGCCCTTCAATGAGGCACTGATGTCCATCTAGGCATGTAATCCAAGCCTAGCACAGGGGCTCCTGTGAATAGGATAATTGCACGCGGCCATTGCGCAACTCTGAGCGACCCAAAGTTCCTCAGCCGACACTCCAACTCCGAAAGCTTGGTGGTGCAGGCTCCTACATTCTAGGGTGTGTTGCCTTCTGCCCCTCTAGATAAGGAAGCCCAAAGGCTGGATACATTTGGTAAGATGATGCTGGCATTACGGTCAGTGAATACCGCATGCTTATTGGGTCGTTTCTCCCAATCCCTTTGGGAGATCGTTGCGCAAGTGCTGCCACAAGACCCGGAGGAGGCCCGGGCTGTGCTCTCGCAGGCAGTGAAGGACCTGAGGGCTGCAGCAAAATTTGCCATAAGATGTGGCCTTGATACAACAGGTTTGCTGGGCAGATCAATTTCCACAACAGTGGCCTCAGACGATGTCTAGGCAAATTTGATAGGCATGCCATTTGATGGAATCCATCTATTTGGGGAGAAGGCAGACTTGGCCCTGATGAGGTTCAAGGACTCTTTAGCTACGGCCAGATGTTAGGGCCTCTCTTCTACACCTCATGGCCAGTCTAGCTTTCGCCCCTTTCTTTGCAATGTAAGGGGTTTCCAGTCGCGTCAGTCCTATCCCAGCCACTGTCCTGTGCAGAATTCCCAAGTCGTGCAGGTCCATAGACTCTGTTCATTCTGACTTAGGAATGGAAGCCAGAAGTAGTCAGCCACCCTGCCCTTGGTAGCCGCAGACTACACGCACTCCTAGTCTGACTCTGCAAGACCACTCCAGTTGGTGGGAGAATCCATCATCTTCCCCCCACTGGAGGCCCATAACATCGGACAAGTGGAACTTGCAGGTCATTCAGGAAGGCTGTTCTCTGCCTTTCCTTTCCTCCCATTCTGCCAAATTAAGGATGGCTGATTATCATTCGAAATTGCTCCAGGAGGAAGTTGCAGCTCTTTTGACCAAGCAAGCTATCGAGGGGGTCCCGGATTCAGAAGTAGACAGTGGCTGTTATTATCCAGTATTAAAGGTGTCTTTCATAGATTCACATGCCTGAATCATTCCCCGTCGTCGAGACGGGAGCCTCCGGTACATAGAAAAGTAATGTCCTATAGACATACATAGAGAAAAATAGGCCTAAGGTCCTCCCCTTAGTGGCCTATCCTTGTCCTTATGTAAAAAGGACCAAACTCTTAGAGCCAGCCAATCAGCTAACACCTCCCTCTAGAACCTTCCTGTCAGGAGCCTCAGTCCCTCAGATTTTCTACCGCACGTTGTGCTAAGGGAGTCTCCCCTGAGCTCTGCTCAGATTCTGTGTTTTTTCACTTAATTTACAATAATTTTGCTTTCTACTATGGATTACCTTCACAGATGAATGAAAGAATTTTATTTTAAAGCTTGCGCTTCTTGTTCCAGAAGGTTGCTTTGCTCTGTTCCTCACACTCACAGGCCAAAGGCTGCAAGGTATGTTGCACTTTCTCAAGTAATTTCTTGAGGAGTCGTGAAGAGAGACTTTTAATATTGTTCAGACCAGAAAGGAGGTTTTTATTTTCTCCAGTTACTGCTATGAGGCGTGGCCCTCAAAGTCCAGGAGACCTCTAAAGAAGAGAATCTCCTCAGACTCATTCCTCAGGGGACCGTCCTGAGAAGGCCCTAAAAAAGACCGCTCAAGGGTCTTCCGGGCGCAGTCCTTCAAAAATCTCCTCACTCTGTGGAAAAGGAGATTAAAGGACTTGCTTTTGGAGAAAAAATCAGGTAAAAAGACGACTTCTGAGCCGTCAAAATCACCTCCACTGGTCATGGGATCATTCAGAAAGGCGTCTTCTATACCTCCTAAGGTAAAGACTAAGAAGCCAACATCGTCAACTGGATCGTCGATGACAAAACCACCATCATTGCCTATGACAGCCTCTTCGTCTACGATGGCCTCGTCTACGCTGGCCTCGTCTACGATGGCCTCGTCTACAATGGCACGTCGACGAGAGCGTCGACGACGACGAGTGCGTCGACGACGAGTGCGTCGACGACGAGGGCGTCGACGACGAGAGTGTCGACGACGAGAGTGTCGACGACGAGAGTGTCGCCGACGAGAGTGTCGCCGACGAGAGTGTCGCCGACGAGAGTGTCGACGACGAGAGTGTCGACGACGAGAGTGTCGACGACGAGAGTGTCGACGACGAGAGTGTCGACGACGAGAGTGTCGACGACGGAAGTGTCGACGACGGAAGTGTCGACGACGGAAGTGTCGACGACGGAAGTGTCGACGACGGAAGTGTCGACGACGGAAGTGAGAGCGTCGACGAGAGTGTCGACGAGAGTGGACGAGAGTGTCGACGACGACAGCGAGAGCGTCGACGGCGAGAGCGTCGACGACGACTGCTTGTCTATATG
Organism: Lissotriton vulgaris; assembly: GCF_964263255.1. Taxonomy (NCBI): domain Eukaryota; kingdom Metazoa; phylum Chordata; class Amphibia; order Caudata; family Salamandridae; genus Lissotriton; species Lissotriton vulgaris. Next base: position 772,109,292 of record NC_141700.1, on the reverse strand, counting down.
ACGGCCTAGTCTATGACGGCCTCATCTACAAAGGCTAGTCTATGACGGCGTTGACGGCCTTGTCTACGACGGATCGTCTATGGAGTCGACTGCTCGTCTATGACAACCTGTCTACGGTATCGACGATGGCCTCGTCTACGACGGCCTCATCTACGAAGGCTCGTCTACGATGGCTCGTCTACGATGGCATAGTCCCGACGACCTCGTCTATGACGGCCTGTCTACGGCGGCCTGTCTACAGCGTCGACAAGGGCCTAGTATACGATGGCCTAGTCTACGATGGCCTAATCTACGAGGGCCTGGTCTACGATGGCCTAGTCTACGTGGCCTAGTCTTCGAGGGCCTAGTCTACGATGACCTAATCTACGATGGCCTCGTCTACGATGGCCTCATCTACGATGGCCTCGTCTACGATGGACTCGTCTATGATGGCCTCGTCTATGATGACCTCATCTACGACGGCCTCATCTACAAAGGCTAGTCTCCGACGTTGTCGATGACTGCTCGTCTACGACGGCATGGTCTATGGCGGCGATCTCGTCGAAGGGCTCGTGGACGAAGGAAGAAATCCGCCAATTCTGGAATCTCTTCTAAGGTGGTAGAGAGGGCTGCTCAACGTTTTAAGATCCAATAACCTCTCAGGAAGAGGCCTGTCTCTTGTTCGTCATCGAAGAACCCTTCAAGAAGGCAGTAAGGTCAATACTGATTATCTATTACCCATAGTCAGGAACGGTAAGGGTCATGATGTACCCCTCCTCTGTATCACTGGTGATCCCTCAGTTGGATAAGACGTATAAGGCGCCAGATACAGCACCGGCGTGTTTCACAGGAACATCCTAAGCCGGACTCCGTGGTGACACAGGCGGCCCAGAAGAGCTCCGGGACTCCTTCGGTCCCGTTGTCGCCTCCTCCTGATAAGGAGGGAATAAGAGTGGACGACATTGGGAACAGGCTTTCCCCAGCGAACGCTCTAACGCCCTTGGGACGCTATTGTGAACAATTGTGAGCACACATGCCCCATACCAAAGTGGAGTCTGCTAGATGGTGAAGCATCGGCGTCAAGCCATAGACTGCGCGAGGAATATCGCTATGACAGGGTTCCACCAGTTGGCTGGAGCAGCAGTCTTGCGGATCCAAGGAGGGCCCTTTCCGTCCTGAGGTGCGAACAACGTTTTTTGGGACAAACCATATGATAGCCAGTTACTATTTGGCACAAAAAGTTAACGAAGCAGACAATGCAAGAGCTTTGGCCACTCTTCAGTATAGGAACCAGTCCTTTAGTAGAAATGGAGGAAGAAGACGGTCTTCCTACAGAGGAAATTATCAATTCGAGTCTTCCTGCTCTTCAGGCCAGAATGGACTGCGATGCCCTCGGCGCCAACAATAGCAAAACAAGCGCTCTTCTTTTGCGAAGTTGTCCTTTCAGGGAGAGGACAGCGGAGATATCAAAATTTACGGCTGCTTCTTCGAGAGATCTGGATTATGCTGTAGAAAGGAGCTATGGCGAGAATACCTCCTCATAAGGGAAAAGGATTTTATTCCTGCTTCCTTTTGATCCAGAAAAAAAAAAAAAAAAAAAAAAAAAAAGATAAGCGGTGGAGACCAATCTTAGATTTCAGAGCCATCAACAAATTCCTACGGAAGCATTCGTTTCGCATGATAATCCAGGAGGTCTTGCAAACAGGACGCTTACTCCCATGTCCCAATTCACAGGAATAGCTAACCGTACTTACGATTTGCAGTAGTGGGCAGACGCTTGCAGTTTCGCGTTCTGCCTTTTGGGCTCAAGTCTGCGCCGCAAACATTCAAGAAATACCGTTCCCCGGTGGCGGCATATCTCAGACACCAAGTCTTTCAGTATCTGAATGACTGGCTGGTCAAGGCTTCATCCTTAGAAGATGTGTCCAGGTCTTCCAACGCCTGTTTTCAGCTTTGATTGCTTGGATCTCACCCTCAATCAAGAAAACGCCTATTTTCAGCTTTGATTGCTTGGATCTCACCCTCAATCAAGAAAAATCGGTCCTAAAACCTTTTCACTACATAAGTTTCCTAGGTGCAACCCTGGACACACGGTCAGCAAAGGTTTTCCCTTCCAGAGAGTGATTGTGTATCCTCCTGATTCCTCACTGTCAACTACGAATGAGACCTCTACAGGAGGCGCTCTAGAAGCAGTGGGTCCACTGCACAGGGTCATCTGACGACCACATAAAAAATGAATTCTCATATGGCCGGAGCCCTACAATGGGGGATATCATCTCAAAACCTGTCTCAAAGCTCGTCATTCCTACTTCCGGCTGTTCCTCATGTCGTCACAAAAGGCGTCTCTTTGGAAGGCTCTGGAGTTTTTTCTGCAAGTGGTCTCCTATGGAGAAGAAACTACATATCAATCTGCTTGAACTATGGGCGGTCTTCCTGGCCCTTCAAGCTTGCCTGCCAAAAATAGGACGGACAATGAGCTCACAAAGGTGTTGTGCAGCCAGAAAACATCGTCACACGAGTGGGAGCTTGTCCAACAAATCATTGGCCAAATCTTCTCCAGATAAAGCACGCAGCAAATTGATCTATTTGCAACGAGAATGAACGCCAAATGCCCACACTTCGCAAATTGGCAACCCCAGTCAGGGTCCCTAGGGAATGCATCTCCAATCGCATGGCGCAACGTCTTTGCGTAGGCCTTTCCGCCACTCCCGATGCTTCCCATGGTCTTCACTAAAATTTACTTGGAGCCTTGTATTCTGATTTTAATAGCCTCAATTTGGCCGAGGCAACATTGGTTCAAAGAGCTCCACCGTCTATCCCTGGAGCCACCGGCCCACCTGCGCCAGTACCTATCCCTGCTTACAATGAACTATAATCAAGTTCAACGTCCGGATCTGAAGTCTCTCAAGTTAGTCTCCTGGCCCCTGGGTTCAGAGTTCCACCATCTGAATATTCCACAAGACTGTGGACATTCTTACCAGAGCAGGGGCGGATACACCTAAACATATTCCCTGAAATGGAAGCGCTTTTGTGTTTAGGGTGCAGATCACGGAAATTGGCCTTTCTCCACGTCACCGGAGCAAATATTGCCTTATCTATTACATCCGGCACAGTCGGACCTAGCCCACTCCTCCAGTAAAGTACACTTAGCAGCAATATCTCGTTATGAAATAATTTCAACGAGTCCATCGCTCTGGTCAAGCGGGTTGATTAAGCAAGTTCTAAAACGATTATACAGATCTTTCCCGCCAGTAAGGATGTTGCCACCTCCTGGCATCTCAATGTGGTTCTTAACCAGCTCATAAAACATCTGTTTGAACCAGTACACAGAGCTGACCCAAAGTATGTCTCGTGGACAATCCACACCCCTCCTGGCGCTCAAATCCGCAAGGAGGGTCAGTGAGCTACAGGCGGTTTTGTATCCAGGATCCTTTTCTGCAGTTTAATAGAGACTGGGTGACTCTGAGATCCACTCCTAGGTTTATCTCAAAAGTTCAGTCGAACTTACACCTAAATGAACCTGTGGTTATGCGTTCCTTTTTTCCGAACCACAGCACGGCAGCTGAGAGATCGCTGTTTTTTTCCTTGGATCTCAAGCAATGTTTACAGTTTTACAGTGACAAAACGAAAACATGCAGGAAATCTAACCAGCTATTACGAACTTACAGCAGACCTAGGAAGGGTCTACCGCTTGCCAAGCAGAGCATCTCCAAATGGAATTCTGCAGCCATTGCTTTCTGCCATGACCAAGTTGGACAGCCATTGCATTCCAAAGTGAGAGCGCTCCCCATGAGAGCTATGTCCACTTCTATGGTTCTCATTCACATTACAGGGCGACAACATGGAAGTCGCCGCATACCTTTACTAGGCAATTCTGCCTGGATACGGAGCTGATGAATGATGCAGCAGTGGGACAAACAGTGTAACGCCATCTATTTCGGTAAGGTGTAACGCCATCTATTTCGGTAAGGTGAGCCTTCCTCCGTCCCTCCATCCTACCCTGGTATGCACATTTCTTTAGTGTTATTTATTGTGGATACCTAGTGATGGTTCATGCTCTAGTGATGGTTCATGCTCGCAGGATGTCTTATCTAAGGACTTCTATATGCTGTTCCATCAGAAATGTGCACTCTGCATTGCTTGCTACTCTGATTCAGGCATGTGAATCTATGAAAGACACCTTTAATACTGGATAAGAAATGAGTTACTTACCTGTAACTACAGTTATCCAGTATTGGTGTCTTTCATAGATTCACATGCAACCCTCCCGCCTCCCCTGGAAGGACTCACCTATCTCTCTATCAGTGCTACGCCTACTTAGCTTGGTGCGTACGAAAATCTGAGGGACTGAGGCTCCTGACAGGAAGGTTCTAGAGGGAGGTGTTAGCTGATTGGCTGGCTCTAAGAGTTTGGTCCTTTTTACATAAGGACAAGGATAGGCCACTAAGGGGAGGACCTTAGGCCTATTTTTCTCTATGTATGTCTATAGGACATTACTTTTCTATGTACCGGAGGCTCCCGTCTCGACGACGGGGAATGATTCAGGCATGTGAATCTATGAAAGACACCAATACTGGATAACTGTAGTTACAGGTAAGTAACTCATTTCTTCCCGCTACTTTCTGATTCCGAAGAAGACTTGCAGTCCATTTTAGATCTTTGGACAGTCACTCTTCCTCAAGAAGGAGAAGTTCAAGATGCTCACTATAACTCTGGTCTGCCCTAGACCAAGAATACTGGATGGTAGTGTTGGACCTGCAGAATGTGTATTTTCACATCCCCCATCTTGCTGGGCCAATGGAATTACCTGCGATTCTAGGTAGACTGCAAGCACTCAGTTTTCCATGCTCCCCTTTGGCCTTACCAGTGCCCTTCGGGTTTTTACCAGGGTGATGGCGGTGGTCGCAGCTCATCTGCGCAGGTTAGGGGTGTCGGTCTTCCCCTACCTAGACTACTGGCGGATGAAGGCGTCCTCGCCCCCACGCTGTTGTCTCCCACATTCAACCTGCGGCGAACCTCCTGCATTGGCTGAGGTGCTCTATAAATGTCCCAAAGTCACACCTGACTACTTCTCAGATGCTCCCTTTCATTGGAGCGGTCTTGGATACAGTGCAGTTATGGGCCTATTCTCCCGAGCAGCGAGTCTAAGATAATCTGAAAGAAACAGTTATAGATTCCTTACCTTAGATTGACCCCCAGGCATCAGACTGGATCCGGAAAGGTTTTAGTCAGCAGTACCCCTGTGTGCCGAAAGGTGGCGTCAGTCTGCTCCGTGTTCGTCGTTGGTGGCGCAGTCGCCGGGATTATGTTGCGGTAACTACTTAGATGCAGGCTTTGTGCACTGACGTCCGTTCTTTCTTCATCTATGCTAGCAAGCGCAGATCCTGAGAGCGGTACCCCCAGTCACTTCTTGAGTGGCTTTTTTGCAACTTTTGTCGACTTCATTTTCGAGTCTACAAAGAGTCCTGGCGTACAAGGGATGCCCGGTTTGAAGGCCTGCGGTTTCGGTACCCGACTGATGTTGGTGACTGATCCGCACCGCCTGTGCTTCTACTGCCTGGAGTGTGACCATGACTCCAAGTCGTGCTCCAACTGCCGAACCATGGCACCGAAGTCTTTGCGGGAGTGGTCTTGAAAGCTACTTGAGGCCCGGCAGTCCGCTGCGTGTCGTTCGAAGTCCCAGTCAAATGGGAGGTCACAGGACTGATCGCGGAGCCATCATCACTCCTCGACTAAGTCTTCGCACTTGGGGTCAGGTAAGTCGAAGCACAAGAAGAAGTTGAAGAAGCATTATCGCTCTTTGACTTCCCCTTGTCTGTTAGCCGACACAACGAAGGGTGCGGTGGTGCCCCTCCCGCGGCTACGTATGGAACCTTCAGGTGGACTCCGGCCTGACCGGGAGCAACCCCTGCTCAGCGGAGTCAGTTCTACGAAGTGATGCATGCCATCTTTGGGCAGCCGACTCCGCCGGTGCCCCTGTGGACTCGGCTGAGGGCCCTAGGCCTTGGACGCTGGCAAGTCAGGCCTCCGCACGTGGGCCCCCTTGGATCCAGGCCTGGATCGAGATCGGCGCTGGTCGACCTTTTCACCTACACCAGCGCCAATTCCACTGGACCTCCAGTCAGCGTCATCCCCTGCCCCCACCCCGATGAGGATACGGAGCCGGTCTGGCGCTGACCAACGCCGGAACTGACGCTGATGGGTACTTTTGTGCCTGCATTCCACCATGCTCATTTTCAGCCAATTTGGCAGTCAGATGAGAGAGAGGAAGACCTGGCAGGGTCTGGTGACCCATTAAGTGACCAGTTAGAGTAAAACCAGGACTAGAAAGAGGAACTGGAGGATGCCAGTGGTCTGGACACCTCCCCAGACCTTGGCATGTTGTCTCCTACCGTGGCTATGGTGTCTGGTATCCAGAGCTTCTGAAAATGAGTATCGATCCTCCGATCAGGCTGCCCCTTCGCGAGGATCTTCTGTAGCAGCACCAGGAGAGGGCCCTCCACCTGAACCTGTCAACTCTGCACTTCATGCATGGAGATTGAGCGGCGCCAGTTAACTTTGGACCTTCCTCTCGAGGTATGCATCCCCTTGGTTATGCGGCAGTTGGACCTTAATTTGGTCCTCACTTATCTTCTGTGCTCCCTTTGAGCCTTTACACACTGTCCCCTCCAGCTGTTTACCATCAAGACAGCCTTTCTAGTGGCGTTAACATCTGCCCAGTGGGTGAGTGAATTGCAGGCACTATCTTGTACTCGTCCCTACATGCTGTCTTTTCGAGACAGTGGTGCTTCACACCCGTGGTTCATTTTTGCCTAAGTTTTTGACCTCATTCTATCTGGGTCGGTCCATCATGTTGCCCACCTTCTTTGTTCCCCAGCATCCCTCTAAGGAAGAGGAGTGGATCTACTGTCTGGACCCAAAAAGAGTTCCAGGTGGACGACCAACTCTTCTTTCTGGGGTACGTGGGATGTAAGAAGGGGTGGGCAGTGCAAAAAAGGATTTTCTCTCTCGGTCGTTCTCTGCATTATGATCTGCTGTACCCTGGCTAAGAAGCAGCCCCTTGAGGGATTATGGGCTCATTCCATCATGGAAAAGGTTGCGACTATGGCCTTGGCTATGGGTTTCCCAGTCCTGGACATCTGTCAGGCAGCAACTTGGGCATCTTTGCACACGTTTTCCAAGCACTACTGGACAGTCTGGTCCGTAGGGACGGGCAATTTGCCCGTACGGTCCTGCAGGACTTCCTAGTGTAAGAGATTTTCCGCAACCCACCGCTGGGATGGTATGGCTTGGGTATCTAATTCAAAGGTAAGGAATCTATAGCTCGGAGTCTCTATCAGATAAACAAGTTTTTCTGGATTCACATGCTGTGCATTATTTGCGATCTAGTGGTTGGGACTGGAATAGTCTTTTTTTTTTTTTTTTTTTTTTTCTTGATTTGGGGCGTTGTCACCCACCATTTGATAGGTGATTTGGTGATGTCGCGGATTTCCTGTTTGTGGTAGCCATCGTTGATTTTTTTCCACCATTGGGTCTGGAAGCAAAGGGAGACTCTCCAAAGATTTGGACAAAATCCTCGAAAGAATCAATTAATTGGACTACAAATACCACCCATCATTGACTACGAAAACACTAAAAAATAAAAAATCTCCAGATACCACTTTAAGTCGAGTAACTCAGTCGAAACAGCAACGGCCATGGATCAACCGAGGGTCAGATAGGGGCCATGGTAAATGCCCCTATGAAATTCTGCCCTAAGTGCCACCAAGCTTGCCCAGCGCGATCCACACAGTCTGTCCTTGCCCTACCTGTAATGCCCCTAAATTCAGTATTTAGGAGCTCCCTGAACCTTCCTTCCTCAGATCCCAATACTAAAAGAAGAAAGAAGATCAAGAAGACCTGCCGTGCAGCTGCTAACAGGATGACAACAACTGACTTGGCCCCAGCCCTACCAGCCTGTCGATCCTGGAACCTGCTCCTGCTTAACCCCGGCGACTCCTGTGGACAGCAACCTTGGGACACCCGGAGGACCTGCCTGCCTTGACCCTCTTGAAGACGGACTCCCATCAGCAGAGGCTCTGCTGCAACAACCCACCTGGTGCCAACCAGGAAGCTCCAGACCAGCCCTCTCTGCACCCGCCGAGCCCGGTCCGGGCCCAACCGAACAAAGACCTCAGACGTCCCGCGACGACTGGGACCCGAAGTCCAGTGCCCAAAGACCCTCCTCGACGAACCAGCCGACGCCTGCAGACTCAAAACCATGGGCCACCCCAACCACGACTAGCCGAGGGTAAGCTTTTCCGACACCCCGGCGCCCTACAGCCCCCTGGGCCTCCCTTTGGGGTACCTACCTGTGCTCCAGATCCCAACTTAGCTCTCGAAGTGCTGATCGCCCCTGGAGAGTCTCCGAGCCTGCAGCCTTTGTTCCTTTTTGACCTTTCCCATTAGATAACATTGAGCGCCCGACGGCTCAAAAGCACCCTGCACCCAGCTGCCCGAGTGCTGCTGGCTATGACCCCTGTGTACTATCCTACCCCTCCCCCTTGCCCTGAGCAAGTGACCAGGAGCCCAGCTGCCACAGCCGCGTGGCCTGCTAGCCAGCAGCCACCAACCAAAGGCCCCCCTTCCCTCATTGGATATCATTGGCCTACCTACCTCTACACCCGGCCGCCCCTGTACCGCTGGGAGTGAACTAACTGTACTTACCTGACCCTGGGGGACCCCTGAGTCTATGCCCAGAACCTTAACTTCACCAACCAAATACTCACCTGGAAACCGGTAATTTACTTACCTGCCATTGGATAACATTGACTCATTTTGACTTGAACATTTTCTAAGTGTGAAGTTTTGAAATCTGGAAATGTTCACATAAAATCAACCAAATTCCGAAGTACGCAACTGTGATCAGATGAGAAGCCAGTACTGTACCTTTCAGCCCAGTACTGAACCGCAAAAGTAATCCCTAGTGAGGTTACTAGTAATCTGTATTTTCTCCATAGGAACCCATTGTCTGCTTTTCTATGAAATTTCTTTTAAGTGTCTACTATTGAAAACTTGAAATATTCTTTAAAAAGCACACGAAATACTGAAACTCAATTACCTACCTGTTTTGAGTTAAGCCCCCAGAGCTGGCCCTAGTTGACCAGTGCTGGGTTACAAAAGTAACACAATCGTACTGTACCTGCAACCTGAATTTTCTCCCATTGGAAAACTTTGCCAGATTTCTGTTGAAAAGTGTGAACTTTTATAACTGCTTTATATTCATGAAAATTCACTACAGTAACTAAAACGTTTTTGCTAATCTGGTTTCAGCTTAGACCCCAGGACTGAATCTAAGATCAACTTCTGGGACTACTAAAGTAATCTATATAGTAATCAACTGTCCTTACATGTGGAAAACCCTTTGAGCTCAATGCTATAGTGCGTTTTAGGATTGTGTTGCTTACTTTCAATGCTGTATTAATTGTGTGCACAAACTTTATTGCTCCTTTGGAAAGTAATTACATGAGAGAACTCATAACAAGAAAAATATATTTTTAGAACTGTTGGTTCTAAAAATAAAACACCTATATCTGTGGATATAAAAACAATTGGCCTGGGTTAAGTCCTTTAGTGTGTGAAACCTTTTGCTGACTGATTCTGTACAACAAATGCTTTACACTGTCCTCTGGTACTGCCTTACTGCTCGACCAAGCTACCACTTTTGAGAGTAAGGTCAGTTCTGACTTTAACCTCTGTTCTCATCCAGGGGATACTCATCAATAGTCATAATCTATGAATAATCCCCGCCCATGTGCGGGATCCCGGAGCATATAGAAAATACATATAAATATATATGTATAAATATGTGAAACATATAATTGCAGCCTAAAAAACATTTTCTAACTGGCAAAAGTGCCGCAAAATTACATAAATTAGTATACATACAGTAGTACTCTTCCAAACCCTAAGGAAGGAAGCGAGCAGAAAACATTTGTATACAACAATGCTTTATTGCCATAGGAAAACCTGTAATTGCAGGCATTTGCCAGTAGGCTGCAGTAGAGTATAAAGCAAACAGAGAAAACTGACACCTTGCCTTTAAGGCATTAGAGTAGGGGTACCGTGCCTTTAAGACCGGAAGGCAACCCCCTGCTCCCATGGTGCACCACAGGTGACATTTGGGTCAGTTCTTTTTGGAGGTACCAGGAGCTGAAGCATGTATTATGCCACCCCTGGCTGGCCATCTAAACAGACAAAACTGGCTGCACGACAGCAGTGGCAAGGTGGTGTAATCACCCTTTGCTTTAGATATAGTATCCCTATATCTAAACCTAAAATGGACACATATATTCCTATCAGTCACTTCTATGGCAGGCCTTATCAATCCTGAAGGCAGAGTGCTTGGAATTATGTGAGATGGTGCTCTGGCATGAGCTGAGCCTGTTTGCAGCTTGCGGAACCAAGTCTCATAGCTGTTCCATGATAACGCTATACCATATACTCTTGAGTGCATTATGAACCTCGCGGTCAAATGCTAACTTTGGCATAGCATTATCAAAACATGTCGAGTAAGGTGTCATACGAATTGGAATACTACCCCCTCGCCAATTCTGGCGACGGGGGTAGCATTCCACCCTTCTAGAGGGACACGACATGTATGTAACTGTGAACCCTGGTTAAAGTTAACTCGAGCCTCAGCATCACAAAATGGATGCTGCCACCACAGACACCAAGACACATCACCACCCCCTTTTCTGAATCATTTTTGTCCACCATAAGCGTGGAAGGGTTTACTCGGATGTAAGTCCCTAGCTCATTGCACCATCAGGATTCAAGCAAGCCGGGCCGAAGACGGCTGAAATGCCAGAAACCGGTCCCCGGTAGCTTGTTTCCTTCCCAGTATAAGAATTGGCTTGGTAGTTTGGTCTGCCCTGTTCCCATGATGCACTGGGCCAGGGTCAGACTAATTTGCATATAGCCAAGTTCTGAGCTGGGATGGTGCAGCGAGCTAAAAAACGGTGATGGATCAAGCCCTGATCTTTGGACTGGGTAAGAGTGGTCTGCTTAATTCAGACACTCTGTTCATCACCACCCCCTTTTCTGAAACAAGTCTGACCTACTGCTGCTGGTAGTCCTTCCAGCGAGGGAGGCTTGGACTAAGGGTTTCCTGCCTTGGGAGGTGCTAGCACCACCCCAGACAGGATTTTGTGTATTAGGTAGGACAGGGCTGAAAGGAATGAGACATGCCTGGGGCACACAAGGTGTCCCCGTGCATAGTCCGGTCTAAACCAGTTCCTGGGGCACTCCAGCCCCAGAGCTGGCGCAAGACCGGACAAAGGATAGGGGGTGTAACCACCCCCCTTCCTGGTCCCACCCAGGGGAGGGACCTAGTCGTAGTGCAGCCCCCTTCATCTGAATAAAGGTAGGAGCTGGTCCCATTCCAAATCAGATTAATCTTGACAACTTTCACGAAGAACTCTTGACCTTCGACCTCCTGAACATCAGAAGACTGAAGAATCTCCCCTATGGTGAGGGAGTGACCATCCTGCTTCGCAGGCACCATCAAGCTCCTGTGCGGTTTGCTGTAAGTCCTTCCTTCCCGGAACCCGACGACCCAGCTCGACGAGACACGGACCTCCAGACTCCTCTGACCTCTACCCACGTCCACAGCCCAGCTGAGACCCGTGGGTGCGACGGGCAAGTTGGAGACGGCCATCTTGAGAAACCTGCACAGCGCTTCCAGCATGACCGCCGAGTGATCCTGGAGTGAGTGCATTGGGGTCTGAGAAGCCCCACACCGACGCAGCTCCTGCACCAAAGACCAGCCCCCCAGCATCCACGAGATCTGCGTGGGGCCCTTTTGCCTGGTTGCTGCTTGTCCTGTTGTCTGGTCACTTGCCGGCTGGCTCGTGACCTCTGAGACGACGACCCGAATAATCCATCACTGCTGGTCTGGTCCCCCAGACTGGCCCTTGCTTCCCTGTGAACGAGCAGCACCCAGGACCCTCCTGGTCCGCACCAGACGCCATCTTTGTTCCACCGCGTGGCTTGCACTTGCCAAGGCCTGTTGACCAGATCAACGATCCAACCCCGCCAACAGCAGCAGACTACGTGGGACAGCTCGTGCCTCCAGCCTGGTCGTCGAGAACAGCTCCTGGTCCGCGCAGCTACAGAGAGAAGTGTCCCGTCCTTCACCTGACTGCGGCGACAGCATCTGGTTCCCTCCTGGTTCCAGCACCGTCACTGGCTAGTGAACGAGACTCTGTCCCCTTCCCTTTCAGGACTTCTTCCTAGTTCCATCCTTGGAACCACCGGACTCCTCCATCTGGCTGCCTGCCAGCAACTCCTTGTTTCAGGCATCACCGGGATCAACGCAGCAAACCCGACGCAACTTCAGCCCTATGCACCCGCAGCTTGTGGGTTAGGTAACTAAAGCTTCTAGGTGCTGTAGTCTCTGTTCACTCTCCTAGTGTTCAGGTTCACTGTTGTTTTCCCTCCATCCAGCCGGGTTAGTCCGGAATCCGTAACTTTCTAAACTGTAGCATCCATAGACGTTGGTACGCATGGCGCGTGAGAGTTTCCACTCTGCACGTGAGTCCCGTGGTCCTCCTGCTCCTTACTTACCTAGCTTGTAGCGTAGTCCCAGCGATCCTCCAGCTTCTGGATCTCCTTACAGTATTTTCTTTCCTCGCATTCCATTGTTTTGAGTATATGGTTTGTCGTGCCCCTAGGGCGCACTTGTAAATATTGTGCGAACTCTTATTTCCTTTTTAGCTTAGCCCTCTGACCTCATAAAGAGTTCAGAGGTGTATGTTAGTTAATAAATAACTGTTTATTTTCATAACAACCTGTGTGGTGTCCTTTCATCTGGTATTCAAGGGGTTATATGTGGTAAAACAGCTGGCTTCACATGCCATTCAGAGTTTAGCCTAAAGACTGCTCTTGTCCACGCTACTAGGATAGCTGGTCTAGAAGGTTGACTTTACAACCAATCACCATGAGGGTTGTTTGGACTGATACAAGGTGATCACTAGAACTAGTGAGCATCATATATCAGGCCAACTTCTCACACTTTTGAACCTATTCATAAGGCTTCGTTGCAGCACCTGTCCTGGAAGGCGGCGTTCCTCGTGGCCATTACATTGGCACGCAGGGTGAGTGAAATTCGGGCGTTGTGTTGCCAAGAACCTTATACTGTATTTCATGCTGCTAAGGTTGTTGTGCGTACTCACCCTAAATTTCTTCCTAAGGTTATTAATGATTTCCACGTTAACCAGACCATAACTTTACCTACGTTTTTTCAGAATCCTTCCTCTCCAGCGGAAAGGTCTCTACATTCCCTGGAAGTCAGGAGGGTGTTTTTCTGGATAAAACCAAGGATATTCGTAGGTCAGACCAATTGTTTATCAACTGTGGATCAGTCGGGACAGGTCTTGCTACCTCAAAACAGTCCATTTCGAGGTGGATTGTGTCCTGTATACAGTTGTTATCAAAAGGCTAATAAGACCTTAGGGGGTAAACCTAAGGCTCATTCCACCAGGGGCAAAGCTGCCACGACTGCTTTAAGTAATGTTCCCATTACAGAAACCTGCAGGGCGGCCACTTGAAAGTCGGTCCATACCTTTGCTAAGCATTACTGTCTGGACACTGATTCCAGGGCAGACGCTCAGGTTGGGCAGGCTTCGTTGCGAAATCTGTTCGCACAGTAGTGGTGTTGTACTTATTTTCTCTCCACCGCTGCTTTGGTGTGGGGATGGACTTGCCATTTTATTCACTAGATTATGACTATACACAGAGATCCCCTACTACAGAAGGAGTAGTTTCTGTCCTGTAACTCCAGTTCTGTAGTAGGAGTATCTCTGTTATAGTCCTAAGCGCCTGCCCTCCTGCCCGGTGGAGACAGATGTTTATGTTCGGAATGCTACAGGTCTGGCGTTATACGCCTTCAAAAAGAACTGAAAGAAAATGGAGCATTCTGGGATACTGAGTAAGTTCTAGAAAGTTTTCTTAAAGGCACAGTATCCCTTTTTGAGGCACATAATGACAGCCTATGGGGCTTGTCTGTCCTCCCCTTCCTCTCTATCATTCCAGAGGCTTTGTTGGTTAAAGGGGAAGTTTTTCTCTATGAAGAAAACTTGGCAGGCTGTGCTGTGTGTGGTTTTGGTGGAATGTCTAGTTGAAGTACTGGACAGTGTAGCCTGTGGATATAGGCTGCATTATATGTCTTTAAATTCTCTCTTAAGTGTCTGTGCAGGACTGCATTGTTAAACAGTTTAAGAGATTATTTTTGATTGCTCAGGGGTCCACGCTCATGAGCGGGACTGTTCACTAGATTATGACTATAACTGGTACCCCTACTACAGAACTGGAGTTACAGGACAGAAACTACTCCATATTAGATATATAGCTGATATAGCATCAGGTACGTTTATATGTACAAGCGAAGGCAGATAATAGGGTAAAGCCTTTCCTTCCTCTACCCTCTTTTCTCTCCTAAGAACATTAACAGGACGCATAAGCAGGTAATAGCGCCCATGTTCTAAAATACCATAACCATGGTAGGGTGCTAACAAATTTCAACAGGGCATCAGCATACCCCTGCAGTGGTCTGGGCTACCAAGGTGAGCATCACACAAGAAATACGTACTCCTGTAAATCAGCCAGGCACCCCAAAAAAACATTGAGCCTTATCTACTTATGGTAGTAAAACCGGCCCATTGCATCCCAAAAACAAGCATTTACAATGCAATGGTTTCGCCTTTGTTAAAGTTTGAGCTTTTGGTATTGCTTTTGACAAATGGTCTTTTCTAACTTCTTTGAATTATGTGTAAAACGTTGATGTGTTTTACTTTACACAGAAATATGGATCGCATTTATAATGCAATTAGTTGCAGATGCACAGTGAATTAGAATACAAGTTATTTCATAAATCATGTTAGTGAAGCCAGGAGTGTGAGAGAAGACAGGAGAGAGAGGGCAAGAAGGAGAGAGTGTAAGATAAAGAGAGAGGGCAAGAGGGAGAGAGATGGAGACTGAGTGCAAGAGAAGAAGTGATAGATATAGAAGTTAAGGAGAACAGGAGTAAGAAGGAAGAAGGAAGAGAGGTCAAAAGGAAGAGAGGGCAGGAGAGGGAGGGAGGGCAGGAAGGAGAGGGAGGGCAAGAAGGAGTGGGAGGGCAGGAGGGAAGGTAGGAGTGTGTGAGAGAGGGCAGAAAGGAGAGGGCGGCAGGTAGGAGAGGGAGGGCAGGAAGGAGAATGAGGGCTAGAGGAGGAGAGGACAGGAAGGAGAGAGAACAAGAGAGAGATGGAGGACAAGAAGGTGAAAGAGAGCAGAAGAGAGGTGGAAAGGGAGGGCAGGAGGGAGTAAGAAGGCAGAAACGAGAGGGATGGTAGAAGAGAGAGAGCAAGAAGGAGGGCAGAGGGAATAGAGTGAGAGAAGGCAGAAGGGATAGGGAGGACAGGTAAGAAGAAGAGAGCAGGAAGGAGGGCAGAAGCCAGAGAGTGTGAAAAGAAAATCTAAGGAGTGCAGGATAGAGAGTGAGGAGAAAATGGGGAGGTAGACCCTTGACAACTCGTCCAATGCAGAATGTTGCCTAAATGAGAAAGGCCTCCACTGCTTGAAATTCAACATTCATGTGAAAACACATTGTCAATTGGAAAAGCAGCGCACAACATCGAACAGAAATCGAGCAGCCTTGGCAAGCACCTAATTTTAAAGCGAAACAAAGTGTGATATGGAGAAGTTTGGTGAGTAGCATACATGGCTGGCACTAGAAATCACGATATTGCACCACACGAGAGAAGGAAGCTTTGGAGCAAGCACGTCAATTGGGATGTGTATCAGAGTGTGGCGTAATCATCCGTTCGACATTTCTTTGATGTAAATCCGGGCAATATACAGTGTCCGTTTCTTTAATCCCTTACTTCCTAACCTCTGTAGAACTATCGAGGAAGAAAGATACTCAGAGAGAGAATATAGCAGTAATTAAAGCGCTACACAGAAAATAAAGTGCCCCTGGTGTTTGTGCTTAACTTTTGAATTTGGTGTTGAACTGTTGTTTCGTTTCAACTTACTTTGCTGAAGTGCTTGTTGTGAGGACGCCTCGCCCTTTAGCGCTCTAAAAACGTATTTTCAAGGCACTACCTCAATCTCCTTATAGAAAAGCATGCATCTCAACACAACGTTGAAAATCCGAGAGAACACATTTCAACAATCTTTTCAATTCAACACATGCCTAGTCTAGCCCCATACATGTATAAACAACGGAAGGTGCGGTTGAATATAACACAATTATACCGTTATGGATTTTAGTCAAATAGCTTCGAAGCTGTTTTAGGAGCAAGTTCTTTGGGGATTTGTTTTCCTGTTTACTTATTTTCCTATTTGTGTGATTACCGAGGCGTTCATCAAATGATCACCCAGACATGCCCTCGTGCAATGGGAAACGTGCTGCTCTTTAAACCCATCTCTGCATGGACTGATGAGCAAGCAAAAAATGAATATTTTATGCATTTTCAATTCCCGTCACAATACAGGTTTTAACATATCCAAAAAGCCGCTTTTTAACATGAAATCCCCTTTCTTATTGGTCTAAATAGTTATGTCCGTTCCACAATTCCATCCTTTTATCATTTTGATCTTTTTACAAGAAAAAAAACCAACGCAATATATATATATATATATATCTGTGTTCCTAATTTGCTGCAGTCACCGCCTCTAAAATGAAACATTGCGTTCTTGAGGGGGGGCATTTTCGGAAGGTGTCCCAAGCCCGAAATGGAATAGGACCCTGGCACAACCCATCTCCTTTCACTCCCCCACAAAGCCTGAATATACCAACGTAGAACCTGAAGTTATGTGCTGGTATGCTGTTGCTGTGTTGTATAGAACGTACAGCATACCTCGCGCCACTGGGATGAATGTGAAAACTATAAACAAAAAAAGACGCAAGGCTACTCACACAATCGCTGAGCCAGAAGTCAGGCAGTGCGCTGCGAGGCTGCAGTCGGGGCGCTCCGGAGCGCACTGGCAGACGCACACTAGCAGGCAGGGCTGCAGAGAGTTCGCATGAAATGGAAACTGTTTCAGGGAGCTGATGCCAGAACCGAAAAATCTGAAGCTGAAACCCTTCCAAGACTAGTTCCGTTTGCACTTGGTGGTCTGACCTCGCTTTGAGGACAACACAAGTGGGGCCTTAATTCTGTGGCAAATCTGTTTTAGTAGCCCCCCCGAAATGTAGCTTTAGATGCGCCCTGTCAAGGGCTGAAAGAAAGTGCGCTTGAACTCGGGACAGAGCATCCCGGGCCACCCGGTAAGGTGCATTGTGACCCACCATGGGGGAAATGGAGGGCCTTAATCGCAGCCAGACCGTACAAATGCATTACAAGCCTGGTACCTTACACCTCCACTTCCCCCCGTCATGGGCTGGGCCGTGCCGTGCCGTACAGTACCCTTGTTGAATCACGCGCCCCATACTTAGCTTTTCTTACGGACTCACCTTGTGGGTAACTTTCGGTCCCATCTTCTTCTCTTCGGCCTCGGAGAAGCCGGAGAGAAAGAAAATAATGGACCCCGCGACAAGCCCGTCAGACATGAAACAAGTCTCACGCTTCCCGCGTGAGACGCGATCGGCCCGGTCGGGTCTTGTAGAGCGGGAACCACCGACCTCAGGGCTATCCAGGGGGAGGGAAGGCCCAAGGACCCAGCGCCGCCTCAGTCACGCGGGCGGGGGCTTCGTTTGCAGCCTGCTGGACCCGACCGCTAAAGGATTCCAGCGGGAGGGGCTGGAGCGCTCTCGCAGCGCGGAGCTGCAGGCAGGCAGAGAGACACAGAGCGGTGCGAGTCAGCGGGAAGGGGCGGCTCGCACCGATGGCCCCCCTGGTCTACAGGACCCACTCGGGGGGGGGAACCACCGACCTCAGGGCTATCCAGGGGGAGGGAAGGCCCAAGGACCCAGCGCCGCCTCAGTCACGCGGGCGGGGGCTTCGTTTGCAGCCTGCTGGACCCGACCGCTAAAGGATTCCAGCGGGAGGGGCTGGAGCGCTCTCGTAGAAGTGCCGGCAATGCCGGACCAGACACGGGGGCGTTCCCGGCGTCGCGTGACGTCGGCAAAAGCCAAAGAATGTCGGGAACGCCCCCGTGTCTGGTCCGGCATTGACGGACAGGCCCCTCGTCCAATGGCAAGGCTCCGTTTACGGAGCCAGCCAATCACGGACGAGGGCCGAACAAAAGCCACATTACGGTTCTCAACAGGATTTCGCCTGCGCGGAAAAGCTGCGCAGAGCGCAGCTTCCGCTAGGCGAAACCTAAAAAGGGTGTTAGCCTACACAAGGATGAATGGGCCTAGGACGTTTAACCATTTGAATAAAACATCCAAGGGGGTTGTTCCTGGTCACATGTAACATTATTAAAACAAATACAGATTAATACGCAAAGTAGTACGTATATGGGTACTTTTCCTCAAAGGAAAGCCGTATAGATACCTACTAGGTAAACAGATAGGCCAATAACTAGCAGGAGGGGCACGGGCACACTCTACCAGGAAGAAGGGTGCAACAATAGCCTTCCTGGCTAACACACCCTTTCAAGACATATGCCTGGTGGCAACATGGACTTTAGTGCACACGTTCACGAAGCACTACTGTGTGGATATACAAATGAACAAGGAAGCACAAGTCGAACAGAAGGTGCTTCAACATATATTCAACAACCAACGCTCATCTTCCACCCAGCTGCCGCAAACGTAACTTAACCGCTACGTCTATGCACTGCATAGTGAATCCAGAAAGATTCATGCTGCAAAACGAATAGTTTCTTACTTGTCGGTGTAGTTTTGCAGCTTGAAGATGTTTCTGGATTCACTAGCGAACCCACCCACCTCCGCCAGAAAGATGAGGCTGGATAAGCAGGTGGTAATAGAAGTATATATATCTATATAGATGTTTGCATACGTAGGTAGACACATACATGTAAAAAAAAAAAAAACTGGTGTGTACATATCAATATGTATATAATATTTATTGAAAATCGACAAGTGTCCCTGCACTCTCAGCCCCTTAGGCCAGTGTTCTTCAATCTGTGGGGCGCGCCACCTTCCCAGGGGGGGCGCGCACTCCACTTCAATTTGACCTTTGTGCCCTGCAGTCGTCTGTCTGTCTGTGTAAGTCTTCTTGAAGCACTCCGGACTCCAGTATGTGGAAGGGGGAGGGAAGGGAGATCGATAGCGCAGGAGGTGCCCGTTCTTTTGTTATGTTAACTCTCCCAGGAGGGGGTTAATCACAGAGCTGACAGCTTCAACTGCAGTGGGACACGCTTTTGGTTTTTAGCAGAGGAGACCCCTCGCCTCCCACTGCACCTGAAGCATCTCAGCTCTGTTAATTAACCCCCTCCTGGGAGAGTTAGCTCTTCCCAGAACAGAGACAAAGTTTCCAGGGACATAATGCTCCATTTACTTTCTCTTGTATTTGTTTGCTCATGATTGTCACTTTTACCTCATGTAATTTAGCGTTTGCTTTTGTAATTTGTTCACTTGTAATGTTCTCTTATGTATCAGTTCTGTTCCTATTGTTAAGCGCTCTGACCCCTTCGGGTAAAGTCTGCGCTATATAAAAACGCATAAATAAATAAAGGGGTTGGGTGGGGGGGGGGGGCTGAAAGTGCCAGCTCTATTCTACAGTCTTGCCTCATGACCTTGAATCATTTTAAAACACAATGTTGTAAATATCGTTTTTCAACCATTCATTTTTAATGTGTAAAAGTCTATTACATACATTTTACAGACAAAATGTGTTTATGCGTCATGCGACTTCCATATAAAAAGTTTATTTTAGATCAATACATGACCTCAATTATGAGAAATAGAAGGTGATGACAGATTATTTACAGTAATATTAGTGAACTGCTGTTGTCACATACTGAAAACACACATCACTATCCCTGAATATCTGATGTACACACATTTAGTATTTGACCAAAGAAGGCATGAAAGAGCAGAGACTTGATCATAAAATCAAAGATGGTCCGAACAGGGGCCCCAAAAATACATTTGGCCCACAGGCCCCAAAATCCTTAAAATGTCCCTGAAAGTTTATTTTAAAATTACACAGGCAGGCTTATAAATAAGAATTATGTATTCATTTGAGCTGTGTAATAAGCCTTTGTCATTTCACCACACCCACCTACTCACAAACCTGCAGTTTACTAAGCACTCTTATTGTATTGAATGTTATTCGCTGAATATGCCCGGAATGTGCGCGTGGCGGGCGAGTCCAGACATTTCTGTCAGGTGATGGGGGGGCCCAACATCTAAAAAAATCATCTGGGGGGGCTCAACCTACAAAAGTTTGAAGACCTCTGCCTTAGGCAATATATATAGTAGACTTATGAAGCAATAAGACAAAATCGCAAGGCAGAAGGGGAAAAAATAATCTGAGAGCCTGCACACACACGATGGGGGTTGTAGCCTCACCAGAGGGATCAGGTTTCGCAACCTCCCACAGCAAAAAAAAGCACTTTCCGACTCCAACCACAAGATGGCAGAATATGCGCAGCATAGTGAATCCAGAAAGATCTTCAAGCTGCAAAACTACACCGACAGGTAAGAAGCTATTCGTTACTGATGATTACAGGTAATTAACATTTTGTTGGAAAAACATGTTCCAGGATCCTACCTTTGCCATATATTTAACAATTTTTGATTACAGAGAGATTAATGACAGTGAAATAATAGCCTTAAAAAGTTTTATTGTTTTGTTAGTGAACTGCTGTCTTGCAAACAGTTTTTATTTTCTTATTTGACAGATTCTTTTTGGTGCTCCAGAACAACAGATTTCATAATCTGCCTGACCCACTGTCTCCCTCCATTGCAGGTCCTTTCACAACGCAGGAGATGGCAGAGTGGTTCCAAGCTGGGTATTTTGCCATGACTCTTCATGTCAAGAGAGGGTGTGATGAGGGCTTCCAGCCCCTGGGTGAAGTTATCAAAATGTGGGGAAGAGTGCCTTTTGCTCCTGGGCCATCACCACCACCGCTGCTGGTAAGGGGGTCTTCCTCTCGAGCATCCTCTACCTATAACAGTGATTAATTTGTTTGTGGCCATCTTTGCTACATGTGATTGATTTAAAGAGTTTATTTAACATGTTACCTCTTAGGCCACTGATCACAACCCATCCCTCATATTATTTGACTATTACATGACAGTAAACTCTCTCATACATAAGCATATCATAAAGTGGCAGCCTATCTCTTTTAGGACTTGTTCGTTTCAGTGAGTTGCCACGGGTGTCTGGTCCCTCTGGCAAGAGACATGGGGGGGATTTAACACCGGTACAGTTCAGTAAGTTAATTGTTGGAATGAGACTACAGAAGCTCTCGATCTCCTCTCAGCCTTCATCACAACAGCTGGATCGACTTTGAAAATCATGGAAAGGATGCATATTCTACAGCATTAATTGGTAATGTCTGATAGACATCTAGCCCCAAATTCCTTAACTTTTGAATATTCCCAGGCGCCAGTCTGGGTCAGGAAATATTTCAGCAGTATCTGATTGCGGCGGGACTGCATCATAGTGCTCTGTGATTACGTCGACTCCGGTCATTACGTCAGTGGAGCCACATAAGTCCTCTCTGGTGCCCAGACGTCTGTTTCTTATTTTTCCACGCTGTTGCAGATCCGCAGAATCGGTTCCTTGGTTCCATTTTTGACCTGCTTCCACACTTTGTGATTTTGCCATGGTCTAATGTCTACAAGTTTCAAACCTTGTGGGTCTTGTAGCCGACATGACATGTCAGTGACGCACCCACATACAATTTGTATGTGATTTTTAGGTGGCTCCTGTCAGAAACTAAAGCTGAAGTCGGTAAAGGAGTGGCGTTTGAAGTTGATGGTTGCATGTTATAGGAAACTGGCTCGGTATGTATTAAACCAAAGTGAGGTTTAGTGTGCACAGTCCTGTGGAAACCCAAAGGTAATCAGAGGTAAGTTAGATAGAACCTTACTCTCTATTTATGGTAGTGTGGTCGAACAGTAAGGCAGTATCTGAGGACAGTGTTAAGCATTTGTTGTACAGTCTGTCAGCAAATTAATTCACACACTCAGACTGAACTTCAGACCAATTGTTTTTGAATAGAAATATTCTTTTAGATTTTATTTTCTAGAAGCAAGCAAGCCAGGCAAGGGTAAGCAATAAATACTTTACAGTAGTAATGCAGTTTGTAAACGTTTTAATTGTAATTGCATGTGCACTTAGTTTTGACATACAGTATGGTTGCAGAGACATGCAATACTTTTGTAAATACAGTACATAGACTTGAAAAGGCTTTTCAGTAAAATACCAGGTAAGTTACTTTTGGGATTACTTTTCTTACTCAGAGTAGTATACCTATATACTACTCTGGGACATTTCCTTCAAACAGGTAAGTAAATTAACTTCCGGAAAACTAACTTTGTGATTACTGAGGAGGAGCCCTGCTGCCCGTGACTCCGTGGTGGTGAATTGAGGAGATAAATCCCACGCCTTGCCGCATCCGCTGTGCGGGTGCCGCTTCGTCGTTGTTTCAAGTGGTGCAGATCGCCGTGGGACAGCTGCAGAGTAGTAGCGTGAGAAGGGCTGCGAGCGGGCTGCTTAGAACGCCGCAGGGACTCAAACTACCAGGAGTCCCTGCGTGAACTACATCACCTGGTCTGCGTTCGCCGCTCAGCCCCGCCCCCTGCTCACCGTGTGATCCTCATAACTGGTAACGATCCCCGCGCTGCGGGAGCGCCTGGGGCGAAGCCCGGGCAAAGGGCAGGCCCTCTACGGCCCTCCAAGGCCAAACAAGGCCTGGCTTGGCATACCCTCTAATGTCCACATTCCCAGTTTCTTGGATTCCTACTGTATATTATTTATCACCACCAGAAATGTCTACCCCTGTAGCTGATGACCTTTCTGCCAGGGTGGGAGTATCCATCTTAGGCCCCCTAGATAAATTCTTTTCCAGAATTAAGACAGACGTTGATAGACATTGCACTGGCTGAGCGACGTGCTGCTCTCCGTCTCTCTATAGAGCTATTAAAAAATACTGCAATTGCCTCTACTTCCAAGGCCATCAATGTTTCACAATTAGAAAACGCCTCTATGGAAAATGTAGACCCTGATTTATTTAACATCGAGAGTATTCCTTTAATATTTCGAGCTAGCTCGTCCCAAAAAAATTACATTTTATCGACATCTGTTTCAGCCCAGTTAGACCTACCTCCCCCTAGCAATCTAATTATTGATCTTATTGATCGTAATACCCCCAACACCCCAATGGGCCCTGAATACCCCAGTTTAAGTCTTATTGGGACACAAACAGGCCTGGGAGTTGACCAGCAAGAGCAAAGATGCTCTGCTCTACCTGTGGATCCTAATCCAGTAACTGTAAACAACCCTACTATAAAAAAGAAACAGGAAATTATCCGCTCACCTCCCAAAAAGCGAAGGAAAAGAGGCACG
Source organism: Lissotriton vulgaris (assembly GCF_964263255.1). Lineage (NCBI taxonomy): Eukaryota > Metazoa > Chordata > Amphibia > Caudata > Salamandridae > Lissotriton > Lissotriton vulgaris. Next base: position 772,085,857 of record NC_141700.1, on the reverse strand, counting down.
GGAAAATCTGCTAGTCCCGGTCATAACCTATTGCCTTCTAAAGACTCCTTCAGAAAAGAATTATTTGAAATTGCTGAAGGGGCTATGACCACTTCTAGAAAAATAAAACCTTCCTTTGTTCCTCCATCTCTGAAAGATTTTGTTGACGCGATGGAACACCTTCTCAAAGCTTTACTGTTACCAATAGTAGAGAGAGTCAAAAGAATAGGTGCCCAACTGGATACCCTTATGGAAGGCCCTAAATTAAAAACTCCCGTAATAAAGGATATATCAAAACCAATTATCATAAAGGAGGTAGATAAAACAACAAATAAGGCCAAAACAACACCCGCAGTAAATACTCCCACTGCACAAACCCTTTCTGTCAAAGTGAAAGCAGCAAACACTAGGGCCCCTATCGTTCCAACAAAGACGTCCCACAATACACAGCCACAGTCCTCTCAAATAAACTCACTTATGGAATCAGCTAGAATGGGGAACCTAAAGTCCCTTCCTGTGCAGAACAAGGATGGATTTAAATCAACAAATGTCCCACGTGAAAAATGTGGATTTACCCCCAGCTGCTTCTAATAATGTCATTATCCTTACCGGGGTCTTGCCCCTACCACCCCGAACCCGTGAAAATCATACTAGCCTAAAAAAGTCATTTATTGGCTATTTAAAAATAGGCAATTGCCACTTCACATAAATGGTGAAATCATTACTGTGCGAAGAACAAACAGGGTTGGAGTGCGCCCAAAGGACATTGAGGGTGATATTGTAATTATTACCTTCAAAGATTCTAGAGTTATTCCGCACATTAGGGATTGGTTCTCAGACCACAACAGAGGATCGATTACACCCAGAGTTCTGAGTTATTTCTATCCTGAAGCCTTGATGCATCGTAAAATGCACCGCCCCAATCAGTGCCACGATAACTATCCCTACCGCCAGTATCATAGACCCTCATATAATCCCTACTCCTTTGGGCCAAGAATAGTGGAGAATACATTTCCCCCTCCTCTTCAACATGACTTCACCGGATATGGTTATTGTCCGCCACCTGCTACACCCCAGTGGAACTTACATTGCTATAACCAATACGCACCTCTCTCTGGCTTGGACTATACTGATTGACTCTCCTCTCTTGAGGTGGATAGCCATGAGAAGGGGAATGTATCTGGTTCAACTTCGAACGTAACATCTTTAGGCAACATAGTTCCACGCACTAAGTTAGCTAACAAGGGGTTAGAAAGTAGGGGGGCTATTTCTGATCCTTTAACTACATTACCTTGTGTAAATCAGATAAATAACACAATGACAGCTCATAACCACTATGAGAATCGAGGCACACCTTCCGAAATTCAGATCCTTAGTTGGAATGTGGCCGGCATTTCTACAAAACTAGCTTTACCAAACTGGTTTGATGTGGTTAGTTCTTTCTCAGTTTTATGTTTTCAGGAGACATGGGTGCAAACCCCGGTACACCTTTTGGGCTTTCAAACCTTCCACTCACCGGCTTTAGAGAGTAAGCAAGGAAGAAATAGGGGGGGGGGCTGAGTATATATGTTAATGAGTTGGGGGTCTGAGGGTTCGGAAACATTTACTCAGGGAGTCTTATCAATTAATCGTTATTCAACTGAGTATATCACTGAACCTGTTAATAATTAATTTTTACAACAACATGTTTTTAGAGGGATTGGAGAAAGCAATAAATGACCTGTCCCACGCTGTTGTTACTATCAAAGAGCAGTGTGGGGGTGAATGGGTTACTGCCTTCATGGGCGTTTTTAATTGTTATACCTGTCAATATGCCTCAAGGGGACTATGAGTTTTCTTCCATCCCTGAAAATGAAACTGACGATACTCACAATTATTTCATGTACTCCAAAACAGGGGAGGTTTTAAACAACTTTTTAGTACATTTTAATTTAGCTTTTGCAAATGAATTATGTTCCCCACCGAGATCCTTCAAACCTTAGTTTCATGGAAGAGGTACAAATTCTACTATTGACTTTGTACTCTTCTCTAAAATGCATACTTCCATGATATCCTCTTGGGATACACTTGATCAGTTATATGGAGACCATTATCCCTTAACCCTTTCCATCCTCCTACCATCCTCTACTACTTGCCATCATTCTCACCCCATACGCTATGAACAACCTATTACAATTGGGGCAACAAATGGCTATACCCTGAAATGGGAAAAAATTAACCCCGCTATCCTTCTTAATCTCCTACAGATGAGGTGGGACGAGGTGCACACTTGTTTGCCCCCGAATGAACATCCCCAATAAATCCTTAAGTCTTTCTTAAAAATACAAGAAAGTTTAAAAAAGCTTCTTACTCGTCAGTTCAAGCCAGGTCCTATTACACCAAAAGGATGGTTTGATGAAGGTTGTACGAGAGCCTTAAAAATCTTGAAGAAAGCTTTACACTCCACTCCAAAGTCACCATCTGAGATTCGCCCGGCTAGATCTCGGTACCGCCTTGCTATAAAAAATTGAAAAAACTTTTTGAAAGCGGAAGCTTGGCAGACACTGCTGTCAACTTCTGAAAGCCGTGACTCCTCAGCTTTTTGGAAATTTGTACATGCCCCACTTCTGTGGGTAAAAATGCCCGAGATAAGGTTAGATCTGGCAATCGATGGAGACACTTGGGCTGCATATTTCCAACAGCTGTATATTAAACCTGATCTCCCTGTAACATCTCCAACGGATCCCACTCCTTCCCTAAACAGCACCATAATGGGACCGAGAGAGGCTTCGCCCAATATCTGGTAAGGCACCCTGTCCAGATGCCATCCCAGTGGATGTCTTCAAGGCCGAAATAGACTTCTGGGCCCCGTTTTTAACCTCTGCCTTGAATTGCGCAAATGTTTATGGGCAAATTCCGACTTGGGCAGAGGCCATTGTGGTACCCATATACAAAAAAGGAGATAGGACGGTAACAGGACGGTACATGCCTATCTCCTTGTTGGATGCGCTAATGAAGGTTGCGGGACGTATCATCCTAAAACGCATCCACAGTTGGACAGAGGAGGCAGAGGTACTTTCCAGACTCCAATATGGCTTTCGTACTGATAGGGGCACAGTTGAGCAGAGTTTGAATCTATATTACTCCAGTATTGGAACTTTCATAGATTCCCATTGCTTGTATCATTCCCCGTCGTCGGAATGGGAGCCTCGGTAATAATATATATATATAAATATATGTGGCCAGCTTGTACACAAGCATCAGACATAAGGATGGCATTCGTGCAATCAAACACTTCTTGGGTACGAGAGCCATCAGTCTGTGGTCACACACTCAAATGCTCCTGAGGATGGTGGAAAAATGTTTGACCAGTAATTATTTTTTATTTTATGGTCAACTCTTTCACCAGACGTGTGGTACTGCCATGGGCACCTGCTTCGCCCCCAGCTATGCTAATTTGCATATGGGCTGGTGGGAGGAGCAGGTGGTCCGGACGCAGTACCATAAGGAATGGGATGAAAATATTATCCACTGGAGTCGATTCATCGACGACTTATTTTTGGTGTGGAAAGGATCTGAGTTAGAAGCCAAGTCTTTTATTTCCAAGCTCCAAAAGAACGAGCTAAACCTATCCTTTACAAGCACCATCAGTAAAGATAGTGTTAATTTTCTAGACCTAACAGTATATGTCGAACAGGGTAAAATACAAACTAAGTTGTACAGAAAACCCACCAGTGGCAACACTTTGTTGCACGCTAAAAGCTTTCACCCTATGGCCCTCAAGAGCAGTATACCATATGGAGAGAGCCTCAGAGTCATGCGTAATTGTAGTACTCCTGTAGAAACAGAGAAAGAACTGACAATCTTGAGTACTAGATTCAAGGAACGGGGCTATCCCACTACCTGGATAGCAGAAGGAATACAGAAAGCCTCTAAACAAAAGAGGGAACAAATCCTCTTTGGGAGTACTAAGAAGGCAGAAAATGAGAACCAATGCAGATTTATAACTGGTTTTTGTAAACAACATGTTGAGGTGAGAAGAATACTCAACAAGCATTGGCACATCATTAAAAATGACCCCGTGCTTGGGGGGGGAAGTCCCCAAGAGACCACAAATAACATTCAGAAAGGCAAAATCTTTTAAAGACTGCTTGGTAACTAACATGCTCACAAAACCCAAACCCAAAACAACTTGGCTAGACAAAAAAGGCTTCGTAAAATGCACAAAGTGCAAAGCATGTAATCATGGCCTGAATTGTAATAAATACAGACTAGGCCTTTCCGATAGAATGGAAAAAATAAAAGGTAAATATACATGCAAAACGGATTATGCGATCTACATTCTCGAGTGCCCTTGCGGGCTCCGGTATGTAGGGAGCACAATCAACGAAGCCTACAAAAGGATCTTGCAACATCTACGTGCAATTAAGAACGCCGACAGAGCCTACCCTGTAGCCAGGCATTTTGAGTTGATGCACAATGGTGATGTCAAAGGATTGACATATTGTGTAATCGATTCAATTCCAGCTAGCCAAAGAGGGGGTAATAGATTGAGCAAGTTAAGGAAATTAGAATCCATGTATATAATAAAGCTGAACACCAAGCAACCAAACGGTCTCAACATCGAAGAAGATTTACATAGACACCTTTAATATCTTCGGTGCTTCGAAAGTAGTGACTGCTAGATTCATAATTATGAAATTTGTTGATCATGTTGAATTTTGTGTGGACAGCATATTGTATATTGTATTTGCACTTGACATCCAACATGAATTGAATTTAGTGTTGAAACTATTGACTTACTTATACGTAATGTACAACCAGGGTGTTTGCTCACTGGAGCTATATTTTTTGTAAATGTTTTGTTGCGAGTTGTGATGAAACACAGCCATTAATTTTTTAACCTACAGAAAAGTCGGAAATATTTATATAAATCCGATAGATATTTAGGTAAGCCCACAGGGGCTCAATTTTGATAATAACTTTTTGGTGACAAGCGATGACCAAGTGTTTAATTTTTTGCACTAACATAACGTCAGATTGTCAACGCGCGTCACTGTTAATAAAGTTTTCACAAATGTGTTAAAAAAAATTTGATCCACATAACAACTCGTAAAAAAACATCATAGTAGAAAGCACTAAGTTGTTTAAGTTCTGTAGTTATATTGAAAACACAACAAAGTTTCTAACTAATCGCTTGGTAATCATGTTAAAGTAAATGTGCAAAACATCGTCTTCACATTGATTTGTTAAAAACTAAGTCTGTCCTTGTTGTCAGTTGACATGTGGTCACTGACGTCCATGTAGTTGAAAAAAACTTTATTTCTTTAAAATGGCCGCGCGCTTTCCTAACCACAACCAGTGATCAAGACTACTGTGTAGTCGAAACGCGTTTGGCAGCGGCAATAAAGAAAATCGTGAAACCTCACTTGGCGTGGTCATTTTGCAGGGATTGTGAGGGACTCGGTCCAAGGAGTCCCATTGAGACGACGCAACTCTCGATCTGGTGGAGGCAGTAAATACTTGGATACTTGCTGAATATATATATATATATATATATATATATATATATATATATATATATATATATATATATATATATATATATATATATATATATATATATATATATATATATATACACACACACCTAGATAAATACACCCTAATAGGTGTAAAAAAGTAAAAAATTAGGCCCAGGCCTCATTATCTTTTGTAGCCTATTGGTGTCATTATGTAAAAAGACCCAAAAGTCACCTTAGCAACCAATCAGATCAGCCTCACCCTGTGGAACCTTCCTGAGAAAGCTCAGAGCCTCAGATTTTCTACCGCATCGTTGGTGACAGGGAGTCTCCTTAGAGCTCTGCTCTAACTTCAACTTGAGGTACTATTTAAACAGTTTTCTGACAGGATTTCTTTCAGCTTTACTATGGCTGATAAGGAAGAGAAGAGCCTTTTCAGGTCTTGTGCCACTTGTGGCAAAAAACGACTTTATACTGAGGATAAACATAATGACTGTATATACTGTTTATACCCCGACCATAAGGCAGAGGGTTGTAGAATATGCAGGATGATGCCAGTGAAAACCCTCCGTGATCGTGAAGGAAGGCTACTCCTTTAGCTCAGGAAATTGGAAAGGAAGGAGGTAGTGGTATCTAGTGATGAGGAAGATGCCAGATCATCATCTTCTAAGACATCTTTGAAGAGGGGTGGATCATCTGTGGAGTTTTCATCTGAACCCCCCTCAAAGGCTATGCGTGGGACCTCTGATAGGTCTGGCAAGTCTGGGCCTAACGAATCTCCTCAAGAGAGTGTAAAGGAGAGGGAAAGGCAAGCACCTCGGGTGCAAAAGGCTAAACTGGATGAGAGCTCGGCTGGGCCTTCACATCAGGAGAAAGTATCTAAGTCCTTCAAAATACCAACTGTAGAGGCCTCCACAGTGGTCAAAAAAGGAACTAAAGCCTCTGTGGTGAATTTGTCTCCTCAGTCGTCGACGAGCCATCCAGCGACGACGAGGACGAGGATGACGAAAGCGTCGACGAGGACTTCGACGTCGATGCCGTCGACGAAAACTGGGTCGACGACAGCGTCGACGACGATAACTATGTCGACTGTTACCACCTCGTCGACGAAGACCATTCCGTCGACTATGACTATTCCGTCGACGGTGGCAATATCGACGGCGACGATCGCGTCGACGACGACGGTTCCGTCGACTATGACGATCCCGTCGACAGTGAAGGTACTCTCGTCGACGGTCCCGTCAACGACGATTCAAAATAAGGAGATTGTGGATTCGTTTTTGACGCCGTCGACGGCAGGTGCTACAGAAGGCACCAGGAAGAGGAGGATAACTCCGGATATGACTTCACCTAGAAAGGTGCCATCATTACCTCCAGCCCTGTTGTTGGACGAAGAGGATTACTCGGAGGAGGAGAATGAGATGTATGGGGATGCATACAGTCCATCTCAGTTGAATCTAAAATACCATGATTCGGACCTAGATGAGGAGTATTATCGGCAGGAGCAGCGTCCACAAAAACAGGTTGCATACCGGGAAACCCAGGCACAGCAGGGGATGGTGACGATGCCTATGAGTCTTTTGACAGACTTAAGAGCAATGCTGGAGGAGTATAGGAGCAGACAAGGGGCGCGACCAGTGGAAAGTCAAGCGCAGGTTCAACCGCAGGTGGTGGCAGCTCAATCGGTACCTCCTTTACAGGAGGTGGAGAGAGAATATCCTCGGCAAACGCAAGTCCAAGTAGATACCTCGGATGAGGATGAAACAGGGGACAACCAGGGACAGGACCCTGATAACGAATGGAACCAGTATATAGCTCCGGATCCGGCTTCGCCAGTGCCAGACCCGGTTGATTCACCTCCGGCTGATGTGGGAGGTTTCTTCAATTTAATGGAAAGAGCCACGGCACGCTTTAAGCTAACCATGCCTGCAACATCTACGGATTGTTTCTTGTATGATTTTAAAGAAGCATACCGTAAGGCGGTGCGTTCGATTCCCATTGTAGAGCACATATGGGAGGAAGGAAAGAAGGTGATGCAGTCCCCCATCGACGGTCATTCCAACTCTTCCGCGCTTGGAGAAAAAATATAAAGCTCCTGATGACAGCCCCGCCTGCTTGATTGGACAACCTAGACCAGACTCGGTCATATCGCAGGCGGCGCAGAAGAAATCACGGAATCCTTCGGCCACCCTCACAACTCCACCAGACAAGGAGGGTAGAAGGTTAGACAACGCAGGGAAGCGTTTTTCATCTATGGCTAGCTTGTTGGTCAGAGCGCCGAATGCCTTGGCGATCCTAGCAAGATACGACCGCCAGATGTGGAGTGATGTGGCACACTATGTGGACCTTCTAGAGGATGACCCTAAAGCTGAAGCACAGAAACTTCTAGAAGAAGGACAACGTTCCTCTTCGGAAATGATTGACTGCGCGATGGACATCGCCACCATTTCTTTCCGTGCTCTGGGCAGCGCGGCAGTTCTTCGGCGACAAGGATGGTTACGAGCGACTTACTTCCGACCAGAGGTCCAGAATAGGATTTTGGACTTGCCCTTTGATGGGGACATGTTATTTGGGAAACATGTCGATGAGACCCTACAGGGAATAAAGAAGGACACAGAGACAGCAAGGGCTCTGGGAAACCTACAATATAGAAAAACACCGTTCCGTGGAGCAAGAGGAAGAGGCTTCACTTCACCAAGAGGAGGCTATCAGCAGCAACGGTACTCGCAGCAGTCGCAGTCGTACAGACCTCAGTACGGCAATCAGTATTATCAGCGACAGTCACAGTCTCAATCTTTCTCTCGTCAGAACGCTCGTGGACGACAAGGGCGTCAGGGCAAGGACGCCGGCAAGCGTCAATAGCGGCCTCCTGACTCTGCCAACTGTTCCTCCGCTTCTGGGATCTCCAGTGGGCGGCAGGATATCACAACATCTGAGCAGCTGGGAAGAAATAACATCGGATCAGTGGGTATTGAAGATCATCCGAAATGGGCATACGCTAGAATTCCAGGAATTTCCACCTACAAGAGCTCCCCACGCCACTACTTCAAAACATCTAAACCTTCTGCAAAAGGAAGTTCAACAAATGCTTCAGAAGGGGGCGATCCAACGTGTTCCCCTATCACAAAGAGGAGAAGGTTTCTATTCAAGATTTTTTCTGATCCGCAAAACGAAACAAAAGTGGCGTCCGATCCTTGACTTAAGGGAGCTCAACACCTATCTCGTGAAGCTGTCGTTTCGGATGATTTCACTCCAGGACATATTGCGCCTCTTGAACCCAGCCGACTTCATGGCTACATTAGACCTGGAAGATGCCTATTTTCATATCCCGATCCATCCAGCTCACAGACGTTTCCTTCGCTTTACAGTAGGCAAGAGTCACTTCCAGTTCATGGTGCTCCCATTTGGATTAAAATCCGCTCCTCGGATATTCACAAAGGTGCTGGCCCCGGTAGCAGCATTTCTGAGAAGACAGTCGCTGGAAGTATTCCCGTTCTTAGACTGGCTGCTGAAGGCTCCAAGTTTACAAGAGGCATCAGAAGCAGTGAACACGTGCTTAAACCTCTTTATTCATCTGGGTTTGCAACTCAACAAGGAAAAATCGGTGCTTCAGCCGGCAGGTACGGTGAAGTTCTTGGGAGCGATACTCGATACTCAGGTGTGCAAAGCCTTCCCCTCGGAAGAGAGACAGATGAAACTCATGTCTTCAGCCGCTCGATTGCAGAAGAAAAGATGGATAACAGTCAGGATGTACAAATCTCTTCTAGGGTCGATTTCATCCTGTATTCAATTGATTCCGCACTGCAGGCTGCGAATGCGCCCCTTGCAGGAGGAACTGGACCTTCAGTGGAGACAGGTGGAAGGGTCGTTCGACGACAGAGTGACGGTTACCCAGCAGATGAAACGATCGGTTTCATGGTGGATGAAAAGATCTCACCTGACAGTGGGTCTCAGTTTCAGGGCTGCACCGGCTCCTCGCGTCATTACCACGGACGCTTCCCTTCAGGGTTGGGGAGCGGTCATGCAAGACCTCCAAGTCAGTGGTCACTGGACTCCGGGAGAACGTCGCTTACATATCAACGTTCTGGAGCTAAGGGCTATTCGATTGGCGATGGTGGCTTTCCTTCCAAGGATTTCGAATTCGGCAATCCTAGTGTGGACGGACAACACCACCGCAATGCATTACGTCAACAAGCAGGGAGGCACAAGATCGCCACTGCTTTCTCAGGAAGCCCAGATGCTGTGGGAATGGGCGATCTCGCAGAACATCACGCTCGTGGCAGAACACCTTCCAGGAGTATGCAACACGAAGGCGGATACACTAAGCCGCCTGAGGGCAGTCTCACACGAGTGGGAATTGGACAACACAGTGGTCAAGGACATCTTCTTCCGTTGGGGGACCCCAGCGATCGACCTGTTTGCAACACCAAAGAACAAGAAATGCCGGTGTTATGCAAGCAGGGGACACCATCGAGGGTCACTGGGGAATGCCCTTTCGATGTCTTGGTCAGGCGCGTTTGTTTACGCCTTTCCGCCATTTCCCCTGATTCCTCGAGTCCTCAAGAAGCTCAAGATGGACAGGTGCAGGATGATACTGATAGCGCCTGCCTGGGCTCGCCAGTTCTGGTACACGGAGTTGCTTCTTCTATCGGAGAAACAGCCCATTCATCTGCACGCCAACCAGACACTTCTGTCAATGTACAACGGCCAGGTTCTCCATCCGAACCCGAGCTCGCTTCAATTAACAGCTTGGCTCCTGAATACAGAGAGTTTAATGATTTAGACATCTCAGAAGAATGCAGGAACATCTTGGCGCAGGCACGAGCTCCTAGCACTAATAAGACATATAGAGCTAAATGGAAGAGGTTTTATTTGTGGTGCCAGAGAGAAAAAGTGCATCCATTCTCTTCAGCTCCGCATCAACTCTTGCCATACATTCTATCTTTGGCACAGGCAGGTCTGGCTCATGCTTCCATCAAGGTCCACTTGGCAGCTATTTCCAGGTATAGAAGAATAAGATCGGGCCCTTCTCTATCAGCAAGAGTAATAAAACAATTCCTGAAAGGACTGTTTAGAGTCTTTCCGCCAGTTAGGCCCCCGCCTCCGGTGTGGCACCCGAATGTGGTCCTGGCTCAACTGATGAGATCGCCATTTGAGCCAATACATAAGGCGGACCTAAAGTTCCTTTCATGGAAAGTGGCGCTGCTTCTGGCACTCACCTCTGCAAGGACAGTAGGAGAGCTTCAGGCTTTGACTATCAAAGAACCTTTCTTGCAGTTCAAGAATGATACATTGATCCTACGAATGAACCCCAAGTTCATTCCGAAGGTACCGACAGACTCATCTTAATGAACCGGTGGTTCTGAATTCCTTTTTTCCTCGGCCTTCAACCCAGGCTGAGAGAACACTTAATTCTCTGGACGTTCAGAGATGTTTAAAATTCTATCTGCAACGCACAGCTGGATTTCGGAAGACACCCCAGCTATTTGTGGCTTTTGGAGCCCCAAGGAAAGGATTTCCATTGTCAAAACAGGGGATTTCTAGATGGATATCAAGTGCGATCCGTTTCTGCGACCAGGCGGCAGGCAAGCCTTTGCAAGGACAGGTGAAGGCACATTCCACAAGATCCATCTCAGCGTCAACGGCGCTGTTTGCTGGAGTATCGATAAAGGATATTTGCAGAGCGGCCACCTGGAGCAGTACTCACTCATTCACGAGGCACTACTGCCTGGAGGCGGCTGCAAAGGAGGATTCGGTGGTTGGACAAGCAGTCCTGAGAAATCTCTTCCAATAAGAGGTGAGCTTTCCTCTCTACCCTCCTCCTGTTGTTTTCAAACATTTTGTTTATTATGATATGGTTACTGCTTTACGGTTGTTATAATTTGTGATATCATTGGTTTGTAATGGTTCTGTAACTATGCACGAAATGTTTGAGGTATGCTAACTGCTATCTACTCTGATACAAGCAACAAACAAGTTACTTACCTGTAACTTTAGTTCTCCAGTATTGGCAACTTTCATAGATTCCCATGCGCCCACCCGCCTCCCCTGGGAAAGCTCACTTTAGGGCTAGGTAATTGTGGCAAAGCAACGGCTACGAAAATCTGAGGCTCTGAGCTTTCTCAGGAAGGTTCCACAGGGTGAGGCTGATCTTATTGGTTGCTAAGGTGACTTTTGGGTCTTTTTACATAATGACACCAATAGGCTACAAAAGATAATGAGGCCTAGGCCAAATTTTTTACTTTTTTACACCTATTAGGGTGTATTTACCTAGGTATGTATGTATGTATGTGTGTATATATATATATATATATTTTATTACCGAGGCTCCCATTCCGACGACGGGGAATGATACAAGCAATGGGAATCTATGAAAGTTGCCAATACTGGAGAACTAAAGTTACAGGTAAGTAACTTGTTTCTTTTTTAATGTCAAAATATGTGGAGGTAAATAAGGGTAACCTTTTTGTAACATTTATAGATTTGAGCTCTGCTTTCGATTGTGTCGACCATGATCAGCTTTGGAGTGTCCTGAAGCATCTGGGAATGAATTTATCCATTCTTAATTTTATCATGGACTTGTATAGAGATGCGGGGGCCAGGGTGCGGTATGGACAGAGGGGAATGCTCCCCTAGATTCACCATCGCTAGAGGAGTGAGGCAGGGGTGCATACTTGCCCCCCTGCTTTTCTCTCTTTATATAAATGCTGTTGGTGACCATATGCGAACTGGGAAATGTGACTATCCTAAAGTGGAGGGGCATGCCGTCCCAATCTTGTTATATGCCGATGATGCGGCTATATTGTCTCAAACAAGGTTGGGGCTGCAAAGGGCTGTCACCAAATTCACTCACTTCATGCGAGAAAAGGGTCTGAAAGTTAACATCGGCAAGACCTTTTCCCTGGCATGTAGTAAAGGTTTTAAGAATATTCCATGTCCGATATTTATTGAAGGACAGAAAATAGACACCGTAGAGCAATTTCCTTATCTGGGTATCTACTTTCATAGAAACGTGACCTGTCAGTCTGCTGTAAAAGCCAGGAAGCTTGCCTTCATTAGAGCGATTGGGGCATTGCGAGATTTTGGTAGCAAAATAGGGAGGACACCAGTCAAGCAGCTTATCACCATCTACAAAGCCAAATGTGTATCGACGGCAATTTATGGGGCTGGTCTTTGGGGGATTGACACTATAACATCCATTCAGAAAGTTGAAAACCTTGCTTCTCGGGTCCCGCGTACTCCCTCCTTCGACGTCCTTCCAGCTGGCGTTCGCTGTTACCATTTCCCAGCCCCGTGGTCCTAGCGCCGACCTCTGCGTTTTTCTGTTTCTCCTCCGCCGCTTCGGCTCTCCTCAGGACAACAAAAAGAAGCCGCTCACTCTCGAGGCATAGGGAAGCTCACGAGCCTCCGGCCATCAAAATTCTTACCGCTTAGCTCTATCGGGTCTTCTCCGCTCATACGCTCGGGTGGAGAGCTCCGCGACAGCCGCTAGCCTGCCGCCGCCATGTTCCTTGACTCCGCCCTCCTTATACGCGGGACCCGAGAAGCAAGGCACTGAAAGCGGCAAGAGTGGACTTCGGAGATACAACGGAGGAGCCCGTCACGAGTAAAGGAGTAAAGATAAGTGGTGAAATACGAAAGGGGGGAACTTGGAAGTGGGGCAGATGCCAGTACATAAGAAGCATTTTTCTATTACAGCAATATAGAGGTCCAGTGTTTTGGGGGCATTTGTCTATAAGTGGATATCCCTTTCCTGCCACATTAATCACCCTTGCTAGAGGTAAAGCTCGTATGGAGGCAACCGCACCAGACGCAACAGCAATAGCACCTACCATATTTCGCCAGAGGGAAGGGTGCCTAGAGACCAAGGCTGGCACTGGAGCCCTTACATTAACAGACGCTAGTTTAGCAAAACCAGAGCACAAGGGGAAGGACCAGGTTAATAGTAAGCTGGTTAAAAACCGAGGGGAAGTAGTCAAAAACAGATATCAGCTGAGGTCCAAACAAGAGCTTAAGCAGAGAGGGGTCCTAGATTCAACTGAACTTGGAGAGAGGGTGAGACCCTCACCTCTCCTTCCACATAAAAGCAAGAGGAAACCTAGTTCCAAGAAATCTATTATTAGTAAGCCTCTTCAGCAGATTCCAGCGCTAAAAAACACCCCCTCCCTCAAAAGTTACTTTAAGGTGCTAGAGAATATGAATTCCGCAAAAGAGGGGGTAGGTGTAGAAGAGGTCCAGCAGTCCATGCAGGAGTCAGTGCTCGCCCCCGCACCTGGTCTGGTTCTCTCTAATAGGTATTCTTCATTGACTGAGATTAGAACCGAGGAGGCCTTAGTAGACCCAGAGAGTCAAGCAAATATAGACAGCGACACTCTATTAAGCTGTGGCAGTACCGATATTACCTCGGGCAACTCCATCATGAACTCTTGAGTCATAGTGAGTCGGTGGGAACGCATACAAGTGCATTGGCCTCAAATATCGCTCCTATAGATCGGGTTATACCAGAAAATGAAAGAGAAAAAGGAAAAGAAAAAGAAAAGGGAACAGAGGAAGATACAGGCATGTTTCCTACTTCCCCGCAGGAGATAGAAAAGATTGGGCTTCTGCTTCATTCCCTGAGAAGCGATCTATTGGAGAAGTTTGAAATCTCTGAGTCTAACCAAAAAAGATTACACGACAGGTTTGACTTACTAGAAACTAGAATGGATGGAATAGAAGCAAGAACAGTTACCTTGGAGAAAAAGGTCTCTACCTTGTCAGGGATTACAACAAACCAGTGAGGAACTAGGTGCCTTAAGGAAACAGAATAAGGCGTTAATGATGGACATGGAGAGACTGGAGACGCACTCAAGACGGAACAACCTCAGTATTCTAAAAATACCTGAAGGAGAGGAGGTAGGGGATATAAAGGCCTTTGTCTGCAGACTCCTTAGAGAGGGGGTATTAAAAGACCATACAGATATAGATCTCGAAGCGGAGATACAGAGAGTGCATAGGGACCCCTTCAGGATACACCAAGACTGGAAGGGGCCTAGGAAAATACTGGTTTATTTTCAGACCTTTTCAGTTAAAGAGCTGATATTGAGTAAAGCTTTAGCTAGTGCCTCTCTTCACTACAGAGCCAACCCATACCAAATTAGGTCTGACATAGGAGGAAGAACAGCTCAGAGGCAATGGGAATTGGGGTCAAGAATGCCAGAGTTAAGATCTTTTGGGGCAAAAGTGCAGATGAAATATCCAGCCCTGCTCAAGGTCATGTGGAACAATAAAACATATACTTGCAATCAGCCGGAAGAGGTAGATGATCTGTTTCAGAGGACGAGGGAGTAGGCAAGGTCAGGTGGAGGACTTCCTGTCCTAAATTCTAAAATAATTAAATATCTAGCCTTCCTTTGTAATAATCAAAAATACTTACACTAGGGTTTGAAAGGCATGATATAATTCTGAGGCGTAGGACAACTATTAAAACAAGATAGTAATTAATTAAATGACATACCATGATATACCATGACATACCAAGCTACACGAAGTGCTGTTAATAAAAATAATTTAAATTTTTTTTAAAAAACACACTATCACATAGCTTTTGGGGTTTGCACATTAGGTATGATTAATTTTACACAAAAAGGAGGGAGATGAGATAAAGGTCTGAGCTTAGGGAATCATTAAAATTACATGTAGGTATTGATGAACTAATTTGTGTTGATATCACTAGATGTTGTCACGGGATAAGGGACTAGAGCTATAGAGAGGGCTCGATAGGTGGAGAGGTCCACAAGGGCAGGACAAACGCCCAAGATGGAGGGGGGTTCCTTGGGGAGGGGGTGTGGGGGGGAGGGGGGAAAAAAGAAAAAAGTCCTCATTTAAATATAGAAACTCCGAAACAAATATCCACACACATAGACAAACACAGAAACATAAACGCACAATTAGCTATTTTAGGTAATTTAATAGAGCTGAACAGGGAGAGCAAAACATGGTTATGGCTACTAATCCCCATATAAACAGTAAAATTATATCTTGGAATCTTAACGGAATAGGAAATAGGAAATCGAAGGAAACAGCAGAGGGTTTGTGATTTCTTAAAGAAGCTTGAAGCTAGTATATACCTACTCCAGGAGACCCACATTGAGGAAAATGAGTGTAAGAAGGTCTTTGAGAAAAGGCATTGGGTACAGGACATTTTATGCTCCAGGCAAAAGGGAACAAATAAAGGAGTAGCAATAATTATCAGAGCAAACAGGAATATTAGAGTACAGAAGTGGGATACAGACCAGACAGGGAGATGGTTGGCAGCTGAGCTCTCAGTAGCTGGTACACCTTGCAATGTTGCAGTCTATTATGGCCCTAAGGAGGATAATGAAACTTTCTTGGTTAAACTCGAGAGGGTTTTAATTTCTAGTAGGGCACCTCTGATTTTAGGGGGAGACTTCAATCTTGTCTTAGACACTCAATTAGATCGTACTTCAAGAGCGAAATATACCTTGCCGAAGAAATCCCTTACTGCTCTGAAAAATATAATGAAAGAGCATAATTTGTTGGATGCATGGAGAACAAAAAATGGTGAGCTCAGAGAATATTCTTTCTATAGTAAAAAATATAAGCAATTTTCGAGAATTGATTTATTCTTGGTAGATCACTTTTTGGAACCAGCCCTGACCTCGGTTACTCACATCCCTGTAGGCCTTTCGGACCACTCAGTAGTACAGCTTAATATTAACCTTTCAAATGCTACCACTGAACGCAGATGGACCCTGGACAGGACAATTCTCTTAGATGTTAATATTAAAGCTAAAATCTGTAATTGCATAAGGGAGTATTTCTCATTCAATGTGGGCTCAGCACTAGAACAGATAGTATGGGAGTCATTTAAGGCCTTCCTCAGAGGTGTATTGGGATCCCAAATGAGATTAAAAAGAAAAGAGATTAAAGACACAGAAATTAAGGATCTTGATTCTATTAAAGAGAAATAGCTGGAGCTTCAACACGCAGCTCTGGAGGAAAGGGAGAGGATCCCAGAACTAGAAAAAGAACTCTGAGCTGCAGCTGAGTCTTAAAGCCAGTGCTGACAAACAGATCCACGACAGATGGGAAGTTAGCAAACTAAAATACGGAGAAAAATGTGGGGCACTTCTGGCGTGGAAAGCAAGAGCAGACAGGACTAGAATTAACATTGACACCCTGATCCAAAGGGCCTCTGGAAATCAGCTATTTAAGGAAGTAGAAATTAGGAAGGAAGCCAGAGGATTTATGGAGGAGCTATATCAAGAAAACACCAAGATCGGCACAGAAGACCTAGAGAAGTGGTGGAACCAAAGGGCACTACCACAATTGAATGAAGAGGATAAGAAGACCCTGTCAAGAGACATTACAGAGGGGGAAATAAGAGCTCAACTGAAGAAAATGAGTAGGCATAAAGCCCCGGGCCCTGACGGTCTGCCGACAGATCTATAAAGACTATGAGAATGAGATCACTCCACATTTATTGACTCTTTTTAATAACATCTATCAGCAAAAAGGGGGTATCCCACCATCTTGGTTCGAGGCCACCATTACCCTAATCGCAAAGCCAAACAAAGATCCAAAGAATATAGAATCATACAGACCCATATCTCTTTTAAACTCGGACCTTAAAATATTTTCTGGAATTTTGGCCGAAAGACTATCTAAAGTTATTAAAACTGTTATTCACCCTGACCTAAGGGGCTTCATTCCAGGACGTCAACTTAATGAGCTTACCTTTCAGGTTATAGGCGCAATAGATTATGCTCTATATAAGGGATTGCCACTCACCATCGTGGCAATTGATGCCGCGAAAGCTTTCGACCAAGTCAACTGGGTATTTCTGTGGGACACTCTAACAAGGTTTGGTTTTACACCACCTTTTATTCAGGCTCTTAAAAACCTTTACGGACATCCACGAGCTAAGGTTTTAGTTAACGGAGCCTTGTCACACTGGTTCGAGATATCAAGAGGGACGAGGCAGGGCTGTCCCCTGTCTTCTCTCCTTTTTGATTTATATATTGAGCCTTTTGTTACGGTGATTAGATCTGACCCAACAATTTCTTCTTTTAATATGGGTGGGTTGGAACCTAAAACTGCGTTATACGCTGATGATCTGTTATTATATACCACAAACCCATTAGAAGCGATCCCAAAGTTATTCACTCTTGCAGAAGAATATGGAGCAGTCTCAGGATACGGCATCAACAAAAATAAAACCGATATAATGAGCTGGAATAGCCCTATCCCCATTCCTGATGTAAAGATTAAGATTAGATACTTGGGTATACATATTACTAAAGATCTACTAGACATACCTAAAGTGTCTTGGCAGGTCGTGGTGAAAGACATTATTAAACTCCTTCAAAGATGGTCTAACCTTCCTCTTAGTATTTATGGAAGAGTTAATTTAATTAAAATGGTAGTATTACCAAAAGTGACCTTTCTATTCAACAGTATTCCTCTAACATTCCACAATAAAGATATCTTAAATCTTCAGGGGAAATAAGTTCATTTATTTGGGCATCTAAGTCCCCAAGAATTGCCTGGAAGAAGCTGAGAGGGCTAAAAATAGGAGGACTGGCTCTCCCTGATTTGTTTACCTACTGCTATGCATTTCACTTAAAAAATTTTAGACTCCTGGCCAATAAATTAGATGCATCGTCACATGGTCGTTTGTTTCAAGCTCTTCTTTCTGACCTACCTCAGGGCCTTGAATTTTTCTTGTTTAAATTCGGTGCCCAAAAATTCTACAAAAAAGTCTGCCTCAAAATTTTACTAACTGCCCTAAAAGTTTGGCAAATAGCATGTAAAATATGGAAGATTCCATATTATAATTTTTTGGCACCAATTTGGGACTCCCCCGGAACACCAGAATGTCTATTAGATAGACTCTCATTCCCCCTGAGGGAGGCGGGTTTAAATCGATGGGGAGATCTCATGGTGAATCAAAAACTAATGGACTGGGTATCCTTATCTAATATAACAGGAGGTTCTCTAGCTAGGTTTAAATATTATCAGCTATCTTCATGGTGGGGGAGCCAAAACCGGAAGTCAGAAACTGAAGACTGTGACTTTCTAGACCTGGCAAACAGACAAGAGGGTTGGAAGGGTGAGGTCTCAGCGTGGTATAATGCACTAATTAGGGCAAATGATAGTCAAGAGGCAGAGATCTCAAAACTCTGGGGAGACATAATAGGAGAAGATCCTGAGAAACAACTAGAGGTATGGTTAGATTCTTTTGCAATCTCTCAGAAAACAATAAAACCCGCTAATCTCAGGCGAAATCATCTTTTCACGGCATACAGGGTATACTGGACCCCCTCCAAGCTTTCAAAAATTTCTGGAACATTACATGTATGCCCTAGATGTAAACATGCAGAGGCAGACGATATACATATTTTTGTAGAATGTTGTGAGATTAAAAATTACTGGTTAGCAGTCTGCACCTTCTTGGGGGAGGCACTGGTTAGAACAATCACAGGTAGCCCTAGGTTGATTCTGATGGGCTTGTTGGAAGAATATGATTTGACAGATATTACCCATTTTATATTTTACGTGATTGTCATTGCCAGAAGAGAGATATGCAAAGAATGGAAATCCCCAACCCATCCTAGGTTTGCAGAATGCTTAAAGAACATCATGGCTATCAGTAAAACAGACCTCAAATGTGGTGGAGAGGAGGCTGAAAAGATCTGGGCACCGTTGCTTAAATGGTCGGACAGTTAGACACTAAACGTCCAATGATTAAGCCAGGGGTTTTGCGGTCTGGTCCTCCCCAGGACAAGGTACAGGAACATCGAACAGGGGAGTTGGACTAGTAGAAAAACCCACCTCTGGGAGACTTCTCGAAGGCCATACATATAACAAAATATTCCAGGGCGCACAGTAAGGTTTTTGTGTTGGCAGAGTTGAGAGTTTCCATCTGGAGTCATTCTATCTGGTGGCAAATATGAGGACAAAAAAAAAAAGAAAGTTGAAAACCAGTTCCTAAGGTACCTGCTAGGGATGCCGAAGTCAACATCTACCTACATGATCCATATAGAGCTGGGCCTACCGTTCATTTCTGATGTAATTAAGCCTGAGCCCGTCCTCCTATGGCACAAGATTTGGACCACCACAGAGACATCTTTTAACCTAGAAATAATCATTGACAGTCAAAAACTAGAAGGGGCTAAACATATAAAATGGCTGTCGTATGTTGAAAGATTTTGCTTTGAAATTGGCCGCCCAGACTTTTTCACTGACCCTCTGAGTCTGGAACATATTACCAGGAATGCCTTGAGAAAGCTTCTCATGGATCACCTAGAAGCGAAAAGATGGTCTATCCAAAAAACTAACAAAACTGTTTTGTATTTCCAAAGGATTACCATGTCTCAGGGATTACAACTATACATCTTTTCTGACATTACCTGTTTAACCAGAATGCTCCTCTCCAGACTTAGATTGGGTTCTTTCTTCCGGCTTATTACTTTCCCCTCCTGCAATGACTGGTCCCGAAATTTGCCCCCTTGCCCATGCGATGACATTTCACCTCAATCCAACATCCATCCCATATTGTTTTGTAAATACTACCTTGTTCCTAGAAAAACTTTATTGAGACCATTATTGAAGACCTGGGGTCTGCGGTCCTGTAAAGAAGCTTTTGACCGTTTAAAACAACTGGAAAATTGGGATGTGATATTTATCATGGAAAGTTTCTTAAGATTGCTGCTAAAATTTAGGAATTCATTACGATGGGACATTTGAATCGGCGTAATTATTCATTGCTTTTCCTTTTTTATAAAAACATTGTTTTAACGGGAAATGTTAATCCTTTCACTCTCTGAACTTATGTTTCTCTTTTGGGGGTTCACATTTGCTTTTTAACTTTTTACAAATTGTTAATCTTTTATAAATTGATAAATGTAATGTATGCTTTTATGATATCCTTGTGATAATCGAATAAAGCTTATTTTGATTTGATTTGAACTTCTGGTTATCGCCGCAGGTCCAGGAAATCCTCCGCGTACTCGCTGTCCGCTTGCCACATAGGCTGACGCTAAAGGCCAAGAGCTTCATCCTTCGCATTCATGCAGAACCATGTGACTTACTTGTAGTCACTCTTTAGAGCTCACTCCTGTGGTATGATCCATTTTCAAATAAACGTCCATTACCTGGAGACCCTCACCCATTTCAGCCAGGACGGAAGTACAACCGGTATTGAGATAGGTCTCCATATAGTCCATCTGTCCAATAGCCCTGAAGAAGTCGTGGGTCTCCACCCTGACAAAACACGTGTTGGCTGGGCGTTTGATCTACATTAACCCCTTCCACACTCATGACGAGCTGGGCTCGTCATGGTGTAGCCTCCTCGTACACTGATGACGAGCCCAGCTCGTCATAAAACAATGAAATAGAGCAATCTCCAGCACAGGAGGGGAATTGCCTTAGCAGCCATGGGGTTAAACAAAGAGAACACTCAACATTGGATTATTGTTATTACGTTGAGTATATGCTTGTTGGAACATTAGATATGCAGCATTTGAGCTGCAAACTCGAATTACGTGTGCATGGACCTCCTGTACTAATTATTCAGTGACTTTGTGTGCATCTCGGGGGTTCAGGGTTATCCCCCAGCCTGTGGCAGTTTCTTACTGACAAAAGCTTCACACTCACATACACACGAGCAGGCGCCATTGCATACCGCATCACTGTATACCCTTCCTCGTTTCGTAAGTAAATTTGTGTTTGCTAAGCAGTGTAATTTTAAAGAATTTCTTTAGGTTTTCAAACTGCACACTAAAACTTTTCCAAGAAAAACAGTCAATGTTATCCTTTTGAGGAAAATAGTGTTATCGGTTTATCTCTAAGATTCCCTCTGTGTGCATTTTTCATTAAATCCCACACTGGCACCAGTGTGGGTTTAATGTGCTGAGAAGTTTGATACCAAACTTCTTAGTTTTCAGTGTAGCTTTTTTTGTGTAATTTCCACGAGTATTGTCACTCTTCCTAGACTTATATCTTGCATTTGTTTATTAGTCTTCTACATTATTATATATATTAGATTGTGTCTATTTATTTATATATTTTACTCTTGTACTTTTATGATTTCTCATGCAATGAAATCGAATAAAGTTTTTTTAATCTATCAGTGTAGCTATTATGGTGCTGTGCAGTTCGTAATGACCAACTCCCAGCACCATATTCTCTGAATAGCAGCACTGCACTTACAATGTCTAAGAATGGACTTAGACACTGTAGGGGTACAGAGTTCATGCACCTGTACCTTCACCACTGGTAGAGTGCATCCAGCTAGAGGGTTGACTGACCTATGCCAGGGCAGTGTGTTGTAGGCATGGCACACAGATGTGTGCCATGTCCACTCTTCACTTTGTTCTGCACCAAAACAAGCAGTCTGCAAAGGCAGTGTGTGTGTGTAATGGTACAGGACCTCTAAGGGTGGCACAATAAGTGCTGCAGCTCTAGAGGCCTTCTCTGGTCACAGTACCCTGTGTACCTGTGGTTCCATCTACATGGGGCTGACCTGTGGCCAAAGATGCCAGCTGGCTTTAGGCTTCAATGCAGTTTTAGGGAAAGAACATAGGCCCTGGATACCTGATTAGCAGGAACCCAGGGCACGCAAAGTACAACAGCAGTTCAGCAAAGATTGGGGGCAACCATTCAGAAAGAGGGCACTTTCTCACAACTGGTAACTGCAGCGACACTCCTCACACTTACTTGGGCAAATGCTGGGTCTTAGGACCTCATTAAGAACACTCTGAGGGCTTTAAGCTCACAACTGAGGAATATAGTATTCGATTCACCTGGGTTTACAAAACCCCAAACCAGTCCTGGGTTGACTTCATAGACCACTCAGTTAAGACACTGTATGGTTGGTTAAATGAAAATAATGTGCATATTTTCAATGGACTTTACGATCTTTATATGAAAGAACATATTTTAAGTAATTGCACTAATGAAAGGTTGCATCAACATCTGGTAGACCTAGGTCTAATTTCTTCCCAAAAATTGGGAAAGAAGGCAGACCACAGGCTCAAGACTAGGGTAACAACCAAAAGAAAGGGTTTACCAAACCTCCCCAGAGGAAAGGGGGTGAGACCCCAAAGACATAAACCAAGAGTCTTCTAAAGGGCACCAAAAACCTGCTCAGTGGGTGAGTCCCAGAACTCTTTCCAAACTAATTGTAGGTGCAAAGGGAAAAACGTTGATCCCCAAAAGGCCTGGTGTTATAACTGTAGACGTTCCGAAACCTGACTGGAGATGTTACTTGTCCTAACAAGAATGTCCCCTAGGCCTCCTCCAGTAAGTACTGGTATAGCCAGTAAGTGCTGGTATAGCCAATCTCCAGGTGGGCTCAACTGTGTCCTCAAAGCAAATCTGGGTTCACACTGAAGCTGTTTTAGTCACAATAGGGGAAGTTGAGTTTGCCACTTTAGCTGTGTGCCCTCCCAACTTGAAAATGTACTTATAGTACCCCTGTATTAATGGGACTAGAATAGGAGCCCTGCGGGATACAGGTGCCATTGTCCGCATGGTGAGAGACACACTGGTTTCCCCAGAGCAATACCTTATTGGAAAGAGACATCTGGTCACCAACACTGACAGTGTGACTACAGACCATGCCATGGCTATGGCAACATTAGACGGGGTGCTAGTGGCCTGAAACAGGTAGTGGTCTCTCCAAGACTTCCAGCTGCCTGTCTGCTTTGAAACTACCTGGAAACCTCAGCATAGGCTGAGGTAGAATTGAAAACGCATACAGCAATGCTGGACATCCCTGAGATTGAGTGTGTGAAGACTAGAGCACAGAGCCAAGCATATGGTAAAAATGTTGTTGGAGCCTGGAAGAATGGCCCAACCTTCCAAGAGAAAAGGCAAGAAGACTAGGGAACCAGCTTCTGGACAGCTAAAGATTCTGGACCCCTCTCCCCAGGGAGAGGACTTATTAGCCCCAGAGGAAACTGAGCCCATGGAGCTTGACCATTACCAGGTTGAGCTCTTGGACCCAGGGAAACCCACTAGGGAACAGCTGTGCCTTGGACAACAGTCCTGTCCAACTCTTGGAATCCTGAGGCAGCAAGCTGCTGCACAGTAAAATGGAGATGTATGCAGAACATGTGCATCGAAATCCGCACATGGTATGAACAGAATGTAACTTGCTCTTTAACCATTTGTTTTTAACTTGTAGCGCTCTAAATTACATGCACTCATACGCCTACCCGGAGTCAGCAGATAGCTGCACTTGTCTTTAACATAACGTTTTGTTAATCTTGTTCTTGTATACAATTTGCATGGTTTCACGCTAACACTTCATACTTACACTCACCTACTGAGTCACTCTAAACCTACACTCACATGCTGAACCACAAGCCGGGTCTGGTGGCTCAGTGAACTAATGCATCCACTGCAGGGGCCTGTGGTCGACCTCATGGTCACCAGTTCAAATCCTGGCGGGTCCACTTTGCCTTTCATCCATCTTCGGTCGATAAAACGAGTACCAATGAGTTGGGTAACAAACATCTGTTATTCAGTGCCAAGATACCCTGTTAGGGGTGAACGTGCTCTTTACAAATATACATGTTAGGCTGAGCAAAAAACATTCCATCAATGCAGTTGGTGACGGCGTCACAGGTTACCTAGTGATTTGAAGTGTTGCTCGAAAAAACTTGTGTCTTAGGCCAACACTAGATGACCGGAATATGCAGAGCATGTGAACCTACATTACTAAAAGCTTCAAAGAGATGCTTACTGTTAAGTTTTATATTCCGTATTTTTTTTTATTTAAGTAGGTTTCATGTATTTTTAATGGTTTGTAGGTCTCGCCTACGCAGCGCGCATGCGGTGCATTGTAGGAGACTTAGGAATCTATAATTTTTTTCATCTAAAAACCTTTCCAGCTCTGCTCAACATTGCTCATTATGAGCAATTCTCTCTGGTTGCCACTCTCCAGCACCTGGCCGAGCTAGTCACCACCAGGCCGGCGTTGCACCCACCATTTTGGTTTTCACCCGGGGCTGGCTGTTCTCGCCATCAGCTCCGTATAGGGGGGGGGGGGTCCTTCCATCATCCAGGGGAGCTAGGCTTCGCCAGCACTCCTCCCAGACACTAGGGTTCAGGTGTCCATGTGGGAGGAAGTCCGAATAATTGCCCAACTGGTCTAATGGCACTGGAGCTAGTCTCCTATGCGACCGCCGCCATGCGCGTGTGAGTCACGCCACCAAAGACCCACATTCTCAGTAAGGATACGTTAGGCTGCATTAATAATTTTTCTGGTTAACCACAAATACCGATTGTTGTATCTGCACTGCAGTAAAAATAAAGTAATTGTGTAACATTTACAAACAGGAGACAAACCAAATTTGAATGTATGTATCTTAAAGAAAGTGGTTAGTATTACATTCCTTACCTCTGAATATCTCCAGGCGTCAGACTGGATCCGGAAACTTTTGCGTAGCAGTACCCCTGCGCGTCGGTGGCTCCACGTCCGGCGTCTGCGTTGTTGGTGCCTGGATGACGTCACCGGAGTACTTAGACGCCGCCTCGCGCGCTGGCGCCAGTTCTTCTGTTTTCCGCGCCAGCAAGCGCCGAACTGGAAAAAGTAGTACCCTTAGTCAATTTTTTACTAACTTTTTCGATCATTTATGATCATCTTTCGAAGTCATTCGACTTAGACGGTGCCAGTAGGGATGCCCAGGTTCAAACCCTGCATCGATTGTAGCAGACTGATGTCGGTTACCGACCCCTTTGCCGGTGCCTTAACTGTCTATGCCCCGACCACAACGACAAGTCCTGCTCTGACTGCCGGGCCCTGATGTCCAAAGCTAGACGGGAGCGGTCCCGCAAGTGACTACCTCCGGCAGTCGGCCCGCGCCGCTCGAGGTCCTGGTCCCGAAGGAGGTAGAGGGACCGGTTGCGGAGCCGGGGTCACCACAGCTTTGGGAGTCGTCATCAGTCTTCGGGCTCGAAGTCCTCGGATAAGAGGCACAAGAAGTCGAAGAGGCGACATCGCTCTTCTGACGCCCCCCTGACGCTCGCGCGATGCGGCCGGGGGGGTGTTCCGACGACACCGCCAGAGCCCGCGGCGTCGCGGCCTGCTCCATACTCGCCGTTCCCTGGGCAGAACGCGGCGCTGGAGGAGATAGAGGCCTTCCTCATGGCCATGAGGTCGTGCTTCGGGTCAAGCGGCCCGACTGGGTCCCCAAGCGGGCCGGGTGCTTTGGTCCCGGCGCCGTGGGCGACTTCGGTCCCGACGACGCAGGGCCCTGCTGGATCCGGGTCGTCGCTGGTCGGCCTTACGGCCTCGCCGGCTCCGGCCCCCAGGGAGTCTCCCCTGGCGCCGTCCCAGGACGACTTCGTCCCCGGTCCTACCCCCGATTCGGGTCCGCCGTATTAGACACCGCTAGGAGATTTTTGTTTCTACGACCCAGCCCCATCCTTTGACCCGGAGTATCAGGAGATGGGTGGCGAGGAGGATTGGGAGGGGTCCGAGGACCCTCTGGTACATGAGTGCCAGTCTGCTCAGGACTGGGCAGATGAGCTTGGGGAGGCCAGTGGTCTGGACACTTCGCCAGACTCTGGT
Source organism: Lissotriton vulgaris (assembly GCF_964263255.1). NCBI lineage: Eukaryota > Metazoa > Chordata > Amphibia > Caudata > Salamandridae > Lissotriton > Lissotriton vulgaris. The sequence continues at coordinate 772,059,793 of NC_141700.1, read as the reverse complement.
TTTGTCTCCCCTCCTACCGCAGCTACGGAGAAGGGGGGCTGCCTATAGTGTGGTGCTGACGCAGGCTGCCAAGGCCTTGAGCTCCCCGTCGCGGCCGTGAGGTCTAACCTCCTCACTGAGGTCCTTAAACCGCAGGCAAGCTTGGCTGAGCCTCTGCTGCCGTTTAATGAGGCCTTGTCAGATGTTCTTCTGGGCACTTGGTCCAAGCCCGCTATAGATCGGCCTGTAGATAGGAACGTGGCCAGGCGCCACCGCCCGGCTCCAGGCGGCCCTTGCTTCCTGTCCACCCATCCCACCCAGAGAGCCTGGTCATCCAGGCCTCTAACTCCCAGACCGCATTCCCGACGGCTCCCCCCGATCGGGAATTCAAGAGGTACGAAGAGTATGGTAAAAAAGATGATCTGAAAGAGACACGTTAGTGATAGATTCCTTACCTTAGAATATCCCCAGGCGTCAGACTGGATCCGGAAAATTTTGCGTAGCAATACCCATGCGCTCTGGCAGGCGTCGTCCGCGGCTCCGCGTCTGTCGTCTGCGTCGTTAGCGTCGGAATGACGTCGTCTGAGTGTAGGAGAGTAGGGTCTGCAATCCTATGATGACCCCAGATTTTTGCTTTTTGCTTCACTGGTTTACGACTTCCCTGGCTGTGGGCCTGCTAATCAGACCCACAGCCTAGCTGTTCTCTCTCTAAATTGACACGTGTACCTTAGGTGCATTTACCAATTGGTACTGGGCCACCTTATCAGTCTCTGTATCCAGGGCATAGGTGTACCCAGGGCCTACCAGGGGCTGCAGCATGTATTATGCCACCCCTGGCTGGCCATCTAAATCTGACACAACTGGCTGCACGACAGCTGGGGCAAAGTGGTGTAATCACCCTTTGCTTTAGATATAGTGTGAAAAGTTGGCCTGATATATAATGTTCACTATTCTAGTGAGCACTTTGTATCAGTCCAAACAACCCTTATGGTGATTGGTTGTAGGTCAACCTTATAGACCAGCTATCCTAGTAGCGTGGATACGAGCAGTCTTCGGGCTAAACTCTAGAGGGCGTGTTAAGCCAGCTGTTATACCATCACATATACCCCTTGAACACCAAGTGAAAGGACACCACACAAGTGTTATGAAAATAAACAGTGTATTTATTAGAATGACAACAGCCCTGTACTCTTTATGAGGACAGGGTACTAAGCACACAACAAAACTCTTATGAAAATACTTCAAGTTGCACAATTTACACAAATGCCCGAGGGGCACGAAAAACCATATACTCTAAAAGTGGAATGCGAAATTACTAGCAGGTGAGTACTGTACTAATAGGCTTTGGAATCGCTAGGACTACGTTACTGAACCTTTAGATTACTAGTAGGAGGCCTAGGGGACTCGGGTGCAGAGTGTGCACTCTCACGCGGGATGCGGGACAAAGTCTATGGGAGCTAGTAAAGACAAAGTTAGTGTTCTCGGGCGAACCCGATAAGGTAGATCGAAAACGACAGTGGATCCTGACCCTTGGATAGTGAGGCTATGCTGGGGCACCGAAATGCCAAGTTTACCTAGCCCAGGGGGTGCAGCTGCATAGGTCTCAAAAGACGTCGGGAATCCTCGTAGACGAACCAGGAGCCTGAAGAAAGAAGTTGCTGGCAGGCGACCAGTGAAGATAGTTCGAGTGATCCAAGCCTGGATCGAAGATGGATGACCCCTGAAAGCAGAGGGGACCAAGTTCGTGACTACTAGCCAGTAGTCAGGTGGCACCAGGAGGGCACCGGATGGTAGTCACCTCGACTAGGTGAGTGGGCGACGCTGTGCTCTGCAGATCTCACGGACCAGGAGGCGTTGTCGGCGACCAGGATGGAGGTGCGAGCTGTCCCACGATGGATGATGCTGTCGACGTCGCTGGACCCAGGATTGGGGCAACCAGTCTTGGCAAATTCAAGCCCACGCGGTGGACTCAAAATGGCGTCTGGAGTGGACCAGGAGGGTCCGGGGTGCTCCTCTTTTGGAAGGGAGCAAGGGCCAGTCTGGAGCAACCAGACCAGCAGCAGTGATGTCGTCGGGCGTCGTTAAGAAGGCCACAAGCCAGCGGGCTAGTAGCCAAACAACGCGGTGAGCAGCAAAAAGCAGAAGGGCTCCACGTAGATCGTGGAGATATTGGGAGGCTGGACTTCGGTGCTGGAGCTGCTCAGAGTCGGGGCTTCTCGGACCCCAAAGCACTCACCAGAGGATCCCTCGGCGGTCGTGCTGGATAGAAGTCGTGCAGTTCTGATGATGGCCGGTCCCTCGGTCTCGTCGCACCTACGGTTCTCAGCTTAGCTGTACAGGTAGGTAGGGGTCAGAGGTGCCAGGGAAGCCGGGTCTCGTCGTGCTGGTCGGTCGGATTCCTGAGGAAGGACGTGCAGCAAACCGCAGAGTTCTTAGATGGTGCCTGCGGATGCAGGGTGACTACTCCTTAGTCACAAGGGAGAAATCTTGAGAAGAAGTCTTGAGTTCCTTTCGTAGAAAGTAGTTTCAGGATTCAAAGATGATCTAATTTGGAAGGGTCCCCGCTCCTGCCTTTATCCTAAAGAAAGGGGTGGGTACGCGACTAGGTCCTGCCCTAGGGGTGGGACTAGGAAGGGGGGTGGTTACACCCCTCTCCCATGCCGGACTTTCCCCAGGCCAGGGGCTGGTGTGCCCCTGGAACTGGTTCTAGCCGGCAGATGCGTAGTGAGCACCGGGGTGCCACTCAGCAGTCACCTTCCTGTAAAGCCCTGCCTACCCAGGATACACAAAACCCTGTCTGGGATTGTGCTAGCACCGCCCCTGACAGGAAACCCTTTGTCCAAGCTCTCCTCGCTGGAAGGACTACCAGCAGCAGGAGGTCAGACTCGTGTCTGTGGTGGCAGCATCCATTTTGTGATGCTGAGGCTTGAGTTCACTTTAACCGGGGTTCACAGTTACATACATGTCGTGTCCCTCTAGAAGGGTGGAATGCTAACCCCGTCGCCAGAATTGGCGAGGGGTTAGTATTCCAATTCGTATGACACCTTACTCGACAGGTTTTGATAAAGCAATACCAAAGATAGCATTTAACCGCGTAGGATTATAATGCACTTAAGAGTATATGGTATGCGTTATCATGGAACAGCTATTAGGACTTGGTTCCGCAAGCTGCAAACGGGCTCAGCTCATGCCAGAGCACCATTTCACACGATTCCAAGCACTCTGCCTTCAGGATTGTCAAGGCCTGCCATAGGAGTGACTGATCGGAATCTGTGTGTCCATTTTTAAGTTTAGATATAGGTATACTATATCTAAAGCAAAGGGTGATTACACCACCTTGCCCCAGCTGTCGTGCAGCCAGTTGTCAGATTTAGATGGCCACCCAGGGGTGGCATAATGCATGCTTCAGCCCCTGGTAGGCCCTGGGTACACCTATGCTCTGAGTTACAGGGTCTGATAAGGTGGCCCAGTACCAATTGGAAATGTACCTAAGGTACATGGAATCCATTTTAGAGAGAGAGCAGTAGGCCTGGGGTCCTGATTGGCAGGGCCCCAGGTCAACTAAGTCAGAAAACCAGCAAAACACCAGGAAAAAAGTTGGGGGCAACCATAGTCAGGTATCCACCTTCCTACATATAGTATACCTATATCTAACCCTAAAATGGACACATGTATTCCTATCAGTCCCTCCTATTACAGGCCTTATCAATCCTGAAGGCAGAGTGCTTGGAATTATGTGAGATGGTGCTCTGGCATGAGCTGAGCCAGTTTGCAGCTTGCGGAACCAAGTCCTAATAGCTGTTCCATGATAACGCGTACCATATACTCTTAAGTGCATTATAATCCTCACGGTTTTTTGCCAACTTTGGTATCGCTTTATCAAAACATGTCGAGTAAGGTGTCATACGAATTGGAATACTAACCCCTCGCCAATTCTGGCGACGGGGTTAGCATTCCACCCTTCTAGAGGGACATGACATGTATGTAACTGTGAACCCCGGTTAAAGTTGACTCGAGCCTCAGCATCACAAAATGGATGCTGCCACCACAGACACAAGTCTGACCTCCTGCTGCTGGGAGTCCTTCCAGCGAGGAGAACCTGGACAAAGGGTTTCCTGTCAGGGGTGGTGCTAGCACCATCCCAGACAGGGTTTAGTGTATCCCAGGTAGGCAGGGCTGAGAGGAAGGTGACTGCAAGTGGCACCCCGGTCCTCACTGTGCATATGCCGGCTTGAACCAGTTCCAGGGGCACACCAGCCCCTGAGCTGGGGAAAGTCCGGACAAGGGAGAGGGGTGTAACCACCCCCTTCCTGGTCCCACCCATGGGCAGGACCTAGTCGCGCGCCAGCCCCTTTCTTTAGTATAAAGGTAGGAGCGGGCCCCCTTCCCAAATTAGATAATTCTGAATCTAGACTACTTTCCACGAAAGAACTCTTGAACATTTCTGAAGACTCTCCCTTGTGGCTAAGGAGTAGCCACCCTGCACCAGCGGGCACCATCTAAGCGCATGCGGTTTGCTGTAAGTCCCTCCTCCGGATCAAGACTGCCCAGCTCGACGAGACCCGGATTCCCTGGCACCTCTGACCTCTACCTACATCAGCCCAGCTGAGATTCGTGGGTGTGACGAGACCTGAAGGGACCGGCCATCTTCAAAACTGCACGACGCTTATCCAGCACGACCGCCGAGGGATCCTCAAGTGAGTGCTTTGGGGTTTGAGAAGCCCTAACCCTGAGCAGCTGCAGCACCGAAGTCCAGCCCCCCAGCATCCACGAGTTCTGCGTGGGGCCCTTCTGCTCTTTGCTGCTCACTGCGTTGTCCGGCCACTTGTAGCCCTCCTGATGACGAACCACGACACTTCCATCGCTGGTCTGGTTGCGCCAGACTGGCCCTTGCTCCCCTCCAAAAGAGGAGCACCCCGGACCCTCCTGGTCCACTCCAGACGCCATCTTGTCTCCACCGCGTGGGCTTGCCTTTGCCAAGGCTTGTTGCTCCAATCCTGGTTTCAGCAGCGCCGACAGCAGACACCTTCGTGGGACAGCTCGCACCTCCATCCTGGTCGCCGACAACGCCTCCTGGTCCGAGAGACTACAGAGCCCAGCGTCGCCCACTCACCTGGTCGAGGTGACTTCATCCGGTGCCATCCTGGTGCCCATCTGATCACTGGCTAATGATTAAGAACTGAGTCCCCTCTGCTTTCAGGTCATCTCCATCATCGATCCAGGCTTGGATCCCATGGAACATCATCACTGGTCGCCTGCCAGCAACTTCTTCTTTCAGGCTCCCTAGACTGTAACGAGGATTCCCGACGCCTTTTGAACCCTATGCGGCCGCAGCCCCTGGGCTAGGTAACCTGAGCATTTCGGTGCTCCAAGGTAGGTTCACTATCTAAGTGTCCAGATCCTTTTTCGTTTTCTGCCTAGTTAGTCGGATTCGTCCGATAACTGTAACTTTAAGAAATACTAGTATCCATAGACTTTGTCCCGCATCCCGCGTGAGAGTGCACACTCTGCACCCGATCTCCCTAGGCCTCCTGCTCCTAACCTGAAGGTTCAGTAGTGTAGTCCTAGCGATCCTTAAGCCTCTGGATCGAGTTACTTACCTGCTAGTATTTCGCATTCCACTTTTGTAGTATATGGTTTTTCGTGCCCCTCGGGCATTTGTGTAAATTGTGCAACTTAAAGTATTTTCTTAAGAGTTTTGTTGTGTGCTTAGCTCCCTGACTCATAAAGAGATCAGGGTAGACTATTTATAAATAAATATCCTTTTTATTTTCATAACAACTTGTGTGGTGTCCTTTCACTTGGTGTTCAAGGGGTATATGTGATGGTATAACAGCTGGCTTAACACGCCCTCTAGAGTTTAGCCTAAAGACTGCTCTTGTCCATGCTACTAGGATAGCTGGTCTAGAAGGTTGACTTACAACCTATCATCAATAAGGGTTGTTTGGAATGATACACACTGATCACTAGAATAGTGAGCACTACATATCAGGCCAACTTCTCACACTGAGTACTTAGGTGCCGCCCATGCGCGCTGACGTAAGTTCTTCATTTTTCCGCGCCAGCGAGCGCAGATCCGGAGAAGCTCTACCCCTTAGTCTGTTTTGACTAAACTTTTTGATCTTTTTGATCATTTCTTTGCTCGAGTCTTCGACTCCTACGGTGCCTGTAGGGATGCCTGGGTTTAAACCCTGTTCCAGGTGTGACCGACTGATGTTGGTTACCAACCCCCATCGCCGGTGCCTCAAGTGTTTAGGCCTTGACCACGACGACCGCACCAGCTCCGACTGCCGGGCCCTGAAATCTAAGGCTAGGCGTGAGCGGTCTCTCAAGCGACTGGAGCTCCGGCAGTCGGCCCGCGCCGCTCCAGGTCCCGGTCCCACGGGAGGTCGAGGGACAGGTCACGGGGTCGGAGCCCTCGCAGTTCCGGGAGTGGACATCGGTCGTCGGGATCCAAGTCCTCTGGTAAGAGGCATAAGAGGTCGGAGAGGCATCATCGTTCCTCTGACCCACCCCAACGCTCGCACGATGCGGCTGGGGGTTCGGGTGACACCACCCGCGCGGCTCCGCCAGAGTCGCTGCCGTCGCAGTCTGCCCCACACCTTTGGGTACCTGGGCAAGACGCGACGCCTAAGGAGGTAGAGTGGTACCTCATGGCCAAGGGGTCCCTCCCTCCTCAGCCGGGTTCCGTGGTGCCTTCGGGACCAATGGCCCCGGCTGGAGTGCCTAGCGGGTCGGGCGCTTCGGCTCCGACGTCGCAGGCCCTCTCTGGATCCGCTTCCGGATCCGGACGACCTCACGACCTCACCGACGCCGGCCCTACGGGTGTCACCCCCGGTGCCTGCTATGGGCTCTGTCCCCGATCCTACCCCTGGTCCGGTTCTGGCGCCGGAGCGGCACCGATAGGCGCCGCTACCAACGGCTTTTGGAGACTTCTGTTTCCATGAACAGGACCCATCTGTTGAACCTGTGCTACAGGAGATGGGTGACGAGGGTGATTGGGAGGGGTCTGTGGAGTGCCAGACACCACAGGACTGGACATTTGAGCTTGGGGAGGCCAGTGGCATTGACACTTCACCAGACACTGGATTTGTCTCCCCTCCCACCGTGGCTACGGAGGAGGGGGCAGCTCATAGTGTAGTGTTGACACGGGCAGCCAAGGCCCTAAACCTTGAACTCCCTGTCGCGGGCGTGAGGACAAAGCTCCTCACAGAGGTCCTTAAACCGCAGTCAAGCTCCAGTGAGCCTCTGCTGCCGTTTAATGAGGCCTGTGTGACGGTCTTGTGGGCACTTGGTCCAAGCCCTCCGCCGGTCTGCCGTTGGATAGGAACGTGGCCAGATGCTACCGCCCAGCCCCCGGCGACCCTTGCTTTTTGTCCACCCACCCCACCCCCGAGAGCCTGGTCATCCAGGTCTCCACTTCCCAGACCGCATTCCCGACGGTTCCGCCCGATCGGTAATCCAAGAGGTACGAACAGTTCGGGAAGAAGGTGTTCTCGTCCCTCAGTTTGGGACTGCGGTCAGTTAATACTGCATGCCTCTTGGGCCGCTTTACCCACACCCTGTGGGACGCGGTTGCGGACGTGCTGCCACAGTGTCCAGAGGAGGTCCGGGCAAAACTCGCCCAAACCCTTGCGGAGGGTCGACATGCAACACAGTATTCCATCCGGTGTGGGCTGGATACCATGGACTCACTGGGCAGGGCGATGGCCACGCCTGGTTGAGGTCTGCCAACTTTCGGCCGATGTCCAGGCCACTCTGCTGGACATGCTGTTTGATGGCAGTCGCATCTTTGGTGACAAGGCAGACCATGCGCTTGAGCGATATAAGGACTCCAGGGCTACGGCCAAGTCCTTGGGCCTCTAGGCCCCTCACCAGCAAACGGGTTCCTTTAGTTCCTTTCGTGGCCAAGGAAGGGGCGCCCCCACACGTGCTGCCAGCCACGCCCCGCAGAATGTCAAACAGTGCGGTGGCGGCTGTGGAAACCGCCGTTGCGGCGGTCTGGGACATCGGCGCGACCAGTCCACACCTTCCCCCGCAGCACCTGCCTCAAAACCCTCCTGGTCCGTGCTTTCAGGCCCATGTGACAGTGGGGGGCAGGGTTTGCCATCACCTCCTCCACTGGCGCCCTGTCACATCGGACAGGTGGGTGCTGCTAAACGTCCGAAGGGGCTACTCCCTCCCCTTCGAGTTGACCCCTCCAGCCATGCCACCGCAGTACCACCGAGTTGCTAGGGGATCACTTGAGGCTTCTAAGAGAGGAAGTTACGGCCCTCTTGGCCAAGGGGGCCATCAAGCGCGTTCCTTGGCTAGAAGTAGGGTGTGGTTGTTACTCCCACTACTTTCTGGTTCCCAAGAAGGGCAAAGGGGGCATACGGCCTATCTTGGACCTGCGGAACGTCAACGGCTTCCTCCGGAAGGAGAAGTTCAAGATGCTAACTTTGGCTCAGGTCTTAGCTGCCCTGGACCCGGGAGACTGGATGGTAGCGTTGGACTTGCAGGACCCTTATTTTTACATTTTTACCGCGTTACCTGCGGTTCACGGTAGGCCACGAGCACTTTCAGTTTATCGTGCTCCCCTTCGGCCTTACCAGCGCCCCATGGGTGTTCACGAAAGTGATGGCGGTGGTCGCAGCTCATCTGCGCAGGTTATGACTTTCAGTCTTCCCTTACCTGGACGACTGGTTGTTGAAGGCGGGCTCGCCCCAAACAGTCGTCAGCCTCCTCCAGCCTGCGGCCCACCTCCTGCACCTGCTGGGGTTCTCCATCAATGTGCCGAAGTCACACCTGTGTCCCTCTCAGAAGCTCCTCTTCATCGGAGCGGTTCTAGACTCGGTGCAATTTCGGGTTTATCCTCCGAACAGCGGGTTCGGGATATACAGGCTCTGATCTTTCAGCCGTTTGTAAATTTAAATTTATGAATTATGTGCTTTTAACTTATGTATATACATGTTTTATGCCTTTTATGATTTTTAAAAAAAATCGAATAAAGTGAATTTGACTGACAGAGGGTTCGGGATATTCAGGCTCTGATTCCTATCTTTCAGCTGTTATCTCGAGTCTCGGTCAGGTTGACGCTGCGGCTTCTAGGGCTGATGGCCTCCTGCATCCTTCTGGTGCATCACGCCAGGTGGCGGATGCGGGCTCTGCAGTGGGACCTGAAGTTTCAGTGGGACCAGTATCAGGGCAACTTGTCCAACCATGTCTTGATCTCGGAGGGCACTGCAAGACAGTTGCAATGGTGGCTCATGGACCGCGATTGGGTCAGCGGCAGATCCCTCTCCTTACCCCAACTGGAGCACGTAGTTGTGACGGACGCGTCCCTCCAGGGCTGGGGGGGGCCACATGGGAGAGGCGGAGATCAGAGGCCTCTGGTCTCCGGCTCCACATCAACATTCTGGACCTGCGGGCGATCCAGCTTGCACTGAAGGCATTCCTCCCCTCTGTCCGGGGGGGTGTAGTGCAGGTGTGCAGGGACAATTCCACTGCAGTGTGTTACTGCAGTAAACAGGGCGGGGTGGGGTCGGGGACCCTATGCCAGGAGGCTCTGCGCCTCTGGCAGTGGCTGGAACATCAGGGTGTGACCCTGGTGGTTCAACACCTGGCAGGTTCCCTGAACGCCAGGGTGGACGAACTCAGCCGTCGGTGCATGATGGATCAGGAATGGCATCTGAACACAGACGTGGTGCAAGGCCTCTCAGCAGTGGGGAGAGCCTTGGTTAGATCTATTCGCCACAGAAGAGAACGCCCAATGTCATCAGTTAGAATTTCCAAGGCAGCACTCGCTCGGAGACTCTTTTCGTCGCGAGTGGAGCTGCGGTCTGTTGTACGCCTTTCCGCCTATACCACTTCTGCCCAGAGTGCTGAAGATAAGGCGCGACCGGGCTCAAGTCATCCTTGTGGCTCCGGAATGGGCATGAAGATACTGGTATCCGAGCTACTCAGCATGTCTGTCGATCCCCGATTCGTTTTCCTCTTCAGGAGGACCTTCTGTCGCAGCAGCCGGGAACGGTCCTCCACCCGAACCAGTCCAGTCTCCACTTACATGCGTGGAGATTGAGAGGCGGCAGTTGAGGCCATGTGACTTGCCTCCTGAAGTCTGTAATGTGATTCTGGCAGCCAGGCGTCCCTCCACAAAATCGGTATATGCCTGCAGGTGGAACAAATTTGTGGCATTGTGCACAGCAAAGCCTGTGGATCCCCTTTCTGCCCCTCTTTCAGAGGTTCTCCTCTTTCTTCTCTCTCTTGACCAGCATGGCTCTGCTCTGGGCACTATCAAGGGCTACCTCTCTGCCATTTCTGCCTTCTTAACCGGTTCGATGCTGATGACGGAACCGCTCCGTCATCAGCTGCGGGTGCGCTTTGCTGATGACGGAGCGGTTCCGTCATGGCCCGCTCGGAACGCCTGGGCGGCGCGAATTCCGCGCCTGCGCTGGACGTTCCATTGAGCGGGGCGGGCCATGACGGAACCGCTCCGTCATGAGCACAGCTCAACCGAGGCTGGTGACGGAGCGGTTCCGTCACCAGCATGCGGCCGCCGCCCCGCCCCCTTAGCACTGCGACGGAATAGCCACCGCAGTGAAGGGGTTAAGGCTCCCTGATCAGCCCTCTTTGTTCAAGTCCCCAGTTATAAATAGGTTTTCGAAGGGCATCACTCATGTTTCCTCCTGTCCCTTTTGTGATGCCTCAGTGGGACTTGAACCTTGTTCTGACCTATCTGATGTGCGCTCCTTTCGTGCCACTTCATAACTGACCTCTTCTTCTCCTTACTCTAAAGACTTCATTCCTGGTTGCCATAACTCTGCCAGGAGGTTGAGTGAGCTCCAGGCTCTTTCCTCTAAACCTCCCTTTCTTTCTGTCCATCCGGACAAAGTTGTGTTGCGGACGCGACCCTCTTTCCTGCCCAAAGTAGTCAGTCTGCCACATCGGACAGTCCATCACCTTGCCCACCTTCTTTACGCCTCCGCATCCCTCGAAAGAGGAAGAGAGGCTCCACCGTCTGGACTCAAAACGTGCGCTCTTATTCTATTTGGATCGCACACGCCAGTTCCGGGTGGATGGCCAACTCTTTGTTGGTTACGTGGGCGCTAATAAAGATCGGTGGTGCACAAGCAGACCATCTCTCGGTGGGTTATGTTGTGCATCAAGGTATGCTACTCTTTGGCTAAGAAGGAGCCTCCTGTTTGGCTGAGGACCCATTCCACTCTGGCCACGGCGGCTACTACTGCCCTGGGTCGGGGATTCCCCTTGCAGGACATCTGTCAGGCAGCTATGTGGGCCTCGCTTCACAATTTTTCAAGACACTACTGCCTGGACATTGCAAAAAACACAGTTGATGGACAGAATGCAGAACAATGTCTTACATTCACCCCAGTACAAAGATCTGGGTTTATATCCATCGTTTTTTTGCACTCCACACTACCCTAGGTCAGACACTGGCTATATGCAAATCAGCCTTGACCCTGTGCCTCATGGGAACAGTCCAGCCCGAACTACCAAGCCATGTCTTTCCTCGACCGGAATCAAGCATCCAAGGACCGGTTTCTGTCTATCAGCCTTCTTCAGCCTGGATAGCTTGACTCCAGTGATGTGTAGAGCCTGGGACTCACGTCTGAGCATACCCAGCCCACTCGGGGTGAAAATTGCAAAAAACACAGTTGATGGACAGAATGCAGAACAATGTCTTACATTCACCCCATTACCTACTGCCTGGACAGCCAAGTCCGGAGAGATGGCTTTTTCGGCTGTTCTGTTCTCCAGGACTTTCTGGTGGGATCATTAGTTCGCAGACCCACCACCGGCGTTGGTATTGCTGGGGTATCTATTCTAAGATAAGGAATCTAATACTAACCTGTTTCTTTCAGATTCACAAGTTGCATACCTTCGGTAACAATATATCTGTAAGAAACAGTAGTTAGTATTAGATTCCTTACCGCCCCACCCATCCTCCCCGTTATGCTAACCGATATCTAGGGTTAAGGTCATCCCCTTTCAGGCCCCTAGTTTCATGGCACCAGTGTTGGTTTTTATCATGGCTCTGCGTTTCTGGCGCCGAAAAGCTATGTATAAGATCTGACGTCAGCGCTCGAGGGTGGCGTCTAAGTACTGCGGCGACTGACGCGGAGCCGCAGACGACACCTGCCGACGCACAAGGGTACTGCTACGCAAAAGTTTCCAGATCCAGTCTGATGCCTGGGGATATTCTAAGGTAAGGAATCTAATACGAACTACTGTTTCTTACAGATATGTCGTTGCCGAAGGTAAGTAACTTGTGCTTTAAAAGCGTTATTGTTTCTAATGCAACCACCACCTCAGATCTTTTATCTACCAGAGCTTTGACAAACACGGTAATATTGAATTGGGTAGTGGTGCTTTACTTATCGAGGTATTGTGAACAGTAAAACTGACACTGTAATGGTACTTTACAATCTTTGAAAATGGCACTTCAAACAGCATTGTTCCGAACCGACCCAAAAGCTTTTGGAGCTTGTTTCAGCATGATCTAATTGGCAAAGAGACTGGGGAGCATGAGGGGACAGTTTCTCACAGGACAGGCATTGGCCACGTTAATCCAATTGTGGAGGTTGATATGCAGGTATAAGTGATTACATGATATTAGGTCGTCTCAGTTCCTCACTAATATATGTACACGGAATATGTCTATAGGTGATAATTCGGCAAAAGCTATCTATATAGATATGTCCTTAATTTTTCAAACTGACTGTATAATCGTGTTAATCAGCTCTACACTTTACTGAATGGCTAAATACTTATAAGGTCCCAAAGGCGAAACCTATTGGCTATGCCAATGCTTGTTTTAATTGTCCTGTGTATCCAGGTTTGGCCTTGTTAGAGTAAAGCTTAAGTACCTGTGTTCCTGTGTAACACCTCACTTCAGAGTTTTATTATTGCTGAAGGACCAGAGTGCTTTAAAACCTTACTGTGTCTATTTGAATAGGACAACAATGTCATGTCCTTCACTTTTCCCAAATTTGACTTGACTTGAGTTTTCCGTGGTATATATTATGGTACCCTTTCTCATTGACTGCTCAACTCTTCCTATTCTGAGAATATTCTGTAAAAAAGGCAGTACTTGATCAGTCATTTGGTGTGCCTTGGTATTGTCGTTTTACCAGCTATAGACAATCATATTAGACTGCCCCAGCTCCAAGAAAAAACGTAACAAAATGATTTGGGATATAGCAGTACTATTGCTGCTGCATAGTGACATTTTTCACTTTTTCTTATATTTGCTTCTGGCACTGAATCGCTCAGCTCTAAATGATCTCTTCTTTTGCAGGGTAACATGGACCAGGAGCGACTGAAGAAGCAGCAGGAGCTAGCAGCTGCAGCACTATATCAGCAGCTCCAGCACCAACAGTATCTGCAGTTAATGAACAGGTTAGTTGTGGGTGTGGCTAAACAGTCCCTGTTTCCGGTGACCTTCAATTCTTTTCTGAATAGTGCGATTTAATTCACTTGTCAGTGCCATTCATTTCTAATATACCAGCAAGGGGGAATAGTTAACTTCATCTACCATTTTTGTTTCTGAAACGCTTTACTTCCTGACTTCGTTTGTTTGTAGAACTGAATTGCAGATTTGAAATTCTGATCCTTGTGACCAATTTACTTTTGTTGACTTTAGTCAAGTTGGATTTGCTGGGCTGGTAGGAGCACATGCACTCAGTTTCAGGTGTGTGTTTGTGAGCATTGCGGTTGTTGACTTTACAGTGGGTTCTCTGCAGCACTATGTTGCTCACATTTCATTACAGCTCCAAGAATCCTAAGGAACCATTTGTCAGCAGATGGGAACACTTGCACCCAACACTGCCAACAGAATTTGGTAGCTTGTGGCTTGGCCCTGAACGTACCTTGTAAGCACGTTTGGGAAGATGTTTGCAGCACAGGAGTTCCTCAAAGCAATTTGAAAAAGCCTCTCTTAGAACCAGTATTGTGATTTGAGGGACAACTGAGGGCTGATGTTCTATTTATCTTGCCCATAAACCTTGATTGTGAGGTCTCTGTTGCTAAATTTGTACTTGTTATTCTCTGCCATTTGATTGTTGGGAATGCATCTTACAGTTACTACCCTCCCAGGGAGAATGACAGAAACTTATCAGTGTCCAGCTAGTCAGACACTGAAGAAATCTGTTACCACAAATGTTCCAACGAGCATCAAGTTGGAGTACAAAATAGATCACACAACTCATGACACAAGGTGCATTTTCTTTGACTGGAACTGGACACTTGCTTGCCACAGTATAACTAACCAGGTTACATAAATACAAGAAGGAAAGACGATGCCAACACACTAAATCCAGATCATATACCGTTACAACAGAATTAAACTCGATTATATCTAAAGGAGATCCCAAAGGGTGATTTTATTGACCCCAGAATTACGACAGATAGAACGTGTTGTCTTGACAAAGGTGGTTCAAATCCAAACCAACCACCGAAACGCGTCGACGCATTTTCAAGTATAATTCTTAAACTTGGATACCTGTGTTGATACATTATACTATTGTGCACAGAACATGGGTGTCAGATAGTTTGAATATACGCCTAGTACTGTACAATTTTATGTCTCACTGCTGTCTGTCTTTTCGTATCAATTTTGCTGGTTAATATTGAATCCCATGTATTTTTATTTTCTCATTTTCTTAACTGTTTTTACTTGTGTATAGTGGTGCTATTGTCCGCTTGTTTTTTAAACCTATTGTGTAATTAATAAACTGTGGTTTTTGACTTTATATATGAATTGTGTTAATTGTCTTGTGCACTAAGTTTATAAATTCAATACTCTACTCAAGGGAAGTTTTCCTGTTTATTGGTTGGTTAACCCTACTTCCCTTGATTCTTGTTAAGGGGTACCTCTCACTATTTCTTACTTTTGTAAAAAGGACCAAACTCCAGAAGGTAGCCAATCGGCTATCACCTCCCTCTAGAACCTTCCTTTCTGATAGATACATCTGCCGTGTGGATTCCTCACCTTGTGAATATCCCCCTTGCGCCAGCAACATTCGGAAATTCTTTTTCGTAGCCTCGCGCCGACGTGGATAGGACGTCACAGAGACATGGCTCCGCTCGCGACTCCGCTGACGTCACCGACGCCTATAACAGGCCCACGCCGGTGTGATGACATCAGTTCCCTTTTTTCCGCGTCGTCGACGCTAACGGTTATCGGGAATCTCTGTAGCCTTTTGGTACTTTGTTGCCATTTTGTTGGTTAATTCTGCTTCTCTGTATCCAGTTTCTTCGAAAATGTCATCTAAGTAGACCGGCTTCAAGCCCTGCAGGGAGTGCGGTAAAATGATGTCCATTACCGACCCCCATGAAGACTGCATCTGGTGCTTAAGTTCCGACCATGATGTGGAGGATTGTTCTTCATGTCGGAAGATGAATCCGAAGGCCCTGAGGGAGAGAGAAGCCAAACTTCTGGTTGCGAAGGTGAAAGCTGGAAAGGAGAAGTCGTCGAGGTCTCGTTCTCGAAGGGCGAGGTCGAAGTCCAGGGCGAGGTCGAGATCTGCTTCTCGAGAGAGGTCGTCTTCGAAGTCGGCGTCGGATCATGTTTCGAAGTCGAAGAAAAAGCACAAGAAGAGGAGACATGAGTCCCGACGCCGGTCTGGTAAGGAGTCGGGCTCGAGCTCGAGGTCGAGGTCACCGAAGAAGGTACGTTCGAAGGTGGTTACCCTCGAAGTCTCCGAGCATGAAGGTGAGGCCTCGCCATCTGAGTCGCGTGGGCGATCTCCATCTCAGGCTCCGAAAGCTTCTCCGGTTCCGAGTCCGTCTCCGGCGCCGTCCCCGGCCCGTGATGAGGAAGAGGCCCGGGAGGATGTGGATTCCGCGCCTGTCGTAGAGCCGAATCCGATCCCTCTTCAGGACCGGCCTGATGGTTTTCAGCCGCCCTTTCCTGCTCCAGGCCAGGACCCTTCTGCGTTTCTTAACGCAATGTATGGTGTCTTCTCAAGGGCATGGTACCCCTCTGGTGCGCCTTCGGGCCCCACGGGTCCATTGGCATTCAGCCTGGGAGTTCCTCACTCCTATCCTCCGGCTCCGTTTATGCCCTACATGCCGGCTCCGGCGCCGCATTGGCATTTCCCGGCTCCGCCGAAGTCGTCGACGCCGATTCCGGCTTCGCCTGCTCCTGATCATCCTCGAGGGCATTCTTCTGTGCCGTCGGATTCGATACCGGCGCCGGCCCCGAATCCGTCGAAGCCGCTGGTGGATCCGGTTGCGAGGCGTGTTAAGGAGAGATCCAGAAGAGAAGCACAGCGCCTTCTGGAGGAGCAGAGTTATATGGGCTCTCAGTCTGACGTTGAAGAAGGTGAGCTAGAGGAGAGCTGTTTTGAGGAATTGGCGGATTCCGGGACCCTTGATTTCTCTCCAGAGTGGGAGTTGCCCTCAGGCTCAGGTGCTCCATCTAAGGATATTCAGCCTTACCATCTAGTAATGAGAAAAGCTGCTGAGCTTCTTCAGTTGACTCTGCCTACAGTGGAGTTCAAGTCTAACCTCCTCACAGAAGTCTTGCATTCTCCTAATTCGGTGGTTGAGCCTTTACTTCCATTCAATGATGCCTTGACTGATCCTATTATGGAAGTCTGGAAGAAACCCTTGTCTGCTCCTGCGGTTTCTAAGAGTGTTGCAAGGAGGTACAGGGCCGCTCCTGAGGACCCGGCTTTTCTCTCTTCACATCCTTCGCCGGAGAGCCTGGTCATTCAGGCTGCCTGTTCGAAGAAGAGTCTTAGTGCCTTTCCGCAGGTTCCTTGTGAGAAGGAGGCTAAGAAACAGGACCAGGTGGCAAAGAAGACCTTTTCATCGGCTAGTATGGCCTTAAAGTCTACTAATGCCACATGCCTAATGGGGAGGTATGTTCATGCCCTGATGGACTCCTTACGTATCCTGGCCCCTAAAATTCCTGAAGCAAACCGAAAGGATTTTGAGGAGGTGATCAATGACACTCAGGCGGCTGCCCGCCAGGTAATTCAAAGTGGTCTGGACACTGCTGACTTGGGCCGCTCCTGAGGACCCGGCTTTTCTCTCTTCACATCCTTCGCCGGAGAGCCTGGTCATTCAGGCTGCCTGTTCGAAGAAGAGTCTTAGTGCCTTTCCGCAGGTTCCTTGTGAGAAGGAGGCTAAGAAACAGGACCAGGTGGCAAAGAAGACCTTTTCATCGGCTAGTATGGCCTTAAAGTCTACTAATGCCACATGCCTAATGGGGAGGTATGTTCATGCCCTGATGGACTCCTTACGTATCCTGGCCCCTAAAATTCCTGAAGCAAACCGAAAGGATTTTGAGGAGGTGATCAATGACACTCAGGCGGCTGCCCGCCAGGTAATTCAAAGTGGTCTGGACACTGCTGACTCTGTGGCTCGAATTATGGGCACCGCTGTTGCGACAAGGAGATCTGCCTGGTTGAAGTCATCGGACTTTTCGGCTGATGTTCAGGCGACTCTGCTTGATCTCCCCTTTGATGGCTCAGGTCTCTTTGGGAAAAAGGCGGATGCTGCTCTTGAGCGGTTCAAGGATTGCAGGGCAACAGCGAAGTCTTTGGGCCTCCAGATCAGGGGCGCTTCTTCCGGCAGAAGGTTCAGGGGCTTTGGTCGCTCCTTTCGGAATTTCCGGCAAGGCCAACAGCAGCAGCAGCAACAGCAGCAGCAGCAAAATTCAATGTACAGATCGTACAGGGGAAAGCAAAGAGCGCGTCCTCGTGGACGTCAGCCCTCCTCTTCCTCCACCTCTTCCAACCCCCCTGCCGCAGAAAAGCAGCCCTAGATCCGCTATTCAGGATCATGTGGGTCCGGTTGGGGCTCGGCTTACCCATTTTCTACAGGATTGGGAATCGGTTACGTCAGATCTTTGGGTTCTCAATCTTGTAGAAAATGGGTATGCCCTTCCCTTTCGGGAATTCCCCCCTGTTTACCCTCCTTGTCAATGTTTTTGCACCCAGGAACATCTGTCTCTTCTGCAGGAGGAGGTTCTAACTCTGTTACGAAAGGGTGCGATAGAGGTGGTCCCAGAGCAGGAAAGGGGTCAGGGATGCTACTCCCGGTATTTCCTGATCCCCAAGAAGGATGGCAGGCTTCGTCCTATCCTGGACCTCAGGATCTTGAATCTCTATCTGAAGCAGGAGAAATTCAAGATGCTCACCCTTGTTCAGGTTCTTCAAGCGTTGATGGAAGGAGACTGGATGGTGTCGCTCGACTTGCAGGATGCGTATTTCCACATCCCAATCCTGAAGTCGCACAGGAAGTATCTCCGTTTCACGGTTGGGTCACAGCACTACCAGTTTGCGGTCCTTCCGTTTGGTCTTACTACTGCGCCTCGAGTCTTCACCAAGGTGATGGCGGTGGTGGCAGCGCATCTCAGGAGATCGGGGATACCTGTGTTTCCGTATCTAGACGACTGGCTGATCAAAGCGGAGTCGTCAGAGAAGGTGCTCCATCATCTGCAAGAGACAACTCAGTTGTTGTTCAGGTTGGGTTTTTCGATAAATGTACCCAAGTCTCACCTGGTGCCCTCCCAGCGCAACCTGTTCATAGGTGCCGTACTGGACACTACTGTTTGTCGTGCATTCCCTCCTCCTCAAAGGATTCGCGACATACAGGAAATGATTCCTTTGTTTTACCCTGGAGCGGTCGTTCCAGTCCTGAAGGTCCTTCGCCTGCTCGGTCTGATGGCTTCTTGCATTCTCCTGGTCAACCATGCACGCTGGCACATGAGGGCACTCCAGTGGTGTCTCCGCAGGCAGTGGTATCAGCACAACGGAGATCTCGGGGAGTCGGTGAAGATCTCCAGAGAAACTGCAGCGGATCTGTCTTGGTGGAGCGTGGAAGGCAACCTGTCGCAAGGGAAGCCTTTCCATCTACCTCCATCGGTGGCCACGGTGATTACGGATGCATCCACTCTAGGGTGGGGTGCTCATCTGGGGGATCTGGAGGTCAAGGGTCTTTGGTCTCCAGAGGAAAGGTTGCTTCACATCAACCTTCTAGAGTTGCGGGCGATACGTTTGGCGCTCAAGGCCTTCCTCCCTTCCCTTCGCGGTCAGTCGATCCAAGTCCTGACGGACAACACGACCGCGATGTGGTACATCAACAAGCAGGGAGGAGTGGGGTCGCAGTGTCTCTGCAGAGAGGCTCTGCGTCTCTGGTCCTGGGTTCAGGACCACCAGATTTGCCTGATGGCAAATCATCTGGCCGGAGTTCTGAACGTACGTGCGGACAGTCTCAGCCGGCAGTTCTCTGCCGACCACGAGTGGAGGCTTCATCCAGAGGTGGTTCGACACGTTTTTCGGACGTGGGGGACCCCTCGGGTGGACCTGTTTGCCACTCGCGAGAATGCTCACTGCCCGTCATTCTGCAGTCTCCAGTATCCGATGCAAGGAGCTTTGGGGGACGCGTTTCAGTTGTGTTGGGGAAGTCAACTCCTTTACGCGTTTCCTCCCATACCCTTGATTCCTCGGGTTCTGAGGAAAATTCGCCAAGACCGGGCCCAAGTTATATTGGTCGCCCCGGATTGGCCAAGAAGGGTGTGGTATACAGATCTACTCCACCTCTCCTCTCACCCGCCGCTCCGTCTCCCTCTCAGGGCAGACCTCCTCTCTCAGATGGAGGGGCAGGTTCTACACCCCCACCTCCAGACATTGCACCTTCATGCCTGGAGATTGAACGGGGCAACCTGATTTCCTATTCTCTCACACCTGATGTGGTGGATGTCATTTTGTCTGCTAGACGTGACTCCACTAAGACTGTCTATTCTTATAGATGGTCTAGGTTTGTTGTTTGGTGTGGTGAGAATGATATTGACCCGTTGAGAGCCCATTTATCAGATGTGCTCCGGTTTGCTCTCTCTTTGGCTCAACAGGGGCTGGCAGTTGCCACAGTTAAGGGCTATCTTTCGGCACTGTCAGCTTTTATTTGTTTGCCTGATCAGCCCTCTCTTTTTAAGTCACCTGTTGTCTTGAGATTTTTGAAGGGTCTTGTAAATAAGTTTCCTCCTACCCCTTTTATTGTACCTCAGTGGGACTTGAATCTTGTTCTGACTTTTTTGATGGGCTCTCCCTTTGAGCCTCTTCATAAATGTCCTATGAGGCTTTTAACCTTTAAGGCAGTTTTCCTAGTTGCAATTACCTCGGCAAGGAGGGTGAGTGAGCTTCAAGCTCTTAGTTCCAAGCCCCCGTTCCTGACCATACATGCTGATCGGATGGTTCTAAGGACCAGGGCTGCTTTTCTTCCTAAGGTGGTGACTCCTTTCCACCTTGGTCAATCCATTACCCTCCCTGCCTTTTATCCTCCCCCACACCCTTCCAAGGAGGAGGAGAGGTTGCACCGTCTGGACCCTAAGAGGGCGGTGTCTTTTTATTTGGACAGAACTAGAGACTGTCGCTTGGACGATCAACTCTTCATTGGCTTTGCTGGCTGCAAGAAGGGAAGAGCGGTCCATAAAAGGACTTTATCAAGATGGATCGTTCTGTGCATAAAGATCTGCTACTCTTTGGCCGGTAAGGAGCCTCCGGAGGGTATTAGAGCTCATTCCACTAGAGCTAAGTCATCTACCTCTGCTTTAGCTAGAGGTGTTCCTGTGGAGGACATTTGTAGGGCGGCAACCTGGTCTTCCCTCCATACTTTCGCGAAGCATTACTGCTTGGATGCGGAAGTCAGGAGGGACGGCCACTTTGCGCGCTCTGTCCTTCAGGATTTCCTGGTTTAGAAGAGTGGACACCCTCCTCCGGGAGTGGGGACTGCTGTGGGACTCTATTCACAAGGTGAGGAATCCACACGGCAGATGTATCTATCAGAAGAACAAGTTACTTACCTTCGGTAACGCTTTTTCTGGTAGATACTATATCTGCCTGTGGATTCCTCACTGACCCACCCGCCTCCCCGTTGTCCACTCTTCTATGACAGAGTTATTGTGCTGTAATGTATATTTGTTTTGATGTCAAGGAAATGTTTCATTTGCTTCCTGCATTTGCTTTACACTGTGTGTTTTGCCTTGACTATTGCATACTGTACATATTGCTTTGTATATATCTACTGTCATTGGTCCGTCCGTGTGCCTCGATGGCACGGAAAAAAGGCGGAACTGATGTCATCACGCCGGCGTGGGCCTGTTATAGGCGTCGGTGACGTCAGCGGAGTCGCGAGCGGAGCCGTGTCTCTGTGACGTCCTATCCACGTCGGCGCGAGGCTACGAAATAGAATTTCCGAATGTTGCTGGCGCAAGGGGGATATTCACAAGGTGAGGAATCCACAGGCAGATATAGTATCTACCAGAAAAAGCGTTACCGAAGGTAAGTAACTTGTTCGTCAGGAGCCTCAGTCTCTCAGATTTTCTACCGCACGTTGTGCTAGGGAGTCTCCACCTGAGTTCTCCTCAGGTTTCCTTGTTTATACTCTTTTCTTCACAGAAACTGGATATTTTCTATATAGTTCTACTATGGCTGATCAACAAAAGAAGGGTCTCTTCAGAGCTTGCTCTTCTTGTGGTAAGAAGAGGCTCCATGTTGATGAAAAGCATGAAACCTGCTTGTACTGTCTTTATCCGGACCATATACGAAAAGAATGTAGAGTTTGTATAACCTTCTCTACAAAGACTCTAAAAGACAGAGAAGGACGACTACTACTCTGGCTGAACAGGCTGAACACCAGAGACAACCTGGAGTCTTCAGAGGACGGTGAGATAGCTTCTGTTTCCTCTAAGTTATACTTGAAGAGGCCAAGGGATACTTCCCCTAGCTCTACAGACGTTTCTCCTAAAAAGACTGTCAGAAAGTCTTCTGAGGCAAAATCCACAACGTCTGACAAGGAGGTTCATGCCTTCAGGAAGCCTGCGCCGTCGTCGACGACTAGTTCGTCGACGCTTTCCTCAACGCAGAAGAAGAGTGTGTCTCCAGTCTGTTTCGACGTCGGCGGTGTCGACAACGGCGTAGTCAGCCTTCTCATCAACGACGACAACTCCATCGTCGACGGCGGGTAAGCCTGTGTCGACGATTATCATCATTAAAAAGCTATCGACGACGATAAAGATTTCGTCGGCGACTTAGACAACGACATCAGCGTCGACGACGAAACCAAAGCCGTTGACACCTACGTCATCGACGAGGACACTCTCGTCAACGAGCGTGCCGTCGACGAAGACATCGGCGACGAGTGCACCGTACACCGACGAGGGCACCAACGACGACGATGGATATTCAGTCGACGACGACACCGTCGACATCGACTCCATGGAAACAATCGGAGCTGATTTCTCCGTCTACAGCTGCCATTCAGCAGTCTACCATCCCACCATCGAAGAAAAAACCAATAACACCAGACTTAACGTCTCACAGTAGGGTGCAAAGGTTGCCCCCAGCTCGCCTACTGCAGGAAGAGGACTGAGATGAGGATCTGGAAGGACAGGCCACCAGTCCTTCAGACCTAATAGTGAAGTGCCAAAGCACTGATGATGAGGGGGATGCAGTGGAATTTACAGAAGAGACGGTGCATACACAAGTCCAGATGCAAGTCACGCCTATGGTATGCCTTCCGGCGTCTATAATCTCAGATTAGCAGTTCTTGATTCAAGACTACAAGCAGGGATTTCCTGAATCGCCCTCTGCCCCATCAACGGGAACTAATCCTGCTGCATCTGTAACGACGCCATTTTCACGTAGACCACCACCATTAGTGATCCGTCAGGAGAGTCAGTGCAGGATATCTTCAGACGAGGAAGTTGAAGAACCGGAGGATGGAGAGGTCCGAGATGACCAGTCTGACCATAGAGACGGTGAGGACTACATCACTCATTCTCCTGCCTCACCTGAGGCCGTTACCTCAGACTCACCGCCAGTAGACATTGGCGGATTTCACAACTTAGTGGAGAGAGCGGCCAAAAGATTTCATATGACGATGGAATCTCACGAAACACTGTTTCCTGTACGATTTTAAAGACCCAGTCAGGAAAATAACCTGGTCAATTCGATCATCGACCACATATGGGAGCAAGGAAAACAGCTTATGCAGACACCAGCCTCTGTCTCAGCAGTGGTACCACGGCTGGACAAAAAGTATAAAGCACCATCAACAGCGCCAGCCTGCCTTACTGGCCATCCCAAGCCAGATTCTGTGGTCACCCAGGCGACCCAGAAAAATTCTAGAAATCTGTCATCTCCATTGTCAGCTCCACTGGACATGGAGGGCAGGAAACTAGACAGTATTGGCAAACGCTTTTCCATCACGTCGGCCATGACCGTGAAAGTAGCTAATTCCATTGCGCTACTGGGCCGCTACAACAGGCAGTTGTGGGAGGATATTGCTACGTATCTGGCAGACCTACCAGACACCGTGAAAGCGGAGGTTCAATCACTCCTTAAAGAGGGCCAAACATCAGCATCGGAACTTATTGATTGTGCGATGGATGTTGCAATGACCGGCTTCAGACAGCTGGCGGGAGCTGCGGTCTTGCGAAGGCAGGGGTGGCTCAAAGCTACATCTTTCCGCCTCGAGGTCCAAACTAAGGTACTGGACATGCCTTACGATGGCCAACACCTATTTGGAGAGAAAATAGACGAGGCTATGCAAACGATCAAAAAAGATACCGACACGGCAAAGGCGCTTGGCACACTACAGTTTCGGAGCCAATCCTTTCGAGGGAGCAGGTGTAGAGGTCAATCCTCTTACAGAGGATCTTACCAAAACAGATCCACTTAACCCTATAATCAGGGCAATACCAACAGCGACCGCAACAACAAGGTCGCTAGACCGCATGTGGAAAGTCCAACTACAGGGAAAAAAAACAAAGGAAGACCACTGGCGGACGCCAATGACCTTCTCCAGCAAACTTGGAGGAAAACTAACAACTTCCTCAACAATTGGAGATCAATTACAACAGATCGATGGGTGCTCCAATTGATCCAATTCGGACATTCGTTGGAATTCAAATCAATCCCCCCCCCCCCGACAACTCCTCCTCGCAAAACGCAGCACAGGAATTTACGATTACTCCTTCAAGAGGTCCTTCAAGAGGTTGAAGAAAGGAGCAATAGAGCGAGTACCATCAGCTCACAGAGGAAAGGGATTTTATTCCCGCTTCTTTCTGATAACAAAAGAAAGGGAAGAAATGGAGGCCTATTTTAGATCTCGGGGCACTCCACGCTTTCTTGAAGAGTCAATTGTTCCGCATGGTTACGATCCAGGAGATTCTGGGGCTACTAGAGGAAGGGGACTTTATGACGTCTCTAGACCTGCAAGATGCATATTACCACATCCCTAGTCACAAAGGCCACAGGAAATTCCTCAGATTTGCAGTGGCGGGTCAACACTATCAATTCTGTGTCCTCCCATTTGGCCTCAAGTCGGCACCTCGGATATTCACCAAGTGCCTCTCTCCAGTAGCGGCTTTCCTACGACAGCATGGACACCAGGTTTTCCCATATCTGGACGACTGGCTGGTGAAAGCACCATCTATGGCAGGCGCAGTCAAATCCTCCAGCGCCGGTCTAAATCTTTTCCAGCACCTGGGCCTGACGCTCAATCACGAGAAGTCTACTCTGCAGCCCTCCCGAGTTCTTACCTTTCTCGGGGGCGACATTGGATACGGAATGTTCAAAAGCATTCCCACCTCAGGAACGAAAACAAAAGGTTTGAGGCATGTGGACTGCTGAATTCATATCTGTGCATAGATCGCCGCCTAGTGTTGGGTCCGGATGATTGCACATTGTTGTCCTGGAAGAGTCTTCGAAGTATCACAAGATAGGTGGCTCCTCCCCCGGACTACAGTGCGCATGGGCATCCTCTCCATCTTCAGATTGTTTTTTTTCCTCCATTGGGTTCGGATGTACTTTCTTGACTCAAGTTCACAATCGGTATAAAACACGTTTTGCAAGTCCAAAAGGCCTTCGGGGAGTCGGTAATGTCTCGTTCGGTGCCTGTACTTCATCCAGTTCTTCGAACAGGACGTCAAAGGCCATTTGCCTTTTCGCACCAAAGGCCCAAACTACGACGACGATGGAACGGAGTCCGTTCAAGAGATGCCCCGTCTGCAACTTCAAATACCCTCACATTGATGTGCACCCAGTGTGCAATAAATGTTTATCCCCGGACCACGACGAGGCCAGCTGTATGGCCTGTTCCAAGTTCCGGTTGAAGAAGACGCTTCGACTTCGACGCGCCGCACGACAGTCGGCGCAGGAAGCGGCTCCTGACCCGGAGAACATCTTCGAGGCCGATGACTAAGGCGTCGATGAAGAGGATCCTGACCAGCAGTCGGACCCTGCGTCGGAGCAAGACTCTAACTTTGGTGTGGACGACGATGAAGACTACGTCCATGATGAAGACGTCGTCGAGGTAGGAGAGGACGCAGAGGCCATCGGAGCCGTCGATGACGACTCGAGCGATGAGCAAGGCCCACCCGCAGTCGCGGGGCCTAATATTGACACTGTGCTCTCTAAGGCTCAGGTCGAGTGTAGGAGAGTAGGGTCTGCAATCCTATGGTCACCCCAGATTTTTGCTTTTTGCTTCATTGGTTTACGACTTTCCCTGGCTGTGGGCCTGCTAATCAGACCCACAGCCTAGCTGTTCTCTCTCTAAATTGACATCCATGTACCTTAGGTGCATTTACCAATTGGTATTGGGTCACTCTTGTAAGTCCTTGTACAGTGTGCCATAGGTACCCAGGGCATAAGTGAATCCAAGGCCTACCAGGGGCTGCGGCATGTATTATGCCACCCCTGGCTGGCCCTCCAAATCTGACACCACAGGCTGATCAATCAGCTGGGGCAAGGTGGTGTAATCACCCTTTGATTTAGATATAGTATACCTATATCTAAACCTAAAATGGACACATATACTCCTATAAGTCAGTCCTATGGCAGGCCTTAACAATCCTGGAGGCAGAGTGCATGGAATTATGTGAGATAGTGCTCTGGCATGAGCTGAGCCTGTCTACAGCTTTCGGAACCAAGTCCTTTAGCTGTTTCCATGATAACGCTATACCATATACTCTTAAGTGCATTATAATCCTCGCGGTTATTGCTAACTTTGGCATAGCATTATCAAAACATGTCGAGTAAGGTGTCATACGAATTGGAATACTACCCCCTCGCCAATTCTGGAGACGGGGGTAGCATTCCACCCTTCTAGAGGGACACAACATGTACCTAACTGTGAACCCCGGTTAAAGTTAACCCGAGCCTCAGCATCACAAAATGGATGCTGCCACCACAGACACAAGTCTGACCTCCTGCTGCTGGGTGTCCTTCCAGCGAGGGAGGCTTGGACAAAGGGTTTCCTGCCTTTGGAGGTGCTAGCACCACCCCAGACAGAATTTTGTGTATTGGGTAGGACAGGGCTGAAAGGAATGAGACATGCCTGGGGCACACAAGGTGTCCCTGTACATAAACACTGGTCTAAACCAGTTCCTAGGGCTCTCCAGCCCCAGCTCTGGCGCAAGACCGGACAAAGGATAGGGGGTGTAACCACCCCCCTTCCGGGTCCCACCCATAGGAGGGACCTAGTCGTAGTACAGCTCCCCTTAAGCAGGATAAAGGTAGAAGCTGGTCCCATTCCGATTTAGATTAATCCTGAACTGACACTCTACAAGAAGAAACTCTGGACTTTGACTTTCTGCCAAGAAGACTGAAGAAATCTCCCTTGTGGGCAAGGAGTGTCCACCCTGCACAAGCAGGCACCATCAGCGTCCAGCGGCTTCCATTTGTCGTCTTCCCTCGAGGATCCAGACTACAGAGCCCGACGACACCCGCATTCCCAGATCTCTCCGACCTCTACCTACATCTGCAGCACAGCTGAGATCCATGTGTGCGACGAGACATGTGGGACCGGCCATCTTGAAAGAAGCAGCACTTCGCTCCAGCACGACTTCTGAGGTAACCTCGACCAAGTGCTTTGGGGACTGAGAAGCCCCGACCCCGAGCAGCTCCTGCACCGAAGACCAGCCCTCCAGCATCCACGAGATCTGCGTGGGGCCCTTCTGCCTGTTTGCTGCTCGACGTGTTGTCTGGTCACTTGTCGGCTGGCTAGTGACCTCCTAGACGACAAACCTTGAAATCCAATCTGCTGGTCTGTTTGCTCCAGACTGGCCCCTGCTTCCCTGCGAAGGAGAAGTACCCCGGACCCTCCTGGTCCACTCCAGACGCTATTTCAACTCACCGCGTGGGTTGCCTTTGCCAAGGCCTGTTGACTCCAAATCCAGATCCGAGACCTCCGACCGCGAGAGCCTGCGTGGAACAGCTCGTGCCTCCATCCTGGTCGTCGAGGACACCACCTGGTCCACGTGGCTGCAGAGACAAGCGTCCACTCTTCACCTGATCGCGACAACGACATCTGGTTCCACTCCTGGTTCCACTTCAGTCACTGGCTAGTGACTTTGAACATTGTCCCCTCTGCTTTCAGGTTCTCCTCTTCACTGATCCACCCTTGGATCACACCGGACATCTTCCTCCTGGTCGCCTGCAGCATCTTTTCTTCCAGGCTCCATAGACTTCAGCGCCGGAACCCAACACAACTTCACACCTATGCACCCGCAGCCTGTGGGTGAGGTAACAAGAGCATTTCGGTGCTCAAGGGTAGATTGACTCTCCTAGTGTCCAGTTCCACAGTCGTTTTAGTCCTAACTAGTCAGGATTGTCCGTACTCACCTTTTACTTGAACTGTACTGTCCATAGACGACGTTACCCATCTCGCGTGTGAGTTCACACACTGCACACGCATTCCGTGGGCCTCCTATTACTTACCTAGAGTTAGGGTAGTGTGGTCCCAGCGATCCTACAGCCTCTGGACAGCTCCATTCCTTCTATCGACTTTCACATTCCACTTACTTAGTATATGGTTTGTTGTGCCCCTAGGGCAACATTGTGATTGTGCAACTTAAACGTATTTTTCTTAAGTCTTGTCATGTGCTTAGCCCTCTGATCTCATAAAGAGTTCAGAGGTGTATGTTAGTTAATAAATATCTTGTTTATTTTCATAACTACCTGTGTGGTGTCCTTTCATTTGGTATTCAAGGGGTTATATGTGGTAAAACAGCTGGCTTCACATGCCAAAAGAGTTTAGCCTAAGACTGCTTTGTCCATGCTACCATTAGGATAGCTGGTCTATAAGGTTGACTTAACACCAATCACCATAAGGGTTGCTTGGACTGATACAAGGTGATCACTAGAACTAGTGAGCATCATATATCAGGCCAACTTCTCACATCGAGGCATCGCCGGAAGGCCTTAGCCGAGATCTTAATCCACATTCTATAGCCCCGCGTCAAGGCCCGGCTAAGAATACTTCGAAGGAGCCATCGGTCGATCCACCAAAATTGAAACCGAAACCAACAGAGGCGAAAACGAAACCGAAACTGTTGAAAACAGTCCTCGGATCGACGCCCTCGGACTCCTCGACTCCAGTCAAGTCTAAGTGTCATCGACCCTTTGGCGGTCACAAGGGGGCGTCGGCCCGAAGAGCGGGGCGCCGAAGCCAGTCTCTACGGTGAAGCACGTCACTCTGACGCCGTCCACGTCCAAATATGGCGACACTGGCAAAGGACTACAGGCTAAAAAGACTGTAGAACCAAAGCTTACGGCCTCCAAGCCAAGGTTGAGCAAGGCCCTCGAGTCGAAGACCAGACCCGAAAGAGCATATCGCGTCGAAGCCCAAGGCTGTACCTTCTGCGCTTACAAAGAACAAATAATAGCAACGGGTAGAAACCGTGTAGTCTCAACAGGGTACAATCACAAAATCCAAGTAAAGTAATTTGTGGTGAAAAAATTGTGTTCCCATCAGATACCCATCCTGTGCCGCCCTACATCATTTGGGATCCTTCACCTAACCTATTCGAAGGGTACACAAATGTGGTGATGGCATCAGGGGGTAATCTGACTAGCAGTCAGATTACCCCCAGATTACCCCCTGATGCCATCACCACATTTGTTTACCTTTCGAATAGGTTAGGCTACAATCTACCTAATCCATAGTGGATGTTTTACCACTTCCTTCGGGTGAAGGATCCCAAATGATGTAGGGCGGCACAGGATGGGTATCTGATGGGAACAAAATTTTTTCACCACAAATTACTTTACTTGGATTTCGTGATTGTACCCTGTTGAGACTACACGGTTTCCATAGATAGTTATACCTTTTTCTGACCCATTGCTATTATTTGTTCTTTGTAAATGTACGTCAGGGATTGTAGCAATGCTAGGTCAATAAATATTCCCTGGTAACACAGCCCCTCCCATTGTTAAAACGTGTACCTTCTGCGCACCATGAGCTTGAGTCGACGCAAGGCTGCAAGCAATGTGATCCAACGAAGCCAATCGGATCGAAGACAACGTCAATCTCAAAAAAGGTCGGTTCGTCTCCAGTGATTCCTCCACCAATTAAATACGGACTGCCCCCGACCGCTCGACCCAAAGCGTTCGAGCCACAAAAGAGCACAGAAACATCCAAGAAGGTGTCGGGACTTTCCAGGTCTCAGTCCATTCCGGAGGAGGTGGTGTTCCAGGCACCCACGTATGACAATCGGTCGACTCTGATTCTGGCAGGCTCACCATTCATAAACGGAAAATCGCTCCAGAACATCCTTTGGAGTCATACAAAATCCCTCTCAAAAGAAAAAGGGATTCTGCCACCTCACCTGTTCTTTTTGAACCTGTAGAGTCATATACACAGCACTATGCCTATTCTCCCACACGCACCAACGAGGATGTGGGGGAAGGTTACAATGAGGATGAATTTACTTATCCTGCTGACACAGATCAGGAGGAACATCAACCCTGGACTGACCCTGTTGACCCTGATGAGCCGCACACTACGCCTGATACTCAGTCCTATAATGTCAAGACATCGCCTACTGAAGACACGGCGGCGTTTAACGCTTTAATTGAAAGGGCGGCAATAAATCATGACTTGGAAATGCACGCTGACCCAGTGGAGGAGGACTTTCTGTTCGATACTTTCTCCACCTCAGAAAGATCAGTAAAGACATTGCCTATGCTAAAGGGTGTCCTGAAACATGCTACTGCCATTTTCAAGGAGACCACAAGGGCAAGGGTTGTAAACCCAAGGATTAAAAGAAAATATCGGCCTGCGCCTGTGGACCCTACGTACATCAAGGGCCAGCTCCCATTGGACTCCCTAGTAGTGGCTAATGCTCGCAAGAGATCAAACTCTCAAACAAGTGGTGATGCTCCTCCTCCGGACAAAGAATCCAAAATCTTGGAAGCTTCTGGCAAACGTGTAGCTGCTCAAGCGGCTAATATTTGGAGGATCTCAAATACACAGGCCCTATAAGCCAGATACGATAGGGCTCACTGCGACACTTTAGAGCAGCTAATGCAACACCTGCCTGATGTTTATAAGGAGGGAGCAGAAATGCTGATACAGGAAGGAAAGTTGATTTCAAATGCATCCATCAAGTGTGCACTCGATGCCGCAGACACAGCAGCTAGGGCCATCAACACTTGTGTAATGCTGAGACGTCATGCCTGGCTCCGCATCTCTGGTTTCAAACCAGAGATCCAAACAACTTTGCTCAATCAGCTAGTTAACCCTGACTTTCTTTTTGGTCCTGATGTAGACACGGCCCTTAAAGATTAAAAAAGACACTGAGACAGCAAAATCCATGGGGGGTCTGCAGTCACACCAATTCAGGGGCAGTTCCTTTCGTTGCTCCGGTAACTGGGGAGCCTCTAGAGGTCAAGCATTGCAGCAAGCCCAATACAACAAAGGGAGCACGCAGAATACCTACGAATGCCAAATCCTCCGCCACCAATAAACAGTGACGCCTTGTCACTGCCCCCAGACCACATAACACAGGTTGGGGGAAGACTCCAGCAGTTCCTGCCAGTCTGGGAAGGCATTACCACAGACAGGTGGGTGAGACAACTTATCCAATACGGCTATTGTCTGGAACTAACCTCCACTCCTTCCAACATACCCACAAGGCACTGTCCTATGTCCGCAGAGCACATGCACTTATTGCAGCAAGAAGTAATCTGCATGCTGCAAAAAGGGGCAATAGAACTCGTGCCTTTAGAACAGCAAGGTACAGGGGTGTACTCACTACACTTAATCTCAAAAGAGGACGGGTCTCTCAAGGCCATTCTAGACCCCTGACCCCTGAACCAGTACATCTTGTCAGAACATTTTCACATGTTAACCTTACAGCAAATTCTAACATTGCGCAGTCAGGGGGGCTTCCTGGCAACCCTAGACCTGAAGGATGCATATTTCCACATTCCCATTCACCTAGGTCACAGGAAGTATATCCGGTTCACCGTCAACAACCAGCATTACCAGTTCAAGGTCCTGCCTTTCGGAGTCACTACTGCCCACAGGGTGTTCAAGTGCTTAGCGACTGTTCCTGCGCACCTTCGGAGACAACACATCCATGTCTATCCTTACCTGGACGACTGGCTTGTCCAAGCAAAGTCAGCCCAGCAATGTGCCAGCCACATGTCCCGCACAATTCACCTCCTACACAGTCTAGGATTTTCACTGAATTACCCAAAGTCACACCTTCAAACCGCACATGTACAACACTACCTAGGTGCAACAATGAACACTCTGACAGCAACAGCGCAGCCAAACTATGCCAGAGTCACCAGCATGCAATTGCTAATTCAGAAATTCAGGCCCCAACACTCACTCCCTGCGCAGGTATTCATGCAGCTGATAGGTATGATGGCCTCCTGCATCTTCATAGTCCCGCACGCGAGGCTACACATGCATCCGCTTCAGGAGTGCTTGGCACAACAGTGGAACCAGGCTGATGGGCATCTGAAAGACCTAGTGTTGGTGACCGGTCGTGCATACAACTCTGCATTGGTGGAACAACCAAAACCTTTGCAGGGGGCGACCGTTCCAAGAGCCTGTCCCACAAATAGTGGTGACAACGGACGCATCTCTCCAGGGCTGGGGAGTACATGTCCTCCATTATACCGTGCAGGGACTATGGACGACGCAGCAGCAGAAGATGCATATCAACCTGTTGGAGCTGATGGCAATCTTCATGGGGATGAAGGCATTCAAATTGCACCTGTGCAACAAAGTTGTGCTGATCCGGACAGACAACATGACTGACATGTATTACATCCAAAAGCAGGGAGGCACACACTCTCCGCAACTGTCTCATCTAGCCCAGAGCATGTGGAAGTGGGCTATTCAAAGGAACATGTTCCTCATGGCGGAACATCTCCCAGGCAAGGACAACCAGATGGCGGACCTGCTCAGCAGGCACAGCCATCAGATGCACGAGTGGGAAATACACCCCCACCTATTCGCCACAAAGGTAAACGCAAAATGCCAAACCTTCGCCGCCAGGTTCCCACAGTCTCAGGGCAGTGAAAGAACACCATGTATAAACCACACAGCTGAATCTGTCTCTGCTACTGATAATGGGAACTGTTCCAGTTGTTCTGAATGTAAACAATGTGCATGTTGTCTTTCATGGACATTAATTTCTGTTTATCAGTCAAATTAAATGGTAAAAAGAGTGCAGAAGCATTAAAATAATCTCAAGGAACTTTTCCATTATTTGAGTGTTTAATGTCCAGGCAAACTGCATTACAGAACGCAATTGATTTTGACCATAATACAAAACAGGCACGTCATGTTGTACAATATCAATGACAGATGACAGAATGTTATTCAAAGTATAGTGTATTAATGCTATTTATCTACCACTGCAAGTACTTTTTCTAAATTTGCTTTGTCAATTTGGCGCAGGTGCACCGCAGCTTCCTTCTGTGACAGTTTCCACAATTCATTGTATGCTTTATAAATAAATTGTTTCGTTCTAGGGACTTTCAGACCTAAAATAAAATCAGCCAAATTATTTTCACCCGATTAGAGACCAGAGTTGTTTCACAGACAACAGTATAGAGTACCCCAACCATTGTTAACTCAACTTACCCACCGAATATGTGGTGACTGAATGGGAATGTGGAAAACTTGGATTAGGTCTACTTTGTGTAAACCCTTTGTGGTATTTCGAAAACGCAGTTGACATGCATTGGAGCCTATTAGCCACAATAACCGTCCCATGGGATCATTGTCAGAAGAATTTATGGTTCCATTTTGTAACATGGCAATTGTCATCAATTGTGTAATGGGAGTGTGTAGGCCATGTATTATACTCCGCCAAAGAGGGAATCGATGGAAGATTAATAATTTTGGCCATGGCTAAACCAAAACAAGTAGTCTGTTGCACAGACGTTCAGAAATAAAATTGAGACAGTATTAAACATGCACAATGCAAAGCTTTAGTGCCCTGCCCCTGAACATCTTTGGTACCCCAAATGGATTTTAAATCAATTTTCTTTCCAGTGTTTATAACCCTTTACGGTCAACTCAGTCCTGAAGGAGGT
Source organism: Lissotriton vulgaris (assembly GCF_964263255.1). Classification (NCBI taxonomy): domain Eukaryota; kingdom Metazoa; phylum Chordata; class Amphibia; order Caudata; family Salamandridae; genus Lissotriton; species Lissotriton vulgaris. The sequence continues at coordinate 772,026,458 of NC_141700.1, read as the reverse complement.
GGAGTAAATCAATTGAGCGTGTCAACACAAATTAGGATTGAGACAGCAATTTTCATTTCTAAAAATAGAATTGTGGATTCGAAAGATTATAATCCGAAAAATACGTAAATTTACTTCGTTGAGTCTTTAAACTCCCCTGTAAAGGAGTTGGACACTGTACCCAATGTGTAAAATTTAAAATGGTCTGAGTGTTTGTCATGTGTAAGAAATGATGGCTATAATGTTGATAACATAATTTTCCGAATTCAAATGCAAATCTTCAGCGTCAAAAGCAGCATAATATTTTAAATCTGAAAATAATGAATGGCCTGCACATCCCAGTCTTCTGATTGTATGTCTGATGAAAGCACATCTACTAATGAAACGTGGAATATGCATGGAATGCCAGGAGCTCAGTCAGGCCATGGATATCATATGCAACTTTATCACAAACTATTTCATCAGCAACAGGGAAAGCTGAAATGTTCATGTGGGTTTGATCTCTTCATTATATCTGATGATGTATGGGGAGCTAGAACTCTGTCAAAGTTCACAGCAGAGCGTTCAGGCAAATAATGACTATTGATGAGCAGAAAAAACAGTTACATAGCCAATCCACATGAAGAGAAATAGCATAAGTACCATCCAGATGCATGTCCAGGGTAGGACCAGGAAAGCTTTTTGAACCAGGGAATAAAGACTGGTGCACATAGCGGGTGTTACCACGGATGAGGACGAAGAAGATGAGTCTGAAGAAAAGCTGGTACGGTCCATGTAATATCCACTCGTCCCCAGCCAAAACTGGAGTTGTGCAGCATCAGATGGATTATGTATGGTACTCTCCGGAATGTCCATGATGACCTCAACTGGGGTAGAAGTCTACTAATATCTGCATTAGCTGTACTAGAAGATTAAAACAGGCAAGAAATCAATTGAAGTTTCCAGCTCCCCTTCCATTATGCGGAAATTAGTTGAGTAAGCTGAAGCCATCAGATTCAGTGAAAGGTCTCGGAATGGAATACTTGGAGGCATGCTATTCAGTATCTGCTATATGGTGTAGCTTGACAAGTTCGATTGAAATGTATAGATTTTCCTTATGACCAGGATCAGAGTGCGGGTGCCTTTCAAGCCAAGGACTCTGACTGATGCACGGTACGATAACTGAATTCTTTTTGTTCTACACTTTTGCACAGACCAGATCTACAACTTAAGGAAGCCAGCCTGAAACAGGAATCCGCACCTCTGGATTTGCAGAAGAGGACTAATGTGCTTTTGCTTGTAAATCACAAACTTTTTGTAGATCCTGTAGCACAGCACAATGGTTATCTATGTCAAAGGTTGTGGCTGCCGCCACATCTAGACCATCAAGGTCTGGGACAAAATTTGTAATGCCAAAGAGCATTTTGTATGGGGTCTACCCACCCAAAGGTCTTCTTTGGAGATTTAGTGCACGTTGCACTCCATAGATGAGTTAGCCAACCCCTGCCCATACCCAAGACTCTCGCTGTCAAGGATTGCTTTAAGTCATGGTTCATTTGCTCCACAACTGAATTGCCCTCAGGCCGGTATAGACAAATATTGCACCTGCACCCCCAGAGACTTCATCGCATCCCGGTAAGCCTTACAGGCAAACACAGGCCCTTGATCCGGATGGAAGGTGCCACAGGCAAACGTCCCGACAGACACACATCTTTAATGACAGTGCGAGCGTCCACACTATATTGTAGCCAAACCCAAAACAATCTAGTGTACAAATCCACTGCAGCCAAGATATGTTTGAAAGCAGTGTCAGAAGTCAAAGGACCCCATTGCTCAAGATAGATACAACCAAACGGTTGATTTGAAATGTAAAGTTGAGTATGTGGTGGACGGGCAACAGTAGAAGCCTTAATTTGTTGACAAATGTCACAAAGAACGTATTTAAGCATCTGCTGATATTAACCTCTCCACTTGAAATGTTGCTGTAAAAGAGACTGTCGCTGTCACTCCGGCATGTGCAGAAGCTACGCCTTCATGAGCGGCAATGCTTAAAGTCTGGGGTCCTTGTTGGGAATGAGCCGATATGAGAAGCTGGGTTTCTGTTGCAGTAAGGCTGTGAGGACTAACCTCCTCACTGAGGTGCTCAAACCACAGGCAAGCTCCTTGGAGCCTCTCCTGCTGTTTAACGAAGCCCTCACCGATGTTCTGGTGGGCACCTGGTCCAAGCCCTCTTCAGGCCTCCCTGTGGGTCAGAACATGGCCCGACGCCACTGCCCGGCTCCGGGCAACCCCAGCTTCCTGTTCCTGCCTAGAGTGCTGAAGATCAGGCGCGACCGGGCCCAAGTCAGCCTTGGGGCTCCGGACTGGGCACGAAGATACTGGTATCCCGAGCTACTCAGCATGTCAGTCGATCCCTTGATTTGTCTGCCCCTTCAGGAGGACCTTCTGTCTCCGCAGCAGGGGACGGTCCTCCACCCTAACCTGTCCAGCCTTCACCTCCATGCATGGAGATTTAGCGCCGGCGGTTGAGGCCATTTGACTTGCCTCCTGAAGTCTGTGATGTGATTCTGGCAGCCAGGCGTCCCTCCACAAAATCGGTATACGGCTGCAGGTGGAACAAAGGCTGTGGATCCACTCTCTGCCCCCCTTTCAGAGGTTCTCCTCTTCCTTCTTTCTCTTGCCCAGCAGGGCTCTGCTCTGGGCACTATTAAGGGCTACATCTCTGTCATTTCTGCCTTCTTGCGGCTTCCTGATCAGCCTTCTCCTTTCAAGTTTCCTGTTGTAAATAGCTTCTTGAAAGGCATCACGCACATGTTTCCTCCTGTTCCTTCCGTGATGCCTCAGTGGAACTTGAACCTTGTTCTAACCTATTTGATGTGCCCTCCTTTCGAGCCACTTCACAATTGCCCTCTACGTCTTCTGACTCTTCAGACTGCATTCCTGGTTGCCATCATCTCTGCCAGGCGAGTGAGCTAGCTGCAGGCTCGATCTTCCAAGCCTAGTTTCCTTTCTGTTCATCAGGACAAAGTTGTCTTGAAAACTCGTTCCTCTTTCAGGCCCAAAGTAGTTACTCCCTTTCATATTGGGCAGTCCATCACCTTGCCCACCTTCTTTCCGCCTCGGCATCCCTCTCGGTGGGTTGTGTTGTGCATTAAGGTCTGTTACTCCTTGGCGAAAAAGGAGCCTCCTGTTGGGCTGGGTGCCCATTCCACTTGGGCCATGGCGGCTACTACTGCCCTGGGTCGGGGAGTCCCCTTGCAGGACATCTGTCAGGCAGCTACGTGGGCTTCGCTGCACACGTTTGCAAGGCACTACTGCCTGGACAACCAAGTCCGGTCAAATGGCTTTTTCGGCCGTTCCGTTCTCCAGGACTTTCTGGTGTGATCATGGTTCGCAGACCCACCACCGGGGTTGGTATTGCTGGGGTATCTATTCTAAGGTAAGGAATCTAACACTAACCTGTGTTCGAGGCATATGGGCTGCAGATGGTACATTATGAATAGATCGCCATCTGGTGTTGGGCTCGGATGATTGCACTTTGTTTTTCTCTTGGAGAGTCTTTTGTATCTTGGTGACTCCTCCTTTGGTTGGTAGTGCGCATGGGCATCGGCTCCATCCTTAGATTGTTTTTTCCCGCCATCGGGTTCGGATGAGGATTGAGACGCTCCAGATCGACTTCGAAAAGAAGTGACTTATCGGCGCGTATTCCCTTTCCAATTCGACGGTATTGTTATCGAACGCGTTTCATTTCCATTCCGACGCGTTTCGACTTCAACATCGAGAAAAAACTTTGATCTACGTCGACGAACAGGAGGCCTTTCTCGACGCAGTCAAGCCCGGAGTCCATGGAAAGGACTCCATTCAAGAAATGTCCAACGTGTGGTGCTAAGTTCCCACACAAGGACCTGCACGAGGTGTGCAACCTCTGCCTATCGCCTGAACACGAATCCAGGGACTGCGAAGCCTGCGCAGCATTCTCCTCCAAGTCGATGATTAGAAATCGTCGAGCTCGAAGACACGAGGTTTCCAGAATGCAGTCGGAGGCGATCCCGGAGCTGTTCAGAGACGAGTAACTTGAGGAAGAAGAGGATCAGGAGGATCAGTCGGGGTCGGAAGGGGACGAGTCGGATGTCGAAGAACTCGACGTGCAACAAACCGTGAGTGACGACGTCCCCTTACCGAAAAACCGACCCCATGTGGTAACGACCCCGCCTTCGAGCCCAGTCAAACCGCAGAAAAAAGTTTCCGACGCCCCGCCTTTGGGCCCGGCAACGAAACCGAAACTGAAACCGAAACACTCGGTCTCCCACCATGTCTGATCCGAGAAACGGTCGACATCGACTTCGACACCGAAGCTTCATGCAAGGGAAAGCTCGGCATCGAAACATTCCATGGCGAAACAGAAACATGATTCGACGTCGAAGACTCACTCGACACCGAAGAAGTCGGAATCGAGTAAACACTCGGTGCCGAAAACACAGAACATTGACGATCGAAAACAAAAGCACCTTTCGGAACAAAGGCCTTCGGTACCGATACAGGAGCAGCAGACAGATCCCAAACAAAAGATTTTGTTTATCGATCCGCAAACTGGCAAAGTAGTGACGAAGAAGAGGAAGAATGAACAGATAGAAGACAAATCTCTTCCTTCAAAAAAGAGAACACTGGGGACAAATACAACTCCTCCTACTTCTCCTCGACCTAAAGTCACACCCTCTTATCCTATTCCTCACACTATGCCAAATATTCCTGCACCTTCTACACCAAGACCATCTACACCTCAGTCTGATGTGGACAGTGATCCAGGGGAGGGAGAACCTCAAGGGGATGATGAAACTATCCCAGATGAGGATGACCCATGGGAAAATTATAACGCAGGGTCAGATGATGACAACGACCCAGAGTTATATCCCTCAAAGCCTTCACCACCTGATAACACAGGGTTTGTACAGCTCATTAATAGGGCAGCAAAATATCACAAGGTAGATATACATACAGAACCTCTAATAGAGGACTTCCTATTAGAGACACTACCTAATGCACAAAGAACATCAGGTACTCTACCTATGCTGAAGGGTCTTCTCAGTCACACAGAAGAAATATTCAAAGATCCAGTGAGGGCTAGGGTGTTAAACCCAAGAATTGATAAAAAATATAAGGCGGCTCCAAAGGATCCAATATTTATCAAAGGGCAGGTACATCTGGACTCGCTTGTAGTTTCAAACGCTCGTAAAAGAGCGAACTCATTATCTACAGGAGAGGCTCCTCCACCTGATAGAGTCAAAATTAATAGATGCATCAGGCAAGAGTAGCATCACAAGCGGCAAATAGCTGGCGTATAGCCAATACACAGGCACTACTTGCACGTTATGACAGGGCACATTATGATGAATTAGAAAAACTCATCACACATCTCCCCAAAGAACATCAGAAAAGGGCAGATCAGTTAATACAGGAAGGAAAGATAATAACTAATACTTCCATTAAGTGCGCCCTAGACGCAGCAGACACTGCAGCTAGATCCATCAACACCAGTGTCATGTTAAGGAGACATGCATGGCTTAGAATCTCGGGATTCAAACAGGAAGTACAAACGTCCTTATTGAACCAACCCTTTGATCAAAAAACACTTTTTGGCTCAAGCACAGATGAGACCTTAGAAAAAATGAAAAAAGATACAGAAACGGCTAAGTCAATGGGAGCATTGCAACAGCCAACACAAAGAGGTTCCTTTTGTAGATCCACCTATAGAGGAGGCTCAAAAAATACAGGAACAAATCAGCAATCCACCTCTTTCACACCTACATCACCCAAAGGTAATTCAAGAGGTAGTTACAGGGGTAACAACAACAAAGGTAGAGGCCGCGGAAATAATAACAACCGCAACGCCTCAACCCCAAAACAGTGACTTGATAGAACTTCCCCCAGACCACATAACACAGGTGGGGGGACGTCTATCACAGTTCCTACCCGTCTGGGAAAACATCACATCAGACAAGTGGGTGAGACAGATTAGCCAACATGGTTATTGCCTAGAACTCACAGCTACCCCACCAAACATCCCCCCCAAACAGCGTCCAATGAGTCAAGATCATCTGACATTGTTAAAGGAAGAAGTACTAGCACTGCTACAAAAGCATGCAATAGAGAAGGTTCCAAAACATCAAGGGACAGGAGTATACTCTCTACACTTCCTAATCCCCAAAAAAGATGGGTCCCTAAGACCAATCTTAGACCTAAGACCTCAATGCATACATAAATTCGGAACATTTCCATATGGTCACGCTCCAACAGGTACTCCCTTTACTGAAGAAAGGGGACTTTCTTTCTACACTGGATCTAAAAGACGCTTACTTTCATATCCCAATTCACAAAGCCCACAGGAAATACCTAAGGTTTGTAGTGGAAGGACAACATTATCAATTCAAAGTCCTTCCGTTCGGGGTCACAACGGCTCCAAGAGTGTTCACAAAATGCCTAGCTGTGGTAGCAGCACACCTGAGAAGACAACAAATACATGTCTTCCCATACTTGGACGATTGGTTAATAAAGGCCAAGTCACAAGAAGAATGTCTTCACAACACACAGAAGACAATTCAATTGCTGCACCACCTAGGGTTTACGGTGAACTACAAAAAATCACACCTGCAACCAAACAAGATTCAGCAATACCTGGGGGCTACTATAGACACAGAAAAAGCAATAGCATACCCCAATCCGATCAGGATACAAACAATGGTCGGGTTAATACAAAGATTTCAACCACAACACTCACTACCAGCACGAGTGTTTATGCAACTGTTAGGCATGATTTCCTCCTGCATACTGCTAATACCACATGCCAGACTACAAATGCGTCCACTACAGGAGTGTCTAGCGACACAGTGGAATCAGGCTCAAGGTCAGATTACAGATCTGGTGTTGGTAGACGACCGTACACATCGCTCTCTGAAGTGGTGGAACACAACAAACATTTCCAAAAGACGGTCGTTCCTAGAGCCGATTCCACAAGTGATAATAACAGCGGACGCATCGCTCTCCGGATGGGGAGCGCATATGGACAAATACACAGTGCAGGGGAAGTGGAGTGTGCTGCAAAAGAAACTGCACATCAACTACTTGGAACTATTAGCGATATTTCTAGCACTAAAAGCTTTCCAAATGCAAATAACAAACAAGGCAACCCTGATCAGAACAGACAACATGACTGCAATGTATTATATTCAAAAACAGGCGGGGACACACTCTCTCCAACTATCCAAACTAGCACAGGACATTTGGAGATGGGCCATTCCTCAAAAGATCTATCTGTTAGCAGAACACCTACCAGGAGTTCAAAATCAGATAGCAGACATCCTAAGCAGACAGTCAGAACAAGTACACGAATGGGAGCTGCACGACCAAATACTGCAGCCATTCTTCCAAAGATGGGGGCAACCACAGATAGATCTGTTTGCCAATCATCAGAACGCAAAACGCCAAAACTTCGCATCCAGGTACCCACACCAACGGTCCCAGGGCAATGCACTATGGATAAATTGGTCCAACAGATTTGCTTACGCTTTCCCCCCTCTCCCACTAATTCCGTTAGTGGTTCGGAAACGGCAGCAACACTCAATGACAATGATACTAGTGGCACCCACGTGGGCAAGACAGCCGTGGTTCACCACGCTACTACAACTCTCACAGGTGTCACATCAAAAGCTAAGATTATTACCCATGCACCTTACACAGAACCATGGAGAAATAATGCACCCAGATCCCAAACAATTGAACCTAGCGATCTGGCTCCTGAGGTCATAGTTTGGATATTTCGATTTACCACCAGAATGTATGGAAATCATTAAACAAGCAAGACGTCCTACCACCAGAGCATGCTATGCAGCAAAGTGGAAGAGGTTTGCGATACACTAACAGTAAGCACATCAACCCTCTGGACGCATTTACTAAACAGATAATTTGCTATTTACTACACTTGCAGCAATGTAACTTAGCATACACCTCTATCAGAGTTCATCTCGCAGCTATAGCGGCGTACCTACAAAACAGGCAACATCTTTCCCTGTTTAAAGTACCAGCAATTAAAGCTTTCATGGAGGGACTCAAAAGAGTCATTCCACCAAGACGACCACCTTCCCCAGTCTGGAATCTCAACATAGTACTTACCAGACTAATGGGGCCACCATTTGAACCTATGCATAGGTGTGAAATACAATTCCTCACATGGAAGGTGGCCTTCCTCATAGCTATCACGTCACTTAGAAGAGTGAGTGAGTTGCAGGCTTTTACGATTCAAGAACCATTCATGCAGTTACACCAAAATAAAGTGGTTCTTAGAACAAACCCAAAATTCCTACCAAAGGTAATTTCTGCATTCCACATCAATCAGTCAGTGGAATTACCGGTTTTCTTTCCAAAACCACAAACGGTAGCGGAAAGGGTCTTACATACATTGGATGTCAGAAGGGCAATATTGTACTATATAGAAAGAACACAAACTTTCAGAAAGACAAAACAACTATTTGTTGCGTTTTCTCCTACACATAAGGGCAATCCCATCTCTAAAGCGGGCATTGCCAGATGGATTGTAAAATGTATTCAAATATGCTACTTAAAAGCAAAGAGAACATTAACTGTTCCTCCTAGAGCTCACTCTACACGTAAACTAGGAGCATCTATGGCATTTTTGGGAAACATTCCGCTAGATGACATATGCAAAGCAGCTACCTGGGTTACACCGCACACCTTCACAAAGCACTATTGTGTAGATGTGCACACAACACAACAAGCTAGAGTGGGACAAGCTGTATTAAAGACTTTATTTCAGACAGTTGCAACAGACACGGGCGACCCCCGCTAGGGAGAGAACTGCTGTATAGTCTATTCATAATGTACCATCTGCAGCCCATATGCCTCGAACGGAATATGCTACTTACCAGTATGCATCTGTTCTTGGCATAGAGGGCTGCAGAGTGGTACATGCCCTCCCAGCCTCCCCGGAAACCTGTGTCTGTTCCAACATTATCTTATTTAGATACACTTACATGGGCATTCCAATCAGTATTCTATCATACTACTCCATCTAACCCTACTATGGCAAAACAATCTAAGGATGGAGCCGATGCCCATGCGCACTACCAACCAAAGGAGGAGTCACCAAGATACAAAAGACTCTTCAAGAGAAAAACAAAGTGCAATCATCCGAGCCCAACAACAGATGGCGATCTATTCATAATGTACCACTCTGCAGCCCTCTATGCCAAGAACAGATGCAAACTGGTAAGTAGCATATTCCTTCTTTCAGATGCACAAGAGGTCCTCGCCTTAAACACCAGTCTTAGCCATCTTCCATCTTGTTTGCATGTCCAGGCCGTAAGTCGAGACCCAATTAGATACTTAGGCATCGATGTGACCTGTGATTACCATCAGCTTTATCTCCTTAACTATGTGAGAATGAAGAATAAAATAATCTTCTCTCCCATTGGCTTTTAAATCCTCTATCCTTGATTGGTAGAATATCTCTGATCAAGATATCTATTCTACCCTTATTAATATTTTTTTTTAGTAATCTCCATATTAAGTTGAATTCTACTTTTTTTAAAGACATCGAATCTATGATCAGAAGCTGGGAGGGGGGGGGGGGGGCAGATTAAAGCTTTCCGTGTTTCAACTCCCAGTTGATCAGGGGGGACTTGCACTTCCACACATAAAAACATATTATGAGGCAGCCTTCCTGGACTTGGTGGCAGGTTTGATAGGATTAAAAAACAAACTAGATAGCTTCTTCTTAGTAAAATTGCTACAAGAGTCTGATCCCAAACTCAGGTATTTTTAAAGCCCGCAAAACTCCCCAAAAGGACGAGATATAAGACCATAAAATATCATCTATCTACGTTACAGTCCTTTTTAAAGAAAAATCAGAGCTCTTCAGCTTCCCAGTTTTTAAGCCTATGTGAGGGTTCTTGTTTGGGCCTCCAAATTAGTAGAAGCCGAATTTTAAATTGGGAGAATATGGTATTCCGGGAATTAAGCCACTTCTTTGTCCAAAACAGAATAATTTTATGGCAAGAAGTCCAGGCTAGAATAACTACTCCCATGCAACCAACTTTCTTTGAATATCTAGAAATGTCCAACTTTTTAAGAAAAACTATTGGTGGCCATCTTCCCACAATGGGTGAGCTGGTTACATTCCTTTATGAGGCCAAAATCACCGGCATAGGAAATTGGTACAAAAGGCTCCATTGTGGTGGTCATCTAAAAACGGTGGATAGCCATTTAGAGAATATTTAGCCAAACCCAATGTAATATAACACACAAGGATTGGGAAGCTATAAGTTTGTTAGGCTATAAATCGTTACGTGCTGCTAATTTTAAAAGGATGGCCTTGTCCAGCTGGTTAGTGTACTGAACTCCGGAAGCACTCGAGAAAAGGTTCCCAGAGGCCGAGATTAAATGTTTTAGATGTCTAGCCGCCGGCCAGGGAGGTTGGCTCCATACCTTTTTCTCTTGTCCTCAAATGAAATCCTTTTGGGAGGCCATATTCATAGACATCAAGGAGGCAATAGGGAAAACACTAACACCTTCAGCTGAACTGGCCCTCTTTGGTATATCCAAAGATAGAGGTTCCCTCAATGAGAACAGAGATTTTTTTTTTTTATTTCATGTACAGTTGCTCGTTCCCTAATACTCCAAAATTGGAAATCTAAGGAACCCCCTGTGAGAAGTTGGCTTGATATGTAGTGCTCACTATTCTAGTGATCACTGTGTATCATTCCAAACGACCCTTATTGATGATTGGTTGTAAGTCAACCGTTAGACCAGCTATCCTAGTAGCATGGACAAGAGCAGTCTTTAGGCTAAACTCTAGAGGGCGTGTTAAGCCAGCTGTTATACCATCACATATTTATTTTATTTAGAGTCTTGTATCGCGCCTGAATCAGCCCCGAAGGGGTATCTCCGCGCGTAGCTTGCATGACTTGGGCAGACTGTAGTAAGTGGGTGACAACAGGAGTGACCATAATTATTCGTGCGAGAACAGGTGAGTTTTTAATTTTTTTCTAAAGGAAAAAAGATTGGTCGTGAGTCTCAACTGAAGTGGAAGAGAATTCCACAACAAAGGGCCTTTATAGGAGGGTGCACGCCCCCCCTGTCTTGCTCTGGAAACTTTAGGAACATTTAGCAGCATGATGTTGCTAGAGCGCAAAGCCCGTACAGGAGAATATGGAGAAAAAAAATTCTCTTACATATTTGGGGCCAGATCCGTATATACACTTGTGCATAATGCAGCAGATTTTGAAATTTATACGCTGTTGCACTGGGAGCCAATGGAGATGGGAGAGAAGAGGGCGGGAAGGAGTACGGGGGGGGGCATTCAGGATGATTCTTGCCGCAGTATTCTGCGCCACCTGCAGTCTGCGTAGTTGTTCCTGGTTGGCGGAAATGAGTAGACTATTACAATAGTCCATTCGTCCAAGGATTAGTGCCTGTACCAGCGTCTTCCTGTAGATGTTAGGTAGGAAGGGGAAGATACGCCGTAGGAGACCAATTGTACGGAAACAAGTTCCCGTAACCTGATTGACGTGGTCTTTCATTATCAGAGCTTGGTCTAGGCGTACTCCCAGATTTTTGATGGTAAGTTTGGGCGCTGGGACAGGTCCTAGCTCAAGTGGCCACCAATCAGGCGACCAGAGCAAAGTGGCCCCTCCGAACAACATGACCTCCGTTTTGGACACGTTGCACTGGAGGAAGTTCTGAGCCATCCAACCCGCCACTGCTCTCTGTGAGAAGTTGGCCTGATATGTAGTGTTTCCAATTCTGGAACCACTGGGTATCAGTCCAAACAAACCCCAAAGATGTCTGGTTGTAAGTCAACCTTGTTAGACAAGCTATCCTAGTGGTAGCATGGACTAAGCAGCCTAAAGGCTAAACTTAAGAGGTCGTGTTAAGCGAGCTGTTTTACCACATACAATCCTGTAATCAAATGAAAGGACACCACACAAGTATATATTGTAAAAATATATGTATTTATTTCTAAATTACTCCCCAGTACTCTTTATGAGGAAAGGGGCACAAGCGTTAAATCAAAAGCACTGTTAAACATATAAAGTTGGCACAATTATGGCTGAGGGCGGGGGGCCACTCAGACCATATACTAAAAAAATGGTATAAGTAACACTTATCGAGCAATGGTTAGGCCTAGGGCCTAGAGATTCGCTGGGAGCAGTCAGGACAAGCAATGAAGAAGTCGGGAGTAGCCCACAGGATACGGGTGCAGCACGGAAAGTGCGGCGCGCACCAATGTAAAGTCAATGGTGCGTAAAAGTTAGTTAAAGTGAATTAAATGATACTTCCGCTGAACCTAGAAACACAAAACTTCAGACACAGACCCTAGAGGTGTGTACCAGTGTAAGAACACCGGCGTTGCAAAGTTACCTCACCCACAGGCCGTGGGTGCACAGGGTCGAAGTGGCGTCGGGTTCTGTCACGCAGGTTCTTGGTGCTTGAAGCTGTTGCAGCTGCAGGCGCTGTGAAGCAGAAGTGTCCGGTGGATCCAAGGGTGGATCTGAAGTGGTGAAGACCTGAAAGCAGAGGGGACAATGTTCAAAGTCACTGACCAGTGACCACCGTGGAACCAGATTGGAACCAGGCAAAGTCGGGTGCAAACAGGTGATCAGGGGTTGCTTCTCTCTGCAGCTGCGTGGACACGAAGAGGTCAAGGACGTCCAGGAGTCGATCACGAGCTGTCCCTCGAAGGCTCTAGCGGATGGCGGTGTCGGCAACTCGATTGAAGCAAACAAGCCTTGGCTAATGCAAGCCACGGGGAAAGTGAAAAAGGCTTATTACTCGGACCAGCAAGGTCAGAGCGGGTACTCCTTCCTACAGGAGCGAGGGCAGGTCTGGAGCAACCAGACCCACAGTGTAAATTGTAGGTTTCGTCGCCAAGATGGCCGCTGACCACGTGACAAGCGGACGGGATGGCGAGTCGAGTGGCACAAAACAAAAGGGCCCCACGCAGATCGTGGAGATGCTGGAGGGCTGATCTTTGGTGCAAATGCTGCTCGGTTGTGGGGCTTCTCAAACCCCAAAGCACAGAGTCGAGGGTGCCTCGGGTGCTGCGCAGTCAGCGTCTCGGGGGTCTTTCAAGATGGCCGCTCCCACGTCTCTCGGTGCCTCCACGGGTCCCTTCTTTGCAGGGACTGTGGATCGGGCTGGGAGAAGTCTGGGAAGCTGTGTCTTGTCAGGCTCTGCACTCGGGCTCCGGCGGGAGGCGGCGGCAAAGCAGACGTCGAGGTGCTGGGTGGTGCCTGTGTTCACAGGGTGGCCCCTCCTAGGCCACAAGGGAGATGCTCTTCAGTCTTCTATCATCAGAATGTCGAAGTCCAGTCGTCTTCTTAGTTTAAAGTTGATTTCAGGATGATCTGAGTTGCATTGGCACTGCTCCCCCTCTTATTCCAATCTGAGGGGTGGATCTCCTGCTAGGTCCCTCCCCTATGGGTGGGACCAGGAAGGGGGGTGGTTACACCCCCTTTCCTTTGTCCAGGTCTCACTGGAGCTGGGGCTGGGCTGCCCCAGAACCGGTTTGACTGGATTATGCAAGGGGAAGCCTTGTGCTCCCCAGGCACTGTCTGGTTTCATTCAAACCTCCCTGCTACAATCCACTATCTCCTGTCTGGGGTGGTGTCACACCTCCCTGTGACAGGAAATCCTTTGTCCAGGCCTCCTCTGCTGAGTTTCGGTCAGCAGCAGGAGGTCAGACATGTGTCTGTGGCAGAAGCATCCATTTTGTGGATCTGAGGCTCTTAAAAATCAACCGCGTTTTAGCAAAAGTAACATGTCGTCCCCTCTAGAGGGGTGGAATGCTACCCCCGTCGCCAGGACTGGCGAGGGGGTAGTATTCCAAATCGTATGACACCTTACACAACATGTTTTGATAAAGCCAAACCAAAGTTGACATATAACCGCGAGGATTATAATGCACTTAATAGTATATGGTTTGGCATTATCCCGGAACAGCTAAGGGAATTGGTCCCGACAGCTGCAGACAGGCTCAGCTCATGCTAGAGCACCATCTCACATTAAACCACGCACTCTGCCTTCAGGATTGTTAAGGCCTGCCATAGGAGTGGCTCACAGGTCTATATGTGTCCAGATAGGTTTAGATATAGGCATACTATATCTAAGCAAGGGGTGATTACACCACCTTGCCCCAGCTGAGTGATCAGCCAGTTGTGTCAATTTTAGATAGCCAGCCAGGGGTGGCAAAAGATATGCTGCAGCCCCTGGTAGGCCTTGGATGCACCTATGCCCTGGGCACCTATAGTGCTCTGTACAGGGGCTGATAAGGTGACCCAAGCCAATCTAGTTATGCACCTAGGGTACATGGAATCCATTTTACAGAGAGAGCAGATAGCCTGGGGCCCTGATTAGCAGGGAACCAGGCCAACTAAGTCGAAAACCAGCTAAACACAAGGCAAAAAATCTGGGGTAACCATAGTCAGGTAGCCACCTTCCTACATAACCCCCCCCCAAACGAAAGGAGATAAGGCTATCCTTGGCCAGGTAAGCCTATATTGCCTGAGTGGCCATATAAGGAAGTACCTGCACTAGCATGGGTACCCCCTGTCTCATGGTCCACTAAGCAGTCCCTCACCCTAGGGGTATTAGAGGGTCTCCACCATAGGGAATCACTACCTTGGGTGTGTTCATGCAAAGTTAAAGGCTGGTTTGGATATGGAGCATTGAAGTGAGGCTCCACTATTTTTGGGCTCAACTTCCTCCAATTATCTTCCACCATGTGTGCCTTTCTTTCTTCAACTGAGTTGCACTGAGCTCTCAGGGTCAACCTCTGGCTACCTAAAGCTGGAGGCTGGGTCCCTCTGTTTGGCTTGCTGGAGGGACAGTTCAGGTTTGGGCCCTTTGGGTCCCAGGTTTGGCTGTGCCCAACAGAATCCATCTGTGGGAGGTCCCTAACTACTTTTAAGGGGGCTCCCTCAGGAGTTTTTAAAGTTTTCACCTCACTAGGGCTACTAGTTTTGGTGCCCCTAATCTGTTGATGGGGGTGCTTTATTTGACAGGGGGCCCTCTGGGTCTCACTGTCCTTCTTGTCCTCTGCAGCCCTGGGCTGACTAAGGCAAGGTAGAGAGGGGCAGGTTACCTGCTCCAGACTGGATCCCACCTGAGAAGGGTCCACTGCCATCAGAGGCTCTGTCAGGCCAGGCCTAACAACCTCTGGGGCAGTTCCTTCATCAGGGGTAAGATCAGTTCCCTGAGGAGGCTGATCCTGTCCTACTGTCTGGTGAGGGGGAGATTTCTCTTCCTCCTCCATGCTCTCAGTTTGGGTGGAGTGATCCATCATTTCAGGCTTCACAACACACATATCTGTTTGAGTTTGGGCTGTGGCCATCACAGCCCCACCAACCTTTTCAGGAGGAGACTCAGTTTGGGTTTCTGCTGTTATCATAACAGCTTTGCTATTCTGTTTTGGAAGAGCTTCTGGTAAAGATGGGGCAGAGAGTTGCTCAGCCCTACCAACCCTTTCAGGAAGGACATCTTGAATTGGGGCTATAGCCAGTACAGCCCCACTAACCTTTCCATTGGAGTTTACCATTCTAGAATGGATTTCCTGTTCAACCTCAGCCCAGGCTGAGATTTCCAAATCATTACCCAGTAGACAGTCTACAGGCAAGTTTGGTGACACTGCCACTCTCTTTGGGCCAATGACACCTCCCCAGCTGAGACTTACTACTGCCATGGGATGATTTGTTTGGATGCCATCAATGTTTGTTACCTGGTATGTGGCACCAGGTAAAAGTTGCTTAGAGGGGACTATACAGTCAGCCACCATGGTGATGCTAGCCCCTGTGTCTCTAAAGGCTTCAACTTTCAAACCATTGATGATGGGTTCTTGTCTATATTTGCTCAAGGTATTTGGGCAAACAGAGAAGTTGGCAAACCCCATGCCAGTCTCATAAACAAGAGCATTTGGGGATGGGGACCTGGATAGGCCAGGGTCCCCTTGGGCTCCAAAAGTAAACCCACCCAGATTCCTGGGTGTGCTCCCACTTCCTGGGGGATTACTGCTGACAGTAACAGGAGGTGTTGGAGCTGGCTTTGGAGGTATGTTTTCTTTATTGCCATTCTTGGGACAACAGCTGTCTGTTTTGTAATGCCCAACCTGTTTACAGGCATGACAATAAGGCTTTTTCTCAGTTGATGAAGTGTCTTGGGACCCACCCCCATTCTTGGAGTTTTGGGGCCCTGGGGAAGTCTTTTCTTTACTTTTATCCCCACCCTTATCTTGAGGCTTGGTAGACTCCTTCTTCTGGTTACTGTCCTGATTCTTAGGCCTAATCCTGGTTCTGACCCATTTATCTGCCCTCTTTCCCAATTCTTGGGGAGAGGTCAAATCTGAGTCCACCAGGTGCTGGTGTAAGAGCTGGTTCTGACAATTACTTAGGATCTGCTCCCTCATAATCAAATTATACAATCCTTTGAAGTCATGTACTTTGCTGCCATTTAGCCAACCCTCCAGAGCCTTAGTTGCACAATCAACAAAATCAGTCCAGTCCTGAGTCTGTGTCTTCTGGGTGTCTCTGAACTTTAACCTGTACTGTTCAGTGGTTAAGCCAAACCCATCTATTAGGACACTCTTCAGGACTTTGTAATTGCTGGCATCCTCATGTCTGACAGTGAGGAGCCTATCTCTCCCTTTCTCTGAAAAGGAGTACCATAAGATTGCTGCCCACTGTTCCTCAGGAACCTGCTGTACCATGCAGGCTCTCTCCAGAGCAGTCATCCATTTGTGGATGTCATCCCCTTCCTGATAGGGGGGCACAATCTTTGTCAGGTTTCTACTATCATAGGACCTGGGTTTCTCTTTAGGAATTTTGCTGCCACCAGTGGCATCTAAGCCACTTAATTTCTGTTCCCTTGCCAAGGTAAGTTTAGCTTGAGCCAAGGTAAGTTTAGCTTGAGCCAGAGCTACCTCCTCCCTCTCTATCTGGAGTTGGACAGCCCTCATTCTGGCCCTATGCTCTTTTCTCTGGGAGGGAGTCATCCCTCTTTGAGATTCTCTTGAGGCACTAGAAAGATGAGAGTCCCCTGATGGAGATCTCACCCTCCTGTTACCTGGGAGAATTTGGTTATGAGATCTGGAGTGGTGCTGGCCCTCTCCATTCTCATGTAGGTCCAAGTTGGCCTGGTTAAGCCTGGCAACCTGTACCTGGTTTCCCCTCTGATCCTGATCTTCAGGCTCTTCTAAATCAGAGCCTTCCTCTTCCTCTTCTTCCTCCTCCTCTACTTCTTCTTCAGGAAGATCCTCATTCTCAGGGGAGTGTATCCCTTCACCTGATTCTAAGGGAGCCTGACTCACCTTATCTAGGTCATCCTTTTCTAGGAGAGCTACTAGGGAAGGAATGGTAGGGCCTCTGCCCTTTTTTAGCCCCCTGGCTGTGCACAAGGCACTCAGGTCTTTGTGGCTAAGGTTGTCATATCTGGATGTTGTCCCTATAGGATCAATTATTACAGGAGCAGAGCCTGAGGCTCTACCTGTATCAGACATGACTGCTAGTGAGGTGTAAGTGATGCACTTACCTACACTGAGTGTTTTCCTACTGTACCTTGCTAGTGAGTTGTAGTCAGGGTGTGCTAATCCCTTTAATCTACAACTACTAAGTTCAGTAGAACTTAATATGCTAAGCTTTTGATTTATATGTACCTAGAGGTACTTGATGTGATCTTTCAATTTGATAAAGATTGCAATGGTAAAACAAACAGCAAGCTCAAATCCGCACCGCTGCACACCAATGTGAGAAGTTGGCCTGATATGTAGTGTTTCCAATTCTGGAACCACTGGGTATCAGTCCAAACAAACCCCAAAGATGTCTGGTTGTAAGTCAACCTTGTTAGACAAGCTATCCTAGTGGTAGCATGGACTAAGCAGCCTAAAGGCTAAACTTAAGAGGTCGTGTTAAGCGAGCTGTTTTACCACATACAATCCTGTAATCAAATGAAAGGACACCACACAAGTATATATTGTAAAAATATATGTATTTATTTCTAAATTACTCCCCAGTACTCTTTATGAGGAAAGGGGCACAAGCGTTAAATCAAAAGCACTGTTAAACATATAAAGTTGGCACAATTATGGCTGAGGGCGGGGGGCCACTCAGACCATATACTAAAAAAATGGTATAAGTAACACTTATCGAGCAATGGTTAGGCCTAGGGCCTAGAGATTCGCTGGGAGCAGTCAGGACAAGCAATGAAGAAGTCGGGAGTAGCCCACAGGATACGGGTGCAGCACGGAAAGTGCGGCGCGCACCAATGTAAAGTCAATGGTGCGTAAAAGTTAGTTAAAGTGAATTAAATGATACTTCCGCTGAACCTAGAAACACAAAACTTCAGACACAGACCCTAGAGGTGTGTACCAGTGTAAGAACACCGGCGTTGCAAAGTTACCTCACCCACAGGCCGTGGGTGCACAGGGTCGAAGTGGCGTCGGGTTCTGTCACGCAGGTTCTTGGTGCTTGAAGCTGTTGCAGCTGCAGGCGCTGTGAAGCAGAAGTGTCCGGTGGATCCAAGGGTGGATCTGAAGTGGTGAAGACCTGAAAGCAGAGGGGACAATGTTCAAAGTCACTGACCAGTGACCACCGTGGAACCAGATTGGAACCAGGCAAAGTCGGGTGCAAACAGGTGATCAGGGGTTGCTTCTCTCTGCAGCTGCGTGGACACGAAGAGGTCAAGGACGTCCAGGAGTCGATCACGAGCTGTCCCTCGAAGGCTCTAGCGGATGGCGGTGTCGGCAACTCGATTGAAGCAAACAAGCCTTGGCTAATGCAAGCCACGGGGAAAGTGAAAAAGGCTTATTACTCGGACCAGCAAGGTCAGAGCGGGTACTCCTTCCTACAGGAGCGAGGGCAGGTCTGGAGCAACCAGACCCACAGTGTAAATTGTAGGTTTCGTCGCCAAGATGGCCGCTGACCACGTGACAAGCGGACGGGATGGCGAGTCGAGTGGCACAAAACAAAAGGGCCCCACGCAGATCGTGGAGATGCTGGAGGGCTGATCTTTGGTGCAAATGCTGCTCGGTTGTGGGGCTTCTCAAACCCCAAAGCACAGAGTCGAGGGTGCCTCGGGTGCTGCGCAGTCAGCGTCTCGGGGGTCTTTCAAGATGGCCGCTCCCACGTCTCTCGGTGCCTCCACGGGTCCCTTCTTTGCAGGGACTGTGGATCGGGCTGGGAGAAGTCTGGGAAGCTGTGTCTTGTCAGGCTCTGCACTCGGGCTCCGGCGGGAGGCGGCGGCAAAGCAGACGTCGAGGTGCTGGGTGGTGCCTGTGTTCACAGGGTGGCCCCTCCTAGGCCACAAGGGAGATGCTCTTCAGTCTTCTATCATCAGAATGTCGAAGTCCAGTCGTCTTCTTAGTTTAAAGTTGATTTCAGGATGATCTGAGTTGCATTGGCACTGCTCCCCCTCTTATTCCAATCTGAGGGGTGGATCTCCTGCTAGGTCCCTCCCCTATGGGTGGGACCAGGAAGGGGGGTGGTTACACCCCCTTTCCTTTGTCCAGGTCTCACTGGAGCTGGGGCTGGGCTGCCCCAGAACCGGTTTGACTGGATTATGCAAGGGGAAGCCTTGTGCTCCCCAGGCACTGTCTGGTTTCATTCAAACCTCCCTGCTACAATCCACTATCTCCTGTCTGGGGTGGTGTCACACCTCCCTGTGACAGGAAATCCTTTGTCCAGGCCTCCTCTGCTGAGTTTCGGTCAGCAGCAGGAGGTCAGACATGTGTCTGTGGCAGAAGCATCCATTTTGTGGATCTGAGGCTCTTAAAAATCAACCGCGTTTTAGCAAAAGTAACATGTCGTCCCCTCTAGAGGGGTGGAATGCTACCCCCGTCGCCAGGACTGGCGAGGGGGTAGTATTCCAAATCGTATGACACCTTACACAACATGTTTTGATAAAGCCAAACCAAAGTTGACATATAACCGCGAGGATTATAATGCACTTAATAGTATATGGTTTGGCATTATCCCGGAACAGCTAAGGGAATTGGTCCCGACAGCTGCAGACAGGCTCAGCTCATGCTAGAGCACCATCTCACATTAAACCACGCACTCTGCCTTCAGGATTGTTAAGGCCTGCCATAGGAGTGGCTCACAGGTCTATATGTGTCCAGATAGGTTTAGATATAGGCATACTATATCTAAGCAAGGGGTGATTACACCACCTTGCCCCAGCTGAGTGATCAGCCAGTTGTGTCAATTTTAGATAGCCAGCCAGGGGTGGCAAAAGATATGCTGCAGCCCCTGGTAGGCCTTGGATGCACCTATGCCCTGGGCACCTATAGTGCTCTGTACAGGGGCTGATAAGGTGACCCAAGCCAATCTAGTTATGCACCTAGGGTACATGGAATCCATTTTACAGAGAGAGCAGATAGCCTGGGGCCCTGATTAGCAGGGAACCAGGCCAACTAAGTCGAAAACCAGCTAAACACAAGGCAAAAAATCTGGGGTAACCATAGTCAGGTAGCCACCTTCCTACACTCTCATACCGTCTTGAAAGGATTTCATGACAGCCGGAGTGATGGTCTGGAAGGGAAACAGCAGCTGAGTGTCGTCAGCGTAGGAAATTGGAGAGAACCCGTAGGATCTTATAATCTCTGCCAAGGGGGCCACATATACGTTAAATAACGTGGGACTCAAGCATGAGCCCTGTGGCACACCCTTGGTAAGCTTCCTGCAGACAGATTTATGAGAGCCTAGTTTGACCCCTTGTTGTCTGTCTTCAAGAAAGCTTTTAAGCCATGCAAGGGCGGTCCCTTTTACTCCCACTGCCTTCAGACGGTCGAGAAGAATTTCATGCGACACCGTGTCGAAGGCAGCGGACAAATCCAATAGCACCAGAATCACTGAGCTCCCCCTGTCAAGTGACATTCTGATGTTATCTGTCACTGAGAGGAGAGCCGATTCGGTGCTATGGTTAGGCCTGAAACCAGATTGGGAGTGGTCTAGGCCGCCCGCTGCCTCGATATAACTAGACAGGTGTGCATTAACATGTTTCTCGGCCATCTTGCTGTAATAAGGCAGAAGGGAGATGGGACGGAGGTTGGAAAGCTCTGTCCACGGGAGTGCCGCATTCTTGCGGATGGGGTTCACCACTGCATTTTTCCACTCAGCTGGTACTTTTCCCTCTTTCAAAGACTGATTTATTACATCCTGAATGTAAGGGGCTAGCAAGATACGGAGAGAAGTCAGGGTTTTGACAGGAATGAGGTCATTCGGTGATCCAGATTTTACTTGGGTCATAATGGTGTGGAGCTCTTCGGTATTAACAGGAGGAAATGTAGTTAATGTGAAGTTGGTATTGTTATTAGAGGAGGAGGTATTCATGATATCACTATTTGGTTGGGAAGCCAGAATTTTTTCATAGATTTTCTCTATTTTGTTTTCGAAGTATAGTGAGACCTCTTCACAAAGATTTTGTGAGAAGTCATCTGGACTTGTGCAGGCCATGGGTTTAGTAAAAGTTTCCAGAATCCTATACAATTCTTTGGGAGAATTGCCTGCTTCTAATAGTTGTTGAGCAATAGTGTGTTTGCGAGCAGCTTTAATATGTTTGTAATAGTTATTTTGCGCTGTGCGGTATGCCTTTTCATTCTCCTCGGAGTGTGATTTCCTCCATCTTTTTTCAATCCTCCTGCATTCTTGTTTCTCTTTCCTAAGGGCCTCGGTATACCATTTCTCCTGCTTAGCTGCAGGGACTTGTTTGAATGTTTTCGGGGGGGCAATTTTGTCAAAGGCTGTAGTAAGGGATTGTTGGAACATAGTTAACTTATGTTCAACGACTTCGGTGTCTCTAATCTCGGGTTTTTCCCAAGCCTTTTGTAACGTGTCCAGTGTGATTTTATGCCACTGTCTGCGTATGGAAGGGGGTAGGGGTTTCTTGTGAGGACCTGCATTGGCTTGAAGAATTGTAAATTGAAGTAAGAAATGATCTGACCAATTAAGTTGGATGGGTTTATGACACAGTATATTTTCAAAGTTGGTGTAAATCAGGTCAATGCAGTGTCCACCTTCATGGGTGGGATCCTGATTTTTTTGTGTCAGACCGATGGTGTTCATGTCGGTAGTCAGACTTTTAACGCCTATAGAGTCAGTTTGGTCAGTATGAATATTAAAATCTCCAAGAAGGAGAAAATCCTCATTAGCCCGTATATAAGGGCTAAGCATCTCTAAGAGAGATGTAGAGAAATTGGGACACGGAGGGGGTGGTCTGTATATGAGTACGCCTCTACTAGCTTTCCTGTTTGGGAGAATGACTCTGAAAACCATAGTTTCCATCTCTTTGCAACATTGTTTGTCCAAGATGTCTAGTTTGAGGGACTCTTTGTAAATTATGGCGATGCCGCCACCTACTTTGTCAGGACGGTCAGAGTGGTGAAATTTATATCCCAGAGGTACTCCCAATGCAATGGCAGATACCGTGTGGGGCTTTAGCCAAGTTTCAGTGATGAAACATAGATCTGGAGTTAAAGAGTGTATTAAATCCCAGATCTCAATTTGATGTTTGGGCATTGAGCGAGCGTTAATAAGGATACAATGCAAATCCTGAGGTGACTTGCTGGGTTTATAGGATTTAGTAACAGGCATGGAGGAGTAATGACAATTTATGCATGAAAACGGTCCTACAAAACAAGGTCTGCTATCCTCAGAATAACAAAGAGGTGTTTGTTGGTTTAAGGTTTTCAGAAATGTGGCCTCATACCTGATATGTTTGGCCGCTCGTAAAGGCGGCATGTTGTAAGTGTCTTGCCCCGTCGCCACGTCCTGTCGCGGACGGGCGCAGACGGGCAGCTCTTTGGCTGGTCTTCGGCTGTAATGAGGCTGCGCGCAATCGCTGCGCGCTTCCGGAAAGGCGATGGCTAAGTAGCCCCCAGTGGACAACTAGAGCGCTAACCGCTCCCGGAAGTGCCTGGCCCTCACCTGTTCGCCCTCCGCACAACGGTAAAGAATTACCGAGTCGGACCGAGGCGGGCAGGAAGAGGAATCGGGTCAGCACTCCGGTAAGGCTAAGATAGTGTTGGTACAAGTGTTTAAAAAAAGAATTAAACAGTTTCGAGCAGCGCTCTCAGAAAATCGTGCACTAAGTAATTTAAAAGATCACAAACCTTAAAATGCGCTGTGATTTAAAAACGCGCTACTGGTCACTCACTAGTCAGATTGACTCCGCATACAACAAGCTAGCGGTGGGAAGACACTGCCACCGTCTTCCACCGCAGCTGCGCTGTCTGAAGGCTCCGCCTAAGTAGCCCCCAGTGGACAACTAGAGCGCTAACCGCTCCCGGAAGTGCCTGGCCCTCACCTGTCCGCCCTCCGCACAACGGTAAAGAATTACCGAGTCGGACCGAGGCGGGCAGGAAGAGGAATCGGGTCAGCACTCCGGTAAGGCTAAGATAGTGTTGGTACAAGTGTTTAAAAAAAGAATTAAACAGTTTCGAGCAGCGCTCTCAGAAAATCGTGCACTAAGTAATTTAAAAGATCACAAATCTTAAAATGCGCTGTGATTTAAAAACGCGCTACTGGTCACTCACTAGTCAGATTGACTCCGCATACAACAAGCTAGCGGTGGGAAGACACTGCCACCGTCTTCCACCATATACCCCTTGAACACCAAGTGAAAGGACACCACACAAGTTGTTATGAAAATAAAGTATATTTATTTAGAACACAACAGCCCTGGACTCTTTATGAGGACAGGGCGCTAAGCACAATACAAAGCTCTTAGGAAAATACGCAAAGTCGCACCATTTACACAAATGCCCGAGTGGCACGAAAAACCATATACTCTAAAAGTGGAATGCGAAATTACTAGCTGGTAAGTACTACTCTAATAGGCTTTGGGATCGCTAGGACTTGACTACTGAACCTTCAGATTACTAGCAGGAGGCCTAGGGAGATCGGGTGCAGGGTGTGCACTCTCAACGCGGGATGCGGGACAAAGTCTATGGATGCTAGATTTCGTAAAGTTTGTGTTATCGGACGAATCCGACTAGGTAGAGCTGAAACGAAAAAGGATCTGGACCTTTGGATAGCAAAGCTATGCTGGAGCACCGAAATGCTGAGTTTACCTAGCCCAGGGGCTGCGGATGCATAGGTCTGGAAAGACGTCGGGAATCCTCGTTGCAGTCTATGGAGCCTGAAAGAAGAAATTGCTGGCAGGCGACCAGTGAAGAGATTCGGAGGGATCCAAGCCTGGATCGAAGATGGAAGACAACTGTAAGCAGAGGGGACCAAGTTCTGAATCACTAGCCAGTGATTTAATGGGCACCAGGATGGCACCGGATGGAGTCACCTCGACCAGGTGAGTGGGCGACGCTGGGCTCTGCAGTCTCACGGACCAGGAGGCGTTGTCGGCGACCAAGATGGAGGTGCGAGCTGTCCCACGATGGTATCTGCTGTTGACGTCGCTGGACCCAGGATTGGGGCAACAAGTCTTGGCAAATGCAAGCCCACGCGGTGGACTTAAAATGGCGTCTCTAGTGGACCAGGAGGGTCTGGGGTGCTCCTCTGTTGGAGGGGAGCAAGGGCCAGTCTGGAGCAACCAGACTAGCGGTGTTGTCGTCGTGGAGCGTCGTCAAGAGGGCCACAAGCCAGCAGGCAAGTAGCCGGACAACGCGGTAAGCAGCCAAGAGCAGAAGGGCCCCACGCAGATCTGGTGGATGCTGGGGGGCTGGACTTCGGTGCTGGTGCTGCTCAGGGTTAGGGCTTCTCGAACCCCAAAGCACTCACTCGAGGATCCCTCGGCGGTCGTGCTGGATAAGCGTTGTGCAGTTCTGAAGATGGCCGGTCCCTCGAGGTCTCGTCACACCCACGGATCTCAAGCTGGGCTGATGATGTAGGTAGAGGTCAGAGGTGCCAGGGAAGCCGGGTCTCGTCGTGCTGGTCGGTCTGATTCCTGAGGAAGGACGTGCAGCAAACCGCAGTGTTCTTAGATAATGCCTGCGGGTGCAGGGTGACTACTCCTTAGTCACAAGGGAGAAATCTTGAGAAGAAGTCGAGAGTTCCTTTCGTAGAAAGTAGGTTCAGGATTCAAAGATGATCTAATTTGGAAGGGGGCCCTCTCCTATCTTTATACTAGGAAAAGGGGCTGGCACGCAACTAGGTCCTGCCCATGGGTGGGACCAGGAAGGGGGGTGGTTACACCCCTCTCCCATGCCGGACTTTCCCCAGCTCAGGGGCTGGTGTGCCCCTGGAATTGGTTCTAGCCGGCAGATGCATAGTGGGCACCGGGGTGCCACTTGCAGTCACCTTCCTCTAAAGCCCTGCCTACACAAAACCCTGTCTGGGATGGTGCTAGCACCGCCCCTGACAGGAAACCCTTTGTCCAAGCCTCCCTCGCTGGAAGGACTCCCAGCAGCAGGGGGTCAGACTTGTGTATGTGGTGGCAGCATCCATTTTGTGATGCTGAGGCTTGAGTTAACTTTAACCGGGGTTCACAGTTACATACATGTCGTGTCCCTCTAGAAGGGTGGAATGCTAACCCCGTCGCCAGAATTGGCGAGGGGTTAGTATTCCAATTCGTATGACACCTTACTCGACATGTTTTGATAAAGCGATACCAAAGATAGCATATAACCGCGAGGATTATAATGCACTTAAGAGTATATGGTATGCGTTATCATGGAACAGCTATTAGGACTTGGTTCCGCAAGCTGCAAACGGGCTCAGCTCATGCCAGAGCACCATCTCACACGATTCCAATCACTCTGCCTTCAGGATTGTCAAGGCCTGCCATAGGAGTGACTGATAGGAATCTGTGTGTCCATTTTAGGGTTAGATATAGGTATATTATATCTAAAGCAAAGGGTGATTACACCACCTTGCCCCAGCTGTCGTGCAGCCAGTTGTGTCAGATTTAGATGGCCAGCCAGGGGTGGCATAATACATGCTGCAGCCCCTGCAGGGATGTGGAATTCCTATAGCCCGACGCCCAAGACATATTGTTTGGGGTCAAGGACAACAAGTTTTTATGAGGCTTTTGTCCTTGGGACAAGTAGGCCCAGCCCCCTGCAGCACAAACCCATTGGATGCCAGTGTGCAGTACCACATTATGAATCTTGGAAGGGCACTGCCTGCAGTTAAGGTACTATTTTGTCCATATGTGAATGCTGTTCAAACTTGTTTTTATGGTTCATTAATGCAAAGCCTTTATTATTAGGGTGAGCGATCTACGTAAATGTTGTAAGCTCTGACTGCACTACTGACAATGTTTCCAGTATAAAAATGTGTACACATATTTTCAAAGTTTAGCAATATGAGGCTATATCTAATGCTCCCAAAATGCTCTCTGATCTGATGCAAATAGTTGCAGAAGCTTGAAAGCAAGATTGATGATTCTTTGCTTTCAAAATAAAATTTTGGCCAAAAGATGAAAGCAGGAAAAAAACATTTAGCTGAAGTACTGTAAAATGTCAGGTACCATTTCTTTGCAGTATCATTTAGTAACGTGTTGGTGCATGCTAGTATTTCCCAAAAATATTCAAAATGGAAAATCAATGTAACCAGTTTCAATAAGATTATGGGAAAGAAAAATAAAGCATTGGCAAAATCAGTAGGTCTGAAAATGGTAGACAGCTTTTTAGTTTTGTCAATGTTGACTTGTTTTGCCATGGTTTTTGCTAAATGTTATTGGTGTGGGAGCTGCATGCCCTCACCATTATAACAAACATTGGCAAAAGCAAAAAAAATCTCAAAAAGCACACATTGTCACAATAGTTACTGGCACTGAACAAAACTACTTTGTGTGCAGATATGCTCTTTGAGAAAGAGCGGGATGCTGTCACTCACAGTGAAGCCAGCTGATACAGAGAGAGTGACAACATTTTAATAAACGTAAAAGGTCATGGCCAGACTAAATTAGGGGCCTAATTATAAAAAAATTCTCAAAAGAGCACCCATGGTATGTTTTTGCAATAAGTGCAGATATACGGCTTTTGTGAATTCCCAAGAATTAACAAAAGTAGGACAAAAAATCGTACTCCTAGAAAATATTTGTGAACTTTATTTTAGCATCAGCAGATCTGCATGTGTAGATCTGCTCATGCGAGTGTTTGCAAATTCACTTTCCATCCAACCCCTTTTTTCCCCAACTCTGGAAGAAGGCTTATGTCTGCCTTTGTCAGGAGTAAATTTCCAACATTTCTCAGTATGGGAAAAGATTAGAGAAGAGTTGTTGTAAACCCTTAAAACATGCGAGTTAGTAGGTTTGCACAGACTCTAAAGGGCATTCTAAACCTGGAACTATTGCTTACCCCTACCTTCAGCCCCAGTATGTAGATCTGTGGAAATGTGGCAACACAAGGGCATTGCAAGTATTCAAACACTACTATGGTATGAGCCCTTGCATAATCAGAGAAGCCATATCAGAGCTCTTATATAATGAGATTGCTGACATAATTTGTCGCCGCACTACATGGCACCAAAGGGACAAGTGGATTTTGTTACAGGACAAGTAGATTGATGAAGCAACCTGCCCCATGGACAAGTAGATATTTGAATAAATTCCACACCCCTGCCCTGGTAGGCCCTGGGTACACCTATGCCCTGAGTTACAGGGTCTGATAAGGTGGCCCAGTACCAATTGAATATGTACCTAAGGTACATGGAATCCATTTTACAGAGAGAGCAGTAGGCCTGGGGTCCTGATTGGCAGGGTCCCATGCCAACTAAGTCGGAAAACCAGCAAAACACCAGGCAAAAAGTTGGGGGCAACCATAGTCAGGTATCCACCTTCCTACACCGACGCAGCTGCATCGGCGCCGAAGACGGTCGACGCCAGTAAGGGTCGACTCGATCACAAGAAGCAGGTCGACGACTATAAGAAGTCCACTCTCGATCCGAAGAAGCGGCAGGACGACCCCAAGTCCCTCTCTGCCTCGCTTCCACTCGACAAAGCCAAGGGGGCAACGCCAAGTGCGTCGACTCCGAAGAGCGCATCGTCGGTCGCCACCCCGAAACCAGCTGCAAAAGACTCTCGAGCCGGTGCGTCCCTCCGCCTCGTTCACTAAAAAGGTTACAGAGTCCCTTGAACGAATTAGGGAGGGGGCCGCAGCAGTCGAGCCGAAGGACCCTGTGCCGCCCAAGCCTCTGGAGAAACCGGCGAAGGCGCCGACGCCGATACTTTTCACCTTGCCGCCTAAGACGGCGCCGAAGGCTTTCACAGCCAAATCAGGGGCTGGAGTGCCCGTGAAGGTGTCTTCGACGCCAAAGCTGTCGTTGGTGGTCCCGGGTCCACGGCAACGACAACTAACAGAAGAGGAGCGTCAGGAGGTTTCCGTCGACGCCGACACGGGCAGGCTCTCCCTCCTAAAGAGAAAGATCACCCCTGAACCACAATTGGAGTCTTACAAGATTCCACTCAAAAGAAAGATGGACTATGCTGGTGCCTCTGCCTTGATGGGGCCCATTTCACCACAGGCTCCCGAACTCTCACCCACTCATTCCGATGTCGAGGCAGGTGACGACGAGGATGAGTATAGCTATCCCGTCTACACAGACTCAGAGGATGTGACTGAACCATGGTCTGCAGGTGGCGATCCTGGGGACCCGCATTCAGGGCAGGAGCCTCAGCTTTTCTCAGCCAAGACTTCCCC
Source organism: Lissotriton vulgaris (assembly GCF_964263255.1). Lineage (NCBI taxonomy): Eukaryota > Metazoa > Chordata > Amphibia > Caudata > Salamandridae > Lissotriton > Lissotriton vulgaris. Next base: position 771,997,849 of record NC_141700.1, on the reverse strand, counting down.
CACAGAGGACTCTGCGGCTTTCAATGCTCTCATCGAGAGGGCAGCAGCCAATCACGACGTCTAGCTCCATGCTGACCCAGTGGACGTCGACTTTCTCTTTGACACCTTTTCGGTCTCTGAAAAGACTGTAAAGACTCTGCCGATGCTGAAAGGGGTGTTGAAACATGCGGCTGAGGTGTTCAAAGAGCCCACCCGGGCGAGGGTCATCAACCCAAGAATCGACAAGAAGTACAAGGCAGCGCCCACTGATCCTACTTATATTAAGGGACAGTTGCCTCTGGATTCCCTGGTTTTCTCCAATGCACGCAAACGAGCCAACTCACAGACTACGGGTGATGCTCCTCCCCCAGACAAGGAATCAAAAGTCTTTGAGGCTTCTGGGAAGAGGGTGGCGGCGCAGGCAGCCAACATATGGCGCATATCCAACACGCAGGTGCTACTAGAGCGTTATGACAGGGCACACTATGATACTGTAGAGACCCTTTTACAGCACTTACCCGATCAATATAAAGAAGCAGCAGAGATGTTGATACAAGAGGAAAAGCTTATCTCCAATGCTTCCATTAAGTGCGCTCTGGACGTGGCTGACACCGCCGTGCGCGCAATTAATACTAGCGTAATGCTTCGTAGACATGCATGGCTGAGGATATCTGGGTTCAAGCCGGACATTCAAACTACCATCTTGAACCAAACGGTCAACCCAGATCACCTGTTTGGCCCCGAGGTTGATACCACCCTTGAGAAGATGAAGGACACCGACACTGCAAAGTCTATGGGTGCCTTGCAATCCCAGCAGTTTCGGGGTGGGTCCTTTCGTCGCTCCTAGAGGCACCTCAAGGGGTCAACTTTCACAGTCAACGCAATTCTACAAAAGCAACACCCAGACTTCTTATACCAACAAAGGTCGGGTGGATACCGTGGCAACAACGTCATGGGCAGAGGACGTGGAAATAACAGCTCCAGGTCCTCCACCGCCAACAAACAGTGACGCCTTGTCACTGCCCCCCGACCACGCAACACCGGTCGGGGGGAGTCTCCAGCAGTTCCTGCCCATGTGGAAGTCCATCACCACGGACAGGTGGGTCAGAACACTTATCCAATACGGTTATTGTCTGGAGCTCACATCCACTCCACCCAACATACCCCCAAAACACCGTCCTATGTCCGGCGAGCACTTGCACTTATTGCAGCAAGAAGTCAGCGTCATGCTGCAAAAAGGGGCAATAGAGCTCGTGCCCTTGCAGGAAAGAGGTGCAGGAGTTTACTCCCTGTACTTTCTGATTCCAAAGGACGGATCCCTCAGGCCCATCCTAGACCTCAGGCCACTATATTTTTACATCCTATCGGAGCATTTCCACATGCTCACACTGCAGCAGGTTCTTCCACTGCTTCAACAGGGAGACTACCTGGCAACTCTGGACCTGAAGGATGCGTACTTCCACATTCCACTACATCCTTCACACAGAAAATACCTCAGGTTCACCATCCAAAACCAGCACTACCAGTTCAAGGTTTTGCCTTTTGGGGTCACCACGGCACCCAGGGTTTTCACAAAGTGCCTAGCGACGGTGGCGGCGCATCTAAGACGTCAAAACATCCACGTCTACCCCTATCTGGACGACTGGCTCATTCAAGCAAAGTCGGCCCAGCAGTGCGCCGACCACGTGTCCCAAACCATTCACCTTCTGCACGATCAGGGGTTCTCACTGAATTACCCAAAGTCCCATCTCCAGCCCGCTCACATACGGCAGTATCTGGGTGCGACCATAAACACTCTGGCGGCTACAGCACAGCCGAATTCAGTGAGAATCGACAGCATTCAATCGCTGATCCAAAAATTCAGACCTCAACACTCGCTTCCAGCAAGAGTGTTCATGCAGTTGATAGGCATGATGGCCTCCTGCATCTCCATTGTCCCGCACGCGAGACTACATATGCGTCCGCTTCAGGAGTGCTTGGCACGTCAGTGGACGCAGGCTCACAACCAGTTGAAAGACCTAGTGTTGGTGAGCGGTCGGGCATACAACTCTCTGCATTGGTGGAATCCACGAAACCTTTGCAAGGGCCGACCGTTTCAAGAGCCTGTGCCACAGATTATCCTGACAACGGACGCTTCTCTCCAAGGTTGGGGAGCGCATGTACTCCAATACACTGTGCAAGGACTATGGACGCAGCAACAGGGGAAGATGCACATCAATGTTCTGGAACTGATGGCGATCTTCATGGCACTAAAAGCCTTCAAAGTACATCTGCCCAACAAGGTCGTGTTGATTTGGACGGACAACATGACGGCAATGTACTACATTCAGAAGCAGGGAGGCACACACTCTCCGCAGCTGTCTCATCTGGCTCAGAGCATGTGGAAGTGGGCCATTCAGAGGAACATCTTCCTCATGGCAGAGCATCTCCCGGGCAAGGACAATCAGATGGCGGACCTGCTCAGCAGGCACAGCCACCAGATGCACGAGTGGGAGATACATCCATCTGTACTCCAACCGTACTTCCATAGGTGGGGTCATCCGGAGATAGACCTGTTCGCCACAAGGGAGAATGCAAAATGCCAAAGCTTTGCCGCCAGGTTCCCACACCCACAGTCGCAGGGCAATGCGATATGGATGAACTGGTCAGGCAAATTTGCGTACGCTTTTCCCCAGCACCTCTGATTCCGCTGGTGGCACGCAAACTCAGGCAGCACTCGATGACTCTCATCCTAGTTGCTCCAACGTGGGCTCGCCAACCATGATACACCACGTTTCTGGAACTGTCCGTGGTACCGCATCAAAGGCTACATCTCACACCCAGCCTTCTGACGCAGAGCCATGGCGACATTCAGCACCCAGATCCGTAACAGCTCAACCTGGCAATCTGGCTCCTGAAGTCCTAGAGTTTGGCTACCTCAACCTTCCTCCCAATTGCATGGACATCATTCGGGAGGCTAGGAAGCCCACTACTAGAGCCTGCTACGCGGCAAAATGGAAGCGGTTTGTCATCTATTGTGCGAACCACAACATTGATCCGCTGGATGCTTCTATTCAGAACATCATCTGTTACCTGTTTCATCTATACAAGTGTAATCTGGCCTATACTTCCATTCGCATTCACCTGTCTGCGATGGCCGCGTATCTCCAAAATAGACAGCACCTTTCACTTTTCAAGGTGCCTGCCATCAAAGCATTTCTGGAAGGCCTCAAAAGAGTCATTCCGCCACGGACTCCACCAGCTCCTGAATGGAACCTCAATGTGGTTCTTACAAGACTGATGGGTCCTCCCTTTGAGCCACTGCATTCCTGCGAGATTCAGTTCTTAACATGGAAAGTGGCTTTCCTTGTAGCAATTACATCGCTACGGAGGGTTAGTGAACTGCAAGCCCTCACTATCCAAGAGCCATTTTTCCAAATTCATTCCAACAGGGTAGTGCTCCGCACTAACCCTAAGTTTCTGCCCAAGGTTGTGTCTCAGTTCCACATCAACCAAACGATTGAGTTGCCGGTTTTCTTTCAAAATCCTGAGTCACTGGCGGAGCGGATGCTCCACACCCTTGACGTTAAACGGGCCCTAATGTATTACATTGATAGGACCAAGGATTTTAGAAAGACTAAGCAGCTTTTTGTCGCCTTTGCGCCACATCACAAAGGTAACCCTATTTCCAAGGCTGGTATTGCTAGGTGGATCGTGAAATTTATTCAAATCTGCTATGCAAAGGCAAAACGCACTCTTCCCATTCCACCAAGAGCCCACTCCACCAGAAAGTTGGGGGCCTCTATGGCTTTCCTTGGAAACATTCCCTTAGAGGACATATGTAGAGCAGCCACATGGTCTACCACACACACATTTACTAAGCATTACTGTGTAGACGTGCACTCCAGGCAGCTGTAGGGCAGGCTGTTCTCAAGACACTTTTCCAAACTGCTGCAGCTGGCACAGGCGGCCGCCGCTAATGGAGGGACTGCTATGTATTCTATGCACAGATATGAATTCAGCAGCCCACATGCCTCGAACTGAAAATGCAACTTACTAGTATTCATCTGTTCTTGGCATGTAGGGCTGCTGACATTCATACAGCCCGCCCTCCTCCCCGGCGCCTGTAGCAGCTGCAGTATTCACATATATACTCATAGCATGGTCATCATTCACTGAGTTTCACTCCATCTTGGCCACAATGGCTAAAAACAATCTGGGGATGGAGTCGATGCCCATGCGCACTGTAGTCCAGGGGAGGAGCCACCTATCTCGTGATACTTCGAAGACTCTTCCAGGACAACAATGTGCAATCATCCGGACCCAACACTAGGCGGCGATCTATGCACAGATATGAATGTCAGCAGCCCTACATGCCAAGAACAGATGCATACTAGTAAGTAGCATTTTCAAAATATATATATATATATATATATATATTTACCTATAATACCTAAGTACCGAAGATCAGAATCACACCATTTGAGGGGAAAATCCAATAAAAAACGGGGGACCGCAGGTGTAAGCAGAAAGAACTGCGATTTCCCCTAATTTATGTTGATACCCAAAGCCTGCCAAACACCAGGAATTCTCGCAATAGGGGATTAATGTTGTGTTGTGGATCTCTAATGTACAAGGTGACTTCGTCAGCGTACAATGATATCCGAATTTGACGCTGTAAACATCTAAACGCCCTGTCAAGATGTAGCCGACGCAATCCAGACACCAGTGGCTCAATTGCTATGGCAAATAGGAGCAAATAAAGCGGGCACCCCTGCCGAGTGCCCCACGATATGGAAAGAGATGTAGACGAGTGCCCATTTATCAACACCTTAGCAGTAGGCTTATGATACAGCAATTGTTCCCAGGAGATAAATAACTTGGGAAACCCCGTTCTCTGCAGGACTGCAAATAAGTAACTCCATTCTACAGAGTTGAATGCCTTAGAGGCATCTAAAAATACTGCAGCAACCGGAAACTCCGGCGCCACAGTCTGTATTAGAGAGAACAGGGTGCGCAAATTATGATTCGTGGCCCTTCCAGGTACAAAACCAGACTGGTCGGAAGTATATTCTTATCCATCAGGCGAGATAGCTGAGTGGCCAGGACTTTGGCTAATATTTTCGTTTCACAGTTAATAAGTGAGTGGTCGAAAGGAATCGCAGGCCCCAGGGTGCTTACCAGGTTTCAGTAGGGATGTTATGACTACCTCACGCATCGAAGGAAGGATCCCTACTTCAAGGGATTACACAAAAACTTCCCAAAATACGGGTGCCATGACGTCAAAATAACATTTATAAAACTCGGCCGGCAAGCCATCAAGACCTGGCGCCTTTCCATTCTTCAAGGACATGATAGCCTCCCTGATCTCGTCAATCTCAAACGGGGCACTAAAAAAAGTCTCTATGTACCTCGCTAAGCCAACATTTTTTATTTTATTTATTTAAACTTATAAGGCGCGCAGCTACCCGCAATGGGTTTCCCGGCGCCAAGGGAGAGACAGAAGAGAGAATGACTACCAAGCAAATTTATCAATGAGGACTACTAGAGAAAAAAGCTGCTCTAATCACTGCTTAAAAAGCTAGGTTTTTATACCCCTACTGAAGCGAAAGAGATCCGTCTCCAACTTCAGAGTCACAGGCAAGGCATTCCAAGACTTAGTGCCTAGATGAGAAAAAGAGCGTCCGCCCATCTTCACCAACCTAAATCTAGGAACAATGAAATCGCCTTTTCCCGATCTCAAACAACGGCTAGGTTTATAAGCCTGAATGAGATCCTGTAGGTACTTCGGGGCTGAGCCCTGTTTAATCTTAAAAATGTGGCATACGGCTTTGAATTTGATTCTACTTGTTATTCTCAGCCAATGCAGGTCACGAAGTGCTTGAAGAGCAGATGTTCTCCGAGGAACATTACGTAGAAGCCGTGCGGCCGCATTTTGGACAACCTGGAGTTTGTTCACTGTTGTTGGATCACCACCGAGGTAGAGAACATTACCGTAGTCCAGGCGAGAGACTACCAATGCCTGGACCACGGTCCGCTGTGTGGAGGTGGGGATCATCCACAAGATTTTTTTAAGCCATCTTAAGGTGGCAAAACAGATGGAGGCCACTCTAACAGCCTGTTGCCGCATTTTAAGCTTTTCATCAATGAGGAATCGGAGATTGCGAACCTGAGCAACGGGTTGAGGGGTAGGACCCATACTCTCGGGCCAATGTTGAGGACCACGAGATCTTTACCCTGGCCCAGGATCACTACCTCGGTCTTATCCCCATTTAGCTTGAGGAAATTACCTTGCATCCACTCCGAAACTCTGGCCAAACCCTGCTTGAGAGCCGAGATGTTGTTACCTTCCGTATTGGGCGCTGGGACACCCCGTTGGGGTATCTGTGCGCAATATCAAAATACACTAAATAATAAAATTTAAAAGGGAGAAAATAATTTGCGTATCATCGGCGTAAGAAAATAAAGTAAGACCGGCTTCCTCCACAATAGTGGCCAGGGGTCTTACATAGATGTTAAATAATAATGGACTAAGGATAGACCCCTGGGGAACGCCGTACGCCGATGAGCAAATTTTAGAGGATGCTTTAGCTGAGAAGACTTGAAGTATGGCCACTTAAAAAGAGGCTATCCAAGCCAGAGCAGCGCCCTCAACTTCCAAAGGATTGAAGAGTTGCAAGGAGGATGGAATGGGACACGGTATTGAACGCCGCACTTAAATCCAAAAGGATAAGTGCAGATGTTTCCCTGCGATCGATACCATGCCGTAAGCTCTCAGTAACTCCAAGAAGTGTGGTCTCAGTGGAGTGGTGTGCTCTAAAGCCAGATTGTGATGGATGCAGGAAGCCTGAACTCTCTACCAAGAGATTCAGCTGTGAGTTTATATGCCTTTCCAAGATCTTAGAAAAGATGGGCAACAATGAAATAGACCTAAAGTTGGATAAGTTAGAGACATCAGCTCCAGCCTTTTTGAGCAGAGGAATAATCATCGCATGTTTCCACTCCTGTTGAACATGAGACTCCATCAACGAAAAATTGAGGAGTTTTATCACAATGCGATGAGAATCCAAATCGTTGTTTAAGGATCTTGGCCGGTAAAGGGTCACGGGGGGAGCCAGATTTAATGCTCTCTAGGCAGCGAGCAAAAGAGACCATCAAGAGGTGGCCAATCAGTAAGTTTGACTGTCAGAGGGGGCTGACTGTTATGGACGGGCACTGGCATAGATAATTCCTCGTTCAAAGATAAAGGATTCAAGGAATCATAGATGCGTTCCACCTTAGTAATGAAAAATTCAGCGATAGAATTACATTGTGCCTCATTCAAAACAGGAGGGGCAGGAGTAGAGTCTGCACCCGTCAGTTTTTTTTTACCACAGAGAAGAGTGCGAGGACAGTTCTGGGCATGTGTTAAGGTATTGGCAATATAGGTCGCTCTGGCCATTCTACATTGTTTATGATAGTCTCTAAGAGCTTCCTTATATGCTACCTTGCGAGACGGAGAGTATGAGCGTCTCCATTTCCTCTCGAGGGCCTTACATTGAGATTTCATGTTTTTTTAATTTTCCGAGAACCATGCCGCAGGGTGACGGTGGGGCAAACGATGCCTTGATACCAGTGGAACAAGTTTGTCAACAGCAGCACTCAACCATTTGGAAACTGCAGCCTCCTCACCAACAGACGAGTCAACATCCGATACGGTATTAAACAATTCCGAGTTAAGATCAGTAATGTTAAGCTTGCCCCAGCGACTTATACTTTCTCCTGTATCAGCATCATCATTTGCTATAGTCTTAGTGCAAGAGAGCGAAAACTGAACTGCATAATGATCAGACCATTCCAAAGGGCGGGCGGCAGGTTCACAATCATACGGAAGGTTCGAGAGGACAGGATCCAATAGGTGCACTGCAGAATGCGTAGGCCCTGACTGGCGCAACAAAACAATAAGAGCTTCTAAATCAGCTAAGAAGGTTTTACTAACGGTACATTGAGGGTCTTCTAGATGTAAATTCAGATCCCCCAAAATGGTGAAATTAGCAGCCTTCACAATCAACGGGGTAATAATTTCAGAAAAAGATGACGTCCATACGTTGGAGTTCCCAGGGGGGCGGTATATTACTAGACCAGATAAAGTCATCTGAGCACTAACTGCTAGTTTGAATTGAGCAGCCTCGCATCCTTGAAGGGGAAATGCTTCAAACTTACAACTGTAAGTAGATTTAAAAATTATAGCAATACCACCTCACTTGCCAGTGTCTCTATCCTTCTTGACCATGACGTAGTCAGTAGGAATCGCAAAAGCAATGTCAGGTCCAGAACTTGCGTGGCGCCAGGTTTCCGTCAGAAACACGGCATCCGGTCTTTCATCAACTAGAAAATCATGATTTTTGTGCTTAGGAAAAGACCTACACTTTATGCTCCAGAACTGGAGTTTGGGTGAAGTAGAAGATGGTCTATTAGCACTAGATTTGCCATGCTTAAATGGACGTTTCCGCAGTTTACACCTGTTCATCCTGCCCAACGAAAACCCACAGTTAATGCAGCTAAAGCCATGAACTGGAAGTATACACGTAGAGCAATGTGTGCAAGGCAATTGTCTAAACTAATTTAATTCCTCTTCAGTATAGTTAATAACAGTACTGTTATAACCAGAGGTACGTTCTTCCTGAATAGGGTGGGTGGAACCTGGGCCCGGCCTTGTGCGGACTTAGGCTGGACTTCGGCGCGGAGTAGTAGCCATCTCTTTGTAGTCCTGTGTACAGCACAAGAGTGCTGGAACTTGTAGTTCTTTGCAGAGGTCTGCCTTGTGAAGTCCAGGCGTCCCCTGCCACAGCACCTAATAGTCTGCGGCAAGCGGAGGGGGCAGTGCGGGCAAAGGGGGAGTGTAAGTCAGACAAGATTTGTAGATTTTAAAAGCAACATGACACGGCGCAAACAGAGAATAAAAATTGAAACAATATTTTTAAAATGCAACAGGCAAATTATCACCCGGCTTTCCGCCTCAGGTGAGCTATGATATTTGCAAAGCACAATCTTTAGGAGCAGCACACAATGTCTTTTACCAGGGTAATCGCCCCAAATGAGCAAGGAGTTCTCTACCTCACCCATAAAATCATCAATATCCACCTCCGCCTGATTTTGTGTGGTGTATAATTTAGCGTAGTGTGAGGTAAAGGCTTCCAGGATCCCTTCAGTGTCCTGAAAGGTTCCTCCCTCTGGTTGATCTATCTCCAATATACTATTGTTAAATTGTGGGCAACGTGTAACCTCATAGAGGGCCTTCCCCGGTCTTTCCCCTTTCCCATATCTCCGTGCCACCCAATGCTGCCCTCTAAATTTAACTTCCCTGGCAGCCTCTTCTTCCTATAGTATAAATAGAAAGACACAAGACCCTGCCTAGGTACTTCAAAGGTGTCCCCTAAGGGATCCACAACAGTTATAAAAGCGTGACATTAACTATGTATCAGAGCCATAATCATCAAGAAATAGGGGTCAGTCCATATCTTTTTTTATAAACATTTTTGTGTTTTTATTAGATCTGACATTTCATCAATATAAAACATTCAATAAATATATACATATGATTCTGTTAATAAAATTGATGGGGAAAGAACAGTAGATTCCAGAGGTATTTCACAAAATAAGATTCAGCAAATATTCACACACTCCCGGGCAAGAAAGAGGGTTTTTCACATACACTCATATATCCAGGGGATCAATCAATCACATTCACGTTCACATTCATTCATACACTTCTCTCATAGATATACACGACAAAGCCTGCACCAGAAGGGTACAATTGGGGTGCAAGGACGTGGGTGCAGAGTAGGAAGGCAGGTTAAATGGAGGGGACTAAAGTGCTGCCTTTCCTGGGTGTAACGCCAACGTACGTTTCGGTGTATATACCTTCGTCAGGGCGAGCAGGTACAACCAAGGGAGGAGAGAAACACGGTCTGTGAATAAAAAACATTTCTTGGTATCACATGGCTATTTGATTTAATAAATGTTATTGACAACAAAGTTATATACAGGGTTTGATGATTCTCATTTAGAAGATTTATTCAAAAATAGATGTCATGGCTCTGATAACATATATACACTCCCAGAATCGGGCTTCCCACAATGGAGGAGCAAGTGGTCTGAAGGAAAATCGACCACGCTGGCGGTAGGAGAATCCACATTCTACAGATTCAAAACTTTCTCACACTTTCTAAAAGAGTTAATCCATACTACTAGTAGACATCGAGATAATTCCATAGTGGTAGAGAATAGAGTAGCCCACTGGTGTAAAGAGAGGCTGGGGGTCAGCAAGGCCACCTGACCCAGTTCTAACAAGGTCTGTCAGTATTGTATTATTCTGCATGTACCTTTGCACATCATTCACAGATATATATACGCATTCTTAGGTCATTTAAGGAAGAGGACTAACTCAGGTTCAAAGTGGCTAAAGATTAAAATAACCATCTGATCCTATCCTCACTGGTCATTTCATATATGTAAGTCCCCTGGGCTAAAGAATACTTACAGGGACTCGGGGATGGATTATAATAGAGGATCATATATTTCCAGGCGCAATTATCGTCTTTAAAGTGTGTAGCCTCTTCTTCCTCCTCAGATAATTTGGTCCTAAAATCTTTTTGTACTTGACCTGTTTCCCCGCTCAGCATGTGACTCTTCAGTTCCTGCTCCAACCTCCTCATGTACGTTGTATGTCTCTCAGTACTCCGAAACCTTTGGCAATGCAGTAGCCCTCATCGTAACCTTAAAAGCCTCCCATATTACCTCAACACTGTCTACGGATCCTTTATTTCGTGAAAAGAAGTCTTTTGTCCTCGCCAAGTTCAGCCTGAAAGACCATATCCAACAATGCAGTTGGTTGCATCCGCCATTGTGGCCTAGACCTATCATACCCAGGGACCTTGATCGTGATTTTTACAGGGCAATGATCAGAATAGGTCCTGGCGAGATGTGTTGCATTACATAGGCCTGTTACTAACCCCCTGGAAATCAAGCAATAGTCCAGTCGTGCCCATGTCCCAGTGTGTGATGTAAAGTGTTTCCCCTCCCTGTGCATCGGATGTAATCGATGCCAGCTGTCTACAAGGCCCCCCTCCTCCACTATGCCCGCCAGCACCTGACTGGATTTGTTATTATATTGTACTGCAACATCAGCTCTATCCTGGGCAGGGACCAAGGCAATATTAAAATCACCCCCCTACATAATATGCGTAGAACCAATATCCATTATCTTACCCCACAGACGTGAAGAATTCAGGTGTATCCACATTGGGGGCATAGCAATTCACAATTGTTAAAGAATCCCTACCCGTCCTACCCCATACAATGATATATCTCCCCTGTGGGTCTGAGATGGTACCAGCAAAGGGTACATGGTTTTTAACAAATATGGCAGTGCCTCGTGCATAAGAGTAAGAGGAGAAATCTCGAACACTCGCCCATCTGCTGGCAAAAGTGTTGTGGGATTGTGGGTGTAAAAGCATTCTTGCAGCAATGCCACCTGCACCTGCTGCCTATCTAGGTAATCTAACACCTGCCTGCACTTCCTCGCATTGTTCAACCCTCTAATATTCCATGACATCACTTTCAAATCTGAGTCATCACCCCTCCCTTCATATTGCCCCATACGATCACTCTGACATTCCTGTAACATAAAACGACATTTCACAGCTCTGCATAATGTCATATGTCCTAACTGTATAACGCACATTTCTGTCATCAACTTTGCAAACTCCCCCCCCCCCCCCTCCCACTGAAGCATCTCAATTATGCCAGCATTAATCATTCGAACAATATAACAGGGGTGCTCCCACCAGGGGACTCACTGGTACCTTGTACCTATCCAGGCGGCCAACTACACCAGGTCAGTCCTCCTTGAAGTGGCAAGGGTGTCCGTTTTTTCCTCATCTGACGTGTTCCGGCCTGCTGCGACCCTTCCATTTAGAGGCCCACAGTACCAGACTACCATTAAAAAACATGAGGTGCGCAGAGAAGGTCAAACAGCAGTGCAGTCTCAGCGGAATTTAAATGAACAAAGAATGAGGTCCCAGCACCATCTCGGAGAAAGGTCATTCACATCAGATAACTGCACCTCCGCTGTGTCATCTTGGTCGAGAGTCGTATCCTTCTGCCATTTGATTTTCTTAAGGAATTCCTCCACATGATGTGGCTTCAAGTAAATGGTTTGAGTGCCCTGATACGTGACTCGGAGAAGCGCCGGATACAGGAGGGCATAATCCACCTGTGCCTGTCTCAGTGTCTGTTTCACGGCGTTGAACTTGCGTTTCTCCTCCTGCACATGCGCCGTAAAGTCAGGGAAGACTGTGAATGAGACACCATTATAATTGAGCTATTTCTTCTCCCTGGCCGCTCGCAATACAGTGTCCCTGTCTCTATAATTTAGGAGGCGCGCTATGATGGGCCTAGTCGCACTTCCAGGAGGAGGATTCAGGCAAAGGGATCCATGAGCCCTCTCCACTATGAATTGAGGGGAAAGCGCGCCTTCATCAGTCACCGCAATCAGCATCCTTTCAACATAGTTCTTAAGCTTGCCCGTGTTTGTGCTCTCGGGCACACCTAAAATGTGTATATTGTTATGATGAAATGAAATGATTACGCACTTGTATAGAGCACGACTACCCGTAGGCATCTCTACGCTTGTACGAATACCGCTGAGGAACCCTTCCTTGCCTTTCCCTTTGAGGAGCCCACTCCTGGGCACCCCCAAGGTGAAGTCAGGCATCCTCAGCGTTTTTGGGGCCGTTGTAGAGATAAAGCAAGCTATTGCCCAGAGGTGCAGAGTGGGACTCATGATTAGAATAGGCACCGAAGCGAGAATTATCAGGTCGAGGAAATTGAGCCCGAGACTCGCCGAGGCGGGAATTGAACCCTGGTCCCTGCAAGCCTACTGCATCAGGGTCTGCCGCTCTAACCATTGAGCCACACTTCTCTACTTTTGCCGTCTTCTAGCTTTAATGTCCTCATTTTTTTGCATTGATGATTTTCATCAGTTTGTCCATTTGGGTCACCGCAGTTTTCAGTCGCTCCGCAACATCTTCCGTATCAGATATCCTATGCTCCGATTCCTTCAGGCGTGTATCATGCCCATCTAATTTGCAAGCAATGGCGTCCATGCGGGTAGTGAGCGTATCCACTTTATCCGCGATCGTAGCGAAACCTTGACACATTTCCGCCAGGAGTGTTTGCATGTCTTTGCCTATTGGGTGTCCTCACCGCGCCATTCTCCAACTCCGCATCTTGTTGGCGCGCGCTCTTTTTAGCTTCAAAAGTGAGGCGCGGCTGACGTGAATCATGTCTCCCCATCGTGCAAATTCCAGTCAAAGCAGGGTGTTGCAAAGTCTCTTTGTGCGCACTGTAGTAGAGTGGGGTCTGCAATCCTATGGTCACCCCCGATTTTTGCTTTTTGCTTCACTGGTTTACGACTTTCCCTGGCTGTGGGCCTGCTAATCAGACCCACAGCCTAGCTGTTCTCTCTCTAAATTGACACGTGTACCTTAGGTGCATTTACCAATTGGTACTGGGCCACCTTATCAGTCCCTGTATCCAGGGCATAGGTGAACCCAGGGGCTGCAGCATGCATTATGCCACCCCTGGCTGGCCATCCAAATCTGACACAACTGGCTGCACGACAGCTGGGGCAAGGTGGTGTAATCACCCTTTGCTTTAGATATAGTATCCCTATATCTAACCCTAAAATGGACACATGTATTCCTATCAGTCACTCCTATGGCAGGCCTTAACAATCCTGACGGCAGAGTGCTTGGAATTATGTGAGATGGTGCTCTGGCATGAGCTGAGCCCGTTTGCAGGTTGCGGAACCAAGTCCTAATAGCTATTCCATGATAACGCGTTCCATATACTCTTAAGTGCATTATAATCCTTGCGTTTATTTGCCAACTTTGGTATCGCTTTATCAAAACATGTCGAGTAAGGTGTCATACGAATTGGAATACTAACCCCTCGCCAATTCTGGCGACGGGGTTAGCATTCCACCCTTCTAGAGGGACACAACATGTATGTAACTGTGAACCCCGGTTAAAGTTAACTCGAGCCTCAGCATCACAAAATGGATGCTGCCACCACAGACACAAGTCTGACCTCCTGCTGCTGGGAGTCCTTCCAGCGAGGAGAGCTTGGACAAAGGGTTTCCTGTCAGGGGCGGTGCTAGCACCATCCCAGACAGGGTTTTGTGTATCCCAGGTAGGCAGGGCTGAGAGGAAGGTGACTGCAAGTGGCACCCCGGTGCTCACTGTGCATATGCCGGCTCAAACCAGTTCCAGGGGCACACCAGCACCTGAGCTGGGGAAAGTCCGGACAAGGGAGAGGGGTGTAACCACCCCCCTCCTGGTTCCACCCATTGGCAGGACCTAGTCGCGTGCCAGCCCCTTTTTTAGAATAAAGGTAGGAGCGGGCCCACTTCCCAAATTAGATAATTCTGAATCTTGAACTACTTTCCACGAAAGGAACTCTTGATACTTTCTGAAGACTCTTCCTTGTGGCTAAGGAGTAGCCACCCTGCACCCGCAGGCACCATCTAAGGATCACGGTTTGCTGTAAGTCCATCCTCCGGATCAAGGCTGCGCAGCTCAACGAGACCCGGATTCCCTGGCATCTCTGACCTCTACCTGCATCATCAGCCCAGCTGAGATTCGTGGGTGTGACGAGACCTGATGGACCTGCCATCATCTGAAACTGCACGACGCTTAACCAGCACGACCGCCAAAGGAATCCTCGAGTGAGTGCTTTGGGGTTTGAGAAGCCCTAACCCTGAGCAGCTCCAGCACCGAAGTCCAGCCCCCCAGCATCCACAAGATCTGCGTGGGGCCCTTCTGCTATTTGCTGCTCACCGCGTTGTCCGGTCACTTGCCCGTTGGCTAGTAGCCCTCCTGACGACGTACCATGACGATTTCAACACTGGTCTGGTTGCTCCAGACTGGCCCTTGCTCCCTTCCAAGAGAGGAGCACCCCGGACCCTCCTGGTCCACTCCAGACGCCATCTTGACTCCACCGCGTGGGCTTGACTTTGCCAAGGTTTGTTGCCCCAATCCTGAGTCCAGCATCGCCGGCAGCAGATACCTTCGTGGGACAGCTCGCACCTCCAGCCTGGTCGCCGACAACGCCTCCTAGCCCGTGTGACTGCAGAGTCCAGCGTCGCCCACTCACCTGGTCGAGGTGACTTCATCCGGTGCCATCCTGGTGCCCACACAATCACTGGCTAGTGATTAAGAACTGAGTCCCCTCTGCTTTCAGGTCGTCTCCATCACCGATCCAGGCTTGGATCACACTGAACTTCTTCACTGGTCGCCTGCCAGCAACTTCTTCTTTCAGGCTCCATAGACTACGAGGATTCCCGACGTCTTTTGAACCCTATGCAGCTGCAGCCCCTGGGCTAGGTAACCCGAGCATTTCGGTGCTCCAACGCAGGTTCACTATCCAAGTGTCCAGATACTTTGTCGTTTTTAGTCTATCCAGTCTGATTCGTCCGATAACAGTAACCTAAGAAATACTAGCCTCCATAGACTTTGTCCCGCATCCCGCGTGAGAGTGCACACTCTGCACCCGATCTCCCTAGGCCTCCTGCTCCTAACCTTAGGGTTCAGTAGTGTAGTCCTAGCGATCCTGAAGCCTCTGGATCTTGTTACTTACCTGCTAGTATTCCGCATTCCACTTTGTGTAAATGGTTTTTCGTGCGCCTCGGGCATTTGTGTAAATTCTGCAACTTGAAGTATTTTCGTAAGAGTTTTGTTGTGTGCTTAGCTCCCTGACTCATAAAGAGATCAGGGTAGACTTGTTATAAATAAATATCCTTTTATTTTCATAACAACTTGTGTGGTGTCCTTTCACTTGGTGTTCAAGGGGTATATGTGATGGTAAAACAGCTGGCTTAACATACCCTCTAGAGTTTAGCCTAAAGACTGCTTTTGTCCACGCTACTAGGAAAGCTGGTCTATAAGGTTGACTTACAACCAATCATCAATAAGGGTCGTTTGGTATGATACACAGTGATCACTAGAATAGTGAGCACTATATATCAGGCCAACTTCTCACACGCACAGGGCACAGTGGCAGCGTGGTCATACTATATTGCAGTCCCAGCTATGGCGTCGTGCCTCCTCAGATCATGAAATTGGTAACAGGTGTCACACTACAGAGACCATAGACACAGCAGGCCGCCACCTAGTCCATTACCAGTACAATCCACCCGATCAACCCTGGTGCCCTTCTGTACAATAATGCCCCACCCTATGGCACCATCAAGAAGCCAGAATCCTTGTGCCACTTCATATAAATAGCATGATCGCCACTGCCAACTACGGTTCCCCGCCAGCTGTGAATCCCTCTCCTATATCCAGCCACCTCTCCCCCCGAGCGTCCAGGGACAGTTGAGCAACCCGCCTCACAGCACCATGCCTCGCTCAATCCGAAAGTCCCAAGCATCCCCCAATGACTGCAGTAGAGCTGGTCTATATTAGCTCTTCGCCGATGTATTCGCAGCGTGACATTCCAGATGTAATCCATGTATGTGATCTGTCGCAGCACAAACACATTATGCCATAGCAGTATCAAATGTCCTTATACAGTAGTCGCGCATTGACCGCCTGTTATTTATCCTTTCCTTCCAGTGGGCCATTAGTGGCGAGCGCTGCCTTGTCCAGCAGCAGTGGCCGCCATGTTGTCCGTTAGGGTTTATGAAGGCAGCTGGCACTCATCCGATCCGTCGTGTCTGCACCGCAGTGGCAGGCTAAGGACTGACACTTCACTTGAGTGTCTGCTCCCCGATGACGCCTTGAGACGCCTCGCCGCCTCTCGTGTCTTTCATCAGCAGGGTGCTCTCTCGAGCGCAGACGTACGGCCCACTCACCACGTGGCCGCTGCGTCTCTCCAGTAGCTCCTTCCTCCCGGGCACTGCTCCAGTCCGCACCAGGTGTTGCACCGCTCAGCAGCTCGCGCCAGGCAAAGTGCAGTCGCCGCGTCTCGTCCAGCGACCATTTTAGCACCGCTTGTGCCCCAGTAGTCTGCGCTCTCAGCAATAAATCTAGAAATCCTTCGTTACGGACAAGAACATAGGATAAATATAGGATTATGAACCGGACTGCGGGAGCCTCACGGAAGTGCAGTCATTCCGTTGTGCGCCACCCCTTTCAGATGCGCAAGTTACTTACCCTTGGTAACTATATATCTGTAAGAAACAGTAGGTTCGAGGCATATGAGCTGCAGACCACACACTGTTGCAGTAGATCACCATCTGGTGGTGGGCCCGGATGATTACACTTTGTTGTTGTCTTGGAAGAGTCTTTGTCTGCTAGATGACTCCTCCCTTAGACCATAGTGCGCATGGTCATCAACTCCATGGTCAAATTGTTTTTTTTCCGCCATCGGGCTCGAATGTGTTCATCGTTCGGTCCTGTTACCGATCTCCTTTCGAATCTATAAATCAATCTACAGCATCAATATCGTCTTAGACACTGATTCCGGTCCTCGCCTTGAAAAAAGGACCCACTTCTCGATTCCAGCGCGTGTCTGGGCCGTCGGGCCCAACTGCGCCATTTGGCCTTTGGCTCATGGAAAGAACACCGTTCAAGAAGTGCCCTCAGTATGGACACACGTTCCCCACACCGACCTTCATGAGGTTTGCAAACTGTGCTTGTCTCCAGAGCACGAGAGTCGAGACTGTGAGGCCTGCGCTTCGTTCCGGTCCAAGAAAACAATCGGGGACCGTCGAGCTCGAAGAGCTATGGAGCAGTCATCGTCCACACCAGACCTCATCGACGAGGCGCCGATCGAGGTAATGTCTAAGAACAGCAAGAAGATATTGCTTCCGGAGCAGAGAATCAATCCGAAGATGATGATCTTCTTCCAGCTGGGAACAGGTCGTGAGTAAAAGCGTCGACCCTGTTCACCCCCTGTTAGACGGACCTGGAGGGTCGGCAGAGGACAAGGGGAGTGGTCTCCGGGGAGAGCCGTCTCCAGCGATCGTACAGACGAGTAACTTCCCCCCCCACAGATGTACACCACACAAAGATAAGGTTTAACGTTCTTTATAAGCAATCTTGAAGTACGATAGAATGGTACAAGGAGGTCAGGACTCAGGGGTCCCCTCGATTCTAGTCTCTTGGATGGGAAAGGGGGTAGCGGGACAGTCTTGTTACCAATCTGGTAGATGCGAAGATAAGATGGATAGCTCACAATCCTCGAGCTCGGCGCTCTAGGTGGACGGGCTGCGGCAGCGCCGGCAGGTCCCGAGATGATCGTAGGTAGCGACGGTCTGCGGCAGCGCCAGCAGGTCCCGACGAGGATTAAGGATGCAGAAGGTTGCGGCAGCGCCAGCAGGCAGGACGATGGTTCACAAGGCAGGGCTACGGCAGCGCCAGTAGTCCGTCCAGGATGAGTTCTTCACGGGGTCTCTCGACTCCAGGATACAACTGCCTTCCTGCTCTGGAGCTGCCCCAGTTATAGGTCTGGCGCCCTTTGATGTCCGGACCCTCGCACTTGGAGGTCCGGAGGTCCGGGATGAGGGAGTCCAGACACCCAGCAGGGGGGTGGAGCCAGCGCCCGGGGAGGCTGGGGCGATCGGCACCTGGCGGGGGAGAGCCATCGACACTTCTTTCTCCCATTGACCTGCCAAGTGGTCCGTTCACCTCCTGGGTGGATGGTGGTGCCGGGATGTCGGGGCCTGGCCAGGCCCAGGGTTAGGGTCGAGCTGAGGCCATGCGGCCTCGTGGTGCAGTGTCCAAGATGGCGGCTGGGCCCGGGCAATGGTGCTGACGGTGGCCCGGGCCAGGGATACCGAGATGTTCGGGGGCGGGTGTCCCGTAGGGGACGGGTTGTGGGTTGCTTCTTGGGGTAGCACCTGGAGAGCCGATGTCCGGGCTCTGTCATGCGGGGGGAGCGAGCCCTTCATGTGGCCTGTCCAACACCCCCCCCATACCGGGACAGGCTTTGGTTCCACCCCCACCTTCGGGTCCGGGTATACACCGATCGAAACCTACCGACGCCCCGCCTTCAGGCTCGGCAGCGAAGACTAATAAAAACTCTGGTTTGTCAGTCTGTCAGTCCCGAAAAAGCAAAAAGTGCTTAAACCGAAGTCAACACCGGCACCCAAACAACCATCGATACAAAAGTTACCGAACCGAAACCAAGTTCGGTGTCGAAAGACGTTCTTAAGGTTACCGAAAGCAGTTTCCATACCGAAACACACTTCAGCCCCAAAGGAAGATGAGTCTAAACACTCTGGATCAAAAACTTCGGATCCAAAAAAGTACAGATTCAAAGAAAAGGCAAGGAAAGCCTTCGGAACCGAAACCAAGACCCGTTCCAAAGGCAATAGACACTGTAAAGCATAAAGAGGAGGTGGAGGTGGTGGAGAGGAGAAAGCCGGTGGGGTGGAGAGGAGAAAGCCGGTGGGGTGGAGAGGAGAAAGCCGGTGGGGTGGAGAGGAGAAAGCCGGTGGCAGTGGCTTACTCTATCCGCTGACGCTTGTGCACACAGCATGCACTGTGAGCGCTGTATTAGTAGCGTTTTTAAATTTAGCGCGTTCTGCTAATTTTAACTTTTTCAGTGTATTGTTGTGAAAATTACTCAAACTGTGCCTTACCTACTGGCTAACTGCATCTGTTGGGGTACTGTTGACCGCCTACTCCCGCCCCGGTCCGCCGCGCCCATCTTGGACGTTTGTTGCGGAGGGTGGAGGAGGAGCCCAATCACTTCCGGGCTCAGGGCTGCAACATCCGCGCTCTAGTCGCCCCTACCCCCTCCATAAATGTGCAAAGGTCCGCGGCCGCGCAGCGGACGCGTGCAGCGGGCGCGCCGGAAGCGCGCCGAAGTCGAGCCAAAGTCCAGCCCGTCTGCGCCCGTCCGCGACAGGACGGGGCGCGGGGCCAAGGACCCTGGTCTCTCTTCATCCTCTACGCTACGCTATGCGCGTGAAGAGCTGCTTGCTCTCTGTCCTAATATCCCTCTGACCTGCGCACATTCAATGGAGCCGCTACTCCTACACGCCTGTCCCCTATGCTCATTTAAGCCCCCCAATCCAGTTAGGATAGCTTACGCAGACAAGCATGTTAAGGCAGGTCTGATTAACTGCCACTCTTTCGGTAAACATACTATTCAAATCTATCATCTACTCGAGGACGAGGAATATGATATGATCTTCTTTACCGAAACGTGGTTGGGTGAACTTTCTGACCCTGATGTGATAGAGGCCATCCCCCCTGGCTACTCCCTTGTTAGATTGGACAGGAAGGATGGCAGGGGAGGGGGTATTGCGATTGCTACTAAAACCTCTATGCAATGCACCCTACTGCCTCTGAGCATTGACCACTGTGAGGCCGGTGTTTTTACAATAAGCATAGGACCTCAAACCTCCCTTTCTGGCATCTTATCATACATCCTGCCCGGAGGTCTGTATACTTTTACTGCTAACCTGTTGGAGGCTGCCGCTCACCTTGCAATTAGGAAAAAGAGTGTACTTGTGCTGGGCGATATGAATGCCCACTTTGATGATCCTTTGGATAAGGAGGCCAGTGACATTAGGTCCCAACTCCACTCCTTACAGCTTGATCTTATAAATCAGGACCCCACTCACAGACTTGGGCACCTCCTGGATCCCATCTTTGGAGATCGCTGTAGAGTACAATCTTCCTTCCCGATTCCGGTCCCTTGGTCCGATCATTTCATCATTCCATTTCGTATTCAGTCATCCGAGGCTGACGCGAAGAAAGACTCTGAGCTGCGCTACCTGCGGCGGAAATGGAAATCCTTCTCTCAGACCACCTTTAATGAACTTCTTACAATAGGAGGCCCGATCGGAGGCACGGACTGTGAAATTGCGTACAGTCACCTACAAACACGCATTTTAGGAGCCCTTGATAGAACTGCTCCCATTCGTCTTGGGAGTAACTCCAAAATTACGAGGAAAACTACTTCTTGGTATACGCCTGAACTTCAAACGCTCAAATCTGCCTGTAAAAAGCTGGAACGCGAATGGCGTGTTAATTTCTGTCCAAAGATCAAGGAACAATATAAAAAAACTCGAAGGGAGTATTATAAAAAAATTCGTAACTCCAAAGCAGCCCATTACAAAAATCGGATTGATGAAGCAGAGAACTCTTCTAAGGAACTTTTCAAAATCTTTAAGGAGATCTCTGTACTCTCGAATGATAATAGCTCCTCCAGCGACTCAGTGGAAATCTGCAACAAGATTGCGAGATATTTTTCTGGAAAGATCTCGGATATCTATGCGAATTTCTCTGGAAACCTGGCCGTCAACCATGATCTCAGGGCAGACATAGAGGTCAGTCCTACGGAGTCAGGCTTATACTGCTTCATGGTTCCGCCTCCTGAGGTACTGGTAGATGTATGTAAAAGTGTCAAATCAGGCTCTCCCCGAGATCCGGCTCCTCCTAAAGTTCTGAATGCTAGTTTAGAAATATTGGAGCCATATTTTCGACACATTATCCAACTATCGTTCTCCTCGGCCTCTCTTCCGGGTGACTGGAAGCAGGCGATAGTGCTGCCAATAAAAAAGAAACCCAATGTTAGCCAGGACCTTTTAGAGAACCTAAGGCCGATTTCCCTCCTACCTTTTCTTGCTAAAGTGACCGAAAAAATAGTCAATACTCAGCTTATTGATTATTTAGAAGCTAATAAGGCACTGCATAGCTCCCAATCTGGCTTTCGGAAGCACTATTCTACCGAGACTGCCCTCTTGCGAGCGACCGAAACTTTGCGGATTGGAGCGGATGAAGGTCACACAATGGCTCTCATTATGCTGGACCTCAGCGCTGCGTTCGACACTGTGGCTCATTCCATCTTGCTACAGTGTCTGAGCAGTGCTGGGGTCACCAAGGCGGCATTGGGCTGGCTTAAAGCCTTCCTATCTGAACGCAGCTTTCAGGTGCAGAGAGGCATGTGTCTTTCTGACAGCATAGCCTTAGAACAGGGGGTGCCTCAGGGCTCTGCCCTGAGCCCCACCCTGTTCAACCTGTACATGGCTCCCCTGGCAGACGTGGTTCAATCATACGGCATAGAACTAGTATCCTATGCCGATGATACTCAGCTGCTCATCTCCCTATCACAGACACCCACATTAGCAGCGGCCAATTTTAAAGCATGTATGCAGGAGCTTTCAGGCTGGATGAACCAACACTGCCTAAAGCTCAACGGTTCAAAAACTGAGGTAATAGTGATAGGGGGAAAGGATACCAGTTGGACTCAGGACTGGTGGCCTTCATGCCTTGGCCCTACTCCCATCCCTGGCAAGGAAGCAAAAAATCTGGGGGTTTGGGTGGATCCCAGACTCTCTTTTGAGAACCATGTCAACAAAGTAGCAGGGAAATGCTTTGGGATAATGAAGACCTTAAATCGCACGCTGGACCTTCTGCCCTTGGAGGCCAGGCGTACTATGACCCAAGCGCTAGTCACCTCCCGCATAGATTATGCGAACGTACTGCTACTAGGAACAACTGAGAAAAACTTAAGGCGACTCCAGGTGCTGCAGAACACGGCAGCACGATTAGTTCTCAGACTTCCTAAAAGGACGGCATCTAAACCCACTCTACTGGCCCTTCACTGGCTTCCTATTAGGAAAAGAATCCTATTTAAAGCTCTGCTTATCTGTTATAGGATAATCTCTCAGAAAGCCCCTGACTATCTGAAGGACCT
This sequence comes from Lissotriton vulgaris, assembly GCF_964263255.1. Lineage (NCBI taxonomy): Eukaryota > Metazoa > Chordata > Amphibia > Caudata > Salamandridae > Lissotriton > Lissotriton vulgaris. The sequence continues at coordinate 771,975,193 of NC_141700.1, read as the reverse complement.
AGCCATCCCTTATATGCCCAATAGAGCACTCCGCTCCTTGGGCGTGGGTCTTCTGAAAGTACCTCGTATAAAGAGGACCAGAATGGGTGGACGCTCCTTCCGAGTGTTAGCAGCCAATCAATGGAATGCCCTTCCCATAGCAATCAGACTGGCCAGGACCGAAACTATCTTCAGGAAGCTGTTAAAAACACATTTGTTCACCCTGTAGATCTGTCTCTGCCGCTTTTTGTCTCCATCTCCTCAGCGCGGGGACACGCCGGGACGGCGTCACCAAGCGCTTTATAAGCCCCTTTATTATTATTATTTATTATTAAACCTGTCGGCCCGAACAAAATCGGCGCCGAAAAGTGATTTCTCGTAGAAGAGCTTTTCCAACCTGATGTAAGGCAAAAGACTCTAAAAATTCGTCCAAAGACTAGACATGTGTACACAGTGCCTGAAAAGAGGAAAATGGACTGTCCTAAACCATCGCCTAATCCTCCAAAGAAGCATATTCAGACCTCCCCTATAAAACTGCCTTCACCAGAAGTAGAAATACCAGATATTTTTCCTGTTCGTTCACCAGCTAGCACACCTAGCCTTATACCACAAAATGAGGATTATGGAGATACATACTCACAAGACAGTTATCAAATAGATGAGATTAATGACACAAATGATATTGCAGGGCGGTGACCCATTGGAAGATTACAATGCACCAGGTCTACCACAAGACCAGGCATCTCCGTCTAGACCATCTCCACCAGATGACACCGTTGGTTTCACACAGCTCATTCATAGAGCAGCTACTTTCCATGGAATACACTTGCATACAGATCCAATAGAAGTAGACTTCCTTATGGACACACTATTAATGTCACATAAGACCACAACCACACTTCCAATACTTAATGGAGTGGTAAGACCCACACCAGAAATTTTTAAAGACCCAGTCAGAGCAATTAACCCTAGATTGGAAAAGAAATACAAAGTGGCTCCCTCTGATCCAGCATATGTTAAGGGACAGTTGAAACTAGATTCACTGGCAGTGTAAAATGTGAGAAAACGAGCCAACTCTCAGGCAGCAGGGGATGCTCCACCCCCTGACAAAGAATCTAATCTCTTGGATACTTCAGGGAAACGCACCCTATCACAAGCTGCAAATATATGGAGGATTGCTAACACTCAAGCTCTGTTAGCCGGATATTACAGTGCTCATTATGATGAGTTAGTCTATCATGCAACACCTGCCAGTCGGTCGGGGGAAGATTACAACAGTTCCTACCTGTCTGGAACTCCATCACCACAGACAGGTGGGTAAGACAAATAATTTAGTCAGGTTATTGTCTGGAGCTCACTTCCACCCCTCCAACAATACCACCCAGACAACGTCCTATGTCAAAGGAACACCTCTCACTACTAAGACAAGAGGTAGAATCACTACTGCAAAAGAACGCAATGGAACTAGTACCAAAAGAACATCAGAACACAGGGGTTTACTCCCTCTATTTTCTCATACCCAAAAAGAACTGGTCTCTCAGAACGATTCTAGATCTGAGACCCCTAAACCTATATATACATTCAGACCATTTTCATATGGTCACATTACAACAGGTTCTACCGTTACTAGAGAAAGGCGACTTCCTTGTCACATTAGACCTCAAGGACGCCTACTTCCACATTCCCATTCCCCAATCTCACAGAAAGTACCAAAGGTTTGTACTAGAAGATCAGCACTACCAATTCAAAGTGCTCCCCTTTGGAGTAACAGCACCTCGAGTGTTCACAAAGTGTCTAGCAGTAGTAGCAGCACACTTAAGAAGGGACAACATTCATATCTTCCCATATCTCGACAACTGGCTAATAAAATCCAAGTCATACAACCAATATGAACAGCACACGAGTCAGACAATCTGCCTTCTGCACGAGTTAGGGTTTACAATAAATCAAAAGTCGTCACATCTACAACTGTCCTTATCTCAGCAGTATCTAGGTGCCACAAAAGATACTTCCAGGGCAATCGCATACCCCAACTTAATAAGAATACAAGCTATACCGACTCATCAAAAGATTTCAGCCACAACACTCATTACAAGCTCGAGTGGTCATGCAGTTAATAGGAATGATGGAGAAGAACAACACAGGGTCGTGGCTCTGACCCAGCAAGGCTAAGCCCAATATATCAAAAGAACAACACAACTGCCAGTACTGGACGTCACTTTCAAATGTTTATGCTGACCTTTATGAGTAAAACATACCGGTCTATTTTTTTAAATTTCCGTCACTAGTTTATTATTTCATTTTTTCACTAGTGGAACATTAATACTTCATAATCAAATCGTTAGTTTTTGTGCATGTACAATCAAATATAAAACATTACAATTCACTACAGAAAAATTTCAATACACAATACAATTACAAATTTGCAACACATCCAACTCACATTCTGACCAATACATTCATCCTTCCCTCAAACAACACAACATAAACTTTGGTCCTATTGTCAGCTCTGGATTATCTGTCCATATAAATGGTTTTACATCTCATAGTTTTCTTTGGCCATCCAGGCCATCATACCAACGCAGAGCTGTGGTTGTTGTGTACAGCAAAGGTACGAGCATGACAGTTCAAATAATGGTCATCCAAAACTATACTATACCATCCATCTGGTTTCAATATCGGAAACAAAAGATTATTCATGGAGAAGACACGGTTCAATAACACCCTAGTATTCCAACTGGGCTAGAATTTAACTAACGGTAGCTTTAGCTTCACGCTTAATCGGGTATTGGGGTTGTGGCATAGAGCGCAAAGTAATTTCATGTTCCGGGGAATCCTTATTTCAACCCACCTGATTACGGTACATGTGGGAGAGTGGGGTCTGCAATCCTATGGTCACCCCCGATTTTAGCTTTTTGCTTCACTGGTTTACGACTCCCTGGCTGTGGGCCTGCTAATCAGACCCACAGCCTTGCTGTTCTCTCTCTAAATTGACTCACATGTACCCTAGGTGCATTTACCAATTGGTACTGGGCCACCTTATCAGTCCCTGTATAGCATACCTTAGGTATCCAGGGCCTAGGTGTACCCAGGGCCTACCAGGAGCTGCAGCATGTACTATGTCACCCCTGGCTGGCCACTTAAATCTGACACAACTGGCTGCACGACAGCTGGGGCAAGGTGGTGTAATCACCCTTTGCTTTAGATATAGTATACCTATATCTAACCCTAAAATGGACACATGCATTCCTATCAGTCACTCCTATGGCAGGCCTTAACAATCCTGAAGGCAGAGTGCTTGGAATTATGTGAGATGGTGCTCTGGCATGAGCTGAGTCCGTTTGCAGCTTGCGGAACCAAGTCCTAATAGCTGTTCCATGATAACGCGTACCATATACTCTTAAGTGCATTATAATCCTCGCGGTTATTTGATATCTTTGGTATCGCTTTATCAAAACATCAATCAATCAATCAAAGCATTTATATAGCGCACTACTCACCCAGAGGGTCTCAAGGCGCTAGGGGAGGGGGGTCCGCTACTGCTCGAACAGCCAGGTCTTGAGTTGCTTCCTGAAGGCGAGGTGGTCCTGGGTCAGGCGGAGGTGGGTCTGGAGGGAGTTCCATGTCTTGGCGGCGAGGTAGGAGAAGGACCGTCCCCCTGTGGTGGCTCTTCGGATGCGGGGGACGGCGGCGAGGGCGAGGCCGGACGATCGAAGCTGGCGTTTGGGAGCGTAGAAGTTGAGGCGGCTGTTGAGCTATCCTGGGCCTTGGTTGTTTAGGGCTTTGTGTCGTGGGTGAGGAGTCGGAAGGTTATTCTCTTGTTGACCGGGAGCCAGTGCAGGTCTCTCAGGTGTCCGGAGATGTGGCTGCGACGGGGGATGTCCAGGATGAGTCGTGCTGAGGCGTTCTGGATCTGCTGGAGTCTCTTCTGGAGTTTGGCGGTGGTTCCGGCATAGAGGGAGTTGCCGTAGTCGAGAGGGCTGGTGACGAGGGCCTGGGTGACCGTCTTCCTGGTCTCGGTGGGGATCCACCGGAAGATCTTACGTAGCATGCGCAGGATGTTGAAGCACGACGAGGAGACGGCGTTGACTTGTCTGGTCATGGAGAGGGAGGAGTCCAGGATGAAGCCCAGGTTTTGTGCGTGGTCTGTTGGTTTGGGTGCGCTGCCTAGGGCGGGGGGCCACCAGGAGTCGTCCCAGGCGGAGGGTGAGGATCCCAGGATGAGGACTTCCGTCTTGTCCGAGTTCAGTTTCAGGCGGCTGTTCTTCATCCATTCGGCTACCTCTTTCATCCCTTTGTGAAGGTTGGCTTTGGCGGTGGCAGGGTCGTTGGTGAGGGAGAGAATCAGCTGGGTGTCGTCGGCGTAGGAGATGATGTTGAGGTTGTGCTGGCGTGCAATGTCTGCGAGGGGGCTCATGTAGACGTTGAAGAGGGTTGGACTGAGCGAGGAGCCTTGAGGAACGCCGCAGATGACTTCGGTGGCTTTAGATCTGAACGGGGGGAGGCGGACTCTCTGTGTCCTTCCGGCGAGGAAGGAGATGATCCACTCCAGTGCCTTCTCCTGGATTCCGACGTTGCTGAGTCGCTGCACTAGTGTACGGTGGCAGACAGTGTTGAAGGCCGCGGAGAGGTCTAGGAGGATGAGGGCTGCTGTTTCTCCGTTGTCAAGCAGTGCTCGGATGTCATCGGTGGCTGCGATCAGGGCGGTCTCGGTGCCGTGGTTGGCCCGGAAGCCAGACTGCGAGAGGTCGAGGGATCCGTTCGTCTCGAGGAAGGCGACCAGCTGTTTGTTGACGGTCTTCTTGATGACTTTTGCAGGAAACGGGAGCAGCGAGATGGGGCGCTAGTTCTTGAGGTCGGCTGATGGCTTCTTTAGTAGAGCGCTGAGTTTGGCGTGCTTCCAGCTCTCCGGGAAGGTAGCGGTGTTGAAGGAGGTGTTGATGATGTCCCGCAGGTGGGGTGCGATGACAGCGTCGACCTTGTTGAAGACGTGGTGAGGGCAGGGGTCGGTAGGAGATCCGGAGTGGATGGAGTTCATCGTGCGGACGGTGTCTTTGGTGCTGATCGGGGTCCAGGCGTGGAGGTTGGTGGTGGGGGGGGGGTGGTTCGGTCGTGGCGTGCGCCGGTTGAGTGCTGAAGCTGTTGTGTATGTCTGCAATCTTGTTGTGGAAGTAGGAGGCGAGGGAGTTGCAGAGGTCTTGCGAAGGGGTGATGTCGTTGTTTCCGGCGTTGGGGTTGGAGAGCTCTTTAACGATATTGAAGAGTTCCTTGCTGTTGTGTGCGTTGTTGTCCAGTCGTTCCTTGAATGCAGTTTTCTTGGTGGCGTGGATGATTTGGTGGTGTTTTCGGGTGGCGAGCTTGAGGGCAGTCATGTTGTCCGGTGTTGGGCTTCTGCGCCAGGTTCTCTCGAGGGCTCGGCAGTTCTTCTTGGAGCTCTTGAGTTCGTCGGTGAACCATGGGGCTTTCTTGCTACCGGGTCTGCTAGGCGGGGTCCTCAGGGGGGCGAGGTCGACTGCGCAGTCGCTGATCCACTTCGTGAGGTTGGTGGTCGCTTGGCTGGGGTTCGTTGCGCTGGTGGGTGGTTTCTTGCTCTGGGAAGTCGCGAGCTGGTCGGCTGTGATTTTGTTCCAGCTTCTGCGTGCAACCTGTTGCTGGTGGTGGTGGTGGATCGTGGTCCTTCTGAAGCTGAAGTGGACGCAGCTGTGGTCCGTCCAGTGGAGTCCGGTGGCGTGGCTGAAGGTGATGTCCTTGTTTAATGAGAAGACTGGGTCGAGTGTGTGTCCGGCGTAGTGGGCGGGGGTGGTGACCAGCTGCTTGAGTCCCAGGTTTGCGAGGTTGTCCAGCAGGGTGGTGGTGTTGCGGTCGTTGTTGTTCTCCAGGTGGAAGTTGAGGTCCCCGAGGAGGATGTAGTCAGCGGAGAGGAGGGCGTGCGGGCTGATGAAGTCGGCGATGTCTTCACTGAATTGTGTGCATGGTCCCGGGGGTCTGTAGATGAGGGTGCCTCTGAGGGTGGTCTTGGGGTTGATGTGGACCTGGAAGTGCAGGTGCTCGGCGGGTGAGAGGGTGTCGTCGATGTTGGTCGTGATGCGGATGGTGTTCCTGTGGATGATGGCGATGCCTCCTCCGGTCTGGTTGATGCGGTCCCTTCGGATGATCTTGTAGCCGTCTGGGATGGCGATGGCGATGTCGGGCGCTGAAGAAGCGTTCATCCAGGTTTCCGCGAGGAAGGCGACGTCTGGTGAAGTTGTCGACCAGGTTCCAGAGCTCGACGGCGTGTCTGTGGACGGAGCGGGTGTTAAGCAGGATGCATTTCAGGTGGCTGCTGCTGTTGCTCGTCTTGGTCTTGGTCGGTGCTGGAGTAGTGCAGGTCCGGATGCAGGTGAACTTGCAGGAGTTGCAGCAGAAAGGTCCGTGGGTGTGTCTCGGGGTGGCTCGGTAGCATCCCGGGATTCGGCCGGTGTTGAGTGCGTTGAGGGTGGCGGCGTCGTAGGTCCGGCCGGTGGGCTGGTGTCTGCGGGAGCCAGGGGTCCTGGCACTGGGCGCGGTCCAGGCACGGACGGGCGCAGACGGGCTTACCTTTGGCGCTCAGTCGGCGCTCCCGCTGCGCGGTCGCTCTGGGGGCGTCATAAGATGGGGGACGGGAGGGCGGGTCAGCTGGGCGGCGGGAGCGGGACGGCCAATGGGCCGGTAGTGGGCGGGGCCTGTGGTGAGCAGCGGCGGGAAAACTGGCGAGCGGGCGGCTCAGCAGTGGCTGGGCCGCTCGGGGGATGCAGGGGGCGTCAGTGGCGGAAAAGGCGGCAAAAGGCTGGCTTGGCAGGAGCAGGAGGCGGCAGGAGGAGCAAGGGGGTGACCCGACCTGGTGAGAGTAAGGTGTCATACGAATTGGAATACTAACCCCTCGCAATTCTGGCGACGGGGTTAGCATTCCACCCTTCTAGAGGGAAACGACATGTATGTAACTGTGAACCCCGGTTAAAGTTAACTCGAGCCTCAGCATCACAAAATGGATGCTGCCACCACAGACACAAGTCTGACCTCCTGCTGCTGGGAGTCCTTCCATCGAGGAGAGCTTGGAAAAAGGGTTTCCTGTCAGGGGCAGTGCTAGCACCATCCCAGACAGGGTTTTGTGTTTCCCAGGTAGGCAGGGCTGAGAGGAAGGTGACTGCAAGTGGCACCCCGGTGCTCACTGTGCATATGCCGGCTCAAACCAGTTCCAGGGGCACCCCAGCCCCTGAGCTGCGGAGAGACCGGACAAAGGAGAGGGGTGTAACCATCCCCCTCCTGGTCCCACCCATGGGCAGGACCTAGTCGCGTGCCAGCCCCTTTTTTAGAATAAAGGTAGGAGCGGGCCCCCTTCCCAAATTAGATAATCTTGAAGGACTTTCCACAAAGGAACTCTCGACTTTCTTTGACGACTCTCCCTTGTGGCTAAGGAGTAGCCACCCTGCACCCGCAGGCACCACCTAAGCATCGCGGTTTGCTGCGCGTCCATCCTCCGGATCAAGACTGACCAGCTCGACGAGACCCGGATTCCCTGGCACCTCTGACCTCTACCTGCATCATCAGCCCAGCTGAGATTCGTGGGTGTGACGAGACCTGAGGGACCAGCCATCTTCAAAACCTGCACGAAGCTTAACCAGCACTACCGCCGAGGGATCCTCGAGTGAGTGCACTGGGGTTTGAGAAGCCCCAACCCAGAGCAGCTCCAGCACCGAAGTCCAGCCACCCATCATCCACGAGATCTGCGTGGGGCCCTTCTGCTCTTTGCTGCTTGCCACGTTGTCCGGTCACTTTCCCGTTGGCTAGTGGCCCTCCTGACGACGTACCACGACGATTTCACCGCTGGTCTGGGTGCTCCAGACTGGCCCTTGCTCCCTTCCAAGAGAGGAGCACCCCGGACCCTCCTGGTCCACTCCAGACGCCATCTTGACTCCACCGTGTGGGCTTGCCTTTCCCAAGGCTTGTTGCTCCAATCCTGGTCCCAGCATCGCCGACAGCAGACACCCTCGTGGGACAGCTCGCACCTCCAGCCGGGTCGCCGACAACGCCTCCTGGCCCGTGTGACTGCAGAGTCCAGCGTCGCCCACTCACCTGATCGCGGTGACCTCATTCGGTGCCATCCTGGTGCCCACACAATCACTGGCTAGTGATTAAGAACTGAGTCCCCTCTGCTTTCAGGTCGTCTCCATCACCGATCCAGGCTTGGATCACACAGAACATCTTCACTGGTCGCCTGCCAGCAACTTCTTCTTTCAGGCTCCATAGACTACATCGAGGATTCCCGACGTCTTTTGAACCCTATGCAGCCGCAGCCCCTGGGCTAGGTAACCCGAGCATTTCGGTGCTCCAACGCAGGTTCACTACCCAAGTGTCCAGATCCTTTTTCGTTTTAGGTCTACCTAGTCGGATTCGTCCAGAAACCGTAACTTTAGAAACACTAGCCTCCATAGACTTTGTCCCGCATCCCGCGTGAGAGTGCACACTCTGCACCCGATCTCCCTAGGCCTCCTGCTCCCAACCTTAAGGTTCTGTAGTGTAGTCCTAGCGATCCTCAGGCCTCTGGATCTTGTTACTTACCTGCTAGTATTTCGCATTCCACTTTTAGTGTATATGGTTTTTCGTGCCCCTCGGGCATTTGTGTAAATTGTGCAACCTAAAGTATTTTCGTAAGAGTTTTGTATTGTGCTTAGCTCCTGACTCATAAAGAGTTCAGGGTAGACTGGTTATAAATAAATATCTTTTATTTTCATAACTTGTGTGGTGTCCTTTCACTTGGTGTTTTAAGGGGTATATGTGATGGTAAAACAGCTGGCTTAACACGCCCTCTAGAGTTTAGCCTAAAGACTGCTTTTGTCCACGCTACTAGGATAGCTGGTCTATAAGGTTGACTTACAACCAATCATCAATAAGGGTCGTTTGGTATGATACACAGTGATCACTAGAATAGTGAGCACTATATATCAGGCCAACTTCTCACAGTACACAGCTGGAGCAAGGGTTAAAGCCCACTCCGACGTATACTCCCGTTTAGCCTCCTCCGAGACATAACGCAAAAAACGTGGGAGAATAACATATTTCTCCTTGGAGGAAGTCCGAACAAATGGGAGAGGCCAGTCAACCTCCGCTAACAAAATATAATTAGATGTAAGATTGGACCAAAAGATCGCCTTTAGTATGTTTAATATCACCTTCAAATTGGAGGCCTCACTCATAAAGCCTATTGGGCGCAACTCGTGTGTCAGCTGTTTCCAACTTTTTTCTTCTGAAACTGGGCATGAAATTGAGATGGTCCCTCCTGCTTGGTTTTTACGTCAAACTGGCTCCGCAGGTCACGTCTTTCTTGCTCAGACTCACTTTCTCTGCAATCTGGACGTCCTCCCTCGCCGAACTTTTGGTCCGACGATTCCTGAAAGGAACGAGGATCAGGAATCTCTCTGGTGTTTTAATTTTAGAGCGGTCACGCAAATCATAACTACTTTAAGAAGCGTCTGGTGTTGAGAACCAGCACAAGAAGGTGGCTTCTGTTGTTGCTGCCGCTGATTTTTTATTCCAAGCCTTCTTAGGGAAGGCGGGTTGACCCTCCTTCTCAGGAGGAGGCTTATTATGTACCGGAGTAAAGGTCTTATTCCCAGACTATTGCGTCCTAATGATATGTATACATCCGCAATAACAATCAGCACCTGTCGTTGCTTGTCAACGTCCGCCACGGCCGATAGGCGTTGACGCACTTGCAATCTAACTGCCTGACCTTTGACATTGCCAGAATCATGTCGGAGACAATAGGGAACATGCCCACTAATCTCATCCCCAGCTCCAGGGCTGGACCAGCACCATGTTCATCTTGAACCTTCTTAAGAATGCTCAGTAGAATGCTCATGAAGCGGGTGCCAAAACAGTGTATACACCACAGAAAACACTGTCCCCCAGGTGGTGCAATCAGCTAAAGCGGGAATAATACCACTAGGTAAACTCCTATGTTTTTCTACAGGAGTAGTATGCGGGAAAACAGCTTTGAGTTGCTCAAATGTTTCTGCCAACAAATATGGAAAATCATCTCTATTTTGAGGACGTGTTCCCATTACTGAATTAATCATGATGGGACTCATGACAAGACCACCACCATGTGCCGGCGGCTGTGTAGCGGCTCCCGCCGGGGACACTTGAATATTATGTGACATAAACTGTGTGACACTTCTGTGTATATGAATCAAAGACTTATGTCATTGACGTAACCCTGCAAGTGTAACATTAAGATAATTAGGATGTGGTGTGAATCCAGCCAACATGGGAAAAGTGGCCCCATCAACCGATAAGGGTCCTAAACTGAATGCAGAAACAGGGTAAGGAAGGGTGCCATTAAACCATATGGTATGCTCCCAGACTGTCAACGGAACTTCGAGTAACCGAAAAGGGCGATCATTTCGTGGACCCATGACTGGTGTATATTAATGAAAGAGATTATCATTCCCATCCACTGCTGGAAATTTAACCCAAGAGTAAGACTTCAAAGCGGTAAGCCGAATCCCGCTTTGACTACAAAAATTACATTTGCCGCAATAGCGACCGGTTGTGCCATAGTAGAAATGGGACAAAGGAACAGTGAGGACGGTAGGTAGTGCAAAAGTGGGTTTAATAGACAAAAGAAAAACTTTTAAAATTCAACTTTGAAAAACCTATAAACATAGAAGTATAGGAGGTGAAGCCCCCTCACCACGGACGTCTCCAGAAACGGTGAAAGGGTATTGTGGGCAAACACAAGCGCTACTCAGGAGTGTCGCAAATAAGTACCAGACAAAACGTTGGTGGCGCCATGTTACAGGGATTCTGCACAAAAATAAAACTATGCGTAGGATTATAGGACCTTGGTGTATGGGAACTGAGTCATCCCACCACCTTAGTACCTATGAGCCCAGGAACGACTAGCTATAGTGTCTCACTTGCTCAGACATCCCAGAACACAACACTCCCAGATCTCTCAGGAATAGCAGTAACAAGACACACCCTTTCGCTAGCACTCTTGTACTCGTCCACAATAAGATCTGACAGTCACAAAATAGTTTATAATATTTCTTTTAACTAACGTGCCCTAACATGCAGTATACGTACCACAACAAGCAGGAAAATGCATAATACAAATATAGTCCCCAAAGCAGCTAGTCCATAAATCATGAAGGGAGATGTCATTATAAAAAGACAGTGGAGCCTATCCTCCCTTCCCTTGCTAAGAAGCAGTATTATATATCAGAAGATCTCTGGGCTTTGCCAGCAGATCCTATACCTCAACCTATAGATTTACATCACCTGTGCTGTTTTGCTCTTCTCCCTAAAAGGTCCCTCTCCAAGAGCCTCAACTAATTTGTGTACCCCACTAAATATCAGAGTACGTTGTCCAAACAACTGCTGCAACTGTATGTTTTGTCTAAGGGCTGGCCAGAACAAAATAACAAAAAGCATTTTTCGACCTTGCACATAATTTTCAGTTAAAATCCCAGGAATATGCAGTGTGAACACAGCCATGATTTCCCATGTGAAAGCAGGCATTTAAATGTTGCAAAAATAAAGACGTGTAGTAACGTGTGCAAAACCACAGGCAAGTCAGTGTGCTCATGCTACTAAGTTAGTGAAAAACGACAATTTCCCCATCGGCCACATGAGTCAAAAGTGCATCAAATGCCAGCAAAAGGGGCACTTCCGTATAGTTTTGAACATATTGGGTAAAATGCTTGCAAATGATTAAGAATATTCTTAAATGAATAAACAATTGGTGTGAAAGTGTATTGTATATTGTAATGGTCTGGTTAGTAGACATTAATCAATTAATATATTTGGACATGGTGTCTGAGACAATCTGTCGAAATAGAACATTAAAAAATATTCTTGTGTATTGAATTTATTTCATAACCTTAAATCCTTTAATATTGATTAATCATTGCATCTGTAGTAGAGCTTTTATAAGAAAGGATTTACATATATATTTAAGGGTAAAATAAAATAATTTTTGTTTTCAGTTTTCCCATCCACAATAGTTTTTAAAAATGCCCTCTGAGCGCTCATTTGTTTAGATATCTTATGGTATACCACATTTTCAGAAAGTAGAGTAAGATTTTATTAAAGTGTCAAGGGAACTTGTGAATTTTCAAATTGTATTTGACTTGCATATTTCCAAGTTTTGCATAACTGGCCTCACGATTTACTTGCACTTACTGTGGGAAAGGTTATCTGATTAGTGAAGGTTCCAGCCAAAAACCAGTAGGTTAAGTTTGGTATTCCAACACCACAAATCTATCTGCTACAAAAGTGAACAGGAACCAAAGCAATTGCTATACCCAGGGGCTCTCCCTCATCTGTACCCTTACTCCTTGACCCTTTTAACATGCATGGTGGTGTTGTTTCCCTAATGTTTGCTTTTGCTTCTTGGTTTTTTGTATTTTCCATCCTTCCCTATTACTATCCTCCTTTCAATCTTGTCTCTTTAGTCTGTCAGTACGTTTGTCTAACTGCTTAGTCTGTCTTACCTTCCTTATGCTTGCTCTTCTATTTTTTTTTGTCTTCATCCTGCCCTTTCTTACTCCGTTTCTATCTCATTTCGATGTCCAACCACGTCTCTCCCTCCCCCACCCAATTGCCATTGTCTAGCAGGCTGCAGTCCGCGCAGTGTGCTCTACAAGGGAAGGCAGCTACTGGTGACCTGACACCACAGCAGCAGCAGCAACTTGCAGTGTTCCTGCAGCAGCTACAAGCTCTCAAACCCAGGTACACCCCTTTGACTGCATCCTGACTCACTTCCCCAGGATCATCATTGGTTGGCTTGTATGTCTCAGATTTAAGTCCCCTTACCCAGTTCCCCCCCCCTAGGATTCTAATTGTGTTCCTGCGCCACCTCTCTCCCTCCCTAAAATTCCAATTGTGTTCCTGTGGCACTTTTGCTCGTCTGAGAAGCTGAAGCTTACTTTCCCACTTAGCCAGTTTTGAGACTAGAGTAAATTAAGGTACTAGCACATCTCGATCTGAAAAAAACGCGTAGTGATGGATTCCTTACCTTAGAATTACCCCCAGTCGTCAGACTGGATCCAAAACTTTTTCGTCCGCAGTACCCCTGCACGTCGAAAGGTGACGTCATGCGGCTCTGCGTCAGTCGTTGTGTTGTGGTCGCCGAGATGTTGCAGCAGCTATTTACATGCCGCCCTCGCACGCTGATGGTCAGTTCTTTTTTTTTTTTTTTTTTTTTTTTTTTCGCTCCAGCAAGGGCAGATCAAGAGAGAGCGGTACCGCCAGTCACTTTTTGAATGAGTTTTTCAATGCTTTTTGTCTCTATTTTTCGAGTTGATCGACTCCTGGTGCAGTAGGGATGCCCGGCTACAAGTCCTTGGGGTCTATCATTGAATGTTGTTGGTAACAGACCCGCACCGCTTGTGTCTTTACTGCCTGGAGCCTGACCACGGCCCCAAGTCGTGCTCCGAATGCTGGGCCATGGCGTCGAAGACTTTGCGGGAGCAGTTCAGAAAGTTCTTTTTTTAAGTCCGGCAGTCTGCTCCACACCGCTCAATGTCCCGGTCTCATGGGAGGTCGAGGGACCGTCGCCAAGCCGCCGCCACCACCGTTCATCGGGATCAAAGTCTAAGCACTTGGGGTCAGGTAAGACGAAGCATTCCAAGAAGTCGAAGTGCCATCGCTCTCAGACTACCCTTCACCAGTTGCCCGACGCGGCTGAGGTTGCAGTCGCCTACGCAGTCGTCATCGCCGCCTAAGCAGTCCCCACCTAAGCAGTCGCCGCCACCTACGCAGTCGCCGCTGCCTACGCAGTCGCCGCCTACGCAGTCGCCTACGCAGTCTTCATCGCCGCTGCCTACGCAGTCGCCGCCGGCCTGCTCTCCCTTCCCAGGTCCGTTGGCGACTCTGGCCCAGCTGCAGTAATTTCTGTCAGCCATGGCTAGTCTCTTTGGGCCGTCGGGCCCCACTGGTGCGACTCTCGGCCCTCAGGCCCGACTGGGCGTCAGGGCTCTTTACTGCAGGCGACTCTGGCATCGCTGTCGACTCTGGCATCGCTGTCGACTCTGGCATCGCTGTCGACTCTGGCATCGCTGTCGACTCTGGCATCGCTGTCGACTCTGGCATCGCTGTCGACTCTGGCATTGCTGTCGACTCTGGCACCGCAGGACCCCCATGGATCCTGACTCTGATTCCGGTCTATGCCGATTGCTCGTTTGATTGAGTGTTATCTGTGTCCCTCCTGAGGCGGAAGCCGAGCGGTTGTGCTGCTGTGTTATTTTAACTACACTAGGAATTTTAAAAACTTTAAAATCGGCGCTCTTTAAAAGTTCGCTGCAACACTACCCCATCAGCTTGATTTAAAAAGCTTTTACTGCTGACTCCTTCCCCCTCTTCCTTGTTGCCCTGGGCTACTCCCAGCCGAGTATCGACGCTGTGGAGTTGGTCCCAGGTTCAGACAAGCGGCGGCCATATTGGGTGTGTGTCCAATCCTCCACGCTCTAGTCGCGCATAAAAGGGGACGTTCATGCATCCGCGCAGCGGAAACGCGGGCAGCGGACGTGCCGGACCTGCGCCGGAGTCGTGCCAGAGTCCTGCCCGTCTGCGCCCGTCCGCGCTAAGGAGGCGCTGGTGGCCACCTCCCCCTTTGTTTACTCCTCTCAGGCCCTTAGGGATCTGGACTGTGTATCTGTTGCACTACCCCCGCGAACCCTAGACACTATCTCGGCTATTTGCATTGCACGGTATGCACCTCTTCCCACCCCTCGCACAAAACAGCTATCTGAACCCAGTTTGACTGAAACACGCATCCGGGCCCTATACTTAAACGCTCACTGGTCAAGCATCGGGTTGATCTCTTCCTCCTTCTCACCGACGAAAGACCTGATATTCTTTTACTTACCGAGACCTGGCTGAATGATGATTCTCTCCCTGACATTTTTTGCTGCCCTGCCCCCCGATTACTACCTGCTCAACACAAACCAACCTTCTGGCCGTGCCGGCCGCGGGGTGGCAGCTGTCATTCATAAGGAACTTAAATTTACCTCCACGTCCTCTTTCACTCTTACTGACGTGGACAACCTCATCATTAAGCTAGAGACTGGAGAGGGTGCGCTTACCATCATCCTCCTTTATCGGCCTCCCTACCCTATGCCTTCGTTCCCTGCTGCCCTCAGTGAACAGCTAGCTAATCTACTTACTTCATCTGCTCGAGTCGCCATTTTTGGCGACTTCAACTATTGGTATAATGATAAGGAAGCTGGTCCTCATGCGGCTGAGCTATTCACCAGCTTCAACATGAACCAACACGTTACTTCCCCCACTCATACTGGGGGCCATGTTTTAGATCACATCTGGACTCTTAATCTCACTCTCTCCTACCCGGTGATTACCCCTTGTATCTGGTCCGACCATTACTTGATCGATACAGTGATCACAGTAAGGGGTTGTATCAAGATCTCTCCCCTGGGCGGTGGGACTGCCCGCAAATGGAGTACCCTGGACTCTCAGGCATTCCTTTCATTCTTGGCTGAGACTTGTCCTTCGCTGTCTAAAACTGCGACTGTCCAAACTCTGGAGGAAGATCTTACTGGCTGGATCGTCAAAGCCAGTGATCGTTTTGCCCCTCCCTCCAGCTTCCCCCGCTCCCGGCACAGTAAGTCCCACAAGTGGTTCAACTCCACCCTGAAAGCTCAGCAACTCGAACTGCGCCAAACGAAACGTAGGTGGAGATGCAATTATCTGTGCATCGACAGAGCTATATGTTGCTGAGAGAAAAAAATATAAAGATGCAATCATTGCAGCAAAAGCTCTTCACATCTCGGAAAGGATCCTCACTGCTCATAACAAACCTCAGGAGATCTTTTCAATCATGAAGGAGCTTACATCTGATGCAAGGACTCTTCCCTCTCAGACCCCGATGCAAGAATCTTGTAATGCCTTAAATAATTTCTTTATTGAAAAAATTGCCACGATCAAGAATACGATTCCTTCAGTCCTCCCCGATGATATGCCAGCCTCCCCTCCTGAAAACCCGCTTTCCTTGCTTTCTTTCCCTGCCCTCGACCCCAGTACCCTGGCCAAACTTGCTGCTCGAGTCAAATGTGGCTCGCCTAACGACTGCTGTCCTCACTCTGTCTTTCGCGACATCTGCCTGTTCTTACCGGACTGCATCTTGCCTTTATTAAATGCCTCATTGGAGGCAGGAGCAGTACCTAATTCCTTCAAGGAGGCTGTCCTTGTGCCCTTACTGAAGAAGCCTGGAGCTGACCCGGACACCTCGCCAACTATCGGCCTATCTCTCTCCTGCCCTATCTATCCAAACTCCTGGAGGCACATGTTACTAGCTGCCTATCTGAATTCATTGAGCGTTCCAACTTTCTCGAACCTAATCAGGCTGGGTTCAGACTATCCCATTCCACCGAGGCTGTGATCCTGGCAGTTATGGATACACTCAGGGCTAATGCTGATAAAGGGACATCACAGGCGCTTGTCTTACTAGATCTGTCGGCTGCGTTCGACACAGTGGACCACAACCTCCTTATCCACCGTGCCGAGCAAGCCGGCATCCGAGGCTTGGCTTCTGCCTGGCTCAAATCCTTCTTGTCGGGCAGAATGCAGGCTGTCCGGCTTGGTCCCTTCACGGCCGCGCAGGTCCCATCCATCTGCGGAGTGCCTCAGGGATCTTCCCTGTCCCCTCTGCTTTTTATTCTCTATCTTCAGCCGCTCATTTTCTCCTTGAAGAGGTGGAATATCACTGTATTCAACTAAGCAGACGATCTGCAAATCATCTTTCCGCTCAACACCCCCAATGCAGCCCTCGATTGCCAAGCAGTGCTGCTACACATCCAACATTGGATGAACTCCCACCAGCTTAAATTGAACCCAGGGAAGACCGAGTTAATTCTCCCAGGAAACAGTCTCACTCACTGGGGCCCACAGTTCTGGCCAACTGAGCTTGGCTCCCCGCCCGTCCAAGTCAGCAAAGAGTCTCGGGGTCATAATCGACTCGGAGCTCTCTCTTAAGCCTCAGGTAGGGGCGGTTGCGTCCTCATGTATGTTCCAGCTCAAAAAAATCAGGAAAGTTTCCCACCTCCTGACACCAGAGGCCTTGATACAAGTCCTGATCGCCCTGGTGCTCTCCCGCCTGGATTTTTCAAACTCCCTGTACTACGGCCTACCTAAATTCCTCCTTAATAGGCTCCAGATTGTACAGAACCAAGCGGCAAGACTGGCCTATAAAACCCCGAAGTGGCAATCCGCGAGACCACTGCTTCATAGACTCCACTGGTTGCCGGTGGAGCAGAGGACTGCATTTAAGATCGGCTGTCTGACTTTCAAAGCTGTATCCGGGATCTCCCCTTATCAAATCACTGGTTGTTCCTTACCGTCCGGTACGTAATGTTCGTTCCTCCCACCGCTTACTGCTAGCTGTCCCTGCTACCAAACTAAAAAAAAAACGGCGGTCGTAGATTCGCCCATCTTGCCCCCGCCTTCTGGAACCAGTTGCCCCCCTTTCTCTCAAATGTGCTAATTCCCTCCTGGCTTTCAGAAAACTCCTGAAAACTCACCTCTTCACATAGACTGGCTAGACCCCCGTCCCTCCATCTCATTGCACTCAGCCAGCGCCAGGAAACCTTTCGGTGTCAGCGCGCTATACAAGATTCCCTTAAGATAAGATAAGACCTTGTGACGCCTCCACCGATGTCGACCCAACCTGCACCACCTCTGATGTCGCCTGGCCCACCGTACGACATCGCCCCCGGTTTCAGCCCTGATGTGGATACGGCGCCAGACTGGCGCCGTTCGATGCCGAATCAGACACCGATGGGGGATTTCTATCCCTATGTCCATCCTCCTTATTTTCGGCCTGTTCATCAGCCTTCGCAGGAAGGGGAGGACTGGGAGTGGTCTGGGGACACTCTCACAGCACAATGTGAGCTTGACCCGGACTGGTCAGAGGAGCTGAGCTGAGTGATGCCAGTGGTCTTGATACCTCTCCTGACTTCGGCATGCTAACTCCTCCTACCGTGGCTATGGAGGAGGGTGCAAGCTACGCAGTGGGGTTGGGTAGTTCGGCCGAGGCCCTACACCTCGAGCTCCCTACAGTGGACTTCAGGACTAACCTCCTGACAGAAGTGCTTCTGCTGGCAGCTACCTCTGCGGAGCCACTGCTGCCTTTTAACAAAACCCTTTCGGACGTTTTTTGACACCTGGTCCAGGCCCAACACGGGCTCCTGTGGATAGGAACGTGGCCCAACCCCATCGCCCTGCCCCAGGCGACCCCCTTGTCCTTTCCCAAAACCCCACTCCTGAGAGCTTGGTTTTCCAAGCCTCTGCGTCCCTGAGCGCATTCGCTACCGCACCACCGGACTGGGAATCCAAAAAACTGGAGCAGTTCGGTAAGAAGATTTTTTCTTCCGCCAGTTCAGGGCTGCGGTCGGTGATCACCGCATGCCTTTCGGGACATTATTCTCTCACTGTGTGGGATATGGTGGCACGCGTGCTGCCCCAATGTCCGCAAGAGGCCCGGACAGTGTGTTCTCATGCTATTGCTGACTGGAGCGATGCAGCCAAGTTTACTATCCGTTGTGGTCTTGACACCCCCGACTCGCTGGGCATGGCGATTTCCACAACAGTTGCACTCCGTCACCACGCCTGGCTGAGGACAACTGGTTTTTCTGGGGATGTCCAGAACACTCTGATGGATATGCCTTTTGATGGCATTTGCCTTTTTGGCAACAAAAGTGCGTTGGAGTGCTTTAAGGACTCGCGGGCTGCTGCCAAGTCCTTGGGCCTTTCCGCCACGTGTCCTCCTCCGCCTTCTGCTTTTCACTCCTTTTGTGGCCACGAAAGGGGTGTCCCGACACGTTAGCTTCAGAGCCACTGGCTTGTACTGCAACAGTCTCAGGGCGGACGTGGGACCCGCCGGGCTGGGTCAGGCGCCCAGCGGGCATGTCAGTCCACCTCCACCCCAGCCACATCAGCCTCCAAACCTTTCTAGTCTGGATTTTCTGGCCCATCAAACACCAGTGGGTGGCAGAATTCGCCATCACCTCCCCCACTGGCGCACCCTCACTTTTGACAGGTTGGTTTTACAGATAGTCCGGTGGGGCTACTCCCTCTCCTTCGAGCATACCCTTCCAGCCATGCCACTCCAGTACCACCGCATGTCGGGGATCACTTGGCACTTAGACAGGAAGTTGCGGCCCTCTTGGCCAAAGGGCCATTGAGCGAGTTCCTGCGCCAGAAGTAGGACTTGGTTGTTACTCCGACTACTTTCTGGTGCCCAATAAGGATAAGGCCCTGCATCCTATCTTGGACCTTAGGGATGTCAATCGCTTCCTCCGGAAGGAGTTCAAGATGTGAACTCTCAGGTCTTGTTTGCCATCGACCCTGGAGACTGGATGGTAGCATTGGACATGCAGGACGCATATTTCCACATTCCTGTCCTACCGGCCCACCGGCATTACTTGCGGTTTACAGTGGGCCACGAGCACTTTCAGTTTACCGTGCTCCCCTTTGGCCCTACCAGCGCCCCTCTGTGTTCACGAAAGTGATGGCGGTGGTCGCAGCTCATCTGCACAGATCAGGGGTTTCAGTCTTCCCCTATCTCGACGACTGGCTGTTGAAGGCTGGCTCGCCCCGGGCAGACGTTTCCAACCTCCAGACTATGGCCGACCTGCATCTGCTGGGGTTCTCCATCAATTTGCCGATGTTGCACCCCATTCCCTCTCAGAAGCTCCTCTTCATCGGAGCGGTTCTGGACACGGCGCAGTATCGGGTCTATCCTCCCGAACAGCGAGTCCGGGACATTTGGGCTATGATTCCGATCTTACACCCCTTGTCCTGGGTTTTGGTCAGAATGACCCTGAGGCTGCTGGGCCTCATGGCCTCTTGTTTATCCTGCTGATAAATCATGCCAGGTGGCATATGCGGGCTCTGCAGTGGGACCTGAAGTTCAGGGGGGCAGCATCAGGGGAACCTTTCAGATTATGTCCAGATCTCGGAGGGCACAGCACAACAATTGCAGTGGTGGCTCACGAACCGGCATTGGGTCAATGGCAGATCCCTCTCCCTTTCCCAACGGGAGCACACAGTGGTGATGGATGAGTCCCTCCTGGGATGGGGCGGCCACATGGGGGAGGCGGAGATCAGAGCCCTCTGGTCTCTGGGTGGAGACCGGGGTCCATATCAACCTTCTAGGGCTCTGGGCGATCCGACTTGCACAGAAGGCATTTCTTCCCTCTGTCAAGGGGAGCGTATTTCAGGTGTTCACAGATAACACCACCGCCATGTGGTACTGCAACAAACAGGGTGGGGTTGTGAACCCTATGTCGGGAGGCTCTGGCGCCTCTGGATGGCTGGAACATCAGGGCATTTTCCTGGTGGTTCAACACCTAGCAGATTCACTGAACGTCAGAGCGGACGAACTCAGCCGCAGGTGCATGATGGATCACGAACGGCGTCTTCACTCACAGGTGGCGCATGACCTCTATCAACAGTGAGGAGAGCCTTGGTTAGATCTATTTGCCACCGAAGAGAATGCGCAATGTCGGCAGTTTTGTGCGTTGGAATTTCCAAGGTGGCACTCGCTATGCCTTTCCGCCTATACCACTTCTGCCCTGAGTGCTGAAGATCAGGCGTGACCGGGCCAAAGTTATTCTTGTGGCTCCGGACTGGGCTCGAAGAGTTTGGTATCCCAAGCTACTCAGTATGACCATCAATACCCCGATCTGTCTGCCACTTCGGGAGGATCTTCTGTTGCAGCAGCAGGGAACGGTCCTCCACCCGAACCTGTCCAGTCTCCCCCTCTTTGCATGGAGATTGAGCGGCTGCAGTTGAGTCCTCTCGACTTGCCTCCTGAAATCTGTGATGTCATTCTGGCAGCCAGGTGTCCCTCCACTAAGTTGGTATAAGCCTGCTGGTGGAACAAGTTTGTGGCATGGTGCACAGCAAAGGCTAGGGTCCCCTTTCTGTCCCTCTTTCTGAAGTCCTACAGTTCCTCCTTTCTTTGGCCCAGCAGGGCTCTGCTCTGGGTACTATTAAGGGCTACCTTTCTGCTATTTCAGCCTTTCTTAGGCTTCCTGATCAGCCTGCTCTTTTCAAGTACCCTGTTAATAGATTCCTCAAAGGCATTACTCATCTTTTCCCTCCTATTCCCTTCGTAATGCCACACTGGGTTTTGAACCTGGTTCTCACATATTTGATGTGCGCTCCCTTTGAACCTCTTCACAACTGTCCTCTTCGTCTGATAACTTTGAAGACTGCTTTCCTGGTTGCCATCACCTCTGCCAGAAGAGTGAGCGAGCTCCAGGCTCTTTCTTGCAGACCTCCTTTTCTGTCTGTCCATCCGGACAAGGTTGTTCTCAGAACATGTCGCCAGCGACTGACGAGGAGCCGCACAACACCACCTTCCGACGCGCAGGGCTACTGCTGATGAAAACTTTCCGGATCCAGTCTGACACCTGGGGGTATTTCTAAGGTAAGGAATCTATCCCCAACGAATGTTTCTTACAGATATATTGTTACCAAGGTAAGTAACTTGTTCGTTTATACTACTAGAAATCGCTTTATTGCTCTTATCTAAAGAGAAGGCAGTGCATGGAAGAAACTAAGCTGAGAGGAAGAGTACAAATGTATATGCCAGTCATTCATAAAAACCTACTTTAATGCTTCTCTACAACTGGTGCTTTCTCAGTGAGGAGTTTTGACTTTTTAATTTGGTGTTCTAGTGTCCCAGCCCTCTTCATATGCCCAGCCAGAGGACAGTACTGTTGCAGATACACAGCACTTTCAGAAAGTAGAGTAAGATTTTATATTCTAAAAGTGTCAAGGGACCTTGTGAATGAAGAACTAGGTTTTAATGAATTTGAGAAAGATCCCACAATGGAGACTTGGCTCACAATTAAGTATCCCTTCCTAATCTTACTTCATGCTCTCCTTTCTGTCCAGCCTGATAACATCTCTAGTAGTCGGTCATGCCTGGTAATTGCTATTCCAAAGTATGCTTATATTTTAGGATTCTAGTGACAAGCGTCCTTTTTCATCCAGTCAGACCTATCTATTGTTTAGATGGCCATTCCATCACATTTGTTTTTTGGCCTTTGCGCAGGATACAATGATCCAATTATTTTTTTTATTAAAATGCATGTGGGATTATTTTATATCTCAAAAGTACATTGAGACAACACATTAAATTCTTTAATACTGTAATTATATGTAGAAAAAAATCATTTAGGTCTGACTTTAGAGCATAGCTGTTGCTATAACCTTATGTGTTAAATAGAAAAAGAGCTTTTAGAAGTACTATTTAAAGAGTACGACTTTGGTACAGTATTTGATTGGATAGAGGCTGTATTTTTCTGCTGAAAGAGTCCTTGTATTTCACTTTTATCTTTTTCAGTGCGGTTTCAGACCAGACACACAGCACTTACCAGATTTCTGTGATCATAACCCTGACCGAGATAAACCACTTGATGGAGCATGGCTCTTACAAAGAAAAGTCACTCTGCTATTAGGAAAACAAAGCACGTATTGTAATTCCAGTGTGCATGCCCATAGCACACCAATGACATTGTTGGCAAGATTTGATAGACTTCTAGCCGCAGATTCCTTATGTTTTAAATTTCCACGGGCGTCAGATGGCGTCTCTGGAAGATTTTCGGTGAGCAGTAGCCCTGCGCACCGGTAGGTGGCGTCGATTGGCTCAGCGTCTGTACCAGAAGTGATGTTATGCTACCTATATAGGTGCCACTCATGCACGCCGATGTCAGTTTTATTCGCAGCATGTGTTGGCCGTAGATACATATGCTTAGCATACTCCTGCCACCTAATGTTGGGCTTGTACGATTACAAGTTCTTTTTCTTCAAAGAAGTTTGAGTCACAAGGTACAGTGGCGACTCCTATAGTCTGTGTTGTGCCTGTTCCTCTGCTCCTTTCTCACATCTGTGTGCCATGCCTGCAGCTGACTGTCCTGGCATAGGTCAGTCACCACTCTGGCTAGTTGTACTATACCAGTGGTGAGGGTACAGGTGCATGAGCCTTGTACCCTTACAGGTCTATGTCTATTCTTAGACATTGTAAGTGCAGGCTGCGTGTTTTGGTGCAGAACAAAGTGAAATCGTGATGGCTCACATCCCTGTGTGCCATGCCTACAACAGTCTACCCTGGCATAGATCAATCATATCTTTAGCTGGGTTCCCTATGCCAGTGGTGATGGCACAGGTGCATGAGCCCTGTACCCCTACAGTACCCAGGTCCATTCCTGGGCGCTGTAAGTGCAGTGCTGTCTTCAGAGTATATGGTGCTGGGAGTTTGTCATTATGAACTCCACAGCACCATAATGGCTACACTAAAAAGTTTGGTATCAAACTTCTCAGCCCATTAAACTTACACTGATGTCTGTGTGGGATTTAATGGAAAAATGCACACAGAGGGCATCTTAGAGATGCCCCCTGAAAACTAACCTACCACTAGTGTCTAGGCTGAGTGGCTGCTTTCTGCCACCACCACCAGACATGGTTCTGCATCCCTCGGGTCGAGAGCCTGCTGCTCTCTGGGGCCTGAAACAATGCACATCCTGGGACGAAGTGCCAAGCTTCCTCACCAAGGATGGGCAGGGTTCACGAAGGGTGAAGCTTCAAAGGCGTGCCGCCTTTGTGAGCTTCCCTAGTCCACTTGCTGCTCTCAACAACTGGTCCCCACTGGTTCTGACCCCCACTTTGGGCGGGAGAACCAGTGTGAAAAACAAGTGAGGAAGAGAGTTGTGCCCACCTCTGCCAACTCCACCCCTCAGGTAGGGGAGGTGAGGTGAAGCACAATCCTCAGTCCCCACCATCTTGCAGATGGGGGACTCAGCCAACCAGGGACAGGCTCATGCCCCTCCCACTGAAGTGTGGCATAATAGGGGGTGTACCCATCCCAGGGAAGGGGCCCATGGTCCCTACCTTTTACCTACCTGTAACGCCCCATGATCTAGTATTTAGGGGGCACCCCTGAACCTTTCTTCCTCAGACAAGAAGAAACTACAAGACGGACCAAACAGCCATGCAGAAGCACACAAGAGGAAGACGCCCACTGACTTGGCCCCAGCCCTACCTGCCTGTATTCCCCTCTAACCTGCTCCTGCAATATCCTGGTGTGTCCTGCAGCCAGCAACCTTGAAAACCCGGGTGGACCTGCCTGCCTACAACCCCAAAGACTTTGTCTCTCGTGAACATCTGATTTGTTCATCAGCAACCTCTGTCCCCAGCCGAAAACTGCAAATCTGCACCCGCCGTCCACGGCCTGAGCTCGAGTAGGCAAACACCACGAGGAGGTCCCTCTGGCGATCCTGACCTGAGATCCAGCGACTCCTGACCTGCCTGCAGCCTAAATCCAGAAGGTCCCCCCAACCGCGAACAGGAGGTGGTAAGAAGATCCGACCCCAAAAGGCATCCCTGCACCAGACACCCCACGGCCTCCGGTGGCCAAACAGAATGTGCCTAACCAATCCCCAACTTAACTCTCGAAGTGGTCGCTCCCAGAAGACCTTAGTCCCCAAGCCTCTAGTGCCTTTGCAAACCAGAGGTTCTCCATTACAAACAAGGCACCCTACATCGAAAGAGCACCCTGCACCCGACCGCCCTAGTGCCGCTGAGGGTGCACCTTCAAACTGTTTACAAACTTCTTTGCTATTGTAAAGTATTTATTGCTTACCTGTGCCAGGCTTGCTTGGTTGTAGATTTAAAATAACTAAAAGAATATTTTTATACAAGAACAATTGGTCTGAAGTTCAGTCTTTGAATGTGTGAATTCATCTGCTGACTGTGTACGACAAATGCTTAACACTACCCTCTGATAAAGCCTTACTGCTCGACCACACTACCAAAAATAGAGCATTACCTCTACCTACCTTTGGGGTTCCACTGGACTCTGTGCACACTATACCTCTCTTTGGTATAGTATATCTAGAGCCAGCTTCCTACAGGTTTGCACTCAACATAACAAAATGTAACCTTCAGCTGTTGCAAATACAACCATTCTTAGGCGCCATCTTAAACTCTTTAACAGGCAAAGCCTACACCAGTCCAGAGAGATCAAAAGATCCAGCTCGCATTACCTCTTTTTCACCCACATCAAGTCACTGCGAAAGCAATCATGAGTTTCCTTGGGATGATGGCATCATGCATAGCCATAGTTCCACATGCTCGTCTACATATGTTTCCTTCAACAGACCACAATCAAAATGGTCTCAATCAGAAGGACATCTGCAAATATCTAGTGTTGGTAGGCCAGTGACCTATCCCTCTGCGGCTGTGGAACAGCAACAATCTGTTGCACGGTCGACCCTTCAAAGCCTCAATTCCGCAAGTCACAGATGCATCCTTTTAGAGTTGGGCAGCACATATGCAGGACCTCACAGTACATGGTCTTTGGTCAATTCACAACAACACTCATTGCAATTGTCTACACAACAAAGTAGTCCGGGTGTGCACATAGTACATGCCTCCAATGCATTATGTTCAAAAACAGGGAAGACTCACAGCTCTCCCTTTTAGCAGAGCGCATCTGGAATTGGGCCATTCATAATAAAAATCCACCTCCTTCGCAGAATACCTACCAGGACAATGACTTGGCAGAAATGCTCCGCATAACACAGCAGGTACCAAAGTGGGAAATCAACAAGACTTTCTTACACTCATACTTCTAATGGTGTGGAACCCCAGAGATAAACTATTTGCCACAAAATGCAACCCAAAATGCCAAAACTCTGCCTCCAGGTTTCCTCACCACCAATCCAAAGGCGCAATGCCCTATAGATAAATTGATTCAGAAAGGGGGGTGGTGATGAACCGAGTGTCTGAATTAAGCAGACCACTCTTACCCAGTCCAAAGATCAGGGCTTGATCCATCACCGTTTTTTAGCTCACTGCACCATTCCAGCTCAGAACCTGGCTACATGCAAATTGGTCTGTCCCTGGCCCAGTGCATCATGGGAACAGGGCAGACAAAACTACCAAGCCAATTCTTATACCGGGAAGGCAACAAGCTTCCGGGGACCGGTTTCTGGCATTTCAGCCGTCTTCAGCCCGGCTTGCTTGAATCCTGATGGTGCAGTGAGCAAGGGACTCATGTCTGAATATACCCTTCCACGCTTATGGTGGACAAAATGATTCAGAAAAGGGGGTGGTGATGAACAGAGTCTCTGAATTAAGCAGACCACTCTTACCCAGTCCAAAGATCAGGGCTTGATCCATCACCTTATTTAGCTCACTGCACCATCCCAGCTCAGAACCTGGCTACATGCAAATTAGTCTGTCCCTGGCCCAGTGCATCATGGGAACAGGGCAGACAAAACTACCAAGCCAATTCTTATACCGGGAAGGAAACAAGCTTCCGGGGACCGGTTTCTGGAATTTCAGCCGTCTTCGGCCCGGCTTGCTTGAATCCTGATGGTGCAGTGAGCAAGGGACTCATGTCTGAGTATACCCTCCCACGCTTATGTTGGACAAAATGATTCAGAAAAAGGGGGTGGTTTGCCCTGTTCCCATGATGCACTGGGCCAGGGTCAGACTAATTTGCATATAGCCAAGTTCTGAGCTGGGATGGTGCAGTGAGCTAAAAAACGGTGATGGATCAAGCCCTGATCTTTGGACTGGGTTAGAGTGGTCTGCTTAATTCAGACACTCTGTTCATCACCACCCCCTTTTCTGAATCACTATAGATAAATTGGTCAGGGATATTTGCTTACGCTTTTCCCCCTCTCCCTCTAATTCTATACTTGGTGCAAAAGCGAACTCAAACATCCTTCACACTCTTCCTAATAGCCCCAGCATGGGCGTCCCAGGTGTGGTATACATCCCTCCTGCAACTATCAATAGTGCCACATGAGAAATTACCTCTAGCTACATCTACTAACTCAGAATCAGGGCAAAGTAATGCACCCAAATCCCGCACAACTCAGTCTAGCGATTTGGCTCCTGAAATCTTAGGTTTTGGACACCCTAATCTAACACAATATATGAATATTCTCAATCAAGCACGTAAACCAACAACACAAGCTTGCTATGCAGCAAAATGGAATAGATGTGTACATTACTGTTTAGACCAATACAACCACTATCGCCAATAGTACAAGACCTTATAGGTTTTCTTTTTCATTTACAACAGGACTTGCTTATACTTCAATCAGGTTAATTATCCAGTATTAGGGGGTGTCTTTCATAGATTCACATGCCTGAATCATTCCCAGTCATCGAAATGGGAGTCCCCGGTACATAAATAAAGTAATGTCTTTATAGACATTTAGAGAAATAGGCCCAAGGGTCTTACATTAGTAACATACCCATGTCCTATTGTAGAAAGAACTAAACTCTAGAGAAAAGCCAATCAGCTATCACCTCCCTCTAGAACCCTCCTGGAAGGAGCTCCTGTCCCTCAGATTTTCTACCGCACGTGGTGGTAAGGGAGTCTCCTCTGAGCTCTGCTCAGATTTCTTCTCAACTGCTTTTCCAGTGTTCTCTGGTGATATTATTTCATTCTAGACTGTAGTTCCTGATATCTTCATGATGGGTAAACACCAAAAAAGGGTATTTTTAGGCCCAGTGGGAAGAAAAGGCTACATATAGATGACCAACATCAAAACTGTCTATATTGCCTGTATCCAGACCATTCTTCCAAGGATTGTAAGGTATGGCGTACCTTCTCCGCTAAAACCCTCAAAGATCGTGAGGGGCGCCTTTTAATTTGGCTTCAGAGGCTGAAAGACCGGGATCAGCTGGAATCTTCTGAGGAAAGTGAAGGCTCTTCAGTGTCTTACAAGTCTTCACAGAAAAGACAGAGGGTGGCGTCTCCTGGCCCTTCGGTATAGCCTCCTCAAGAGCAGACGCTAAAAAAGTCTTCAGAGGTCCACTCCAAGGCTCTTTCATCGAAGGTGTCCTCTCAGGAAGTCCCCACCTTAAAAAAAAAAAGAACTACGACTCCATCGACGGCGACTTCATCGTCGAGGAGAGCTGTGTCTACAGCATTGCATATAACTACTTCGACTACTGTTTCCACGTTAATGGCAGTGTCGTCATTGACCTAGTTGATGACTACCACCCTATCGTCGACTACAGGTAAGACTGTGTCGTCGACGATAAGCATCAAGCAGATACCGTATACGTCAGACATGGTCAACACTGCGCTCGCCGACGACTAAGACAACATAGTCGACACCAGCGCCGACGAAGACGCAGTCGACTAAGACGCCGTTGACGAGATCTCCAGCTATGACACAACTATCGATGACGGCCCTGTTGACAGTAACCCCACCGGCTACGACACCCGTCGACGGTAGTCGACAAACTCGTCAACGACTATGGATTCAGATCTAAAAAGCACGTGTGCATCTGAAAATTACAAAAAATACACTGACGCCGACCTAATCATCGCCAAGCAGAGCCCAACCACTTCCTCCAGCATATCTTTTTGAAGAGGAGGACTCAGATGAAGGGGATATGTTTCAAACTGCCACAAGCCCCCTCTGAGCTTAATGTAAAATATCAGGAGAGTTCGGATGAAGAGGAAGAACAGGAGGAATATCATCCACTTCCTCCTCCAGTGGTGTGCCTTCCAGGCTCTTCATTCTCGGTCTTGCAGTACCTCATAACAGATTACAAGCAGAGGTTTCCAAAGTCACCTACACCTCAACCCTCGGCAGTATCTTTCTCGCCAAGACCACGGCCTCCACCTTTGAATGTGCAGCCGGATCCAGTCGATGTGTCACCCTCCGTCTACTGATGAGGACGAGGAAGAAGACCAACATGAAGAGGGAGAGCTTCAGGACACTCAATCTAACCACGATGAATGGAATGATTGTTATTCCTTGCCCTGCTTCTCCAGTACCTGCACAAGCAGGCTCGCCACCCGGAGACATCGGTGGGTTCCATCATGTCATTGAGAGGGCAGCTCAACGTTTTCAAATTCCCATGGTTTCTCTCCAGCAGGACTGCTTCTTATATGATTTTAAAGAACCTTTTAAAAACTCCGTAAAATCGATACCCATAATAGAATACTTGTGGGGACAAGGGGTTAAAATTATGCAAAACACCTCCTCAGTCCCTTTGGTGTTACCTCGCTTGGACAAGAAGTATAGAGCACCTGATTCTACGCCGGCTTGTTTAATAGAACATCCCAAGCTGGACTCGGTAATTACACAGGCGGCTCAGAAAAAGTCCAAAAATCCTTCTGCCCCGTTGTCGGCTCCGCCAGATAAAGAAGGCCGAAGATTCGACCACATCGGAAAGCGTTTTTTATCGATGTCTGCGTGGACAGTAAAAGCAGCCAATGCCTTAGCGCTTTTGGGGCGTTACAATAGACAGTTATGGGCGGATATAGCCCGATATCTAGCGGCCTTACCTGAAGAATCTAAAGAGGCAAAGAAAATATTACTAGAAGGTGAACGCTCAGCTTCAGAGATAATAGACTGTGCGATGGATATCACAACAGGTTTTCGACAGCTTGCCGGAGCAGCAGTATTGAGACAAGGTTGGTTAAAGGTAATTTCCTTTCGTCCTGAGATACAGACAAAAATCTTGGATATGCCTTATGATGGCCAATTTCTCTTCGGCCCGCAGATTGATGAGGCGCTACGGAGTATAAAAAAGGACACTGCCAGAGCATTGGGTACTCCAATACAAAGCCGTCCTTTCGTGGA
Source organism: Lissotriton vulgaris (assembly GCF_964263255.1). Taxonomy (NCBI): domain Eukaryota; kingdom Metazoa; phylum Chordata; class Amphibia; order Caudata; family Salamandridae; genus Lissotriton; species Lissotriton vulgaris. The sequence continues at coordinate 771,945,545 of NC_141700.1, read as the reverse complement.
TCAAGAGGGAGGTCAGTCCTCTTTTAAAGGAGATTATCAATACCGGTCATCATATCTTCTGGTCATCATCGGTCCAGTATCAACAGCGCCAGCAGCAGAACCAACAGTCCTCTTATGACAAATCGTCCTTTCGTGATAAAGGCCAGCGAAAAGGCAACGCTCATAGATTATGACCTTTCACTTCAGCCAGTCTCCAATTCATCTCCATCCTCAAAAATTGGAGGAAAGATTTCCCATTTCCTAAAAAATTTGAAGCAAATTACCTCGGACTGCTGGGTTCTACAATTGGCTCAATGTAACCATTCACTGGAATTTGTGCATATACCTCCCCAAACCCCTCCCTGACCCATGCTTCACAAAAATCTACGCCTGCTTCTCCGGGAGGTTTCTCTTGTGCTCCAGAAGGGGGCAATAGAGAAAGTCCCTCTGCCTCAATGAGGGAGGGGATTTTATTCCCGCTTCTTTCTAATTCAGAAAAAAGAGAAGTGGAGGCCAATTTTAGATCTCAGAGCCCTCAACAAATTCCTAAAGAAGCAGTCGTTTCGTATGGTAACAATCTAGGAGGTCTTGCAACTCCTAGATGGAGAGGATTACATGGTGTCTCTGGATCTTCAGGACGCCTACTTTCACATCCCGATTCAGAGATCACAAAAAATTCTTAAGGTTTGCATTAGCGGGCAGACACTTTCGATTTCGCGTCCTGCCCTTCCGGCTCAAGTCTGCACCTCATCTTTACAAAGTGACTCTCTCCAGGGGCTGCATATCTCAGACAACAACACCATCAAGTCTTTCCATATCTGGACGACTGGCTGATCAAGGCTCCATCCTTAGACTCGTCCTGGTCTTCCAACGTTTATAACTTTTCAATCGCTTAGGACTCACACTCAATCAGGAGAAATCAACCCTTCTACCTTCTCAGCATATAAACTTCCTATGAGCCTCTCTCGACACAAAACTGAAGAAGGCTTTTCCATCTCAGGAGAGAAAGAACAAGCTTTTGTCACTGCCTGTTCTCGTGGCTTCAAAGAGGACCTTGACGGTTTGCCTCTTCAAGTCCCTACTTGGAATGATGTCATCATGTATCCTACTAGTTCCTCACTGCCGTCTGCGGATGCGCCCTCTCCAGGAGGCGCTCTCAGCACAATGGGTCCAGTGCACGGCGTCATTCGACGATCTCATAAAAATTACTCCTCAGATAGTCAAAGCTCTACAATGGTGGATGTCTCTACGGAACCTTTCTCAAGGCTTGCCCTTCTTGCTTCCAGCTTCACCGCATATCATCACAACAGACGCCTCATTAGAAGGCTGGGGAGCTTTACTCCAAGAACTACAGATAAGCGGAAAGTGGTCCCCCCCTTCGAAAAAGGGCTTCATATAAATCTCCTCCAGCTGCGGGCGGTCTTCTTCACCCTTCAAGCTTTTCTCCCAAGAATCAGGAATTCCCCAGTGCTCGTTCGTACAGACAATACCACAGCGATGCACTATCTCAACAAACAGGGAGGGACTCGTTCTCTTTCACTCTCTCACGAGTCGCAGAAAATCTGGAACTGGTTGATCCGACACATTATTTGCCCCAGTATTGGAACTTTCATAGATTCCCATGCTTTGTATCATTCCCCGTCGTCGGACTGGGAGTCTCGGTAATAAAAAATATCATAGTAGTAGGTACAAAAGAGAAAGGAAAGGCTTAGGCCTCATTCCCTTTTGTAACATATCAGCCTCTTTTTGTAAAAGAGACCAAACTCTAGGCGTCAGCCAATCAGAAGAGCCTCACCCTTAGAACCTTCCTGAAGGAACCTCAGAGCCTCAGATTTTCTACCGCACGTTGTGCTAGGGAGTCTCCATTGAGCTCTGCTCTATTTCTACTCTTTTGAACTCATTTATTTAGATATTTCTTCAGATTTTTCTTCAGATTCTTCAGGAAACACCTTTCTTCATCAAAATGGCTGAAGTTGAGAAGAAAAAAGCCCTTTTTAAACCCTGTTCCACCTGTGGTAAGAAGAGGCTGTTTGTGGAAGACAAACACAAGGATTGCATTTACTGCCTGTATCCTGATCACAAGGCAGAGGACTGTCGAATTTGCCGCACTCTCTCCACCAAGACCTTGAGAGATCGTGCTGGAAGGCTTCTGACATGGTTGCAGAGGCAGAAGGAGAGGAAACATGGAGTTTCCAGTGATGAGGAGGATTCAGTGTCCTGCGCTTCTTCTAAGAGGTCAGTGAAAAGGGGTAGAGGTTCCCCCTCTTCCTCTACTGGGCGCCCCTCTAAGGCTTCAAGGAAGACCCCCAGTGGGTCTGATGGCCGGGGTTCAGGAGGTTCCCCCCACCGCAGTGGGTCGGGCAAGACTGAATTGGTTACGCCTCCTAAGGGTGAGAAGACAGACCCAGCCTTCAAGAAACCCTCTTCACATTCTTCTGAGAGGAGTTCCAAGTCCTCTACGACGAAGACATCGTCGACGGTGGCTCCGTCGACGACGAAAATGAAGCCCAAGATCCAATTGGTTCCCTCGAAGGGCTCGTCGACGGGAGCGTCGACGGCTAAGGCGCCGTCGTCGTCGAAGAAGGCCTCGACGACTGCAGCGTCGACGGACAGTATGCCGACGACATCGTCGACGAAGGTGAAGACGTCGTCGACGAAGAAGCCGTCGACGGTGGTGGCGACGACGGCGATACCGACGATGACGTCGTCGACGACGGGCTCGTCGACGACGACGCCGTCGACGATGGTGTCGTCGACGAGGTCGACGACGGTGTCGACGACGGTCATGTCGTCGACGAGTGCTTCGACGACGACAACGATTTCAACATCGACGGCGAGCTCGTCGACGGTGGCGTCGACGACGACGACTTCCTCCATTCCTATCTCGTCGACGAGGATTTCACCGGCGTCGACGGAGCAGCCTACAATATTGGCTGCAGAGAGGAGGGTGACGATTTCTCTTACGAGGATCACGCCTGAAATGACGTCCCCAAGGAGAGTGCCATCATTACCTCCCACACTGTTGCTAGATCAGGAGGACTCTGAGGGAGACGGTCAGGATGGCTTTGATTATGCGAATAGCCCTTCGCAACTACTCATTAAAAGTCAAGAAACTGACTCGGAGGAAGCATATGAACAGGGTGGCGGTTACTACCCACAAACTGATGAGCCAAGGGAATATGAATCACAGGGCATGGTTTCAGTCCCGACATCCTTCCTACATGACCTGCATAAGATGTTGCATGACTATAAATCCAAGGCGGAGCGCCCAGCTCCGAGAAGATCTATTCCATCAACTCCAGTTCGGGGCCACTCTTCAATTGTCCCACCTTTGCACCCGGTGCAGTCTCCTCCTCAACCACAGCGGCCACTGCCCCAGACTCCTTCAGATCCAGCAGATGATCCGGATAGGGATCAGGATAATGACACAGATGTGTCTTCCGATAATCGTCCGGACTCAGATCAGGATGGAGATGAATACCATGATTACGTCCACCCGGATCAAGCATCGCCACACCAGGACCTAGGCGATTCTCCTCCTGCTGACATCGGTAGTTTCCACCAACTGATGGAACGGGCAGCCGGCCGATTTAAGTTGGTCTTGCCTGCGCAAACAACGGATTGTTTCTTGTATGACTTTAAAGACACTCACCGTAAGTCTACGAGGTCCATTCCGATTGTGGACCATATATGGGAGGAAGGGTTAAAGACCATGAAAAACCCAGCCACGGTAATCCCTGTGCTACCGCGCCTTGACAAGAAGTATAAAGCGCCGGAGGATGGACCGGCTGCCCTGACAGGTCATCCTAGGCCGGACTCTGTAATCTCACAGGCGGCGCAAAGGAAGTCACGGAACCCTTCTGCACCCTTAACGGCCCCTCCTGATAAGGATGGACGTCGGTTGGACAGCACAGGCAAGAGATTTTCATCCATCGCTAGCCTTCTGGTTCGCGCAGCCAATGCTTTGGCGATACTGGGACGATATGATCGCCAGTTGTGGTGCGATATAGCTCCTTATTTGGATCAACTTCCTCCAGAATCGGGACTGGAAGCCAAGAAGACTTTGCAAGAAGGTGAAGCGGTCTCCATGGAGATCATAGATTGTGCCATGGACATTGCCACTACGTCCTTCAGAGCTTTGGCAGGAGCGGCAGTGTTAAGGCGCCAGGGGTGGCTAAAAGCGACGTGGTTTAGACCAGAGATCCAAAATAAGGTCCTGGATCTTCCTTTTGATGGCGAGGCACTCTTCGGCAAACTAATCGACGACACCCTTCAGGAGATAAAAAAGGACACAGAGACGGCTAGATCATTGGGAACGCTCCAGTACCGCAAAACTCCTTTTAGGGGCACGAGAGGCAGAGGTGGCACTTACAGGGGCGCATATCAACAACAGCGCTACTCTTCAACCAGCTCTGGATACCAACCAAATCGCCAATCCTACCAGCAGAGACAGGGCCAGTCCTCTGGTTATACACGGCCATACAATAAGGGCAAGCAGGCTGCCCGTGGACGGGACTCATCTAAACGCCAATAGCGGCCTCCTGGCTCTGCCTACTGTTCCCTCCTCCAGGAGATCATCAGTTGGAGGCAGGGTGTCAAAATTCCTTCTGAATTGGTCCCAAATTACATCGGACCGTTGGGTGCTCAACATAATCAAGCGAGGACATACTTTAGAGTTTACGGAAGTCCCCCCACCCAGACCCCCATCAGCCATACCATCGCGCCATCTTCATCTCCTACGACTAGAGGTTCAACAGATGCTCCGCAAGGGAGCGGTAGAACCGGTCCCCTCCAGTCAACGGGGCCAGGGCTTCTACTCCAGGTTCTTCCTGGTGAGGAAAACGCGAGACAAATGGCGTCCCATCCTCGACCTCAGGGAGCTAAATGCCTATCTCATCTCCCTATCCTTCAGGATGGTATCCCTGCAGGATGTTTTGAAGATGATCAACCCGGGGGATTATATGGCCACACTCGACCTGGAGGACGCTTACTTCCATGTCCCAATTCACCCAGCGCACAGAAGGTTCCTACGCTTCACAGTAGCCAAGAGCCATTTTCAGTTCAGAGTCTTGCCATTCGGCCTTCGCTCTGCTCCAAGGATTTTTACGAAGGTGCTGGCACCTGTCGCAGCATTCCTGCGAAAACACCACTTCCAGGTCTTCCCCTACCTGGACGATTGGTTACTGAAGGCCCCAACCAAGACATTAGCGCAGGACGCGGTGCAGGCTTGCACTACTCTGTTTCACAATCTGGGTCTCACCTTGAACAGGGACAAGTCCACGCTGCTGCCGTCTCAGAGGGCTCGGTTCCTCGGAGCGATGCTGGATTCGCAGCTTTCCAAAGCCTATCCGACTCAAGAGAGGATTCAGAAACTGCAGACACTAGCAGGAAACCTTCAAAGAAGAAAGTGTCTTTCTGTACGCAGCTACAAGTCGCTGCTGGGGGTAATGTCATCCTGTATCCCCCTGATCCCCCACTGCAGGCTCCGGATGCGCCCCCTGCAGGAGCAACTGGACCTTCAGTGGCAACAAGTGCACGGATCGTTCGACGACAAAGTGCTGGTCACTCGAGACATGCGAGATGCAGTGCATTGGTGGTCAAATCAACAGAACTTGTGCCGAGGTCTATCCTTCGCAAGCGTTCCATCGCCTCACGTACTGACGACGGATGCGTCACTGGAGGGATGGGGAGCTGTGATGCAGGACCTGCAGGTCAGCGGCCATTGGTCCCCAAGCGACCAAAAGTTACACATCAACCTGTTGGAGCTGAGAGCAATAAGGCTGGCCCTTCAAGCCTTTCTTCCGCGTCTCCGAGGTTCACCGGTGCTAGTCAGGACAGACAACACCACAGCTATGCATTATGTGAACAAGGAGGGAGGGACCAGATCACTTCCCTTGTCACGAGAGGCTCAGCAGATTCTAGAATGGACGATTCTTCATGGAATTTCTCTGAGGGCGGAGCACTTACCAGGAGTGCTCAACGAAGGCGCAGACAGACTGAGCAGACTCACCTCAGTCACTCACGAGTGGGAGCTGAAGCAACAGGTTCTGGAGCTACTCTTTCAACAATGGGGCACACCAGAGGTGGACCTTTTTGCAACTCCAACCAACAAAGTGTCCAGCCTACGCCAGCAGGTTCCATCACCAAGGCTCGTTGGGCAATGCCCTGTCAATAGCCTGGACGGGGAGGTTCCTCTATGCATTTCCACCGACCCCCCTGCTTCCTCGACTCATCAGGAAGATGAAAACGGAACCATGCAAACTCATCCTAATAGCCCCGGCATGGCCAAGACAATTCTGGTACACCGAACTACATCTGCTATCGCTGGTGCCTCCGATAACGCTAGAGGACGTTCCGGATCTCTTGGCAATGTCCGGAGGGCAGGTTTGGCATCCAGACCCAAGGTCGTTGCACCTGACCGCATGGCTCCTGACCAGCGAGAATACATGAATGTCCCACTTTCCACTGAGGTCAAAGACATCCTCTCTCAGGCGAGGGCTCCGTCCACGAACAAAACATACAGATTAAAGTGGAAGAGATTTTGTATTTGGTGCAATAAAGAAAAGATTGATCCTTTCATGTCACAACCTCATCAACTCCTGCCTTACCTGCTCTCGCTGGCTAAGTCTAATCTGTCCCATTCTACCATCAAGGTTCATTTAGCGGCGATTTCGAGATTCAGAAGGGCGGACTCGGGTCCTTCTTTGTGGTCTGCGAGAATTGTCAAGCAATTCCTCAAAGGTCTGTTCAGGGTTTATCCACCAGTGCGCTCTCCTCCTCCAACGTGGCATCTGAACTTAGTCCTAGCTCAGCTAATGAAAAGACCTTTTGAACCGATTCACCGCTCAGACCTAAAGTTCTTATCGTGGAAGTTAGCTCTACTCTTGGCCCTCACGTCAGCGAGGCGAGTGGGGGAAATACAGGCCCTGACTATCCAAGAACCATTTTTGCAATTCAAAAAGAACACTACCATCTTAAGGACGAACCCAAAGTTCATTCCAAAAGTCCCCACTGACTTTCATCTAAATGAACCAGTCATACTTAAAACATTTTTTCCGAACCCAGTCACTCCAGCAGAAAAGACATTGCACACTCTTGATTTGCAACGATGTCTGAAGTTCTACATAGACCGCACCAAGGACTTTAGGAAATCTTCGCAATTATTCATTGCCTTCGGCGGTCCAAACAAGGGTCTCCCTCTGTCCAAGCAGGGGATCTCGAGATGGATTTCAAGTGCCATTCTGCATTGCCACCAGTTAGCAGGAAAACCTCTGGTGGGCAGGATCCGCGCTCACTCGACAAGGTCGGTGGCTTCTTCTTCGGCCCTCTTTGCGGGGGTCCATGTCAAAGACATCTGCAGGGCTGCTACCTGGAGCAGCGTACACACGTTCACTAAGCATTATTGCTTAGACTCCTTGCAGCAGGATGATGCGGCTGTGGGCCAAGCTGTCCTGAGAAACCTCTTCAAGTGATGGGTGAGCTTTCCTTCTATCCCACCTTCCAGGGGGACACATTTTGTAATTTCTTGCTAATGTGATAATGTACTGCTTTACAAAATGTGTTTATGATGTTTTACTGCTTGCTATTCTGATACAAAGCATGGGAATCTATGAAAGTTCCAATACTGGGGCAAGAAAACAAGTTACTTACCTGTAACTTTGGTTCCCCAGTATTGGTAACTTTCATAGATTCCCATGCGCCCACCCACCTCCCCGGGGAAAGCTCAGCCTTCAGCAAGTATGGTGTCTAGCACTCTACGGCTACGAAAATCTGAGGCTCTGAGGTTCCTTCAGGAAGGTTCTAAGGGTGAGGCTCTTCTGATTGGCTGACGCCTAGAGTTTGGTCTCTTTTACAAAAAGAGGCTGATATGTTACAAAAGGGAATGAGGCCTAAGCCTTTCCTTTCTCTTTTGTACCTACTACTATGATATTTTTTATTACCGAGACTCCCAGTCCGACGACGGGGAATGATACAAAGCATGGGAATCTATGAAAGTTACCAATACTGGGGAACCAAAGTTACAGGTAAGTAACTTGTTTTCATATCCCTTCGGGTAGAGTACGTTCCAGGCATGGACAGTGTAGTAGCCGACTCACAAAGCATGCAGAAGACCACGCCTCACGAGTGGGAACTAGATCAGGGGATCCTCAAACAAATCTTATCACAATGGGGCACTCCTCTTTTCGATCTGTTCACCACAATATTAAACGCCAAATGCCGCTACTTCGCAAGTCGGCATCCCCAGAAAGGGTCGCTGGGAATGCATTTTCGATCGCATGGTGCAACGTCTTTGCGTTCGCCTTTCCACCATTTCCAATGATTCCCAGAGTCCTCAGGAAATTGAAAGCAGAGCCTTGTACGCTCATACTCCTAGCCCCAACTTGGCCGCGCCTGCATTGGTTCACAGAACTCCACCTTCTTTCTTTGGAACCGCCAATACGGCTGAAGCAGTTTCCATCCCTTCTCATGATGAACAACCAGCAAGTCCAGCAGCCGAATGTGGCATCACTCAAATTAGCCGCTTGGCTCCTGAGTTCAAAGAACTTAAAAATTCCACCAGATTGTAGGGCCATCCTGGCTAGATCACGAGCAGAAAGTACCAAGACTTGCTCTTTAAAATGGAAGAGGTTTTGCATTGGGTGTAAGACTCGGAAGATACATCCTTTTTCTTCTCCAGAGCAAATATTGCCTTACCTTCTCCATTTGGCAAACTCAGGCCTTGCTCATGCTTCCGTCCGAGTCCATTTGGCGGCGATCTACCGTTACAGAAGATCTCCTACTGGTCTCACAGATTGGTCAAACAGTTTCTAAAAGGCCTGTTCAGGACTTTTCCCCCTGTGCAAACTCTACCGCCTTTATGGCAACTTAATACAGTCCTTAATCAGCTCATCAAGCATCCCTTTGAGCCGGTAAACAGGGCTGATCTCAAATACCTCTCTTGGAAGACTGCGCTCCTTCTCGCACTTACTTCTGCAAGGCGTGTGAGTGAACTCCAAGCCTTCTCTATTCAGGAGCCCTTTCTTTAATTCAAACAGGACAGGGTAATATTACGAATAAATCCAAAATTTGTACCAAAGGTCCTGTCGGACTTCCATCTCATCGAGCCTGTGGTCTTGTGCTCTTTCTTTCCAGATCCCCATCCTGCAGTGGAAAGAAGATTGCATTCTCTGGATCTCTAACGCTGCCTGAAATATCTGAAAGAAACAGGTTAGTATTCGATTCCTTACCTTAGAATATCCTCAGGCGTCAGACTGGATCCGGAAACTTTTGCGTTGCAGTACCTTTGCGCGTCGGTAGGCGTAGTCTGTGGCTCCGCGTCCACCGTCGGCGTAGTTGGCGCCATGATGACGTCGTCTGAGAACTTAGACGCCGCCCTCGCGTGCTGACGTCAGTACTTCATTTTTCTGCGCCAGCAAGCGCCGATCCGGGAAAAGTAGTACCCTTAGTCAATTTTTCGATCCTTTTTGATCATTTCTCGAAGTCTATTGACTCGACGGTGCCGGTAGGGATGCCAGAGTTTAAACCCTGCGTCGACTGCAACCGACCGATGTCGGTTACTGACCCCCATTGCTTGTGCCCTCACTGTCTGGGCCCCGAACAAGACGACAAGTCCTGCTCCGACTGCCGGGCCCTGACGTCCAAGGCTAGACGGGAGTAGTCCCGCAAGCGACTCTAGCTCCGGCAGTCAGCCCCGCGCCGCTCGAGATCCCGGTCCGCAAGGAGGTAGAGGGACCGGTCGCGGGGCCGGAGTCACCACAGTTCCTGGAGTCGTCATCAGTCTTCGGGCTCGAAGTCCTCAGGTAAGAGGCAAAGGAAGTCCGAGGCGACATCGCTCTTCTGACTTACCCCCCGATGCTCATGCGGCCGGGGGTTCAGGCGACAGCGGCTCCGCCGGAGCTGCAGGCGTCGCGGCCTGCTCCCCACCCGCCGATCCCTGGGCAGAACCCTAGGCCGGAGGAGATCGAGGCCTTCCTTGTGGCCATGAGGTGGCTCACTCCTCCGTCCGGGTCCCGCCCCCGACTAGGTTCCCATGCGGGCCGGGTGCTTCAGCGCCATTGGGTGCTTTTACCCCGGCGCCATCTGCGACTTCGGTACCGACGCCACAGGGCCCCGCCGGATCCGTCTCCAGATTCGGGTCGTTGCCGGTCGCCCTTACGACCTCGCCGGCCCCCAGGGTGTCACCTCCGGCGCCGTCCCTGGACGACGCCGGTCCCACCCTCGATTCAGGTCTGACTTCGGAGCGGCACCGTATTCGACGCCGCTTGGAGATTTCTACTTCTACGACCCGGCCCCATCCTTTGAACCGGAGTACCAGGTGATGGGTGACGAGGAGGATTGGGAGGGGTCCGAGGACCCTCTGGCACGTCAGTGCCAGACTTCACAGGACTGGGCAGGTGAGCTTGGGGAGGCCAGTGGTCTGGACACTTCGCCAGACACTGGTTTTGTCCGTGGCTACGGAGGAGGGGGTTGCCTATAGTGTGGTGCTGACACGGGCTGCCAAGGCCTTGGGCCTTGAGCTCTCCGTCGTGGCTGTGAGCACTAACCTCCACACTGAGGTCCTTAAACCGCAGGCAAGCTCGGCTGAGCCTCTGCTGCAGTTTAATGAGGCCTTGTCGGACATTCTTCTGGGCACTTGGTCCAAGCCCGCTACAGGTCCACCTGTAGATAGGAACGTGGCCAGGCGCCACCGCCTGGCTCCGGGCGACGCTTGCTTCCTGTCCACCCACCCCACCCCCGAGAGCCTGGTCATCCAGCCTTGTAACTCCCAGACCGCATTCCCAACGGCTCCCCCCCCATTCGGGAATCCAAGAGGTACGAGCAATACGGGATAAAGGTATTCTCCTTCCTAAGTTTGGGGTTGCGGTCAGTCAACACCGCGTGCCTCTTAGGCCGTTACACCCACTCTCTGTGGGACACAGTCGCGGACGTGCTGCCACAATGTCCGGAGGGGGTCCGGACTAAACTCGCCCAAGCCCCTGTGGAGGGTCGAGATGCAGCACTGTATTCCATCTGGTGTGGCTTTGAAACCACCGACTCACTGGGCAGAGCGATGCCAACGACGGTGGCGATTCGTCGCCACGCCTGGTTGAGGTCCGCCAACTTTTCGGCAGATGTCTAAAATACTCTTATGGACATGCCGTTTGATGGCCGTCGCCTCTTTGGCGACAAGGCAGACCATTGCGCTTGAGTGCTTTAAGGCCTCCAGGGCTACAACCCTCCTAGTCCGAGCTTTCAGGCCCATGTGATGCCAGTGGGGGGCAGGGTTCGCCATCACCACCTCCACTGGCGCACTGTCACATCGGACAGGTGGGTGCTGCAAATCGTCCAAAGGGGCTACTCCCTCCCCTTCCAGGCGACCCCTCCAGCTATGCCACCGCAGTAACAACCGCGTGTCGGGGGATCACTTGCAACTTCTACAAGAGGAAGTTACGGCCTTCTTGGTCAAGGGGGCCATCGAGCTCGTTCTTGGGCAAGAAGTAGGGTGTGGTTATTACTCCCATTACTTTCTGATACCCAGGAAGGGCAAAGGGGGCCTACGCCCTATCTTGGACCTGCAGAACGTTAACAGCTTCCTCCGGAAGGAGAAGTTCAATGTGCTGACTTTGGCTCAGGTCTTAGCTGCCCTGGACCCAGCAGACTGGATGGTAGCGTTGGACTTGCAGGACGCTTATTTCCACATTCCGGTTCTGCCGGCCCACCGGCATTACCTGCGGTTCACGGTAGGCCACGAGCACTTTCAGTTTACCGTGCTTCCCTTCGGGCTTACCAGCGCCCCACGGGTGTTCACGAAAGTGATGGCAGTGGTCGCAGCTCATCTGCGCAGGCTAGGGATTTCAGTCTTCCCCCTACCTCGACGACAGGTTGTTGAGGGCGGGCCCGCCCCCGCCCCAGACAGTCATCAGCCACCTCCAGACTACGGCTACCTCCTGCACCTGCTGGGGTTCTCCATCAATGTGCCGAAGTCACACCTGTGTCCCTCTCAGAAGCTCCTCTTCATCGGTTCTAGACTCTGCGCAGTTTCGGGTTTATCCTCCCGAACATGGGAACAGAATTCCAGTGTGACAGAGGGGGCGTTGCCTGTGCGCGCGCCGGTGCTGCTCGCGACACCACGCTGGCTCCGAGTTGACGTCACCGCGCCACACCCTCCCGCCGCTGACACTCCTGGAACAGCTGCTTCCGCTGGAGCCTGCGCTGGCAGCGGCTGCACAGGTCTGGCAAACATTTCGAAATTCAGGTACCATCAGGGGGACTATTTACTAAAACGTGCCAAAGAGTAGACGCAGAGGAGTTTGCAAAATCCCTTTCTGAATAACTGTCTGGTTTTGAAGAGCCCGCTTGGCTGGAGGCTAGCTGCCCACGACTGATCAATGTGTTGGTTTTCTTTTTTTTTTTTTTTTTTTTTTTTTACTTTATGGAATATAGCCATTTTTTTGCTTAATTTATGGTGGACAGGAACATCCCCCAGCGGCCCTCGCGACAGGAAGTCCTGCACGCCCTGTCCCGCCCCCCCCCCCCCCCCCCCCCCCGGAGGTGCTCTTAAGACCAGTGAGAGGCCGCGGGACGCGCGCGGGCGGTGCCGGGTTAAGCCCGGGCAAAGGGCGGGCCGTCTGTGGCCATCCGAAGCAGGACGAGGCAGGGCAGGGCCAGCCTTCTAACATCTACATCTACACATGGGTAAGCGCAAGAAGTCTGTGAATGCAGATGAGGGGGGGAAGAAGGCTAAAGTGCCAAGACACTCCGAATCCATCATTTCTTACTTCTCATCAGCTATGGGGGCACTGACAAAGGAGATTGCGAACGCCGAACATCAGCTGGGATTGGTTCCCTCCCTACCAGCCAACCCTACACAGCCCCATGACCCCGCTCACGTGCCCCACATCCCCCTAGAGCCAGAGGTGGTTGTGGTAAACCCGAACCAGAATTTGGCATTAACTGTGTGTCCCCCTAATGACATCATTGCAGCTCCGCCACTGCCACAGGGCCCACAGGTTACTGCCCATAACCAAAAACGGTCCTCGAAAAACCAGAAAAATACGGAGGGCACTTTGATTACTGCCAACGGGTTTGCCCTGAATATTGGCGACCAGCTAGAGTCCTTGTTTGTTGCTCGCATTGAGCCCTTGTTGGTGGACATAGCCAAAGACATTGTGGAAACTTTGAACACTTGCCTTTGCTGGCTTACTAAAGAAATGTACCCTAATTGATAAAATTGTTAATGATCTGACCCCAGTTCCCGCTTTACATAGAGGGGATGTGGTTTCACATTGTATAAGATCTGATGTTTTGCAAGCTCATCGGGCACTTCACCGCCCAAGGATGGGCGGGTTATAGAAATTGCTAGGCCCAGGGCTACCCACACAGTTTTCCACAGAGCCTGTGCTACCCCGGAGGCAGCTCACCAGAATCCAGGTAATACAGGCAGCACTGCCCATCCCCCAAAAACTCCCCCAAAGTGGTGGGTAGGGGGTCGCCACACGAGTTGATCTGCCCCCGGAGGCTGCCCCTTTAGCCGCAATATTTATTGGTGTACCCCCTTTGGAAGAGGGCGCACCTGAACCTGCACGAGATCTGATTAATAAAGTCAAATTGTGGTGTACTGAAGCTAGTATTGGTGGGGTCAATATTTCAAACAGGATCATCTTTCCTAGAACTGTGCGTTGGATAGGTAGACGGTCCAAGATAGTCCAGGGGGACTGTGCGTTAATACATTTTGACACCCCAGACCTGACAGATAGACTGTTCTGGGATGGCTCCGAGATATCAGAGGCAAGCCATATGAGACCGGTTCCCTTGGGCTTTTTTTACCCATTCCCTGGCACCCATATGGCCCATCCCCTAATTCCCATAAGGAGGAGAACAACCCCACTAGCAAGCTTAGATGCAGTAGAGGGGCACACACAGACCCAGCATCAAAGAAGGGGGCTAGGAATCCAGCCAGTTTCTCATCCACAGCCAGCTGACGCACCCTTGGTGGGTGGCGGGCCAGCCCTGAGCAATCGCTTTGCGCCCCTTTCAGCAATTGAGGAAAAAGATTGACAGCCAGCCCGTACGCAGCCTGCAATGCCCGGGGCATCTGCCCCCGAGGAGTTAGCGGCCTGCATAATCCTTAGTTGGAATATAGCTGGAACTAGAGTGAAAAGGACAGACGCAGCCTGGCTTGACTTTATTCCCAGCCACGACATTATAGCTTTCCAGGAAACATGGGACATAACTTCCAACTTTTGGTTAGACGGCTTTACTAGTTTTTTTAGTCCCGGCCGCCCCCAGTATCGCTGGTAGAGCGAAGGGTGGCCTTATTTCCCTTTTCTCATTGACTCTTAGGGGGACCGTAAATATGATCCAAACTAGTTAACCAAATGTATTAATTGTGGAATGGGTAGCCTCCCCATCTAACAAAATAATTCTCATCAATTTTTATAATTCCTGGGACAGAGATAATGGGACTGAACATATTGATGCCCTAGGTAATTTTCTTTTTACAAACAGTCAAAATAATCACACTAACTTCGAATTGATTTTATTGGGTGATTTGAACATACACCTCTGTAGGGACTTGTGTACCACAGGAGAACATGAGGGTCCACCAGGTTCGGTGGTACCCCATTTTGAGCATACCAAGCCAGGGGGGCTCTCGAAGAGTTGGCGGCCAATTTCAATCTTTTTGAACCCTGCAACACTGAGAAGGGGACAAGAACAATCCCCTATAACGGCTCTGACCCTGGCTCTGTGATTGATTACATCTTTTTGACCCCGGGTATCCTACATATGGTAGCATTCTACAAAGCAATAGTATCAATATATAGTGACCACAATCCAGTGTTGGAGGTGCTTTCGGGGGACTCTATGGGCACAAAGAACCGCCCTGTTCCACCAGGGCCCGCCCTGCACACGGTGGACCAAGGGCGTAGGTTAAAATGGGCCAAAGTAGTCCCTGATAATTTCATTGATGATTTACTCGTTAAAATCGAGGGTTACATGGCGAAATACCAGGATCAATACGCCTCAATTACCGACATTATGGGGGCGTTTGAGGCCATCTGTGTACAAATATCTAAAGCTCTGACAGTTAAATCAAGGCAGGGAGATAACAAACTCCACAGATGGTTTGATTCAAGTGCTCCAGATCGCATAGGGCCTTATTGCTAGCTCTGAAAACCACCCCGAGAGATAAGGCAGTTGTCGCCCGGTTAAGGAAGGAGTTTAAGCATACAATCAATGAGGAAGACTTAGATAAAAAATGCAGCTTGGGAGAAATTACTCTATATTGACGTCTTGCGTGATAGTTCCCAGATCTGGGCCACAATAAATCAGCCCTTTTTTTCAGAACAAGATAACGCCATTATGGACTGTCATCCCAGACGATAAATGGCTTACCCACTTCAGGGAGGTGTATGGCGATTCAAACTCTGGAGCCTAAGGTAGTCCTTGGTTGGCACCTGCGTGTGCTCCCCTACTTTTTAATGAGGCCGAGGTGGAGAGAGCCATTTTAGAGAAATCTAAAAACAAGGCCCCGGGGCCAGACGGCATCCCTGCGGACCTATATAGACATTCCCCAAAACTTTAGGCTAGGGTCTTGACGCAAATGTTCTCAGCCGCAAATGGTAAAGTATTTCCCTCCACATGGGTCACCTCAATTATCGTGCCAATTTTTAAGAAGGGGAGGCGCGATGATCCGGGGTGTTATAGACCCATCTCCCTCCTAGACTCTGCCACTAAGATCTTACGCAGAGTCCTATTGTCCAAACTAAGGGGGTAACATTGAGAACAGCAAAGGCCTATCTAACATCCATTATGGTTTTAGAGAGAAGAGAGGCACCTTGGAACAGTGCTCCAACCTGCACTTGTTAATCTCAAAATACACGATAGCCAAGGAGGGGTCTTTGTATTTGGCCTTTATGGACCTCTCCTCGGCCTTCTATTTGGTAAACAGGGCAAAACGCTGGACTATCCTACTGGAGATAGGGATTGATACATCGTTGGTGAATTTCATGGCGTCCCTCCATCAGGAGCTGTTTGCAACTGCAAGGGTCACCAAGTAGGGACGGTGCACGAGCCGCTTCAGTTTGGTACGAGGAGTACGCCAGGGCTGCATCCTGGCCCCCCTCTTTACAATTTATATTAATGGCCTGGGCAAACACCTAGAGGCTGAGGAGGTGGACGTTCCGCATGTAGGGGAGGTAAGATTACCAGCTCTCCTATACACGGATGATGTAGTCCTGATAGCCTGTACTGGGGTGGGTCTCCAACGTTGGTTGGATCTTTTCGGCGCCTTTATGGACAGTTTAGATCTCAAAATTAACGCTAAAAAAA
This sequence comes from Lissotriton vulgaris, assembly GCF_964263255.1. Classification (NCBI taxonomy): domain Eukaryota; kingdom Metazoa; phylum Chordata; class Amphibia; order Caudata; family Salamandridae; genus Lissotriton; species Lissotriton vulgaris. The sequence goes on along the minus strand of NC_141700.1, from coordinate 771,929,255 downwards.
TCACACACGATGGTGGTCTGTCCCCGTAGAATTAAGAGTAAATCTAAATCTTTTATGTGCAAGGGTGAGGTGGTTTCTAGGGTTATAGTCTTACCCTACTTAGGGGTGATTTTTGACGAGAAGGGATCGTGGGGCCCCCAAATTAAGGCCAAGAGTACATCCATGGCCAGAGCAACATCTGCCCTTATAGGGTTTTCCAAAAGACTGGGGGCCAGGCCTATGGAGGCGCTCCTTAAAGTTTGCAACACTAAATGTATCCCGATTGCCATGTATCACTCACCCCTTTGGGGGTACATGTCTCAGGAACTAATCCATAAGGTGGAAAATAGGTTCCTGAGATTTCTCTTGTCCGTTCCTCAGTCCACCCCCACCTTCTCGATTCATTGTGAGGTGGGTCTGGACTATGTAACCGACAAGCTTACATTGGCCCCACTAATATTCCGGATAAAGACATGGCTGAACCAAGAATTAAACCTTAACCACGCAATCCTGACTGATGTCATGTCCTTGTCCATGCGAAGTACATTCCCTGGTTGGAATACGTGAGACACACTTTCGCTCAGTTGGGATGCCCGGAACTCTTTTTATCACCATCTTTTATCACGAGGGAGGACGTCAATTGGACCAAAAAGCATTTTATGGACAGAGCCAGACTAGCTCGGGAGAAGCAAGAACTGTTAAAATCTACTGTGAGATTGCATTATACATTAGTAATTTCTCCCTCACTCGAGCCATACCTCAGGATTGTAACCAAGCCTTTTCATAGATTCTTATTAACTAAATTCAAATTTAACTTGATTCATTTCTATTTAGGCAGTTACCAATCCTAATGTAAACCTGAAGGGGGTCCATGTTGTAAATGTGACAATTTTTCCATACAGGATACCATGCATTTTATTGTGTTTTGTGGGCTATACTCTGACATAAGACAAAGACACTTGTTATCAATACTGAGGGAGGCCGACTTTGCCCAAGTCAGGCCTGCCCTAGTGTACTTACAGCCTTTGAGTAGCACCCTCATCATATTTGGAATGGCAAGTTTTCTGGTGGCAGCATGTAGAACTAAAACTAAAAATAGCGTTTTCTAGAGTATTTATACCTTCTAAAGTAATTATTCCATCCATACTGTCTACGGTCCAGGTTTTGTATTGTACCTTTTTAAATATCCCTGCATGGTGTTTGTAAATTTAAATTTATGAATTATGTGCTTTTAACTTATGTATATACATGTTTTATGCCTTTTATGATTTAAAAAAAAAAAATTGAATAAAGTGAATTTGACTGACAGCGGGTTCGGGATATTCAGGCTCTGATTCCGATCTTTCAGCTGTTATCCCGAGTCTCGGTCAGGTTGACGCTGCGGCTTCTGGGGCTGATGGCCTCCTGCATCCTACTGGTGCATCACGCCAGGTGGCGGGTGCGGGCTCTGCAGTGGGACCTGAAGTTTCAGTGAGCCCAGCATCAGGGCAACTTGTCCGACCAGGTCTTGATCTCGGAGGGCACTGCAAGACAGTTGCAGTGGTGGCTCGGGACCGCGATTGGGTCAGCGGCAGATCCCTCTCCCCACCCCAACCGGAGCACGTAGTTGTGACGGACATGTCCCTCCAGGGCTAGGGGGGCCACATGGGAGAGGCGGAGATCAGAGGCCTCTGGTCTCCGGCGGAGTCCCGGCTCCATATCAACCTTCTGGAGCTGCGGGCGATCCGGCTTGCACTGAAGGCATTCCTCCCCTCTGTCCGGGAAGTGTAGTGCAGGTGTTCACGGACAACACCACCGCCATGTGGTACTCCAACAAACAAAGCGGGGTGGGGTCGTGGACCCTAGGCCAGGAGGCTCTGGGCCTCTGGCAGTGGCTGGAACATCAGGGCGTGACCCTGGTGGTTCAACACCTGGCAGGTTCCCTGAACGCCAGGGCGGACAAACTCAACCATCGGTGCATGATGGATCACGACTGGCGTCTGAACTCTGACGTGGTGCAAGGCCTCTTTCAGCAGTGCGGAGAGCCTTGGTTAGATCTATTCGCCACAGAAGAGAACGCACAATGTCATCAGGTCTGCTTGTTGGAATTTCCAAGGCGGCACTTGCTCGGAGACGCTTTTCGTCGCAAATGGAGCTGCGGTCTGTTGTACGCCTTTCCGCCTATGCCACTTCTGCCCAGAGTGCTGAAGAAGATAAGTTTCGACCAGGCCCAAGTCATCCTTGTGGCTCCGGACTGGGCACAAAGATACTGGTATCCCGAGCTACTCAGCATTCTGTCGATCCCCTGATTCGTCTGCCTCTTCAGGAGGACCTTCTGTTGCAGCAGCAGGGGACGGTCCTCCACACGAACCTGTCCAGTCTCCACCTCCATGCTAGGATATTGAGCGGCTACAGTTGACGCCATTTGACTTGCCTCCTGAAGTTTGTAATGCGGTTCTAGCAGCCAGGCGTCCCTCCACAAAGTCGGTATACGCCTGCAGATGGAACAGATTTGTGGCATGGTGCACAGCAAAGGCTGTGGATCCACTCCCCCCCCCCCCCCCCCCCATTCTGAGGTTCTCGTCTTCCTTCTTTCTCTTGCCCAGCAGGGCTCTGCTCTGGGCACTATGAGGGGCTCCCTTTCTGCCCTATCCACCTTCTTAAGGCTACCTGATCAGCCTTCTTTGTTCAAGTCCCAGATTGTAAATAGGTTCTTGAAGGGCATCACTTATGTTCCCCCCTGTTCCTTTCCTAATGCCCCAGTGGGACTTGAACCTGGTTCTGACTTACCTGATGTGCGCTCCTTTTGAGCCGCTTCACAACTGTCTTCTCTGTCTTCTTACGCTTAAGACTGCTTTCCTGGTTGCCATAACCTCTGCCAGGAGAGTGAGTGAGCTCCAGGCTCTTTCCTCCAAGCCTCCTTTTTTTTTTTTTTGTCCATCCGGACAAGGGTGTGTTGCGGACAAGACCCTCTTTCCTGCCCAAGATGGTCACTGCCTTCCACATCGGGCAGTCCATCACCTTGCCCACCTTCTTTCCGCCTCCGCATCCCTCGAAGGACGAAGAGGGGCTCCACCGTCTGGACCCAAAACGTGCGCTCTCATACTATCTGGATCGCACACGCCAGTTCCGGGTGGATGACCAACTCTTTGTTGGTTACGGGCGGTGCACAAACGGACCATCTCTCGGTGGGTCGTGTTGTGCATCAAGGCATGCTACTCTTTGGCTAAGAAGGAGCCTCCTGTTGGGCTGAGGGCCCATTCCACTCGGGCCACTGTGGCTACTTATGCTCTGGGCCGGGAAGTCCCCTTGCAGGACATCTGTCAGGTAGCTACGTGGGCCTCGCTGCACACGTTCGCAAGACACTACTGCCTGGACAGTCAAAGTCAGGAGGTATGGCTTCTTTGGCCGTTCCGTCCTCCAGGATTTTCTGGTGTGATTATTGGTTCGCAGACCCACCACCGGGGTTGGTATTGCTGGGGTATCTATTCTAAGGTAAGGAATCTAATACTAAACTGTTTCTTTCAGATGCACAAGTTACATACCTTCGGTAACAATATATCTGTAAGAAACAGTAGTTAGTATTAGATTCCTTACCGCCCCACCCATCCTCCCCGTTCTGCTAACCGATATCTAGGGTTAAGGTCGTCCCTTTTAATGGCTCTACGTTTCTGTCGCAGAAAAGCTGTGTATAAGACCTGACGTTAGCGCGTGAGGGCGGCGTCTAAGTACTCCGACGTCATCACGGTGCCGACAACTAACGCGGAGCCGCAGACGGCGCCTACCGACGCGCAAGGGTACTGCTAATCAAGTTTCCGGATCTGGTCTGACGCCTGGGGATATTCTAAGCTAAGGAATCTAATAGTAACTACTGCTTCTTACAGATATATTGTTACTGAAGGTAAGTAACTGGTGCTTTACATTGAGAAAACAAAATGCTTCCATAAATCAAACAAGCTTTGTTGCTTGCATAGACCGAGGAAGGGCCTTCCAATCACCAAACAAAGTATTTCTTGCTGGATTTCTGCAGCTATTTCATTCTGTCATGAAAAGGCAGGACAACCCCTGCAATCTAAAGCACAAGCCCACTCTACTAGAGCAATGTCTACATCCATGGCGCTTTCCGCTGGTGTGCCTAGCATAGACATTTGCAGAGCGTCAACATGGAAGTCACCACATACCTTCACCAGGCATTACTGCCTGGATACAGAACTCCTGAAAGATGCTGCAGTGGAACAAGCAGTTCTTTGTCATCTGTTTCGGTAGAGGTGAGCCTTCTTTTCATCCCACCATCCTTCTCATGTACGCACATTTCTCTATTGTATTGTTTGATGGTATTTTTCTTACTACTAAACGTTTATATTTGTCACTTGATTTCTTATTATCTAATGACGTGTATATTCTATACCATCCAAAATGTGCTTATCATTGCTTGCTTTTCTGATTCAGGCATTTGAATCTATGAAAGACACCCCTAATTCTGGATAAGAAATGCGTTACTTACCTGTAACTGCAGTTTTGCAGCGTGAATCTTTTTGGATTCACTATGCTGTGCATATTCCGCGGTCTTGTGGTTGGGTCCGGATTCAAAGTCTTTTCTTTTTTTTTTTTTTTTTGTTGTTAGTTTTTTTGTAGCCTAGGTGGGCGTCGGCGTCACCCCTCCTCGGGTGCATTTCCGGTGACGTCAGCATGCTTCCCACAGAAGCTCCCACCCTTGGGCGCCATCTTCAGATTCTTTTTTCCGCGGTCGGGTCTGGATCGTTCCCGTTGGGCTCCAGACATTTTTGGAGAAAGTTCAAGGAAAAGACAGAAATTGGAGAAGAAATTCACCAAGAAGACTACGGAAGACTTCGCCGATCACTGACCAGCGAAAAAGTAGGAGAAATCATCGAGGACTTCGACGATTGTCGACGTCCACGCGGCCAGGGAGGCCCGAACACTCGATGATGGACAACACGCCGTTCAAGTTCTGCCGTAACTGCCACCACAAGTACGCGCAGAAAGACCAACACCCGGTTTGCAACCTTTGCCTACCGGTAGACCACAGAAGCGAGGACTGCAACGCCTGCTCCGCCTTCGCCCCGAAGACCCTTCGTGTGAGAAAGAGCCAGAGGGTAGCGCACGCCACCCTCCAAGGAAAAGCCCCGACGCCATCGCTGTACGAGCTGGGGAATTCCTCTGAGGAGGAGGACAACGCTGCCGCCGAAGACGACAGCTACACGGTCGTAGAGACCGATTACATGAAGACATCTGATAAGGTATGAGGCTCGCCGTTCCCCAAGAACACGAGAGACTCTGATTCTCGAAAAAACGAGGGCAAGACCCCGAAAGCGCCGACGCAGAAACACCTGGCGTCCGCGACTACCCACAGGCCCAGCGGATCCTCTGAGAAGGAGTCCTCGGCGCCGAGAGCTGTTGAACAGCAGAAGTCGTCGAAAATCGCCCCCGAAAGGGACCGATCGACGCCGAGGGAGAAGGACCCTAAAGCCCAGACGCCGTCCAGGGACCCGAAACCCAGCTCGACGTCCAAGTCTCCGGCACTGAAAATCTCGCCGCCGAGCCAGGCGCCGAAGAGAGGGGCCGAACAACCCGGCGCGGACACCGAGGCCGAGATGGAGAAGTAAAGAAGGCGACTAGAAGCCGAAATGGAAAACATCTTGCAGCGGAAGAAGGATTTCGACGTCAAGATGAGAGCCTTCACGATTCCCCACAAGACCAAGCCACCCGTGCTAGAACTGGTCGAGGAGGAAGACTAAAACGTTGAGGAGCATGAGCCTGGCGTCGAAATGGTCGACGACCAGGAAGATGACGAGAACCCCTACGAGAGTTACGGCTATGGGGAAGAAGAGGACAGCAGGATGGACGCCGAGTCGTCCACCTCTGACCCGCAGGAGGAGGATTACCTGGATGTCAACACCGAAAGCCCGGAAGAGGCGGTCGACACATATCCCTTGAGGCCATCGCCGCCGGACGACATCGGGGCCTACAACTCGGTGATCAGGTCTGCGGCAGCCGCTTTTAAACTCAAGCTCGACGAAGAGCAGCAGAAAGCGGACTTTCTTCTCGAGACATTACTCCCCAAGCAAACAAGGAGCCAGTATCTGCCTATGCTCGATAGCGTCTTGGCGCAGGGGATGGAAGCATTCAGGGAGCCCACAACATGCAAGGCAGTCACTCCCAGCACTGAAAAGAAGTACAAGCATTCCTCAAAGGACCCAGCCTACATTCGAGGCATGGTCTCAGCTGACTCCATCATCACGGCCACAGCAAGGAAGAGGGCTAACGTGCCCACTACTTCTGGGCCACCGCCTGATAAGGAGAGCAAAAGGATGGACCTAGTGGGCAGAAGGATCAAACGGAATGCCACGACCCAATGGCGCATGGCTAATTTCAATGCCCTCATAAACATGCACATGTACCAGATAATGGAGGAGCTGGGACGGCTGGTGAAAGACCTGCCCCAGGAGGCCAGGCAGAAGGCCGAGAAACTGGTGCAAGACAGGAAGAATGCGGCAAATTGTTGCCTCAAGACGGCCCTGGATGGAGCAGACACCTCCAGCAGGCTCATGATGATGGGTGTCACTGAAAGAAGACACGCATGGCTCAGAATCTCGGGCTTCAAACCAGAGGTGCAACAGAGCATCTTGAACACACCGTTCAACGGCGAGACGCTGTTCGGAACAGTTGACGACAAACTCAGTCAACTAAAGAAAGACGATGAAACTGCAAGATCCATGGGAGCATTGCAGTTCAGAGGCAGCAAAAGGGGCACCCAGTCACGGAGACCCGGCGGAAGGGGTGGAAACCAGCCAGGTACATCCCACCAGGCTTTCCAACAGACGCACCAGGCGGACTCGCAGGCGCAACCGAGTCAGCAGAAGCAGTCCTGGCAGTACCAGTCAAGAGGCCAGTCCTTTCGAGGGAGAGGAAATGGACGAGGGCAGCATAAAAGAGGGGGCCAGCAGCCCGCCTCTAAATGACTTCAAAGAGATCCGTGTGCCCGCCCACAGAAAAGATCCCAGGGGGCAACACGTACAAAGGGGTCAAGACAAACTGGACACCTACCACCACATAACACCAGTAGGTGGAAGATTAAGATTCTACCTCCAGGAATGGAGAGAAATCACATCAGACAAATGGATCCTCAACATCATCCAATTGGGATACTGCATAGAGTTGGAAGGGAGGCCAACAAGTAGGAGACCAAAGAGAAAGCCACTAGCAAACGAACAGCTAGACCGGCTTCAGGAAGAAGCAAAAGAACTCCTACAAAAGCAAGCCATAGAACGAGTTCCCTTCAAGGAAAGAAACAAGGGAATATACTCAACGTATTTCCTCGTACCAAAGGTCGACGAGACAATGAAACCCATTCTGGACCTGAGGTTCCTGAACAAATTCATAAGAACACAAAAATTCAAAATGACCTCCCTGCAGGAGGTGTTACCACAATTGCAGATCGGAGACTTCATGGTCACGATAGACCTCAAGGACGCCTACCTGCACATCCCAATGAACGTAAAGCAGAAGCATATGCTCAGGTTCACAATCGGAGAAAGCCACTACCAGTTCACAACACTAGCCTTCGGTCTAAAATCAGCACCGAGGGTCTTCACAAAGTGCCTCGGGCATTCGCAGCGCACCTACGAAGGCAGGGAATACACGTATACCCTTACCTGGACGACTGGTTAGTGAAAGCAAACTCGTACCAGAAATGCAAGCAACACGCACATACAGTGGCGAGCACGCTAATAAACCTGGGGTTCTCCATCCATTGGAAGAAATAGTCAATGGAGCCTGAGCGAGTAAAGATCTTCCTGGGGGCACAGATAAACACCTTACAGGGCAGGGTGTTCCCCAGCGAGAGGAGAGCAAAGGCCCTGGTGAGGGAAACTCGCCTCTACCGGAGGGGACAAGCTCGGACAGTGAGGACTGCGAGCAAGATCTTGGGGATGATGGCATCATGCATCCACCTGGTACCGAATGTACGACTTCACATGAGACCCATCCAAGAATGGCTCCAGGAACAATGGTCACAGGCTTCAGGCAGTTGGGAGGATCTAGTGGTTGTGACGCACGCAGTGCAGAAGGAGATGGCATGGTGGACCATGGAGAACTTAACAAGGGGAAAGCCTCTAACACCCCCAACACCAACAGTGACCATCACCACAGACGCATCCCTGAAGGGATGGGGCGCTCACATGGAGGAACTCAAAGTGAGGGGTCTGTGGACACCAACAGATGCGACAAAGCACATCAATTACCTAGAATTGAAGACAATCTTCCTTGCACTGAAAGCCTTCCAAACAAGACTGTACAAGCACAAGGTGTTGCTACAGACGGACAACACCACAGCGATGTTCTACATCAACAAGCAGGGTGGAACACAGTCAACCACGCTTTCAACACTGGCGCAGGAGATATGGAGATGGGCCATCCCCTCAGGATAGACCTACTAGCCATACACCTACCAGGGAAGGACAACATTCAAGCAGACTGGCTCAGCAGACAGACATCGGCATCCCACGAGTGGGAGCTCAATGCTCAGGAGACGAGGTGGTTGTTCAACAGGTGGGGAACGCCATCAGTGGACCTGTTTGCAACACGCCAGAATGCAAAATGCCAAAGCTTCGCATCCAGACAACCCGAAGAGGGGTCCCTTGGGAATGCCCTATGGATAGATTGGTCCGGGACATTTGCCTACGCTTTTCCCCCCGATACCACTGATACACAGAGTACTGAGCAAGTGCAGAGCGAGCAACATGACCCTGATACTGGTCGCGCCACAGTGGGCCAGACAGACATGGTACTCGCAGATCATGGAGATGACACAGAGTGCACCCCACAGATTCGGCAGGAGAAAAGACCTGCTCTCCATGCACAACGGAGAGGTACTGCACCCAGAGCCAGAGAGCCTGAGCCTAGTGGCATGGCTCCTGAGGACATAGAGTTCGCACACTTGAGACTGCCAAAGAGCACCCTCAGGGTCCTTCGGGAGGCACGAAGGCACAGCACACAAAGTGCTATGTGGCAAAGTGGAAAAGATTCACGATGTGGTGCAGGAAAGAAAGACTTCACAATAAACTCGTCCTCCTTGAAAGTCCACTTGGCAGCGATAGTTGCCTACACAAGGGGTGAGATGGGCAGGAGTTTCTTCACATCACAGGTTGTGAAGAGGTTCCTGGAAGGAGCGAAGAGGATCGCACCACCCAAGCGTGTGCCGCCACCGGCATGGAACTTGAACATAGTCCTGACGGAACTCATGAAGGAGCCCTTTGAACCACCCCACAAGGCTTCACTAGAGATGCTAACCATGAAAACAGCTTTTTTTTTAATTTACATTTTTGAAAACCTTTATTTGAGGAAATTGATGCGTACAAATACGGGCCTACAACCCGGGGGCCGGCCACGGAACACAACTGGAAGGCACCATCATCAATTAAAGGCACTGAGTGGTTAGACGATATTACCTGACGCTGTAAGTCATTGTTGTCAACTAACTATAACCACTCGACATAGGATTAAAGGAGGTTAATTTTATATATAAAGAATAAAGGGTCAGTTGTATAGGTAGCAACCTGGTGTACGTGGCGGGGAATAATTCAACTGTTTCATTACATTACAGCCAAAAAGCAATAATCAGAAGAGTCCATAACATGCAAAACGTAGTTTCGCTTATAGTTCCTCAATGGTAATATCCACGCCCGACCAATTGTACCCAGAGACTAACTGAGCATCGATTCCGCAGTAATGAAAAACCCATCAGAGTAACAGAGCAGTTGCAATCACTATACGTCCCAACCCAAGAAGTAAGAAAACAGGAATACTAAAGAGAGAAAAAGAAGTAGGGAGACTCCGCGTTACTGTACCCGCCCCTCAGTGGTATTGTCGAGCAATAATACAAATCGCAATCGTGCTTGGGGGCGGATCGATTAATACAGGAGAAACAGTGGCATGGGTAACATATTACATAAAATACCTATTCCTCCCCTCGCAGTAACTCACCCCGCGGGGTTACACACAGTCGTGGAGACCCAAGAAAGTGACACAAAAGAGCCATAGAAACAAAGAACAACCTAATAGACCACTCCACCCGTCCCACCCTGCACCCCTGCAGAAGGCTACGGCCTAATTATGAACCCGAAATATAGAAGTAGCGAATATAGAGAAACGGAAAAAGAGAGAGAGAGAAAAGAAAGACCTGGGGAGAGGAACCATTTAGCAGATGGTACGGCCCCCGCCCCCTGCCCGCACACGCCATGAGCGTGGCCCAAAACGAGACTGGCAAATGTTCAGTAATTCGTAAATACGAAGGAATCAACAAAGTATCACCATGTAGGGCAGTCCATAACTCCATTCACCGATTAGTAGTCCTCCAAAGTAAGAACCGGGTTCATCCTAGTCCTTTCTTAGCCAACGTCGCAATGTGCGTAGATCCAGTGGGCATAGGGCATGGCGATGAGGAAAGGCCTTGGAAAAGTTGCTGAAGTATCAATGTAAACAGCAAATGGAACCCCCTCTTCCGAGGGCGATGCAGAAACTGTTCACAGCAACCGTGCATACCAGTGTCAATGAACACCAGCGGTTCCACCCGCTCATGTATCGGATCATCGCTACCCCAACCAGAAGGCGGGGAACAATCAAAGACCTCGCCGGACCCATCCACGTCCTCAAAAGCTGACCCGGGAGCAATGGCGGCCATTACATCCCCCTACACACAGGACTCCCGGAACATGGTCGACCTCCAGGTCTTCAAAGCTTGCAGGACATCGCCAATCGTGGGTTCGAGCTCACCAGCGCAGGTCCAAGCGGAGTACAAGGGCAAGAAATCGGCATCCCGGGACCCTGCACAGGACATGGCAGCAGCTGCCATTTTGCGACAATTACGCCGTCTCTTCGGGATCGTCTCAAGGGGTCAGCTCAACAGCAGAACCCCGGCGGGACCCCCCTCAAGCAAATAAGCAGCACCCACAACGCTGAAATGGTGACCTCAAAAGTGGGGGACCCGCCGGCGACAGCGCTCCGCCCGAATCCCTCTTCGCCACCGAGGGAAGGAGCCCGGTACGGCCGGACGGCAACAAAGGGGGGAGCCACCAAACACGGCGTCCCCAACCCACAACTTGCTGCACACCACCTCTGGAGCACCGGACGGGTGTCCCGGGCACGTTCAGTTGCCTTCGGGCTCTTCGCACATCGGCATCTTTCGGCCGGCCCCATACCTCCCCCCGAGGCCGCCGCCGACACCGTCTCGCCGGCAACTAGCTGAGGGCGAGGCCCCGGTCTCAACCCCGGAGAGGCCGCACTTTCCGGGAGGACGCCGCTGTGGATCCACCGAGCACCGGACCCACCAGGATGGACGGTAAGTGACTGCAAAGCTCTGCATGTAAGTTGTTCTCCGTTTTGGGCAGGATAAGCGACAGGATATTAGAATTTAAGCAGGCAGGACGGCGGAGCCGAGCTAACGTGCGACCATCTTGTTGTCGAGCTTGGCTCCTCCCATCGAAAACAGCTTTCTTGGTTGCAATAACGTCCTTACGCAGAGTAAGCGAGCTTCAATCGCTAACGCTACAGGAACCCTACATACAAATACACAATGACAGGGTTGTGATGAGGACCGACCCACACTTCATGCCAAAGGTGGTGTCCAAATTCCACATGAACCAGTCCATACAGATACCGAGTTTTTTCCCAAAAACCAACCACTAGCGCAGAGCGAGCTCTGCACACCCTCGACGCCAGAAGGGCAGTCATGCACTACATCGAGAGGACAAAGGGACACAGGAAGACAAAACAGTTCTTTGTGTCATTCGCCAACAGTTTCATGGGAAAGGCAGTAACTAAAAACACTATTGCACGATGGATCGCGCAAACAATTCAACTCTGCCACAAAAGGGCAGGGCAAGAACTAGCATAGGGGCCACGTGCCCACTCCACTTGGAAAAAAGGTGCTACAATAGCCTTCCTGGCTAACACACCCATACAAGACATATGCCTGGCGGCAACATGGGCTTCGGTGCACACATTCACAAAGCACTACTGCGTGGATGTTCAGATGAACAAGGAAGCACAAGTCGGACAAAAGGTGCTCCAGCACATATTCAAAAACCAAAGCTCATCTTCCACCCAGCCGCCACAGAAATTAGAAGCCGCTACAAAATCTATGCACAGCATAGTGAATCCAGAAAGATTCACGCTGCAAAACGAATAGTTTCTTACCTGTCGGTGTAGTTTTGCAGCTTGAAGATCTTTCTGGATTTACTAGCGAACCCACCCACCTCCGCCAGAAAGATGAGGCTGGAGAGGGAAGAGTTGGTCAAAAAAAAAAAAAAGTAGAAAGGACTTTATGTACAAAGCGGTTAAAAAAGGTTTCACCTACATAGAACATTGCCATCACTTCTGAGACGAAAGAAACATGGAAAAAAGAATCCGAAGATGGCGCCCAAGGTTGGGAGCTTCCGCAGGAAGCATGCAGACGTCACCGGAAATGCACCCGAGGAGGGGTGACGCCGACGCCCACCTGGGCTACAAAAAAAAAACCAAAGAAAAGACTACGAATCCGGACCCAACCACAAGACCACGGAATATGCACAGCATAGTGAATCCAGAAAGATCTTCAAGCTGCAAAACTACACTGACAGGTAAGAACTATTTGTTATCCAGTATTGGTATCTTTCATAGAGTCACATGCAACCCTCCCGCCTCCCCTGGAAGGACTCATCTAATTCTCTCAGTAGTGCACTCACTTAGCACGGTGCTTCTGAAAATCTGAGGGACAGGAGCTCCTTCCAGGAGGGTTCTAGAGGGAGGTGATAGCTGATTGGCTCTTCTCTAGAGTTTGATCCTTTCTACAAAAGGACATGGATATGTTACTAAGTGTGGCTCAATGATTAGAGCGGCAGACCCTGATGCAGAGATCTAGCCCGGGACCAGGGTTCAATTCCCCGCCTCGGCGGGTCTTGGGCTCAAAAATTTCACAGACGTGATCATTCTCGCTCGGTGCCTATTCCAATCATGGAGTCCCACTCTGCAATTCTGGGCAATAGCTTGCTTAATCTCCACAACGGCCTCCACAATGCTAAGGATGCCTGGCCTCCACCTTGGGGGTGCCCAGGAGTGGACGCCTCACAGAGAAAGCCAGGATGGGTTCCACAGCGGTATTCGTACAAGCGCCTTGAGACCCTTGCGGGTGAGTAGTGCGCTATACAACTATCAATTTACATTTACATTTACATTACTAATGTAAGGCCATTGGGCCTATTTCTCTATATGTCTAATAGGACATTAATTTATTTATGCACTGGGGATTCCCATCTCGACGACGGGGAATGATTCAGGCATGTGAATCTATGAAAGACACCAATACTGGATAACTGCAGTTACAGGTAAGTAACACATTTCTTTTAGCAGCTCTAGCTGCTTACATGCAAAACAGGCGACATATGTCACTTTTTAACATTTCAGTAATTAAGGCATTTGTGCACTGGTTAAAGAGCCCTTCCACCTCACCAGTGGCAATCTGAAATTTCAGTATTGTGCTCAGAAGACTATTGGGGCCAGCTTTTGAACCACTTCATTCATATGAAACCAGTTTTCTTCCCCAAACCGGATTCAGAAGGAGAAAAAGCTCTTCACACTAAAAGAAAGAATACTCTTATTGCATTTTTCAAAACCACAAGGACTTACTATATCCAAAGCAGTAATAGCTAGATTAATAGTGCGGTGTTTTCAAACTTCCTATCTCAAAACAAAAAGTATGCCAACTGTGAGGAAGTGCCATCTTTCGTGCATGGTATGCCCCCACTTTTTGCGGAATTGCTGATGTGCTTTCACTGAGTTTGCCCTGGGCTCCTGCCAACCAGGTGCCCAGGGCCTGTTCCTTCCCTAAAACTGTGTTGAAACTAAAACCCAGTTGGCATTTCTGGTCACCTGTCAGCCCCTGGTAAATGGTACCCTAGGGACCCAAGGGATTGTGACCAGAGAAGGCCCCTAAGGGCTACAGCACTTATTGTGCCACCCTTAGGGTGCCTGAACTCTGACACACACACACACACTGCCTTTGCAGGCTGAGTATCTTGGCGCAGAACTAAACAAAGAGTCAACATGGTACACATCCCTGTGTGCCAAGCCCACAACCACACTGCCCTGGCATCCATCAGTCACCCCTCTAGCTGGGTGCACTGTGACAGTGGTGTGGGCACAGGGGCATGATCCCTGTGCCCCTACTGTACCCAGGGCCATTCCTGGGCACTGTAAGTTGAGTGCTGCCATTAAGAGTATATTATGCTGGGAGGTTGTCATTACGAACTCCACAGCACCATGATGGCTTCACTGAAGACTGACCAGTTTGATATCAAACTTCTCAGCACATTTAACCCACACTGATGCCAATGTGGGATTTAATGCCACATGCACAACAGAGGGCAACTTAGAGTTGCCCCCTGAACCTAATCTACAATCCACGTCTTGTCTGAGAGGCTGCCTAGGCACACAGCAGACATGTTGCTCGACCCCTGGGTAGAGCCATCCGCTCTCCTTGGCCTGCAACAATGCACGTCCTGGGCGAGGTGCTAGGTCTCCTCCCCCAGGATGGGCAGGGGAAGCTTCAAAGGCAGCCTTTGTGAGCTTCTCCAGACCTCTTGCTATACCCAGCAACTGGCCCCCACCGGTTCTGACCCCCACTCTGGCGGGAAACCGTATGTGAGGAAAGGGGGTGTGCCAGCCTGTGCCAACTCCACCCCTCAGGTGGGAGAGGCGAGGTGAAGCACGACTCCGGCCATCTTGAGGATAAGTAGCCCTTTCCAATCAGAGATAGGCTCTTGCCCCCCTCCCACAGGAAAGGAGCAGGCTAGGGAGTGTACTCACCCCAGGACAGGGACCCATTGGTTCCTGCCCTTCTCCTTCATGTAACACCCCTAAATTTAGTATTTAGGTGCACCCCGAACCTTCTGTCTCCGATCCCGATTCGCAAACAAGAAAGAAGACCAAGAAGAACACCTGCCTGCAGCTGCTAACGAGGACAACACCAACTGACTTGGCCCCAGCCCTACAGGCCTGTTGATCCTTGAACCTGCTCCTGCTTAATCCCGGCGTCTCCTGCGGACAGCAACCTTGAAACCCCTGGAGTACCTGCCTGCCTTGAACCTCTTTAAGACTTGTGCTCCCATGAGCAGTGGTTCTGCTCAAACAGCAATACTCCTGGTGCCAACCAGGAACCGCGAATCCCGCACACTCTGCACCTACCGAGCCCGGCCTGTAACTGAGTGAACAAAGACCCTGAGGACGTCCCCCTGGCGATTGTGACTTGAAATCCAGTGCCCAAGGACCCTCATCGACGACGCCTGCAGCCTCACAGCAAGGGACCCCTCCAACGGTGACCAGCAGAGGGTAAGATTTCCCAACGTCAAGACACCCCGGCGCCCCACGGCCCCCTGTGCCCTACTCCTGGGTGTCTACCTATCCGCCAAGATCCCAACTTATCCCTCAAAGTTTTGGTCGCTCCTGAAGGATCTCCGTCCCTGAGCCTGCAGCCTTTGTTCACCTTCCAAGTTCTCCATTGAACAACATTGAGCGCCCAACGGCTCATAAGCACCCTGCACCCAGCCGCCCGAGTGCCCCTGGCAGTGCAACCTTGGTCCTAACCTACTTCCCCATTTGCCCTGAGCAAGTGACCAGGAGCCCAGCTCCCATAGCCGCGTGGCGTGCTTGCCAGCAGCCACCAACCGAAGGCCCCCTGGCTCACATTGGATTACATTGGGCCTTACTACCTCTGCACCCGGCTACCCCTGTGCCCCTGAGGGTGTACCTACTGTACCTACCTGACCCTGAGAGACCCCATAGTTTATTCCCAGAACCGTAACTCTGCCAGTCGAGAACTTACCCCAAAACCTATCCCTTTTTTGTTCCATAGGGTAACATTGACTGGTTTCACTTGGAAATTCTTCTAAGTGTGGAGTTTTGAAACTTTAAAATATTCACCCAACATCAGCTGAACAACGAATTCCGATTTACTCACCTGTGATCAGGAGGGAACCCAGTGCTGCATCTTTTAGCCCAGCACTGACCCTGAAAAGTAATGTTAACCGTACTTACCAGTCACTTGTATTTCCTTCCATAGGAACCAGTTGTCTGGTTTTCACAAATTACAAATATTCCTTAAAAATCGGCTGAATGACTTAAATGCATTCTTTCAACTGTTAACAGGAGATGTTCCAGTGCTGGATCCAGGATCCACCACTGAGTAAGAAAAAGTAACGATAACACTACTTATCTGCTAAGTGAATTTCCCCCCTTAGGATAACATTGATGATTCTATGTGAAAAAAGTTTGTCAACTTTTAAAATACAATATTACTAAAAAATCACTACTGTTACCAAAATGCTTTCACTCAACTGTTTACAGGAGATGTCCCAGGACTGAATCTAGGATCAAGTCCTGTGGTTAGAAAAGTAATCCATAAAGTAACTAATTGCATTTAACTAGAAATTCCCATTGAGCTCAATATTGCATTGTGTTTGAAATTGTTGCCCATTGCAACAGCTGTAACTACTGTACTTAAAAGTCTATTGCCTATTTGCAAAGTATTTAAACTAAAGTAATTAATTCTGAGAAAGTATATTTTGATGAGTCTCCAACCCAGGTTCCTACATTACCTCCTCGAAACAGTGCGAAGACCTTGCAACCTTTTTCATTGAAAAAGTGAGGAAGATCTATATTTCCTTTCCGCAAGATGACCTTGTACCCATCAACACTC
The DNA here is from genome assembly GCF_964263255.1 of Lissotriton vulgaris. NCBI lineage: Eukaryota > Metazoa > Chordata > Amphibia > Caudata > Salamandridae > Lissotriton > Lissotriton vulgaris. The sequence continues at coordinate 771,912,550 of NC_141700.1, read as the reverse complement.
CCAACTCGGCGGCTGATATGTCGAAATTGTCAAGAATACCCGACATATCCCTCGACGACCTTGCTAAACTGTGTAGACAGGTTAAGTCTGGTTCCCCCACAGACCCCATGAGACCAACTAAATTCCTGGACTCACTTGATTTCTTCCTTCCCTCGCTTGCCAGCCTACTCAACCTCTCTTTTTCCTCAGCTGTGGTCCCCGCCTGTTGGAAATCTGCATGGGTTTCCCCTATCATTAAAAAACCCACATTAGATCCCACTAAGCCAGAAAACTTCAGACCCATCTCGCTGCTCCCCTGGACGTCCAAACTGGCTGAAGCCCATGTAAACAAAGTGCTATCCCATCACATGCTGCAAAACCACGTCCTGGACCCCTCCCAAAACGGCTTCAGGCCAGGTCACAGCACCGAGTCGGCCCTGCTGACCACTACCGAACACCTTCGAGGTGTCCTGGACGCTGGTCAAAGTGCCGCGCTGATCCTGCTGGATCTCAGCGCGGCCTTTGACACGGTCTCACACAATATCCTGTTGAAACGACTTGAGGCCATAGGGATCGATGAACTAGCCCTTGAATGGTTCCGGTCCTTTCTAAAGGACAGGTCCTTTCGAGTTTCAGCCCCACCTTACATCTCCCAACCCCATTCCATCGAACAGGGAGGTCCCCAGGGATCGGCGCTAAGCCCATCCCTTTTTAATCTGTACGTCCAGCCTCTCGAAGTAGTGGCAAAAGAGTGGGACCTTACGCTGGTGTCGTACGCCGACGACACACAGCTGGTCATCACACTCTCTGAAGGCCCATCATCTTCGGCTACTAAATTCAGGGATGGTCTAGCGGCAGTTGCACAGTGGATGACGCGCAACTGCCTGCAGCTGAACGCCGGGAAAACGGAGGTGCTTCTCCTTGGCAAAAACCCCAGCCACTGGAGCGATCATTGGTGGCCCTTTTTGCTTGGCCCCACCCCCGTGCCAAAAAATGTTGTCAAGAACCTAGGTGTCTGGCTCGACTCCTCACTCAACTTTCAGTCCCACACAAAGAAAGTGGCAGCTACGTGTGTGGGTCTAATGAGGAGCCTTAGCTCGATACTCGGCTTCTTTGACTCCAGAACCCGCCAACTTATTATCCAATCCATGATCCTTGCCCGGCTGGACTATGCCAATGTTCTATTCTTGGGGGCAAATAAAGCAGAACTAGCAAGGCTGCAACGCATTCAAAACTCGGCCGCCAGAGCTGTGGTTGGCCTCCCACGCAGGTGCTCTGCCAGAGCCACCATCCGTAATTTGCACTGGCTGCCAATTGAATCCCGAATTCATTTCAAAACCCTTACCATTGCATTCAAAATTCTTAACTCAGACTGCCCTGAACTTCTACGCCCGCTCCTTGTACCCTACACTCCCCAGCGCACCTTGCGCTCACTGGGACAACACCTCGTGACGGTCCCCCAAACCAGGTTTTGTAGAATGGGCGGACGCTCCTTCAAAGTCTTAGGGGCAAGACTCTGGAACTCCCTGCCTCTACACATCCGCACCCTAACCAATTTGACTGCCTTTCGAAAGGAACTCAAAACCCATCTCTTTTCTGTCATCTAGTCTTCTGTTGGTTATCCCACCCAACCCTCAGGTACTGGTTAGGTCAGCGCCGGGACGCTCCGTTGCTGGGGCAGCTGTTTGCGCTTCAACAAAGGGTTAACATAACATAACATAACATACCTTGTTGGTTCTAAGATAAAATAACTATATATTTTAATACAAAACAATTAGCCTAGAGTTCAGTTCCTGAGTGTGTGAGACCATTTGCTGTCTGAGTGTGTACAACACATATTTTACACTGTCCTCTGATACTGCCTTACTGCTCTACCAAGCTACCACTTTAGAGAGTAAGGTTATATCTAACTTTAGCCTCTGCCAAACCTCTGTGGACTCTGTACACACTATACCTTACTTTGGTCCAGTACATACAGAGCCACTTTCTTACACCAACTAACTCCTAGAGCTCACTCCACATAAAAAAGAGCCTCAACTGCTAGGGAACATAACAATGGAGGATGTTTTGTACGGCAGCTACATGGAATAACCCACATATATTCACAAAACCTTGTGTTGGTGTCCTAGCTAATCCACAAACTAGAGTGGGTCAAGCTGTATTACAAACACTTATTCAAGCATCTACCTCAACCAATAGCTAACCATTGCTTACGAGAGCACTGCTTTACATTTGATGCTAATCATATGTATCCAAAGGCAGCACCTGCTACAGTAGAAATATGTTACCCTGTAAGCATCTATTCGTATTGTGTAGTGCCACAGATTCATATGCATCCACCCTCCATCCTCCTCTGCAACCTTTGGTTGAAATATGTACTTATTTAGTAAAATGTCTACATTATTATAACATTCACTTGTATGTTCATCTTCTCTGCCGCTATACTGCTCCTTTTTCTAACGCTCACCCTGTATTGGCATTTATATAGCGCACTACTTACCCGTAGGGTCCCAAGGCGCTTCGACCGCTGCAAAACCCTTCCTGGCTTCCCTGAGAGATGGTCCCTTAATGGGTATCTCCAGGGTGAGACCAGGCATCCCCGGCGGTCTGGTGGGGCCGTTAGTGAAGATGAGGCAAGCTAATGCCCAGAGTTGCCGAGTGTGATCGCTGATCAGAGTGGGCACCGAGGCGAGAGAATTATCGCGTCCGCTGACCCTGGTCCAGAAACCTGCCGCGCCTGGAATCGAACCCTGGTCCCGGGCCGTCCTCTGCTCTCGGGTCTGCGGCCTCTAACCAGTGAGCCACACTACTTTACCCTGTAAGCTAAACACAATCTAACAAACGAGTAGAGGAGCATGCGCAATACAGACTATAGGAGTCAGCTCTATATCTCTTGAATCTTACTTCTTAGAAGAAAAACAACTGGTAATAGTCTGACCGAACACTAGATGGCAGGAGCATGCAAAGAATATGAATCTATGGCACTACACACTACGAATAGATGCTTACAGGGTAAGTTACCTATTCCTTTCTGTCCACGCCAGCAGGTTCTGATCCGAAGAAGAGCTACCTTCTGTTTTTTTCAGGCTTTTTTTCAACGTTTTGTCGACTATTTTTGTGGTCTAACCTCCTGGTGTGCCAAGATGTTTCACGCAGGTCTGGTTTTAAGCACTGAATTTCCTGTCGGTGACTTGGCCTGCACCTTGTCTGTCTGTGGTGCTTTGTGCACGACCATGACACCAAATCACGCCTCGATTGCCACAGCATGGCCCGACGGGTTTGAGTGAGTAGTCCCTGAAGCTGCAAACGCCCCGGAATGTGACTGTGGAAGTCGAAGTCCTGGTTGAGGGGAAGGTCCTAGCATTGTTTGCAGAGCACAAAGTCGTCTTCTTACCATTCAAAGTCTGCGGACACACTGGTAGGAGTCACAAGTAGAAGAGCAAGAAGTTGAAGCTCTCTTTGACATTTCCCTGTCGGCTGACTAGGGAGCCTCAGCCGGCTCTGTGCCTCCCCAAATTTTTGGAGGCTGAAACGACCACTGCCCAACTCGAGGAGTACTCTGAGGCCATAAGCTTCATAATTGCAGGGTCGGAAGAGGCCCTTTCAGGTCCAGCGCTGGATGCTCTGGCCCTGGAGTGCCCTTAGGTATTCATTCCTGGCTCCAGACTGACGCTAGTCGTGCCATCAAGACCTTCCTGGGCTTCGATGCGGATGCTGCTGGCTGCGCCTTCCCCATTGTCATCACCGACCCTGACATGGAGCCAGATGAATGCAGACACCGGCAGGTGCCTGCCTCCTAGATTGGAGCCTGAGATTTAATCTCATGGGCTAGGCCTCGGAGAAGATTGAGTGGTCCCTCGACCTTTTAGAAAACCGGCCCTATGATGAAGAATAGAATCTGAAAGAAACCGGTTAGTATTAGATTCCTTACCTTAGAATATCCCCAGGCGTCAGACTGGATCAGGAAACTTTTGCGTAGCCGTACCCCTGCGCGTCGGTAGGAGTCGTCTGCGGCTCCGCATCAGTCGTCTGCGTTGTTGGTGCCCGGATGATGTCGCCGGAGTATTTGGTGACCGCCCTCGTGCGCTAACGTTGGTTCTTTTTTTTTTTTTCGTGCCAGCAAGCGCCGATCAGGCAAAAGTGGTACCCTTAGTCATTTTTTGACTAAACTTTTTCGTTAATTTTTTATCAATTTTCGAAGTCGCGCGACTCCGATGGTGCCGGTAGGGATGCCTGTGTTTAAACCCTGCGTCAACTACAACAGACTATTGGTTACCGACCCCCATCGCCGGTGTCTACATTGCCTGGGGCCCGACCACGATGACGAGTGGTGCCCCGACTGCCAGGCCTTGATGTCGAAGGCTAGGCGGGAGCGGTCCCGGAAGCGACTTGAGCTCAGTCTGTTGGCCCCGCGTCGTTCGAGGTCCCGGTCTGGAAGGAGGTCAAGGGACCGGTCGCGGGCCCTAAGTCATCACCGCTCGGAGAGTCAACACCACTCCTCGGGCTCAAAGTCCTCAGGTAAGAGGCACAAGAAGTCGAAGAGGCCACATTGCTCTTCTGAGTCACCCTGACGCTCGCGCAACGTTGCCGGGGGTTCGGGCGACTCCGCCCATTGCTGCAAACATGTTTTTATGCTTACTTATACCAGGCTTGCTTGGTTCTACAAATAAAACAGTATATTTTTTTTATACAAAAACAATTGGCCTAGAGTTCAGTTCTTGTGTGTGAATTCATTTGCTGACTGTGTACATCAAATGCTTAACACTGTCCTCTCCTACTGCCTTACTGCTTGACCAAGTTACCACTTTAAGAGAGTAAGGTTCTATCTAACTTTAACTTCTGCCTACCTCTGCAGACCCTTGGACTCTATACACACTGTACCTCACTTTAATGCAGTATATATAGAACCAGTTTCTTACAGTTGCGGGTCTGGGAGCCAGCGGCCGGGCCAGTCCACCAATAAGCCCCTGTTAAATGGTACCACAGGTACCCAGGGCACTGTGACCAGGGAAGGCCTCCAAGGGCTGCAGCACTTATTGTGCCTCCCTTAGAGGTCCTGTATTGGTGCAGAACAAAGTGAAGAGTCAACGTGGCACACATCCCTGTGTTCCATGCCTTAAAACCACTGCCCTGGATCAGTCACCCCTCTAGCTGGGTGCACTATACCAGTGGTGAGGGTACAGGTACATGAGCCCTGTACCCCTACAGTGTCTAAGTCAATTCTTTGACATTGTCAGTGCAGTAATGCCATTAAGAGTATATGGTGCTGGGAGTTTGGTTGTTTGTCATCACGAACTCCAAAGTACCATAATGACTGCACTGAAAACAGCAGCTCTGTTCAGAAGAAACACCAAAGAAAGACTTGGAGCCTGCTGAGGAAAAAGAAACTCAGTGCCTGGAACCACAACTGCACCCGTTGCCTACGGCCAGAGTTAGAGGCTCACTGGCCCTCAGTGAGGTACCCCAATGCCCCTAAGTCCGAGTCCACTGTGGGTTGACCCCCCAGGAACTCCGCAAAGTCACCTGCAGCCTCTGCATAGACAGACCCTCCCCCAAACGGGAGTGGCCGGGTAAGGTGAAATCTAACCAAAAGACACCCCTGCATCCAGCCGCTGTGGGCCCTGAAGAAAAGAACCTTCGGTGCACCTATGTCCCCGAGCCCTCCAACTTTCCTGCCCAGCTGTTGGTTCCTACTGGAAGTCTTCCTGGACCAAGCCCAGAGCTAAAAATCAAAACCGAAAATCCAATTTAAAAAAGGGCACCTATCGCCAAAACAGCACCATGCACCCAGCCGCCCCCTGCGCCGCTGTGGATGCACTTTGTGTGCTAAACCGGATCCCCCTTTGTCCTGAGCCTAACACCAGGAGCTTGGCTCCCACAAGCTCAGCTAGCCAGCCACCAACCAGAGACCCCCTACCCCCATTGGATAACATTGGGCGTCGGCACTCAACACCCGGCTGCCCTAGTGCAGCTGAGGGTGTAACAAGAGTGCATCCCTGACCCTGGGGAACCCCTGAGTCTACCCCCAGAACCTTAACTCCCACTTCCAGATACTCAGTTACTATTTTCCTCCATAGGATAACATTGACTGTTTTTCCTGGAAATGTTTCCAAGTGTGAAGTTTGAAAACCTAAAGAAATTCTTTAAAATTGTGCTATTTAAGAAAAACTATTTTACTTACCTGTTTTCAGGAAATGTCACAAAGTAGTATCCTGGTATACTACTCTGAGTAAGAGAAGTAGTCCAAAAAGTAACTTACCTGGTATTTTACTGAAAATCCCTTTCAAATCTATGTTTTGGATTTACTAATTATTGCATTTCTCTGAACCAATTCTGTAAGTCAAAACAAAGTGCATATACAATTACCAACCAAACTATATTACAACTGTATATTTACGGCAAAGTATTGATCACTTACGTGTGCCAGGCTTGCTTGGTTCTAGGAAATAAAATAACTAAAAGAATATTTTTATACAAAAACAATTCGTCCGAAGTTCAGTCTTTGAGTGTGTGAATTCATTTGCTGAATGTGTACAACAAATACTTAACACTGTCCTCTGATACTGCCTTACTGCTCGACCACACTACAACAAATGGAGAGTAGGGAGCTATCTAACTTAACCTCTGCCTTCCTTTGGGGTTCCACTGGACTCTGTGGACTTTATACCTCACTTTGGTATATTATATACTGAGCCAGCTTCCTACATCGATGGATCAGCGGTGGGATATACAAATTTGCATTTAATGGACTACATGGTTACCTCCTGATCACACAACAGAACTCTTATATTGTCTTTGGAATTCAGATTTTCTTCAAATTTGCATTTTTGAAGAATTACTAAAAGTCTTGTTAGGGATTGGTTAAGTCTCTTTAGAATTTTAGGAAAATAAAGTCACTTTGGCTTAGGTTAGAAGTTTTTTTTTAACAAAGTCTCAAAACAGGAATCCAGCTGTTAGTGAAAATAACCACAATGCCATAGAGGACCAAGTTGAGGAGCTTGACCTAACCCCTTACCTTCACTTGTCTTTCAAGGTGGTAAGGACCCTATGTAAAATTAAAAACATAGGTATGGGGTCCCATCCCACAAAAACAAAGCTCCAGGAGCTGTTGGCTGGGTATGCGAATGACCACACATCTGAACATGGTGAAGACCAATCAGATGAGGAAGAAGAGGAAGGGAATGGCCAGGTAGATTACCCCCACCCCCCACCCACCCTTTTTTTGTAAGGAGGAGGAACTGAATGCCTCAGTCCTTTTTCAATTCTAACTCATTTATACCACTCCATGGCAGAAATAATGAAAAATTCTGAAAAGTTGTGCTTTTGTCTTACCATGATCTAGATAACCCTAATGAGTTTTGATCTTTTTGTGTTTCAGAAGTGGAGAGCCAGGAATTATTCCATCTATGAACAGGTCGATGTCTGTGCCAGATTCAGGTTCCATGTGGGACTTACATACCTCAGCTTCACAGCAAGCAGGTGAAGATGACTGACTGCATTACAGGGGGTTCCTTGGGAGATTATCTGGAAGCCTCTATATTGGATGTATGTGGATGCTAATGGGAAATTGTATCTAAACGGTTGGTCTCTGTTGCACATCATAAATACTTAAGGTGCCTATGACTGACTGTCAATGGAGGTTCTGCGATTTCCATAGGATTGGGTCTATACAGTCAAATACAGATTGAAAATGTAAAAAGATTGTTTTTATAACTTTAGAGAAAGTGTGGTTATGACAAATTAGTATGCCCTATGACTTCTCAGTGACTTTTTGCACCTCCTATCCCCCAATTGCATTCTTGGAAGTCATATTCCCTCTACGAAGGCCTAGTAATGTTTGCTGAACTTGCCTGCGATTATTCCTGCAGACCGCTCTCATGACACCTACTTCCATACATATTGTAATTGCATCTATATAGCAATTACAAGGCGTTGAAGCGCTTTTTTTGGTGAGCAGCACACTACTCCAGAACCCATGAACGAATAGTGGTAAATTAGTATTGTGAAATATGGAAGTGATTTGAGTGGTGGATATGTTAGGCACTTTTGCGGATTGAGGCGGAAGAGAGAAGTGCCTAGAATATTATGTTCGGGGCATGTGAGCTTTACATCGCAACACAGACTCCAAAGTCCCCTAAAAAGCATGCTTTTGGTGATCCGCTCAACAATCCGGAACCGAAACAGAAAATTCTAGTTACACATCCAAAAACTAGACATATTTCCACTAAAGTGACTTTAAAGAGGGGTGCTACTACAGAAGAGGAACGCCACATCCCATTGAAGAAGAGAACCATTGGGACAAATCCTTCCCCTCCTCTTACTCTTCACCTTCTCTACCCCAGCCTATACCTGTGCCAACTTCACCGGAGTACTCCTCTCCACACACACCTGACAATCAGGGTGATTGGGATGGGGACGACAATGATGACAATCAGCCCGAAGACGTGTGGCATGACTATAACACTGATTCGAATAAACAAAGTGGAATCCACTCAGAGTGGTAGTGGTCCCTAAAGTGATGGGGAACACACAGTGTTGTTTAAATGCCCCTCACACACCAACAGGCCCCTTAGTGTCATGCTTCATCATCGGGGCCTTCGCACCCCTCTACGGGATGTGGCGTGCTACGACTCACGACTACGCAGGAGCACTAAGTAGTGAACTATGTGGGGGGGGGGGTGTTGCTAAAGAAGAAGTGAGTGAGGTGAGGTGAAATTGAGTGATTAAAAAATACCTGGCACGTAGGTGAAAAAGAATTTTATTAAATCCTCGGCTGGTATTATTAAAAAAAGGGGGTGCAGAATGGGGTTGTAAAAATACGTATTAGGGTATTACAACCACCTCAAGGTGTCAACATGTTTCGGAGCACGAGGCTCCTTTTTCAGGACAAGGATAAGCACATATCCTCACCTTACTCACATGTAGATGTAAAAGTGTTTTAAAAAGAATTACAGCAATATGTAATGTACCTAACAATGTTTATGTATAGGTGTGTTCCGTTGCGCCCAATTGGCGTTTGATGAAAACCTGTAGAAAGAAAGCACAATAAACACAATGGTCTATAGTTCACAAACTAAGGGAAAAGAACTGATTCTCTTAGTGCAAAGGGGTGAACCCAAAATGAGGGTCAAAGAACCCTGAAAAAATAAAAATAAACGTAGACTTACACAGCAACATAAAGACATACAATCACAATGTGGAAATTCTCTCTACTCAGGTAGAAAGAGAGAGAAACAGGTTGAAAGGCTTACTTATAGTTCTCTAACTCATAACCTCATGAGCCTATGCGTGTTATTGGGGGACCCTTCCATACTGCTCAGTAAAGCAACCTAAAAAAGTTAATTAGTGGGATTTAGTTTGTTGTAGACACAAACTAACTCAAGCACCAAAGTTGTACTTGTTGTCAAGGCCCAACTCACGGTTACTGCAAAAGCTAGTCGCCTGCCTTCCCCTCAACGCTGCTCCGATGAAGTGAGCGTTGGTTGCGCCGGTATCCTTTTTATACTCTCCTAATTAGTAATTAGTCTGGGGAAATTGAATAATGAGACTCGGGAAATGCCCAAATACGGAGTTTTTAGCATAGAGATCCGGTATTGCGCGCTCGGCTTGAATCAAGGCGAGCCGCGCATGCGTGCATTGAATTGTGCCACTGCTAAAGACGCGCATGCGCGATGGCGAGTGAAGGCGCGCCTGCGCGAAAACACTGGCACTGATAGGAAGCGCGATGTAAACGCGCATGTGCACAGCTGAGGCACTAATCGGAAGCGCTGTTAAAGGATCATTCCTAAGTAGGTGTCTAAATAGGTGTCAAAGATAGACGGACAGTGTAACATGCTGGGAATGCATGTTAGTTTGAATAGGTGGCAGGAGTATCCGGACCCTAGAGGTTAGGAATTCAATTAAATAGGTGGCCTGATTGTCTGGACCCTAGAGGTTAGAAATGGAACAGTAAGCCTATTAACAGTGTGATCATTTAAAAAAAAAAAAAAGCGATGTTAATAGACACATCATGGTGCAGTGAGCTAAAAAACGGTGATGGATCAAGCCCTGATCTTTGGACTGGGTAAGAGTGGTCTGCTTAATTCAGGCACTCTGTTTATCACCACCCCCCTTTTCTGAATCGTTTTTGTCCACCATAAGCGTGGAAGGGTATACTCAGATGTGAGTCCCTTGCTCATTGCACCATCTGGATTCAAGCAAGCCGGGCCGAAGACGGCTGAAATGCCAGAAACCGGTCCCCGGAAGCTTGTTTCCTTCCCAGTATAAGAATTGGCTTGGTAGTTTGGTCTGCCCTGTTCCCATGATGCACTGGGCCAGGGTCAGACTAATTTGCATATAGCCAAGTTCTGAGCTGGGATGGTGCAGTGAGCTAAAAAACGGTGATGGATCAAGCCCTGATCTTCGGACTGGGTAAGAGTGGTCTGCTTAATTCAGACACTCTGTTCATCACCACCCCCTTTTCTGAATCTTTTACAAAAGGGCAACTTTCTTTCTACTCGAGATTTAAAGGACTCCTACTTACATATTTCAATCCATCCTGCTCACCGCAAATTTCTCAAGTTTGGGGTAGCAGGTCAACACTACCAATTCAAGGTGCCCCCATTCGGAGTTACCACTGCCCCCAGAGTCTTCACAAAATGTCTTGCAGTGGTAGCTCTGTATCTCTGAAGACAAAGCATACATGTTTCTCCCTATCTGGGCCACTGGCTTATCAAAGCCAGCACATAACAGCAATGTCGCAAGCACACTTCAGTAACCATTCAGCTGCTTCACCAGCTAGGGTTTTCAGTCAATGTGTTAATGTGACCTCTTCAGCCAAACAAAATTCAGTATTACCTAGGAGCCACTCTAGGTACTCAAAGGACTCTAGCGTGTCCCAATTCAGCCAGAATTCGCAACATTCAGGCGCTCAGTCTCAAATTTCAAGCCACTCAGTCACTTCCAGCTCGAGTGTTTATGCAACTGCTGGGAATGGTGGAATCTTGCATCATGATCGTTTCCCACACCAGGTTACACATGCGTCCACTTCAAGAATGCTTAGCCAGTCAGTGGAACCAGTCACACAGTCTATTAACCGATCTAGTGTTGGTAAGCGGCTGCACTCATCGCTCTCTGCAGTGGTGGAACATACAAAACCTGTCAAAAGGATGGCCGTTCATAGACTGTTAACAGCGGACGCATTTCTTACTGGCTGGAAGCTCATCTTCAACAACACATAGTGCAAGGGCTTTGAGCCCATGGCTCTTTGAGTTTTTCAACATCACCTGTCTGGCAAAGCTGAACTAGTCCGAACCGACAACATGACAGCTATGTATTACATACAGAAGCAGGTGTGGGGTTGGGGGGGGGGGGTGTCCACTTATCCCAATACATCTGGAGCACATTCCACTCTCAAGCTGGGGGCTAATGTGGCTTTCTTAGGAAATATCCCTATTACTGATATCTGCAAAGCTGCAACATGGTCTACACCTCACAAATTCACTGTTGTGTAGATGTGTTAGCAAGACAATAAGCTAATGTGGGTCAAGCAGTACTTAAAACGTTATTTCTGACAACTCCAGTGGTTACAGGATAGCCACTGCTTCGGGGAGACTTCTGTATAGTCTATGCAAAGCATGTGATCTACAGCTCACATGCCTCAAACGAAAATGCTACTTACCCAGTATGCATCTGTTCTTTGCATGTGGAGATGTAGAATCTCATGCGCCCACCCACCTCCCTGGGTACCTGTAACTGCTGTAGTTCTGTTTTACTATACATACTTATGCATGGACATGTCTATTCTTTACTACTACTCTTCTCGCCCTCTGCGGAAAGCATTCTGAAGATGGAGTTGATGACCATGCGCACTATCCCCGAAGGGAGGAGTCCCCTACCTCGTGACTAGGGGAAACTTCTTCCAGAAAAACAAAGTGCAAACATCCGGACCCAACACTAGATAGCGATCTTATGCAAAGCTTAAGATTCTACAGCACTACATGCCAAGAACAGATGCATACTGGGTAAGTAGCATTTTCCTTTTTGGGGGAGTATATAGCAGTAGGAGGGGTTTGGGGTGAGTAAAGGGGTGGTAGGTGGATGGGAGTTAGTACAGAGAAATATGACATTTGAGTGGTGGACATGTTCTGTTTTTTGGATTGAAAAGGAATAGTGAATGGATAGAAGAGGGAAGGAGGGATTGAAGAGGGAAGGCTCAGATCTTTTTATTTTTTTTAGTTCATAGCAGTAGGAGGGGGTTTGGGATGAGTAAAAGGGAGGGGAGAGGGAAGAGCCAGGGGTAAGGGTTTAGAAACGCTTGTTTGGGAGATCTGAATAGTAAATGAGATATGAGATGATGCAAGTAGGGGTGGAGGAGGGGAAAATCTAGAAAGGGTTATTTTAGTGGTGGTATGAGGTTTGAGATGAAAAGTAGAGGATATACTGATAAAGGCATATATCCTCTTCGACGTTTAAATCCATCACTCAATCCCCTGTTGCACTACCCAACCAAATGCACTTGCTCCTGTTCAATCTCCCAGACAAGTTAACTGCCCGTCCCCACCCTTAGCCACTACTGTTCTCTTTACCATCCCCCTACTAATGATTGTGACTTTCTCTAAGCCAGGTTGATTTTGATCTGTCTTTTCTGATACTTCAGATTACTTGTTTTGGTTTCTGTGGAACTGTTAGAGTTCTGCTTGTGTAAGGTGATTAAACCTCCTCCTACAGCTGCCTTTTCTCTTCAGATTTGTAGGTTTTAGTACAAGTATATACAACAGATTAAGCCCATTGGGTCTCCAGATGCTGCCCTTCATCGGTCCTTCCTGTCTCTGTAGTAAACTATTATTTGAGTGATGTTTCTCAAGTCGTGGCCTTTGCTCTTAGTTTCAAAATGTTTAGGGTGATGGCAGTTGTTTGAAAGTGCCCCTTTTTGCTTGGTTACCTCCTACCTTTATGCCAGTTACCTGATGCTAACTTGATTGTGTGCTGTGATCCTGCTAACCAGGCCCCAGCACCTGTGGTCTTTCCTAAAACTGTACTTTTTTATCTACAATCGACACACCTCTTGGCCACATGTAAGTCACTTGTAAAAGGTGCCCCTGGTACCAAAGGCCTTGTGACCAGAGAGCCTCTTTAAGGGCTTCAACATGTTATGCCCTCCTCAGAGACCCCTCACCTTGACACCCCCACTCTGCCATTGCAGACTGGGTGTTTTGGTACAGATGACACTACAGAGCTGACATTGCAGACATCCCTGTGTGCCATGCCCACTAACACTGGCTGTGTCATGGGAAAGTCACCCCTGTAGCAGGCCTTACAGCCTTAAAGGCAGGGTATACCATACCCAGGTGTGGGCATAGCTACAAGAGCAATATGTCCCTACAATGTATATGCACAGACATTGGAAGTGCAATGAAGCCATTTTTAATGCATGGGCCAGGAGTTTGTTAACACGAACTCCACAGCTCCAAAATGGCTTTACTGAAGTCTAGGAAGTTTGGTATCAAATTTCCCAGCACATTAAACCCCCACTGATGCCAGTGTTGAATTTAATGAAAAATGCACACTGAGGGCATCTTAGAGATGCCCTTTGAAAAACTACCAACTCTGGTGGGGTCTGATTGGAGGCCCGGAAGTCGGTTCTGCGCCACTGGAGGTCCTGGTTGAGAGGAAGGTCTCTGTACTGATCGCCGAGCTACTACCACCATTTATCGCCCAAGTCTTTAAGATCTTAAGGTATGCCAAAGCACAAGCAGTGTCACTCTTTGCCTATTCCCCGTCGGTCAGCAGGACCCGGAGCGTCGCCGCTCTCCATCTCAGTCTTTGGAGCCTGCTCAGAGTTTCCCTACCTTTCCCGGTGCTGGAGCACGTACCCTGCCCAGATTTGAGCTTTCTATGAAGCGCTTGACAGCATCTTTGGGCAGTTCGATTCCGCCGGCGCGCCTTGTGGCCCCATTTACTCGGCTGAGGGCCCAGGGCCCTCAATGCCGGCGGCTCAGGCCCCAGAACCAGAGAGCCCCTCGGATCCAGGCCTGGTTCTGGATCAATGCAGGTCAATCCCATGGTACCATCCCTGGCGCCGATTCAGGCATAAACGCCCCCCGCGCCAGTCGTGCCCCTGACCGGCACCGACCCCAGCCTCACCCCAACTTGGAAACGGGGCTAGACCGACGTCGGAACTGGTGCCGGAAGGCAGGTTTGTACCTCTGTTCATCCCTGGTGTTCCTTTCAGGCCTGAATGGCAACCTGAGGAGGACTGGGAGGAGTCTGTGGGTCCTTTGACTGACCAGCTTTAAGAGCCTAACTGGAGAGAGGACCTGGGTGAAGCCACTCATCTGGATTCCTCCACAGACCTTGGCATGCTCCCTCCTCACCCCCCTACCGTGGCAACTGACGAGGTAGCCTCACATGCAGTGGTGTTGCGTAGGGCCGCTGAGGCCTTGGGGCAGTCAGGACTCACCTTCTGCCTTAAAATAAAGCCTGGACCGACGTCCTTCTGGGCACTGAAATGAAAAGGGGATTTGTGTAGTGTTGTAATGTACATATGCTTGTTTCTGATAAAGTCTTTCCAGCAACGCTCTTTCCTGAGGCCTGTGGTATTTATCTGTTTATTTGGCCTTCATTCTGACTGGGAAGAGTCTTGGTTTCGCAGTTGGTTCTATCTACTTCATGGGAACAGTAACTGCGCGTTCTCCCTGCAGTATCTGTACTGAGTTTTTTGGTGTAATTGTGCCCCAGAGCGTCTTTCTTTTTAAGCAGCAATGTGGCTCACGGATTTGAGCTGTACACACGACCGTCATTCTTGGTGAGCCGACGTGCGTGTTTGAGGAGGCTGGACAGAGAGAGAGTTTTGCCGGTCAGTGGGAAGCACTACTAATTGACACTTCAGCCTCTGCTTTTCTAAAGAATCAGAATCAGGTGAGCCAACGTGCGTGGTTGAGGAGGCTGGACAGAGACAGTGTTTTGCCGGTCAGTGGGAGGCACTACTAATTGGCAGTTCAACCGCTACGAGTCCCGCACGCGCTCTCCATGCACACAGTCTTACCTGGCTCATGCTGTCTGCATCGTCGACCGTTGGTCACAAGCGATCTTCTCTTCTTCCTGCCTGCTGTCCATCTGATGACATCCATGGAATCCTCTGGGAGTTGGCGAACTGAGATTCTCCTATGACGCCTGTGTTGTCTTTGGAGACATGCTCCTTACGTCGCTACGACCGACGTAGCGGCCATTTTGGGTTTGTTGGGTTGCCACGGCAACAGCGTGCTGTAAACCACTCAGTGCTGCGTGAGGCAGCGTGCCGTCATCAGCGTTTGGCATTAGCGTTTAATCTTGAAGGTTGGCTGTGGTAAACGCGCATCGTCCAAACTGCTGTGTTTTTGCGAGTTCAGTGTTGGAGTTTCCTTCGAGCGTATCTGGAACAAAACTTTATTTTCACCGAGGTGCGAGGCCAAGGTGTCCGGTCTTCCTGGTTTTTCTTGCTCCTTTTCATCATGCTCCTATTGAAGTTCGTGTTATATTGCCTGTGTAAGCAGTGGCAAGGACTTTGCCTCTGGAGGTGCTATGGCTGCGCGGACAGCATTACCAACACTACATCGACCTGCAAGTCTTCTACTGCGACACAGCAAGTTGACTTTTCGTATGTCCTGTTTGGCTTATGGTCTGAATGCTTGGATCCCGGGTGAGAGGTCGCTCACCGGAGCAAGTTTCTTTATTTATGACAGCTAGTTTACCATTGCACATTTTTTAATGTAGCTCTATTTTGTGGTGGTGTGGTATGGTGTGTCGCAAACTTCTCTTGTTCTAATTTAAATTCTGTATGGTGTGTTTGGTCATGTCCTGCTTGGATGTTGTTGAGTAGTCAATTCTCATCCATATTTTTAAGATTTGTTTTCTTAAATGTGTGCCTGGTGGTGTGTGTGTGGGTAGTCAGTGCCCCAATGCTTCTTTGAGTTTGCATCATTTGTTGGTGGTATTTCTCTGTGGAACTCATCATGCTCCTGCTCGTTTCAGTGACTATGTTTAATTTGCCTTGCTCTTGTGTTTCCTTTTCAGGTGTCTTCTTCATGCTACTACAAGTTGTTTCATTTTTCACTTTTATTTTTCCTTGTTTCTTTTTATAGTAATGGGGATGTGTTGTAATGTACATATGCTTGTTTCTCTTCCTTATGTTATGACATGGTCGTGTTCTTTTCCACCTCATTTGGTTCCACTGCTTGTCATTCCAAGAGCATTGGAGCTTTGGAGTCTGGAGCAGTTGGATGTGCCTTGAAGAGCTGTTGGTGATGTTTTCACTAATAAACCTGACCAACTATCAAACCAGTGTCTGACAGTCTTTTTAACATATAGCATGGCTGCTGACCGAGGGCGTCCAAGCGCTGAATAGAGGGCGCAGTACTCTGAGGGGAATGGGGGTAGTTAGTTTCTAGAGAGGAAAGTTTTTAGCTCTTTGCGGAAGGACGAGAGGATCCGGTTGGATCTTAGGGAGGGGGGAAGGGAGTTCCAGAGTTTGGCGGCATTGAGCGCGAAGGACCTGCCTCCTGCCCTGGACCTTTTGATTCGGGGAACTGCGGCAAGGCATGCATTCAGTGATTGAAGTTGTTTGCCGGGGCAGTAGGGGGTAAGGAGAGAGTGGTTGATCTCGGGGCCGGCTCTATAAAAGGCTTGATGGGAAATACAGAGGGCCTTACATTTTATTCTTTCCCTAACAGGGAGACAGTGGAGTGATCGAATCCCTGCTTTGGCCGATTCTTTGCCAGGAATCTGGAGTAGGGTACGAGCTGCGCAGTTCTGGGCCCGGTGAAGCTTTTGCAATACGTATTCTGGGGCTCCCAAGTAGAGGGCGTTGTTAAAGTCAAGCCGGGACTGAATGAGGCCCTGAATGACAACTTGTTTGGCTTCAAGGGGCAGGATTGGTAGGATTTTTCTTAGCATCCGAATTAGCCCGAAGCAGATTGCTGATGTTTTTGTTGCCTGGGTGTTGAGGGTAAGATTTATCAAGCCAGACTCCTAGGCTTTTGATGTCCTCCTTCGGGGATGGGGGTGGGCCTAAGCTGGAGGGCCATAACTGGTCAATGGTGGTAGGGGACGGGGGACCGAGGAACATGATCTCGGTTTTTTCACCATTCAGTTTTAAAGAGGATGCCGTCATCCATCTTCTTACCTCTTCCATACAGGCAGCTAGGTTGACTTGCGGGTGCCCGCTGTTCTTCTGTGCCAAGGAGACCACGAGCTGAGTGTCGTCCGCATACGAGATGATCTTGATGCCATATTGACGGACGACCCCAGCCAGCGGTCTCATGTACACATTGAACAGCATGGGGCATAAGGAAGAGCCCTGAGGTACCCCACAGCTCAGAGGTCTACTGGTGGAGCAGGAGTCACTGTCTAAGACCTGGAAGGTCCTTCCGCTCAGAAAGGATCCTAGCCAGGCAAGAGCATCTCCGGAGACTCCCAGATCGGACAGTCGTTGCAACAGTTTTGTGGCACACCGTGTCAAACGCGGCGCTAAGATCGAGGAGGACCACTGCCACTGATCCCCCTCGATCCAAGATCCTCCTAGATTATTCCATTACGGCTAGAAGAGCCGTTTCCGTTCCATATTTTGGGCGGAATCCTGTTTGGGTGGCGTCCAGTAGAAGGTTTTCTTCGAGGAATTTTGTGAGGTGGAGATTGACATGTTTCTCCAGAATCTTGCTTGCCCAGGGTAACAAGGAGATGGGACGGTAGTTGTTAGGGTCGTTGGGATTGAGATTGGGCTTTTTCAATAGTGCTTTCACCATCGCCTGTTTCCAGATGGGAGGTACAACTTCCATTTGCATGGAGCTGTTCAATAGCTCCGTGAGAGTAGGGAGAATGGCTTGGCTGGCCATGGTCATCGTACGGGGGGGTGCTGGGTTGGAGGGAGAAGCTGATTTTATCTGTTGCACAAGGGATTGAAGTGATTCTAGGTCTAATGGTGGGGAGGTTGCTCATAGTTACTCGGCGGGGGAGTTCTGTAGCGGTTGAAGGCTGGGGCTCACTGATGCTGGGCTCGGTTGGAAGTCATAAAGGATGAGTATATTTTGTTGATTTTTTGATAGAAGAAGTCGGCTAGGTTGTTGCAGCGAACCGTGGGGTTATTGGCTGGGACTGCAGGGGGGGAGATTTTGGAAAGGCTTTTGACGATTTGGTAAATTTCTCTAGGCTTGGATCTAGCGGACATGATTTTCTCTTTATAGTAAGTGGATTGGGCTGTAGTAATTCCAAGTTTGTACGCCCTTATGGTTTCCCTGTATCACATTTTATCAGTGGTGGTATATTCCAGGCGCCATTTCCTTTCAAACCTTCTGCACTGACGTTTTTGTTCCCTGAGCTCTTCTGAGTACCAAGGGGTGGTTTCTCGTGATCTTTTTAACACGGTTTTCCTGATGGGGAGAATAGAGTGGAGAGAGTCCTCGATCCATTTGTTGAATTTCCCGCTATCGAGTAGGGGGTCCTGGGAGAGCGAGGGTTTTGTGGCAGTCAATAAGTTCTCCCACTGCTCTGGAGGGAGTTTTGACCAGTTTCTCATTTTTCGTTGGGTGGGGGTACGGAGAGTGACTTTGTAGGTGGACCAAGTGAGGGGAATTAGAAAGTGATCAGTCCAGGGGAGGTGTGTGAAGGTGCCAACCAAGAGGTTGGGACAGTTGCTAAAAACCGGGTCGAGCAAATGACCTTTGTTGTGAGAAGGGGACCTGATTAGTTGCTCCGGTTGGATGGCGGCCAGGCTAGAGACTAGCTCATTAGCGGTGCTGTCAGTGCAGTTGTCAAAGTGCATGTTAAAATCGCCAAGTACCGTGAAATTGGAGGAGGACATGGCAGAGTCGGCCGCTTGCAAAGGTAGCGAGGAGTGGAAGTGGTTCAGAGGGCCTGGGGTGCGCTACACGATTATCCCTGTTAAACTGTCGTTGGGGGTACATTTAAGGCAGAAAGACATGCTTTCACAATCTGGGATAGGGTCCGGCGTACAGTGACACTGATATAGGGACTTGTAGATGACTGCAAGACCTCCTCCTTTTCTCAGTGCGGTCCCTGCGAGCGATCTGGTAGCCAGGGGGGAGTGCTTGGATTACGTCTGGATCGCATTCTGGGGTTAACCAGGTCTCGTTTAGTAAGACGGCATCCGGATTCTCCTTGTCAATTAACAGGAAGATTTCTGCGCTATGCTTAGGCAGGGATCTGCAGTTTAGGAGGAGTAGGGTGAAGCTTTGCTGTTCCGGTTTGTATCGGGCGAGGTTGAGCCTAGTGTCAGTGTTGGCAGGAGATGGGAAGGTTCATGGTGTGGTGGCGATGATGGCAGTAAGCTTCCGTGGGTGGTTTAAGTTTGAGGAGGGCGGTGGTGCTATATTGAGTCCTAAGAGGGGGACCAAGGGCTGGCCCCTGTCTGCCGTGGACAGGCGCAGACAGGCTTGCCTTTGGCGCACCGGCGGCGCACCCGTTTCACGCGTCCGCTGCGCCTTTGGCGCACCGGCGGCGCACCCGTTTCACGCGTCCGCTGCGCGTCCGGGGGAGGCACATGTTTAATGTGAAGGGATAGGGCGTGGCCTCACGGCTGCGGGGTGGCCTGTGGGCTTCAAGCAAAATGGCGGCAAAGAACTTTCCAACCCGCCGCAGCGTTAAGATTGGCTGTGCGGGAATTATGAAGTCGGTAAGGGGGGGGGGGGGAGTGCTCAGGGGGAAGTGTACCAAGGTAATAACAGTCTATGGTTAAAATGCAATTTTTAAAATGGAGCGTGCTCCCGGCTTCCGCCTCAGGAGTATGTTGCCTCTAATGCGGGCTCTGGCGTCGGCGCACCTTTTGTAGTGGTTCGAGGGGGCGTGGCCTGTGGGCTTCAAGCAAAATGGCGGCAAAGAACTCTCCAACCCGCGGCAGCGTTAAGATCGGCTGCACAGGAATTATGAAGTCGGTAGGGGGGGGTGGGGGGAGGGGGAGTGCTCAGGGGGAAGTGTACCACGGTAATAACAACAGTCTATGGTTAAAATGCAATTTTTAAAATCGAGCGTGCTCCCGGCTTCCGCCTCAATAGTATGTTGCCTCTAATGCGGGCTCTGGCGTCAGCACTTGATCCAATCCCAGCACAGGGCCTCCTGTGGATAGAATGATTGCCCAACGCTGCCTCCCTGCCCCGGGCGACCTACTTTTCCTCTCCCAGCACCCAAACCCCGAGAGCTTGGTGGTCCAAGCCTTGAACTTTAAGGGCGTATTTGCTACTGCTCCCCCAGATAGGGAATCGAAGAATCTGGACCACCTTGGGAAGATGTCTTCTTCGCCAGTTTCGCGCTGCGGTCAGTGAATACTACATGCGTCTTGGGCTGTTGTATCCATACAGTGTGGGATACGGTTGCAGAAGTCCTGCCACAGTGCCCGGAGGAGGCCTGGGCCATTCTCCCCTGTGCAGTGACAGAGGGTAGAGACGCAGATAAATTCACAATCAGATGTGGGCTGGATACCACCGACTCACTGGGAAGAACAATTTACACGTCAGTAGCCTTGAAGCACTACGCCTGGTTGAGGAAGTCTGTTTTTTCTGAGGATGTGCAATCCACCTTACTGCATATACCCTTTGATGGCCGTCTCTTTCGGTGACAAGGCAGACTGCGCTAGAGCGCTTCAAGGATTCTAGAGCTACGGCCAGATCCTTGGACCTTGCGGCAACCTCTTGCCCCACGCAGTCTGCTTTAAGCCACTTTCATGGCTACGGAAGGGGTGCACCACCACGATCGACCCAGTCTAGCCAACTGTTCATGTAAGCTCCCCAACCTGTACATGGCTGCAGACTTGGGTCCCAGCGACACAGTTCGGGGGGGGGGGGGGGGGGGGGGGGGCAGCAGGTGTGCCAGTCCACCCATAACCCCCTGGAGCAGCGTCCAAATCCTGCTAGTCCGACCTTTCAGGGCCCCCAGTGGGTGACAGGATTCCACTTCACCTCCCCCACTGGCAAAATATCACAACAGACAGGTGGGTTTGGCAGATAGTCTGAACAGGCTACTTCTTCCCCTTCTTGACTACTCCTCCCTCCATGCCACCATCATTCCATTGCATGTTGGAGGATCTCTTGGCCCTTCTCCGCCAGGTAGTCGCAGCTCTCTTGGCCAAGACTGCAATCTAAAGGGTACATGTGCCAGAAGTAGGTTGTGGTTGCTACTCCCGCTACTTTCTGGTACCCAAGAAGGACAAAGGCCTGTGTCCTATCTTAGACCTCCGCGCCCTCAACATCTTCCTCTGGAAGGAAAAGTTCAAAATGTTAAACTTGGCTCGGGTCCTGTCTGCCCCGGACACTGGATGGTAGCATTTGACTTACAGGACACATACTTCAATATATCCATCCTGTCAGCCCACATGTGTTACATACGGGTCATGGTAGGCCACAAGCATTTTCAGTTTACTGTGCTCCCCTTTGGCCTTATCGGCGCCCCTCAGGTCTTCAAGAAAGTGATGGCGGTGGTCACAGCTCATCTGCACAGTCCTGGGGTTCCAGTCTTCCCCCATCTTGACGTCTGGCTGTTGAATGCAGGCTCTCCCCAGGCTGTCGTCTCCCACCTTCAGACTCTGGCGGACCTCCTGCACTTGTTTGGGTTCACTATGACTGTGCCGAAGTCACACCTGACTCCTTATCAGAAGCTCCTTTTCATCAGAGCAGTTCTGGATACAGCACAGTTTTGGGTTATCCTCCCGAGCAGCGAGTCCCCGATATTCGGGCTATGATACCAATGTTTCAGCCTCTATCCCGGATTTGGTGAGATTTACTTTGAGGCTGCTGGGCCTCATGGCCTCCGGCATCCTGCTGGTGGATCATGCTGGGTGGCATATGCGGACTCTGCAGTATGAACTGAAGTTCCAGTGGGCTCAGCATCAGGGGAATCTTTTCGTCGTCATCCAGATCAGAGGGGACTGCACATGAATTGCAGTGGCGGCTCAAGAACCAGGATTGGGTTAGTGGAAGATCCCTCTCCCTTCCTCAACCAGAGTTGACAGTAGTGACGGATGTGTCACTCCTGGGATAGGGCCGTCACCTGAGAGAGGCGGAGAGTAGAGGTTTCTGGCAGAGTTCGGTCTCCACATCAACCTTTTGGAGCTCCAGGTGATTCGTCTTGCACTGAAGGCATTCCTTCTGTGAAAGGAAGAGTAGTGCAAGTCTTCACAGACAACACCATCTCAATGTGGTACTGCAACAAACTAGGCGGGTGGAGGCGTGGACCCTATATCAAGAGGCTCTTCGCCTTTAGACATGGCTGGAACATCAGGGCATATCCCTGGTGGTTTAACACCTGACAGGTTCACTGAATTCCAGGGCTGACAAATTAAGCAGTCTGTGCATGATGGATCACGAATAGCTTCTTCACTCAGAAGTGTTGCTAGGTCTCTTTCAGCAGTGAGGAGAGCCTTGGTTAGACCTGTTCGCAACAGAAGAGAATGCGCAGTGTCAGCAGTTCTGCCTGTTGGAATTTACAAGGCAGCATTCGCTTGGCGACGCTTTTCGTCGCACGTGGAATTGTGGCTGCCTCTGTGCCTTTCCGCCTGTACCACTTCTGCCTAGACTGCTGAAGAAGATCAAGCGGGACTGGGCTCAAGTCATTCTTGTGGCTCCGGATTGGGCACGAAGTCTGTTATCCCGAACTGCTACGCAGCAATTGACCTTGTTTGAGCTGCCTCCCGAAGTCTGTGATGTTATCTTGGCAGCCAGGCGCCACTCCACTAAGACAGTATACTCCTGCAGATTTTACAAATGTGTGGCACGTTGCACAGCAAAGGCTGTGGATCCCCTTTTCGCCCCTCTTTCTGTCGTTCTATTGTCCCTTCTTTCTTTGGCCCAGCAGGGCTCTTCTCTGGGCACTCTAAAGGACTACCTCTCTGCCATTTCAGTCTCCTAGGCTTCCTGATCAGCCTTCTCTTTTCAAGTCCCATGTTGTAAATCGCTTTCTTAAGGGCATTACTCATCTTTTTCCTCCTGTTCTCTTCATAATGCCTTAGTGGGACTTGGTTTTGGTTATTACATATCTTATGTGCGCTCCCTTTGAGCTGCTACATAACTGTCCTCTCAGGCTACTGACTTTGAAAACTGCCTTTCTGGTGGCCATCACCTCTGTACGCAGGGTGAGTGAGCTCCAAGCTTTCTTCTAAACCTCCTTTTCTGACTGTTCATTGGGACACGGTTGTCCTTAGAACTCGTCCTTCCTTCCCAAAGTGGTTACTCCTTTCCATATTTGACAGACCATCACTTTGCCCACCCTCTTTCCGCCTCTGCATCCTTCCAAAGAAGAGGCACCACCATCTGGATCCAAAGCGTATGCTTTCCTTTTACTTGGATCGCACAAAACAATTCCGGGTGGATGACCAGCTCTTTGGCTACATGGGCACCAAAAAGGGTCAGGCTGTGCACAAACGGACCATTTCTAGATGGGTTGTTTTGTGCAACAAAACTTTTTCCTTGGCAAAGGAGGAGCCGCCAGTGGGGTGTAGGAAGCTGGCTCTGTATATACCAAAGTGAGGTATAGTGTGCACAGATTCCAGTGGAACCCCAAAGGTAGGCAGAGGTAAAAGTTAGATAGCACCTTACTCTCTATTTGTGGTAGTGTGGTCGAGCAGCAAGGCCGTATCAGAGGACAGCATTTGTTGTTCACACTCGGTCAGCAAATGAATTCACACTGTAAAGACTCTACTTCAGACCAATTGTTTTTGCATAGAAATATTCTTTTATTTTATTTTCTAGAACCAAGCAAGCCTGGCGCAGGTTGTGAGAAGTTGGCCTGATATGTGATATCTGCTATTCTAGTTGGCACCCTGTATCAGTCCAAACAACCCTTATGGTGATGGTTGTAAAGTCAACCTTATAGACCAGCTATCTTAGTGGTAGCATGGACAAAGCAGTCTTAGGCTAATACTTCAGAGCGCATGTGATAGACTTTCAATGGGAACGTAAAAGTTACAAAGTAGTTGATTTTGGACACTTCCGGATGGACTACGGGGAAACCCAGTTAAACTAGGACACTTGGATAGTTGTTTCCCCGGGAGCACCAGAGTACTCTAGTTACCTCACCCAGGGAAGCCGGGTGCATAGGTGTTCTTTCGTGTCGGGTTTCGGGGTCGAATCCTATGGAGAGCTGAAAAAAGATGCTGGAGGAAGATGTCTGGGTGGATACAAGGGTGGATCAGAGCAGTGAAGAACCTGAAAGCAGAGGGGACAGAGTCTGGGTCACTAGCCAGTGACCAGGAAGGAACCAGGCGATGTAGAAATGCAATCAGTTAAAGATGTGAAGTTTGTCTCTGCAGCCACGTGGACCAGAAGGCGTTGACGACGACCAGGAGCTGGATACGGACTGTCCCACGAAGGATCTAGCTGTTGGCGGTGTCTGCTTCCGGATCGGAGTCAACAAGCCTTGGCAAAGGCAATCCACGCAGGGAAGGAAGATCGGCTTCTTGTTCAGACCAGCAAGGTCTGAGGAGCGTCCCCTTTACAGGAAAGCAGGAGCAAGCCCAGAGCAACCAGGCAAGCAGCGTTGTTTCAATAGGATGTCTTCAGGAGGGCCACTAGCCAACGGGCTAAAAACCGCGAAGACGCGTCGAGGAGAAATGCAGGCGCAGGCCCCACGCGGCACTCGTGGAAGGCTGAGCTTCGGTGCACTTACTGCTCGGGTTAGGGCTTCTCAAACCCCAATGCACAACTTCGAGGACGCCTCAGAAGCTGCAGAGTTTGCAAAAAGCATGTACTGCAGGTTGTCCGGTCCCACGTCTTTTGTGTCCGCCACGGTTCTCAGCTTTGCTGTGGTTGTGGGTCGGAGTCAGAGAAGTCTGGAAGTCCAGAGGCTGCGTCACTAAGTCTTCGGGTTCCGGCAGGAGCGTCAACAAAGCAAACCGGCAAGTTACTGGTGGTGCCTGTTTGCACAGGGTGGTCACTCCTTGACCACAAGGGAGATGTCTTCAGTCTTCCAGTCGAAATGGAACGTCGAAGGTCCAAGAGTTTGTTACAGAGTTTCTTCCAGGATAATCTAATGTCTCTAGACACAGCTCCTAACTATATTCTAATCTAAGGGGCTGGACTACCTGCTCGGTCTCTACTATGGGTGGAACCTGAGAAGGGGGTGGTTACACCCCTTCCTTTTTGTCCAGTTTCGCGCCAGCAACTGGTTTGAACCGGGCTATGCATGGAGCAACTTGTGTGCCCCAGGCAGTGTCATTTCTTTCTACCCACCTTGCCCCCATACACTATAGCCTCCCAAGGCAGGAAACCTATTGTCCAGGCCTCCCCTGTCGGAGTTTCGTCCAGCAGCAGCAGGTCAGACTCGTGTCTGTGGCAGCAGCATCCATTTTGTGATGCTGAGGCTCTGTTTAACTTTAACCGGGTAAAGCTACAACTACATGTCTTCTCCCTCTAGAAGGGTGAAATGCTACCCCCGCCACCAGGACTGGCTGGGGGGGTAGTATTCCAAAGCGTATGACACCTTACACAGCATGTTTTGATAAAGCCAAACCAAAGTTAGCATTACCCGCGAGGATTATAATGCACATATATGGTATGGCTATATCATAGAACAGCTATAAGGACATGGTTCCGAAAGCCGCAGACCGGCTCAGCTCATGCTAGAGCTCATGCTAGAGCACCATCTCACATAAAACTAAGTACTCTGCCTTCAGGATTGTCAAGGCCTGCAATAGGAGTTTCTTATAGGTATATATGAGCCGTCACGCCCTCGGTGTTATTCAATGGAGATCTTGAAAAGGGAACAAAGGCTGCAGGCTCAGGGACGGAGATTGTTCCGGAGCGACCAACACTTCGAGAGGTAAGTTGGGATCTTGGAGGATAGGTAGGCTCCATCAAGTTGGGCACAGGAGGCCGGGGGGCCCCTGGTGCAGGAGTGTCTTTGAACGTCTGGAGATCTTAACCTCTGCTGGTCGTGGTTGGAGGGGTCCCTGGTTCTGAGTCTGCAGGCGTCTGGGTCATCGTCCTTGGGCACTGGATTCCAGGTCAGAATCGCCGGGGGGACGTCCTAAGGGTCTTTGTCCACGCGGGCACAGACTGGGCTCCGTGGGTGCAGAGTGGGCTGGATTCGCGGTTCCTGGCTGGCACCAGGGATATTGCTGTTTGAGCAGAACCACTGCTCGTGGGAGTCCCAGTCTCTAAGAGGGTCAAGGCAGGCAGGTCCTCCGAGGTTCTCGAGGTTGTTGTCTGCAGGAGACGCCGGGATTTAGCAGGAGCAGGTTCAAGGATCAACAGGCCTGTAGGGTTGGGGCCAAGTCAGTTGGTGTTGTCCTCTTGTTAGCAGCTGCACAGCAGGTCGTCTTGGTCTTATTTCTTGTTTCGAAATCTGGATCTGAGGAAGGAATGTTCAGGGTGCCCCTAAATATTAAATTTAGGGGAGTTACAGGTACGGGTAGGGCAGAGAACAATAGGTTAATGTCCTGGGGTGAGTACACCCCCTATCCTGCTCCTCATGTGGGAGGGGGGCAAGAGCCTATCTCTGATTAAGCAGGGCTCCTCATCCTCAAGATGGCCGGACCCGGAGTTGCTTCACCTCGCCTCTCCCACCTGAGGGGTGGAGTTGGCACAGGCTGGCACACCCCCTTTCCTCATGTAGGGTTTCCTGCCAGTCTTTCCGCCAGCGTTGGGTGTCAGAATCGGTAGGGGACAGTTGCTGAGTACAGCAAGTGGTCTGGAGAAGCTCAAAGGCGGTATGCTTTTGAACCTTCCCCCTGCCCATCCTGGGGGAGAACTACCACCTCACCCAGGATGGCATTGTTGCAGGCCCAGGAGAGTGGTGGCTCTCCACCCAGGGATCCAGCAACATGTCTGCTGTGTGGCAGCCTCTCAGACAAGACGTGCATTGTAGGTTAGGTTTCAAGGGGCATCTCTAAGATGCCCTCTGTAGTGCATTTTACAATAAATCCCACACTTGCATCAGTGTGGGTTTAATGTGCTGAGAAGTTTGATATCAAACTTGTCAGTCTTCAGTGTAGCCATTATGGTGCTGTGAAGTTCGTAATGGCAACCTCCCAGCACCATATACTCTTAATGGCATCACTCCACCTACAGTGCCCAGGAATGGCCCTTGGTACTGTAGGGGCACAGGGCTCACGCCCCTGTGCCCACACCACTGGCATAGGGCACCCAGCTAGAGTGGTTATTGATGTATGCCTGGGCAGTGGGTTTGTGGGCATGGCACACAGAGATGTGCCATGTCGACTCATTGTTTAGTTATGCACCAGGACATTCAGTCTGCAAAGGCAGAGTGTGGGTGTTGGGGTGCAGGGCCCCTAAGGGTGGGACAATAAGTGCTGCAGCCCTTAGGGTTCTTCTCTGGTCACAATGCCCTGGGTACCTAGGGTACCATTTACCAGAGGCTGACATGTGGCCAAAGATGCCAATTGGGTTTGTTTCAATACAGTTTTAGGGAAAGAACACAGGCCCTGGGCACCTGATTGGCAGGTGCCCAGGGCACACTCAGTCAAAAGACATCCGCAATTCAGCAAAAAGTGGAGGCATACCATGCAAGAAAGAGGGCACTTTCTCACACAAATTCCCATTCTGCGAACTGACTTATAGGGTTAAGGATTTCCTTTCAGGTCTCTAGTTTTGTGCACAAGTGGTCAGTGTCTTGCATGGCTCTGCGCTTCTGACATGGAAAGAAAACGCAATATCATCCCAGCGACCAATACACCAACAACGAACATGGAGCTGACCGACAGCACCTTTTGACGCGCAGGGGTACTGCTGACGAAAAACTTTTAAGATCCAGTCTGACGCCTGGGGGTAATTCTAAGGTGAATAATCTAATCTGTCTCTTACAGATATATCGTTACAGAAGTTAAGTTACCTATTCTTCAACTACATTTGCTCTTATTCACTTCATAGCAGAGTTTCACACCTGTCGTTTTCTGACTATTTTTGGTCAACTACCTTCTGTTCCCTTAGTCTGTCAGTTGTGTTGTTTTTATCTTTATTCAACTCTAGTTTCAACTTCGGTCTCTCGCCAATGTATATCGTTCACTTTGCTCTTTCAATGATACTCCTATTGTATAGGTGTTCTTCGTTCCTACTCTGGTAGTTATCCCCTCTTGCTGCAGGAGGCTATGATTCTTTTCCCCTACAGGGAGGGTATGCGTTTGTATTCTGATATTGTGTGTGTGTGTGTGTGTGTGTGTATGTATATCCATGGTCCTCCTGACTCGTCGTACAATTAGCACACACCCCCGATGCCTGGAGAATCATGGATTCTTTAAAGCTTTAATGTTGTTTGAGCAGCGGGGTTATGTGAGCAAGGCTACACGCTAGCCGAAACGCGTCATCCTGTCTGACATCTCGCACCATCTTTAAAAAAGTCACTGCAGCCAGCAGTGTGCAAGTTAATTTTGGAGTCCGTGTCTTTCTCCGTTTGGTGGTTTCATGCGCCGAAGCGGTAATTGGAGATGTGTATATATGTATGTGTATATGTGTATGTGTATATGTATATGTATATATACATATATACATATATACACACATATATATATATATATATATATATATATATATATATATATATATATATATATATATATATATATATATATATATATATATACTAGCAGCCCGCCCCAGCGTTGCCTGGGGCAGAAAGGGTCTGGGGGCAGCATTGTAAGCCTTTGTGCACCGCAATCTCCCCCCCCCCCCCCCCCAACATTGCCCAGTCCGCATCCCTCCCGCCTTCCGCCCCGACATTGGCTATACCGCCTCCCGCCCCCCGCCCCGACATTGAGCATAGCGCCTACCGCCTCACGCCTCACGCCTCCCACCTCCTGCCTCGCGTCTCACGCCCGCCTCCCGCCTCCTGCCCCGGCTTTGTAACCCCCCCCAGGTCCCGACTTACCTCCCCGCCAGTGCTTAATTTGTAAAATATTAAGTGCAGGCGCTAAACTTTCGTAGGAGGCCACACCCACTTCCACAGCTCCACCCACTTCTTACACTGGCTCCACCCACTTACTATATTGGCTCCACATTCGTCCTCAACTGGTACCTCTGAAGACATGCGAGGCAGACAGGCATGCATCTGAACAGAAGGAGGCGGTGGAAGGGACAGTAGATATATTATTTGGGCATTCACAAGGAATATACATGCAATAGCCCTGGCCTTGTGTGCCCTATATGAAGGGATCCGGAGCCCGGCATGCTCAGACTCACTCAGCAGCACGCGCACACCCTCATGCCCAGTCTCGCCTCGACGCCGGCTGTGGCGAGCCCTGATGCCAGCTGAGCGCACTGTGCACCGACCCCCGCACCTGGCCGCCCTTTAGTACCTGTTGAGATGGCCTCTTTATTGCCAGCAGTATTTATGAATCAGTGAATCTGCGAGACACACGGGGGTGGCGCTAACCTGGAACTCATCACAATCCCCTGCTTTTGTAAATACCAAATTCCATCATGCAGAAAAAGATTGTGGGGAAGTATGATGTTAGCCATTTACAACAAATCTGAGAATTTCCAAATAACTATCGCTCTGTTAGTACAAAAATTGTAATAGAGCTTCCATACCAGACTCAAGTGCTATACATGTATTCAGCCTGGTGAGATTCCATACCAAAGTCTGCAAATACATATTTACATATTGTGCCAAGTCCTCAATGGCTGATCCATTATCCTAAATAATGGACCTACCAGGTGGGGAAGAACCCATCAAGTGCATTTTGGGAACTGTATAAATAAATAGGAAACATAATGGGGACAATGAGTATTCATAATCTGATGTTAAACCACATTCCTTCCACTAAGTGAGTTTATTAATTAATGGATGTGGTAATAGATGGCATAGTGTTACCATTCAGTTTTTTTTAACAGCATC